>NC_082641.1:31990920-33228320 GCF_028023285.1 Balaenoptera ricei
TATTAACTGACATGTCAAAGAAGAAAGCCATATCATTTTTATGTTCCCATGGCACAGAAACTAATTTGGGGTATTTTAGGCCAGGGAGATTTATAGATCAGCATCAGAAACTTCTCTCAGTTTCCTGAGAGAGTAGTAACATTCCAGGAGTTGGATGGATTTAGTATCCGCTCTGTTTAAAATATGGGCTCCTGTCAAACCTGTGGGTATCCCTGAGTAACCTTCTATTATGGCCCAGCTGTTCCTTAAAAGAAACTGTGGAGAATGTCAGGACACGGCGGCGGGGCTCCCCTCCTTTGCTGGGTCACCTTGGGGAGGCTTGGGTTGAGCAGAAATTCTGCAGGAGGCTTCTGAGGTTCTCAGGAGAATCGCCTGCCAAATGCTGTTGATGGTGGCCCTTGAGGTTGAGCATTTAGTGGAAAGGGAGAGAAAGGGTACCTGGGAATCAACACTTTGGAGCAAATACCACATCTTTCTTTAGATCAGCCTTCATGGGGATCCCAGGAGGAAGGAAGTTGATGTTTCAGGGCATCAATGAAAAAAAAAACCATACAAGGCTAAATAGAGGAGGTTTTCTTTAGATTTTTAGTGTTAAAAAGAACAAATATTTGTTGTTCATTTGTTGGCCAAGGAGAAATAAAGGTATGATTGTCATTTGGCTGGATTACCTACTAAAAAAAGCTTTTAATACTTCATGTGCCACATTTCCCTTTTTTATTCTAATGGAGGTGACAACAAAATGCTTCTTCCTGATACCCTTAACATGCACAGCTAGATCTTCAAGGAATACCTCATAGAATATAGGTGGCTTTGGAATCAGAGAGGCTTCGATCTCAATCCTTCCAAGCTGTGTGACCTTGGGGAATATTTTAACCTCTCTGGGCCTGATTCCCTAAACTTAAAGTGGGGATAATCACACTGATTTTATAAGACTGATTCAAGGATTCAATGAGATAATACAAGTAAAGATTTTAGTATCGAACACATGGTAAGCCTTCAATGAATGGGAGCTTTTAGGATGATTATCAGGGAAGCACCAGGAGAAATAGAAATAGATGACTGACTGGATGGAACATATAAAGGCCAAAAGCAAGGCTGCAAGAATTGCTACTATTTGCGTTATGAAGAAATTTGATGGAAGTCCAGTCACCTCTTAACTAGTAAACTCCATGAGAATGGGTTCTGTGTCTTATTTTGCTCAACATCGTATTTCCAGTACCTGGCACACAGTAGTGTATAGGGTGTGACTGTTTGGTGAAGGAAGGAAGGAAGGGAGGGAGAGAGGGAGGGAGGGAGGGGGAGGGAGGGAGGAAGGAAAGAAGGAAGGAAAGAAGGAAGGAAGGAAGGGAGGGAGGTAGGAAGGAAGGAAAGAAGGGAGAAACACTAAGTTCCAGTTCAAGTCTTCTAATGGATTAGAGATTTCTTAAGTTCACCGCCTGAACTATTTTTGGAAACTTTATCACATTCTCCCTTGTACTGATATTTCATAGTACTCTGTGTGTGTGTGTGTGTGTGTGTGTGTGTGACAAGACTATAAACTCTGGAAGGCAGGAGCTATGCCTTACACTTTTCCTGAGTTTTCCCCTGGCCTCCCCTCACCACCCCTGACACCTCAAACAAACAGCATCCACCGGCACACATTAGTGACTAAATACATACACGCTGAATTGAATTGAAATAGTGCAGTGCCTTAGTGGAGGGAGTCAGCAAACACAGTTACAGATTTGTAACTAGAGATTTGTAACAGGAGATTCACATTGCCCACGGGACACGCTGACTTTTATATTCTCTCCTGATCATTTCAGGAGTCTCGGGGCTTGGCATGTGCCCGCTTGTCTTCTTTTGCAGAACATCTCCGCCAACCTAAGCAGGGTTGTCATGGGCTTAAGTTCCCTTATTGCCTTCCTGTGAAACACATACTCTCAGAAAGCTCCCGCTTTAATTTTGGTTGACACCAGTTTACAAATCTATGCCAGCAGAGAAAATCCTGCTGCTTTGCAATCACTGACTCTTTGAATAGGTGAGCTATTCGTTGGTTTCTCCAGGAATTTGGTTTCAAAGTTGAACAGGTATGAGGAATATGACCCCTGTATGATCATATTTCATGGCCACCACAAGTAGCTGCTAAGAGATTTTGCTTAAGGCTGCAGCTGGGGCTAGTTGGGTGCCTGCCAAGAGCAGGGGCATGATATATTTCTGTGGTATATGTGGATGTCTGTTTTCATAGGTATGATATTTGTATATATTGCTTTGGGAATTGAGGGGAAGGGTGTGAATACTCTGTTTCCCTCCATAGTGGTTTGTAGTTCGATTCTACTTCCTGCCTATGTGGCTTCAAACAGGATCCTAAAGATTACAGATCCTCAGAAAAAGCCAGAATGGATAGTGGTACCTTCAAGGAGGACAATTATGCATGCTATTCACGAGGCTGGGGTAGGTAGGTACTAGACATAGGGGTATTACTTGTTGATACACAGATGTCACAAATAACCACATATGTTCCTACATTTTCTCTGGGAGCTTCAAGTTCTGTTTACATTGGTCCCCTCACTCATCAGCCTGCCTCCATCTGAATATCTGCATTAAGGGAATGGCTTGCAGAAGATTTCCAACATCACCCTCCCCACTTATTTAAGAAAGATTCTATAGAGAAGATAGGATTTCAGGATCTGCTTAAATAAAGGAAAAGAGGTGTCTTGGTGACTCAAGCTCTCTATCCAACTCTATTTTCCAATTCTTTAGCATAAACTTTGAGTACATCTTTAAAGCACCTGACATAGTGTCTAGCTCAGTAGTTTTTATGTATTGAAACTTCCTTAAATATTTTTAAGTTTTCATGGTTTATAGTAGTAAAGAATATCCTATGCCGCCTATAGGTACTTTTCAGAGAACTGGAGGTTAAAAACAGAGGAAAGAGACCACGTGTGTGTGTGTTTATATGCACACGTGCACATGCGTGTCCTAGATTCTGAGGAAACCTTGGATAAAGAAGGCAGTAGCCGCGGTGCCTTGAGTGCTCACGATGTGCCAGGCACTCTACCCTGGCTTTGCGGGCATCGTCGCATCCACCGCTCAGGTTCTCCCAATAGCCATGAGGCCGGCATTATCATGACTCTCATTTTACGGATGAGGAACTTGATGTTTCAGAAGGGGAAGCAACTTGTTCAGGGTCACACAGCTAGTAACTGGCAAAGTCAGGATTCAAATTCAGGTTTTTCTCACTCTAGAGCTGGAGCTCTTCCTAATGTTACACTGTCTTAAGTCCTCCAATAGGTTCAAAGACACACACACACACACACAGGGGTGTGCATGCACACATGCCATCCCCACCCCCAGCCCCATCCCTGTCCCCGCCCCCGCCCACTCTGAGGATTGAGGACCTTCTTCTGTGCTGAGGGAACTGTTCCCTGAGCACAAGCTCCTGGTACTGAAAGCCCAAGTGAAGCACGTTTAGGGACTCGGAGGTCTTTCGGTGGAGTGGACTTGTGACTGCCCTTTCTCAGTTGTGTGGGACTTACAGAGAGGTCCATGAGCTCAAAAGCCATGTGGTTTTCTGCGGCTGCTCCGTGGCTGACCTGCAGGGACTGGTCCCATATCAGATTCCTGGATGCGGACAGTGGGCGCCTGCAGTCAGCTCAGGCGCTTCCTGGATATCTCCTGTCTGTGGATCTCCCTTTTCCTGAAGCTGCCCTCATTCTTTATTGATAGAGCGGCTGTTTACCATTGAACACCCTGTTGGCAGGATGCTGCTTCAGTGTTTTGAAAGATGCGTCTCTTCTGATATGGGTGGACGGATATTTGCCCGGCAGTATTGGTGGTCTTGCTCGTCGTCTCTTTCACTTTCCTTCCACAATAGCTGCAGAGCATCTTGATCTGTTCCCGAGGATTGGGTCTGTAGTCCTTAGACCACTGACCATAACTGCTTCTGCCCTAATCATCTTAGAAATGGACCTGGGATTTGGTTCTAATGTTCCACCCAGGAGCAGAAAGCCAGCTTAAATATCTCAGAGAATAGCTCATCAAGTGATTAAAGAAACACTTTGCAAACTGAGATCAATATCCTAAGCTCAACTCTCACTTAAAGTCGGACCACCAATGTAATCAATGTCAGTAGGCATTATCCTGCTCCATCAGGGAGAATCAAGCCATGTTATCCCCATGTGGGCTGCATACAGAAGAGGGGTCTAAGTGAGTGGAATCTCAAAGAGCAGAGGAATTCCATGAATAGCTCGTCAGTCAAAGATGACAATACAATGTCGACTAGCTTAATGGAGTTGGTCACCTGCTGCTTCCAGGAAGCTGGTTAATTCAATGTATCAGCTCCAGGCAGTTGCTAGGGACCCAGGTCATGCCTAGAACTCATAAGGACCTATATTTAATTCTGATGTCTTTAGTTTATCACCTCCTTTCAGTGGCATGTACAACAGGATTCACTGACCCCAAGAGGCGGGTGTTACGGTGATATAAGGAGGCTGTTATGAACTGGCAAAGAATAGACTCAGTGCTGAAGAAAATTGGTTAAGCTACAATCTTGCTACCCTCCTACAGTCTTGGAGTCCTGTGCTTTGAGATGTCTCTGTATGACCGGAGCAACCAAGGCATGACTTCGGACCCTGATGTTTACTTTTTTGTGTAGAATTCAAGAATCATCTTGTCTCAAATTGAAACACATTTTCTTTTTTTCTTTTTAATTTTTTTAAATTGAAGTACAGTTGATTTACAATGCTGTGCCAATCTGCTGTACAGCAAAGTGACTCAGTTGTACACATAGATACATTCTTTTTTTATATTCTTTTCCATCATGGTTTATCACAGGATATTGAATATAGTTCCCTGTGCTGTTCAGTAGGACCTTGTTGTTTATCCATCCTATATATAATAGTTTACATCTGCTGCACATTTTCTTTTGTGTATACATAAATTCCTTATTAAGTCTTCCTTGATTAAGGAAGAAGCAGTAGTAAATTCCCCCTACATTACCCACTCTCAGCCCAAAATTACTGTCCTAGCTCTTGATGAATATATCATCCTATGATAGATAATGTTTACTTAGAAATTTGCCTCTGCAGGGCGTTGAGTTTGTATGGATGTTGTCAGAGACATTTAGAAGATATAGAAATACAAAAATCAGACAGTGTGGCTCGATTTGGAACCTAGACCCAAGAACTGGGGTTTAAGTGTTATTCACTTATAAGTGTTATCCACACTGATAATAATGCAGTCACGGCCTGATGGTTCCACCTAAAAAGCAAACGTTCAGGAGAGCAGGATTACTTTTGGGAATGGCCAAGTCATTTGAGAGCACCTGCCTTTTGTGAGTGATCTAATTAGCATTCTTGAGGCTACACAGCTACAAGCAATGGTCCGAAAAGTGTAGGTCTGTGTGCTTACAGCAAGCAGGTTTATTTAAGAACTTTCCCAGGGCCCTGGGGCACTATTGAATATCAATGGCCAGTTCCAGGTTGGGAGGGAGGGCAGTGTACAGTTACAGGAGGCAGTGCCGACATTTTTTGTGTCTAGCTTGCTATCTAAGCAAGCTGCTTGGGTAAACAACATCTAAATTTTACAGGTTTGAACATGTGGCACTCCACTCGTATTGGGCAGTTGAATTGACTGGTAATTTTTTTTTAATTACTTTTTTTAAATGTTATTTTTGGCTGTGTTGGGTCTTCGTTACTGCGCGTGGGCTTTCTCTAGTTGTGGGGAGCAGGGGCTACTCTGTTGCGGTGCGCGGGCTTCTCATTGCGGTGGCTTCTCTTATTGCGGAGGACGGGTTCTAGGTGTGTGGGCTTCAGTAGTTGCAGCACACAGGCTCAATACTTGAGGCTCGCGGGCTCTAGGGCACCGGGCTTCAGTAGTTGTGGCACGTGAGCTCTAGAGCACAGGCTCAGTAGTGGTAGTGCACGGGCTTAGTTGCTCTGCGGCATGTGGGATCCTCCTGGACCAGGGCTCGAACCCGTGTCCCCTGCATTGGCAGGAGGACTCTCAACCACTGTGCCACCAGGGAAGTCCCTGACTGGTAATTTTAAATGAGGAGGATTTCTTGTTGAGTTCACTAGAATTTCCCTGTCATATGTTTTAGATTTTCAAAGCAGTGAACCAGGAGGCCTGGAGCTTCCAGTATTAGGGAACTAAATGTGAACAATGCCAAAGAGCAAGACCTTAGAAAATTAAATAATCTTTTTAACACTGGTAATGCTCATCACTTTAGAAGGCAAACGTTCTACTGGGGGACTTTTGTGCAAAGCTAACTGGATCCAGTTGCCGTCCTCCTCTGCCTGAATCTGACAGAATCTTGATATGGTTTTATTTCTTACCGTTCTGCAGCAAGATTTTTAATCTTGTTTTAGAAAAATCTTTTTTGCTGTTATCTTGTCCCTATCCTCATGACTTTCTTTCCCAAGTTGAAAGAAAGAAGGAAAGAAAGAAGGAAAGGGGAAAAAAAGAGAAAAGAAACCAATCCAGTCTATTTTAGATTAGCATAATGGGCCCCCTATATGTTTGACTTTAGAGTTGGCAATAGTCAAATTTGAAGGTGAATCCAAAGGTCTGGATACCAGGTTAATGGAAAAGTGGAAGACTTAGAATTTTCCCACAGTAAATGAAATAAACAATTAGCTTAAATAACTCCCGCAGGCATTGTAGGAGAGCATTGTACAAGTGATTCCACAAGTCTTTGTCTTCTGCATCCCAGACTGTCCTGTCAGGTGCCTTTCCCTCACCTCTCCTTTCCTTACACAACTTAATTTTCCCAGCAATTTCTGTCCCCCTCTGTGGATTGAAGTAGTACTGCGGTAGTCCATGCACTTTGGACTTTATACCATCCCTGCATTGTTCTATCCATGTCAGTTCTTCCTCTTCATTGGAATCACAAGCTTTCCTCTGGGCTAGTTGTCTGGAGTGAGGAAGGCACCAGGTCTTCCTCTACTTTTCTGAACCTCACAGGATCCACAAAATCATGCACAATAAATAGTTATGGATTAATTCAAATTTTATATTATATAGTGAGAAGGGACTAGGACCAAAAGAGGCAAGAGTACTTGTCCCCATGCCTCAGTTTTTTCATCAGTAGGATGAGGGTAATGGATGAAATACAGTGGTTTCAATTTTTTTTTAACAGTGGAACATTTTTCCCACATGAAGTCTTGTTTTATCTAAAGTACCAGTAGGCAAGAGTTTATTAAAATTTCTATTTTAAAAGTTTACATTTATCATGGTTATTACAAGTCACTTGGCACATGCAGTGAGGCTTTCTTTATGAATGCAAGCATGGAAGTCAGGGGTTTTAACTGCAACTAGTACATCAGCACCCTATTTATTGCTGTGTTCTGCTTAGGTTATACAATACTGAGAAAGCTCCGATTCACAAAGAGACTATTTGCAAATAGGAGCAGGTTTTCTTTTTTAAACATATCACCTTGCCATTTCAGGGAACCCACCAGTTAAACACCTCCAGAAGATGAGAAACATGAGAGAACATTTTTTATTCGCATTTTAATCAGTAATAACTTGTAATGCCTGACAATACTCATAATCTCAAAAGTCAGATGTAAAAGCACTCATATTTTATGAATGTGAAAACTGTAAGAAGTTAATAGTACACCTCACTGTGTTATTTACTTCTTGTTATACAGTTGATAGAGACAATACAATAAGATATGCTTATGACATGCAATTGAATGAATATTAGTTTCATTAAAATATAAGCATAAACAGAAGATAATTAGAAACTCATGGAACGGTACAGTTAAGATTTGTACATTTTATTTAATGTGAATTTAACCTAAAAAAGGAACAATAAACAAATACCGAACTCTGGTTTGAGATATGCATACTGAAGTTTTTAGGAGTTAAATGCTTTGATGTCTGCAACTTACTTTGAAATACATCAAAGAAATTGAGTAGATGGTTGGATAGAGTTGGGTAGTTGTAGAGATATATGGTAAAACAAACACAGCAAAAATGTTACCTGTTCACTGTACAGTTCTTTCAACTTTTCTGTATGACAGTTCTCATGTTATCAGGGCAATGTAACTAGAAAGGCAAATCTTTATCTGAAATGGAAGAGTGTATATCAAACATGTTACTTTAATTCACATACAATATTGAAGCTTTTTTTGTAAATTGAATTCCTCAAAACTTGGATGACCTTATGCTGCTCTTGAGGGTGACAATCACCCAGCTGGTTCCAGTGATGGCAGTGTGAGTGGGGTCATATCACTGATATCAGTCCAGTGAAAAGGTTGTAAGTTACATTCTGTGGTGCCTAGAGATTCAGACTGTGTAGGTACCAGCACAAAGATCAGAACCTGAGAGAAGACAGATAATTCCACATGGTCCATAGTCCAGCTTGGAGAATAGCACTCATAGCAGCTAAGATCTCCCCTTTACACAGTCCCATGACCCCAATTCCTCTCCTATTTCCTAGGGGATGGCAGATCTCATCCTCATCAGCATAAGGGAATAGGAGCGGCTATACATTGCTGGTAACTTACAATTTCAACTGAAGTCTCCCTTTGTGGAGGAAACTCATTACTGGTTTCCTTTTCAGGTGCCCAGGAGAGGAGAGGTTGAATGGAAGCTTTACTGAGTCCCACATCCAAACAGACAGAGATGCTGAGGATTAGGTCAAGCGTCTTCTTGATGATGCATCTTACTCCTTGGCTTCAGAATGGATAGTTCAGATGCTGAGAAGGAAAACCAGAACTTACACACAGCTAGGATGGTCTCTAAACCGTTATCCCTGTGCCTGGTTTCTTTTCCCTTCATTCTGTCCAATTTACCATATTCAGTGTAATCATCCTACACTTTCAGTTTTGCTTTTGTTCCCTTACAACTCTTCTCTTTCAAATTCTTCAGTGGCTTCCCATTACCTACAGGATAAAATATGATCTCTTTAACCTCTCACTTAGGAACCTCACACTGAGGACTATGGCTCTAATCTGTCTTTTTTGGATTTAATTTCCTCGACACTTTAGGAACTCCTTCTGCCTCAGGTTGATTGGTTCCCACTGCTTCCCTCTACTCCCTGCACTTCCTAAATGTGCTGTAGAAATTCTGTGAGAGCTTTGCACGTGCTGTTTCCTTCCACCTCATTCATCCAAATCCAGTTGGCTAAGGTAGTCCTTTCTTACTCTGAGTTTCTGCATCAGTTACAAATACAGGATCAGGATGGTTTGGGCTGTGAGTAATAGAAAACCAGGGGTCAAGTTATCCTAAATCAGTGGTTTTTAAGCTTTAGCATGCATCAGAGACCCCTGGAGCCATGTTAAACCACATATTGCTGGGTTATACTCCTGCATTTTCTGATTCACTAGCGCAGGGGTGAGACCTAAAAGTGTGCATTTCAAACCAGTTCCCAGGTGATGCTTATGCTGCTGGCTGGGGAAACACACTTTGAGACACACTGGCTTAAATAACAGGAAATGTGTTGTCACACTCAACAGGAAATCTAGAGCAGTGGTTCTCAGACTTGGCTGTACAACATAAAAAACTGGGAATATTTTTTTAAATCCTGATAATTATACCTCACCACTTACCAATTAAATCAGATCCTCTAGGGCTGAGGCCCAGGCAACAGTAGTTTTTTTTAAATATACTTTTTATTTTTAAAATTAATTTTTATTGGAGTATAGTTGCTTTACAATGTTGTGTTAGTTTCTGCTGTACAACAAAGTGAATCAGTTATACATATACATATATCCCCTTTTTTTTGGATTTCCTTCCCATTTAGGTCACCACAGAGCATTGAATAGAATTCCCTGTGCTATACAGTAGGTTTTCATTAGTTATCTATTTTATACATAGTAGTGTACATATGTCAATCCCAGTCTCCCAATTCATCTCACCCCCCTCCCTTGGTATCCATACGTTTGTTCTTTATGTCTGTGTCTCTTTCTGCTTTGCAAATAAGTTCATCTGTATCTTTTTTCTAGACTCCACATATAAGCAATATTATATGATATTTATTTTTCTCTTTCTGACTTACTTCACTCTGTATGACATTCTCTAGGTCCAGCCACGTCTCTGCAAATGGCACGATTTAGTTCCTTTTTATGGCTAAGTAATATTCCATTGTATATATGTACCACATCTTCTTTATCCATTCCTCTGTTGATGGACATTTAGGTTGCTTCCATGTCCTGGCTATTGTAAATAGTGCTGCAGTGAACATTGGGGTGCATGTATCTTTTGGAATTATGGTTTTCTCTGGGTATATGCCTAGGAGGGGGATTTGCTGGGTCATATGGTAGTTCTATTTTTAGTTTCTTAAGGAACCTCCATACTGTTCTCCATAGTGGCTGTATCAATTTGCATTCCCACCAACAGTGTAGGAGTGTCCGCTTTTCTCCACACCCTCTCCAGCATTTGCTGTTTGTAGATTTTTTGATGATGGTCATTCTGACCAGTGTGAGGTGATACCTCATTGTAGTTTTGATTTGCATTTCTCTAATAATTAGTGATGTTGAGCATCTTTTCATGTGTTTGTTGGCCATCTGTATGTCTTCTTTGGAGAAATGTCTATTTTGGTCTTCTGCCCATTTTTTGATTGGGTTGTTTGTTTTTTTGATATTGAGCTGCATGAGCTGTTTGTATATTTTGGAGATTAATCCCTTGTCAGTTGCTTTGTTTGCAAATATTTTCTCCCATTCTGAGGGTTGTCTTTTCATCTTGTTTATAGTTTCCTTTGCTGTGCAAAAGCTTTTAAGTTTAATTAGGTCCCATTTGTTTATTTTTGTTTTTATTTGCGTTACTCTAGGAGGTGGGTCAAAAAAGATCTTGCTGCAATTTATGTCAGAGTGTTCTCAGGCATCAGTAGTTTTAAGAACACTCCAGGTGTTTACAATATGCAACCAAGGTTTAGATCCACCAGTCTAGCAGTTTTAGTTATTTCGTGAGTCCAGGAGTGTCGTCATGGACCATGCTTCTTCCATCTTTCTCTTCTACCTTCCTCTGGGTGTTGGTCCTTGTTGACTCTTCCCTTCACTGTTGCAAGTTGCTTGCACCTATTCAAACCACACCTCCTTTCAAAGTACTGTCCAAAGCTCAGAAAAGGAGGAGAAAGCACCTTCTTTCCTTTTGTCTTTTTAAACCTAAAGAAAAACTTCCCAGAAGCTTCCCAGCAGATACCTTCTCACATCTTTGACCTGAACTAAATCACATGACCAACCCTATGCCAATCACTAACTATGGAACAAAATAATTGGCTTGACTTAGACCAATGGTTCTCAGCCTTGGCATACATTAGAATCACATGGAGGACTTTTAAGCCTATGGGATGCTGGGACCCATGTCCAACCAATTAAATCAGAATCTTGGGATTGGGCTCAATCACTGGGATGGTTAAACCACTCCCCAGGTGATTCTATTGAGTGGGCAGAATTTAGAACTATTGGTTTTGACCAATCACGGTTCCCCCACTAGGTCTGTGAGGAAGCTCACCCTTTAGGAAAACACATAGCCACCTGATAGGTGAACAGAGTCAAGGTTCTCTTAGCAGGGGAGGAAGGGTAATTGCTATTGGAAAGGCCACTGTCACTCATGGGATATCCATATGCTGCCATGTACGGTTAATCGTAATTGCCTGGATTCACACCCTCATTAGAGTGAGACTCTGCTCCACTTCTTTATAGCCCTGACAAGTTCTTATCTTAGTGCCCTGCACAGAGTAGGCATTCAGTACATTTTTATTATTAATTTCATTGTCAATCTGCTGGGTGATTCACTAAAGGAGTAAAGTTATTTTGCCTGGACATTTAAACCTGCCAGAAGGACTGCTTCACCTCCCCCGGCATGGAAGCATTGAAAGATCCCACTCTGCTCCTTGACTGGTGTATCTGACTCTTGACCCCACCGTGGTTTTATGTGACAGGGAAATTCCACACTCCCGGCCTGAATGCTTGGCCTGACAGGGGCCATGCCAGGAGCTGCGGTGGCATTTCTGTGTGCCTGCTTTTGTCCTCAGGGTGGTGAGGGCCAAAGCTTGTCCCCTAAAGCCAACTGGGGCAAGTCAGCTCTGGGGCTCTTTTGTGTGATGCGTACATTTAGATGTATAGCAGAAACTTTTCCCCCCTCTGCTGAGAACTTGACATTGCCCTCTCGCGATGAGAGAATAAACATTGGAAGAGTGAAGGGTGAAGAGACAGACTGTCAAGTCTAAATTAAAGGAATTGCTGGGGGTGAGGGAGGGCTGGTTGTGACTTCAGAAGCACAAACTCTCTTTCATTCGGCAAAAGCCCCTGCACAGCGTCTCGTTCACATCTCCTACAGAAGAGAATGTCCAGGAAGGCTTGCCCTGGGGAAGCCTCACTGGCATATTAACCTGTACGCTGTTTCATGTGGGGCAGAAAAGGAGGCGGTTCTAAGGGCAAGGTCTGTGAAATAATCACTTGGAACATCTTTTTTTCAAGGTGGGAGGAAGGTGTCGCTCGTTAATCATTCCCTTCTCTGTAATAAAGTCAGAAATAAAGACTTTATATTCTGTTACACAAAACCCGATTCTCAGGGAATGTTGCTTCTCATTTCCTTCCTTTCCACACTCATAATTAATCTGGCCACCCCCTATTAATGACTCAGTTCTTCGTAATTGGAGACATTTACCAGTAGAGCTGCCTTTCATATACTCACCTTGGAGGGCTGTCCCACATCTAACAAGTGTTAGTATCAAATTCACTCCATGATACGCAGAAAATGACCATTTCTTTCCTATCATTTTTCTCTTAATTAACAATCTCTGCATCGCCACCACCTTGTAGATAAGAGTCTCTGCAGACTAATTTCAGGGACAGTATTCTTCTAAGGATTTGGAGAGGAGGCTATAAACATACTGCAGTGTGGTTGAAGCCGACACAAACTAATACCCTCTTCTTCTGAGTGGTAGGTGAACCCAGGTGGATTCACTTCGGAGGCCCACAGCTGGCAGTGGACTGAATGGTATTGATCTCTCCTTTGTTCGCAATAACGTTCCCTGAGGCCTCTACAAAGACAACAGGACAGCTTTATGGGGCCAGATTAGGAGCTAACGTTTGCTCTGCCAATTGCCATTTCCTATAAATCTTACAAAGACCCTTGCCATGCTGTTTACAAAGGTGCTGCATCTGAGTGCCAGAGCAAGGATCAGATTCCTTTTCTGAAACTTCATTAAGGGCAACGTTCATCCTTCTTCCATGAAGAATTATTGTAAAAAGTGAAAACTCTTCCACATGTGGCTAAAGGAGGGAGCAGTGGAGAGTGGTCCGGAGCCCAGTACAGGTGCCTTTAATTTGCCTTGTTGACGGTCATCCAGGCTCCCGAAGAGACGGCATATCCCAGCCCCCAATCCTCCTCGTTTCTTTCTGAAGAATCCTTATGAAAGTGTAAAGTGAGTATACATTTGCCTCAAATCTTAAAAAAAACAAGGAAACCTTGGTTTTGCTTCCCCCAGTATATCTCGTACTGCTAATTGGTTGGCATCCAGGGTGAGGGGACACAAACTACACAAGTGAATTTCCTGGTTCCTGGGCAGTGGTGGTGGACGGGTGACAAGGAGGGGAGCATTATGCTATGACTTCACTTCTTGGGAGGCAAGGAGAAGAGAGAATAGCCAAGGTACTCCTGCATTTCCCTCCAAAGAGCCCCCCTGCCTGCCTGTCCAATTCCTCAGGGTTTGTGGGGAGGGGTGGTTATAATAGTACCTTGGGGATTTCAGAAACCCTTAGGGATTTGCAAGCATTTCGATCGTAGCTGTTCTCTGCTGCCGGTGAGTGTCTCCTGGCGGGGCAGACAGGGGCAGCCAGTGGAGGCGAGTGGGCACCAAGCGAAGCTCTGGGAGCCCTGATGGGAGCAGACTCGTGGGTGTGGTCCTGGCAGAAGAGGCTGAGACCTGATCCCGGTACTCCCTGATGCTGCAGGTGGTGGATGGATGACTTATTCAACTTTCATCCTCATCTCTTGGTCTGGAAAATAGGGATGATGCCATCGGACTACTCAGGATTTCCAGCAAGGTGACTACCTAAGAATTTGCCAGTAGGAAATGCTGAGTGTTCTGTGATGAAGCTGGCTTCCCAGATCTGGGAGCTCACCAGAACATCTCCATCCACAGAGCTTTCACCAGGCCCTTCCAGGCCTTTTAGTCTAAATTCTGACCATGTCCTGACAAGACTTTTTGCACCTTAGCTAGTTTGTTAACTCTCAAGGGACTGTGAATATGCAAAGTGAAAGCCAACTGTATATTTGTGGCTTTGTTCCTTGTGGCTTTCCTATTAAATAGGAAAGAAATGGAAGAGATGATTTAACTTCTCAAAAACTTGCCCTTCTCTTTGGGTATTTCTTCCCCTTTGGGGGTCAGTTGCCTTCTGACTCTGTCAGCCAAAAGAAAAGATTCAGCGTGCTAATTTGAACAACCTTAAAAAGAAAAAAATAAAGGACGATCTTTATACATTGTTATTTGCCTATGGGTCAGATATTCTTATCTTTTGGCTGACTTCAATATTTACCTTTTCTACTGCAAATGTGCTGCAGTCTTGTGTAATTCAGCCAGAAACAGCCTTCCAATCCACTGGAGCATACGCTTTGGTGTTCTTGAGCCATCGTAACTCTAACAAGCCGGTATTCTATTCATCATTTTCAGCTTGGAGCACAGTCTTCCTCTTGTGTTCTCAGGATTCCTGCTGGTCCCTCCTCTCTTGACCTGGAGGACAGGAGTCAACCTTACCCAGGAAATCAACAGCAGACCATTAATGCAACCTTTTTGTAATGCTTGGAGCAAGATTAACATCTGTCACGTAGAAGGATGAACCCAGTGATTTCTCATTACTGTCCTTTACATGCAGTGAGTGACATCTGCATCACCAGGCTCCTGCTGCATTTCTGGATGTGTCCTGTCCTTATACTCAGTCTACTTCTAGCTGTGTGACCTTTGCTGTCACTGTCGTTCCACCTCCAAGTCAGCTGGGGGCACTAGATGGGGGTTCAAGATAAGAAAATGTCCCATTCTGGCATCTTTCTGCTTTGTGTTCCCCCAAATAGCCGGGTGTAAGTGGGTGGCAGTTCCCAGAAGTCAGAGAGTGGGAATAATGCTAATGGCAGAAATGTCCTGAAACTCTTCAATTTCTCGTATCTTATCCAACCACCACCTCCCTACAACCACCTGTGCCAAATCCTCGTATATCAAGGGCTGAATTACAGAGTGGCAATAGATCCTTCCAGGACTGTCTCCAAGGCTCATCACTATCTTGGATACTCAATATGTGTCTAATTCAAGGATGTTCTCTTCTGGTGTCTCAAGTAATTTATTCTCTTAGAGCAAGATCTTGGAATCATAGAACCATGAATCCTGGAACCATAAACCATGGACTCTTGGAAGCTGTGATTCATAGGCTTTGTGACTGTCTACCTCTAAGTAGAATGTACTGAAAGTTCTCTAAAATATATGCAATGGATTTACATGTCTATGGTATTTCACATGCTGTGCTATTAGAATAGGTATTGTTTTTCAGTTTTACTGATGAAGGGAACGTTAGAAGTGAATTAGTTTTCAAGCTTTTTGACCTCTCAGTGCAGGGAGAACCCTGAGAGATTGTGTAGTAAGTTTTTCAGAGGAAGAAATGGGCTCTGAGGGGGTTAAATGGATTGTGCAAGGTGGACGCAGTTGTCAGGCAGGGCTGGGGCCACTTCCAGGTGGCCATGACTCTGCTCTTCCTGGCACCATGCTACCTCCTTACAAGGTTGTGCTTATGCACCAGTTACCATGAGGCAGATTCAATTCCAATCGAGACAACTCCATTTTGTTTGGTATAAGCAAACCTCATCATATTAAGAAGAGCCTAAAAATGTAAGTCTGAATCAATTTAAAATGCTAAGCAATATTGACACTTCAAAGGGACTCTATGGGACTCTTTTTGTTCATTATCATGGTCTGTAAGTCTTGCTGTATTTAAGGGAGCTAGTTGTTTTATGCCTTAAGGGTGGCATAAACTTTGTGAATCTGTACCTCTCAGTAGAATGTACCGAGAGTTGGGGGCCTTACTGGGCATAAAGTTGAAGTCTTTCTATTCCATACATCGTTTTCTTTGAGATACTATGGCAATGGGTACTCTTCCCTCCTCCCTTCCTTTCTTCCTTCTTTCCCTCCCCCCCTTCTTCTTTTCTTTCCTTCCATCTTTTCTTCCTCCTCCTTCTCTACATCTTCTACTTCTTATGCCCTCCTCCTTCTCTGCTTGCCCTTCTTTGATAAAGAAATGGCTGGGAGTGAGTTGTCAGGATGAAGGTAGAGGATATGTATATGGTTCAACCAATGCTAATTGCCTTCAAATAAAACACTTTATTTATTTGCCCCATAGACTAAAAACAAACAAAACAAAGAAGACAGTCCAAGCCAACTGTTAGAAAAAGAAGGTATGTAGCAAAGACATTAATAGGCATCCACCTCATATTGTGAAATCCTCAGTTCCTAATGACATTCTTATGAAGAAAGTGTGATCATGGATGACATGATCATAAACTAGGTGAGATTTATGTGTACTTTCTCCATGCAGCCTCACAATTTTAAGACAAAATCTGGGACTCCTGAGGGTAGGAAAAGGGGCAGCAGAGTTATTGAACTTCCCCAGATTCAAAAAACACAAGTCACTCAAGGATGACATCTTCCCTGACTATCCTAAAGAGTCTAGACATGGCCTCATAGGAACAATACCACTTGTTATAGGCCGGAGGGCAGAAATCCATTTGGATTTCATTGTTAAAACCAAAACAGAATTAGTTCGGGTCAGGCTGCAGTAGGAAAAGGAATTAACACTAATGAGTTGGAAGAATGTAACTAAGCTTGCAGCTAAGGAAAACAAATACATTCCGAGAGATTAAAAGATGTGAATTTTCCCCATAAAAGGAGGGGTGGGACCTAATCCCCTTTTCTACTAGGTTTATCACATACAGGTGTGTGTGTGTTTCATCTTCTCTAGATACTTCTTTCTTGTTTTTTTGAGGCTAATTTAGACCATATTTGGTAATATGTAAATAGTTCCAACCATGATGGTGTTCAACAATTAAGGGCCTGTGAGTATTCCCCTGGCTCTACAGAGATTACAGGTGCCATGATTATCCCCGTCCATTTGGAAATTGTAGTGGCAAATTGTGTGGTAAAGTCCTTCCTTGTGAACGTATGGTTCTCATCAGATTTGGGGACATACTGATTGCCGAGGTGAGGGCAGGGCTTTGAGCTTGACTGCTTCATTGCTCATCCATACCTTCCTTTTATTGCCTTTCCTGTTCAGGAGCTTCATAGTTTTTCAAAGCCCAACAGCATTCCTAAAAGTAGAAGGAAGAGTGTTTGTTTAGCTGAATTAGGAGAAGTCTCCCAAGGCCAATGAAGTTTTTATTGAGCCATATCTGGAAGGACTTAAAAAATTAAGTGGGTTTCTTTATTCTGTGCTTTATTGTTTCTTTATATCCCTTTGAAAAGGTAATCTGTACTGAGGTTCAAGCTGGTTGATGTCCGTTGAGAAGTGAGACATCATTAATAGGACAAAAAGAGAGGAGGAGCCTGTGGGAGGTGACACTTGAACATGCTGGGATAGACAGATCATTTGGTTGAACTGGGAAGGGAGAGTCTGAGAATTTCATTAAGTCAGTGACTGGTTTTTGTGACTCTTTCTGGGTGTATGGTGTGTTAGATGGTGAGGACTAGCTGGGGAGTCTAAAGGATTCCCGGCAAAAGGTAACAAAAATGGAAGGTGTGCCAGATGGAACAATAAGTAGGGAGAAGATGGGGGTAACCTTATCAGTAAGGAAAAATTAGGAGAGAACTAAAGTGTGCCAACACCGTATCACATAGCTGAACTATGATAGGGTTAAGAATATGTGTGTGTGTGCTGTGTGCATGTGTAGTCACTACAAATATAAGCATTTTTAACCTAATTCTTACTGAATGCTTACTGTGTACCAGGCACTGTTCTAGAGTCAGTGATTTCAATCTCACAAGACCTTTTGTCCTCTGGATTGTGCTTAGCTTTCTGTAAGCAAGCTGGACTTTCAGATGCAGGATTACCCTTGTTTGCCTACAATGGAATTAAAAAAAACCAATAAGCCACAAAGCATATAAACCTGCTTACTATTGGATTCAAGGCAAATGTTATTATCAATTGTTTTTTATAGAAACACAAGGAAGTTAAGGAATTTGCCCAAAGTCACACTGTTAGGAGTGGAAATGGTGGGATTTGAACCCAGGGACTGTGGGACCAGAGCATGGCTGCTTCACCACTGTAGTACTTTCCATCTTTACAGGCACTGTGTGGTCTTTTCTGTTTGTCATCATACCAAAATGCATTTAAAAGGATGTTCAGGGAAGTATCATTTATATAGCACATTATTGGAAAATATCTAAATGTTCTACCAGAGGAAATGGTTGAATAAATTTTGCTATGTTCCTATGAGAGAACACTATGCAGCTGTGAAAAAGAATATTCTCAAAGAACACATATGGGTACTAGGTAATGTTAAGTGGAGAAAGCAGGCAACAAGTCTGTATGTATAATTTGATGTCAATTCTTTTTTTAACGATGATAAAGGGAAAAAAGTGAAGACAATCTAACGGTGTATTAGTAGATGGGCTACGGCTTAGTCTTCCAATGGAATACCACACCTAGTCCAACAGGGTGAGAGTGATTGCCGTGTATCAACATGGGTAAGTCCTAAAACATGCTGCTGACTAAACAAAGCAAGGTACAAATGATGCATATGACATTATATCATTTATGCAAAAATTTAACATGTACAAAAGCAATATACATTGTTATGGATGTATAAGTACATAGTAAAAGTGTAAAAATACATACAGGATCTATACATACCAGCTTCAGGATGGCACTTCTTGGCTTCTCTTAGGAAGGAGAATTGGATGAGGTTGGGTTTTAGCTGGCCCCATTTTATTTTTAAAGAGAGAGAATTGAAGCACATATGGCAAAATGTTAACGTGTGTTAAACTGAGTGGTGTATGTAGGGTGGTATATAGGTTTCTTTTATACTACTTTTCTGTACGTTTGAAATATTTTATAATTAAAATTTTACGTATATATATAAATACAGACACCAATATATATGGAAGAGACTGGCAGATAGGTATCAAAATATAAACAATGATTACTGTTGGAAGATTATAAACGATTATTTTCTTCAAGTTCTGTATTTTTCAAATTTTCTGTAGTAAGCATGAGATAATAAATAAAAACAGTCGATGACTTTTTAGAAAGTATCAATATTGGAGGCAAAGAGCACTGCCTTGGAATCTGCTCCTGTCACCGCTTTGAAAGCCAGCCCTGGTTAGGTGACTAATTTAGCTGCTTGGAGGCATAGTTTTTGTCCCCTGCACGCTGGTGGTGATTGGAGTCTGTGTAGAGGTGGGCTGCATGCTCACTAAATCTACTTATTTTTCCTGGTAACCTGGTGCCTAATTGGCCCACGTGACTAACTCTCCCCAGTGCAGTGGGAGGACGCAGTTAGGACTGAGTGTACCTTCTCTGAAGTTTCCCTCTTCCTTCTGACTGCTGGCTGTATGAAGCCTAGGGTTCCTTGAAACCCTTTTTTGAGATGGTGGAGCCACAGTGTGGAAGTAGCCTGGATCCCATGTGTCACCACTTGGAGGATGGTGGTCTAACCAGGAACATACACATTGGATTTTGTGAGAACAAGAAATAAACTTTTGGGGTTGTTTGTTACAGCAGTTAGCCTACTCTGACCAATACATCTCTAGGGTCCCTTCAAATTCTAATATTTTATGAATCCAAAGAGGCCCTTGGTTTCACGTTATTTTTCCGTTCATTTGACTCAATGAGGTTCACTAATCTGAAGGACAAACTAACTTAAACCATAAATTTGGATGTGTCCAAAATAATAAGTGAATAATAATAAGTGAATTGAAAAGATAAATAATAACAGAAAGAAGGCCAGGGGCAAATTCAGAATCAAGTAAGTTTGACATGTGACCAACTTGAGGCTGTTATGTTTTTTGCATTTCCTGAGGACAAGGACCTGAATATCTTTTTCTCTTTATAACCCCTATTTTTATATAGCATAGGCACTTAATCAATACTGTTGGATGAATGAATGAATGTGTGGGAAGATGCTATCAAGTTCTGATGGTCACATACCTTGAGAAGTGGTATGTGTCTCCCCCAAATTCGTGTTGAAATCCTAATCCCTAAAGATGATGGTATTAGTAGGTGGGGGGCTTTGGGAGGTGCTTGAGTCCTGAGGGCAGAGTCCTCATGAATGGCATTAGTGCTCCTATAAAAGGCTCCGGGAGATCCCCTAGCTCCTTCCACCACGTGAGGACACAGTGAGAAGAGCCCTTACCAAAGGCTATCGCCTTGATCTCAGACTTTCAGCCTCCAGAACTGTGAGAAATAAATTTCTGTTGTTTGTATGCTACCCAGTCTGTAGTATTTTGTTCTAGCAGTCTGAATGGACTCAGGCAAGAAGCCCCAGTGCTGCATCATTTCTGGGGTTATAGTCACCTGAACTCAGTTCTGTCACACCTGGATGATGTGCCCTTTCAGCTTGGTGAGGGGAGTCAGACACATGACTCTGGACCCGGAGGGCTCAGACAGGCTGGGTTAGAATCCTCTAGCCTCTGCCTCTGCCTTAGACCTTCTGTGCCTCAGTTTTCTTAGATATAAAATAGGGATAAAAGTGCTACAAAACTCCTAGGGTCATTTTGAGGATGAAAGAAGTGATTGGAGATGAAGCACTTAGCATAGACCTGCCCCAAAGCTGAGTAACTTGGAGTTAGGACATGAATTCAAAGTGACCCTAAGTTATATCAAGATAAGACTTCCCCCTCCCCCCTTCTGGTCTGCCACTGCCAGTGTCTCAGCCCGCAATGTGTTGACCTTGACAAGATGTAGCATTGCTCTACAGTGTGCACCAAAATTGCCTTATTAAAACATCATCAAGTCATACTCGCATACTCACTGATAAAGAAATCAGTGGTTCTTATGTAGCAGGAGTGTGGGTGGTGTGGGAAGTTTCCTAAAACAGACGTCCTATAGGGTAACTTCTTAGCTGAATGACTTAGAGCAAGTGACTCAAGTTCTTGAGTTCCATTTTCTCATCTGTAAAGTGGGGAGAGAAAACCTACCTACCATACAGGTTATTGTGAGGATGAAATCAAAACAGTGTCCCTGAGGCTCAGTGCCTGGCATGGAGGGGTCACTCTTACCCCTCCCTGTCACCTCTTTGAAACCCAGCCCTGGTCGAAGCGCAGAAGACATTCCTCCAGTTTTTATTCAGAACACTGTGGTTTTGTTAAAACTCAGATACTTTGGGGGAAGCTTTTATTTATTTATATTTTGTGTCCCCAAACACCCATTTTCCTGAAGGGAAGTGGAATCTGTCTGGTTTTGATTCACTTACACTCAACTTGTTGGTATTATTTTGTAAGCGCCAGCCAATATCCAAGTAGCCCTTGGAATCTTCTTTTAAAAGCTGCATTTTAAAGTCTAGGAAGTTTATTTTTCTCCCTTCCTTCCTTCCTTCCTTCCTTTGTTCCTTCCTTCCTTCCCTTTCTTTCCTTTCTTTCCTTTTTCCTTTTTCAAAAAATGTTAAGAGGAAATTGGACTTTAGCACCAGTTTGAGTTTGGGTTTATCCTCAGTGTATGACTGACTGGCTTCCAACAAATTTGGTAAAAAGTACACTTTGCCATTCCTGGTTTGAAGATTTCAGCTCAATTTCAGTTACTCAAGAAAAATGTTTTCATATTCCAAGCCAAGAGCACATTTGTGTGTTCTGTTGCTGTTTTAGTGGATCATGAAATTGTTGCCTCTTCAAGACTTTTGGTTTGCCACTTAAATGAAATAAATGAGGACCTTTGCTGCATATTTGCATCGTACTGGCTTTCCATTGACCCTATCTTCATTGATTTGGTAGAGCGTTTGGTGGAAATTGGTAAGAAGTTTCATGTAGTCAGTCAAGAGAAATTACATGTAATTATCCTAACCTATACTCAACAGAAAAACAGAAAGGAATTGGACACTACCCTTGGTGTAGAGGGTTTCTCAAAGATTTCTAATGAGTAGGACACCAGTCCCATTCTCTACCATGTCATCTTACCCACCAAGCCGGTATAGTAAACACAATCTCAAGACAATGCCATGTACTTTCCATTGTGTAGTAATAGGCTTCGTCTGCTATTTCTAGGCTAACAGTTGTTCATTGTTCATGCTGCTTCAAGGTTTAGAAATTGAATTTTCTCTCTGGTTCCCAGGGGAAACAGGGAGACTAAAAACAAACAAGGCGGTAATTTCCACATGTGTAGCAGCCATTTCATTTGCCAAACTGTATATTTGTGTATTTTAAGAGATGAGTTTTCAACAGCTTAGATTTTTGTATAAAGCTCAGGAAGGAAATGAAGTCTCCTTTCGAATTTGCATTCAGCTGCGCTTTCTGGGCAGACGCGGTAAGCCTTGTCAAGTTTGACTTGAGTATTCATTTCCAGGCAAGGAATGTGTATTTCTGGTTTCATAAGAGGAACAGTAAATTTCAATCTTCTAGCCTTCCACTTTGCTACTGTCTGGAGGCAGTGCATGAGATGTCACACTGAAGACTTTTTTTTTTTAATACCAACCTCCAGTGACTTTATTATTATTTTTTAATAGATCTTTATTGGAGTATAATTGTTTCACAATACTCTGTTAGTTTCTGTTGTACAACAAAGTGAATCAGCCATATGCATACATATACCCCCATATCCCCTCCCTCTTGAGCCTCCCTCCCACCCTCCCTATCCCACGTCTCTAGGTCATCGCAAAGCTGATCTCCCTGTGCTATGCTGCTGCTTCCCACTAGCTAACTATTGTATATCTCCACCTAGATTGTGAGCATTTTAAGGTAGATAAGGGAGACTCATAAGTATCAAATTGTTTTCTTTGCACCTGTACCTAAATTTTCATATAGCCAAAATAGCCACAGAAGATTTGGGTAGAGGGATTAAACAACCCTTGAAACTCTTCCTTGTTTAATTTAACTAGGTCGGTGGAGCCCATTGAGGACCTGCCCACCCAAGGCAAAAAATGGGAATGAAACCCCCCCAAATATTGTACGAACAAAGGTGGCGTGTGAGAGGAGTGGAGTTATGTTTATGGTTTGTCTGTTTCCTTTTTCTTTTCTGAATTCTTATACAATGAATGTATGTGTGTATCTATAGATCTTAAGGTTGTGTTTGCCAAAAAGATGAGCATATATATTTGTTTTTTTAAGAAATCAAACTATAGACAAATGTATAGAATGCAATGTACAAGTTCTTATCATTCAACCCTAATCATTCTGATCTCTAGAGATCACAGTTGGTTTTGTGGGTAAACTTCCAGACTTTTCTCAGGTTATCTATGTGTAATTGTCAACATTGTATTGAAGGAGTGGGACTCGCTAGAGTACAGGTAGAAAACAGATTCCCTTTGCTGTCTCTATCAATGTGATAAGCAGGTTCACTTCAACTTTCTTGGATACTCATCTGGATAACAATTCCTCCAGTCCTTTCAAGTCCCAAGCAAAATCCCCAGGCTCTCTGGCTCTCTGCACATGAGGGGTTCCGACAGCTTGAGGGCATCCTCTGACAAAAGATGCAGGTGTTGCCGGGGAGAATGAAAGCTAACCCCTGGAGCAGGGGTGTGAATATCATCAAGAGATCGGAAGGATATGAGCAGGGAGTGCTGACAGCACCTCTACAGGTGGGGCCCCTTTTAAAATGATCCTGGCTGGCTCCCTCACGTGTGGTCCAGAGGGAACATACATGCAGTTTGGCTGCTGCTCTTAGGAGGAGGGCAGTCTGCTTCAATGCAGTGCCTTCAGTGCCTGGCCCTCCCTGGGCCGCTGGATCCAGTCTCTTGCCAGTAGATGAATTTTGATCATAGATTTGTCTGTACTTCTATACACTCCAGTGTTCTGAGCAATCTCCTTGAGGTGCCCCTTATCTAGATTGAAGTAAAGATGGAAGTACTACCCCAACATATCATTCTAAAGAAATTCTTTCTCAACCTTGTCAATTTCAGTCCTTTTATGCTCTTGAGGCGGGTGATGGGCTAACGGTTGTAGTGGATGCCTCCTTTGCAAGTCCTGTCTAGGTGGTCTAGCAGCTCGGTTTGAAATGTGAGAGCCCTAATCACCTGTTGCTTTGTTCTGAGTCTCTTGGAGCCTTAGACAAAGCTGAAAAAGAGTTTCATTTTAACCTCTTGTTACAGACCTAGAAACTTTATCGTTTTCCATAAATTGGAACATATTAATGTTCTGCAAATTGCTGTCTTAATTACTTAGCAATCTTTTCACGTCAGATGATGTTGAACTGCCTCATTCATTTTAATGAAAGCAAAAGATTCCATCAGGTAGATCAGCTGTAGTTTAGCCATTTCCCTATTGATAGGTTGTTTTCAATTTTTGGATCTTTTAAACAATGCTGCTATCAGTATTTCTGTACTCACATTTTTTTTTTGCATGTGTGTACACATGCTAGTAATTTCTCTAGAATAGAGACTTAAAAGTAAAGCTAAAGGTATGAAAGGTGTGAACCAGGAAGTTTTTGCTAGATTCTTCCAGAGTGCCTCTGTGAGGGTTGTAAAAACTCTACTTTCTCCAGCAGTGCCTAAGAGTACCCATTTCCCCACAGCCTCACTAAATGTTTTCACTGTTTTTAATCTTTGCCATTTTGGGGAGCCAACAGTAATCTCATTATTATTTTATTCTGTATTCCCTTGGTTACTAATGATGTGAGTTATCTTTTCTCATGTTTGTCCATGTGTATCTGTGCTCTTTGAATCAACATATCCTTCTCTAGTTTGGAGTTCTAAGGTCTTTACCAACCTCTCGTACTTCTAAACAAGGGGGAAATGGCAAAATGATAAAGGAGAGATAAATTGAAGAGATTTGGTGAGAACCTGGCCCAGCTCCACAAGGACAAGAATGGCGGAATTTCTACCACTCAGATTTTATCACCTTTTTTTCTAAAACTCTTGACAAGTCTGAATCTGAAACATAGGCTACCCTTTTTTCTCAAATTGACACGTGTAATTTATTAGTAAAATTTCAACTGATATTTTGTATTCAAGAGCACGTGCAAACTTAATTTGAATCTTAAACCCAAGTAGTTGCATGCATGCCTTTTGTCTCTTGGCCCTTATTTTACACATGTTAAAAATTACTAAAGGCATATTGGGTTTAGAGGGAGAACCAAAGGAGATTATTTAGGAACACCTAGCAGCCATGGCAACATAGAAGGGGCATGTACTCTCCTCAAAAATATTCCACTTACAGGTAATGACATACATTTGCTAAACAGCCCCAAGCTAACCCAAGAAAGAATAAACAGACGGTTTGAGGTGTGTCAGGAATAGGATTTACAAAATAAGATTATAGTTATGCTGGAAAGTAACAGCAATCATTGTAAAAAGATGGAACAGACTCACTTTTTGCCATGGGGCAGAGGAAGAAGAGGGCTTTTAAATTGCTGCCTGTGAATTAGAGTTGCCTCACCAAGACACATAGCTCTCTGGGTTTTATAGATTTCGCTAGGCACTTGTATAGACAATATGATGGGCCTCTAGTTGGGTTTCTTCAGATCTGAAGCAGGGGAATTGCAGTCTAGTTATAGACATCCCTGATGGTGTTGGCCCTATTTTACTTGTGTTTGGCATGCTAATCTACAACCTTGACTACCCGAACATCACTATCATACCACTTGAACTGTCAGTTGAGAAGACATTGGAAAGAGCCAGCCTGTTTATTCCTGAATGTGTATTTTTGGCTGCTTGAAATAGATTTTCAGCAAAGGAGGGTACAGAATACCTCCCATGTATGATTGGCCTATTTTCTCATTAGCCCAAATCATAGCCTTTGAAAGTGTAATGAATGAGTCTGTCTCTGCCATGAATTTTATTTTATTTTATTTATTTATTTTTAATTTTTTTATTTTTTAACATCTTTATTAGAGTATAATTGCTTTACAATGGTGTGTCATTTTCTGCTTTATAACAAAGTGAATCAGTTATATATATATACATATGTCCCCATATCTCTTCCCTCTTGCGTCTCCCTCCCTCCCGTCCTCCCTATTCCACCCCTCTAGGTGGTCACAAAGCACCAAGCTGATCTCCCTGTGCTATGCGGCTGCTTCCCACTAGCTATCTGTTTTATGTTTGGTAGTGTATATATGTCCATGCAACTCTCTCACTTTGTCCCAGCTTACCCTTCCCCCTCCCCGTAGCCTCAGGTCCATTCTCTACTAGGTCTGCATCTTTATTCCCGTCTTACCCCTAGGTTCTTCTGACCATTTTCTTTTTCTTTCTTTTTTTTTAGATTCCATATATATGTGTTAGCATACGGTATTTGTTTTTCTCTTTCTGACTTACTTCACTCTGTATGACAGTCTCTAAGTCCATCCACCTCACTATAAATAACTCAGTTTCATTCCTTTTTATGGCTGAGTAATATTCCATTGTATATATGTGCCACATCTTCTTTATCCATTCACCTGTCGATGGACACTTAGGTTGCTTCCATGTCCTGGCTATTGTAAATAGAGCTGCAATGAACATTTTGGTACATGACTCTTTTTGAATTATGGTTTTCTCAGGGTATATGCCCAGTAGTGGGATTGCTGGGTCATATGGTAGTTCTATTTTTAGTTTTTTAAGGAACCTCCATACTGTTCTCCATAATGGCTGTATCAATTTACATTCCCACCAACAGTGCAAGAGGGTTCCCTTTTCTCCACACTCTCTCCAGCATTTATCGTTTGTAGATTTTTTGATGATGGCCACTCTGACCAATGTGAGATGATATCTCATTGTAGTTTTGATTTGCATTTCTCTAATGATTAATGATGTTGAGCATTCTTTCATGTGTTTGTTGGCAATCTGCATATCTTCTTTGGAGAAATGTCTATTTCGGTCTTCTGCCCATTTTTGGATTGGGTTGTTTGTTTTTTTGATATTCAGCTGCATGAATGTTTTGGAGATTAATCCTTTGTCAGCTGCTTCATTTGCAAATATTTTCTCCCATTCTGAGGGTTGTCTTTTGGTCTTGTTTATAGTTTCCTTTGCTGTGCAAAAGCTTTTAAGTTTCATTAGGTCCCATTTGTTTATTTTTGTTTTTATTTCCATTACTGTAGGAGGTAGATCAAAAAAGATCTTGCTGTGATTTATGTCAAAGAGTGTTCTTCCTATGTTTTCCTCTAAGAGTTTTATAGTGTCCAGTCTTACATTTAGGTCTCGAATCCATTTTGAGTTTATTTTTGTGTATGGTGTTAGGGAGTATTCTAATTTCATTGTTTTACATGTAGCTGTCCAGTTTTCCCAGCACCACTTATTGAAGAGACTGTCTTTTCTCCGCTGTTTCTCTTTGCCTCCTTTGTCATAGATTAGTGGACCATAGGTGCGTGGGTTTATCTCTGGGCTTTCTATCTTGTTCCATTGATCTATGTTTCTGTTTTTGTGCCAGTACCATATTGTCTTGATTACTGTAGCTTTGTAGTATAGTCTGAAGTCAGGGAGTCTGATTCCTCCAGCTCCGTTTTTTTCCCTCAAGACTGCTTTGGCTATTTGGGGTCTTCTGTGTCTCCATACAAATTTTAAGATGATTTGTTCTAGTTCCATAAAAAATGCCATTGGTAATTTGATAGGGATTGCATTGAATCTGTAGATTGCTTTGGGTAGTATAGTCATTTTCACAATGTTGATTCTTCCAATCCAAGAACATGGTACATCTCTCCATCTGTTGGTATCATCTTTAATCTCTTTCATCAGTGTCTTATAGTTTTCTGTATACAGGTCTTTTGTCTCCCTAGGTAGGTTTATTCCTAGGTATTTTATTCTTTTTGTTGCAATAGTAAATGGGAGTGTTCTCTTAATTTCTTTTTCAGATTTTTCATCATTAGTGTATAGGAATGCAAGAGATTTCTGTGCATTAATTTTGTATCCTGCAACTTTACCAAATTCATTGATTAGCTCTAGTAGTTTTCTGGTGGCATTTTTAGCATTCTCTATGTATAGTATGATGTCATCTGCAAAGAGTGACAGCTTTACTTCTTCTTTTCCGATTTGGATTCCTTTTATTTCTTTATCTTCTCTGATTGCTGTGGCTAAAATTTCCAAAACTATGTTGAATAATAGTGGTGAGAGTGGGAAACCTTGTCTTCTTACTGATCTTAGTGGAAATGGTTTCAGTTTTTTACCATTGAGGACAATGTTGGCTGTGGGTTTGTCATATATGGCCTTTATTGTGTTGAGGAAATTTCCCTCTATGCCTACTTTCTGGAGGGTTTTTATCATAATTGGGTGTTGAATTTTGTCGAAAGCTTTCTCTGCATCTATTGAGATGATCATATGGTTTTTCCCCTTCAATTTCTTAATATGGTGTATCACGTTGATTGATTTACATATATTGAAGAATCCTTGCATTCCTGGAATAAACCCCATTTGATCATAATGTATGATCCTTTTAATGTGCTGTTGGATTCTCTTTGCTAGTATTTTGTTAAGAATTTTTGCATCTATGTTCATCAGTGATATTGGCCTGTAGTTTTCTTTCCTTGTGACATCTTTGTCTGGTTTTGGTATCAGGGTGATGGTGGCCTCATAGAATGAGTTTGGGAGTGTTACTTCCTCTGCTATATTTTGGAAGAGTTTGAGAAGGATAGGTGTTAGCTCTTCTCTAAATGTTTGATAGAATTCGCCTGTGAAGCCATGTGGTCCTGGGCTTTTGTTTGTTGGAAGATTTTAAATCCCAGTTTCAATTTCAGTGCTTGTGATTTGTCTGTTCATATTTTCTATTTCTTCCTGGTTCAGTCTCGGCAGGTTGTGCATTTCTGAGAATTTGTCCATTTCTTCCAGGTTGTCCATTTTATTGGCGTATAGTTGCTTGTAGTAATCTCTCATGATCCTTTGTATTTCTGCAGTGTCAGTTGTTACTTCTCCTTTTTCATTTCTAAATCCATTGATTTGAGTCTTCTCCCTTTTTCTCTTGATGAGTCTGGCTAATGGTTTATCAATTTTGTTTATCTTCTCAAGAACCAGCTTTTAGTTTTATTGATCTTTGCTATCGTTTCCTTCATTTCTTTTTCATTTATTTCTGATCTGATCTGTATGATTTCTTTCCTTCTGCTAACTTTCGGTTTTTTTGTTCTTCTTTCTCTAATTGCTTTAGGTTTAAAGTTAGGTTGTTTATTTGAGATGTTTCTCGTTTCTTAATGTAGGCTTGTATAGCTATAAACTTCCCTCTTAGAACTGCTTTTGCTGCATCCCATAGGTTTTGGGTTGTTGTGTTTTCATTGTCATTTGTTTCTAGGTATTTTTTGATTTCCTCTTTGATTTCTTCAGTGATCTCTTGGTTATTAAGTAGTGTGTTGTTTAGATTCAATGTGTTTGTATTTCTTACAGATCTTTTCCTGTAATTGATATCTAGTCTCATAGCATTGTGGTCAGAAAAGATACTTGATATGATTTCAATTTTCTTAAATTTACCAAGGCTTGATTTGTGACCCAAGATATGATCTATCCTGGAGAATGTTCCATGAGCACTTGAGAAGAATGTGTATTCTGTTGTTTTTGGATGGAATGTCCTATAAATATCAATTAAGTCCATCTTGTTTAATGTATCATTTAAAGCTAGTGTTTCCTTATTCATTTTCATTTTGGATGATCTGTCCATTGGTGAAAGTGGGGTGTTAAAGTCCCCTACTATGATTGTGTTACTGTCGAATTCCCCTTTTATGGCTGTGAGTATTTGCCTTATATATTGAGGTCCTCCTATGTTGGGTGCATAAATATTTACAATTGTTTTCTTTTTCTTGGATTGATCCCTTGAACATTATGTGTTGTCCTTTATTGTCTCTTGTAATAGTCTTTGTTTTAAAGTCTATTTTGTCTGGTATGAGAATTGCTACTCCAGCTTTCTTTTGATTTCCATTTGCATGGATTATCTTTTTCCATCCCCTCACTTTCAGTCTGTATGTGTCCCTAGGTCTGAAGTGGGTCTCTTGTAGACAGCATATATACGGGTCTTTTTTTTGTATCCATTCAGCCAGTCTATGTTTTTTGGTTGGAGCATTTAATCCATTTACATTTAAGGTAATTATCATTATGTATGTTCCTATTCCCATTTTCTTAATTGTTTTGGGTTTATTATTGCAGGTCTTTTCCTTCTCTTGTGTTTCCTGCCTAGAGAAGTTCCTTTAGCATTTGTTGTACAGCTGGTTTGGTGGTGCTGAATTCTCTTAGCTTTTGCTTGTGTGTAAAGCTTTTAATTTCTCCATCAAATCTGAATGAGATCCTTGCTGGGTAGAGTAATCTTGGTTGTTGGTTTTTCTCTTTCATCACTTTAAATATGTCCTGCCACTCCCTTCTGGCTTGCAGAGTTTCTGCTGAAAGATCAGCTGTTAACCTTATGGGGATTCCCTTGTATGTTATTTGTTGTTTTTCCCTTGCTGCTTTTAATATTTTTCCTTTGTATTTAATTTTTGATAGTTTGATTAATATGTGTCTTGGCATGTTTCCCTTTGGATTTGTCCTGTATAGGACTCTTTGCACTTCCTGGACTTGATTAACTATTTCCTTTCCCATATTAGGGAAGTTTTCAACTATAATCTCTTCAAATATTTTCTCAGTCCCTTTCTTTTTCTCTTCTTCTTCTGGGACCCCTATAATTCGAATGTTGGTGCGTTTAATGTTGTCCCAGAGGTCTCTGAGTTTGTCCTCAATTCTTTTCATTCTTTTTTCTTTATTCTGCTCTGCAGTAGTTATTTCCACTATTTTATCTTCTAGGTCACTTATCCGTTCTTCTGCTTTAGTTATTCTGTTATTGATCTTTTCTAGAGAATTTTAAATTTCATTTATTGTGTTGTTCATCTCTGTTTGTTTGCTCTTTAGTTCTTCTAGGTCCTTGTTAAACATCTTTTGTATTTTCTCCATTCTATTTCCAAGATTTTGGATCATCTTCACTATCATTATTCTGAATTCTTTTTCAGGTAGACTGCCTATTTCCTCTTCATTTGTTAGGTCTGGTGGGTTTTTGCCTTGCTCCTTCATCTGCTGTGTGTTTTCTCTGTCTTCTCATTTTGCTTAACTTACTGTGTTTGCGGTCTCCTTTTCGCAGGCTACAGGTTCATAGATCCCGTTGTTTTTGGTGTCTGTCCCCGGTGGCTAAGGTTGGTTCAGTGGGTTGTGTAGGCTTAGTGGTGGAGGGGACTAGTGCCTGTGTTCTGGTGGATGAGGCTGGATCTTGTCTTTCTGGTGGGCAGGACTGCGTCCGGTGGTGTGTTTTGGGGTGTCTGTGACCTTATTATGATTTTAGGCAGCCTCTGTGCTAATGGATGGGGTTGTGTTCCTGTCTTGCTAGTTGTTTGGCATAGCGTGTCCTGCACTGTAGCTTGCTGGTTGTTGATTGGAGCTGCGTCTTGGCATTGAGATGGAGATCTCTGGGAGATTTTCACTGTTTGATATTACGTGGAGCTGGGAGGTCTCTTGTGGACCAGTGTCCTGAACTTGGCTCTCCCACCTCAGTGGCACAGCCCTGACACCTGGCTGGAGCACCAAGAGCCTGTCCTCCACACAGCTGGCCCATGGTCCCAAGGATTTTCACGGTTTTGGCTGGTGGGGCCCCTCCAGAGCTGGCAGCGTCAGTGAGGCCGCCCTCCCCTCGGGCTCCGGGGCAGTTCAGTGACAGCGGAGGGAAGAGACCCCGAGCCAGGAGTTCCAGCTCTGTGGAAACGCAGGCTCCATTCTGCGTGCCTGCCATGAATTTTAAATCTCAAATCTCTCCTTTCCAATTCAACTAAGAATTTAGAAAGATAGTATTTCCTCTTGGGAGTATTTTGGCATTTTCCAAGGGAAAGGAGAGAAGAGATTGTCAGTGGGGATTTGCTGATGATGAGAAGAAGGTGGTCACAAAGAAAATACTGGAGATCTCAGAACTTGGGATGCAGTTGAAGCTTCCTTGTGTGGTTAGGAACTGTCCCCATGTAAGCAAAGGATGGATTTGGCCTTTAGACTATATTTCCATTAGTCCTAGAGTTTGACAGCCAGTTCCCAATGGCAGCCCGCCAGAAATCATGTGAGACCTCCAAGTTGGCATGGCTGATCTCTGACTAATGGGGAAAACTACCCAATGAGAATTAGCAATCTTGCATCACCAATCAAAATTCTTATATTACCTTTCATGTGGGTAACAGAACAAGACTTCCAAAAGCAGTTAGGACTGGTTTTAACATGGCCTGTTGGTCACTGAGACAGGAAATATTTAACATGAATCAGACTCATTTGGAATATTTTCGATTTGTCTTGATCCTAAGGTTTCCTGGTGTTAGTATTATTGAGCACTCATTTAGCCCTTTAATGTATCAAAAAAAATGTGCCTTCTCATCATTCCTGGATAGATACAATTGGCCTGATTTGACTCTATCATGGTTTTTATTTGTAACAGATTTTTCAACCTAACACTTTTGGAGAAGTGGGTCTCTTAAATGTTAAACTAACAAAACCAGTCCTGGCCAACTATTCCAAAAAACAGTGTTGCTATCATAGGCTGAATTGATCCCAGATGGATTCTGGAGTGGGAGGACTAACAGTTACGTAAAATGGCCTAAATCTGAATTACACAGTGGTGACCCTCTGGAAGAGGGCTGACCCACAACCACGTGTCCTCAGAGTTGGGGCATAGATACTATTTCTTTTGGACTTTGGATGGCATGAGGTGGTCAAAATGATTTGAAAAATATTAAGTTAAGCTGGCATTGGAAGATGGCATAGTTTGAGAACAAATGCAGCAACTGAGGCAGTAAACTTGCCTTCCTCGTTATTGATGTCAGAAATGACAAGCTAAGGGTCCAGGATAGAGGTGATTTATCCTCTTTACCTTGCCTCTTTAGACTGTGTTGAGAAATCCTGCTTTTGTACGTTTGCTGCCATGTCTTTTGGTAATAATGACATCTGAGCAGAGGAAGACATGGTTGTGGCTTTCTGACTCCTCTCTAACCAGGACGATAAATATAATGACAATAATGAAAACACCCAGAGTGCTTCTTTATTTATCTCTCCATGGGAACTCATAAGATTGAAGGAGCTCTCATTTAGTGGATTCCCCTGGTAGGAATATACACAAGCAACACCAAACCCACAGGATCTATCCTGGACCAGAGTCTGATGCCAGGTAACTGGAGGATCCTGAGCAGACTGTGGGATTAGATGGGACTATCTCTTCATTATTCTGTTCTTAAGGGGCATATGAACTGCGTACTGAGAATGGATTTTTCAGGACACAGGCTATAAAATGTATAGGAATGTATAAGAAATGACCAAGAACTGATCTCAGGTGGCCTTGGCCTGCAGCGGCTTGAAGCAGGGTTTCAGTTCCCGGTCAGTGACTGAGGTCAGGTCGCGGGGGTGAGAGCACCGAATCCTAGCCACTAGACCAGTGGTCAGTGACAAGGCCCTGGCCCTACGGCTTTGCAGAAAAAGAATTCCCGCAAAGACGGAAAGTAGTGAAACAAGTAAAGAATTTATTAGGAGAAAAAAAAGAAGTACAGTATGTGTGGATAGACACACGGGCGGGCTCAGAGAGAGAGTCGCGCCCTTGTGGCAGCTTGAATCACTTCTATGGGGCATTTCTTCCGGGTTTCCTTTGACCAATCATTTCGATTTGCCCGGTTCAGAGCCCATATTTGGTGTATCTCAGGATTTTCCCATGTATGCGCGCACATCTCTTAGCCAAGATGGAGTCTACCGAAGAGGCCTATGGGTAGGTTTGACCACTTGGCGTCACTCCCCTTTTGACCTCCAAGGAGCCTTTCTGCACATGTGTAGTTGGGGAGGTCTCCTGACTTTGAGAATGAGGAATATGTGGTCTCTTATCTTCTATCTGGGCAGGGCCCAGCCTTCTCTCTCAGTTGTCCTGTTATTCCCATCTTGGAGTATCAGTCCACAAGGAACGAACTCAAACCGTTTGGCCTGAGGGCCCATCTATCTCCTGCCTCAGAACCAAGGTCAGAATAGGGGGGTCATATGAATTCCTAGTTTCACCCAACATTAACTTAATACTGTAGAGTCAGGAAAGCATTCAAGGGAGGTGTGCTCTGTAAGGTCACCAGAGGGAAATTTGAGGAGTTTTTGGACCAAAACTGAAATTGTGTGAATTTTACAATATAGTCAACAGGAAAAATATTAACATGTGATTGTGTAAAAAATGAGGGTTGTAATATCTCACAGATACTGCCATTTTCTGTGATTTTCACGGCAAAGTCAACAGGAAAATAGAGGTTGTTGAATCTACTAGATTTTTTCTCTGTTCTCCAGTCTGCCTTCCCTCCTTCACCTAGAAGCACTTAGGGAGCGAGCACTTTCTGATTACTCTCCTTATTCTGATTGCATCCTTGGTGGACAATTTAGTTCTCAACTTCCTCCTTGGCTTCCCCCCTCCTTGGCTTCCCCCCTCCTTGGTGTTTCTTGGAATCAAACACCATAGTAGGCTGCAACAAATCCTATTCTCAAACAGATTCTAGTCCTTGCTGTTTTGTTTTATTTTAGTACCTGTACTTCTAACAAATTCTACTCCAGAAAACATGATTATACAACGGTAATGCTAAGCCTTGTGCCAGACATTTTATATGTATGATCTCGTTTACTCTTCAGAACAATCTTATGAAGTAGGCATAATTACTTTCAATTAACAGATGAGAATTCTGAGTTCAGTGGAAGTTGAACACTGTCCCTAAGACCACACGGGTGGTAAGCGGCACCTGTAGAATTTGGACCCAGGGCTGTGGATTTCTTGACCACTGTGTTACAGTAAGATCTTAGTTTTATAGTAAAAGTGACATTGTTTATTAAAGAATAATGATGATTATTCTTATGGTAACACTTATTTAAATTTCAAATCACTCTCAGTTCTTCCTAAATATCAGCCCACTCTATGGAATCAATTGGTATTTTAATTCAGAAATCTGAGCCTTAGTCCAACTCTACATGTTCTTATGATAGATCTGAAATATGATAGAGCTAATGACTGTTTCACCTCTTCTCTTCCCATTTACAGGGCCCTCCACTAATATATATGGTCTCTTGGTACAAACTCAAAAAGGGGCATCTCCCTCCAAGCAGAAGAAGCTTTGTGCCAGGATGCTCATTGGACAAGCCTGAGCTGGATCTCAACCTCTAGTTATCCTCTTGGCTGGGGCCAAAGGTAAAATATGGAGTGAGGTGAGTCAAGGATCCAAAACAATTGCATTTCAGATAAATTGAGATATGGATATGTGCATTTCATATGGTCATATTTTATGAGAAGCAGGGTGTTAATTGACAAAGGAGAACTAAAACAAATATCAAAGAACAAAGCAATTAGGCCTGAACTGCCAGAGAAAGAGGAAGACTTTCTTGGGATCAATAAAAGCTCTAATCTGCTTCTGAAGCCCCAAGTTTTAACCTTCTGGTTAAACTCTTGATAAGGTGTTCAACTTGTCTGTAGTTCCTATAGAAAGTCATTCAGTAATCTGCATGCCTCAGCTTACATCTCCCTCAAATGACGCTCAGTACATAGCAAAGTGTTCAAGTAAGGCCAACTAATAAACCCTCATCTGATTTCTCCCTGGACTCTCATGTGAATAGAACAGATATGACTCCAAAATATGAGTATAACTATGGCACCAAAGTAGGGTTCTGATTGGCCATTATACTTGGATCTGGAAGAACTCATAAAACAAGTTAGGGTATTTTCCTTCTTCAACCAGGTTTATAAAGAATAGCCCAACACCCCGGGCAAGGGTGTTACAGGGAAGAAGTATTGCACTTTTTTAGGGCCTTTCGGTCGCTCTAATTTTGGACACATACCTTACAACATACAGGAGGCATGCACGAATCAGCACTCAGAAATGCCCTGGCTGACATGTCTCGTGGCTTAATTATAGCAGTGCACATCCGCAGCACAGCACCAATGTCTTGAATGATTCCCATAGCAATATCCACACTCTGGTCTCCCTCAGGTTTCTAGCTATTCAGCCCAGAGATGGGTACTGATATGCTGTACCATAATTACAGTTGTCCTACCAGTAGATTCCATTTCAACTTTTCAGAGTTCTCAATAAATTTATCCGGAAGTCCTATACCTTGATTCTAATCCAGTGTTTTTCAAATTGTAGGTTGCCACCCATTAATGGATTTGAAATCAATTGAATGAGCCATTACCGGTGTTTTGGGGAGAAATGACATTAAATAGAATAGAAGAGAGTAGTAAATATCAAAGTGGACTACACATAATAAAGATTAGTATTGATGCTTGAAATGTTCTCTATATTCCATCCAAGACGTAGCATTCCATATAGGATATACATTTTTTCATCATAAATCTCTTAAATCAGGATAAGTTTTATTATAGACAACATTTTTTTCTTTGTCAGTGGTAAAATTATGGTTTATCTTGCAATTGATAACAACTCAGATTTGTGTATGTGTATATTGGGTTTCAATGTAAAATGTGTTTCTCTTTGTGGGTCATGGCTGAAAGAGCTAGAAGCAGACTTGATTTAACCCAACCTTTCCAGGTTGCCTTCTCCACCGGAAGTTGGACAGTTAGTCTCTTGCTGCCTGTAGACTGTACACAGAATTTCTGAGCCTCCAATGTCACCCCATTTCCTGATGAGGAATGGCTGTCCTCCCTCCACAGGGAAGTATGCATTCCCAAACTAGTCATCTCTATGTAGTCTCTCTTTGGATGTTGAAGATGATTCAGCCAGGATGGTAATAGTGTCAGAGAGCTTGGGTAATGGGTCTTCTCTCGTCTGACCCTCCTGTCTACTGTTCATGCCAATGCCTCCCAAAAGAGACTTCTTGGTGGTAAAGCAGGCTTGCAGGTGGAAGAGAGAGATGCTTCTAGATTTTTCTCTTGCGAACACCACCCCCTAAGCCTACCTGTGGTTTCTCCTGTTAGCCAGGGCTTCCTGTGGCCAACAGTGAGGGTTCACTAGAGCAGCGGACTTTTAAGGTCCTTGGGATTTCTCATATCTCAGGTGGTTTCTGCCTCTTTCTCAGGCTGACAACTCAGTAGGATTCCCAGCATCACTTACAGAGGGCAAGTCACAGGGCGTTGCTGAGCCCTCTGGCTCAGATACTGTCCTTTATAGATATGTAAGGGAAACGGGTCTGCATTACACCAGGGACCATAGCGCTACCTCTCTTTTGCTCTGTCCAGAAAGGGAAGTTCTTAACCCAAAGGAGTGAGCCACTTAATGGGAATTTTTAGATTCTGTGGCTATTGAGAGGAGAGGTGTAATTTCCTGTCATTCCTTGGGCCCTGTCCCTACCCCAAATCCTCCCCCTTAGATAGTCATCTTATCAATGTCCCCAAACACTGCAAGCTAGAATCTTAAATGCTGTATAAAACCCTAAAACCTCTTGTGTTTGACTCCAAATTTGTTCTGTCTACAAATCCTGCACACTTTCCTCAAGTTCAAGTGCTACCCTCCCCAACAACCTCTATCTTGACTCCAACCATATAGAATCACCTTGTCTCTTTTTACACTTTATGTAAGTGGAACTGTACAGGATGTGCTTTTCTGTGTCTAGCTCCTTTTATTCATCATTATGTTCATGAAATTCATCCATGTTTTTGCATGTTCCTGTAGATCATTTGTTCTCATTGCTGTAAAGTATCACATTTTTGTGAATATACCACAAATTAGTCCTCCATTCAACTACTGAGGGTATTCGGGTAGTTTCTATGGTTTACCTATTGCAAATAGTGCTGCTATGAACATCCTAGTACCTTCTAGGATGTATACCTAGGAGTAGAATTAATGAGTCATAGGGAATATATATTCAGCTTTAGTAGATTCTGAAAATGGACTTTTTCATTTCAGCCATTCTGGTGAATGTGTAATAGCATTTAATGTGGTTTTAATTTGCATTTCCCTGATGGCTAATGGAGTTGAGAATCTTTCCTGTCCTTATTGGTTATTTGGATAGCTTATTTTGTGAATTGTCTATACATTTTTCTGTTGGGTTGTCTGTCATTTTCTTATTGATCTATGAAAGTTATTCTGGATGTGAGTCCCTTATCTGATGTATGCAATTGCAAATATCCTTTCCACTGTGGAGTTGCCTTTTAATTCTCTTAATAATGTCTTTTGATGAACAGGTGCTCTTAGATTTAATATTGTCTAATTTATCAATTTTATGTTTAATGTTTTCTGTGTCCTCTTTAAGAGCTTTTTGCCTACCCCAAAGTCATGAAAATATTCTCCTATGTTTTAACAATTTTTTAAAAAGGTCCAATTCCTTCTTTTCTGCCTTTTCTTCTTACCTTTACTTTCCTTACTTTTCTTGCTTTCTATGACTCTCCCTTTTCCTGTTTCTCCTTTCCTTACTTCTTTTTTCCCCTCTGTTTCTCTGTCCAAATAAGCAGCATAAGAAAACTTTTCATCTTTTCATTAGGAAAATCAGATTCGTCCTCAGCCTAAAATATTCCATGGTCTACCAAAGCTTTCCGGATAAAGTTGGAATTTCTTAGCTTAGGAATTAAGGTTTATAATGATCTTTCTCCTGCCTACCTCTCTGGCCTCCCCTGATTACTGTCTCCACCTGAAACATACTCTTCATTCCAATCATATTGTGATATTAAAGTTCCTAAAGATATCTGCTTTTTTATGCTTCCATGCCTTTGCATATGCTGTTCTGTCTGCCTGGTACACTCTTCCTCCTTTTCTTTTTAACTAATTACCCTTCATCCTTCAAAACTCAGCCCAACCAAGTTTTCCCTGGTGATCTTTCTGCTCCACACATCTGGTTTAGCTGTGCTTCCTTTGCTCCCTCAGCATCCTGGGCATATCTGGGTTATGACACTTATCACACTCTATCATTTTGCCTGTCTTTCTCCCTCACTGGAGTCACAAGATGCTTGAGAGCAAGGACAGTGTCTTATTTGCCTTTATGTGTCTAATGTCGATATGCCTGGATTGTAGAAGATGCTCTAAGTGTTGAGTAAGTACATTGGGAGATCAATGCAGCCCTGCTTTATGGCTGAGGAAAACAGTGGATGCGAAGTGATAACCAGACCAAACTAGAGAAAAGAGATGGAATTTATTGAGGATACATGCACCAGCATTTTCTGTTATTGGGACCTCTTGATTGAGAATTCTGTGTGGAGCTTTCCCATAGCATATTTGTTTTGCTAGTAAGCTCTGCACTAGTTCTTTTTCTTATCTCTTCTCTCTGGAAGTTTGTGGTTCATTCTGAAAGAACTGGCAAATATTTAAATGCTCTGGTACCATCATTACATCAGTTCCCTTTCTGTACACCTTGTCAAGAGATTTCCTAGCCATTCATCTATCTTAAGAAAAAATAAATGAAATCACTTTTGCTAGCTCATGTCTTTCATTTTTTGTTAAGTGTTCATGTTATATTTTTATTTAATTAATTATGAATAAGCAATGTATGCATATGGTTTAAAATCAAAAGGTGAGAAGGATATATAGTGAAAAGATTCTTCCTAAAAGCCTCACTTTAACAGTACCAAATGTTGGGGGAGATTGGTTCAAGATGGCAGAGTAGAAGGATGTGCGCTCACTCCCTCTTGCGAGAGCACCGGAATCACAACTAACTGCTGAACAATCATCGACAAGAAGACACTGGAACTTACCAAAAAGATACCCCACATCAAAAGACAGAGGAGAAACCGGAATGAGACGGTGGGAGAGGCACAATCACAATAAAATCAAATCCCATAACTGCTGGGTGGGTGACTCACAAACTGGAGAACAATTATACCACAGAAGTCCACCCACTGGAGTGAAGGTTCTGAGTCCCATATCAGGCTTCCCAACCTGAGGGTCCGGCAACAGGAGTAGGAATTCCCAGAGAATCAGACTTTGAAATCTAGCAGGATTTGCTTGCAGGACTTCGACAGGACTGAGGGAAACAGAGACTCTTCTCTTGGAGGGCACACACAAAGTAGTGTGTGCATCAGGACACAGGGGAAGAAGCAGTGACCCCATAGGAGACGGAACCAGACTTACCTGCTAGTGTTGGAGGGTCTCCTGCAGAGGCGGGAGGTGGCTGTGGCTCACCACAGGGACAAGGACACTGGCAGCAGAAGTTCTGGGAAGTACTCCTTGGCGTGAGCCCTCCTGGAGTCCACCATTAGCCCCACCAAAGAGCCTGTAGCCTCCAGTGCTGGGTTGCCTCAGGCCAAATACCCAACAGGGAGGGAACCCAGCCCCACCCATCAGCAGACAAGCAGATTAAAGTTTTACTGAGCTCTGCCCACCAGATCAACACCCAGCTCTACCCACCAGCAGTCCCTTCCATCAGGAAGCTTGCACAAACCTCTTAGATAGCCTCATCCACCAGAGGGCAGACATCAGAAGCAAGAAGGACTGCAATCCTGCAGCCTGTGGAGCAAAAAACACATTCACAGAAAGACAGACAAAATGAAAAGGCAGAGGACTATGTCCCAGATGAAGGAACAAGATAAAACCCCAGAAAAACAACTAAATGAAGTGGAGATAGGCAACCTTCCAGAAAAAAGAATTCAGAATAAAGATAGTGAGGATGATCCAGGACCCTGGAAAAAGAATGGAGGCAAAGATTGAGAATATGCAACAAATGTTTTAACAAAGACCTAGAAGAATTAAAGAACAAATAAACAAAAGAATTAAAGAGATGAACAATACAATAACTGAAATGAAAACTACACTAGAAGGAATCAATAGCAGAATAACTGAGGCAGAAGAACAGATAAGTGACCTGGAAGACAGAATGGTGGAATTCACTGCTGTGTAACAGAATAAAAAAAGAAGAATGAAAAGAAGTGAAGACACCATAAGAGACCTCTGGGACAATATTAAATGCAACAACATTCGCATTATAGGGGTTCCAGAAAAAGAAGAGAAAGGGAAAGGACCTGAGAAAATATTTGAAGGGATTATAGTTGAAAACTTCTCTAACATGGGAAAGGAAATAGCCACCCAAGTCCAGGAAGCACAGAGAGTCTCAGGAAAGATAAACACAAGAAGAAACACACTGACACACATAGTAATCAAATTGACAAAAATTAGACAAAGAAAAATTATAAAAAGCAACAAGGGAAAAATGACAAATAATATACAAGGAAACTCCCATAAGGTTAACAGCTGATCTTTCAGCAGTAACTACAAGCCAGAAGAGAGTGGCATGATATATTTAAAGTGATGAGAGGGAAGAAACTACAGCCAAGATTATTCTACCTGGCAAGGATCTCATTCAGATTCAATGGAGAACTCAGTAGCTTCACAGAGAAGCAAAAGCTTAGAGAGTTCAGCATCACCAAACCAGCTCTACAACAAATGCTAAAGGAACTTCTCTAAGTGGGAAACACAAGAGAAGAAAAGGACCTAAAAAAACAAACCCAAAACAATTAAGAAAATGGTAATAGGAACATACATATCAGTAATTACCTTAAATGTGAATGGGTTAAATCCTCCAACCAAAAGACACAGGCTTGCTGAATGGATAAAAAACAAGACCCATATATATGCTGTCTACAAGAGACCCACTTCAGACCTAGGGACACATACAGACTGAAAGTGAGGGGATGGAAAAAGATATTCCATGCAAATGGAAATCAAAAGAAAGCTGGAGTAGCAATTCTCATATCAGATAAAACAGACTTTAAAATAAAAACTATTACAACAGACAAGGAAGGACACTACATAGTGATCAAGGGATCAATCCAAGAAGAAGATATAACAATTATAAATATATATGCACCCAACATAGGAGCACCTCAATACATAAGGCAAATGCTAACAGCTATAAGAGGGAATTGAAAGTAACACAATAATAGTGGGGGACTTTAACACCTCACTTACACCAATGGACAGATCATCCAGACAGAAAATTAATGAGGAAACACAAGCTTTAAATGACACAATAGACCAGAAAGATTTAATTGATATTTATAGGATATTCCATCTGAAAACAGCAGATTACACTTTCTTCTGAAGTGCATATGGAATATTCTGCAGGATAGATCACATCTTGGGTCACAAATCAAGCCTCGGTAAATTTAAGAAAACTGAAATCATAGCAAGCATCTTTTCTGACCACAGCGCTATGAGATTAGAAATCAATTACAGGGAAAAAACTGTAAAAAACACAAACACATGGAGGCTAAACAATACGTTACTACATAACCAAGAGATCCTTGAAGAAATCAAAAATACCTAGAAACAAATGACAATGAACACACGACGATCCAAAACCTACTGGATGCAAAAAAAGCAGTTCCAAGAGGGAAGTGTACAGCAATACAATCCTACATCAAGAAACAAGAAAAATCTCAAATAAACAATCTAACCTTGCACCTAAAGGAACTAGAGAAAGGAGAATAAACAAACCCCAAAGTTAGTAGAAGGAAAGAAATAAAGATCAGAGCAGAAATAAATGAAATAGAAACAAAGAAAACAGTAGCAAAGATCAATAAAACTAAAAGGTGGTTCTTTGAGAAGATAAACAAAATTGATAAACCATTAGCCAGACTCATCAAGAAAAGAGGGAGAGGACTCAAATCAATAAAATTAGAAATGAAAAAGGAGAAGTTACAACAGACACCTCAGAAATACAAAGCATCGTAAGAGACTACTGTAAGAAACTCTATGCCAATAAAATGGACAACCTGAAAGAAATGCAGAAATTCTTAGGAAGGTATAACCTTCCAAGACTGAACCAGGAAGAAATAGAAAATATGAATAGACCAATCACAAGTAATGCAATTGAAACTGTGATTAAAAATCTTCCAACAAACAAAAATCCAGGACCAGATGGCTTCATAGGTGAATTCTATAAAACATTTAGAGAAGAGCTAACACCCATTCTTCTCAAACTCTTCCAAAAAATTGCAGAGGAAGGAACACTCCCAAACTCATTCTATGAGGCCACCATCACCCTGATACCAAAACCAAAGATACTACAAAAATAAACAGTTACAGACGAATATCACTGATGAATACAGATGCAAAAATCCTCAACAAAATACTAGCAAACAGAATCCAACAACACATTAAAAGGATCATACACCATGATCAAGTGGGATTTATCCCAAGGATGCAAGGATTCTTCAGTATATGCAAATCAATCAATGTGATACACCATATTAAAAAATTGAAGAATAAAAACCATATGATCATCTCAATAGATGCAGAAAAAGGTCTTGACAAAATTCAACACCCATTTATGATAAAAAAAAAACTCTCCAGGAAGTGGGCATAGAGGGAACCTACCTCAACATAATAAAAACCATATACAACAAAGCCACAGCAAACATCATTCTCAATGGTGAAAAACTGAAACCATTTCCTCTAACATCAGGAAAAAGACAAGGATGTCCACTCTCACCACTATTATTCAACATAGTTTTGGAAGTCCTAGGCATGGCAATCAGAGAAGAAAAAGAAATACGAATTGGAAAAGAAGAAGTAAAACTGTCACTGTTTACAGATGACATGATACTATACATAGAGAATTCTAAAGACTCTACCAGAAAACTACTATAACTAATCAATGAATCTGGTAAATTTGCAACATACGAAATTAATGCACAGAAATCTCTGGCATTCCTATACACTAACAATGAAAGATCGGAAAGAGAAATGAAGGAAACAATCCCATTTACCACTGCAACAAAAAGAATAAATTACCTAGGAATAAACCTACCTAAGGAGGTAAAAACCTGTACTCAGAAAACTATAAGACCCTGATGAAGGAATTCAAAGATGACACTAACAGATGGAGAGATATGCCATGTTCTTGGATTGGAAGAATCAATATTGTGAAAATGACTATACTACACAAAGCAATCTACAGATTCAATGCAATCCCTATCAATTTACCAATGGCATTTTTCACAGAACTAGAACAAAAAATCTTAAAATTTTTATGGAGACACAAAAGACCCCGAATAGCCAAAGAAATCTTGAGGGAAAAAAACGTAGCTGGAGGAATCAGGCTCCCTGACTTCAACCTATACTGCAAAGCTACAGTAATCAAGACAATATGGTACTGGCACAAAAACAGAAATATACATCAATGGAACAGGTTTAGAAAGCCCAGAGATAAACCCATGCACCTATGGTCAACTAATCTATGACAAAGGAGGCAAGGATAGACAATGGAGAAAAGACAGTTTCTTCAATAAGTGGTGCTGGGAAAACTGGACAGCTACATGTAAAAGAATGAAATTAGAACACTCCCTAACACCATACACAAAAATAAACTCAAAATGGATTAAAGGCCTAAATGTAAGACCGGATACTATAAAACTCTTAGAGGAAAACATAGGAAGAACACTCTTTGACATAAATCACAGCAAGATCTTTTTTGACCCACCTCCTAGAGTAATGGAAATAAAAACAAAAATAAACAAATGAGACCTAATGAAACTTAAAATCTTTTGTACAGCAAAGGAAACTATAAACAAGACAAAAAAACAACCCTCAGAATGGGAGAAAATATTTGCCAACGAGTCAATGGACAAAGGATTAATGTCCAAAATATATAATCAGCTCATGCAGCTCAATATTAAAAAAACAAACAATCCAATCAAAAAATGGGCAGAAGACCTAAATAGACATTTCTTCAAAGAAGACTTACAGATGGCCAAGAGGCACATGAAAAACTGCTCAACATCAGTAATTATTAGAGAAATGCAAATCAAAACTACAATGAGGTATCACCTCACACCAGTTAGAATGGGCATCATCAGAAAATCTACAAGCAACAAATGCTGGAGAGGGTGTGGAGAAAAGGGAACCCTCTTGCACTGTTGGTGGGAATGTAAATTGATACAGCCACTATGGAGAACAGTATGGAGGTTCCTTTAAAAACCAGAAATAGAATTACCATATGACCCAGCAATCCCACTACTGGGCATATACCCAGAGAAAACCATAATTCAAAATCACACATACACCCCAATGTTCATTGCAGCACTTTCTACAATAGCCAGGTCATGGAAGCAACCTAAATGCCCATCGACAGACGAATGGATAAAGAAGATGTGGTACATATGTACAATGGAATATTACCCAGCCATAAAAAGGAACGAAATTGGGTCATTTGTAGAGATGTGGATGGATCTAGAGACTTGTCATACAAGGTGAAGTAAGTTTGAAAGAGAAAAACAAATATCGTATATTAACGCATATATGTGGAACCTAGAAGAATGGTACAGATGAACCGGTTTGCAGGCCAGAAATAGAAACACAGATGTAGAGAACAAACGTATAGACACCAAGGGGGAAGCCGCGGGGGTGGTGGCGGTGGGATGAATTGGGAGATTGGGATTGACATGTATATACTAATATGTATAAAATGGATAACTAATAAGAACCTGCTGTATAAAAAATAAATAAAATTCAAAAAAAAAAAAAGGCACATGCACCCCAATGTTCATTGCAGCAGTATTTACAATAGCCAGGTCATGGAAGCAACATAAATGTCCATCGACAGACAAACGGATAAAGAAGATGTAGTACATATATACAATGGAATATTACTCAGCCATAAAAAGGACTGAATTTGGGTCATTTGTAGAGATGTGGATGGACCTAGAGACTGTCATACAGAGTGGAGTAAGTCAGAAAGAGAAAAACAAATATCGTGTATTAATGCATATATGCGGAATCTAGAAAAATGGTACAGGTGAACCAGTTTGCAAGGCAGAAATAGAGACACAGATGTAGAGAACAAACGTATGGACACCAAGGGGGAAAAGCAGGGGGAGGGGTTGGGTGGTGGTGGTGGGATGAATTGGGAGATTGCGATTGACACAGATACACTAAAATGTATAAAATAGATAACTAATAAGAACCTGCTGTATAAAAAAATAAATTAAAAAAACAATACCAAATGTTGGCAACAATGTGGAGCAACTAACTGGAACTCTCATGTACTCTCATGTACATGGGAGTGTAAATTGGTACAAACGCTTGGAAATCTCTACTAAAACTTAAATACTTTTACCTGTGGATCTAACAATTCCTCAGAAATGAGTTTTTGTAAGTCCTCCAAAAGACTCCTGGAATACTACCAGAATACTCCTAGCAAATTTTATTCATTATGTCTCTAAATTGAAACAATGCAATGTTCACCATAAGTAGTGGATATACAAACTGGTATATTGCTACATCATTTATTCATATGCAATGGAATACTACATGGTAATGAAAAAGGACTGCCACATGCAAGAACATGGTTGAATCTCATAGCCATAATGTCCAATGAAAGAAGCCAGACATGAGAGATTAGGTACTGTATGAATCCATCTATATTGTGATCTAGGTCAGAAGCCAGTTGTCTTTTGGGTCTGGGTATTGACTGGATAGGAGCAGGGGGTGGTGTCCTCTGGGGTTCTGGAAATGTTCTGTATTTGACCAAGGTTGTGGTTATAAGGGTGAATACTTATGTAAAAATTCACTGAGCTGTTCACTTAAGATTTTCACACTTTACCTCAATAGAATAGTAAACAATAATGTTAAAAACACACCCACAAAAACATTTTAAAAAGTCTCTTCCTATTTTCCAAGTTCTCCTCCCTACAGATAACCAGTATTATCACTGTTTTTGGTGAACCCTTTCAAGGATATTTTGTGCAAGTATAGACAAATGCATATATATGTGCATGCATGGATATTTAAATGTGTGTATGTAATTTTTTTTGCTGTTTTATAAATAGATGGTAGCTTTTTATACCGACTGTTTTGTTCCTTTAGGGTGTTTTCCTCAACAATCTTGGAGGTTGTTAGATGTTTTGGTATATAAGTTTTATGTATTATAACATAAGTGATAGCCTGAATTATTCTCTACCCTGATCAAAGAAGAATATGGTAAAAAATAAATAGAAGGAATGATGGTAGATGTTGTAAACCCGTGAAGTCTGCTTTCTATTGATTATCTCAGTGTTAATGGCAGTGCTACCCTGGAACTAACATTAAAGCAAGTTTAGACTTAAAATTGGTAGGTAATTTAAAAAATAACCATTCCAGAGACTTGTAATTTTCCAGTTCTAGTTGAATGGTTTATGTCTTTTCTTCAAATTGAAGTATGGAGTGACGTCTTCATTAAGTAATAGTAGATTTAGAGCTATTTTCAAACTTCCTGAGCCCAGAGACTGTTTGGAGTTTCAGTTCACTCTTCAGGTCCAAATGAATGTCCTGAAGCCATCAGTCAAGCATAATTTTTGAGCATGTGCTGTGCCAGGTGCTGTCTCACTGTGTGCTCCCCAGCCCTTCTTCTGTGCATGTGACGGGGGAAGGGCTCTCCCTCTTCTTATAAGGCCACCAGTCCTAGGGGATTAGAGTTCTACCCTCTTGACCTCGTTTAACCTTAATTACCTCCTAAGGACCCTATATCCTAATACAGTCACATTGAGGGTTACGGCTTCAATTTATGAACTTGGGGAGGACATAGGTCAGTCCATAGCAGTTACTAAACCTACCTGAAAGCTTGTTTCCTCGTCTGTAAAATGAGGATAATAATATTTGTCTCATTGCGTTAGTGGTAGGATTGAAAGATATATGGCACACCAAAGGCATCTGATGTTTGTTTTCTTTTGTTTTTTAACTTTCTTCCTTTGGAGAGAAAATAGTGAAAGTGAGGACTGTCCTGCCTCTGTGGTAATGTGTGGGCTTATTGATAGAATCCTAAAGCCAGAAGGTCCCACAGCATTTAAATGACTTGTCCAAGGTCACCTGTTAAGCGAGTTATAGAGATCGGACTGAACCCTAGGTCTTAGGACCATCGGGGCTGTGTTACACTGCACTGGATGACTTATTTTCCTCAGGGTTGACAGGAGTGGGAGGACTTCTCAGCAGGCTTAGATTTGTCTTGGGTATTTCACAGCAATGCCGCCCCCAGACACAGGCAGGCATTATGGGCGGAGGGGAACACTATGTGCCCTGTGGAAAGCTACCTTTTCATTGGATTAGTGAACTGGGCTGGCCTCTTCTGCTATGCACCGCTCTGGCCTCACAGTATCTAGTTTCAGAAGAGCATGACTGGCCCACACGCAGGTCAGGGAGACAAGGTTGGGGGGGGAGGTCACCAGTGTCCTTGGGGAAAGGGGATCGTGCTTCTCGCCGGACAGGAGGCATACACCAACTGCGTTGTAAAGCACACCAGCTCAGGCAGCTGAAATAATTTGCCCTCTAAGGGCTTTGGGTTTTGAGGGACAACATCTGCGATTGAATGACTCTCTCCTCTGAACTCCGCATGGCTCCTGTTACCCCATCATTCCAGCCTGCATAAATATTCTCTCTCTAGCCATGGGCGGCTGGGTACAGAATCCCAGGCTGACGGGTGAGAGGGTGGAGAGTGAGCTGCTTCCCAACTGGTAGGATTTAAGGGGCAACTGTCCTCAAAGAATCCTCCAATATGGTGGTTCTATGCCTGAACTCCCACCATTAGCAAGGAATTCTTTTGTGTGCTGAAGGCTTTGGGGTTGGTCACTATCATCCCCCTTGGAGATTTCAGGACCACTGGGTACGATGAGAGGAAGCCGGTGAGTCTCTGTTATCAGGCAGCTGACAATGAGATCCCCTGAACGGGTGACACAGAGTAGGCTGAGGAACGGTGAGGTTGAAAGGCAACCTGCCATGAGTTTATCTAACCTCTTTGACTTACAGTCAAGGGAACCAAAGTAAAAAGACTTGTCTGAGGTCACACAACTGGTTAGGACAGAGCCAAGCCCGATACCCAGGCTTTTGACTTCTGCTTCTGTCTTATTTATTTGGTATAAGCAATGCTGAAGAACACAGATGCTGCAGAAGGGTGAGGCCTGGAACACAGGGGCTGGAAGGGCACCAAAGACAAACCCTGACTGCTTCCCAGCTGCACCTTAGGCCAGTCCTGGTGTCAGCGCTCATGCAGGAAGTCCATGCGTATAAACCGAGTCCTACTCCAAAAGTTCATTCTTAGGTTTATTTCTTGAATCATGGGGCTTGTGTTCCTGTGGAAATACTAATTTAAATGTTTTAAATGGTGAATTAGGTTCCCAAGATCTTTATACGGAAACCTGTTTAATTCATGCAGTACCTGAAGGGAAGTATTAATAAGAGTATTTTAATTAATCCTGCTGTTCCCAGTGAATTTAAGGTTCTTGCCGTATCACAGAAAGAATTCAGAAATGAGACAGGGAGGTCAAGAAAGTAAAGTGAGGATTTATTTAAGTAAGAATACAGTCAGAGGGAGAGCAGGCAGACAGGTGAGAAACTGCTGCGCTGGGCTTCTTTGGCAAGCTGGTTATGAGGGGCTTACAAATGAGGGCGGAATATTCTCTGGGGAAGGAGGAGTTTGGGGGTTGTAGTCCCTGATTTTCATCCCAGCTTCATCTTCCCAAGGGGAGGAGGGATTTTTCTCCTTATTTAGCTTAGATCAGAAGTGTCATGGTGTCGGTGCATGATGGGTACTTCTTATCTGCAAGTCTAATTTTATTGTAATGAGAGCATAGTGAGCACCAGGTTACATTTGGATGCAGGAGATTCCCGCCTTTCCCCACCTTTCTTTGTCCGCCTTCAGGACACTTATCACCCAAAATGTGTGGTTTCCTGTCGGGGTTCCTGCTTTTCGTTGTCTGCCCATGGACCCCTGCTGTTTACAAGATGCATATTTCCTGCCACCTGGCCCCTGCCCCCCTTTCTCTGCTCATATCTAGCTACCTGCCTGCTGTAACACTACCTGACAATTGTTACATTATTAGTTCTATGGGAATATAATATATAATGAATTTTAAATCAGGTTAGAAGAAAGGTATCTCCCGTACAGGACAGGGGTGGCTCTCCTAGAACAGAATCTGGAGGATGGGACGGGGCACAGATTAGGAAGGGGTGGGGAGGGAGGGCAGCCATACTCTCTGAACCTCAACTGTAAAATAAAAAATAGTAGGAATAATGTTGCCCTGCCCACTTCATAGGATTGACTGAAGGCCTGCGTGAGATAGTAAATGGAAAAGCGCTTTGAAAAAAATAATGAGAACACTTGTCTAAGGTGAGACCTTTCTAGGTCAATCACTCCCTAGATGGTTCGATGGGGTAGTGGTGCTATGGGGCTGTGTTCAGGCCTCAATTAGTAGTAGTACTGATGGTAATAACAACTCCATTAGTGACAGTAAACTAAGTTGTACGGAGAGCTTTCTAGTTGCCAGCTATGGTGCTGGTGCTTTATACTATTAACTTATCATACCCATTGTAATGGTTAATTTTATGTATTAACTTGGCTGGGCCACAGTACCCAGATATTTGGTCACACAGTAGTCCAGATGTTGCTATGAAGGTATTTTTCAGATGAGATTAACTTTGAAATCAGTAGACTTTGAGGAAAGCAGAGTACCTCCCTAATGTGATGGGCCTCATCTAATCAGTCGAAGGCCTTAAAATTCTGAGATTTCCTAAGGAAGAAGGAATTGAGCCTCCAGACTGCCTTCAGACTCAGACTTGAACTGTAAAACTCTTGCCTGCCAGTTTGCTCTGATTTCAGACTTGGCAGCTTGAACAATCCCGTGAGCTAATTCCTTAAAATCAATCCATCTTTCTGTCTCTGTCTCTGTCTCTGTCTCTGTCTCTCTCTCTCCACACACACAGACACACACACACACACCTACACACACACACACATATACACACACACTCGTATGTCATGTGTTGTTTCTCTGGAGGACCCTGACTAGTATACCCAATTAACAGGGGAAGAAACAACATAAACGCGTGAAAATAGAAAACATAAAACACAGGAATTTTCTTAAGTAAGCAGATATGGCAGAGACTGGGTTTGTTCACCACGCCGGTTTCCTTTTCCCTCTGGGCCAAGCTAGACTACACTTCCCAGCCTCCCTTGCCGATAGGTGAGATCATATAACTGAGTCTGGTCCATGGCTGGTAGGTGAAATACACATCTCCAAACCATGCTCACTCTTCCCTGATCTGCTGACTCCAAGGCTCTGGGTACTGGCAGGGCCATGGATGGAACGAGCCTGAGTCCCTGAATAACTTCATGGAGCCAGACCTCTTAGCCAAAAGCACACTGTACAGCGACCTGAGTGAGCAGTACCTGTGTTATGTTTAGTCACTGAGATTTGGGGGTTTACTTGTTAATTATAACACTTTCCCTGACAAATATAGTGATGGAGCTAGACTCAAGTCTAGGCCATCAGTATCCGGAGTCTGGATGCCTCATCTCTGTACTGATCAAACATCCTCTGTGTTCACTAATCAAGAACTCAGAGTAGGAGTACCTCCTTCACTTTTCCCTGCCTGCTCCAAAAACTGAGGATACCTCAAAGGTACAGAACACTACATCCTGGAGCAGTATCCTGAACACCATCTGTCAGGTGCCCGAAGCTAGGCAGAGGCAAGTGAACCCCAGGTATGAGGGGAGGGAGAGGAGGAGGAAGGGGACCGAGTATGCACTGGATCAGTCTGTTTCCTTATTTCCCTGGATGTGGCCTTTGTCTTCCCAAGCAGGGGAGTTCCTGGCTCGTCACTGACTAATAAGCGAGGTCCGTTTATGCTGGAGTAGACTGTGGAAACACACAGTGCGTTCTGCCCATTGCCAGCCATTCTTCACAACGTGGTGCTTTTTGCCCAAGCCCAGTTCAACAGTGGAGGAATGAACTGTCACAGGGCTGCCCAAGGAGGCTGGCACAAACGCGTTTTTCCACATAAAGTTTGCCATCTATAAACAAAATCAAGGTTCAGGGGAATGAGGGCTGCTTTGGTTTCCCTTTTCTGTGCATTGTGGACTGCTCATCCACTCTTACCTAGGACAATCACCCTGTCCCATCCAAGGCCCAGGGCAGTTATACTCCTTGGATTTGTCCAGGGTCAGAAAACCTAGGTGGGCAGGTAGCAGATTAGGCTCTTGCGGCCAAATGTGATTCAAAGGAGCTGACCGAGTCTCTTTACCCCATAGAACAAAGAAATCCCTGCAAGGAAACTTTGAACTAGAAAGGGATACAGTGGGACGTGTATGCTTCTACTGAAGCCAGCCCAGAAACCCTGCCCGTGTTTGTGTGGAAAGGTGACCTTGCACACAAGCTCAGGTACAAAATCTGAATCTTGAGGCATGTGTGGTCTGGCTGAGTCTGTGGGAAGAAGTTGTTCAGTTTAGGAAAACGTGAAGTTAAAAATGTAGTATAACAACTATATGAGGTCAAAAGACTTTCTGACAGACTTTCCACTTTTCAGCTAGTATTAAACTTCAGCTTCTCTCTAGTCCACTTTTTTGAAATTAAAAGAAAATTAGAGTAAGTCTTTGTTTAAATTGACCAGTTAATTTGTTTCTACCACAATGACCACTGACTACCTTTGTTTAAATAAGACAATGGTTGATTTCCTATGGCATAGTAGAATTCAAGTATTTCAAATCAGCGTGCCAGATTTGGGGGCATGAGGTATGTGGTTTCACAAAGCTTTCCATTTACCTCTGATCTTTCCAATTCTACAACCCTGGATTTTGTTTTTGTTTTTGTTTTCTGGTGAATTGCTGGATATTTATTGAAGCTTGAGACAACCAAGTTTCTTGATTGTAAGCAAGAGAAGTAGGCTTTGGTCAATGTCAGGTAAATGGAGATTTGTTTATTTATGTTAGGAGTCATCAGCTTTTATTTTTATTTTTTTGGCCAGGCCACGTTGCATATAGGATCTTAGTTCCCTGACCACCAGGGATCGAACCTGTGCCCCCTATTGTGGAAGCATGTAGCCTTAACCACTGGACTGCCAGGGAAGTCCCAGGAGTCATCAGCTTTGATGAGAGGCTGGGAGACCAAGTTTGAAAATGATAGGAACCACCATAGACCCAGAAAGCAGGAAGTGGGAAAAACAGCAACAGTCTCTGTCTCCTAGCAGGAACCAAGTGTCTGGCATGCTATCACCACTGCTGCCTTTGAAATGAAGGTGACCTCCAGATGTCCCTAGCTGTGGCAGGTAGAATTCTACAGAGGCTCCAAGATTCCCATCCCATGGTTATTCACTGGCACACTAATCTAGGTACTGATGTGAAAGGATCTTGCAGATAAGAAGTCCAAAGTCAGTTGACCTTAAGATATGGAGAGTATCAGGATCGGCCTGATCTAATCATAAGATCCCTTTAAAGCAGAAGAGGAAGGCAGAAGGGGAAGTCAGATTCAAAACGTCAAAAGGGTGCTGTGTGCTACTGCTGGCTTTGAAGATGGAAGGTGTCATATGCCAGGACCATAAAATGACTTCAGGGAGCTGAGAGTGACCCCTGGCCAACAGCCAAAAAGGAAACAAGGAACTCAGTCCTACAACTGAAAGGAACTGAATTCTGCTAGTAACAGAAAGAGCTTGGAAGAGGTGTGTCAGATGAGAACATAGCCGGGCAATATCTTGTAAGATCCTGTATAAGCCAGGGTTCTCCAGAGGAACAGAACCAACAGGATATACATAGTTACAGTTGACACTTGAATGACTCGAAAATTGGGGCACTGGCCAACCCTCCAAATAGTTGAAAATCAGCATATATTATAACTTTACGGTAGGTCCTCCATATCTGCATTCCCACATCTGCAGATTCAAACAACCTCGGATCGTGTGGTGCTGTATTACATATTTATTGAAAAAAATGTGCATATCTTACCTGAATTTGAACTGTGAACTCACACAGCTCAAAACCATGTTGTTCAAGGGTTAACTGTATATATAAGAGGATATTTACTGTAGGAATTGGCTCACATGATGATGGAGGCTGAGAGGCAGATCATGTCACGTGATCTGTAAGCCAGAGACCCAGGAAAGCTGGGGTGTAATTCAGCCTGTGTCCGAAGTGTAAGTCCTAGTCCAAGTCTGAAGGCCCAAGAACCAGGAGTACCGACGTCCAAGGGCAGGAGAAGACGGATGTCCCTGCTCAAGCAGAAAGCAAATTTGCCCTTCCTCCATCTTTTTTTCTTTTTCTTTTTTTTTAACATCTTTATTGGAGTATAATTGCTTGACAATGTTGTGTTAGTTTCTGCTGTATAACAAAGTGAATATACATAAACATATACATATGTTTATACATAAACATATAACCTCATATCCCCTCCCTCTTGCGTCTCCCTTCCACCCTCCCTATCCCACCCCTCTGGGTGGTCACAAAGCACTGAGCTGATCTCCCTGTGCTATGCGGCTGCTTCCCACTAGCTATCTATTTTGCATTTCATAGTGTATATATGTCAATGCTACTCTCTCACTTCGTCCCAGCTTACCCTTCCCCCTCCCCATGTCCTCAAGTTCATTCTCTACATCTGTGTCTTTATTCCTGTCCTGCCTCTAGGTTCATCAGAAACTTTTTTTTAATTTTAGATTCCATATATATGTGTTAGCATACGGTATTTGTTTTTCTCTTTCTGACTTACTTCACTCTGTATGACAGACTCTAAGTCCATCCACCTCACTACAAATAACTCAATTTCTTGTCTTTTTATGGCTGAGTAATATTCCATTGTATATATGTGCCACATCTTCTTTATCCATTCATCTGTCGATGGACACTTAGTTTGCTTCCGTGTCCTGGCTACTGTAAATAGAGCTGCAATGAACACTGTGGTACATGACTCTTTTTGAATTATGGTTTTCTCAGGGTATATGCCCAGTAGTGGGATTGCTGGGTCATATGGTAGCTCTATTTTTAGTTTTTTAAGGAACTTCCATACTGTTCTCCATAGTGGCTGTATCACTTTACATTCCCACCAACAGTGCAAGAGGGTTCCCTTTTCTCCACACCTTCTCCAGAATTTATTGTTTGTAGATTTTTTTGATGATGGCCATTCTGACCGTTGTGAGGTGATACCTCATTGTAGCTTTGATGTGCGTTTCTCTAATGATTAGTGATGTTGAGCATCCTTTCATGTGTTTGTTGGCAATCTGTACATCTTCTTTGGAAAAATATCTATTTAGGTCTTCTGCCCATTTTTTGATTGGGTTGTTTGTTTTTTTGATATTGACTGCATGCTGCATGAGCTGCTTGTATATTTTGGAGATTAATCCTTTGTCAGTTGCTTCGTTTAAAAATATTTTCTCCCATTCTGAGGGTTGTCTTTTCGTCTTGTTTATGGTTTCCTTGGCTGTGCCAAAGCTTTCAAGTTTCATTAGGTCCCATTCGTTTATTTTTGTTTTTATTTCCATTTCTCTAAGAGGTGGGTCACAAAGGATCTTTTGGTGATTTATGTCCTAGAGTGTTCTGCCTATGTTTTCCTCTAAGAGCTTTATAGTGTCTGGCCTTACATTTAGGTCTTTAATCCATTTTGTGTTTATTTTTGTGTATGGCGTTAGAAAGTGTTCTAATTTCATTCTTTTACATGTAGCTGTCCAGTTTTCCCAGCATTGCTTATTGAAGAAGCTGTCTTTTCTCCATTGTATATTCTTTTCTCCTTTATCAAAAATAAGGTGACCATATGTGCGTGAGTTTATCTCTGGGCTTTCTATCCTGTTCCATTGATCTATATTTCTGTTTTTGTGCCAGAACCATATTGTCTTCATTACTGTAGCTTTGCAGTATTGTCTGAAGTCAGGGAGCCTGATTCCTCCAGCTCTGTTTTTTTCCCCTCAAGATTGCTTTGGCTATTCGGGGTCTTTTGTGTTTCCATACAAATTGTGAAATTTTTTTGTTATGGTTCTGTGAAAAATGCCATTGGTAGTTTGATAAGGATTTCATTGAATCTGTAGATATTGCTTTGGGTAGTATAGTCATTTTCACAATGTTGATTCTTCCAATCCAAGACATTGGTACATCTCTCCATCTGTCTGTATCATCTTTAATTTCTTTCATCAGTGTCTTATAGTTTTCTGAATACAGGTCTTTTGTCTCCTCTAGGTAGGTTTATCCCTAGGTATTTTATTCTTTTTGTTGCAATGGTAAATGGGAGTGTTTCCTTAATTTCTCATTCAGATTTTTCATCATTAGTGTATAGGAATGCAAGAGATTTCTGTGCATTAATTTTGTATCCTGCTACTTTACCAAATTCATTGATTAGCTCTAGTAGTTTTCTGGTAGCATCTTTAGGATTCTCTATGTATAGTATCATGTCATCTGAAAATAATGACAGTTTTATTTCTTCTTTTCTGATTTGTATTCCTTTTATTTCTCTTTCTTCTCTGATTGCTGTGGCTAAAACTTCCAAAACTATGTTGAATAATAGTGGTGAGAGTGGGCAACCTTGTCTTGTTCCTGATCTTAGAGGAAATGGTTTCAGTTTTTTACCATTGAGAATGATGTTGGCTGTGAGTTTCTCATATATGGCCTTTATTATCTTGAGGTAGGTTCTCTCTATGCCTACTTTCTGGAGAGTTTTTGTCATAAATGGATGTTGGATTTTGTCAGAATATTTTTCTGCATCTATTGAGATTATCATATGGCTTTTCTCCTTCAGTTTGTTAATACGGTGTATCACATTGTTTGATTTACGTATATTGAAGAATCCTTGCATTCCTGGGATAAACACCACTTGATCATGGTGTGTGATCCTTTTAATGTGCTGTTGGATTCTGTTTGCTAGTATTTTGTTGAGGATTTTTGCATCTGTGTTCATCAGTGATATTGGCCTGTAGTTTTCCTTTTTGGTGACATCTTTGTTTGGTTTTGGTATCAGGGTGATGGTGGCCTCGTAGAATGAGTTTGGGAGTGTTCCTTTCTCTGCAATATTTTGGAAGAGTTTGAGAGGGATAGGTGTTAGCTCTTCTCTAAATGTTTGATAGAATTCGCCTGTGAAGCCATGTGGTCCTGGGCTTTTGTTTGTTGGAAGATTTTAAATCCCAGTTTCAATTTCAGTGCTTGTGATTAGTCTGTTTATATTTTCTATTTCTTCCTGGTTCAGTCTCGGATGGTTGTGCATTTCTAAGAATTTGTCCATTTCTTCCAGGTTGTCCATTTTATTGACATATAATTGCTTGTAGTAATCTCTCATGTTCCATTGTATTTCTTCAGAGTCATTTGTTACTTCTCCTTTTTCATTTCTAATTCTGTTGATTTTAGTCTTCTCCCTTTTTTTCCTGATGAGTCTGGCTAGTGGTTTATCAGTTTTGTTTATCTTCTGAAAAAACCAGCTTTTCGTTTTATTGATCTTTGTTACTGTTTTCTTTGTTTCTATTTCATTTATTTCTGATCTGATCTTTATAATTTCTTTCCTTCTGCTAACTTTGGGTTTTGTTTGTTCTTCTTTCTCTAGTTCCTTTAGGTGTAAGGTTAGATTGTTTATTTGAGATTTTTCTTGTTTCTTGACATAGGATTGTATTGCTATAAACTTCCCTGTTAGAACTGTTTTTTTGGTATGGAAATATGTTAATATAAATGTTTCAGACATTACATGAAATTTCTAAAAATCTTAAAAAAAAAAAAAAAAAGAACTGTTTTTGTTGCATCCCATAGGTTTTGGATCATCATGTTTTCATTGTCATTTGTTTCTAGGTATTTTTTGATTTCCTCTTTGATTTCTTCAGTGATCTCTTGGTTACTTAGTATTGTTCAGCCTCCGTGTGTTAGTGTTTTTTACATTTTTTTCCCTGTAATTGATTTCTAATCTCATAGCATTGTGGTCAGAAAAGATGCTTGCTACGATTTCAGTTTTCTTAAATTTACCAAGGCTTGATTTGTGACCCAAGATGTGATCTATCCTGCAGAATATTCCATATGCACTTCAGAAGAAAGTATAATCTGCTGTTTTTGGATGGAGTGTCCTATAAATATCAATTAAATCTTTCTGGTTTATTGTGTCATTTAAAACTTGTGTTTCCTTATTAATTTTCTGTCTGGATGATCTGTCCATTGGTGTAAGTGAGGTGTTAAAGTCCCCCACTATTAATGTGTTACTGTCGATTTCCTCTTTTATAGCTGTTAGCATTTGCCTTATGTATTGAGGTGCTCCTATGTTGGGTGCATGTATATTTATAATTGTTATATCTTCTTCTTGGATTGATCCCTTGATCACTATGTAGTGTCCTTCCTTGTCTGTTGTAATTGTTTTTATTTTAAAGTCTGTTTTATCTGATATGAGTATTACTACTCCAGCTTTCTTTTGATTTCCATTTGCATGGAATATCTTTTTCTATCCGCTCACTTTCAGTCTGTATGTGTCCCTAGGTCTGCAGTGGGTTTCTTGTAGACAGCATATATATGGGCCTTGTTTTTGTATCCGTTCAGCCAATCTATGTCTTTTGGTTGGAGCATTTAATCCATTTACATTTAAGGTAATTATTGATATGTATGTTGCTATTCTCATTTTCTTAATTGTTTTGGGTGTGTTTTTGTAGGTCTTTTCCTTCTGTTGTGTTTCCTGCCTAGAGAAGTTCCTTTAGCGTTTGTTGTAAAGCTGGTTTGGTGATGCTGAATTCTCTTAACTTTTGCTTGTTTGTAAAGGTTTTAATTTCTCTGTCGAATCTGAATGAGATCCTTGCTAGCTAGAGTAATCTTGGTTGTAGGTTTTTCCCTTTCATTACTTTAAATATGTCCTGCCTCTCCCTTCTGGCTTGCAGAGTTTCTGCTGAAAAAGACTTGATTAACTATTTCCTTTCCCATGTTAAGGATGTTTTCCACTATAATCTCTTCAAATATTTTCTCAGACCCTTTCTCTTTTTCTTCCTCTTCTGTGACCCCTATAATTCAAATGTTTGTGTGTTTAATGTTGTCCCAGAGGTCTCTGAGACTGTCCTCAATTCTTTTGATTCTTTTTTCTTTATTCTGCTCTGCAGTAGTTATTTCCACCATTTTATCTTCCAGGGCACTTATCCTTTCTTCTGCCTCAGTTATTCTGCTATTGATTCCTTCTAGAGAAATTTTAATTTCATTTATTGTGTTGTTCATCATTGTTTGTTTGCTCTTTAGTTCTTCTAGGTCCTTTTTAAACGTTTCTTGTATTTCTTCCATTCTATTTCCAAGATTTTGCATCATCTTTACTATCATTATTCTGAAATCTTTTTCAGGTAGACTGCCTATTTCCTCTTCATTTGTTTGCTCTGGTGGGTTTTTGCCTTGCTTCTTCATCTGCTGCATATTTCTCTTTCTTCTCATTTTGTTTAACTTACTGTGTTTGGGGTCTCCTTATCACAAGCTGCAAGTTCATAGTTCCCATTGTTTTTGTTGTCTGCCCCCAGTGAGTGAGGTTGGTTCAGTGGCTTGTGTAGGCTTCCTGCTCCCTTCCTCCGTCTTTTTGTTCTATTTGGCCCCTCAGTTGGATGATGCCCACCCACTCTGGGAAGGTTCATCTTCTTTACCGTTTCAAATGCTAATCTCTTCCAGGAACACCCTCAGAGACGCACCCAGAAATCATGTTTTGCCATCTATATGGGCATCCCTTACCCCAGTCAAGCTGGCGTAGAAAATTAATCATCACAGACCCTGAGCTAAGAGCCCAGCCAAAACATCCCAGAATTCTGACCTATAGAACTATGAATAAATAAACTTGTGTTGTTTTAAGACACTAAGTTTGTGGTCATTTGCTATACAGCAATCAGTAACCAATACACTTGTCCCGTGTCACTTGGGACTTACAGAGTCTGGGAGATAGTGTCCCATTAAGGGAGCTTAGGGCGCATACAGGTCCCTGACTGTACCCTTGTGTGGATATTGTGCAGAAGGGTCGTTCTCTTTGTAGTTGGAAGGTACGCTCTAAGAATTACCTTCTTCCATGGTTACACACTGTGGAAAAGTGCTGATTTCGCAAAATGAAATTGGGATGTGGTTACCAAAAAAGGGATGGCAGCTAGGTAGCCCAGGTAAACGTCTACCACAGAGTTTTCCTCAGTGAATGTTCTGGTGTACCTCCTGCTCACCCTGCCTTTGGCTGCTTTATGGCTAGTTTGCTAACCACACCTATGTTCCTAACACATCGCTTCTTATTTGCAAGTCTGTCGTGTAAAAATGGGGATAAAGTGTTGTGTCTTAAGTGTTAATGTTTCAGGATAGGTGGTGCGAGGATGGGGCTGTAAGTTTGGGAGTCTAGACAAGTGGGTCTTAATCCCGGGTTTTCTGCCGTGTTACTTTGGGCAGTCACTGACACACTGTAGATTCAAGTTGCCTCTCTGAAAACTGAAGGACTGTGATGAATGAAATCTACAGTCTCTTCTAGCTGGAAGTGCTTCCGATTATCTGTCTTAAATTCATTCATTGAATAATTATTGAAAGTTGAGACATGTCAGGTTCTAAGGATAGAGCAGTGAGCAAGGCTGGCAAGGCTTCTGAAGTACAGGGTCAACATTACATAGACGTTATGGAAAACCACTCCAAAGAGATAATATCTGAATGGTACTTGGGGACCTAAGACTGGGTCTACTATGAGATTATGAACAATGGATTGATTACCAGGATGTTGAGCCAATATGGTGGGGCACAGCCTAGATACAGCCCATGGATCTTATTTAGCCTGCTGCTTGCCTGTTTTTGTATGGCCCTTGAGCTAAGAATTGTTTTACATTTTAAATGGAGTATTAGTTTTCTAGGACTGCCATAATAAAGTATCACCAACCGAGTGGCTTAAAGAACTGATTTATTATCTCAGTTATGGAGGCTTAGTCCAAAATCAGGGTGTCAGCAGGGTTGGTTCCTCCTGAGGGCTGTGAGGGAGGATCTGTTCCTAGTTTATTGTAGCCTCAGGCATTCCTTGGCTTGTAAGCAGTGGTCTCCTGTGTCTCACATCTTCCCTCTATGTGTTTGTCTCTGTGTACAAATTTCCCCTTTTTATAAGGACACAGGTCACATTGAATTAGGGTCCATTCTAATGACCTCATCTTAACTTGATGACCTCTGTGAAGCCCCTATTTCCAAACAGGGCCACACTCTGAGGTACTGGAAATTAGGACATCTATCTTTTCTGAGGAGGAGGAGGATGGGACATGGTTTAACCCCCAACAACTGTAAATTTTAAACAGTTATATATAAGTACCAAAAAAATATCCTCAATTTTGCCTCTTGGCCCACAAAGCCTAAAATATTTGCTGTCTGACTCTTCAGTAAAAAGTTTGTCAACCTTGATCTAAATCATTGGCTCTCAAATTTTAGGATACATCTGCCACTTAGAAGGCCTCAGTTCCAGAGTTTTGAGAATTGTGATGCTGATGCTGCTAGTCTAGAGGGTGGTTCCCCAGTTCTGGTCCTTGGATGTGCCACTTCATCTGGGGAACTTGTTGATAGTACAGATTCCTTGTGCCCCAGACTTCGTCCATCAGAATCTCCACGGATGGGGCCAGAGACGATTCTAGTATGCATCAGGACGTGGAAACTATTGGTCTAGTGTAATTACCTTGGTCAGGAAGAGCAACCAATTAGATTATTCCTTTGTGGTTGGATTGGTTGCTTGGGCCTCATCTGTCTGTGGGAAATCAGGGCACTGGGGAATCCTGTTCTTCTTGTCAAGACTTGTGCTGAAGGAAAACATCATCAAGAAATGTCTGAATTCTTCCAAGGCCAGAGATCTTTGTTTAGGCTGTTTCATAAATATTATTAAGTGGCTTGTCATCAGCTCACGGTAAAAAAAAAAGACATATTGACTGCAAACTCAATTGGAGCCAACAACAACGTAGGACATCTGCTGAGAGACCCCAGGCCTTCTGGGCTGCTCAGAGAACCGTTTACTATCCAGACCACAGAAGATAACAGTCCCATGTATCCTGGGCTCCACATGCTGTGACTCCTGGTCTATTAAGCAAACTTCAAGAGCAACACTGACACACTGGAATATTTCCCGGGGAGGGAGGTAAGGGATCTGGAAACTATGTTCAGGAAGGGAGGATTGAAAGAGGGCTTGTAAAATGGTTGCCTGCAAGCCCAATCCACTCACAGACATGTTATGCTCAACAATTCTAGTGATGCCGAAAACCCAGCCTCTGTACACTGGTGCTGAATCAAATCTCAGAGTTTTGGGCTAAGTAGAAAAGAATAGCTTTATTACTTTGTCAGGCAAAGAGGGACACAGAAGGCTAATTCCCTCAAAACTGTGTGTCCCAACCCGGGGTGGTGGGGGGGGGTGGGGGGATTTCGTGAGGAGTTTTATAACAATGGTTTAAGGGTGGGGTTGCTGATAAGGAGCAGGGTGTGTGCAAGACCTGCATTCCTTTAATCTGGACTTAGGTGGTCTCCTGATGAGTGTCTGTGGTTCTAGAGGTTATCAAACTGTGACTTTCTCTCTGGAATAAAGAATGCTTCATCAAGTAATTAACATCTTCCATTTGTTGGGGGTTTTAGTTCTGCAGAAGAGCTCAAAGATATTGTTATGTGTATTCCCCAAGGCAGAACCAGGATCTTGTCCCAAGGCTGCGCTATTGTTTCTTGACTGCTCCTCCCTTGCCTCTGCATCCCCTCCCTTCCCTGATTACCAACTGTTTGAATCTGCCCCTTGGAACTCAGGGAAGGTCATGGAGGCTGAAGCCTATTCCCTACAAACAAGAAATGGGGAGCACAGAAAGGCTTCCATGCCCAGGAGGCCCATAGTGTCCTGCTTGGTTTTCACTAGTGGTTAAAAGTGTTTTGAATTGGAGTGCCTTTGGGCCAAGCACTTACTCTGGCCAGATCCACAACCTTTCCACTTCTTATTTCTTTATGCCAGCCCCACTCAGAGAGATTTGTTACCTGCTGCTCTCTGGGCTCGGCAATTTGAAAAATCTCAGAAGGAATAAAGATAGATGGTCAGGTCACAGAAGGCTGAGAGACTAGAGCTATTTAAAAATGTCTAAAGACATGGACTCATGTACCCAGTATCTGTTGAGCACCCACAATGTGCCAGATGCTGGGGGTCCAGCCATAAGTAAGACAGCTCAGTGTGGCCCCTCTAAGAGCTAAGATTCTCTTATAAAAAAGACATACAAAAAACAATGGCAAATTGTGATGAGTGCCTTGAAGGAAACAGCAAGGGCATAAGTAGAGAACAATAAGGAACATCTTAGTTTGGATGGTGTGGTCAGGGAAGTTCCTGGCCACTCTGAAAGTGGGGGAAGACTGCCATGGGAAGGGGAAATGTGTTAATCCTGGTTTTCTTCTAAGAATGAATAAGGAATCCTGGGGGAAAGGGAGATTTTATTCATCCTCAGAACAAATTTTCCAATTTGAGCTCTCCATCGATGCATTAAGAGGCCTTTTGAGGTAATGAGGTTTAAGACAATGGAAATGGTGGAGCTGGACACAGATTCTCAATAGGTGGAGTTGTAAAGGTGGTGGAATGAGAGGATTTCATTATCTCCAAAGCGATTCCTTGCAGTTCTGAGATTCTTAGAAGTGGTGTGATGACAATAGTATAAAACCAGAGAAATCCTGTTTTGGGCTCAGATTACACATAATCTCTAGTGGGATTATCTTCACATTTCACAGGCAAACATAATGAAGATATGTCTGGTTCCACAGAGAACCGAGTACATAGACTGTACAAATTGGACCTTGACATGGAAAAATCCTGAGGCACTAAACTGATGTTTAGAAAAGTGATTTGAAATAGTCAATCCATTGTTACTCTAATTATGTTCTTCTGAAGGAATGGATTTGAACTGATCTGGTGGTGCAGTCTCTGTGATCCTTAAAAACTATATATTGAACCATGTCCAGATTATGGAAAACCCAAGTAGCCATTCTGAGCCCTGTTGTTTTTGTTACAAGCATGTTTGCTTTGTGGGGATGCTGAAAACGCGGCCTCTGTGCACCTGTGCCGAATTGAATCTCAGAGTTTTGGGTGAAGTAGAAAAGAATAGCTTTATTGCTTTGCCAGGCAAAGTGGGACACAGCGGACTCCTGCCCTCAAAAACTGTGTCCCAACCCAGGAGGATTTGGTGAGAAGTTTTATAGCAGTAGTTCAAGGATGGGGTTGCTGATAAGATTAGGGTGTGTGCCGGTATTTGCTGCTATTATAAATGATATTTTTAAAATTTTATTTTCCAGGTTTTTTTGTTGCTAGGATATAGAAAAGAAATACAGTTGATTTTTATATATTGCTATTTTATCCTATGACCTTGCAAATGCACTCAGTAGTTCTTTTTCATTCCTGACGAGAAACCCATTGTATGAATATAACACCATTGACTTATTCATTCTTTTTGATGGACATCTGGTTCATTGACAGTTTTCGGTGATTATGAATAAAGCTGCTATGAACATTTGTATACAAGTCTTTCTGTAGGTATCAGCTTTCATTTCTCTTAAGTATATTCGTAGGAGTGGAATTGTCATATCATAGGTAGGGTATGTTGAACTATATAAAGCCCTGCCAAACTGTTCTCCAAAGTCGTGGTATCTTTACACTCCCACAAGCAACGTATGGGAGTTCCAGCTGCTTCATATTCTCGCTAACACTTGATATGGTCACTCCATGATCATCCCCATATAATTGTTTTTTGCATGCTATAATGTAAAGAATCAACATTAGTTTTTTTCTACACACATATTCATTTGGTCTAGCACCATTTGACATTATAGCACCATTGCTATTTCTCCATCAAGTTCACTGAATTTTGTTGAAAATCTATTGATCACATCTCTGTGGGCCTATAATGGACTCTATTCTTTTTCATTTTCTATTTGCTTTTCCTCCTGCCAACACAATATCTTAGTTAATGCAAATTTATAATGTCTTACTATCTGCAAAAAATACCTGCTAAGATTTTGCTTGGGATTATTTTAATCTATAGATTAATTTAGAGAGAATAGATATCTTAACAGTAATGAATTTTTCAGTCCTTGAACATTGAACATAGTATATCTCTCCATTTATTTTGAATTTTTCTCAGCAATGTTTTTGTAGTTTGCAATAATAGAGGACTTAAACATATATTAAAAAAATATGTTTAGGTATTTGCTGCTATTATAAATGATATTTTTAAAATTTTATTTTCCAGGTTTTTTTGTTGCTAGGATATAGAAAAGAAATACAGTTGATTTTTATATATTGCTATTTTATCCTATGACCTTGCAAATGCACTCAGTAGTTCTAGTAGTTTTATTCATTCCTTTGCATTTTCTACATCCATAATTATATTGCCTGAAACAAAGATTATTTCTTCCTCGCCAATCTTTATACCTTTTTTTCTTTGTTTTAAATCTTTCTTTTTTTCAGGCACATGCATTTAAAGCTACCACTTTTCTTCTAAGCATTGCTTTACCTACGTCTCACAAATTTTGATATTTGTGTTTTCATTATCATTCAGTACCAAATATTTTATATACTCTATTTCATTTCTTCTTTGACCCAAAGATTATTTAGAAGTGTGTGGCTTAATTTCTAAATATTTGAGGGTTTTTCTAGTTATCAATTTATTATTGACTTCTAATTGAATTCCATTTTGGAAAAAAAATATACTCTCAGAATTTTAATTTCATGTACATCAGATTATTTGATATTTACCCACTTACCTCTGACATTTGAATTCTTTTTCTTTGTGTACTTAACTTTGGCTATTTTCTATTGACTTATCTTTGAGTTCACTGATCTTTCTTTTGTTCCACTCTGCTTTTAAACTTATTCATTACATTTTTTTTTTTTTTAGCATCATATTTTTCTATTCTAGAATTTCTCTTTGGGTCTTCTTTAGAGCTTGAGTCTCTCTGGTGAAATTCCTTTCTGTTCACCCATCTTGTCCATCTTTATATATTTAACATAATTCTTTAGCATATCTAAAATAGTTATTTTAGAGACCTCATCTACTGATTGCAATATCTGGTCATCAGTGGGTCTGCCTCTATTGACTCTTTTATTGATTGTGGGTCACATTTTCATTCTTCTTTGTATGTCTCATAATTTTTAATTATATATCAGACATTTTGCCTAAAAGAACAATAGGGACTAAACTGGATTGTATCTTTTTGTTTTGTTTTTCCCAGAGAGGGCTTCTCCTTTCCTTTGTCTAGGAGCTGGGGAAGGGAATTTTATCCAGATCCTATCATGAGTTTAGCTGAGCTGGGGTTGGGATATAACTTTATTTAGTTTTAGTTTACCTCTTGCCAATGAGATTATGATTATGATTTCTCTTGGCCTTTTAGTCTAACTCCTAGCTTCTTGCTTCATATCTCGGGGTCTGATGAATTCGAGATTTTCAATATTTGAACTAGAAGGGGATTTGTTTCCAGTTTTAGTTAGTTTGATTTCACCTACAGATTCAACGCTAGGAGGCCTCTGGACCCTAAGTAGCACAAGGGACTGGGAGATCACTCTCTACCTCCGGCTCAGCCCCAACTGCTGCTGGCTCAGCAGAATTCCCAGGGGGGAGAACTGCTGTTTTGAGAGATGTATTTTTGTGTTTGGGACTCATCCAGATTTCAGTATTTCATGCTAGCCCACACTGTTGTTAAAAGTTCAGGTGCTTTCTCTTCATTCCAGCAAAACTTGCCATGTCTATGTCCAGTTTACTTTTCCATCCCCCTGTACTCGGGCTATGCAATTTGCCCCAAGTATGAAAAGAATCACCATTTTTTGCTCTTCTTCCAAGGCATGTCCCTCTTTGGAATTAGTTTACTTAGACTTATGTGTGTGTCTAGTAGACTTTGAAGGCTTTTAAGAAGAAAAGAAAAATAGAATTTTTAGTTTATCTATTTTCTTTTGTTATGATGAAAGTGATAATCCTTATGTCTTTCTATATCATAACCAGAAGTAGCATGCCCATGGTTTCTTAGAATTTTGTCTTAGATTAGCTCTGGGAAGCAAGTGTAAGGCCTCAGAGCAACATAAAGTAATCACAATCCTGGATTTAGACTTATTTAGATTTTGAATGTCAGTTGCCTGAGTCATGAGCAGTATTTGGCCTTGTAAAGTATTACTGTTGTTTTAACCCTCCCTCCCTGCACCAAAAGCAATTAGTTTTACTGCATATGCTTATTCTGTATGCCCCTTTCCTTCTTCAAATCTAATTGAAATCCTTGTGATTTTTCCTTCAATCCAGCTCCACTGGTACAATTTGATCTACGCTACCATCATTGCCAGATAATAGCCACAGCTTCTTCCTGATATTCTAGCTGGTTTCCCCATAGCCCCTCTGGGTCCCCTCTAATCCAGTCTTCACACTGAATTCAGACTAATTGTTACAAAGAAGTAATTCTGACCACATCACCCTCCTGCTTAAATTCTTTCAATGACTTCCCATTGCTCTTAAGGTACAGACAAAACTCCTCAGCATGGGCTCACTGGCTCTGTCTTGTATCCTACCCCCTGTTATCCAGTGTTCCACTGGCTTTCTCTTAATCCCTACTCTCTTTGCTTTCTCCCACCTCACAGCTTTTCTTTGCACATGCTGATCTCTCTCCTTGGGATTGCCTTCATTCCTGTTTTTACCTAGTCATTGCCTGTCATTTTTTCCTTTCAGATATCTCCTCAATGATCACTTCTCAGAGAAGACTTCTCTGACCGCTCTGACTTTTTCAAATCCTCCTATCTGTTTTCCTCTCACTTGTGGTTACTTGACCCAGTGATGAATTTTGCATTTGTTTGTAAGATTATCTATTTATTGACAATATCCTCCATTAGACTAGAAGGTCCAATGAGGGCAGAGAAAAATATTTGTTTTCTGGATCACCATTTCATCTTCAATGCCTAGAACAGGGACCCGCATTAAATAAAGTGTGTAGAGTGAATGGTTAACACATTAATGAATTTGGAGAAAATTGTAATTTTTTTTAACCTGGGGTCTATTCTGTAGACGGTTCCTATGTCCTATCTATCTATCTATCTATCTATCTATCTATCTATCTATCTATTTTCTTATCTACCTACTACCTACCTACCTACCTATCATCTTCTTCATCATCATCCTCTATCTATTTATTTTGCTTTCTAAAGTCTTTAGAACAAAGCCCTTGGACTCCAGGAATTTGTCTTAAATCAGATTTAAAACATAAGGCTACATATAAAGTAGGAAGTATACCTACTTCTTAACTGTGAGTTGACCATGCTAAGCGTTATTTGGTTCACTATAGCAAAGGAATATGTCTTACAGAGTGATGAAGGGGTTCTCTAATTCTTTCTTTGCAGACTACATTGACGTGTTTTTTTCTCTTGACCTAGATCACTAGAGTGGATGGGAGTTGAACATTTGCCAATTAATTAGTGACTTAAATCACTTGTGAAAATGGCTGTAAAAATTAACTCAAGATGACATAGCTGAATTTTCAAATGCCATGTAAACATAAGTGGTGTTTTCTTTTTCTGTGGTGGTGTCCAAGGAACTGTGGTCAAGACTTAATATCATTGAAGACCTCCCCCTTCGAGTTCTTCTTCAAAGACTGGGTCTAGTTACCTAAGCTATTCTTAAATTATCTCCAGGTTTCCAATTCCATTCCTCATCAGTCTTTTAATCCAGTGTGCAATTATTGGCACTGAAAATGGTGGAATTGTAAAGGAAACATCTCTCCTTCAAAAGTTAAGAAGATTGAGTTTCACACTCACATGGGGGTGATTTTAATATTTTGCTTCCTCATAATTTTTTGGCGTAACATCTCAAATGCTACTGGCACCCCCAAGATGACTCAGAGATGAGAAACTCACAAGTGTCTCTCTCAGTGGTCTTGCCCTAGCATTTTAAACCTTAGGGAAAAATAGCACACATGGCCACACTTTCTCATATAAGTTTGAGATCCTCCACCTCTCCATCTTTTTATACATGATAAAATATATTGCTTGAGTAAAGGCAAGAAGACATAATTAGACTGTCTGCTGAAAGGAAGGAAGCAGTCAGCTGCTCCCTGCCATATCTTTTTTTTTTTTGAAGAACAAGTAAATAAGTTCAAGAAGGACCAGATTGTATCTTTAATACTTAATTTTCTTGACAGTTTAATATGATTAACTGAAATTGAGCCAATCTGGAATGGTTTAAAATGTCAAGAAATGCCTATTTGTGTATTGTATGTGTATGTGTGTATGCACACACACAGATGCATGTTACATAGATTATAAAAGAGGATAATTACTCTGTGATAGGACATGTTTCTAAAGAACACAGATCTCAAGAAAATGGAATTATGGCTCTGATTACTAATCCCTAAGAATGTTTCCTCTTTTTACTATTTCTCTTTTCTGTATGTGTGTAAACATGTGGTGATCATAGGGAGAAAGCTGTACCAGAAGCCTTGAACAAGAATCTTAATACTATTTTATTTTTTCACACTTCTTAAGGAACATTATTAGGGAAGCTCTTCTTTCTCAGTATTCACTTCACATAAAATCCTTAGCACTGCATTGGTAGAAAAACAATATGATTTTCTTTATATTTATTAGTTCAACATATTTTTGAGCACCTGATATGTACAAGGTGTTATTTTGGGTGCTATTAATTATATATAAATTTGGAAAAAATTACAACTTTACTTGAAAAATACCATTGGTCTACTTTTCTCTGTATCTCATATCCTGATGACTCATGTCAGTGGTTGCTAGGAGAGACTTAATGAAAGAGAGGATTTTGTGTCTTATGATATAGCAAAGATAATAATAAAAATAATAACTAACACTTATTTGGGGATTAGTCTATTTACTGTACTATGTACTTTACATGTATTATCTCATTTAATCCTCACAGAAGCCCTATGACGTCATAAGAATTATTATCCCCACTTTACAAATGAAGCAACTGAGGAAGAGAGTTTAGGTAAGTTGCCCAAGGTTACACAGCTAGTAAGTGGCAGAACTGAGACTGAATAAGCTAAAGAAGCACAAAATGATATCCATAGAGCTTGGTGATGAGAGCTAATTTGTGCAAAATAGACATGACCCATAGGAAAAAAATGATTCCTAGCACTTTTATGGACAAGAAACCAAGGCATCTTAAGAAGTCCCAAGTTCATTCTGCACTTTTCAGAAATATTTATATGACCCTTTTAAAACTCAGCAGAGAGGCAAAAGTAAACAGACTAGCCAGAAGAAAACAAAAATTCTGGAAACAGATCCACATATAGATAAATAATTAGTCCTTCACAATGTAGTATAACAAGAGAAGAATTGATAGATCTTTCAATAAATAGTGGTAACAACAAAGTCTAACGTTTGCTATGTTCCGGGCAATGTTCTAATTCTTTATGTGTTTTAACACGTTTCATTGTCAAAACCACCCTGTAAAGTAGGACTGTTATTTTCATCTCTATTTTGTAGATGAGACATAGAAAAGATGCCTAACTTTCAGAGGTCAAAAAGCTACCAGTCTGGCTCCAGAGCCAGCCCTTTTAATCACCAGACTTATAATGTCTACATTAGGAATTCTGTTTAGCCAGTTAGAAAATAGTAAGGTTATGGTCTGACTTCATATCTTAAAACAGAGTAAATTCTAGATGAATTAAGGATTTAAAAGTAAAATATGAAACAATAAATATACTAGAAGAAAATATAAAACAAAAATGGAAATAATTGGTGTGGGAAAGGTTATTTCTCAAAAGGACATTTAAGACAACAATCCAAAAAGAAATATTTTATAGTTTTGATTACATCAAAGTGTACAAATTTTACATAGCAAAACAACAAAGAAACAACTAAACACCACCATAAACAAAGTATAAAAGAAAATGACAAATGAGAAAAAAATTACAACATATGACAGATACAATTTTAGTATGTAAAGATGAACAGCCAATTGAGAAAAGAACCAGGATATCAACAGGTACCTAATTAAATCTTAACATAAAAAATTAAATATCAGTGGATAACTGATGTCAGAATAATTTCATTCTTGGTAGTGCTCAGAAAGATACTTATTTAAACAATGAGATGTTAATTTTGCCTGTTGAAATGGTGAATGTTACTATTTGTTGTTGAGGTAGGTTATGAGAAGCTGGCATTGCTATATACCACTGCTGGAAGTATAACTGTTGGGGAAGGCAATTTGGCAAGATGTCTAAAAACCTCAAATTGTGATTTTTTTCGACTCAACCATTCAATTTTTAGGAATTTATTCTAAGAATATCATTTTACACACATGTAAGAATGTATGTACAATTGTGCTAGTTGAAGTATCGATTTTAACAGTGAAATGGTGCAAACAACTATAAAACCAGTAAGAGGGGATTGGTTAAATAAATGAAGACAAAAGTTTTCATTGAAATCTGTACATCAAAATTGGAACCATGCTCTGTATATCATTTCATAATCATATTTTAACGACAGAAAACATGGTTCCATGTTGTGGTTAACACCTATTGTTTGCTGGCTAACATCAATTTCTCCTAATTCTTGGTAATAGCATCCCATAATTCCTTTGGGAAAGCACCACTTTGGTTTGATTTTTTTTCCCCACCTCCAGGGTTGGTAGCTGGTTGATTTAAGTAACTAATCATGTGGTGTTCTCCTAGCCACAGTGATGTTGCAGAGGTGAATACATCATGTAAGCATACATCTAGCAGGGTGTACTTCATGACTTTTGCTGGGAACTGTTGGGACAAAGACTGGCTTAATTCTTATTTTGTGTTTGCTAATGAAGAGGCAAGCGGCTTTGGGAGCTGTTGGCAGCCATCTTTGCATCATAAAGAGGGAGACCAAGGCTGGAGCTAATGGAGAGATGGGAAACAGTGAGAGAAAAACCAGGTCCTCTTCACATCCTTAAGCCCTGATAAAGCCTGATTTGAAGTAAGTATTATGTACCACCTTGGACTCTTCAGGTATGTGAGCCAATAATTTCTTTTCCCCTTCCAAATTTTAAAAGCCAGTTTGGGTAGGGATGTCTGTTTCATACAATTGAAAGCATCCTAACAAATGCACATCTCTCTGTTTCAAACATATAATATACTATATACTTGGGACACACTGATTACAATTCTAAATAGCAAGTGGTGAGGATGAAAATATGTATTCTATTGAAGCAGAGGCTATAGCCAAATGTCATAATCATTGAAAGAATATCTGGACTATAAGAATAAATCTGAAATTGTATGCAAACATGTCAAATATTATCATAGTCTCATTATTAATATTTAATAGTCCAAACTTTTAAAATTTATTATACTCTAGGAACATTACAGTAGTCTCTCAGAGCTGGCAACTGCTAGATGGTTCTTTCAGCCACTATTCTGCACATTTTAATACTGAAGAGAGGGCTACTTTCAACTGAGACATTTACTAATGTCACCAATTATTTGTGCACAGCAGAATATAATTCAGGCACAGGTTTAAACAGTGTGTTTTCTAGAAGGAACTTTTCTCCAACATTCATAAGTTTAGCAAATCTCAAAAATTCTTTAACTTTTAATACTGGTAGCTATAGCAATAATTTCAACAAACTTTTTATTTAAAATAGCTTCTATAAGTTTAAAGACTGTAAAGAATTGCCTTTTTAGAGAACTCATAAAGTTTATAATTTTAAAATTGGATCAGTGAAAACAAAATGTATCATATAGACCATTTTTCTTTAACCCAACTTGTTCTGTGATTTATACTCTTTATAGTTCTTATTATGTATGGAAAAAATGGTATATTATGGATGTTATGGTCCATGGGTTAGGAATTTTTTCTCCTTGTGAAATTTTAAGGTGGCAGAGTTTACATAATAGTTTCAATTCATCTTTAAAAAAATGAAGAATTCCAAAACAGAATTTTTTCCTAAAAAAATCATGGCCAAATAGAATGAAATAGCTGAATATTAGTCTGCCTTATATTATTATTTAACTTTTTACTAACATGCTTTTTTCAGGAAGGATAGCATGCTCTTCCTAAGTTATCTGGCTAATTCATTCTCTATTAATATTTGCATTATTTATTCTATATTAATGTTGTATTAGTACTTTAATATTTATAAAATATTCCCTTATTTAAGCTTTTGAAAGTTTCCAATAATCATTTTAGTGCATAAAATTAACAACTTTTCTAACCATTCTTAATTATTATGGCATTTTCCTCTCTCTCTCTACACATACACACACACACACACACACACACACACACACACACACACACTTGCAATATTTGTACTCCAGCTGTTAGAATTCCAATATATAAAGCATATATAGAGATTTCCCCCTCCTGCTTACATCTAAAATGCTTATGTATAATTTTAGGTGAATATTCAGATATCAACTGGAAATTTGATTATGTCTTATTCAAGTTACTGACATTATTGTCAGCTAGATGTAATGGTAATCTGTTCTATCACACAATCACTGAACATGCAGGACTTCAAGGTTGTCTTCAAGGCCAAGGCCAGAGATGAAACCAAAGAGCAGATTTTGGATAAATACTGAGTGAGGCCAAGGTCCAAAGTTGGTGTATCATGTATGTATCATTCTTAGTAGCTACATTTTATGACTGTACCAGCATTTACTTAACCAGTCTCCCAGAGAAAAATATCTGAAAACACATGCCCCAGAATAACAGTGTTTGTCTCTGGGTGGTGGAATTACAGATAATTTTTTTCTCATTGCTTATCAGTATTTTCCACCTTTTTTCTACAATAAACATGCATTACTTGAGTAATGATGAAAAAACATAGAAGTCTAAAACTTCTACAATTTAGAATGAATAATAAAACAAAAACCCAATTTACAAAAACAACATCACACTAAAAAAACAAAACAAAACAAACAAAAACCCCAGAGGTACACTGGGCAATCCCTTTTGGTAAGACATTGCCAGGACTTATAATAGGAAGTTTTTTCTTAAGATGTATCCTCAGTTCTTCTTGATGTTAGTTAAGCCCTTCATCAAAGGAGACAGGGCAGCTGCTAAATCTCATCTAAATCTACCTCCAGATTATATTTCCTTCCCTCTATCTTCTCATTTTTAAGCTAAACTTTCTTTTTAATGTCCTTTCACCACACCCTTATTCTGAACAATTAAAGCATTAAGAGTATAGGAGCAAATTCCGCCTTCAAGGACGCATTCCTACTCTGTTTTATTGCTTTGAACCTCATTGGCAGAATAACTAAAAGAGCTTGTTGAAAATAGGCTTTGAAACACAAATTTGAAAATGAATCCTAGGACCTAGCAAATAAACAGAGCTGGATTGGTTAGTACTGTTCTACCCTGGAGGCTCAAAGATAGAAAAATCATTTGAGAAAAAAACCCCATTACACACACACACACATGCACGCACGCACATGTGTGCACACACACACATTTTCCATATATATTCTTTTTCATATTTCCTGCCAGAAAATGCAGGAAAAGTCATTGCCACATTGTGTTAGGCCGCTCACTGGAAGGGAGCACAGCCTTTTCTTGGGGTGGAAGCAGAGAACGAGGATCTGGCACATCTTCCCAGTCAAGGCATTTAGTTATTCATGGTCTGATCCAGGCAATGCAGGTTCAAATTTTGGCCATGTCTGTAGAATTGAAAAAACAAAGCAAAGCAAAATGGAAAAAAGTTCACAATGAAGAGTCACCAGCTCCTTGTTTTTCAATATTGGTCCCATTTTCCTGTGGACCTTAGAGCTAGTTTACAGCTGGGCCTCCGTAAAGAATTGTGGACATTTTGCTTGATCCATTCCACCAGGCAGTTGCCTGCAAAGGAGTCTTTGTGATGACATACATAGATATACATAGCCTTTGAGAATTTAATAAATGATATTTTCTGCGTTTACTTGGAATTTTCCTCTTTTATGAGCCCCTAAACTTATGGATTCAGATCAAAGTTTGGGTAGGAGGTAAGGGGCTGACTACAGACACGCTGCTATATTCCTGGCTTAACCAATAACGGATAAAGTAATGAAGTGAACACCTAGAGGAACAACTACTTGGATCAGTTACTCACCCCATAACTGTGAAAATGATGAATATGAATTATGAATATGAATATTGAACTCTGACAATAGATGATATGCTTTCTCTGATGGGGTTATTGAATGGCTGCAGATTGAACTCCAAGTTATAACTTTATTTTATACAGTAGAGTAAATAATTCTAATTGGGAGAATCTAAAGCACAACTATTATATCAGAGAATCCAATGAATTTGCTTGGCATACACACTCAATGACTCGAGACCAAGATCCTTTCCTTTTTCAAAACTGGAATTAGAAAACTTTAGGCACAATTTAAAAGAACTCAGAAACCTTTCCAGTTCTTTGGTACATTGTTGTTTTCCTTGGTTTACGGGGGAAGTATAGAGTATATTAATTTAAAACTGTAATTTAATAGATATAAGCCAGCTGTTCAATCTTGGAAAATATCATATCCCAAGTATTCCACTTTCCTGTAAGTTTTAGACTTGGTGCAGAAACAGGCGGGGACGGGAGGAAAGACGAGGCTCATCCAAGTCATTGAAATTTGATTATCATCTTGCTCAGAACATTCCAGCCAAATGAATGCTTCAGGTTGTCATCGGCCAGTGGGCCCAAGATGGGCTATGCCCAAAGATGGAGCTATACCACCAAGGCCTCTAATCCAAAAAACACAGTGGGATTGTGTCCAGGAACTGAGCTCCTGCTGCCCCTCGAGCTGGCCTCAGACAGCTCTGTGGTGACTGCTGTTGTCTAGGACCCTTGGCTTATTAATGCAACTAACGTTGCCAGGGTTGAGTAGAGCAAACTGTTAGTGCCTTTGCCTGGAGTGAGGCAGTTGCTATGGAGAGGTAGTCTAAGAGGGGCTCCTGGACCCAGCTTCCCCAGAATCTTCTGAGGGCAAGCTAATTAGAGTAGTTGACATACCATGGTCCTCTAGAAACCTAATAAGACACACTTTTTTTTCCAGTAAGTGAGACAATTGCAGAATCCATATTTCATAAATGCTCAAAAGGAGATCTCACACACACAAGAAAATAAACTCATAACTAATAGCCCTTTGGGGGGAAAATTGTATTTTCAATTACCACGCTCACATGGCCTTCCACTTAATCTTGAACACTGTTGTCGGAACTGGGCTAGAAGCCAGTTCTCAAAATAGCGTAAATGGGAAATATTTAGGCAAGCCTTGGGATATACACTAGGTGTGTTTGGTTATTGTAACACATTTCCCTTTAGTACTTTCAAAGTACATGTGATGGATTATGGAGTTTGAGATTATTATAGGAAGTGTCACTTCCCTGGTATGACATAGCTGGGCTAGAGGTCACAGAGGTCGGAACTCACGGTTAGCAAAATCAGGGTACATGTGCCTTATTTAGGGAATATGTTCAAAAATGACAAAATCTTCCAGCGGAGTAGAACACATAAACATATTTACTTCATCTGTAAAATGGGGAGGATTGATCTCTGAAGTTATTTGCAGCTCCACCACTGTATGACAGAGATCTATTTTTAACCTGTTAATTTCACATTGTCTGTAAAACAGGGAAAATAATAGTAGGTACCTTGGGTATCAACCTCAGCATTGACATGAGGATTAAATGAGTTAATATATGAAAATTACCTACACTGGTGCCTGGCACACAGGATGTTCTCAGGAGGTATTAGAGGCTGTGATTGTTCTTTTTATTGGTATGTGTTTAGGGACCTCTTTAAAACCAATACCACAGAGCCCGTGCTGGGCCTTCTGCCCCTGTACCTCACACACAGCCTCATAAAAAATAGAAATTTCTTTCAATAATGTTGCTATTGCTCAAATATCTCCAAATATTGTCTCTACAATGAAGACAATTGCTGATAGAATTAAAGTAATTGAGATATGTACCAGAGGTACTTTGTAAACAAAAGAGGGCTATTCAAATATAACAAAAAATTGAGGGTTGCTTGTTGCTAGTGTAGACACCCTCACACTGAAATTGCCCCGATGTCCATCTGTTTTAAAATGTAGGTTTTATTATTAGTCAGGTATGGCGAGGCCAACAGATCAGGAGTTAATGGCCATTGAAAAGATAGTTTGTCACTCACAGTTCTCAAGAGGAGGGGGAATGTCATGTCCTATAGGGCCACTTGGGGAAGAACCAGGGTTATTCAGGAGACAGAAGTAATGAGGGGGAAACATGGGCAAGAGCTTTATTGTGGTTTTTGCGGGAAGGAATGGACAAGGCTGGGTAAGCAGGCTGGACAGATTAGGATTGGCTAGTCTGAATAATTTCAGCAGGCTCCAGGATGTAGGGACTGTCCCTAATTGCCTGGTACCTGGCCCTGGAGAGATTAAGGCAGGGGGGTATGGCTCATCCTGTGAGGCCTAGGTAAAGGTGTTAGTTGGTAGGTATGGGCTCTGGATTGGTTGGTTTATTATATTCGAATAGTCCTTTTTTGTTTACAGAAGATCTCATGTACACCTTCTCAACTGATTTAATGCTGTCAGCAATTGTCTTCATTTTAGAGACAAAATTTGGAGATATTGGTTGAAAGGTATTCTCTCAGGGGAGTTATTTACTACCTCTTGGATTTAGCTAGCCCTGGGAAGCGCAATTTCTCCAGAATCAGCAAGGCCCCGGATGCCAGAGCATTAAGAATACAGAAAATAAGAAAATATAGTTAATATACCATTTCATATTTATAGCATCTTTAGTTTCATTGTTTGTCACCTAGAGGGAGGCTAAGAAAGTTTGGATGAGGATGGAAATCTAGAATTTTAGCTGGAGTGGAAGGCATCTGTCCTTACCTGGTCCCCTGGACTGATTTTGAGATCCTGGTGAATAAAAGGGATGTGTAGCAGACAATGATGAAACTTTCCTTATCTAGTCACAAGTGATGCTTACAGGTAGGTCCAAGCAAAAACTGTGGCATGGAGTTGGAGAGAAAACCATCCTTCCCCATCTTCTCTCTTGGCCTCTCTATATGATTTGGCCCCTTTCAGATTTAAGAGGAATTAGAAGATTTGGAGCAACTTGAAGTGCCCCTGGGGCACAGTTGGGCCTTGGTGTTCCCAGGACAGGCAATAGTAAGTAGTCATAGGACTTTTTCCAGTGGCTTTCTAGGCAGATGTAAAAAGTGGGAGCCAGAGCAGAATGCGAGCAAGACTAGCACATGTGAGGAATCTTTTGGGACACTTTCAAGAATAACTTGGAGGTCCACCCTATACCCCCAAGCCAGTAGACATTTAGGCAAAACTATAGAAGATATTATTTTATTTCAGAATATTTTCACTCATTCAATAGTTAGCCAATATTCATTGAGCCCCTTTTATCAGTTACGCCAGAAAATTCATCTTATTCATCTAACAGCTACTTCTAGCATCTCCCCTAAATATGTATTAAACAGGTTGACCAGCCCCCCACACACACCCTTTCACTAAACCTGGTACTGTAGTCTGGACCTGCTGAGAAGCAGATGTACAAGGAAAAAGAGGAAACAAGGAAGGCAGGAAAAGCCTTGAGGCTGTATTGCAGGTCTGACACTTGTGGAAAGAGAGAAGGAAGGAAGAAGGCCTGGGTGAGAAGAATCTCAGACTGCAGTACAGTTCTGAGAAATGTTCAGCCAGCCTGATAGGGAGCCCTTGAGTCCCATGCCTCGCTGGGATAGGCCTGCCCTCATTTCCCTCCATGCTCAGTCATGGCAGAAGTGTGGTGCATCCCAAGGGGCAGTAACTGGGGCCATCATTCAATTATGCTCCCAGCAGCAGGAGATCTGAGTGGCACATTTTCATTGTTGCCACCTCTGGGATCAAAATAATTTTGACTGTGTCCCAGATCAAATTTAGCTTGAACAGTCTAGGATTTGCTGCCATTGGGAACAGTAAATGAATGCCCCCTGGGGTTTGAAGGCAATCCTGGAAGAAACATCCTAAAAACATCCTGAATTTGTAGAATTCCAGCAGGGTCACCAAAGATGACTGAGCAGGTTGTGCATTGCATGAGGCCATCTGGTAATGGGGGCTGAGATCCAGCCCCCAGTTTGCTCATTAGGCTGCATTCCCTGGACAGGGCTGCCTTTCCCAGAGAAATCGCTCCTTCTCATTTGCACAAATGTTAGCACTAAGACCTGGATTCCAAGGCGTTTGTTCGAAGTTCAATCACATATACTAATAGAGCCACTCTCGTAGAAAGAGGGGCTCTACACCTACTTCGTGGAGACCTATAAGAACTTTTTCAGTCCCCCACAAGGTCAAAGACCTAGGCACATCTGTGCAAGAACTGCTGGCCTCCACATGGTTCTTTCTTCAGAACCTCTCCTGGCTAGTGGGACTTCTCCCTCTCACCAACTCCACCCCTATCTCATTGTCCCTCCCCTGCTGGTCACTTCTAGGGCTGCCCCGATGTGCTAACCTTTCTGTACCAAGATTTATGTTGTGTCCATCATGTACCACCCGTACCACCCTGCCACTAGTTCTCCACTAGAAAAAAGTTGGACCACATAGCTTCACAGGGGGGTTAAATGTTGACAACACCTCTTAATACCTAAGTGCTATGCCAGGTGATTTCACTTCATCTTCACAACCATGATGAAGGAGTAATATCATCCCCATTTTTTCAGGAGGAAATCAAATCTAGAGTGATTAAGTAACTCTGCTAGGTTCACATCTTAACAAGTGGCCAAGCCAGATTTTAAACCCAAGCATTTTCCCTACAGACTGTTTTCTCTTAACCACCATGCAAGACTGCTTCAGCCACGGAACCTTCAGACACTGCCCTCTTGGTAAGTCTTGAAATAGAGAAAACTTCTGGAAAAGAGAAAAGTTTTGCTCAATGCTCCTTACATGATGCCACATAAGTCACTGCTTTTCAAAATAGTTTGGTTGAATGTAATTGGTTGTGAGCAGTATTTCGAAAAATTAAAATGCAAATAAAAGAGAATGCAATAGAAGAGAAAATACTAGAGGGCATGGCATATACAAAGTAAATAAAAGTAAATGTTGTTCTAGTAAACTTCTATTTCAGTTTTATATATGTGCATATATTTGTGTGTTGTATGGTTCATGTATCTGTATATGCATACATATTTGTACGTGGGTACTGACGTCTGTAAAACTGCAGACAGTGTACTCCTTTTTTTTTTTTTTATTGAAGTAGAGTTGATTTACAATGTTGTGTTAGTTTCAGGTGTATGGCAAACTGATTCAGATATATATATATCTCCTTCTTCAGATTCTTTTCTGTTATAGGTTATTATAGGATATTGAATATAGTTCTCGGTGCTATACCATAGGTCTTTATTGTTTATTTTATATATAGTAGTGTGTATCTGTTCATTGCAAACTCCTAATTTATCCCTCCTCCCCTCCCTGCCCCCGGACAATGTACTCTTAATTGTGGGTCAGGGTCAGATGACTTTGTTTCACACTTGGGTGCTGGATTAATCTGCTTCCTCCTGTATCTGGCCCTAGGGGAGCAGAGAGCTGGTAGATAGCTACACTGGCCTGAGCTCAACCCAACCCTCTGCTTAGGACTCCTGGCCTGACTACTAGAGAAGCAGAGGCCCCACAGGCAAAGCTGTGCTCCCAGCAGATGTTCTCCTCCACTTTCCCCCTGCCCCCTCCATTTAGCACACCCTGAAGGCAGGGTAGCACCTTGGGCCAGACTAACCAGGCCTTATCCCTGGGGAATCTCCACATTTACAGGGTACAAAAAAAGTGGAATAATTACTTACAAAAGGAGTGTGTAATTTAAATATTAGTGACATTCACATGTTGACAGAACATGAGCCCTTTTCCAGTAGACAGGAAAAATAGAGATAGATCCTAGTTAGCAAGAAGAATTGGTTAAGTTATAGCCCAGTACAACATTGTCTCTAAGACCAATCTGTGAGCAGTATCATGAATTACAAAGTGAATTTGACAAAATGTGAGGGTGAAATTCTTGCTCTTTATCCTAAACATCAGAATTTCTAGTTAGTTATGACTCTGTCAATAAGGTAGTTGAGACCAGGGCTGCTATGATCAGTCATTGGCCGATAATCATGAGGGCTAACATTGGTTAGTACATGGTAACTTACCAAATGAACATATTCTTGTAAGCTCTTTGATATAGATTGATACATATACTCCTCAAAACAAACCTTTAGATTTTATTATTATCTCCATTTTGCAGCTGAGAAAATTTAGGCTGAGAGGTTAAATAACTTGTCCATGGTCATTCATCTAATAAGAGCTCTATTGATTGCTGTGATAGACTGACTGCAGAAATAGCCCCAGTTCTTCCAAAAACCTGTATTTGCATCCCTGGCAATGTGACTGCCATTCCTACTACAGGGAAGTGAAACCTATTTCTCTGCCTGTTGCGTTGAGGCTGGCCTTGTGACTTTCTTTGGCCAACAGATATGGTGGAAGTGACTGCATGTGGTACCTAGGCCTCAAGAGGACATGCATGCTTCTGCTTTCTCTTTTGAGTGCCTGCTTCTACCTTGGGAACAAGCCTGGGCTAGTCTGATGGAGGTTGAGGGGCCACATGGAGCTGAGCTGAATCATCCTAGCTGAGGCCAATCTAGACCAGCCAGCCCCTCACCAGCCCACCAACCTACTGACTGCAGATCCACGAGCAAACCCTGAGCCAAGACTGGCCAACCCTGGCTCAGATCAGCAGAACTATCCAGCTAATCCACAGCTTAAAGAAAAAATAATAAATTGTTGTTTTGGCCACTGAGTTTTAGGGCGATTTGTTATGCAGCATCATTGTGGCAATAGATAACAGGTACAGTTGCCTCCCCAGTCATATCTTCTCTCTGCTTTGAAGGCAAAATCTGCTTCCCACAACAGAGGTTTAAATGGCGTATGCTCACTTTTCAAACATTTTTGCAGTTAGGGTGATTCAGTTCTGGTAGATGAGCAGGGAAGTCAACTTGGTGGGAGGGTATGTGGGGAGGGAAATAATTCTGAGAAAGATTTTCCTTTATGAAAAGAAAGAACTTAGCAATGAGATAGAGATCTTCTCCTTTTTTCCCTATCTGCTTTGAACACTATTGTTAAAAATAGACACTGGAGGGCTTCCCTGGTGGCGCAGTGGTTGAGAATCTGCCTGCCAATGCAGGGGACACGGGTTCGAGCCCTGGTTTGGGAAGATCCCACATGCCGCGGAGCAGCTGGGCCCGTGAGCCACAACTACTGATCCTGCGCGTCTGGAGCCTGTGTTCCGCCACAAGAGAGGCTGCGATAGTGAGAGGCCCGTGAACCGCGATGAAGAGTGGCCCCTGCTGGCCGCAACTAGAGAAAGCCCTCGCACAGAAAAACGAAGACCCAACACAGCCAAAAAAAAAAAAAAAAAAAAAAATAGACACTGGAGCAACAGCAGGCATTTTGTGACCATAAGGCAAGAAACCTAGGAACAGCAATCTATCACATTGGAAAGAATGGAAAGCTGAAAAGCCCCTAGGTTTCTGATCACATCATTCAGTTGCTGAAACAACCCTGGAAGTGGCTCAACTTCTGACTTTTTTTTTTTTTTTTTTTTTTTTACTATTTAAGCTATTGTGTTTTGGCTAAGTAACTCAGTGTGGGAACCAGAGTCCAATTCTAGGCAGTCTAGTTTGTAACCATTATGCTGAATTCATGGAAAACTGAGTGCTGTTAAGACTATTAGAGCTCTGGACTTGAGAGGCCCAAGTGAATATTGATTGTTGTCATCAACAAGGCTTATTGTTGGTAAACACTGGAGTGGTCCCCTGTGAGGATCCTCAGTCTTTTGGATAACAGCACCACTGGGGCCAGAGCACAAGCTTTCATGGGGGAGTTAGAAGGACACCAAATCTTTTCTAGAGACTCTGAAACAGTAGGGTGGAGGGAGGAACCATAAATCCCACCCTCTACCACAAACCCCACCCAATATCCTTGCGCCACTCTGGTCCCTGGGCCCAATTTCCAATGACAACAAAAACCTTTCTAAATTTGTTTTAACATTTAAAAACTTCTTCATATTGTCTTGATTCATTAAATTGCCATAGTTTATGTTTGTTTTATCACAAAATTACTTTGCTATAAATATCTTTGATCTTACAGATCTCATCAAGAAAAACAGGCTTTCTCTACACAGAAGAACCTCTATCAGACTTCACCTGGATCCTGCTTTCATTGGTTATACTATCTCTTCGAAGCTAAGCCCAGGGACATTTCTACCCTGGCATTTCTGTCTCTTCTACATCCCGCCTGAGTGGTCATGTCCTTTGGTCCAGGCTCCTTTCTTGTTTCCCCGGAGTCTAATTTCTATTGATTCCCTCCTAGGAGCAATAGGTCTCTCCACCTCCACTTTTTCATGTATCATATAGCTCCTGATCTGCCTCACACACTCCTGTCTAATCCCCACTCCTTGCCTGGGTCACCTCAGCCAGCCTTGTCTTTGGCCACCCACAGCCCAAGTATATCCATTAGTGGACTCATTTATCCCTTTTCTTGTTACATAGCTAGAGGAAATCTCAGGTAGATCAATCACAGTTTTTATCTTAACAAAATACAGTCCCTCCATCCCCTTCCTTCCCACACCTGACCCCCAACACACATAAAACGTCCAGCATGAAAGTTGGAGGTGGGGAAAATGAGAGGACATCCAGATGGATGTGCACTTTTGGAAAATGCTAAGCACCCTGTGTTTATCTTTTAGCAGGGCAAAGGACATGGGGCGGGATGGGGGAGCTGTCATGCACAAAGATATCATCCTTCAAGATGAAAAACTGAATCCCTTCTTCGAGGCATTCCACCTGCCTGGCAAACAGTTGTTTTCTTAAGTAGGTAAGACCTCCCAGATCCTGGAGAGAAATTTGTACCTTGCAGTTGGAAGACCTTTCAGGAGCACAGCTTGTGTGGGCATTTTGAAGGAATGGCTCCTCTTTTTCATGTTTCCTGCAAACTGTTCACTGGGCTGTTGCAGAGAAAGAAATACCCAATCTAAAGCCATCAGCCTGGGGTATTACCGAAAAAGAAAAAAAAAAGCTGCTCACTACTTGCTCTTCAGAGGCTGCATACAATGGACCCAGTTTTGGCATTATAATTGCCTGCCAGCCTCAGGGCAATTTCCCTTTGCAGTAAGGGACTGTACCATCCATGCCATCTAGAAGGCCTGCGAAGGACATCCATATGGCAAGTAAGGGTGAAACACACCAAGACCTTGTCCAATCTGCCATATACCAATTTTTGTTTCAAGATGGAAAAAGCTATGTAGACGTGGGTTCTCACCACAGCAAGGCCAGCCTGTTGTCTCCCCTGAAAACTTGGAAGGATGGAATTCACCAAAGTGAATTCCATCTAACGTCAGCTTTGCAGATTCAGGAACTCATGATCAGCTCACCCAGGCTTTCAGAGGTGGGCTTGTGTTAGCCAAGTTCACATGACTGATATGTAAAACTGGTCGTGAGTTAATATATTTACAATAAAAAATTATTATCACCATGCCTTGAATGCACAGGACTTAAGCATTGTCTCCCTATAGAAAGACTTACAATTGAAGGAAGCCAAATTATGATAAGAATAGCTCTAGGTCAGCACCAAATCAGATGATTGAACCATTGGATGGCATGAGGCAAAGACTGCCTGTTACTCTTCTTGCTCTGTTTTAGGGATGATCTTCCTGATGGGACCAGAAAACTCAAAGACCACTGGCCAAGGTGCCCTTTCCCTTTGGACAGTACTCTTCCTTTCCCTGTTTCTTAGGCTGGTTGACAACTCTCTGTAGATATGATAATATATTTAGTCAGATCACACCATCTGGTCTAGCAGGCCTGGGAGCCCCTCTGACTCTTAAGGTGACAATGCATATTTCTATTCTGATCTATTGTATATTGATTTCAAATTTTAAAATGTTATGGATGATTCCGTTTCTCTCATTTTCAAGGTCTTAGGGGACACTGTCTTACCATTGAGTACTGCCAGCGGGTCGTCCAACCATCCCTCTGCTTGGAGATCAACAAGTGGGCCCCAAGTCTACCAGGTGTCCCTCTCAGCTCCATTATTTTAATTCTGTGTGGTTCTGTTTCCTTCTTGGGTCTTTCTAAAAGCTCTGTAGCTTCATGGGAAGACCACTGTCCCTAATATTTCAGCTGGTGTTAGAGATTCTCTACACCCACATGTCGCTAGAAAAATTCAAGGAACTTTGCTAGTTGGATCCACTGTCATTTCATTTGTAGCCGCAATGCTGACCAATAATCATTTTATTCAACTCAAGGCTTCTCCGTAGCATTCTCCTCTGAACAATTTCCAAACACTCTCCCTTTTCCTCTAGCCCTCAAACTCACTTCTCTACCTGTGGCTCCTAATGGCATATTACAAATATCTGAACATGAGCTTTCATGTTCATCCTAAAATTTCCATCATCTTCTCCTTCTCTTTTTTTCTCAGAGGAAAAAGTATCCCTTCTCCTCCCAAACATCAGTCTCATATTATACATAGGTCCTTGATCCCATCTTTTCCTAGTTTTTCCAGGATTTTGTTTCACTATTCTTATTTCCTCTCGCTCCTTGTCTTACAAACAAGGACAGGCCATCCCATCTACACATAACTTTTTACCTTAACTCTCTACTCTCTTGAGTTTGCACCTTATCTCTGTGCCCTATAATTTACCCCCAGCATCTTACACTGAGGGCTAATTGCCTGCCTCCATTTTCTCACTGCTATTCCCCGAATCCCTTTCAGTCTGGGATTAACAAATAATCCCACTGCTGTGATCCCCACTGCTCTACCAAAACTGCTCTCTTGAGGGGAGGAAGGGGAAGAAAACAGGCAAAGAGCTTCATGCTGTGTCTAGAAGTAAATCTGTCACCACAGGGAACTATATTCAATATCTTGTAATAACCTCTAATGGAAAAGAATCTGAAAAAGAATAGGTATATAGAATATATATATCTGACTCACTTTGCTGTTCACCCGAAACTAACACAACATTGTAAATCAACTATACTTCAATAAAAATAAAAGTTGGTGTGACCATCAACACAGAGCTGGGGTGTACATTATAATTTAGAAGAGTAAATTCCATTTACTACAACAAACATATTCTAGCAAAAAGTACTTTTATAATAAACATAAAGTGTCCAAATACAGTTTTTACAACGACTAGGTAAAGGAAGATTTGCAGTTATCATAGCTTTGTAGTCAAGGTTTACATTTCATGGGAGATAACTATAAAACTTTTGTGGTTAAAAGCAGAAAAATCACAGGAGAGCTTCTTGCCTTTTTCAATAAACAATTCAATTTTATGATGATGAGGTACAGAGTATGTATAGATTTAACTTAAACAGGAACTTCCCCCACCTGGATATTACTTCTTATTCTTTGTGTCTTATAGTAACTGGTGTGTAAAATTCTCTATATTTTTACAACCAAAGATGATTCTAATCCAAAACCTTGAAGTCTTTAAAGAACTTTTGTCAACAGTCTTTTCTGTCCAAATTACTCTTTCTTTATTAGTTCCTGCCTGTTATCTTAAAAACAAGCTCAGGTCTTCCAATTCCAAAAAAGATAAAAAAATCTTAGCTCAACCCTGCATGCTTGCCTTTTCTTATTCTTAAAATCTTGAAGATAAAGGCTACATACACTGTTTACCTCTACCCGCAAATTTCTTATTCACCATTGTGATCCATGACATATTATTCAATAATGATTTTAAATGAGATTGAATCAATGTTTTAGGGGCTTATAAATTTTTATTTTCATAGAATTAACTTTACTTAGCACCAACTATATTTCAGGTGCTCCATATGTGTTCTCTTGTATAATAATCATAACTATGCTGAGGTGGGTACCATTTCTTTCCTTTCTCGTTGTAGTAGAGGAAAAAGATGTTCAGAACATTGCACAAATGTCACCCATCTGGTGACAAAGTCACCCATCTTGTAAGCGTGGAGCTTGGATTCAGCCTGTAACAAGTCAGGACTCCTAGCTGCAAGCAACAGAAACTAAGGCTGACTGATTTCAGCAGAGAATGAATTGATCATATTGTTAGGTAGTTCACAGAACCCCATGCAAGTCTAGGGACATGGATTTAGGGCTGTATAGTTAGGGGTGATCCTCATCCAGCCAGAGGTGCATGGATGGGGACAATTCTGGCAGCTTTGGATATTGTAGCTTTTACTGTTGACACTGCCAACACTGCCAAATGGACACTGGAGGCCCTCATCAGCACCAATCTTGTCACTACCCTAGGAACTTAATATTTCTGTAACTACTGCTACAGAGAATTTCTTGTGGTTCCTTGATATGAGGTATGTTTGTCTGACTGGCAGAACCTAGGTCATGGGCCTGCATCCTAGCTACAAGTTTTCTTGGGAAAGTAAGTTTCTGGAATTTTCCATGTCTGTAATGGGAAATAGGTTTTGCATCCCTTTAAGAATCATAGTTTGCATTTGTGTATGTATTGGGGGATAGGGGTCTCAAATAAAGGAAGTTGTTTTTGTGTATTGGACGGTCAAAAAGAGAAACAAATTCCATTACCAGAGCTCAAATGTGTCTGACTCCGAGTCTTTCCTTTATAGAGTGAAACACCTTGAAAGTCACTCCTATTTGCCAATTTTAATGACTTTATCTCTCATCCTTTTTAACTGCTATAAAGATTTGACACTATTGAATATATCTGTTTCCTTTCTTCCTTCCTCCCTCCCTTCCTTCCTTCCTAAAAAGAAATTGAGTTATTGTTTTTGCAAAACAAAAAAAGTAGAAGAAGAAAACAATAAAGAAAAGAGCAAAATTCAATGGAATAAAAAACAGGCAAAATAGAGAAAACCAATAAAAACAAAAGTTGGTTCTTTAAAGTATTAATAAAATTAATAATCCCACAGGGAGACTGATCAAGAAAAACAGAGAAACATAAATTAGATGACATCTGTATATACCCTACAGACATTAAGAGAGTGATAAGGGGGATATTATAAATGATTTTATGATGATACATTTGACAACTTCAAACAGTGGACAATTTGCTTGCAAAAATCAACTTCCTGAAATTATTAAAAGTAAAAACAGAAAATGTGACTATTCCTATATTTGTTAAAGAATTCAAGTAATTAGAAGTCTACCCAAAAAGGAAATCCCAGACCCAAGCATATAATTCATTTGTGAATAATACCAAACATTTAAGGAAGAAATAATACAAGGATTAAAACCCTTTCAGAGAATAAGAAGAGGGAACACTTTCCCATTTATTTTATGAGGCCAGAAAAAACCTTAATACCAAAACTGGACAAGGAAAATAAAAAAAAGAAAACTATAGACCCTGTGAAGCTCATGAACATCAATGAAAAAATTCTAAACAAATACAAGCAAATAGCAATATATAAAAAAAGGTAAAACATAATGACCAAGAAGGGTCATGCAAGTTTGGAACAGTATCAAAAAAATTCAATCAATGTAATTCACCACATCAAAAAATAAAGGGGAAAAACTGTGTGATCATATTTTTTTGAATTTTATTTTATACAGCAGATTCTTGTTATATATCTATTTATACATATTAGTGTATATATGTCAATCCCAATCTCCCAATTCATCCCACTACCACTGCACCCCCCTCCCCTGCTTTCCCCCTTGGTGTCCATATGTTTGTTCTCTACATCTGTGTCTCTATTTCCATCCTGCAAACCAGTTCATCTGTACCACTTTTCTAGATTCCACATATATGCATTAATATATGATATTTGTTTTTCTCTTTCTGACTTACTTCACCCTGTATGACAATCTCTAGGTCCATCCATGTCTCTACAAATGACCCAATTTCGTTCCTTTTTATGGCTGAGTAATATTCCATTGTATATATGTACCACATCTTCTTTATCCATTTGTCTGTCGATGGGCATTTAGTTTGCTTCCATGACCTGGCTATGGTAAATAGTGCTGCAATGAACATTGGGGTGCATGTGTCTTTTTGAATTACGGTTTTCTCTGGGTATATGCCCAGTAGTGGGATTGCTGGGTCATATGGTAATTCTATTTTTAGTTTTTAAAGGAACCTCCATACTGGGCTCCGTAGTAGCTGTATCAATTTATACTCCCACCAACTGTGCAAGAGGGTTCCTTTTCTCCACACCCTCTCCAGCATTTGTTTTTTGTAGATTTTCTGATGATGCCCATTCTAACTGGTGTGAGGTGATAACCTCATTGTAGTTTTGATTTGCATTTCTCTAATAAATAGTGATGTTGAGCAGTTTTCCATGTGCCTCTTGGCCATCTGTATGTCTTCTTGGAGAAATGTCTATTTAGGTCTTCTGCCCATTTTTTGATTGGGTTGCTTGTTTTTTTAATATTGAGCTGCATGAGCTCTTTATATATTTTGGACATTAATCCTTTGTCCGTTGAATCATTGGCAAATATTTTCTCCCATTCTGAGTGTTGTCTTTTCATCTTGTTTATGGTTTCCTTTGCTGTGCAAAAGCTTTTAAGTTTCATTAGGTCCCATTTGTTTATTTTTGTTTTTATTTCCACTACTCTAGGAGGTGGATCAAAAAAGATCTTGCTGTGATTTATGTCAAAGAGTGTTCTTCCTATGTTTTCTCTAAGAGTTTTATAGTGTCTGGCCTTAAATTTAGGTCTTTAATCCATTTTGAGTTTATTTTTGTGTATGGTGTTAGGGAGTGTTCTAATTTCATTCTTTTACATGTAGCTGTCCAGTTTTCCCAGCACCACTTATTGAAGAGACTGTCTTTTCTCCATTGTATATCCTTGCCTCCTTTGTCATAGATTAGTTGACCACATAGGTGCATGGGTTTATTTCCGGGTTTTCTATCCTGTTCCATTGATCTATATTTCTGTTTTTGTGCCAGTCATATTGTCTTGATTACTGTAGCTTTGTAGTATAGTCTGAAGTCAGGGAGCCTGATTCCTTCAGCTCCATTTCTTTCCCTCAAGACTGCTTTGGCTATTTGGGGTCTTTTGTGTCTCCATACAAATTTTAAGACTTTTTGTTCTAGTTCTGTAAAAAATGCCACTGGTAATTTGATAGGGATTGCATTGAATCTGTAGATTGCTTTGGGTAGTATAGTCATTTTCACAATATTGATTCTTCCAATCCAAGAACATGGTATATCTCTCCATCTGTTTGTGTCATCTCTGATTTCTTTCATCAGTGTCTTACAGTTTTCTGAGTACAGGTCTTTTACCTCCTTAGGTAGGTTTATTCCTAGGTTTTTTATTCTTTATGTTGCAATGATGAATGGGACTGTTTCCTTCATTTCTCTTTCTGATCTTTCATTGTTAGTGTATAGGAATGCCAGAGATTCCTGTGCATTAGTTTTGTATCCTGAAACTTTACCATTCATTGGTTAGCGCTAGTAGTTTTCTGGTGGCATCTTTAGGATTCTCTATGTATAGTATCATGGCATCTGCAAACAGTGACAGTGTTACTTCTTCTTTTCCAATTTGTATTCCTTTTATTTCTTTTTCTTCTCTGATTGCCATGCCTAGGACTTCCAAAACTATGTTGAATAAGAGTGGCAAGAGTGGACATCCTTGTCTTGTTCCAGATCTTAGAGGAAATGCTTTCAGTTTTTCACCTTTGAGAATGATGTTTGCTGTTGGTTTGTCGTATATGGCCTTTATTATGTTATGAGGTAGGTTCCCTCTATGCCCACTTCCTGGAGAGTTTTTTTTTTTTTATCATAAATGAGTGTTGAATTTTGTCAAAAGATTTTTCTTCATCTGTTGAGATGATCATATGGTTTTTATTCTTCAATTTTTTAGTATGGTGTATCACATTGATGGATTTGCGTATATTAAAGAATCCTTGCATCCCTGGGATAAATCCCACTTGATCATGGTGTATGATCCTTTAATGTGTTGTTGGATTCTGTTTGCTAGTATTTTGTTGAGGATTTTTGCATCTATATTCATCAGTAATATTGGTCTGTAATTTTCTTTTTTGGTAGTATCTTTGTCTGGTTTTGGTATCAGAGTGATGGTGGCCTTGTAGAATGAGTTTGGAGTGTTCCTTCCTCTGCAATTTTCTGGAAGAGTTTGAGAAGGATGGGTGTTAGCTCTTCTCTAAATGTTTGATAGAATTCACCTGTGAAGCCATGTGGTCCTGGACTTTTGTTTGTTGGAAGATTTTTAATCACAGTTTCAATTTCATTACTTACGATTGGTCTGTTCATGTTTTCTATTTCTTCCTGGTTCAGTCTCGGAAGGTTGTGCTTTTCTAAAAATTTGTCCATTTCTTCCAGGCTATCCATTTTATTGACATATAGTTGCTTGTAGTAATCTCATGATCCTTTGTATTTCTGTAGTGTCAGTTGTTACTTCTTTTTTGTTTCTAATTCTATTGATTTGAGTCTTCTCCCTTTTTTTCCTGATGAGTCTGGCTAATGGTTTATCAGTTTTGTTTATCTTCTGAAAGAACCAGCTTTTCGTTTTATTGATCTTTGCTACTGTTTTCTTTGTTTCTATTTCATTTATTTCTGACCTGTTCTTTATGATTTCTTTCCTTCTGCTAGCTTTGGGCTTTTTTTGTTCTTTTTTCTCTAATTGCTTTAGGTGCAAGGTTAGGTTGTTTATTCGAGATGTTTCCTGTTTCTTGATGTAGGCTTGTATTGCTATAAACTTCCCTGTTGGAGCTGCTTTTGCTGCATCCCATAGGTTTTGGATTGTTGTGTTTTCATTGTTATTTGTCTCTAGGTATTTTTTGATTTCCTCAATGATCTGTTGGTTATTTAGTAACGTATTGTTTAACCTCCATGTGTTTGTGTTTTTTACATTTTTTCGCTGTAATTGGTTTCTAATCTCATAGCGTTGTGGTTGGAAATGATGCCTGATATGATTTCCATTTTCTTAAATTTACCAAGGCTTGATCTGTAACCCAAGATGTGACCTATCCTAGGGAATGTTCTGTGTACACTTGAGAAAAAAGTGTAATCTGCTGTTTTTGGATAGAATGTCCTATAAATATCAATTAAATCTATCTGGTCTATTGTGTCATTTAAAGCTTGTGTTTCCTTATTAATTTTCTGTCTGGGTGATCTGTCCATTGGTGTAAGTGAGATGTTAAAGTCCCCCGCTATTATAGTGTCGATTTCTTCTTTTATAGCTGTTAGCATTTTCATTATGTATTGAGGTGCTCCTATGTTGGCTGAATGTATATTTATAATTGTTATATCCTCTTCTTGGATTGATCCCTTGATCATTATGTAGTGTCCTTCCTTGTCTCTTGTTACATTCTTTATTTTAAAGTCTATTTTATCTGATATGAGTATTGCTACTACAGCTTTCTTTTGATTTCCATTTGCATGGAATGTCTTTTTCCATCCCCTCACTTTTAGTCTGTATGTGTCCCTAGGTCTGAAGTTGGTCTCTTGTAGACAGCATATATATGGGTCTTGTTTTTGTATCCATTCAGTGAGCCTATGTCTTTGGTTGGAGCATCTAATCCATTCACATTTAAGGTAATTATTGATGTGTATGTTCCTATTACCGTTTTCTTAACTGTTTTGGGTGTTTTGTAGGTCCTTTTCTTCTCTTGTGTTTCCCATTTAGAGAAGTTTCTTTAACATTTGTTGTAGAGCTGGATTGGTGGTGTTGAATCCTCTTAACTTTTCCTTTTCTGTAAAGCTTTTGATTTCTCCATCGAATCTGAATGAGATCCTTGCTGGGTAGAATAATCTTGGTTGTAGGTTCTTCCCTTTCATCACTTTAAGTATATCATGCCACTCCCTTCTGGCTTGTAGAGTTTCTGCTGAGAAATCAGCTGTTAACCTTATGGGAGTTCCCTTGTATTTGTTGTGTTTCCCTTGTTGCTTTTGATAATTTTTCTTTGTCTTTAATTTTTGTCAATTTGATTACTATGTGTCTCGGCGTGTTCCTCCTTGGGTTTATCCTGCCTGGGACTCTCTGCACTTCCTGGAGTTGGGTGGCTATTTCCTTTCCCATGTTAGGGAAGTTTTCAACTATAATCTCTTGAAATATTTTCTCGGGTCCTTTCTCTCTCTCTTCTACTTCTGGGACCCTTATAATGCAAATGTTGGTGCGTTTGATGTTGTCCCAGAAGTCTCTTAGGGTATCTTCATTTCTTTTCATTCTTCTTTCTTTATTCTGTTACACAGCAGTGAATTCCACCATTCTGTCTTCCAGGTCACTTATCCGTTCTTCTGCCTCAGTTATTTTGCTCTTGATTTCTTCTAGTGTATTTTTCATTTCAGTTATTACATTGTTCATCTCTGTTTGTTTGTTCTTTAATTCTTCTACGTCTTTGTTAAACATTTGTTGTATCTTCTCAATCTTTGCCTCCATTCTTTTTCCGAGGTCCTGGATCATCTTCACCATCATTTTTCTGAATTCTGTTTTCTGGAAGGTTACTTATCTCCACTTCATTTAGTTGTTTTTCTGGGGTTTTATCTTGTTCCTTTATGTAGTTCATAGTTCTCGCCTTTTCATTTTGTCTGTCTTTCTGTGGATGTGGCTTTCATTCCACAGGCTGCAGGATTGTAGTCCTTCTTGCTTCTGCTGTGTGTCTTCTGGTGGATGAGGCTATCTAAGATGCTTGTGCAAGCTTCCTGATTGGAGGGACTGGTGGTGGGTAGAGCTGGGTGTTGATCTGGTGGACAGAGCTCAGTAAAACTTTAATCCGTTTGTCTGTTGCTGGGTGGGGCTGAGTTCCCTCCCTGTTGGTTGTTTGGCCTGAGGCAACCCAGCACTGGAGGCTACAGGCTCTTTGGTGGGTCTAATGGTGGACTCCAGGAGGGCTCATGTCAAGGAGTACTTCCCAGAACTTCTGCTGCCAGTGTCCTTGTCCCTGTGGTGAGCCACAGCCGCCCCCACCCCTGCAGGATACCCTCCAACACCAGCAGGTAGGTCTGGTTCAGTCTCCTATGTGATCACTGCTCCTTCCCCCGGGTCCTGATGTGCACACTACTTTGTGTGTGCCCTCCAGTAGTGGAGTCTCTGTTTCCTTCAGTCCTGTTGAAGTCCTGGAAGCAAATCCCACTAGCCTTCAACGTCTGATTCTCTGGGAATTCCTCCTCCCATTGCCAGACCCCCGGTTGGGAAGTCTGATGTGGGGCTCAGAACCTTCACTCCAGTGGGTGGACTTCTGTGGTGTAATTATTCTCCAGCTTGTGAGTCACCCACCCAGCGGTTATGGGATTTAATTTTACTGTGGTTGCGCCTCTCCTACCATCTCACTGTGGCTTCTCCTCTGTCTTTGGATGTGGGGCATCTTTTTGGTGAGTTCCAGTGTCTTCTTGTCGATGATTGTTCAGCAGTTAGTTGTGATTCTGGTGCTCTTGCAAGAGGGAGTGAGCACAAATCTTTCTACTCCACCATCTTGAACCAATCCTGATCGTATTAGTAGACACAGAATAACACTTGATAAAACTCACCACATGTTCATGAAAAAAAATCTCAGAAAAGTCGGAATTGAAGAGAACTTTTCTGATCTGATAAAAGCATTTTCAAAAAACCTAGAGCAACCATAAAATCTAATGGAAAATTGTTGTTTTCCCTTTAATGCAAAAATGTTCCCTCTTATCACTTCAATTCGACATTGCACTGGAGATAGCCAGTATAATAAGGCAAGAATAAGAAGTAAAAGGCATAAACATAGGAAAGAACAAGTAAAACTATCAACTCTGTTTATTTACAAATAACACACTGGTTTGCATAGAAAATCCAGTGGATTCTACAGAAAAGATAAAAAGGTAGGAAGTAAGGAAGGAAGAAAGGAAGAAAGGGCAATGCAATTAAAAATCCAATTTGTCAGGACCAAGGAATAAAAAGTCAAAAATCATTTGCATCTCTGTTTACTTGCAACAAACAATTGAAAAATTAAAGAAAATGCCATTTTTACATATCTAGGAATATAGTTAGTGAAATATGTGCAAAGACCTATATATTGAAAACTATGAAACATTGCTGATGGAAATTTTTAAAAACTGAAGTATGTGGAAAGATATATGATGCTTATGGATTGGAAAACTCAATATTTTTAAGATTAGTTAATTCTCCCCAAATTGATCTATAGACTGAATGCAATTCCAATCAAAATCCCAGCAGGTGTTTTGGAGAAATTGACAAGTTGATTCTAAAATTTATATAGAAATACAAAGACTTAAAATAGCTATCATACCTTGAAAAAGAAGAACAAAATTGAAGGACTCACACTATCAGATTTCAAGACTTACTAAACGTTTCAATAGTTAAGACACTGTAGTTGATGTAAGGGTAGACAAATAAAGTCATAAATTAATGGAACAGAAAAGAGAATCTGGAATACACGTATACATATACAGTCCATTAGATTTTTAAACAGAGTCAATTCAATAGGGAAAGGAAAGTCGTCAATAAATGATGAAGCTGAAAAAACTGGGTACCTGTACAGGGGGAAAAAAAAGGAACTTTGACTCTTACATCATACAATGCATGAAAATAACTTCAAATGTGAAAGCTTAAACTATAAAGCTTTCTAAAGGAAAGAGGGAGGAATATTTTAATGATCTTGAGATAAAGATTTCTCAAGATATATAAAACACTAATTATAAAAGAAAAATGATAAATTAGACTTCATCAACATTAAAAGCTTCTGTTCATCAAGAGACATTGTTAAGAAAGTGAAAAGCCAAGCCACAATCTGGGAGAAAATATCCATAAACATATATCTGATAAAGAACTGGTAAGCTGAATGTACAAGAACTCCTACAAGTTAAACTTTAAAAGGACAAATAATCTAAATAAAAAATAGGGAGATGACTTGAATAGGCACTTCACAAAAGGAGAATGGCCAATAGACTGTGAAAAGTTACTGAGCATCATTAGTCAACAGGGCAATGCAAATAAAGACCAGGATGAGATACCAAAATGATTAAAAATAACAAGACTGCTGCTGTGGATGTGGAGCATACAGTTCTTGTGGGAATATAAAATAATTCAACCCCTTTGGAAAGCATCTTCTCACTTTTGAATGAAGCTAAACATGTATCTATCCTATGACCCAGTATTTCCATTCCTAACTCTATTGCCAAAAGAAAGGAATGTATCTATCCTACAAAAAGACTTATTCAAGAATGTTCATATCAATTTTATTTGTAAGAGCCCCAGATTGGAAACAACCCAAATGTCCATCAACATTAAAATGGAAAAGCTGTTGTATACTATTCAGCAATAAAAACGAAAGAAGTTCTGACATACACTACAACATGAATGAAACACAAGGACACTATTTTGAGCTAAAGAAGCTAGATAAAATAGTAATACTGTATTATTTCATTTATATGAATTTTAAGAACAGGCAAAATTAATTTATGGTGCTAGAAATCAGAAAAGGATACAGGGTTATTTGCTAGAAAGACACACCAGGAAGTTTTCTGAGGTGATTGAAATATTTTAAATCTTTGTAGGAGTGATGGTTACACAGGTCAAAGTTCATTGAGCTGTACACTAAAATTTATTAATTCCACTCTATATAAATTAAATCTCAATATACTCTTAGCCTTAAAAATCAAAATAAGAAAATAAACCTCATGAAAGCCCTATTGTAATAATTTTTTTCATGTTTGAAAACATCTGGTTATTATTATTACCCAGTGTCTTGCTGAGTTCTGATATTTTTGAAACACACTGTTGTTTTTTCTTCTAACTTTGTAACCATTTTTACATTATCTTCTGGCATCAAATGTTGCTGCAGAGAAGATAGAGGTCAATTGTAATAGCCACCTCCCCACCCCTTGAGGTGATTGGTTATTTTTCTGTATAGATAGATAAGAATTATCTAGAAATTCATTATCTTAGTAGTATAAGTGGTCTCCATTAAAAAATTTTTAACAGATTGATATGATCTGCAGGTTGATTTCTTTTTCATTCCAGTAAAATTTGCTTGTATTAGATCATTTAATACATTTTCTATCCCATATTTAAAATTCTCCCAGGAACACTAATTATTCTTATGTTGTATTAATTTTGTTTTCTATCAGTTAGCTTCTTTTATTGCATTTGGCTTTTTGCCTTTTATTTTTTGAATTTGCACTCACTGTCTTATATACCGTTAAGTTTAATTTTAAGTGGGTCTAGTCTATTTCTTGTAGTCTCAAATTTAATCATAGATAATGCTATTTTCTCCTTCAGTTTGTTCTCATGTTTCTGTAACTTTTCTGTTTAGTTCATTCTGTTGTGAGAGAGCTCCGAATCCTAACCACTAGGCAACCAGGGAACCTTCAGTCTGTTGTTTAATCATCTTGACTATGGGCCCTTGTTTTATTGAATTTATCTTCTCACTGAGTTTTCTGTAGCTCAGAGCACTTGTGAAGAATTTCCCTCTGATTTTTATTTGTTTTTGCATCCAAGTTGGTTTCTCTATCTTTTGCATTCTAGATATGTAGCTCTGCATTTGTGTGTGTGTGTGTGTGTATTTATGTGGATGGTTCCCGGAGGCTAATTTTCATTTTGCTCAACTGTCCTCTTGGTCCACACCTGTTATTTGCGCTAATGTAGTGTAGATGTCTTCTTGCCTCTCTTCCCTTTTGACATTCATTTTTTTCCTGACAAGCCACAATTTTAGGGCTGGGACTTTCATGTTGTTTCCCCTTTTTCTTTAGGCATGGCAGGACATGACAGAGCCCAGTTGAGGTACTATGCAGGGTACCTGCATAGAATACCAGGGTTAGCATACCTTGGGTTAGAATACCAGGGTTCAGCAGTCATTTCTAAAGTTGTTAAATGTTTATTAAATGTGTGAAGGCTTTCTTCACTGGGTTGAGGAAAGTGTTCTAGTCCTAGGGGAGGATACCCTCAAACTTGGAATCTATTCCCCAATTTCATGTTTAGTCTTGGAGCCTTCAATGCCATTACAGAGCCTATAACTCACTGTTCATTTCCAATATGTTCCAACATTTTCTATGACTTCTTATTCAGAGTTAGCGTCTCAGTAAGCTTCTCTCCCAATTTTGGGATGAGAATGAGATGTCCCTGGATTTAGTTGGTATACCTGTGCGGCTCCTGGGGATGGACAAAGAGTTAGGAGTCTTGCCATGGTGAACTGTGCCACTCCACTATAGCATTTTCTGTCTCTTTCATTGGCTAGTTTTTTTAAGCTTATGACACAGGGCTATATCCCTCTCTGGTTTGGTTGCTGCAGTGGAATTTGGGGGGGGCCTGTTTTTTTAATGTATCATTTTGTTGATTTCAAGAGATAGGGGGAGGGATATTCTTATGATATGGCTTCATTCTACTTGTGCAACCTGGAGGTCCTGCGTGCTCTTTTCTCTCTTGACATCATTTAAAAGTTGTTTTTCTGCTCCCCAACCCCCTTTCTTACTGCCTCTCAGTCTCCTTTCTGGCTTCTTTGCCTATACCAACTAAGACATTTTCAAAGGTCATTTTGCATCCCCCTTCTCTTTCCCGTCTCTTCATCTCCCTTATTCTCTGATCTAATCTCTTAATATGCTCTTTTATAACCTCCTAATTCACTCCCATGCCTCATTAGTAATGTCTAGGCAGATACCACTCAAATTTATATTTCATGCCCTCACCTGTCTTCTATGGGCTGGTCTCATTTTCAACTCTTTGCTGAATGTCTTACTGTATGACCGTCCCACTACAACCTTAAACTTAAAATATCCACAAGCAAGCTTATTGTATTTTGTTCCAAACCAATGCTTCCTTCTATTTAGTTTGCTTTCACTTTTTCAGGTGCAAAAGCCTGGAGTCTTCTCTGATTCTTTTCTTTCTTGGCCCCCTTTATCCAATTAGTTAATGAATCCTTTCAACTGGATTTTTCCTCCTCTTTATTTCCACTGCCATTATACTAGAATAAGTTTGTATTTTTTTTACTTGAACTTTGTAATAGACATTTAGCTGGTCTCCCTCCTCTAATTTCTTCCTCTAATTAATGCTCCACATGGCTTCAGAGATATCTTGCTCTAAACCTTCCATGAGTACCTAACACCTTTTCCTGATATTCAAAGACCTCCATAATCTTAACCCAGTTTTTAATGTGAAGCTTATTTTTCCACTGTCTCTCACCTTAAATTCCAACCAAAGTCAATTACTAAGCATGTCCTCTTCTTTCCAATGTTGAAAACTTTTCATGCAAGGCCCTTTCTCCCATTTCATCTCTCAAAATTTTACCAATTTTTCAAAATCCAAAACAAATTTTATCTCCTCCATGAACTTTCCATAATCCACTGATTTGGAAGTGATTCTTTCCTCCCTTCTCTAAAATCTTATCATGCTTTATTACTCTTCATATTTGATCATTGTGAACATGTCTTAGACTGACCCAAGACTATCAGTTCCTTGTGGGGTGGGGACCAAGGTTATGGGAAGTTGTAGCATTTAGGGGAAGTTGTGATATAGTAAACTTGGACTTAAGTATTGTAAAGCCTCAGTTCAAGGTCAACTTTGCCACCTTGGGTGTTTGGGTAAGTGACTTACCTTCCCTGAGCTTTACCTTTTTCATCTTTAAAGAGATTTTTGTGAATATTAAATGAAATAACATGTATGAAAGTGCTTTGTAAATTTTATATATATATATATATATATATATATATATATATATATATAGACATACCTATGTATATGTATATAAATAGATAGGTAAATTAAATATAGATTAAGGTATTGTTATTTCTTCAAATTCCCCCCAAGCATCAAGCCTGATAGTTTATGCATAGGATGTCAATAAATGTTTGCTGATTGAAAAGAATGAAATATACCTAGCTGCAATTATGCCTGCCCCCAGAACGCCAAGGAGATGCTAATGGGTAAGGATAAGTATAAAAGAAGTTGATAGCTTGTGTGGTTATGCCAACAATTTGCCCAGCTGGAGAACTGCTTAAATGCCTCATCTAAGATTTCATGAATGGTGCAGAGGACCTGCCTAAATGGAGGCAAACGGCTGAAATGGTGCGTTCCAGTCGCGTCTAGCTCCTGATGTCTAGTCTTTCACAGAACAACGTAATAGATGTCATATTTAAAAATGAAATATTTGTTTATCAGTAGCTATTCTATATATGCACATATATACATTTCAGATGTGAGTTTATGCTAAATATATTTCATGTAAATATAGACATTTATCTCCTTAAATGTTTCCTTATATAGTCTGTTGCCATTCGTTCAATCACCACTGTTACTCTTTTCCAAACTCCCAGTTTTCCAGTAGTGGTCTGTTTATAATCGAAGAAAGCAAAGCTAGTGTATTCACATCAAAGCTAAATAGAGAGTGACAAAACAAGTACGTGAGAATGGCCATTAAGTAATTCCCTTAATAGCTGAGATCATCTGGATCGAATCTTGTGAATGTTCAGATTTCCCATGCCAGCTTCTCCTGCTTTTCTTCCAGAACCACATGCTCAAATGTTTTAAAAATATTCTAATTTTATAGGTCTTTTAAAAGTCATGTTCCATAGAAAACTGTCCTATTGGAGGGAAATCTTAATAAAAGCCAAATATGTCTTCTGAGAATCTGCTCGCAATGTGATAAATCTAAGACCGTGTTTGCAATGATGAACTGAATGTTCACATTCATTTTGCACCTGGACGAAATTTTGGACAAAAATGTGCGTAGCATCCCTTGTCCTAGACGGAGCCTAAGCTAGGTTCCTGATTCACATGCTTAAACCGTGCCTCTGAGGGCACATTTGCAGAAGTCTATGTGCACAGGGAATGGAGACACTTTCTTGGGCAGAATTTGTCCTAAAGGGAGAGTGAAGCAGGACATGTGTGTCCCAGTAAGAAGCCAGTCCCTCCATGAAATGATGTGTTAAGTCCTGGGGACGGAGGAGATTGCGCATCAAAACTCTGGGAGAGACTTGGGGCAAAGCCACATGATGTGGACAGGGCAGTGTTCCCCACTTAACCACAGCAGAAACTCTGCCACCTCCAGAACCTCGACGTGTCAGCATGGGTGGAATGGAAGTACCCAGTGGGAGAGGGAGCAGTGCCCTGTGGTGGGAGCCAGATCTAGAAGGTCCAGAGGGCAGTGCACGGGGAAGGGCAGAGGAAGCCAAGCCCAGCAGACACAAGTGTGTGCAATGGTGCTGACACATCGTTAGGCACTGGAGATGGTGGCAGCGACCTGCACACCGCTTAGCAGGCTTGGCAGGGATGGCATCAGTGGGGGCCAAGCAGTAGAAGAGGAAAACATGTGTCAGAATAATATTTCTTTGAAAAATGCCCACAATGGATAAAATGTTTGGGAAAGTTTATTCAGAACAGAGGGAGGAGAGAAGACAAGTACTAATCTTTGAAGAAGTTTAGGAAATATTTAACCATTTTCATTTCATTTATTCTTTTTAAAAAATACTTGTTGAAAGTACCAACTCTGAATCTGAAATAAGGCACAATCTGAATCTACTTATGTAATTTTTATTAAGTGCATCACAGTTTATTAAGTGTTTTCAAGGAAAATATTGAGCCTGGCAAGTCAAATACTTGACTTTCAATTTCATAAGTGAAAACAGATTTTATTCACCAAATCGCTGTTAAAGACACCTTAAATGATTGCAAATTTTAAATTAAAAAAGCCTCACTGTTGTCGTAGATCATCAGATTGTGGGACTGAAAGTATCCTACCAAGGGTTATGAGGGGTAGCCTAACTTATGATGAAAACGTAAGGGAAAATTTTAAAAGGGGGAGAATTTTACAAAAATGGAGAGATGACAAAGATGAAGGATACTGAATAGAGCTCTTAAATACATCAACCAGCTAAGATAAGTAGTCTTCTACAAGAGGTGCTGTTGATGTGAGTTACCACCACTAACGACAGCCTATATTCTGGTGCCCCAATATTAATCACCAACTCTTTGTCAGCAAGGACCAGTGAAATCCTTAATCAACTGCATTCTGGTTAACTGGACAGAGAATGTAAACAGGTAACGTGATGGAAACACAGTGAGGGATAAGCTAGAGGTATACACAGAACATATATGGAAAGAGTACACAGGAAAATCTTTTTTTTTAAATTGTTTTACTTTTTAGAAGTTTAATTGAGATATAATTGACGTAGAATGAACTGTACATATTTGAAGTGTACAGGTTGATAATTTTAGGCATTTAGACACTTGTGAAACCATCAAAATCAGTATAATACACAGTATCACCCCCCAAATTTTCTTGTGCTTCTTGATAATCCCTCCCTCTTTCCTTTCCTTATCCCACCTCTACCTCTGTTCCACTGTCCCCAGGCAACCAATGATCTGCTTTCTTTCACTATAAATTAGTTTCCATTTTCTAGAGTTTCATATAAACGGAATCATACAGCATATACTTTTTTTTGTTTTTTTTTTCACTCAGCATAATTATTTTGAGATTCATGTATGTTCGGTGTATCAATAAGGGAAGGCATTATTCTAATTGAGAGCTGAGGTAAAGTTGTCAGAGATGAAGCTTGAGTCTCATAGGATAAGTGATATTTAGCCAGGCAAAAACAGGTGGGAAGAGTATCCTAACTAGAAGAGATAGCAAGAGCAAAGGCAGTGAAGCACGCGCATGAGTGTGTGTGTGTGTGTGTGTGTGTGTGTGTGTGTGTGTGAGTGTCTTGGGGGTGGGGAAGAAAGTAGTACATGAGGGTGGCCATAGTGATAAATTAAGGGAAAACAGAGCATAAGAGATCAAGATAAAGAGTGCAGGATAGCAGGACAAACTGATGTCACTGATGCTGAAAACATGCTAGAAGACTGAATAAAGAGGAGAAAAAGTATACGTTGGATTGTATGATGCTAATTAAAGTCATTCAAGTGACCTACTTTTTATTTTTACTTAATTTTCATCTGCCCAACAGGACGTGTGTGTATATATAATATATATAATGATATAAATCATATATCATCAATTTTATATAATCAATAAATTGTTTGATTATATATAATTATAGGTTATATAATTATATATAGGATCACTAAATTTGATAATATGTAACACATATCATCATGTATATTACATATATAATATATAAAATCACTAAATTTGCCAAGTTAACTTTATTGTAAATTTGATTGGAATGCAGCTGTAAGCACCGTACTCATAGGTCAGTATTATTTTCTTAATTGTTCAAGTAGCCATGTTGCCTGCTCAGGCATATGATGATTTTCTCACAGTTTAAATAATACTTACGTGGACTATTGCAAGTGTATAATGCCTTTGGTCTTGCATGATTAATACCTTCTCAGAACAGTTTAGTTTTTATGTAATTTGATCCCTTTTGGCGAGCAGAGACGGTCTGCGGCTGGGGAGTCGCAAGGCCTGGCTCTCACCCATTCTCTGACCAACTAGCTGGGGGGCCTTGTCAGAGTCTATGCCTTCTTTTTCTCATTTTGAAAAGGCAGGCTTTGGAATTAATATTTTCCAGGTGCTTTTCCAGGGCAGAGCAATATGGTGTCAGAATGATAGGACCAGGACCCAGGGCTCCTGGCTGGTGGCTCCAACTCTCCCCAGTGTGCCCTTTGACAAGTAGGTTGGGACTCAGTCCTCTCATCTGTTCACTGGGGATAATAACACCCGCTCTGCTGGTTTCATCAGAATGTCACCTGGATTAAATGAGACTGAGTTGGAAAGTAAAGCTAGTAATAGTATTGCCCAGCTCTAAAGTTCATTACCAAGGGCCGTGGGGCTTGAATGACTTTCCCAGAGAGTCTTACTTTTCCTAGTTCCTTCCTGTTCTTTTAGATGAAGAGGTTAGATGAATGTTGTAGCGTTACTATGACATATTGATCTGTTTATAACATATATAACAATAATATTTAATATAGTATCATTCATCCTACAAACTCAACAGTGTGTCATAATGCTCAGTATTGTCTCCAAGAGTCCAAAAATATCCCTTACGCTCTCAGTTGCTGTGTGGTTTATGAAAAGGATAAAGCAAAACATGTTTCTTTGAGTTAGCAGAATGGCAGAGCTTCAGTATGGTCTTTTGTAGTAGGAGCTACCTAAATTCAATCAATCAATCAATCAATCAATCAATAAATAAATGAAATACATAAGTAAATAAATACAGTGCCACTTTCAGAACAGGGGTCACCATTTACCCTTGGACTGGGAGTAGGAAGAGGTGAGAGTAGGGAGAGGTGAGACTGACTCAGGAAATTAAGTTAAACTATAAATAATGGCAGCCCCTGATCCCGTCATCATTTCTCACCAGACCCAATAAGACTTTGAAAGGAGGACTCTGTGGAATTCATTTTAAGTCTTGGAGAAACAACCTGCAATCTAATATCTGCACATAAAAGTGTTGGGGTAGGTGGGTAGGTCAGGAGATGTCAGACAGTGCTGGGATCACAACCTTGCTCCCCAGACCTTTCCCCATTAAATACGTTTATATGCGGTCAGCCCTGATGGTGACACTGCTACGATTGGAAGTTCCTAGAACTACCTATTTGGGGCGATTTTTCTTATGGAAGTGGCAGTATTTTTCCAAATGTATTAAGCTAGCGGAAGAATTTTATTGCAATTGAGTCAGACTGTTAGTTTAGAGACCTCCAACTTAAAAGCTCTTCTTTTTCAAGTAAGACCCAGAGAAGTAAAGGGACCTCCTGGACCACCCCCACCCCCCTATTAAGAGCAGAGTGGAGACTTGAAATGCCAGATCCAGCTGCTTGTTTTACTCTTTCCTTTTTACTTTGCACAAATACTTATTCGGCCCCTATACTGTGGAGGGCACTTTACAAACCCTGTAGGAATACAAAGCTAAAAAAAAATAGGGCTCCTCGGGAAGCATCCAATAGAGACAAGTATAGACGTAAACCCCAAGGCAGAGTGAGATGAAGTCACTGTTGGTGGCCACCAACCTGCTCTGGAGCCTGACGGGAAGAAAGATCACTGGCTTCATGGAAAAGAAGGCATTTGAGAGGAGCCTAGAAAGATGGCAGAAGTTTGAAAGACAAATAGGGGTGGGTGGGAATGGATCAAAAAGTGCAGAGGTGTGAAAACAATGTGTTTTTTCCAGTTTGGCCAAAGAATGGTGGAATAGCGAGGGCTGAGGCTGGACAAGCATGCTGGGGCTGTGTTGTAGATGGATTTGTGCTGGGCTTTGGGGTTTGTATTTCAGTTGGTAGCCAGCGGGGGGCCACTGGAGGCTTCTTTGTGGGATTGAAATGATTGCAGGCTTGAATGATTGGAAAGTGTAGGCTGGGAGTTGGGTGAGCAGGATGGTCTACGGAGACTGCTAAGCAGAGATCATGGGGGCATGAAGTGGGATAGGAACTGAAACTGAGAGGAAGAGAACAATTTAAACATTATTGTGGAGATAAAGTCAGCAGGACATGGCACCTCATGAGATGAATAGGTGAAGAAAGAAGATGTGGGTTTAGGCATCAAAGATAATTGCAAGAGAACTGGGATACGTAGAAAGAACATAATGATGTGTTTTGAATACCCCTGGGAAATACTGCAAGAAGAGGGTTCCTGGGCACAAGAGAGAGAAAATGGGAGTAAAATAGGAGGCATTTGTATTAAATTGCCTTTTCTGGTGATATTCGGCTGATCCTGGAGGGAAGTGGAGAATGAAGAGCCTGGGGATGTCCCGGATGAGACGGTCTAAACAGGGCATTATTGAACTGAGGGATTTGAAGTTTGGGCTGAATGGGGATAGAAATGAAACCAGTGGTGCTAAAGGATGAGAACAGTAGAAAGAGCCTTAGGTTGGGGGAGGTTTGGCTCAGTAGAATTAGAAAGAAAGATGGCAGACAAAGAGATAGCGGTGTGTGAGGAGAACTCCAGAGCTGGCAATCTTGGTGGTGGAGACGTTTTGAGTGACGAAAAGAACTAGTGTGGAACTGGGCCATATTGGCTGATGCAAAGACTGGAATTGTGGGTGTCAAAGAACTGGGAGGTTGTCTGTGGCGAATGAAAAGAAAGTCCCAAGAAAAATGTTCTAATAAACTTCGTTTGTGCCAGTGGGGTTGCAGGATGAGGGAAGGCTGTGGCTGTATTTATAGTCTCGCAGTTTTATTGCTGCCGCCTTAATTCTATGTGAATTGAGACAACTTGGAGCTTTCTCTTGTTTTATCCAATCCATGTGTTTTCTCATGTCTTTGAAATGTGCCGGATGTAACGTCTTTTTCTTTTATTTTTCTTTGTTAATCCTGTTCCTGGGGAAACATCTACTGCAATGTCTTCTGCCAGCTTATATTTTTCTTAAATTAATCATTGCTATCTCTGCCAAAGTTAATCTAAATACCTCACACCTGGCTTGGAATTTCCAATACAAAGTTCATTCCTCTGGCTGAAATAGCAAAGAAGGGCAAGGGAAACAAGTAAGAGAGGCTTCAGATTGGGGGTGGGTGGGGAGAGGGGGGTGGGAGAAGGCAGGCAAACAGATGTTAAACCATAGTGGATGCCATTATTTATGACTTCAGCGTTTGAAAATTATACCAAAACCAGAGTTGGTTGGTTCTTGTTTGTTTGGGTGTGGGGGTGTTTTTCTTCCTTGGATGGTCTCAGGAGACAAAGACATGGTGTCAAGACAGAACTTTGTCTGGACAAGGATGTGACTTGAAAGGAAAAAAAAAATAACCCAGACTTCATGTTTTGCTTTGATTCTACAGTGCTGAAGTTCTACACTCACCAAAGTTGCACTAGAACTTTTTCTAACATCCATATGTGCTGTGTCCCTATGTACAAAATAAGGAGCCCTTTCAGCCTCAAACTTTCTGAGATGGTATCACACCCTCTGTAGGGATCGTCCCTGCCCTTTTCAGTTTTCCGGTTAGTGGTGGTGGGAGAGAAGCAAGGAAACCCCAGACGCTTAATTAGGCTATTAAACCCGCTTATAATAGAAAGCTTGCCTTGTTTCGTTCAACATCTAAGCCCTATACCATTCGAAATCTTTTGGGATCTTATTGTGCTAGAGGAATTGGAATGACAGTTTGGTCCTGCTCTCTTTCCTCCAAGCTTTGTCCTGGTCAAGGCAGAAAGGTGCAGCTGATTTTTTGCGGCTGCCACAAAAGGAGTCCCTGCAGGGGCAGTGAAAGCGTTATTGCTGGAGGAGCTGGCTGGGTGCAGCTGTCCCTGTGGGTGAGCCACTCGACTGAAAGCAGAGAGGCCAGCAACCTAATGAGAGATACAAGTGGTTTCTAATGAAGAGACCTTGGCAGGAGGAAAAAAGGCAAAATCTGGGCCTTGGAACTTCCAGTTTTAAGTATATACTATGGCTTTAACAACTAAAAGCTCACCTTTGAATGCAAATAAATAACATCTATTTTGTTCTTTCTTTGAAACATTCTTCTGCAACCTTTTTTTTTTTTTTTTTTTTTGTGGGGAAAGGTACATGGAAGGAGGAACAAATAACTTCTAAAACATGCAACAGTGCTCTGATTTAAACCTCATTGTTTAAATTCTTTAAGATAATTTCCCCCTTATTGAATGGAGGATTAGGTGAGGGATTGTTGTAGTTTTGTTTTCTTTTTGCTTCATGCTAATGAAATCTCTCTTTCCATTTATCTTTCATAAGACCATGTTTCATCACTTATAAATGGGACTTTCTTTGGTCAGATGAATTTGTATAACTTAGCTAACCTTTGAAAGGTGGGGAAAAGGAAACAGTTTAAAAAAGAAAACCTGTGCTGGACTGAACTCAGACACACACACACACACACACACACACACACACACACACACAGAGGCATGCACTACTTCTTTCACCTGGAGACCACCAAGATCGTACGGTTGGTGGAGATCTGGTCTGGTTTTTGTTTGGATTGGGTATTTTTATTTTTAATATTTGTCTTCTGAGTCAGAGGTGGTTATCTCTTAAAAGAAAAATTTGATGGCTTGAAAGCTGGGTGTTTGTGCTTTCCCCTTGGAAATGTTAACATTTAAGTAGCCTTCAATGTGCTTCAAAGTTAGCACCCCACTAAGATAAATTAGTGACCTTCCCCCAACCCCACCCCTGCCCCCATGCTCTGGTGCAACTACCTCTGCACGGTTGGCTGGAAGCCCCCTCTGGCCTGAGCTGGGTAGTTCAGTAGGAGATTCGGTCAATCTGGGTGGCATGAATGCCTTGCCAGGACAATGGTGGCTTTTCAGGCCGATTTAGTAATCTGAAGAATGCAGCAGCCTGTCCTTGAGAGGAACCTGCTTCTGTGGATATGTTTATGTGACTTCCGCAGGTGGGGAGTGGGTAGGAGTTGTGAGGAGTGGGGTGGGGAGTGACATGTGGATTGCCTGGAAATTTACAAGTCTGTCTGAACCTGCTTTATTGAGACTTTATGAAAAGTTAAAAAAAAATGTCACCTATCCAGTTTCCTGACACATTAGGTTAAAGATTGATGAACATGAGGTTTTTCTGTTTCAAACCCTGACCGTGATTACTGAAAGACCCTACTCCTATCACAGCTTATGTTTCATGGGAGTTTTAAACAGCATCTTTTTGTAAAATCCTAAACTTTCTCTACCTTGTCTTGTCTGACTGCTGATTTGGGCACCCTGCTTTATCTATACCTATCTATCTAACTATTATCTATCTATCTATCTTCTGGCTATATTTGTGGCTTGCACAGTCTATACAGACACCAGCATGGTGTCAATGGGGACAAGACTGGTATCTTTTCACCACCATGGGAGGTGGGGGAAGTGTCTCTGTACCGCTGTGCCAGGATGAGTTATGCAGAAGAGTGAGTGGTTCCAGCATCCATCCCCCGCTGCTGCCTGAAATACAATTCAAATCAGATGACCTCTCAGGAGTATCTGTGTTGCTGTCTCTGTACACTGATGGCAACTCTTGTCTCTGCAATTCTAATAATTATCAGCATGTCCACTGTCCCAAGCCTCCAACAGGGAAATCTTTCTGCTGGAGGCTACAGGCACTGCTACAGCAGTGCCACCCCCGGGCACTGTGGCAATTGTAGTGCAGACAACACAATTGGGCTCAAAATGCAGCTCAGCCAATCACCTACCCTCTCTGAGCCTCCGCTGTGCTGTCTGTAAAGCTGAGGAGGTGTATGCCTCCTCCTAAAAGAACTGTTTTGAGCTTTACGGAAGCTAACAAGTGGTTCTTGTATCACAGTGTAGGTGCCGGATAAATGTTAGGAAGAGCAGTCAATTGAACAGGCACAACTTGTGATATATTCGAGGCACAACTTTATTTTTGCTTCCCTTGGCGCGTTTAAACTTTATTTGGGATGGTGGTGGTAATGTTCCCTTAAGCCAGATGAAAATCAGGCAGGCTTGTGACTTTGATGCTCATTCCGTAATGACAGCCTTGAGTTCCCTTAAGTCACGTAGTCTTGAATCAGAAGACAAAAAGCCTACACTGGTAATAGTGAATATTCTACCCTTGACCTGGCAGCAAATCTCCCCTCCACCTGTTACCGGCCAGAGTTCTTGGCCTTCCTTAACCAATAGAAATTGATAAGAGGCCAGACAGGAAATTCAGGCAAGGCTTTACTGGGGCCCCTGCTGCAGCAAGAGGGGGGCAAGAAAAAGTAACAGGTTCCCTTGCTAACTCTCTGAGCAGGGGGAGGGGGAGGAGTTGGTGCCTTATATGGGGTGAGGGGAGGGGTGTGTCCAGAGGTCAGGCCAGAGGGTTGGCTTAGGTGGTCTGCCCGCCCCTTTGGTAGTACTGAGTGCAGGGGCCATGCGTCGTACCCTGATTTTGCTCCCAACACCCTGTTTTTGCTCCTGGCACCTGAGAAGTGGCAGTTGGTCTTTTTAGTCTTTTTGTATCTGTCCTCCATAATTTGTCCCAACTGTGCATGCATACAGTTATTTTTAGTCCCTTATAGTTTCTTTGTATTTTGTTGCTTGAGGAGATGTTTGTCCAGGTGCAAGCCCTGCAACACTGCAGCAAAGGGTCCAAGGTCCCAGGTCCCAGGTCCCAACCTGGCTCACACCCTTGATGCCCCCAGTGGTCCTGCAGTCTTTCTCGCCTCAGCTGTTTTCCTCCTTCCCCCACCCCATCAAAGACTATTCCCCCAGATCCCCTTGCCAGAGAGGTGGGATGGGATAGGGTGGGGAGGGGGAATGAGATGAGGGCAGAGAAGTTCCTAATCAGATTCTTGGGACCTGGAGGATGACTGAGACTTTCCCTCCGGGGAGACTCTACAGGGCTCCTCTCTCTCTCTCCTTCAGCTCCCCGGACCCAGACGGTCCCACCTCTGTTCTGACTCGGCCTTGTGCTGCCTTCTTCATCAGTCCAGGACAGCTGGCCATCCACCTCCAGCCTCCTGCTTTCCCTAATGAAGTCCTTCTCCACATGGCCCCAGCCCATGACAATGCAGACCCTCCCACTGCAGGGACACACCCGGCTCTGTGAAGGGCATCGGGAAAGACGCTCATGAGGCCCTCCCCAATCCCACTGGGGAGGTGGGAAAAGAGAGTTCAGAGCACTGGTTTTTCCAAAGATTTCCTTATAACATTCTCTTCGTTCCGTTCTCTGATTGCTGTTTTATGCTCCAGGTTCTCATAGCCATTCCTTGAAAGTGTGTGTGTGTGTGTGTGTGTGTGTGTGTGAGAGAGAGATGGTGGAAGAATCTGTCTCATATCCTTCTTGTTATCCTGATATTTATCATTTTGACACCTCAGTCTAAATTGAGGCAGGAAATTTCCCCCTTCCCACATAAACACACCGGCCATAATTTACCACAAGGAAACTTTGATTGTTGGCAAAGATGTAGCAGAATGGGACCTTAGCAGTGTTGAAAAGCTGGTGCCCCAGTGCAGACGAAGCTCATGATTAGGACAGTTGATAAGAAATTGGTATTTGATGATATTTCAACATAGCACTGAAGTCATGAGGATGAGGAAAAAACAGAGCTTTGTTAGTTTAATTTATTGTTTAGTTTTGTTTTTGTTTTAAATTTCATGAGTGTTGGGGGAACAGGGCAGCTTAAAGCATCTGATATTCTTAGCAGGCCCTGAGGGTCTGAGAATGTTCCGAATTTCAGGTTACATCCTAGCAGAGGCTTGCTCCAGGCCGGGCACACCCTTTGCACGTCAGCCCAAACGTGGAGTTTGCAGCCTGCCTCTGCGGCTCGAAGTCCTCTGCGTGGCTCGTGGGGCCCTGCTTTGGTTTGTGTTTTCTCTGTCCTCTAGTCCAGAGCCCACCAACTGGTCCCTCAGCCTGGAGAAGCTTCTGTGTGTTGGGAGGTGGGCCCTACACTCCCTAGGGTCTGCCCCCCTTACCAGAGGCCTGGGAATGCCCTTTGGTGCAGCCAGAAGTGGCACTTTCTCCCTGAACCCTGCCCTCGTGCAGAATACCTGGTGCAGGAGGTCAAGGCTTGGAGGCGCAGGCAGTTCCAAAACCGACCGCCCGTGGGCTGTGTGACCGTGAGCACGTTACCTAACCTCTCTAAGGCTTCTGTCTCCTCATCCCTAAAAGGGGAAGAGGATAAAGAACCTGCGCCCCGTGGGGTTTGTGTGAGATTAAATGAGGTCTGGCGTGTAAGGCAGTTAGCGCAGCGCTTAGCACATAGTAAACACTGAAAAATCATTAGCTATTATTCCATGACTTGGTTAAAAAAAAAGGGCAGTTCCCAGCTCCCACGTCAGGAGATTTTGATTCTGGAATCTGTATTTTCACAGCTTTCCCCAGATGATTTGTCTGGTGAACAGGTTTGGAAGCCCTGCGTACACCTCCTCCTTCTGCCCTATGGGGCTGTCTTTGGCAGCCAGGTACCCAATCTTGTTTACGTAGCAGAGGCAGCTGTGCCTCACGGTTAGAGCTTGGCCTCTGCGCTCAAACTGCTCTTCCAGGCACCACTAGTGTATACCCGGGGAGGTTTATCACCTCCCTATGCTCTGTTTCCTCATCTGTAAAATGAGGATAATAATGGTTCCTCCTCATGGAATTGCTGTGAGGATTCAGTGAGTTAATCCATTCAAAGCTGATATATGCAGTGCCGAACACACAGTGAACACTCAGTAGATGGTAGCTGCTATTAGGTCTACTCATTTTGTAGCTTATTTCTTACCTTGAGGAAGTCTTACAAACTATTAACAAAGATTTGAATTCTTTTCAAAATTATCTTCATTAATTCTTAAGTCACATATAAACCACAACTTTAAATATGAGCAATCCAAAATTTTTGAATTAAATTTTTTTTGAATTTTAATAAGTAAATGTTAAATAGTAATAATTATAAAACAAAAAATCTAAAACAAAAACAGAAAATCCTGCTATGTAGCTATCTGTTCTGAAGCTTGCTTTTCCCCTCATTTAAACTCTTTCATGCCTTTATTTTTCTCTTTAATTCTGTAGCACCTGTAGGTTCATCTTTAAAGATTTTTTTAATAACACCTTTTAAGGTTAATTTTCACAAGATTATCCAATTTAAAACATCATTTCTAAAACATTTTTTAAAATTTGAAGGTGAAGGCAATTTTTTCTTAATTATTTTTTTCTTTTTGGCTATTCTTTCCCACAAAAGGGTCATTGGGGTTATCAAAGAGAAAGAATAAACAATTTAAATACTTTGCTTTTTAAAAAGTATTTTAGAAGATTTTCTGCCGCACAGTCTATAAAATTCTAATGGACTCCAGAACTAAGTTCAACCAATTTACAGTTATGTTTGGTGTGTGTACTTGGGATCCACGGCCTGAGTTTCAAGTGCCATTAAAAGTAACCATGGTGAGCGTATTGATTCAAAACATCTTTGCGTGTACCCTTGATTTTTTCTTTAGGATAAGTGATCAGAAGGAGAATGACTGGATTAAAAGGTGTGCCCCTTATTAAGGTTTTGTTGAATATCATAAACTTGCATCCCTAAAAATCTGAACCAGTTCCTATTCTCACCAGCAGTAAATAAGAAGGCTCATTTCCCAAATACTCATACCAACACTTGTTAATATCATTAGTCTAATAAGTTAAAATGGTATCATATTGCTTTAAACATACAACTTTATGCAGTTTACTAGTGAGGCTGAGCATTTTAAATCTATTTATTGACCATTTATATTTCTTATTTTATGACATATGATCATGTACTTTGACCATTTTTTTAGGTTGTCCTCCTTTTCTTACTGATTTATAAAGCTTTATATATATTAAAGAATAACATCCTCTCAAAGATACTACAATAATTTTTCTTAGTTGTTTTCTTTATCTTTTAACATATTGTTTTTCAGACACACTGGAATTTTAAAACTTTTTTGCAACTTAAAATTTTCCTTTATGATTTTATTCCTTTCCTTTATGATAGGTCTTACTAATCTCAAGTTTCCATAAATATTGTTTTAAAAATATCTATTTCTCTAAGACTTTAAGCATTAATTACTTTGCTTTTCCAAATAGATGAACATTTATCGCAGTACCATGTATAAATCACACCAAGAATAGTTCCTAGTACATAGTAGGAACAAAAAAAAATGTTTGGAATCAATGAATAGATACTTTAGCTACGTTCTTATTTAGGAGTTAATGTGAGTTTAATCTAGTACTTCCTTATATTTGGATAATGAAGAATAGACTGAAATATTCATGTGCATTGCAAAAGATCACAAACCTTGACGGAATTAGATTGTGTATAGGAGGAACTAGGCCATGGGTATCATGGAGTCATTCTTCTTTGTGATAAGAGCCACTAGTTATCCTGTAACAAATGCTAGAAAGAATGGGATCTTTTTGACAGGATGGCAGACCCTGTTGGCTGCCTGCCCAATGGCTGTTCCCCACTTTTTCTTTGGCGCTAGCAACTCAGATATTATTTAGGCATGGGTGAGCAATATGTTCAGGGAAGCTGGTCCCAGGGTAAAAATCATAAATCATCTAACCATATAATAGTAATCCTCATCCTTTTTTGGTCAGTAATTGGTTTAAAAGTGGGCATGTAACAACTCAGTGCTGGTTAATGGGTTCTGAGGGAAAGTCTACTGGGCGCCTCTGGGAAATATTCACATTCTCACAGCAAAAGAAAGATGTACAAGGGGAGTTTCCTCCCACTACCTTCCCCAACACACTCACACACACACACACACACACACCTTCCTCCCTTTGGATATTATAGTGTGAGGCTGTGATGCTTGGGACTATGGCAACCACCTTGCCAACATGAAGGGGGACAGTCTGAGTCTTAACAGTGTTGACTTTCTAAAATAGCCCATTCTCTAGACTTCTTGTTATGTGAGATGATGAACACTCACTTTAAAACTTATTTTTAGCTTTTTTTTTTTATAGCGTTCCATACTGTTCTCTTGGGTGAGTCACTCAAACTTTCTGGGGTTTAGTTTCTGTGAAATAGCATGGACGAGCTGGCTGGTCGTCATTGTCCTATCCAGATCTAAAACTCTATGATTCCAGCTGTTGCCTCTGGAGCACCTTTCTCATCTTTATTCTAAAAGAAAGTACTTGAAATCCTGAAATACAGAGAATGATAATTAACACCTGTAGAGTACATTTCACACACGTTATCTCTTGTAATCTTTATAACAACTCTGAGAAGTAGAGTAGGCATACTCATTTGCAAATAAAAAAAAAATTGAGGCTCAGAGACATACCCAAGAACTCTCTGCTAAGTTGGCTGAGCTGAGACTTAAACAAACCCAGCTTCTCTGGCTCCAGTTCCATTCCTCCTTCCCCTGTGCCTCACAGCCACAGGCAACCTTATCTTTGGTTGGTTTATAGCAGCAGACAAACTTCCAATGTGATTAATTTCTCCTTGCTGTCTGGATGATCACTGATCACTCTGAGAACAACTCCACGAGCAGCCAGAGAGTCCAAAAGGAATGTTACCACCCACCAATGGATTCTTTTTTTAAATGAACTTTACAGGGTCAGGCTCTGATGTTTATATGAAAGGAGATAAAGTACACCTGTTCTTCTGGGAATATACTTTAAGGAAAGGAGAATATATGACTTATTTTGGATAAGATATTTATAACCTACTAATCTATAAACTAAATGATGAATTACCTAAAGTCAGAGTTCTGCAGGCCCTGGCAGAATAGAGTTTACACCCTGATCATGTGGTCCCAGCACGAGAGGAAGAGGAGAGAGATGGTTATGACAGGTGGGGATGGTCTCTGTACTCATCACAACTTGTTGCTGATGAGTAACTGCTGCAGAACCTGGGGACGTATACCTGCTGTCTCCATTTCCAAAGCATGTGGTCTTTATAGCCACAGGGAGGCTGACATTGTCTAGGCCTCCCATTCACTTTGTAGGTGAGGAAATTCCCTTTATGGTCATATCCTGAGCATCTAGCGCAGAATCTGGCCCATAACAGGCACCCAATAAATATTTTCTGCATCCTGCTGTTGATGAATGAAGTTGAAGCCTAAAGAGGTGAAGTGCCTTGGTCAGAGTAAAAGAACTAATAAATGACAGAGCCCAGACTTCTGGTCTCCTCAGGCTCATCTGATAGATTTAACTCCAGTAAAACTGGAAATATGGACTTTGTTGGAGGTCAGAAATATCACTACATACGGGAAAATCATTGTTTTAATTCTATCTCAAAATGTCTGGGATCCAATATAAAAATACATCATTCATTTAAAAAGAGGCCAAATATATCTTCCAGGTTGAGTAGCAACGTGAGTAGAATGGCTGGAATAGCTCTGAGAGCATTTAGTTATGGAAATCTGCCTGTCTCCCAGGGCTCAACAGAGGGTCCAACGTGGTGTCTGTCAGCCTGAGCAATCCCATCTCTATGGCTGGGGAGACCTTGGTCACCCTTAGAAAGATGCCCACTGGGCCACAGGCATAACTTCCTTACAGCACCTCAGTCTCCAAATACATGTCAATGGCTTAAACGTGATCCCATGAGCCACTTAAAGATGAAAGAATGGTACATACTAGAAACAGATTCTGAAGAGATTACATCAAGAATAAGAGAAGGGTTCAGTCACTTCAACTTGGTAATGAAAGAGAGGAGGAAATGAGAAAGGACTACTACCTCCTTGAGGGCAGGGAATGAATAGTGTTCATTGTATCAGGCACAGAGCAGGCAAATATTTGCTGAGTAAAAGAACATTACTGTCTTATATATGTATGCATATATTAAATACATGCATATATTGATGTATTACATGTATATCGTTGGTTGGATGGAGAAGACTCTGTCTTCCCTGGTCTCTTCTAGCTGAATCACTGACCATCTTTCTTGTTTTGATAGTAACTCAGGGTCTCCCAAACTTGGAGCCTGACATGATCAATCCAAATGGTCCCACTAATGGCTCTGACTGGCAGAGAAGATGGGATGCATAAATGTAACAAGATGTTTCCTAAAGGCTGCTGGTAGAGAAATTTCTTCTCTCTTCTATGGAGGCCACCTAGAGAGATTCCCTCTTCCAGGGCCATTGCATTGCACAAATCCAGAGGACACTGTTGGCATCGTGTTGAATTCAGTTCCATCAGTGGTGTACCCTGGAGTTGTGCAACATGGCAGACCTGCCAGAGGACATACGTGAGGAAGCATATATTCCCCAGAAACTGCTGGCAGCCATCTTGGGGGGGCAGCCAGCCTTAGGGTTCAACACCACATGAAGACGACAGGTTGGAGAGCTAGGATGGAACTGGGCCTTTGGTGACACTGTTGAGCTAGTGTCAAGCCTCGATGAACCTTTCTATTTCATTAGCAGGTGGCACCAAATTTCCCCCACTGTTTAAATCTGTTTGAATCAGGTTTTAGTATTACTTGCAACCGGAAAGGTCCAAAAGGACACACACAGAGCAATGGATATCTTAGATATGTAGCATTAGTCTCATCAGTGTAGACACTCAGGTCAGACCACTTGGATCTGAGAGAGGTGATTTTGTCCTGAGTGTCCAATATCACACCCTATTTATAGTCACCAGATAATTACCCAGTGTCTGTTTCAGCTCGGAATGGACGTGAGAGCATCTCTACACATTTAACAATTCTCTTCAACAAACTTTAGCAAAACTTTCTTTACACCAGGCACTTGGCTAAGTGCAAGGTCATAAAATATAAACGTAAAATAGTAAATGTGTTTAAGACATGAACAAGACAAGAACCCGGCCTTTAGGAACTTACAGTCTCCTGGACAGTAGGGGGTTGTAGGCGAGGTAGGCAAAAGAAGGAGGCCTCCTGTCATATAAGGCACGATTGTGAAATGAAAAAAGCGAAGGGCAAATACATTTTCTAGGAGGGCAAAACTAACTCCAAGTTGGAGCCTCCATAAAGAGGTCAAGAATAAGTTTGCTATGAGCTGGACTTGAAGAATTCACAGAATTTCCATAGCCAGCCATAAGGATAAGGGCAATCCCAGGCAACAAAGGGTACGAAAAGGCCAGGAGGCAGGAAATTACAGATGAATAATCCAGTGTGACAAATTTTGGTGTGTGGGAGTGAGGTAGTGACAGATCATGTGAGATGGTAGGAAGGGCCCAGAGTGTAGGGGGCCCTGGAAGGCTTTTGAAGGAGCTGGGCTTTATTTAATGATAGAATAGTATTCATACAAATAATAATAATATATATATATATATATATATATATATATATATATATACACACACACACATATATATAATGCTTTTCTGTGTTAGGAATTGCTCTAAGAAGTTTATATATATTACATGGACTAATTTAATATATATTAAATTAAATATAATAAATATATAAATTAAATTTAATATATAGATTAAATTAGTCCATATATATTATTATTCTCATTTCGCAAGTGAGGAAACTGAAGCACAGAGAGGTTATGTAGGTTGTCTGAAATCACACTGCTAGAAAGTGGTGAAGAAGGGAGTGAAAGCAAGGCAGACCAGCTCCAAGGTCTGAGGACTCCAGGGTACTCAGAAGAGTAGCGATGTGACTCTGATGACCCAGGCATTAACGTGGAGGACAGACAGCAGTCACGCTGTCCCAGTAGCTCAGGTAAGAAACAACAAGGGTCTCACTAGGTCAGTGGCAGAGAGAAGGCAGAGGAGATAGAGTGGAGAGAGAGATACAGAGGAGGGAGACTCCATACAAGAATTGTAAACCAGGGTATCGACCTCGCAGTCTGGCCTGCGGTGGTTTACAGATTGAGCTTTGAATGCATTTTGATGGAAGATGCACTCTCTGTTTTCCCATAGTCACACCCAGACCCTTCCTATATTTCTCTATCCAGCCTGACTTTTGCAGGCTAATACATTTATGAGCCCTGTTGCATAGACTTTGATGTTAGGGATAAATGAATGAGTCAGAGATGCATCGGGGATGTCTAGCTTGAGAGCAGCGTGGGTGGTAGTGCCATCACTGATGTGACATAGCATAGGGAGAGGCCAGGAAGAGAGGACTAATTGGTCAGCCTCTATGTGGAAGTGAGAGATCTATGGGGCAGACTAGTAGATGGCCAGTAGGTATGCAAATATAGCCTGGACCCCAGGACCTAGAAATGGTTTCTCTTTAACTAGAGAAACTAGTTAAAATCATGGAGGAAGTGTAGAGTGACATGAGGGCTGGGTCCATATACCTGAAATGGACAGATCACTCATTTTCATCAGTTTTAATCATTCAGTTAGATCCTATCATACTCGGCAGGCTTTAACCATACAGATTTAATACAAATAAACCAGTAGTTCTGGACACTGGCTGTACATTAAAGTCACCTGGGGAGTTTTAAAAATGCTGATTCCAGGCTTCTTCTCTCCCTATCCATGATTAAATTAGAATCATCTGGGCATGGGTATATAATTTTTAAGTTCCCCCCATGCCAGGCAATCTGACAGGTAAGCAATACCTGGAAAGCTTATCAACAGATCATAAATTTTGCGATAGAAAAAGGGAAAAGGAAATGGAAGGGGAATGCCAAGCCCTAGTCCTAGAAAGGCTGTGGTATTGTGCCCATCACCTTGCCTGGAGCAAAAGAGAAAGTCAGCTATTTAGTTAATCAGGACAAATTACTGGACCCACATAGTATCTGCAATGGACAATAGCAAGGCTTAATGCTTAGACCCTAAATATTGTATGGAGCCTTATTTAACCCTTTCTTCTAAAGCCAGTATTGGCCCCCATGACAGAAGTAGAACTGAACCTGCTGGTGGCAGGCAAGTGGCCCAGAAGTGAAAGGAGAGGAGCTCAAGATGCCAGGAACCTGATGGAATATTAATGCTTTTTAATAGCATGTGGTGAACGTAGCTCATCTTTAAATATAGAAAAGCAAACTCATTCTCAAAATAAAAGCAATAAATAGACAGATGAATAGATAAAAGTGCTCCAAGTGACTTTAATATGAAGCTGGGTGGACGCCAGTGTCCCAAACTGTCCAATTGAACACTGTATTCACTGTGAATGCAAGTAAAACAGAGTTCACCTAATTCCTTTTTTTTTTTTAACACCTTTATTGGAGTATAATTGCATTACAATGGTGAGTTAGTTTCTGCTGTATAACAAAGTGAATCAGCTATACATATACATATATCCCCATATTTCCTCCCTCTTGCGTCTCCCGCCCACCCTCCCTATCCCACCCCTCTAGTTGGTCACAAAGCACTGAGCTGATCTCCCTATGCTATGTGCCTGCTTCCCACTAGCTATCTATTTTACATTTGGTAGTGTATATATGTCCATGCCACTCTCTCACTTTGTCCCAGCTTACACTTCCCCCTCCCCACGTCCTCAAGTCCATTCTCTACGTCTGTGTCTTTATTCCTGTCCTGCCCCTAGGTTCATCAGAAACTTTTTTTTTTTTTAGATTCTATATATATGTGTTAGCATACAGTATTTGTTTTTCTCTTTCTGACTTACTTTACTCTGTATGACAGCTCTAGATCCATCCACCTCACTACAAATAACTCAATTTCGTTTCTTTTTATGGCTGAGTAATATTCCATTGTGTATATGTGCCACATCTTCTTTATCCATTCATCTGTCAATGGACACTTAGGTTGCTTCCATGTCCTGGCTATTGTAAATACAGTTGCAATGAACATTGTGGTACATGACTCTTTTTGAATTATGGTTTTCTCAGGGTATATGCCCAGTAGTGGGAATGCTGGGTCATATGGTAGCTCTATTTTTAGTTTTTTAAGGAACCTCCATGCAGTTCTCCATAGTGGCTGTATCAATTTACATTCCCACCAACAGTGCAAGAGGGTTCCCTTTTCTCCACACCCTCTCCAGCATTTATTGTTTGTACATTTTTTGATAATGGCCATTCTGACCAGTGTGAGGTGATACCTCATTGTAGTTTTGATTTGCATTTCTCTAATGATTACTGATGTTGAGCATCCTTTCATGTGTCTGTTGGCCATTTGTATATCTTCTTTGGAGAAATGTCTATTTAGGTCTTCTGCCCATTTTTGGATTGGGTTGTTTGTTTTTTAATATTGAGCTGCTTGTAAACTTTGGAAATTAATCCTTTCTCAGTTGATTCATTTGCAAATATTTTCTCCCATTCTGAGGGTTGTCTTTTCGTCTTGTTTATGGTTTCCTTTGCTGTGCAAAAGCTTTTAGGTTTCATTAGGTCCCATTTGTTTATTTTTGTTTTTATTTGCATTTCTCTAGGAGATGGGTCAAAAAGGATCTTGCTGTGATTTATGTCATAGAGTGTTCTGTCTATGTTTTGCTCTAAGAGTTTTATAGTGTCTGGCCTTACATTTAGGTCTTTAATCCATTTTGAGTTTACTTTTGTGCATGGTGTTAGGGAGTGTTCTAATTTCATTCTTTTACATGTAGCTGTCCAGTTTTCCCAGCACCACTTATTGAAGAGGCTGTCTTTTCTCCATTGTATATTCTTTCCTCCTTAATCAAAAATAAGGTGACCATATGTGCGTGAGTTTATCTCTGGGCTTTCTATCCTGTTCCATTGATCTATATTTCTGTTTTTGTGCCAGTACCATATTGTCTTGATTACTGTAGCTCTGTAGTATAGTGTGAAGTCAGGGAGCCTGATTCCTCCAGCTCCATTTTTCTTTCTCAAGATTGCTTTGGCTATTCGGGGTCTTTTGTGTTTCCATACAAATTGAAATTTTTTATTCTAGTTCTGTGAAAAATGCCATTGGTAGTTTGATAGGGATTGCATTGAATCTGTAGATTGCTTTGGGTAGTATAGTCATTTTCACAATGTTGATTATTCCAATCCAAGAACATGGTATATCTCTCCATCTGTTGGTATCATCTTTAATTTCTTTCATCAGTGTCTTATAGTTTTCTGTGAACAGGTCTTTTGTCTCCTTAGGTAGGTTTATCCCTAGGTATTTTATTCTTTCTGTTGTAATGGTGAATGGGAGTGTTTCCTTAATTTCTCTTTCAGATTTTTCATCATTAGTGTATAGGAATGCAAGAGATTTCTGTGCATTAATTTTGTATCTTGCTACTTTACCAAATTCATTGATTAGCTCTAGTAGTTTTCTGGTAGCATCTTTAGGATTCTCTATGTATAGTATCATGTAATCTGAAAATAGTGACAGTTTTACTTCTTCTTTTCTGATTTGTATTCCTTTTATTTCTCTTTGTTCTCTGATTGCTGTGGTGAAAACTTCCAAAACTATGTTGAATAATAATGGTGAGAATGGGCAACCTTGTCTTGTTCCTGATCTTAGGGGAAATGGTTTCAGTTTTTCACCATTGAGGACAATGTTGGCTGTGGGTTTGTCATATATGGCCTTTATTATGTTGAGGAAAGTTCCCTCTATGCCTGCTTTCTGCAGGGCTTTTATCATAATTGGGGGTTGAATTTTATCAAAAGCTTTTTCTGCATCTATTGAGATGATCGTATGGCTTTTCTCCTTCAATTTGTTAATATGGTTTATCACCTTGATTGATTTGCGTTATTGAAGAATCCTTTCATTCCTGGGATAAACCCCACTTGATCATGGTGTACGATCCTTTTAATGTGCTGTTGGATTCTGTTTGCTAGTATTTTGTTGAGGATTTTTGCATCTATGTTCATCAGTGATATTGGCCTGTAGTTTTCTTTTTTTGTGACATCTTTGTCTGGTTTTGGTATCAGGATGATGGTGGCCTCGTCGAATGAGTTTGGGAGTGTTCGTCCCTCTGCTATATTTTGGAAGAGTTTGAGAAGGATAGGTGTTAGCTCTTCTCTAAATGTTTGATAGAATTCGCCTGTAAAGCCATGTGGTCCTGGGCTTCTGTTTGTTGGAAGATTTTTAATCACAGTTTCAATTTCAGTGCTTGTGATTAGTCTGTTCATATTTTCTATTTCTTCCTGGTTCAATCTCGGAAGGTTGTGCTTTTCTAAGAATTTGTCCATTTCTTCCTGGTTGTCCACTTTATTGGCATATACCTTCTTGTAGTAATCTCTCATGATCCTTTGTATTTCTTCAGTGTCAGTTGTTACTTCTCCTTTTTCATTTCTAAATCTATTGATTTGAGTCTTCTCCCTTTTTCTCTTGATGAGTCTGGCTAATGGTTTATCAATTTTGTTTATCTTCTCAAAGAACCAGCTTTTAATTTTATTGATCTTTGCTATTGTTTTCTTCATTTCTTTTTCATTTATTTGTGCTCTGATCTTTATGATTTCTTTCCTTCTGCTAACTTTAGGGTTTTTGGTTCTTCTTTCTCTAATTACTTTAGGTGTAAGGTTAAGTTGTTTATATGAGATGTTTCTTGTTTCTTGAAGTAGGATTGTATTGCTATAATCTTCCCTCTTAGAACTGCTTTTGCTGCATCCCATAGGTTTTGGGTCTTCGTGTTTTCATTGTCATTTTTTTCTAGGTATTTGTTGATTTCCTCTTTGATTTTTTCAGTGATCTCTTGGTTATTAAGTAGTGTATTGTTTAGCCTCCATGTGTTTGTATTTTTTACAGATATTTTCCTGTAATTGATATCTAGTCTCATAGCATTGTGATCAGAAAAGATACTTGATACGATTTCAATTTTCTTAAATTTATCAAGGCTTGATTTGTGACCCAAGATATGATCTATCCTGGAGAATGTTCCATGAGCACTTGAGAAGAAAGTGTATTGTGTTGTTTTAGAATGTCCTATAAATATCAATTAAGTCCATCTTGTTTAATGTATCATTTAAAGGTTGTGTTTCCTTATTAATTTTCTGTCTGGATGATCTGTCCATTGGTGTAAGTGAGGTGTTAAAGTCCCCCACTATTATTGTGTTACTTTCAATTTCCTCTTTTATAGCTGTTAACATTTGCCTTATGTATTGAGGTGCTCCTATGTTGGGTGCATATATATTTATAATTGTTATATCTTCTTCTTGGATTGATCCCTTGATCACTATGTAGTGTCCTTCCTTGTCTGTTGTAATAGTTTTTATTTTAAAGTCTGTTTTATCTGATATGAGTATTGCTACTCCAGCTTTGTTTTGATTTCCATTTGCATGGAATATCTTTTTCCATCCCCTCACTTTCAGTCTGTATGTGTCCCTAGGTCTGAAGTGGGTCTCTTGTAGACAGCATATATATGGGTCTTGTTTTTGTATCCATTCAGCGAGTCTATGTCTTTTGGTTGGAGCATTTAATCCATTTACATTTAAGGTAATTTTCGATATGTATATTCCTATTACCATTTTCATAATTGTTTTGCATTTGTTATTGTAGTTCTTTCCCTTCTCCTGTGTTTCCTGCCTAGAGAAGTTCCTTTAGCATTTGTTGTAAAGCTGGTTTGGTGGTGCTGAACTCTCTCAGTTTTTGCTTGTCTGTAAAGGTTTTAATTTCTCCATCAAATCTGAATGATATCCTTGCTGGGTAGAGTAATCTTGGTTGTAGGTTTTCCCTTTCATCACTTTAAATATTTCCTGGCACTCTCTTCTGGTTTGCAGAGTTTCTGCTGGAAGATCAGCTGTTAACCTTATGAGGATTCCCTTGTATGTTATTTGTTGTTTTTCCCTTGCTGCTTTTAATATTTTTTCTTTGTATTTAATTTTTGATTGTTGGATTAATATATGTTTTGGCATGTTTCCCCTTGTATTTGTCCTGTATAGGACTCTTTGCGCTTCCTGGACTTGATTAACTATTTCCTTTCCCATATTAGGAAAGTTTTCAACTATAATCTCTTCAAATATTTTCTCAGCCCCTTTCTTTTTCTCTTCGTCTTCTGGGACCCCTATAATTCGAATGTTGGTGTGTTTAATGTTGCCCCAGAGGTCTCTGAGACTGTCCTCAATTCTTTTCATTCTTTTTTCTTTATTCTGCTCTGCAGTAGTTATTTGCATTATTTTATCTTCCCGGTCACTTATCTGTTCTTCTGCCTCAGTTATTCTGCTATTGATTCCTTCTAGAGAATTTTTAATTTCATTTATTGTGTTGTTCATCATTGTTTGTTTGCTCTTTAGTTCTTCTAGGTCCTTGTTAAACGTTTCTTTTATTTTCTCCATTCTATTGCCAAGAGTTTTCATCATCTTTACTATCATTTTTCTGAAATCTTTTTCAGGTAGACTGCCTATTTCCTCTTCATTTGTTTGGTCTGGTGGGTTTTTACCTTGCTCCTTCATCTGTTGTGTGTTTCTCTGTCTTTTCATTTTGCTTACCTTACTGTGTTTGGGGTCTCCTTTTCACAGGCTGCAGGTTCGTAGTTCCTGTTGTTTTTGGTGTCTGCCCCCAGAAGCTAAGGTTGGTACAGTGGTTTGTGTAGGCTTCCTGGTGGAGGGGACTAGTGCCTGTGTTCTGATGGATGAGGCTGGATCTTGTCTTTCTGGTGGGCATGACTGCGTCCAGTGGTGTGTTTTGCGGTGTCTGTGACCTTATCATGATTTTAGGCAGTCTGTCTGCTAATGGGTGGGGTGGTGTTCCTGTCTTGCTTGTTGTTTGGCCTAGGGTGTCCAGCACTGTAGCTTGCTGGTCTTTGAGGGGAGCTGGGTATTAGCGTTGAGATGGAGATCTCTGGGAGAGCTTTCCCCATTTCATATCACATGGAGCCAGGAGGTCTCTCGTGGACCAGTGTCCTGAACTCGGCTCTCCCACCTCAGAGGCACAGGCCTGACTCCCGTCCAGAGCACCAAGACCCTATCAGCCACACGGCTCAGAAGAAAAGAGAGAAAAAAAGAAAGAAAGAAAGAAAAAAGGAAAAGAAAAGAAAAGAAAGTTATTAAAATAAAAAATTATTATTAAAAATAAAAAAATTAAAATGTAATTAAAAAAAGAAAAAAAAGAGAGAGAAAGAAGAGAGCAACCAAACCAAAAAACAAATCCACCAATGATAACAAGAGCTAAAAACTATACTAAAAAAACACACAAACATACAAAAACGGACAGACAGAACCCAGGACAAATGGTAAAACAAAGCTATAAGAGAAAATCACACAAAGAAGCATACACATACACACTCACAAAACGAGAAAAAGGAAAAATATATATATATATCGTTGCTCCCAATGTCCACCGCCTCAATTTTGGAATGGTTTGTTGTCTATTCAGGTATTCCACAGAAGCAGGGTACATCAAGTTGACTGTGGAGATTTAAACCGCTGCTCCTGAGGCTGCTGGGAGAGATTTCCCTTTCTCTTCTTTGTTCACACAGCTCCAGGGGTTCAGCTTTGGATTTGGACCTGCCTCTGCGTGTAGGTCGCCTGAGGGCGTCCGTTCCCGCTCAGACAGGACGGGGTTAAAGGAGCAGCTGATTCGGGGGCTCTGGCTCACTCAGGCCGGGGGGAGGGAGGGGTACGGAGTGCGAGGCGAGCCTGCGGTGGCAGAGGCCGGCGTGATGTTGCACCAGCCTGAGGCGTGCTGTGCGTTCTCCTGGGGAAGTTGTCCCTGGATCACGGGGCCCTGGCAGTGGCGGGCTGCACAGGCTCCCGGAAGGGGCGGTGTGGATAGTGACCTGTGCTTGCACACAGGCTTCTTGGTGGCTGCAGCAGCAGCCTTAGTGTCTCATGCCCGTCTCTGGTGTCCGCGCTGATAGCCGTGGCTTGTGCCCGTCTCTGGAGCTCGTTTAGGTGATGCTCTGAATCCCCCCTCCTCACGCACCCCGAAACAATGGTCTCTTGCCTCTTAGGCAGGTCCAGACCTCTCCCCGGACTCCCTCCCGGCTAGCTGTGGCGCACTAACCCCTTCAGGCTGTGTTCACGCAGCCAACCGCAGTCTTTTCCCTGGGGTCTGACCTCCGAAGCCCGAGCCTCAGCTCCCAGCCCCCGCCCGCCCCGGCAGCTGAGCAGACAAGCCTCTCAGGCTGGTGAGTGCTGCTCGGCGCCGATCCTCTGTGCGGGAATCTCTCCACTTTGCCCTCCGCACCCCTGTGGCTGCGCTCTCCTCCGTGGCCCCGAAGCTCCCCCCTCCGCCACCCGCTGTCTCTGCCCGCGAAAGGGCTTCCTAGTGTGTGGAAACCTTTCCTCCTTCACAGCTCCCTCCCACTGGTGCAGGTCCCATCTCTATTCTTTTGTCTCTGTTTTTTCTTTTTTCTTTTGCCCTACCCAGGTATGTGGGGATTTTCTTGACTTTTGGGAAGTCTGAGGTCTCCTGCCAGCGTTCAGTAGGTGTTCTGTAGGAGTTGTTCCACATGTAGCTGTATCTCCGATGTACTTATGGGGAGGAAGGTGATCTCCACGTCTTACTCTTCTGCCATCTTGACGGTCTCTCAGTTCACCTAATTCTAATTATTTAAAATAAGGTATATTTTTCTGACTATAAAAGCAATAGATGTTCATTATTGAAAATTTTGAAATTGGAAAAGGACAAAAGAACATCAAACGCACTCAAAATATTACTACTGTGGATAACTGTTTGGTTGTATTTTTCTCTGTTTATTTTAAAGTACATGCATATATGACATGTGGTTGACATCATGCTATATTTATAATTTTACTTTTCATCTGACATTATATCATAAGAATTCCTCTGTGTCATTAAAATGTCTTTGGAAACACAGTTCTAAATGGCTTCATAATTTTTAATTTCTATGGCTGAAATATAATGTACTCATCTTTGAGCACTTATAATTTTTTGCTTTTTTATATTAAATGATCCTTGTATTCTTTGTGTCCAAATTTCAAATTAATTTCATAGGCCAGATTCCTAAAAGTAGAAAGACCGAGTCAAGGAGTATGAACATTTTACAGGTATAGCAATTCTGGCTAGTCATGAAAAAATGGGATTATTGGAAGGAGCTAGGAGGAGCTCTGGAAGTTGAAGAACATGGCAGATAACCTAGAATCAGGAAGGCAGGACCTAGAGTGCTCTTCAGGCTTGGTCTCCCTGCCCGCTGCTGCAAGAGTCTGATTAGCTGAAGTCAGACCCTGAATCAATCAGCAGATAAGGCACACAGACACACAGACACACAGACACACACACACACACACCAGGGGAGGCATTGTGAGCACAGCATCCACCTAAACCTGGGCCCATTATATGAAGATTCCTAGAAATGAAATTCCTGGGTCAAAAACTATGCATATGTTAGAAGTTCTTAACAGAAATGGCCAAACTTCTTACCAGAAATGTTACCAATTTATACCCTCATGAGGTCTGTGTTTGTATCACAATCCTGTATCTGGCATCTATTTATCCATCTATCTCTCTATCTATCATCTATCTATCTATCTATCTATCTATCTATCTATCTATCTATCTCCTCCAAAATTTGATAGGTAAAAAACTGTATCTCTTTTTGTCATTTTAATTTACTTTTCTTTTTTAACTTGCAAATGTTCTGAACATATTAGTGATCAGATATTTGTATTTGCCCTTCTGTGAACTGAACCTTTGTTTCTATCAGTCATTTATTGATTGGGGTATTTGCTATATGAATTTTTTGAAAGCACCCATCAGAGTCCCTCATACCAGAACTCTTTGCAAGGTTCTGAAATAGCCATATAGTTAAGTAAAAGCATTTGTTCCCTCGAATAATGCAAATGGTTTCAGTTTATACTTCATGTGCCTCTTTAGTGTGCCAAAGATTTGAATCTTATTCCAAAAGAATGTTAAAAAAAAATAAAATCTCCATATAAAAGTCTTAAAATTTCCCTTTATTAAACATGATTTAAAAGCTTTGATTTGTGAAGTACTAAAAAAATCTCTTTGGCTTGTGTGGGAGTTGGGGACACTGTCTTTCACTAGCTGCTGGTTGATTAGTACTAGAAGCAAAAAATTTACCTCATGTAGACAGAGGAATAAACCTATCAAAGATTAGCTATCAGAGTGCACAGCCTGGGCTATTTATGGGTAAGTCAAGGAAGATATCAAAATTATGGGGTTTTTAATTATCTTTAAATAACTCTTGATGCGCCAGGTCAGAAAGTCCTAGGTTTTATGTTTCTAAAGAAAAATCAGTTGAGGCTAAAGCAGTTTTTGGCTCCTCGAACTTGAGACCGTCACCTTAATCAGGAGAAGAAATCAGTGGAAAAAAAAAAAAAAAAGGAACCTTATCATTAATGATCGTTTCATTATGTAAGCCAAAGAAGGCATTAAGGATCAAATGCAGACAAGACCAAAATCTCTTTTTAGGTACTCCTTCTGCTTTCTCCTCCACCCTTACCATTCTGTACATTTATACAGCCAGATGGTTCTAATTCATAAGGCTTATCACAAATGTCCCTTTTGCAGTGGGTTTGATAAGTCCAAAGAAAGACTCAAGTGTGTTGAGTCTGAGGTCTCAAAACATTCCTGGTGATTTCTTTAGTTCTTAGAATCATGATGAGCTTGTAAAATAGCTGGGAACACCACAGAGACAGGATCTGTTTGAATTCATGTCTGTCCTGTCCCAAGGTTCTATTTTCTAGCTTTACAGGGTGGGGGAGGGAAGGAGAGCAGAAAGGGAGAAGACAGCTGCATGTAGAATTTGCCTTCAGTAGCCTGGCCCACCTGAGCTGCCCCTAAAGGTCCAGAGTGGGGTGAGGGCAACATTATGGACACTTGCAATTAATTTGGATATGTATTTTTCATCAAAAAGTTCAAAAAGAGAAGGCTTCAAGGTAAGTTTCCACACTCCAGATGGCTCTCTACCATCCTCTGTGACCTACATTTCCCTCATGACTGCAAGATGGCTGCAGGGCCTCCAAAATCACATTCTCACATGACAGCCTTTCAAGCAGAAAGGGAGGGAAGAGGGCAAAAGGCTTTCCTTCTAACTAAAAATAGAACTACCATAAGACCCAGGAATTCCACTCCTGAGTATTATATGAAAACACTAATTTGAAAAGTACATGCACCCCAGTGTTCGTAGCAGCATTGTTTACAATGGCCAAGATATGTAAGCAACCTAAATGTCCATCAACAGCTAAATAGATAAAGATGTGGTATACACACACACACACACACACACACACACACAATACACCATTTGCAACAACATGGATGGACTTGGAGAGTATTATGCTAAGTGAAATAGACAGAGAAAGACAAATACTACATGATATCACTTATATGTGGAATCTAAAAAAGTAAAAGACACTAGTGAATGTAACAAAACAGAAACAGACTCACAGATACAGAGAATAACTAGTAGTTACTAGTGGGGAGAGGGGAGCAGGAGGGGCAAAATAGGGATAGGGGATTAAGAGGTACAGACTACTATAAGCTACAAACATATATAGTACAACACAGGAAATATAGCCAATATTTTGTAATAACTATAAATGGAATATAACCATTACAAATTATTAATCACTAAGTTGTACACCTGAAACTTACATAATATTGTACATCAACTGTACCTCAATTTTTTAAAAAAGGCTTTCCTTCTTTGACTGACTACTTTCTAACAGGAAAAAAATCTTTCCCAGAAACCCCGAGCCGACTTCCTTTTGTATCTCATTGGGTCACCTGACTCAGAACTGGGTCACCTGACTGCCACTGGCTTCACAGGGAAAGTTGAATAGGCCTATTGTAATTGGTTTAGACCAGATGCATTCATCTCCTGGGGCTGTCCCGGTGTAGTTAATAACACCTTCCACTGGCAAATCACTTTACAAACTAACCTTCAGTATGTGGCATGGCTTCATATTATAAGATTAAAAAGGAGGAACCAGGAGATAAAAACAATGTATGTGGTGGTGATGGTGATGATGGTGATGGTAGGGTAGTGTTAAGAAAAGGGAAGTTCACGTGGACCAGCTCAAAGCCAAGAAACAACTTTCCTAAGTACCTCTTATGTGCCTGACATAGTGCTGGGCTAGTGTCAGATTCCAAAGCCCCACAAACGTGTGCTGTGGGCCTCATCTGCAAGGGAATTGCAAGCTGTTGTGGTACCAATGAGAGAACAGTAGGAATCAGAACATTACTAAGGACTAAACTGTGTGGTAGAGAAAATAACGGCCAGGGGAGATCAAGGGGAGGACAGATCATTGCAGTTTGGAGTCTGGGGAGGGCTTCAAGAAAGAGGTGTGTTTTCGGGCTGGGTGGGATTTAACTGAGCAGAGAGGACATTCCAGGTGGGAGAACACCGCAGATCTGGGGGAAGGGCATGTCAAAGGCTGAAACAAAAATGCATGTGTGTTTGGGAGTGGAAGGGCCCGCCAGTGAAGAAACCTGAGTTTGGAGTACACTTGGAAAGCTGCTGCTTGAATTCTTGGAATGGTAGCGTACAAAAGTGCACCTCTGAGAGCAAAATGGTGTCTGACAAGCGAGGTTTTGCTTCATGAATTTTCCTGGTGGAACATTTTTGTTGCTGTTGGCAGCACGGTCTTGCCTCTAATGCTTACAGATAAGAAGCTCTCAGTTCATTGGTTGAAAATGTTACTGGTGGGGTGGCGTGGGGCTGGGGTGTCTCCTTCTGGGGACAAATGACCATTTGTTGCGCAGGAAGATTGCACAAAATCAGACATTCCTTGTAGCTCCGTCCCTACTTACACAGCGTTGCATTCAAAGAAATAGGTATCCTGCTCAGGCCCTCCTTGAGAATTAACACCCATCTTTATCATAGATTTTCTTGAAGGCTGCTTATAACCTCTTTAGATATCTTACCCTTATCCCAAAGATTTCCCTTCTCGACAGTCGCTGAAACGTCTTCCTCTCTATCCCCCAAACAACACTCCCCAGATTCCGTTTTCATACACATCACAGCTTTCCCCAAGCCTGTACCCTCTCTCTCTGTGTGTGCACAGATCCTCAATTATTGACTTGACTCAAGAAATCTACCCAGGAAAGAAGAGCTGGGAGCTGATTTGATGAGACTGGCTGCAGGGGTGGGGGAGATGGGTGACTGAGAAACTCATATATAAATCACTTTTATCTCTGTTCATATCTAGTCCATCAACCTACAGACTTAAAAGTTGTTTTATTGTGATAAAATATATATGATAAAATTTGCCACTTTGTTTTTAAGTGTACAAGTCAGTGGCATTAATTATATTCACAATGTTTTGCAACCCTCACCACTATCTATTTCTAAAACTTTTTTTTTAATATTATGGCATGTTTTTTTAAATTTACTTATTTTTTGTTTATTTTATTTTTGGCTGCATTGGGTCCTCATTGCAGTGCACAGGCTTCTCATTGCGGTGGCTTCTCTTGTTGCAGAGCACGGGCTCTAGGTGCGTGGGCTTCAGTAGTTGTGGCACGTGGGATCAGTAGTTCTGGCTCGTGGGCTCTAGAGTGCAGGCTCAGTAGTTGTGGCTCATGGGCTTAGTTGCTCCGTGACATGTGGGATCTTCCCAGACCAGGGCTTGAACCCGTGTCCCCTGGATTGGCAGGCGGATTCTTAACCACTGTGCCACCAGAGAAGCCCTCTAAAACTTTTTGATCACCCTAAACAGAAACTCTATACCCATAAAGCAACAACTCCCCATTCCTCCCTCCCTCCCTCCAGCCTCTGGTAACCTCTAATCTACATTTTGTCTCTCCGAATTTCTTATTCTAGATATGTCTTATAAGTAGAATTATACATTATTTGTCCTTTTATATCTTGCTTCTTTCACTTAGCATAATGTTTTCAGGGTTCATCCATATTGTAGTGTGTATCAGAAGTTTGTTTCTTTCTATGGCTGCATAATATTCCATTGCATGTATATACCACATTTTGTTTATCCATTCATCTGTTGATGGGGATGGTTGTTTCCACCTTTTGACTATTGTGAATAACGCTGCTATGAACATCAGCATACAAGTAACTGTTGGAGTCTCTCTTTTCATTTTCTTGGGATATATACTTAGGAGAGGAATTGCTGCATCATATGGTAATTCTATGTTTAACTTTTTGAGAAAACACCAGACTGTTTTCCACAGTGATTGCACCATTTTACATTCCCACCAGCAATGTACAAGGGTTCCAATTTCTCCACATCCTCACAAACATTTATTTTCTGTTTTTTTTTTAATTTTATTATAGTCATCCTAGTACGTGTGAAGTGGTATCTCATCATGGTTTTGATTTGCATTTCCTTAATTACTAATGATTTTGAATATTGTTTCATGTGCTGCTGGACATTTGTGTGTGTGTGTATGTATATATTTTTTTTTTTTAGGAAAATGTCTGTTCAAGTCCTTTGTCTATTTTTAAATTGGGTTGTCTTAAGAATTGTAGGAGTTCTTCATATGTTATAGATATTAATCCCTTATTAGATATATGATTTTTCAAATATTTTCTTCCATTCTGTAAGGTGTATTTTCACACTTTCAACAGTGTCCTTTGATGTATGAAAGTTTTTAATTTTAACAAAGTTCAATTTATCTATTTCTTTTATAGCCTGTGCTTTGGTATCATATGTAAGAAACTACTGTTAAATCCAAAGTTATGAAGATTTTCCTATGTTTCCTCTAAGAGTTTTATAGTTTTAGTTCTTAAATTCAGATCTTGGACTTACTTTAATTTTTGCACATGATATGAGGCAAGAGTCAAACTTCATTGGTTTGCATGTGGATATCCAGTTTTCCTAGCACCATGTTTGAAAAGACTGTCTTTTCCTCATTGAATGTTCTTGGCACCTTTGTTGAAAATCAACTGACCATAAATGTGAGGATTTATTTCTGAGCTGCTAATCCTATTCCATTGATTTGTATGTCTATCCTTATGCCAGTACCACATTGTTTTGATTATTGTAGCTCTATAGTAAGTTGAAATCAGGAAGCTACAGAGTTTAAAATGCAAAGAAGACCTTCTTCATTTTGAAGTCATACCTTTTCCTCTTCATAGAAATTATTCCTATGTTGAATACAAATATCCCTGCCAGCCTGTGGGTCTCCCTTCTTGTTCCAAGATTGGCTCTAGTTTAGGTCACAGTGGGGCAGAGGGAAGCCCATCATTTTTAGCTGGGACAGGACTAAGTGAAAGCCTGGAATAAATGCTCTGTGGTCTCTCCACAAGAACTAGGGTATTGGGTTTTTTGCCTTCCCCTGCCCCCAACTACAGTTAAGGAATGGAGGATTCAGAACTAGCCCAAATAAGGGAGCAAATGTTAATGAGAGGATATGAGTATCTGTCAGGTTCTAAACAAGAATATGGAAACCACTTCAGATATTACCACAGAGAGAACTGAGTTCAGGGAACAGTTACAAAGGAATGGACAAATCAGGAAACTGAACAAAGAGTAGAGATATCCCAAAGATGAAAAAGAGCTGAAAACCCACTGCCACTCTCTGTTATGGGCAAAGGGAAGAAGCAATGTTCCCAAAGCCTAGGGATCAGTATTGCCCTGTGAAAGCTGGGGATTATCAGGTAGGAGGTGGAGCTACAGGGGAGATGCAACCTCTGCAAAAATGCCACCCAAGTCCAAACAGGAAGGGGAGAGATACCCCGGCTTCTCCCACCAAGTGCTACCCCACCACTAGCTGAACCTAGTCAGAAGTCACCTGTTCTGGGAATGCTCACGGGAATGCTGTCTGCAGGGGCCCTCCCTGTTCCCTCTTTCTTTCCCCTCCCCTAACCCCCACCGGTGATGGAAAGCAGAGCACAGAAGGGTGCTGCAGAATGGATCTCAGGCTATATAGAGGCCCGGGAGTTGCACACAAGGAAAGCAGGACCCTCCCATCCTTGGAGTGCAGGGATCTGATTTGGGATGTGCCTGTTAAAATAACAAATTCCATAATGGTAACAGTTTTACAATTACTGAGGATGAGATATATGCGAAGGAGACTGTTAGGCTCTTTGCATGTTACGTAGTTTAAATTCATGGAAAGATCCAGTGGTGTTACTGTGTCTGAGTAGTTTTAAAGACAGGGAGAACGAAGCTCAGTTAAGTGGCTTGTCCAAGCTTGTAACTGGCAGAGCCAGAATTGGCATCTGGGAGCACCTACCCCTGCCACCCCCCACCGGAATCTGTGCTCCTGACCATGAGGTTTGCTGCTTCTCAGCAAGGAAAATTGAGACTAACAGTTTTGTGAGACCGAAAGGAATTCTCTCCCTGCTGCTACTGCTTCCCACCTGGCTGACTGTGACCCCCAGAAAGCCATGGAAATGTGAGTTACCCCCAACCAACATGTCACAAAGAAGATGGGAGGAACGGGGTGGTGACTGGAGAAGGGAAATGTGAAAAATATTCTGCCCTCTGGGTCAACTTGCTAATACTTCCAGAAGTAATTTTGCCTTCTCTCCAAAATGAAGAATGAATGAGTAACCATGTTGAAATTTCCTGCCATTCCTTAGAAGCAAGGGGCAAGAGGCCCAGCTAGACAGTACACTGACCGAGAACAGTCCTGAGGAGGCCCACGGACAGCCTGGCCTGGCACCAGGCTGCAAAAAAAAGTGGAATATTTGGGGGAGTTCTGAGGTGCCCCTTATGATGTTTGACCCATATGTGTAGCTTCTGCATGCTTCCATCCTTTTGTAATCAGCTCCCTACATAAATTCTCCCTGTGGTGGTTGACTTCAGGAGTCTTTAAGGAATAAGATAAGCTGAGGCACCAAAGCGCCTCCAAGGTGAGGGGAAATATTACTCAGGTATAGGTGAGTTACTCAGGTATAGGTCCAACAGGATCTGCCCCCCATACCAATCCCTCTTCACCATTCTAAGTTTCTAAGCCCCCCTGGCTCGTTTGCTCCAGCTACACTGACCTCTTTGCTGTTTCTTGGACACACTAAGCATGATCTTGCCTCAGGGCCTTTGCACTTGCCAGTTCCATCTGCCTAGAACACTATTTACTCATACATCTGCTTAATCTCTTCCTTATCTCTTTTAGGTGCTCTGCTCAAAAGTCACCCATATCAATGAAGCCTTCCCTAAGTACTCTATTTAAAAGAACAAGTCCTTCTCCATTGTATTCCACTCCCCTGCTTTTTCCTCCATAGCCCTTATCACCTATTCCAAAGGTTCTCAAACTATAGCAGGTATCAGAACCACCTGGGGTGAGGCAGGGAGGCATATTAAAACCCAGATTCCTGGCTCCACTCCCAGTTTCTGATTCAGAAGGTCTGGGGAGGGCCCTGAGAATTTGCGTTGTTCAGAATTTCCCAGGCGGTGATGCTGCTCATGATCTCAGTACCACATTTTGAGAACAATTGCCATATAACTATCCATCCCTCTTTCTATCTAGCTACATACTAATGTATATACTTCAAGTGTGTTGTCTTTAAGTCACATATTATATTTTAATAATTTTAAAAACTGACATTTCTATAACTATAAGCTCTTTTCTCTCTTTATATTATTTGCAATTCCCTCCCCCATTTAATCAATCATACAGGTTTTCAAAAAACCAGCCTTCACTTTTCATACTCATTATTCTCTTTCTGTCTGTCTCTCTGTTTATACCCGTGATCTTTCTTCTTTTCTTCCTTCTTATTTCTTTATGTATACTCTATTACTCTTTACCTTCCTGAGTTGAATTCTTAGCTCATTTTCCATCTTTCTTGTTTTTCATTACATATATTTAAAGGTCTCCCTAGCCTTCTAAGCACTGCTTTAGCTGCATCCGACTAATGCTGAAATGTAATGTTTTCCTTGCCATAAAGCTCTATATTTTTAGTAACTTTTCTATCTGATTTGCTCTTACATCCAAATGTTCTTTAGTGGTATCTTTTTTCATTTCCAGATATATGGAATTTTTAAAAACTGTCATTTTATGAATTTTTAATTTTATTGCACTAGGTCAGAGAAGTTAGTGTGTGTGACACTGGTGCCTTGAAACTTTTTTCTTTTTTCAGCCAAAAACATGTCCAATTTTTGTGAAGTTTCATATGAGCTTGAAAGAATATGACTTTTGTTTGTTGGAAGTGAAGGTATACATGTATATATGTTAGTGCTTATGGTATTGAATATGTATATAATAGTAGTTATATTAATATATCTTAGCACCTCTTAACCATGTTATTAAAATATTCTGAACATGTGTTTGTTTGCTGTCTGCTAGACCCACTATTTCCTTCCCTCTGTTTACTTCCCTCACTTTTCCTTCTGAGATTCCTATTAGAATGATGTTGACATTTCTGTTTATCTTTCATATCTAACTCTTCTCTCATTCTTTTCATCTCTTCAGACTTTCTTGACACGTACTGGGATAATTCTTCAACCTGAACATCCAGTTTGCAAATTTAGAATTTGTATCTGCTGTTTCCAGGCCCTCAGTGAGAATGGGGGTAGAAAGCATGCCAGGAAACATGAAGGAGAGAAAATGACACAAATAAAAGCTGTCTCCTGGAGGCTGGCTGGTGCTTCAGCTGTGTCCCAGGCTCTCTCTAGCGTAAGACCATCATCATCCCCATCCCCCAACCCCCGCCCCCAGCTACTGGGTCCCAATCAAGACTCTCCCCGAGCATTTCTCACGATGTTTGTGTTATTTGGCTGAGCACACTTGAGATCCATCAAACTTCTCATTTCTTCTGTAGCATCTCCAACCCTGGGATCCATATGGAAGCCAGCAGTCATGAATAGTCATTTCATGTCCATCCTGGCTTATCTGTGGGTCCCAGTTCCCTGTTTTTATAGCCACTGCTTGTCTTAAATTTATTCTTTTCAAAATAATGCAAGAAGGAAAATACTGAGAAGTTTGGGATCATTTTATTAGCAACAAATGTCTGTCAATATTAATTTATCCCATGTGTGATATATGAGTGAGTTAAGAGCCAAACTATTAAATTCAACTTAAATAACAGGAACAGCAAAGAATGAACTGAATTCTTGGCTAGTAGAGTAGCCACATTTTCCCAGCAGACTTGACCTGCTGAAGTTCAGAGGTCTGGAGTAAAAAACCTGAACAGAGGTTCAGACAAGTACCGAATCTGGGAGGACAAGTTTCTCAGGGTAAATTCCCCAGGATTTTAGCAGAGTGGTTTCTCCATAGAGTTGCCAGATTTTGCAAATAAAAACATAGGACACCCAATTCAATTTGAAAAATAGCTTTGACTGCCAAATTTTTGTAATTTATTTCAAAAATAGCTGAACACAGGACATTTGAAGAGTCCTGACAAGGTCAACATATGACACAGAAGAAAATCATTAAATACAGGTCCTATCCTGTGTATACAGGCCTGGCAACTCTATTTCTCCATCCATTGGCGTTACTAGACTTCCACCAGCCTAATGGTGCTCATGGTCACGATGAGAAACACTTTCCTTCCACAAGTTTGATCCATGACCACCTTGGGAGAGAATATTGGAAATCAGGACCATTCGGGAAATTCCAGGATGAGTATTGCATAACAGCAGGCTTTCTTTATGGCAGAAGTCTTCAACCCTGGATGTATATTAGCGTCACCTGGGGATTGTATTACCAAAAAAAAAAAAAAAACCAGGATGCCAGTAAGATTTAAATTTCAGAAAGACAAGAAGAATTTCTTACTGTAAGTATGTTCCAAATACTGCATAGGATACACTTATGTATATGTATTTTTTTTTTTTAAATTTGTTGTTTATCCAAAATTCAAATTTAACTGCATATTCTGTAATTTTGTTTGTTAAATCTGGCAACCTTACCTGGGGAGCTTTGGAGACATACCCTTGCCTGGTGGGACCTCTCTCTTGGTCAGGTTAAGAATCCAGGTGATTCTAATGTGCCATCAGCGTTGATGATCCCTGCCTGCCCACACCCCGAGTCTATCTAGAGTGAAGCGTCTCAAGCTTAAATTTTATGTACATCATCTGGGCTTTGTCCACGTGCTGATTCTATCCTGTGGGGTGGGGCTTGCGATTCCGTGTTTCTAACAAGCTCCAGATGATGTGGGCCCGCAGGTCACGGACCTTTTTTGCTGAAAAGCTGTTTAGGAGCGCCTGTCGGTTAGACAGCGCTAGATGGGGTTGGGGTGAAACCCTACAGCTATTGAGAGAGTATCAGTGCCCCCTCACCATCCACGACTGTCCATAGGAGTTTGGTGCATTTTCCTGGCCTTCTTCTCACTGGCACTGCTCTGGTACCAGGTAAGAGGAACGGCTGCTTTGTCCACCTTGTCTTAACAAGCCCCTAATGGTTTCCTCGCTGAGTACAGGTTGTACCTGGGTGCAGGGAGCAAAACCCGGTGTGTGTATCTGGTGATGAGCCCTGGGATGTGGGAAGCAGTGGCGGATGCAGCCCCCCGCCTCCCAAGGAGCTACACTCTGACCCCACCTGACTTGATTTTTTTAAACTTATTTTATTGAAGTACAGCTGATTCACAGCGCTGTGTGCATTTCTGCTGTACAGCAAAGTGATTCAGTTATACACACACACATATACGTATTCTTTTTCATATTCCTTTCCATTATGGTTCATCACAGGATATTGATTACTGTTCCCTGTGCTATACAGTAGGACCTTGTTGTTTATCCATCCTGTATATAAGAGTTTGCCTCTGCTAACCCCAAACTCCCAATGCATCCCTGCCCTACCCTCTTCCCCCTTGGCAACCACAAGTCTGTTCTCTGTATCTGGGAGTCTGTTTCTGTTTTGTAGATATGTTCATTTGTGTCATATTTTAGATTCCATATATAAGTGATAGCATATGGCATTTGTCTTTCTCTGTCTGACTTATTTCACTTAGTAAATGATCATCTCTGGTCCACCCATATTGCTGCAAATGGCATTATTTCATTCCTTTTTGTGGCTGAGTAGTATTTTGTTGCATATATATATACATATCACATCTTCTTTATTCATTCATCTACTGATGGACATTTAGGTTGTTTCCATGTCTTGACTGTTGTAAGTAGTGCTGCTATGAACACAGGGGTGCCTGTATCTTTTCGAATTGTAGTTTTACCCGGATATATGCCCAGGATTGGGATTGCTGGATCATAAGGAAACTCTATTTTCAGTTTTTTGAGGAACCCCCGTACTGTTTTCCATAGTGGCTGCACCAATTTACATTCCCACCAACAGTGTAAGAGGGTTCCCTTTTCTCCACACCCTCTCTGGCATTTATCATTTGTAGACTTTTTAATGATGGCCATTCTGACCGGTGTGAGGCGGTACCTCATTGTAGTTTTGATTTGCATTTCTCTCATAATTAGCGATGATGAGCATCTTTTCATGTGTTTGTTGGCCATCTGTATGTCTTCTTTGGAGAAATGTCTATTTATGACCCCACCTGACTTGGCAGCCTCTCTTTGCCCAATGGAAGCTGGACTTTGATCCTCAGAAGTAATCTAATGCGGAAAGGATTTTAGACCCCTTAGAGCAGCCGTTTTAGCCCTGCAGAGAATCATGGGATTTTTGCAGAGGTGCATACGTGTGAAACAGATGGTGTGGATGGATGTGTGTACATGTGTGACAGGAAGCCTGTAGAAATAGATCATACGGGATCTGTGGCGCTGGTGTGGAGCTGGGGGGAAGGGGGAACTTTAGGTGTGTCATGTTACTGAGTGGAGTTCCTGAGGCTTTGGCTCCTTCTATCAGCCAGATCCTTCCCCCAGCCCCATTGCTTCATAGTCACCATGCACGTGCACGCGCACAGACACTCACACACTTACGCTTTCTTTTTTCAACTCTTACACAAAGTCTAAGAGTCTGGGTCCCTGTTAAGATCACCAGGAGAAGTTTGGCTCATTCCTCTGGGGTTGTCTAGCCCAGGTTATCATCTTTAAAGGAATTCACACGACAAGGACCGGTCACTAGCGAATGCTGTCAAATGAGGAAACTGGAAATACCATTCTGAAAGCTACCACATACCACCATTCACCAGAACTGCCCTCAGGATACTTCAGAGAAACGGGACCAGGTGGGCCCCTGTTTTTGTCCCTCCAAGGAGATGTGGGCAGAATAGTCAGAAAAGCCATGTCGCTTGGAGAGCAAGATTTGATTCGCATCTCGGTTTTGCCACCTAACGGTGGGAGGACTTTTGGCAAGACCAGCGGCTGGCCTGACTTAGTTTTCCACTCTAAACATTGAGCTAGTACTACTTAAGAGGGCTGCTGGAGGGTTAATGAGAAGTTGCAGGTCAGGGCCTGGCACAGTGCCTGGCCTGAGAAGACTGCTGATCGGCCAGTTCTGCGTACGGGGGGTGGGGAGATGCTGTTTCCGTGACAACTTCAAGGTCTCCTCATCTCCAGTCCTTATTCCCACACACGTGTTCTGAGGGAAGAAGGCAGCAGAAAGCAGCAAAAACTGCCGCACAGAGAGGACTGCAAAGCCATGTATCAGCGCCCAGCTCGTGTTTATGAAGAATGGCATTTATAGCTGAGCATTTGCCAGGGGAGCGTACTTCAATAACACAAAACAAATCACACAGAAACACCAGCACACACACATCCCTTAAAAAACTATTTACTCTTGATTTTACGAGAAGTTGACTGGACTGTTGAAAGAATGTTGAAATGAAAAGCCACTTCTGAAACATCTCTCCATGTCTAGAAACATTTTGGTGTATTGTTAACAGTACTCATTTTAATCTGGAGGCTCTTGGCCGCCCCCGCCTGCGTGACTGAATGAGGAAATACTCCAGTGTGTTGAGCAGGAGTATGGCTGGTTATCTCCTCCGCGAACATTTGTTGATTCCAAATGAATCATCGCTTTGGAATATCAAGAAATGCCATTTACCGATTAGACCCAACAGAATTTTACTCAGTGAACTCATTGTTTGACAAAATGTGCCAATGAAGCAGGGAGAGATTTGTTTCAGAAGCTGGGGTTGCCCTAATTTTCTTTTTAATTTATGATTGAAATAATGAATTTGTCTTCTTGTTTTTAAATGCTCATAAACAGAGGAGAGAATTTTATTTTCAGCCTGATCACTGTGGCCAGACATAGATTGTGTTGTTTTTGTGATTAACAACCAAATTCACACAGTCCAGTGTAAGTGTATTTTGGTGTGTGTCTACCCATATATGTGTATATGTTAGAATATAAATATCAATTACATATACACAAAATATTGTTCAATACTTTGTGCTATAAATATTTAAAATTATCTCTCTGTATATATTTGATTACTGGACAACCCCTAAAAATTAAGTGATTAATGAAAAGATGCTCAACATCACTAATGATTAGAGAAATGCAAATCAAAACTGCAATAAGGTATCACCTCACACCGGTCAGAATGGCCATCATCAAAAAGTCTACAAACAATAAATGCTGGAGAGTGTGTGGAGAAAAGGGAACCCTCTTGCACTGTTGGTGAGAATGTAAATTGATACAGCCACTATGGAGAACAGTATGGAGGTTCCTTAAAAAACTAAAAATAGAGCTGCCACATGATCCAGCAATCCAACTCCTGGGCATATATCCAGAGAAAACTCTAATTCACAAAGACACAAGCACCCCAATGTTCATAGCAGCACTATTACAATAGCCAAGACATGGAAGCAACCTAAATGTCCATCGACAGATGAATGGATAAAGAAGATGTGGTATATATATACAACGGAATATTACTCAGCCATAAAAAAGAATGAAATAATGCCATTTGCAGCACCATGGATGGACCTAGAGATGATCATACTAAGCGAAGTAAGACAGAGAAAGACAAATATCATATGATATCGCTTATATGTGGACTCTAAAAAATGATACAAATGAACTTATTTACAAAACGGAAATAGAGTCACAGATGTAGAAAACAAACTTATGGTTACCAGGGGGGAAAAGGGGAAGGGGATAAATTGGGAGATTGGGATTGACATTTACACACTACTATATATAAAATAGATAACTAATAAGGACCTACTGTATAGCACAGGGAACTCTACTCAGTATTCTGTAATGGCCTATATGGGAAGAGAATCTAAAAAAGAGTGGATATATGTATATGTATAAGTGATTCACTTTGCTGTACACCTGAAACTAACACAACATTGTAGATCAACTATACTCCAATAAAATTTTTTTTAAAAGTGATTAAGGATTCTTCAATGACAAGGGGAGAGAGCAAAATAAGGAGGTGAAAAAGTTGTAAAATGGTATTAGAGTATGATCCCAGGTTTGTAAAATTACACACAAACACACGGAAAAAATACATAAGCAAAAATTAGGATACATAATAATATGTGACCAGTTGTTATATCGGGGTGGTTGGATTACTGGTGATTTTGTTTTCTTTGGGCTTTTTTGTATTTTTTAGCATTTTCTTCGATAAACATTTCCTTTTTATAATCAGAAAGAAAAACCCCACAACAAATGGTACTCTTAGGAACTGAAATGGAAACCCCAGTGTCTTCTATGGCTGTGGGTCAGTGAGCCACTTTGCCTCCTTGGTTTTGTGGCTGAGGCCTCCCGGTTTCCTCGGCTGGCCTGGCAGGGGCTGAGGGGAGACGTCTCCAGCAAGATGGCAGAGCCTGCAGAGTTCCTGCCAGCTGCCTTGTCCAACAAAGAGACAGAGGTCTGACCACCCTTAGGTTTCGTACCAAAAGATCAAAAATGCTAAAGTGACCCCTGAAGCCACAGAAGCCTCTGAAAGGTCCCCATGCTTGGCTGATACTCTACTGTCACCATGTTGAAATTCTTACTAATTTTTGAACAGAACCCTGCACTTTCATTTTTCCCTGGGCCCTGCAAATGACGTAGCTGGTCTTGCCTGAAACCCTGACCTCTCAAGAGCAGAATCTATGTCTATAAAAGAAAAACAAAAAGAGTAAAACAATAGCTTAGTTTTTCCACTACGTCAAATGCCTGGTTTGCAACATCCCAGGTTGAGTGTCCTTGGAACACTGTATTTCCTCTGTAGCATCTCACGCTATCTCTGCACATTAAAAACACATAGTTCCCTCAACAACATCGGAGGCGGATGGTGCCTGGCACTCAGCTTACGGATCAATTTCTTCTCCTCCTCCGGTTATGTGGTCCTTCTGGAGTGTGGCTGGTGGGCGATGTTCCCGTCCCTAATGGGGACTGTGGGGACACATGTGTGCCCCTTCTCTCAAAGAGTTCACAGCGACCTGGTGTTATCAGACCCTGGGAGAGACTGTCCCACTCTCCACTTTCTAGGTCCTGTGCCTTTAAGATTTGTGCCCCATCAGATTGCTCTCTCTCTCTCTCTCTTTTTTTAGTGGCTTTACTCAACTCCAAAAAGTGGCATCAATAAAATTCACCTGTCTGCTGTGTTGGTACGCTCTTTAAAAGAAAAAAAAAAGTTTGCATTGCATTCTGAATTACTTTTAAGGAAACTGAACATTTAAAATGGAAGACGCACAGCAGGCTCATTCTTTTTTTTTTTTTTTAACATCTTTATTGGAGTAGAATTGCTTTACAATGGTGTGTTAGTTTCTGCTTTATAACAGAGTGAATCAGTTATACATATACGTATGTTCCCATATCTCTTCCCTCTTGCATCTCCCTCCCTCCCACCCTCCCTATCCCACGCCTCTAGGTGGTCACAAAGCACAGAGCTGATCATTCTTGACTTAATCTTTTGCAAGAAAGAGAAAACTGTTCTGATATTTTGGGGCCTGCAAAATATTTAGAACTGCGTTGACAATGTTTTTATTGAATAAAGTACCAGCCTGCATCGTGCACCCTGTGGCCCTCGTCTCCCTCCGCTGCTGGGGCCTTGGGGTCTGTGGTAGCCCCCCGCGGGCTGTACTGCATTCCCCGCTGAGCCCTGGGCGGGTCACATCCGCGTGGGCTCGCCAGCTCCGGAGCGCTGGCCTCGGCCACAGCGTGCCCTGATTAGTCTCGCTCTCTCGCTCGACCCTGTCCCAGGAATGGCTTCTCTTATTACAAAGGATCATCCTACCTCAGCTGTTGAAACCTGGTCATTTCGCACCTGCTTCGATGAGTTCGGAGTGACTTGTGTTTTTGACGAGGTGCTCACTTCATACACTCACCACTCTCCGGGAATCAGCGCTCGCGCCCCACTCAGGCTTGCCCCGGCCCGGCCTTCTCGGCAGCACCAGAAGGAGGCCACTTTTAAGCCTCTGTTCACATTAAGATTCCCAGGTCATGATTTTAAGTCTGCGTGAAAACTTGAAGTGCCGTAATTGACAGAGGCTCAAAATTGGATCCACAGCCTGACCCGAGGGGCAATGGGCCTTGCCGTCATACTCCCAAGTCCTAGAGAGCCAGCTGGAGCAGATATAATGCAGAATAGAACTGTTTTCTAAAATTAAAGTAGAAATCTGGCTCACCTTCTCACCCCCCGCTTGGGGGGATTTGTTTGTTTGTTTTCCAGTCATGAAATCATTGCCTGGGTTCTTTTTCCCCCTCAAAGATTTTTCAACACCACTAATTGCTGGAAATACCAAAATGCCAGGAGCTCCGGGGCACTTCTGGCATTTTAGGGTCGGCTCAGACCAGGAAATACTTCAAGTTTGGTAAGGGAACCTGATCTCTCGAGGTTTCCAGCCCAGAGAGCTTTGGTATCCCAGCCCTCACTAGTCTTGCTGAGGACAAAGCTGCCTTCCTCCCTTTGTCTCTTGGCCGAAACAGAATTTTCTCTCAGGTCAGATTCAGACAAATTGGTGTCGCCTCTTTTCTAGATTCTCTAGAGCAGCATTTGTAATCTGTGTGGTCTGTGGTATCTGATTATGAGTATGTGTGTTCATGGGTGGGTGTCTGAGTGTGTGTGTGTGTGTGTATGTGCGTTCACACACACAGCATAGACTGGAGTGAGAATCTTCCAAATCATAAACTCACTGGGTTTATACTTATGACCCTAGTGGGGAATTCAAAGCGTGAACAGTCAGTAGCACCACCTTGGGCTTCTATCGACTGACAATGCCAGCATTTAGGGCTCTGAGAACTCCTTTCCTGCCCCTCCAGTGTCTCCTTCCAGAGAGATCCAGAAAGGCTCAGGCTCATTCCTCGGGTGGAATATGCTGGGCCCAGGAAAAACCCAGTCCTGATGTCTCTCCTCCCAGGTAAGCCCTTATCAGGGACCAGCCCCAGGAAGCCCAGGGAACATAAGCGCCCAACCTGTCTGTGCTTTTCCCCTGGCTCTGTGCCCTCACCTGCCAGTGGATAAAGGTACCCACACCTTGGTAGTGCCCACGGTTGTCACCCGGGTTCAGCCTCATCTGTTTCAATCCAGGCTTCCTCTGCCTTCTGACTCTGCCCATTTAGGAGGCCCCATCAGCCCTTTGCGGACTTGACCTCTGAGCTTCATCAGGGTCCCCAGGTGAGATTTTAGCTCAGATGCACCTCACTGGCTCCTCCTGCCTTGGACCAGCCATTTGCACTCAGAACCCACCCTTGGCTGTAGCTGCTCGGATGGGCTTTTGGTCACTTGTGTGCGGTTCAGAGAAAGGAAGTGTATTCCTTCTCCAGCGTGAGGAATGGCCATTCTCTTCTTGCTGCTGCCGTCCCGGGCAGCTACAGGCCCTGGGGACCTTCTTCTGGAAACAGCTGCCTAGCTGCCTTCTGTCCCCTAACATGGCCCTCCCCAGGGTCCACTCTACCAGGAGCAGCTACCCATTTGTCACCATGCCTGCCATCGGTGGGGAAGTACGCTTTGGAGCAGTGGCCGTGGCTCACTGGCTGTGACTCTTCTGGCCCCTGCAGCTGCTACCACTCTCAAAATCCCCTCTCCGTTGGGGATTGGGAGGTAAATCCCAGAGACGCGTCCAAATGCTGCTTCTCGGGGTTTGACACACCAGAGGTGTCTGCGCTGCTTGACCTGAAGAGCCGAGTTGGCAGAACTACCTTGTTAGTTCTTTCCAGCATCTCAGGTCTTCTCTTGGCCTCTCAACCCAGGGCCTGGGTGTCACATGGTGGATCTTCCACTTCTACTCACCGAGAGGACCACAACTCAAGTCTTCTTGAAGGGGCTCAGCTCAAGGTGATGGACACAATAGTCCCAAACCTTAAATTAGGGATGGTGTGTACACCCTCACCCACCTCAAGTCAGTGAAAGGGCCTCGCCTCTAAGGTTCTCCTTAGTAAGAGAGCCGCTGCCTGTTCTCTTCTTCGCTAGGCTAAATTCCCCCATTCAGCCCCGCTACTGCCCTAGCTGTGGTATACAGGTATGCAAACAACCTCTGGGGCTTATGGCCCTGAGCTCTTCCACTCTTTTCTCCAGAGCATGGCTAGGCTCAGACACATACTCCAGGCTTGATAGCAGAGATTCTCACATGTTAGGGCACACCAGACTTGCCTCTTCTCTTGTTAGAAGTGCCTATTCCTTTATTCCATTTCTAGAGATTCTAACACGATAACTTGGGAGTAGAGTAAGGCATCTGATAAGTAGCAAGCCACCTCTCCTTCCAGGTGATTCTGATGCAGGTGGCTCACAGACATCGTTTTGAGAAACGATGCTTCACAGTCTTTAGATTACATCCTTATTTAAAAAATGTAAATACCAGGTAGTACCAGTATTAAATATCAAAATAATAAGTAGTGATTGTATTGTGAGTTTCTGAGTTAACTGCAGTTTTGGAGTTGTCTGAAACTCTTTGTTGGCTGAATAATCTGCTCTCTTCTCTGCACTTGGATCTCTGAGTTATGGGACCCCAGAGACAAGGAGACCAAAAGGTATTAAATGGTTAAAATCTAAGTATATCAATGAAATTAAATGATGTTATCACATCATACAAAAGTGAGAAACTTTTCTCCAGGTATGTTTGGGGTGGACTGACTACAGTGTACAAAACAGGCACTCTGGGAGTCCTCAAAGAAATGCCATCAAAGAGATGGACCGTCGTCTTCCAGGGTCACCAAAACCACAGTGGAGAGCCGACTGGGAGAGACGTGCCACTTGTATTAAGAAAACATGGGTAACACAGACAATGACAGGTGTTGGCAAGGATGTGGAGAAATCAGAACCCTCATACACCGCTGGTGGGGATATAAAATGGTGAAGGAAAGCAGGGTGGCACGTCCTCATTGTTAACCATAGAATTACTATATAACAAAGCAATTTCACTCCTAGTTATCTACTCAAGATAAATGAAAAGCTATGTTTACACAAGGCCTTATATGTGAATGTTCAGAGCAGCATTATTTATAATAGCCCCAAAATGGAAACAACCCAAATACCCATTAAGTGATGAATGGATAAACAAAATATGATATAGCATGGAATATTATTCAGCAGCCAAAAGGAATGAAGTACTGATACATGCTACAATATGGATGACCCTTAAAAACATTATGCTACTTAAAGAAGCCAGTCACAGAAGACCATATATTGAATAGGCAGCTCTACAAAGACAGAGATCCAGAGAGTAGATTAGCGGTTGCTTAGGACTGGAGTGGGAGGGGCTGGAGAGTGATTATAAATGGGTTTGAGATTTCTTTTGGGGATGATGAAAATGTTCTAACATTAGATTATGGTGATCGTTGCACAATTCTGAACATACTAAAAACCATTATTCCTGTTAAATGGGTGGATTTTGTAATATGCAACTTATATCTCAGTAAAGTTTGCTTTTTTTTTTTTTTTTTAAGCCACTCTGGACAGAAAAAATAAATAGTTATTTCAACTGTAAGCCCATAATAAAAAATCACAAGGGCAGACCCTCCAAACTGGACATCATCATTGAGATAGAGCCTAGTAGCTTGGTCCAGGGTTTTTATTTAATGATGGTTAAAGATTCTGCCAAGCAATGCCAAGTTCACAGCTGGTCTAGGAGAGTAAGTTATCTGGTGACAGGCTTCCTGAACCAAGAGGCTCAGTGTCCCTGAGTGATTGGGCCCCTGCACCCCAGAGGGTAAGCACCACTGCAGCTCAAGCACACACTTGAGGGCAGAATTTCAGCAGTCCCGTGCTGAGCTTAGAGTGTTTTGCCTCTGACTCGTTAGCTAAATCTGGCCCAGGCAACAAGCCATGATCCAAAGAGGATCTTTGTAAGAACTGCATTACTTGTATAAAAACCTTTCCATTTTGAAAAATTGCTCCAGGTCCACCTGCACTTGTAACTTTATTTGGGCCATTTGGCTGGAAAATGGATGGAATTTTTCAACATGACCATTTTAAAGCTTGAAAGATAAACTTTCTTTTTTTTTTTTTTTTTTTGGTTCTACCTCAAATATTCCACTTGTTGCTAAGATTCTGGCAGTAAAAGTTGAGCTTCACCCTGAGAATTATTTACACTGTCTTCTATAATTCACTCTGGGTATTGTCATAACCTTAGAAATGGAACCTCTTATTCAGCAACTTCAAACTTTTTGAGTTGTAACATCCTATGTTTGTTCAATCTCATGAAATCTCCCTACTCCTCTGCAAAGAACCTGGATACGAGTCTGAACTCTAAGCCTTGACCCTATTACAAAACTGTGCAATCCGTTTAGAAAATACTAAATAAAAATTAAATAGGGCTGGACGGAACTTCAGGGAAACCTTGCTTGGTTCAACCCTTTCATTCTGCAGATCAGGCAGATCTCCTTTAGAAGGTTGTGACCAATTCACAAAGCTAGTTATCTCAAGCCTTGGTTGGTTCATCCTTAAAATAGGATGGATAATATTTTCCCTTCATTGTTATTGCTTCATTCATAGAATTGTTGTAAGGATAAAGTAAGATTATCTATATAGATGTGTTTTGAATAAACTTTAGAAGAGCTAAATAAATGGTATTTTTCATAAACACGTTCACACTCAAATTCATTTTATTCTGGGAAGGTTTTTTTCTCTACTGAGAAAGTCTGAGACCCTGGGTGGGGGTCACATCATTAGAGTGGGTACCCATTGCTCTTGTCTGATAAATATCGGCTGATGAGGATAGGGGAGTTAAATCAGTTTTTCATGTCCAGGAGGGAAACTGTATTTAATAAACTGTTTCCATGTATATTTTAAATATTCATCAACTCTGTAATTTTTCACTGAGATTAGTTTGTAAGAGCTGGAGCAGTAAGGGAAAAGCTTTGACATGATTTCCTAAATAGGAAGAAGAAGGCATAAAGTGAAACTGAGCTGCCATGATGCCAGGGTAAGAGTTACCTTCATGCAACCACAGGAAAGGGTCTGCCTTGTGGCAAAGAGTTGGTGCCAGAAAATGATATTGGAAAACTTGAAATAAACGTGAACTGTTGATCTGAATATAGGAAGATGGGACAATTTGACTTCTTGGTTTTAATTTGAATTGACGGGGTGTCTCTGAGGACTGTATTATGTTATGGTAGCAGTGACAGATTTCCAAGCCAGTGCAATCGTGGAAATTGTATCAAATGTACCCGTAGCCAAGTGGAGTGATATGTCTTAGGAGAGCAATCAGGCTGAAGAACTACATACAGAAATACACAAAGAAACTCCCAGCTGCAAAGTACTTGAATGAAGTGAGTAAAAACTTGAATGAAGCTAAGATTGCACAGGAATGCACAACTCTTTATATGTCCTTAAAGAGAAAAAGGCCAATGCTTCTGTCATGCTCAGTTAAGCTAGTTTGCCTTAGAGGACCAAGGAAGAATGAATTCCACCTTTCCTCTAGCTAAGAGAGAGAAATGCATTTGTTCTGGTAGATTTTCTGCAAAACTGAGCGAAGTTTAGAATGAGACTGTTATCTTTGTACTAAAGCCCACAGCTGAGAATGTTTTCTGTTGAGTCCAAGTGAAGAAAAAGTTTGGAGACATCTGCTCAATCCACGCTCTCCATCTCTGAGAACCCCTCCTGCCACCATCCATTGGGATGGGATCCAATGGCTTATCTTTATTGTGTGACCTCTCCTTGATCGTCAAAGCTGATTGGACCAGTGGGGGACACCCAACACAGGCTGAACCAATCAAATCTTCTTTTCCCAGAATCTGGAATTAGGATTCTAAGGTGCTGGCCAGATTCATCTGAACTTTTGAGCCAGACTGTGATGTAAAATTACGTCTCAGGCAGAAACAGAGAAAGCTGGTCTGCAGAAAGGGAAAAAACAGAATGATGCAGATATGCAGACAAAAGCAGAAACAAGATCACATGGCCCCAGAGAGATGGAGAAACTGACTGGTTCTGACAGCTTTATAGTTTCTGGTCCAATTCCTTGTAAGGCCCAGCTACACTTCCTGTCCTAAGATGAATAAATTTGCTTAAGCTAGTTTCAGCAGGTTTACGTTATTTTCAATCTAACAAGCCTTAACCAAAATCTTGGAAGTCTGTAGATGAGAAGAGATTGGATGGTTCTCTTTTATTGTAAAATAGCCCTCTTGAGCCCTAAAATAGTTTTTCTTGCATATTTTGTTTTAGAAAACCTTAAACTATTAACACATTTTTAAAATGTCTTATGAATATCATTCACACTATTACATACAAATGCCACTTAGCCAGGGAAGGCATGATACTCAAATTCCAGCATAGTAGGGGCTCCCAAAATATTTGTTGAAAGAATGAATCTTTGACAGATATTTACTAAGCCCTATTCCAGTACTGAGCTAAGTCACATATTAATCCTGTATTTCCAAAATTAGTGATTAATGTTCTTGGAAAATTGTTGTGCCTTTCAACAAAACATAAATGAAACATTTTATGGATTTGCTAGAACACATGGCCTACATATGCCATGTAGTTATATTTGCATTATATCCATATAAGAGATTTATTGTCTCATAATAGCAATTAGGAGAGGAAAAATAGTGTTGGGCCTTTGAAGACATAGTTTATAGAAAGAACCAGCAGTTGAATTTTCTATATGGGAAAAACTTAGTTTAGAATTGTATTCATTTCCATTACTGAGATGCTCCGTAGACACCTACATGTAAGGTTAAAATTCTTTCCCTTCAGTTTAGAGTTGGACCTGGAATCAAATCCCATTACGTGTCTGGGGAGATGAATTTAATGCTTCCCTAAATTGTATGACATTGTTTCCAGAATTACCTTGAAATTGTTTGTGAACATCACTTCTGATGCCCAGGAGGAGAAAAAATGTTGATCTCTACTGGTTACCTTTACATTAACAAGTGACTCCACCTGAGATTGATTTGCAGGGGCCCTTAAGGACACAGGTGGGCTTCATTAACCTCAGCTGACCTTCAGACTGATAGAATCCAGTCATTTAATGGGATAAATGGTGGTCTCTGGTTATTCCCACATTAGCTACACAGCCTTTTGGCCTAGAAACTCTCTGAAAGTTTGTTTGGCAAAAGACATTTCCTGAAATGTTCAACTACAGCTGCCCATTTTTGAGCCCCCAATTAATAATGAAATAATTCCTAGTCTATGATTTTATAAGGATAGGTGCTATATACTTTCTAAAGCTGTAGGCCATTTGAAGGTTTTCCTTTGCCTGAATTTATGTAAAAAATTGTGATTTTTATTAGCAATATTATTTCTGTTATATACAATTTAAGTAATAACCTAAATACTGAGAGCAATAAGTTATTTTAAAGATGCGAAGAAAAATCACAGATAAAGCAAGTTTGTTTTTTGGGTTTTTTTTTTTCTCTAACATGCAGAGTTAAATTTTCATTTGGTTCAACGTATTTCTAGAGAAATAGATAGGTCTGTATTTATTGCCAGTCATGGCAGCAAAGTTGTTTATGGGAAAGCAAAGATGTTTATTTCCTGATACCTGTAACAGGAAATGTGTTCAGCTACAAGAAACACTCGCCCCCCACCTCGCCCCTCAAACAGTGGCTTATACAAACTAGGGGTTTCATTTTCCTCACTTTTCAAAAAGTCCAGAAGTAAGTGGTTAATGGCTTTGGCTCAGTGGCTTAAAGATACCAAGGCTAAGGTATCTGGGAAGATCAGGGAGGAGTAAAGAGGAAAATGGAGTAGGCCCTCAGGTCTGTCCTCCTTCAGCTCCGCCTGTCAGACTTCTCACACCCCCTGCGCTAGAACTTGGTCTGCAAGAGGCGCTGGGAAGTGTGGATTTATAGCTGGGAGCATTGCACCTCCCAACAAAATTAAGGTTTGTGAGGAAGAAAGGCAGTGACTAGCAGGTCTGCTCCAATATCACTTCAAAGTAAAGGTAAAGAAAGCATACTGAACATCCCTGGAAATTAACACCTCACTATGGATACATAGTCCTGAATGTATCTAGAACTTGCTCCAATCTCTTTCTACTTTCAGCCAATCTACTTTTTGAGGGAAAAGTCAATAATGCTAGAAACAAACTCGAAAGTGGTTGTTTCCAAGTTAGTCTCTTTGGGGACCATAAGGAAGAGCACAGTGGCAGCCAGCTCTGAAACTTCACTGTTGTCTGTGGTCCTCGCTCATTTCCCAAGGAGTAATCTGGGCATCATTAGTACTTGGAGAGACTTCCCCCTGCCGTCCATGCTCTTCATCCCTCCACAGACATACGTACATGTGCTCAAACCTTTCCTACAAATGACCTTCCATCCCCCCACTATGTGCCAACCTCTGTCTTTGAGCCCCTTGGCGTTCCAAATTTTGGCCCTTCTCAAAGGTTCAGGATATACCGATGCTTTGTGATTGGACTGAAGCAGGAATTTAAATCCTACATATGCAGGAGTGGATTAGTTTTCAGTGTTTCTTAAAGTTAGGTTCAGTGACCACCTGCATCAAAGCCCTTGGGGTGTTTGCTAAAAATGTAGATTACTAGACTCCAGTGGTACATTTAAAATCCAAATCCCTGGGGGGAGAGCTGAGGCAATCTGCTAGGGTAATGTGAGTCCCAGAAGGGCAGGGATTCTCTGTTTTCCCTCCACTGCTGTATCCCCACTGCCTGGCACAGTGCCTGTCATGAGGTTGGCACTCAACAAGTATCTGTTGGAGATAAATAAACACTTATAATGCTTCCTATGTACTGGGCACTGTTCCAAGGACTTTTTATGTCCTTATAAAAGACATACTTAATCCATATAAAAACCCTTTGAGATAGGCACTGTTCTTATCCCCATGGAACAGATGAGAAAACTGAAGCACAGAGGAGATGAAATGACTTGTCCAAGGTCTCAGTTTGTAGGTGGTGGAGCTGAGGTTTGAACTCAAAGCTGTGGGAGTAGAATTAATGATTGACATGGAACCTAAAAATATTAGGTTGGATAGTTAACAAAAAGAAAGAAAAAATTACTAAAATATCTAGAGATTTGTGACAGTCTCCGAATGCATCTCTCAAGACTATCAGGAGATGATTACAGTAGACGCTGGAGATACAAAGAAGAATAAAATGGGAGGAGACAGACAAGTTAACAGGGAAATTATAAAACCGTGTGTTGTGTGCCATGAGAGAGGCTGGCTCAGCACGTGCTGGGAGCTCTCGCGAAGCCAAGGGAAGGGGTGGAAGAGGCAGCTGAGTGGGGCCGTGTGGAGAGTTAAGACTGGAAGTTGATGAAGGGCGTTGTTTGCCTTGATGAGGACACTCAGGGAGCAGCAGAGAGTGATCCAGAGCAGAGATGGGCTGCTCAGAGCACAGGGAGCAGAATTAGAAAATGGACCGGCTCAGGAGCCTGCATTCATCCAATATCCAGTCATCCTTATGAGCACTAACAGGGACAATAGTTACTGAGCATCCATCTATTATATGCAAGGGCCAGTGCTCTACTCATGTGTGCGTTATCTCACCTCATCCTTGCTCTAATCCTATCAGGTTGTTTGTATTCCTGTTTCACAAAAAAATAGCAGAACAACTGACTTAGCCATTCATAGGAAGAAACTAGATAGTTCATAAAATAGTGTGGAACCTTCAAAATAGCAGAAAGAAAATGTCCAGAAAAACTTATGATAAAGAAACATAAATGGTATGCCAAATCTGATGAAGTTATCCTTTCAGCAGGATTCACTATCTTTCCTCCTTAATGCACACATTTGTCAGTGCCGGTCTGCTGAATGTCAATTTCATGTGTGTTTCAGGTTTTATGCTACTTCGGAGCCCTTCTCCAAAGGTGAATATTTCTTTTATGAATGGGATGACTTTCTCTTCAATGCAATTTGTTTGTGATAGATGAAGCAGAAACTTTCTTTTGTCAAATGGACAAACCAAGACTGTATGAATCTAAATGTGGAGTTTACATGTGGGTCTGAGGTGTCTGTGTGTGCATGAGTGTATGTTTTCTTCAGCAGTTACAGGGATAGCGGGTGTTTGTGCTCAGAGGATACATATAAAGGTATTCCTAGTCACAGCTTCCCAATTCTCACCTATGACTCTAAGCTTTTATTTCTCTGTGATTTTAGGAATGGTGGTAGACATAAAGTTAAACATTTTTTGAAAGAAAAAGACCTACTTTATTGTTTATAAAATCCTTGAAATTCATTATATGTTCAACACTTAGCAAGAAATTACCATACCCCAAAATACAGTGATTTTTAAAAGCCTCCAGCAAAATAAAAATTGGCATAAACTTCATAAGTAATTATTAGAAACAAGTTTTAAGCAAACAGATAATTTAGCAAATTACTAAATTGATGAATGGGTTTACAGAAATTGCTTTCTGGAGAATTGACCTAGAGTTCTTTCTTCATGTAGCAGTTAGAATTAGGTTGGATAGCTTATAAAGAATATACAAATGACAGTGGCTTAAGACAGGGGCTTCTTTTTCTCTTCTGTAAAAGGAGAAGGAGGTCTTCTTAACAGGGCTGTGATGGATGACTGTAAGATCATCAGTGTTCCAGGCTCCTACTGTCTTTCTTCTTGACCATCCTTAGGGGTTGCCTTGCATCCTCGGGGTCACTGCATGGTCCAAGATGGCTACTAAAGCTCCAGCCATCACTTCTAGGTTTTAGACAGGAAGAAGGTAAAAGGGAGATGGGAGGAAAGGACAAAAGGGCATGTACCAGCTGCCTGTCCCTCTTGTAAGGAGTTTCCCTTAAAGTCCCCCCTGACAAATGCCACTTAAATCTCAGAAGCCATCCTAACTGCAAGGGAGGCTGAGAAATATATTCTGTCAGTTGGACACATTGCTTTCTGGAATAAAATTAGGGTTAGTTTGGTAAGAAGGAAAGAGATAATGAGTAGACAGCCTCGGCCACATTACTGTACCAAAGTCCTGAATTTGGGTACATCAGGGCCCAAATTTTAAGTAAAGAAGGAAACTCAATGCCATCCTTTGGGCACTTACAAAAAGGATGAGTTCTCATGTCATGGGCCTAAAAAAGAGACATTGACAACTCAGCGGACAGCTATCAGTCTAAAGTCATAGAAGCCTTTCTACTTTGGGTGAATAGTGAGAAGTTGGCGGAAGAGATTTCTTTGGCCTTCATGCTAATATTTGCCTGAGAGTCACCAGACATACCCCAATCCCAAGTCATAATGATAGAGCGTGACAGAAAAGAGAGCTGAAGAAGGTAGATTACTATCATTCCCCAAACTTCCAGGGATGACCATGAAAATATGTATTTTTTTCTCATATACTCTTGCTGAGATTTAGCTCAGATATGGAATTATTTGTGATGCAGTGTAAATAGTTGTATCAAGTTACAGCATTAACTGTTGGATCATTTGAGCTCTCAGCTGAGTTGGCAGGTTTGGGATGAGGAGATGGGTCTTTTCACAGAAAGCCTAAACTTCAGCACGAGAAGCACAATGTGAGTGGAAAGTGCTCAGTGCAAAAGGTGAGCTTCCTGCCTGATGAGTAGTTCTTCCAAAACCTGATGTTACTGCCCCATCCTGGCTGAGGCAAATGATCTGTGCTACGTCTCCAGTAGTGGTGTAGAATTTCCACTCTGATACTTGTACTCATGTTCGAAAATTGGTTTAGGATCTGCCATAGCTGCGAGCATCCTGGAAACGGGTAGGCTAAACTCGTGGTGGCGACACTGACAGGGACAGTCCCCTGCTGTCTGTGACTTGTTGTGGCTTTACAGAGATAGGACCCACCCAATAAATCAAAACGATTGACAGCTGCTACCTCCTTCCTAAAGTCTTTGGATTGTACTTGCTTTACCAATTCTACCTCCTCCTTCCTCTTTTTCTTTCCTTTTTCCTTCCACATAGAGCCTTTTATTATTCTGATCTTTGGTACCTAAATCACCATCGGTTCATGGTCCGCTAAACATACTCTAGACCAGGCCTGTGTTTCCTCTGATATACTGTGCTCTCTGAGTTGGAGAAGATTTTTATGGTTTGCCCAAAACTGTGCTGAAAGTACCTATGATTGAAAAAAAAAAAAAGATAAATTCTTGGAAAGGTAACCTGGGGATAGAATATCGTGACAAGAGTGCTATGGGGAAGACAAAAAACTCTGCTGTGCAAGGGGCCTCTGGGGCTGGAGTGGGGAGAGTCGTCAAGAGCACAGCAGGACTGAGAGCTGGGCATCAGTTCAGTCAGAAACTCCACAGGGTGGGGTCTGAACACTGCCTTTCCTGACAGCCTCTGCGTGTCAGCCATGGACCTGCATCCTCCAAACTAGAAGCTGCTAGACACGTTACCTGCCTCCAGAAAGAAACTTCAGACATCAACATTGTTGTTGAAGTGTTTATAATTGTGTCAGGACTTGAATTGGGGGCTAAGAGTTTGGAGGTGGTCGTGGCAGAGACGATGGAGGATCTGGAATGCTATTCTACCAATTCCCACGAAGATGGAGAACAGCACAGTGTAACAGGAACACAGCGTGAGCCGCGCATGTGATTTCGATTTTTCCAGTAGGCACGATTCAAAAAGGAAAAACCCACAGATGAAATTAACGTTAATAATAATGTATTTATTTAACCCTATATATCCAAAACAGTATCATTTCAAAATGTAATCAATGTGAAATATTAATGAGATACTTTATAATCTTTTTTTTTTTGGCATAAAATCTATAAAATCTGGTGTGTATTGTCTACTGACAGCACATTGCACTTCAGACCAGCTGCATTTCAAGGGCTCAATGGTCTCACTTGCTAGTGGCTGCCATATTGATCAGCACAGCTGTACAAAGATCTATTGCTTCAGTATATCCAAGCTACTTTCAACTCTCTTCCTCATATCCTTTGTCTCTCTCTAGTCATTTTGAAATCTTTCCCTTCTTTCTACTTGCCCCCTTTTCCCTAACTTCTTTTCCAATATTCTCCACTCCTTCTGTCCCTCCTTTTCTTTCTTATAGCAACGACCTGTATAAATCACTTCTGCACTCATTAGAAATGAGAAGAGGGCCAGGACTAGGACCAGGAAAAAAGGGACAAAAAGAGCTTAATTTTGTGGTATAATAGAAGGAATATATGACAAATGGTATGCAGTTTTAGCCCAAACCACACCACCTCAAGTTCCAGGAAGAAATAACATTTCTCAGTGAATTTTGTATGGAAAGGAGTTCATTAAATGAATTTCATTTATAATGAAAAGAAATACAAACTCTCTTCTGTGATTTAATTACTCCATGCCCACGTGTGTCAAATTTTCCAGTGGCAACCATGCTGGTTTTCTTTACCAAAACTGAATTTCTTTTAGTTGCATAGAATCTATTTAGTTGCTCACTCTCTGATCTTTATGAACTAGCATCCAATCTCATGCAGAAGGTGTACGAAGCGTTCTCAGATGCTACACTCCTCTTTGTCAATAGAAGACTCCCAACTCATAACCATGTTTCTCTAGAAAAGAGGAATGAGGAAAGAGTTTCTTTCCCCCCTTCCGTCTTCCTTCTTCTTCTTTGATGTTCAAAGACAGCTGAGCAGAGCCTGAGTGGTCACATAATGAGGTGGTTGTCTCAAAACTGTGCTGTGGGTTTTGTTGGGGCTGAAAGCTATTCTTCAAAGTCTTGAATGTACAAAAAGCCCAGCCTCCGAGGGATATTAGGTTTTCCCCCAGTTTCCTTATTTCCCTCTGGTCCTACACTACTACCAATTAAGTCCATCAAAGATTATTTGGTTGATTCTGGGCAGCCTTCCTAATTATCCCAACTCTTCTTCTTGTTGGAATGCATTATGAATGTAAAGATCACTTCCAAAGTTTGGATTTGGGGCCCTATTGACATACTGCCTCCAACTGTCAACCCATTGAGTTAAAATAGGCCAAATCCATTGTTCAACTTCTTCACTAGAAATCAATTGTTTCGTTGACTATTTTAACAGCTCATTCCTACATTTAGATATAATTTTGGTGAGGTTACCTTTTCCCGTCATGTGCTGGTGTGACATTAAAACTCTGCTTTCTTTAGCTTTAGCCTCGCTGGCTACACTGAGCCAAAGCTTTTGTTGTTTTCCGTCTAGCTTATCCACCACCCACTTCGTTTGACCTTATAAACATGTTTAAATAGATTTCTCGGATAATGACCATTTTAGCTGGCAACTTCCCGTTTAGATATTACAGCAGGCACAGTGCAAATTAGAGGGCAGAGCAAAAAGCGCTAAGGATCATGAGACCCTGGATAAATATAGTCAGACCGCTCAGTCTCCATAGGACAAGGCTGCGTTCTGATCCCAGTTTACTCACTGACTCAGTGAGTGACTCTGGGCAGGGAGAGTAAAACACTCACTGATTTCATCCACTGGTGACTCAGTCATGTTGATCTCGATAATGGGGGCCAAAGAAGGAGCTTACTGTCACAAAGATACCTCATTTCCATCCTGGCTGTTTCACTGTTTGCTGGACTTGCCTCTGAATTCACACTGAGCAAAACAAAGACGCCCTTTGTGCACTATATACTGGGCGATCACTGGGATGACTGGCCTGATCAGCGATGAGAGGAATGTTTCTGAAGTTTAGCGGATGGGCAAAAAGGAAGAGCTGGTCAACCTGATATTAAAAGGTAGCCTTGAAAAGGTGGCTTTGTTCAAGTTGGTGTTACCTTGATGGGATGTGCTTCCCTGCTCTGTGATCTCAGTAACTGCCCAGGTCCACAAATGATTCAAACTTTCAGTTAGAAGCCTGATGAGGTTCTGCTCAGCACGTCACACAGCCTTTGGCACGTACTAGATGCTCAGTGAATGTTGAGAGGGTGAGCGAATGGATAAAGGACTGAAGAATTAAGAGTGATTACATTGTCAATGGGCCTCGTTCACATCTCTGACAGCACCTTTCCTTGGGGACTTGATTTCCCAAGTGTCAGAATTGTCAAATCTGAACTTCTTCAAGTCTTCTTTCTTCTTCTGATTTTTAGAACAAGGGTTTTTTACAAATTGAATTATAATTGACATACAATATTATATTAGTTTTAGGTGTACAACATCATGACTCAATATTTTTATACAGTAAGCATTTTCAGTTACTTGCTGGCCATCTGATGGGTCTTTTATGTTCAGTTGTTTGCAGGAGATCGTACTTTTGTGACCTAGATGGGAAATATTTTGGCTAACTTTTCACTAGTCCTTATTAAATAAACTTAGCTATCTCCCTTCTCATTCCCCAAAATGTATTTCCATCTTTTCGGAGGTGGAACAAGGGAATGAGAAAGTATAACACATAAAACTATATAGCAATTTGAGAGCAACTAGGCTGATTTTTTCAAAATGCAGAAAACTTGCAAAGCAAAAAAGCAACTGGCAAAACAAATTACAAAAAAAGTTAGCCAGTTCATACTTTTTCCTTTAGAGAAAGAAGCAATTTCATATAGATGAATGATGTTATATTTACTAGTTAATAAACACGTCACCTCATACTATATAGTTCTTTTACATTTACTGACCCCAAATACCTTTATGTCCTCATAAATATTGCCTGAGGCAAATGGGACAAGTGCAATGTGCTACTTGAGCAGAGGTGGTAACTGAGCTTTCTTTCAAGGATCTTTTTTTTTTTAATTTTTATTTATTATTTTTTTAATTGAAGTACAGTTGATTTACAATGTTGTGTTAGCTTCAGGTGTACAGCAAAATGATTCAGTTTTATGTAAATATATACACACACACATATATATATTCTTTTTCAGATTCTTTTCCATTATATTTTATTATAAGATATAGAATATAGTTCCCTGTGAGATACAGCAGGTCCTTGTTGATTATCTATTTTATATATAGTAGTGTGTATATGTTAATCCCAAACTCCTAATTTATCCCTCCCCAGCCCCTTTCCCCTTTGCTAACCCTAAGTTTGTTTTCTATCTCTATGAGTCTGTTTCTGTTTTGTAAATAAGTTCATTTGTATCATTTTTTAGGTTGCACATATGAGTGATAGCATATGATATTTGTCTTTCCCTGTCTGGCTTGCTTCATTTAGTATGATAAACTCTAGGTCCATCCATGTTGCTGCAAAATGGCATTATTTCATTCTTTTTTATGGCTGAGTAATATTCCATTGTATATATATATACCACATCTCCGTTATGCATTCATCTGTCAATGGACATTTAGGTTGCTTCCATGTCTTGGCTACTGTAAATAGTGCTGCTATGAACATTGGGGTGCATGTATTTTTTTTGAATTAGAGTTTTCATCTTTTCCAGATATATGTCCAGGAGTGGGATTGCTGGATCATATGATGACTCTATTTTTAGTTTTTAAAAGAACCTCCATACTGTTCTCCCTAGTGGCTGCACCAATTTACATCCCCACCAACAGTGAAAGAGGGTTCCCTTTTCTCCACACCCTCTCCAGTATTTATGATTTGTAGACTTTTTCATGATGGCCATTCTGACCAGTGTGAGGTGATACCTTATTGCAGTTTTGATTTGCATTTCTCTAATAATTAGCAATGATGAGCATCTTTTCATGTGTCTGTTGGCCATCTGTATGTCTTCCTTTGGAGAAATGTCTGTTTAGGTCTTCTGCCCATTAAGGATCTTGTAGTCTATTTGGGAAATTAAAGGTGTATATAAAAGTGAATAACACGGGGCAGACTCTGAGTACCCATTAAATGGTAGGAGTTCAGGCAATGGTGATACCACCTCACTGTATCAGGGAAGCCTTTCCAGAGGAGGATGTGTTTATGAATTTAAAGGATTAGTGAAGTTAAAGCAAGTGGAAAAAACTGACTTTGGTGGATCAGGGATGCAGAGAAAGGGGGAAAACCAATACCAATAAATCTAATGGTTTTCCAGATTCCTTGAAATGTTTTGGTCAGGTCAGTTTCCAAGTGCACATTGTAACTTATGCTCTGTATGTACTGATTGTACTGAGTTTGAGTGCCGGTGTGACTCTCACAAAACCAGATTCTGATAGGTTCCTGAGATAGCACTGAAAGCTATAGAACAACCCTCAGGTAAAGGATCCAGCATCTCTGACCAGGAGCGTAGGAGACACTGCCCTGCATGACTCAGATCCTCTCTGATTCATTTTTCCATTTTGGTGTGCCCTTCTTTCCCCTGGCTTCTGTGTGATTTTGTTTCTGTGTTCACACCTGTGACTCTCTCCATAGACTGCCTCTTTGCGTTTGAGCTTGAAAGCCAAAAGCACCTGAGGGCTTATATATCCCTACGCCACCCCTACCCAACGACTGACTGGCAAAGGAGAGTGAAAGCCCAGATCCATCTCCTCAATTTGGAATAAACTTGGTGGTGTAATTCACACTCCAGAGTTCTGCTGAAAGATCAGGCTCAAATAACCTTTGTGAAATTTTCCCTAAAATCATAGCCCTATTTGGACTTCCCCCTTCCCTACCCACCATCCGTCTTCCTCTACCCCCTTATGAAAAATATCTTCATTTCAGAATCTGCATCTAGAAAAATGTCCTTAAAATAAGGCAACACGTTTATCTTCTAGTTTGGGTTTAAGGTCTCTAAAAGAAAACCAAGAGGGAGGGGATGATGATACAGCTAAACCAGAAATTAATCTCTCATTATTTTCCAAGCACAGGAAGACGCTACTCTGCCTCCTTTCTTCTCCACTGTCCCTTCCTCTGTCTCCATTTTAGAGTCCTTCAAGGCACAGTCAAATACCACCTTTGGAAATGGTAAACTCTGATAACTAGTTCCTGAATAGAAATGAACGAGTCATCCCCTCCATCCCCACCATCCCCAATAAAATCTGTGTTCACGACGTGCAGTTTGGAAATGATGATGATCACAGTCACATAGCCATAGTCACAGCCCTATTTCACCGCTCTGTACCCACGCATCCTCTTGCTCAGCCCATTGATGGTTACAAGGAGGCAGCTTGCCAGGAAGGAAGCCAGCTGTGGCGGCTGCACAACCCCAGGAGCCAATCCATCAAGAAGACATTTGTGACTTTTGGGCGTGGGGGTGAAAGGGAACAAAAGTAGTGTTTGTTTACTTGCGTCATGGGAACAGCATTGGGAGAAATCACTCCTGACCAACCAGTGCCAGTTGGTGGAGCCCAGGCTTTGAAGACCATCTATTTGCCCATAAGGAAAGATACCCAAGGGATGAATCCACCACCATGACTTTCTCTTTTCTTCTGTTTGATTTTTTCAGAAGGAGTGCCAATCCTGTGACAGGCTGTACTCATGTGATGATTACTCTATTGTGAACTTACTGACGCTAATGATGTACAGACTTTCCAAAGTTCAACTGCTTTATAATATCCCCAAATTAATACTAAAAGCATTTCTGGGAAGAGGAAGAGAAATACTGTGACATATGGGCCAAATCTAATGATTTGTCTGAAACTGATCAGCTGAATTTTTACCTCCTTTGTCCCCTAATTCCTTGAGAAATGAGAATCGATCAATGTCATGTTGTCTAATTATTCCAAAGAGAGAAATAATAGATAGCACCTTACACTTAAGAAAGGCTTTCTTTGATGACCTCAAAGTTTGTCACACAGAATAGGGCATTGTAAAATCACTAGAAAGTCAGTTTGTATCTCATGAATTTTGAGTTATTGGAAGTTCGATCTTAATAATTCTAACCGTGAATTGACTGAATTCCAGAGTACTTTGTACAAAAATTCATATTGAAAGAAATGCTCTCCTAAAAGATGTTTCAAATGCCTTGATTAAAATTTAGATATATGGGACTTCCCTGGTGGCGCAGTGGTTAAGAATCCACCTGCCAGTGCAGCGGACATGGGTTGGAGCTCTGGTCCGGGAAGACCCCACATGCCGTGGAGCAACTAAGCCTGAGCACCACAACTACTGAGCCCACGTGCCACAAATACTGAGCCCGTGAACCAGGAGCCCATGCTCCACAAAAAGAGAAGCCACTGCAATGAGAAACCCTCTCACCACAACGAAGAGTAGCCCCTGCTCGCCGCAACTAGAGAAAGCCCACGTGCAGCAACAAAGACCCAACTCAGCCAAAAATAAAAAATAATTAATTAATTAATTTTAAAAAGTAGATGCTGTTTCAAGGATGCAGCCTTGAGAGCATAAGTTGGTGTTGAGACCATCTGAACTGAATGTAGGACTGAACCCCTATATGAACTTTTAAGATTCTGGTGGCCGGGTGTGGTGATCTACTCATCTTGCCTCTGCCCAAGACAAGCCTCAGCACTACAATAAGTCCCCTACATATGAACCTTCAAGCTGAGAACTTTCAAAGATGGAAATGTGCATGCCAGCCCCTGTATGCCAGCTGCTGTACTGTACTACTGTACTTTTCAAGCTGCTGAACTTTACTTGAACCAAATGCTTAACTCATTAAAAATGAAATCATGAGAGGGCAGACAGCAGAAGCAAGAAGAACTAAAATCCTGCAGCTTGTGGAACAAAAACCACATTCACAGAAAGATAGACAAGATGAAAAGGCAGAGGGCTATGTACCAGATGAAGGAACAAGATAAAACCCCAGCAAAACAACTAAATGAAGTGGAGATAGGCAACCTTCCAGAAAAAGAATTCAGAATAATGATAGTGAAGATGATCTAGGACCTCGGAAAAAGAATGGAGGCAAAGATGGAGAAGATGCAAGAAATATTTAACAAAGACCTAGAAGAATTAAAGAACAAACAAACAGAGATGAACAATACAGTAAATGAAATGAAAACTACAATAGAAGGAATCAATAGCAGAATAACTGAGACAGAAGAACGCGTAAGTGACCTGGAAGACAGAATGGTGGAATTCACTGCTGCGGAACAGAATAAAGAGAAAAGAATGAAAAGAAAAGAAGACAGCCTAAGAGACCTCTGGGACAACATTAAATGCAACAACATTCGCATTATAGGGGTCCCAGAAGGAGAAGAGAGAGAGAAAGAACTCAAGAAAATATTTGAAGAGATTATAGTCAAAAACTTCCCTAACATGGGAAAGGCAATAGCCACCCAAGTCCAGGAAGTGCAGCGAGTCCCATACAGGATAAGCCCAAGGAGAAACATGCTGAGACACATAGTAACCAAATTGGCAAAAGTTAAAGACAAAGAAAAATTATTGAAAGTAGCAAGGGAAAAACGACAAATAACATACAAGGGAACTCCCATAAGGTTAACAGCTGATTTCTCAGCAGAAACTCTACAAGCCAGAAGAGAGTGGGATGATACACTTAAAATGATGAAAGGGAAGAACCTACAACCAAGATTACTCTACCCAGCAAGGATATCATTCAGATTCGATGGAGAAATCAAAAGCTTTACAGACAAGCAAAAGCTAAGAGAATTCAGCACCACCAAACCAGCTCTACAACAAATGCTAAAGGAACTTCTCTAAGTGGGAAACACAAGGGAGGAAAAGGACCTACAAAAACAAACCAAAAACAATTAAGAAAATGGTCATAGGAACATACATATCGAAAATTACCTTAAATGTAAATGGATTAAATGCTCCAACCAAAAGACACAGGCTTGCTGAATGGATACAAAAACAAGACCCATATATATGCTGTCTACAAGAGACCCACTTCAGACCTAGGGACACATACAGACTGAAAGTGTGGGGATGGAAAAAGATATTCCATGCAAATGGAAATCAAAAGAAAGCTGGAGTAGCTATACTCATATCAGATAAAATAGACTTTAAAATAAAGAATGTTACAAGAGACAAGGAAGGACACTACATAATGAGCAAGGGATCAATCCAAGAGGAAGATATAACAATTATAAATATATATGCCCCCAACATAGGAGCACCTCAATACATAAGGCAAATGCTAACAGCTATAAAAGAGGAAATCAACAGTAATACAATAATAGTGGGGGACTTTAACACCTCACGTAAGCCAATGGACAGATCATCCAAAATGAAAATAATAAGGAAACACAAGCTTTAAATGACACAATAGACCAGATAGATTTAATTGATATTTGTAGGACATTCCATCCAAAAACAGCAGATTACACTTTCTTCTCAAGTGCACATGGAATATTCTGCAGGATAGATCACATCTTGGGTCACAAATCAAGCCTCAGTAAATGTAAGAAAATTGAAATCATATCAAGCATCTTTTCTGACCACAACGCTATGAGATTAGAAATGAATTACAGGGAAAAAAACATAAAAAACACAAACACATGGAAGCTAAACAATGCATTACTAAATAACCAAGAGATCACTGAAGAAATCAAAAAATACCTAGAGACAAATGACAATGAAAACACGATGATCCAAAACCTACGGGATGCAGGAAAATCAGTTCTAAGAGGGAAGTTTCTAGTTATACAAGCCTACCTCAAGAAACAAGAAAAATCTCAAATAAAAAATCTAACTTTACACTTAAAGGAACTAGAGAAAGAAGAACAAACAAAACCCAAAGTTGGCAGAAAGAAAGAAATCATAAAGATCAGAGCAGAAATAAATGAAATAGAAACAAAGAAAACAATAGCAAAGATCAATAAAACTAAAAGCTGGTTCTTTGAGAAGATAAACAAAATTGATAAACCATTAGCCAGACTCATCAAGAAAAAGAGGGAGAGGACTCAAATCAATAAAATTAGAAATGAAAAAGGAGAAGTTACAACAGTCACCCCAGAAATACAAAGCATCCTAAGAGGCTACTACAAGCAACTCTATGCCAATAAAATGGACAACCTGGAGGAAATGAACAAATTCTTAGAAAGGTATAACCTTCCAAGACTGAACCAGGAAGAAATAGAAAATATGAACAGACCAATCACAAGCACTGAAATTGAAACTGTGATTAAAAATCTTCCAACAAACAAAAGTCCAGGACCACATGGCTTCACAGGTGAATTCTATCAAACATTTAGAGAAGAGTTAACACCCATCCTTCTCAAACTCTTCCAAAAAATTGCAGAGGAAGGAACACTCCCAAACTCATTCTATGAGGCCACCATCACCCTGATACCAAAACCAGACAAAGATACTACAAAAAAAGAAAATTACAGACCAATATCACTGATGAATATAGATGCAAAAATCCTCAACAAAATACTAGCAAACAGAATCCAACAGCACATTAAAAGGATCATACACCATGATCAAGTGAGATTTATCCCAGGGATGCAAGGATTCTTCAATATACGCAAATCAATCAATGTGATACACCATATTAACATATTGAAGAATAAAAACCATATGATCATCTCAATAGATGCAGAAAAAGCTTTTGACAAAATTCAACACCGATTTTTGATAAAAACTTTCCAGAAAGTGGGCATAGAGGGAAGTTACCTCAACATAATAAAGGCCATATACGACAAACCCACAACAAACATCATTCTCAATGGTGAAAAACTGAAAGCATTTCCTCTAAGATCAGGAACGAGACAAGGATGTCCACTCTCGCCACTATTTTTCAACATAGTTTTGGAAGTCCTAGTCATAGCAATCAGAGAAGAAAAAGAAATAAAAGGAATACAAATTGGAACAGAAGAAGTAAAACTGTCATTATTTGCAGATGACATGATACTATACATAGAGAATCCTAAAAATGCCAACAGAAAACTACTAGAGCTAATCAATGAATTTGGTAAAGTTGCAGGATACAAAATTAATGCACAGAAATCTCTTGCATTCCTATACACTAATGATGAAAAATCTGAAAGAGAAATTAAGGGAACACTCCCATTTACTATTGCAAAAAAAAGAATAAAATACCTAGGAATAAACCTACCTAGGGAGACAAAAGACCTGTATGCAGAAAACTGTAAGACATTGATGAAAGAAATTAAAGATGATACCAACAGATGGAGAGATATACAATGTTCTTGGATTGGAAGAATCAACATTGTGAAAATGACTCTACTACCCAAAGGAATCTACAGATTCAATGCAATCCCTATCAAACTACCAATGGCATTTTTTACAGAACTAGAACAAAAAATCTTAAAATTTGTATGGAGACACAAAAGACCCCAAATAGCCAAAGCAATCTTTAGGGGAAAAAAACGGAGCTAGAGGATCAGACTCCCTGACATCAGACTATACTACACAGCTATAGTAATCAAGACAGTATGGTACTGGCACAAAAACAGAAACATAGAACAATGGAACAAGATAGAAAGCCCAGAGATAAACCCACGCACCTATGGTCAACTAATCTATGACAAAGGAGGCAAGGATAGACAATGGAGAAAAGACAGTCTCTTCAATAAATGGTGCTGGGAAAACTGGGCAGCTACATGTAAAAGAATGAAATTAGAACACTCCCTAACACCATACACAAAAATAAACTCAAAATGGATTCGAGACCTAAATGTAAGACCCGACACTGTAAAACTCTTAGAGGAAAACATAGGAAGAACACTCTTGACATAAATCACAGCAAGATCTTCTTTGATCCACCTCCTAGAGTAATGGAAATAAAAACAAAAATAAACAAATGGGACGTAATGAAACTTAAAAGCTTTTGCACAGCAAAGGAAACCATAAACAAGACCAAAAGACAACCCTCAGAATGGGAGAAAATATTTGCAAACGAATCAATGGACAAAGTGTTAATCTCCAAAATATATAAACAGCTCATGCAGCTCAATATTAAAGAAACAAACAACCCAATCCAAAAATGGGCAGAAGACCTAAATAGACATTTCTCCAAAGAAGACATACAGATGGCCAAGAAGCACATGAAAAGCTGCTCAACATCACTAATTATTACAGAAATGCAAGTCAAAACTACAATGAGGTATCACCTCACTCCTGTTAGAATGGGCATCATCAGAAAATCTACAAACAACAAATGCTGGAGAGGGTGTGGAGAAAAGGGAATCCTCTTGCAGTGTTGGTGAGAATGTAAATTGATACAGCCACTATGGAGAACAGTATGGAGGTTCCTTAAAAAACTAAAAATAGAATTACCATATGACCCAGCAATCCCACTACTGGGCATATACCCAGAGAAAACCATAATTCAAAAAGACACATGCACCCCAGTGTTCATTGCAGCACTGTTTACAATAGCCGGGTCATGGAAGCAACCTAAATGCCCATCGACAGACAAATGGATAAAGAAGATGTGGTACATATATACAATGGAATATTACTCAGCCATAAAAAGGAATGAAATTGAGTCATTTGTTGAGACGTGGATGGATCTAGAGACTGTCATACAGAGTGAAGTAAGTCAGAAAGAAAAAAACAAATATCGTATATTAACGCATGTATGTGGAACCTAGAAAAATGGTACAGATGAACTGGTTTGCAGGGCAGAACTTGAGACACAGATGTAGAGAATGAACAAATGTATGGACACCAAGGGGGGAAAACCGGGGGTGGGGTGGGGATGGTGGTGTGCTGAATTGGGCGATTGGGATTGACATGTATACAGTGATGTGTATAAAATTGATGACTAATAAGAACCTGCTGTATAAAAAAATACATAAAATAAAATTCAAAAATTAAAACAAAAAAATACAGTAACACCTAAAAAAAAAAAAAATCAGACCTCAGGTGTCTATCCTAAAGTTGATCACATTCCTGGGATGAGGACAAGTGATCATCCCTGGGGGAGAACTTTGCTCATTTAATCGTTTTGCTGTTCTCTTCATCTACCATCTCCCTTGTCCCTCCAACTTCCACTCCTATGTATTTAATATATGTCCTTCCATTCATTGTTCGTACATTTATAGATTTTTAAAAAAATAAATTTATTTGGCCAAAAAAAAAATTTAAAAATTAGATATAATATAATTAGGACTGCCTTCACCTACCATTCCAAGAGAAAGCATATTTTCTTAAAAAAAGAAAAGTTTATTTTGGCACAATTTGGTCTTGGTGATTCTCTATGGTTCCTCAAGAATGGGGCTTTGTAATCCCAGCTGAAGGGAGCTTATCAATTCTTGATTAAATGAATGAGTGAACAGAATATAATATCATCAATATATCCATTCATTTATCATCTTTAGGACCTCTGTCTTTAACTATGCTTCCTAACATATTATTTGCACTGTGAATTGGTTTTATAAAATTCTTTTAAAGCAAAGGTGAAATTCAGTTCAGTCACTGTCTTATGGAAAATACCAAATTCATAAAGCCTAAATTTATGATATTTGACAACTTTATAGCAGTCGACATCTATAGAATAGATTATCTAGACTTTCATAGGATCTATATGACATCTACAGGATGTCCAGCAGAAGAGAGGATGCTTTTGCTGTGTATCTTTTCTTATCTTAAAGTAAAGAAACTTTCTCAGAACCCCCCAAGAAAATTCTTATGTATTACTGGCCAAGATTGGATCCATGCTCCTTTCTAAACCAATAACTGGCAAGGGAGATGAAATTATAATAGTAAAGATTAATAAAAATTTCCTCCCTGAGTCATGTAAAGAAAGGGTGAAGGCCTGAACCAAAGCAAAGGAAGGGAGGCATGGGCGATGACTGAGAAACCAGAAAACATCTGCTCCAACTGCCTTCCTAGGAACCTAGCTTCTTCTGCCACTGCAGTGGGGAAAGATGTGTTCAAGGTGTGTGAAGTGACTTTTTGTAAGGGTGGCTTGTAAGTAAAGGCATGGGGCTATTCAGTTATGATTAATGGATGAACATCCTCACCTTCCCAAAATGTCTCACTAGTGAGTCTTCTGAAAAGTCTTACCTTATTCCTTTGGGTTAAATTATTTTATCCAGAATAAAAGTACCTAATAAAATGCATGTGAAATTTTAAAGTGATATAGCACAGTAAATAGGATATTTGTTTAATATTTATTCAGCAACTTTTTAAAAACATCTAATAGCAAGGCACTATGCTAGGTGCCATGGGAGATACAAGAATACATCATAAATAGTCCCTACTGACAATCCTTTGGTTTGAGTGAGCTATGTGCACAAAAAACAAGGTAGAACGTGATGCCATAGAGATTTGGCTGGCTACTGGAGTTTAGAGGTAGGAACTATAACTTCTGAATAATGTAGAGAATGGAAAGAGAATGGTGGAGAAGGTGGTATTTGAATGTGTCTTGAAGGACTCTAAGATGGCAACAGGGGAAAGGACAAGTGAGACATAAGGGTTTTGTGGGGAGATGAGAAGCACGGAAAAGATATCTCCTCTCCCTGAAAGAAGTTGGCAACTCATGGTTGGCCTTTGGTGCAAGGCTAAGGGGTTTGGTATTTATGACAAATACAGAGAGGATCCATTAAAGGCATTGAAAAGAGATGACTTTTTTAAAAAATAGAATTTATGTTTTTAGAGCAGTTTTAGGTTCACAGCAAAAGTACAGTGAGTTCCCACATAGCCTTGCTCTCATGCATGCACAGCTTCTCCGCTATGAGCATCTCACTCCAGAGTGGTACAATTTGTTACAAACTACACTGGCACATGATTATCACACATCATTATCATCATTATCCGAGTCCATAGCTTACATTAGAGTTCACTCTTGTGTACTGCACATTTTATGGGTTTTGACAAACTTATAATGACATGTATTGACCATTATAGTTTCATATGGAATAGTTTTACCGCTCTAAAAATCCTCTGTGCTCTGCTTGTTCATCCCTCCCCTTTAAACCCTGGAAAACACTTATCTTTTTACTGTCTCTGTGGTTTTGTTTTTCCCAGAATGTCATACAGTTGGAATCATACAATATGTAGCCTTTTTAGATTGGCTTCTATTACTTAGTAAACCATGTCTTTTCAGGACGTGCCTCTTGAGTTTTATTAGTGAAATTGTTATAGTTTTGATTGGTGAGTAAATTGATGGGGGGGATGATAATAGACTATGGCAGTAGTAAAGGCAGTTATTTATTCATTAATTATTTGAAAGGACCTAGCTGGAAACAAGAAATATTTATCAAATACTTACTGTGTGCTAGGCTTTATGCTAAACGCTGTGGGCAACAAAAAATAGAAGCAAGCACAAACCTTACTTTTTTTAAATTGAAGTAGAGTTGATTTACAATGTTGTGTTAGTTTCAGGTGTACAGCAAAATGATTCAGCTGTATATACATATATACCTATTTTTTTTCAGATTCTTTTCCCTTATAGATTATTATAAAATATTGAGTAGAGTTCCCTGTGCTCTACAGTAGGTCCTTGTTGGTTATCTATTTTATATATAATAGTGTGTATATGTTCATCCTAAACTCCTAATTTATCCCTCCCTCCCACCCCCGCAGTGAGCCTTACTTTTAAAGAGCTTCAAACTTTGGAGGCAAAACACATACACAAATAACTAAAGTTTGTACATTCACCCATCATTTGCTTGGAGGAATAGACTTTCTTGTGCCTTTTAGATAAAATGCTTTGATCGCAGCCTAGAGCATGTCTTGGCACCCCTTCTGTGCTTTGCATACGGAGTGCCCTGAACCCACAGGGCATGTCCCCAAAACAATGATTAAGTCACTTTTGCTAGAGCTGAGGGAGTATATCTTCCTTCAAACAGGATGGGTAGGGGTCCCATGTGTCTGCCAACTGTTCCTACTCAGGAACAGTTGGCAGACTAATGACCTATTCAGGGATCCCTTGTTTCTCCTGCTGTATTGTCCTCTCCAGGTTTGGGGAGTTGAAGTACTTAGGAGCTGGCCAGTACTAAAGCTTATAGCTAAGCTTCCCTTTGACATTTCATTGCTACCACTTAACAATATCCAGGCTTTGTAAATGGTCACAAAAAATAGTATTTTATCAGCTTTGAGAAAAGCTCCATCATGGGGAGAAGTCTTTGCCACATGTGTAATTTCACTTTCAGTTTCTTAGACATGGTTGCATTTGGAAATGCTTTAGTTCCAGCCCATTTACGTTATCTTGGAGAAACAGTTCCATTCTTCCAGTATCATTGATTATGTCCTTATTCCTCTTTGATGTAGAGCTTGGCTGGATTATTCCAGTTTCTTGTCATCAATGTTTCAACAAAGACCTTTAAGTAGGCCTTTTAGAACAAGATGACTACAGACCTCATAGAAAGCAAGGAAATTGTTCTAAGATGCAAATAAAATGGTCCAAGACCAATAAGACAGTGGGAATAGGATCCTCTTCCCTACTGCTTCTCTATATTCCTAAGCATTCCTAATGTTTCTCTATATTCCTAATCCCTATATTCCTATATTCCTAAATTAGACCCCTCTAACTTCTGGGTCATAGATGAATTAAAATGAAAAACTTACTTTTCACATCTCCTTATTCCAGCCCAAATTCTTACACACAATTATTTTCTTATAATTTCCTCCCAGAATTACAAATATTTAAGCTGACATAGACAAAGAAAAAATTAGAAAAGAGGATAAATTCCCAAATCAGTTCTTTGAAAATATCTACAAAATAGAAGAAGGAAAACAAACAAACAAACAAAAAAACAACCCTTGTAAGCCTGATTAAAGTTAAAAAGAGCAAAAACGTTAGGAATGAAGATGGAAATGTAATATAGATTCTAATGAAATTAAAGTAATTATGAGATCATTTCCCAATGGCAGCAAAGTTGAAAACCTAAAATAAATGTATAGACTGGTTCTGCTTACAGTATAAACAAGTAATCCCCTACCAGACCAACCATAAACTACAGACCAAATAAAATCAACCACTCGAAGGCACTGGAAAGGTAGATTCAGGGGACAGATTTTGGATAGTCACTTAGAAGAAGGAAATAGTATGGGGTGAGTTCCCTCCTCTTTTTTTCTGAAGGCTGGTTTCAGTCTATAACATACAGGGTGGCAAAAACTCTGAAAGAAACTCTCAATCTTATTGGCTTGTAGAACTAGAGGATTCAGGGCAACCACAGCCACAAGAAAGTAAAGAGATTCCTGGAAAGAGCCAGAAAGGGAGAGCTCCAAAGTCTGAGTGTGAACTGCTCAAATCTCTGGCTGACCCCTCAGCTATTACAAGAGCAGACTGAGAGGCCCATCAAAGGCTAAAAGAATGGAACTGAGATTTGCGGTGCTACCCAAGAGACAAGAGTGTGAAGTTTGAATCCAACCATCTTGATTGCTGCTAAAACAAAGAAATTAAATGCCGAGTGTCTACCACTTAACATTGCAATAATCAAGAGACAAACAAAGGTACCTGACAAAGAAAGAAACAGGAAAATGTGACCCATTTTTTGAGAAAGAAATCCTAAGGTAGCTTACATTTTGGAGTTAACAGATGAATATTTAAAGCGGCTATTTTAAATATGTCCAGTGATATGAAGAAAAATAGGTTCAAAATTAATAAAAAGATGGGACATTTCAGCAGGAAATAGAAACCACAAAAAAGGATTTAAAATTAATTTTTTTTTTCCATCCTAGTGTAGTATCTGTCCCTCTTTCCAAGAGATCTGTCCTTTCCTGTTAGAAATATCATCAGAATGATGAACAGCTGAATTTCCTTAGAAGTATGACTTGTTCTTTTGTAATTACCTAGAGCTTATTTCTCCTTTCTGTGCCTTTTAGCTCCTTGTTCTTCACCTCACCTCTGGCTCTTGCTAAAGTAGAATTTAGAGTCACCAACATCTTTTTAAATCAATAACAACAACAGTAAACTTGTAGGTAAGCTTTGAGGACACCATGCTGTATAGTTTGGTCTCCTGGTGCTTACATTCTAATGGAGTAAAATAATTTAATGCAGGGGTTCTCAACTTTGGCGACTTGGAAACACTTGGCAGGTATTTTTTTTAATGCCTGGTTTCCTCCCAGAGATTCTAATTTTGGGGATCTGGGGTGCGATCCAGGCAACAGCATTTATTAAAAGCTCCCCAGACAATTCCAATGGGTAGCCAGCGTTGGTAGCCACCAATTTAACGTGTTACCCATCAAAAGAATTAAGAAAAGGATGTTTGGGGCAAAGGAATTATCAAAGGAATATATCCTGAATGTGAAATTTCAGACATTGTGGCTTTTGCATAAAGGAGATAGTTTGGAGTCTAGAGCTGAAAGTCCTTCTGTCACCCCTCAGTTTACACAGTGTAGCAAGTGAAAGTTTTGTTGATGGCTAAGGTCAACTTGGCCCCAAAGCTTTCTGATCAAAATTCCTCTTATATCCTGACTACAGATTATATGGTCACATTAGTTACCATTTACTAAGTGCTACTGGCACGTTATCTTATTGGATTCTCACAAGGATATTGTGAGGTAGGCATTCTGATTTCCGCTTCACGGATGAAGAAACAGAGAGGGCAAGCCACATGCTGGAGCCCACATAGCTCGGAAGGGAGACAGCCAGTTCTTACATCCCAGGGGCCAAACGGGTGGTGCTGAGCAGAGTGGTCTGAGGAAAGCGACCGGGGAGAATAACTCCCAGACCCACTCAGCCCGGAGGCTTTGCGGACCCCGGTCCACGCTGCAGCCTAGGTAGGGGCGCTGCTTTTGTATCCTGAGTTGTGCTACCCTAAATTAAAAATAAGCCCTCTCTTCCTCCTCCTGGAACATTAGCAGCATTTCCATCCTTCACTCTCTTTTCAGAAATGAGAGTTGAAGAAAGACACTGTATTGCACACTTCCTTTCCCCTGTCACCTGCTCTGTTGAGGCCACCAGAGATATTCGCGGCTGAACAAAATCAGGAAGTGACTGACGTGTGTCTGTGTGGTTACCGTGCCCTTGTTCTGTGCTCTTTCTTTCCCTTTGTGGAATCTAGAACCTTTAGGCTTTTTAAGCAAAACTTTCACTCAGGAAAGGGTAGGGTCAATCCATTACACTACAGTGTGAATGACTGATAGAGTCCCACGTGCTGCCTTTCCCAGGGACAGTCACATTTTAACAGGGGACAAAGAGTTCAGTTTGGGAGTCCGATACATGTGGACTTGACTCTCAGGCTGCCGACTGGTTATGTAATGTTTGGCAAGTAACCTAACCTGTCTTAGTTTCAATTTCCTCATCTCTAAAAAAGGAAGAAGACCTCAGAGGGCTGTGATGAGGATTAAGAAGATTTGAGAATGCACCTAGCATGGTGCCTGGCATGTAGTAGGTGCCTGTTAAAGGTCTGGTCCCTTTTCCTTCCACCTCAGTGGCAGAAGTGACGCATCTGTTGGGCAGGAATGAAAGTGCTTGGGGCTCTGTTGTTTTGGAGATCCCTCAACAGCAGATGGCCTCCGACATCCTCTATGCCACAGGCTACACAAGTCGTTGTTGAGGAACACACTGGACTTTCCCCACTGTGAGTCACACTCACACACACACACACACACACACACTCACCCTCCATTGTTGTGTGACACAGATGATTTCACGTAGGCAGGTTGGGACTGTATTTCACATCCAGGCTTCTCATCAGCCCTTCCTTTCAATCCTGAAGCTTCCCCGGAAACCTATTTGTGAATGTTCATATCTCACTTCTGATGCACTAAGTGTTTGTATACATTTTGGACAAAACAGCTACCTCTTGGTCCTTCTTTCTACAGAGGTTGAAATGCAGCTCCTCTGAATGAAAAACTAGCGGCTGTGTTCACAAAGAACGTGGCTGAAATGTAAATACACTTTGGAGTTTGTGCCTTGATGGCATCGTGCTAAAAGGTGACTGTTATTAAAGAACAATGCAAAGCCGCTAATTACCAAGCTTTCACAGAAGCTTTGTGCACAAGCTTGACTTTCATTATCTGTCTCTGTCATCCCTGTAAAACAGTCCATTAGACTTTCTACTAAGACAGAGAAACCAGCTGACAATGGAAAGGGAGTTGTTTAATTGCTATTACCTTTACAAATTTGAAGTGCATTTTTTTTCTCATAATTGTTTCCAGGAAAAGAAACCTGGATGTGAGGACTAGGTTGGATGAGAGAAGGGCTGAGATGCAACTGGCTGCTACATCAGAATTCCTCTGACAGCGCAGTTCCTGCCCAGTTACGGTAGGCTTCTGACTTCACCTCGACTGGGTGTACCCTTCCAGGCTTGAAGCCGCAGTGATCTGGGTTCAAAGCCCAGTGAGGCCACTTATAGGATGGTAGACCTTGGCAAGTCATGTAATCGCTCCACACATCAATTGCCTCACCAGTAAAATCAGCAGAATGATAGTGTTCCAAGGGTCTTTGTGAAGGTAAACAGAATTTATATAAGGTACCCTCACATTGTGCAGAGGAGAGTCAACAGACGCTACTGCCCTTTTCTCTCTGTGTGCACCCAAATGTCGTTGGTCCAGAGCAATTACATTTGCTGAAATCAAATGAAGTGTCCATGAAGGGCAGTGTTGGAAGAAGAGAGAAGTCACAGAGGGAAGATACCCTCAGGGGTGTGTGTGTGTGTGTGTGTGTGTGTGTGTGTGTGTGTGTTTAAGACCCAGTTTTTGAAACTCAAGGTGTAAACTATAAAAACTCCAGAACATTTGAATAGCTACCTTATGGCAAAGAGTGCAAGCAGGAGGCCCAACACCAGCACTAAAAAGGGATACCATTTACCTGGCTTGGCGATGTTTACTCCCTTCAAACGTCATGTTCATAACAGAGGATTTGATGAGTTAATTCAAACAAAAGTCAAGGCGTTAAATACCTTGCGGAATAAATAACAATGGGTCACGCGTTTCTGAGACATGTTTTCTGGGCTCTTTTTTTTTTTAAACCGAAGTAGTCTTTCCTGGCCCCTGAACACAAGCCGTCCTCATCTATTTCCTAAGATAATCCATTATAAATTATGACAGGCTCCGAAGGGCCTGGCGGGCAGCGCGGCCCGATCTGCTGCCCAGGTCTCACTTTTCTGTCCTTGTCATCTCCGACAAGTTCCATGCGTGACCGGTCAGGAGATGGCTAATTCTAGTCCACACATTTTTCAGATGAGCTTCATTTTATTTTTAATTTCCCCACAAATGCACGCCAGGCACAGATTTCAACAGTTACAGACATAGCTCTCTAATCTGTGCTGCCCTTCCGTAGCTCAGACTACCAAATGAATTAAGGTCCAGTTACATATAAAAGTGATTATGATCAGCGAAATGTCTGCCCAGAGCGGCCCTCCCCCCGAAAAGGGCGATTCGTGAGTCTGACACTCCTCTTTGGCCATCTTGGGGCCATGAACTGTACGATAAAAATGACCCCACCAACAACCTTCTGAAACCTACGCTCCCTTCCGATTTTATAGCTCAGGGGCCTCTGGCCACCATGGAGCAGAGAAATAAATTGTTTTCTTGTGTTGGGTGAAATTTATTTGTTTTCTATCTTCATCCGACAAGATTTCAGGAAAGCTGACCTGATCCTTTTGAAAACTTCCTATTTCACTTCTACTGGCACCTGGCTTTCTCTTAGAAGCAGACGACTTCTTGCAAATCCTAACAATTGAGGGACAGGACTCGACATCATTTTAGGATTCTTGTTAGGCTCATCCAGGCATTTCTCAGGGCAGCTCAGGGCTGTTTTCCCCTTAAATGGTCAGGGGCCAGGAGCACATGAGGTAAACACTGCACAGAGAGTATAAAATTAACTCAGGACCAGGGAGCAAAGGAATAAAGGCCACCTCTCTTTGCTCACAAAGGGTTTATAACCTACTTCAGGGAAGAAGAAATATTCCAAAGGATGCATTTACTTAGAGTATTTTATCATCACATCTTGATAAGTTAGGGAGTTATGTACAAGGCTGAGAGAACAGGACTAGTGTAGCAGAAAGAGTTTTTATTAGGGACCAAGGAGCTGGATTTTGCCACCAGAGAAGTATGTGATCTTGAATACTTCAATGCCTCTCTCTGGGGGTTGGTTCCCACAAATGTAAACTCTATTATATTCGGGGCTTCTGTGACAAGTGGTGACAGAGCTAGGGAAATCTGGAAAGCCTTCCTCATTGGACTTCTTCGAACAATGATCACAAAGGCATAACCAGGCTGATCCTGTGGGGATATCTCAGTAGCCCCCGAATCATGCCTCCTATGTGGATTTTTTCAACTTGCTGTGCAGACCCCAAAGTGGGTGAGGCAAAGTCTACTCAAACCATTTGATACAGTTCTTGTCCAGGCGGAACCAAGTTTATAAACAGTGCAACAAGCTCCACCAGATCTGAACCCCAAGCGGAGCAAGACAGAGGAAAGTCTGCCCTCACCGGCAGAAGCGTGCATTGTACCCGCTCCCCTACACCTGCCAGGCCAGGACCCAAGTGCCCTCTGGGGCAAGCCAACCTTGGTAGTCACCCAACTTGAGAATCTTTTGAGCTCTTCCTGTCGCCATGCCCCACCCCATCCCATTCCACCCTGGCCTCTTTTTTCTCCCTCCCTGGCAGCCACTCTGTTTTCAGATGTTTACCCTGAGTTAGAACCTCAGTGGCCGGCATGAGGCCTGGGGGAGGGAGGAGGGGAGAGTGCCCAGAAAGAGGAATTCCTCTGGGAGGCATCTAGGGGGCATCAGATGGACGCCTACTCTTTCTCTCGGTGTCTGGCAGACTGTGTGCGTGCGTGTGCGTGTGTGTTTTCACTGGTTGACGGCGGTCTGTCTCTCTGACTTGTAATGTCCTTAATCCTAGATCAGCCCAAGTCGGATGCCTTTTTTGGGACACTCATCTCTGAATGCCCCATCTCAGTGGTCTCTATTTGATCAGCACATCCGGATTTTGTAACGTCATTTTACAACCGTTCCCCCAACCCTGATTCCATCCTTCGGAGCTCTGAGGACATGTAACTAGAAGCCACTCCAGTTACTCTCCCCCTCTGCGGTGGACCCGTGTCACCTGCCACCCTGGCATCATCACCCAGGCATGCACTGTCACACTCCCAACCGGAATGTCAGCTTGCTGTTTGAGATTCACACCGACACTGGGTCCCCAGAGGGCCCCTCCAGGAGCCAGGGCGGCCTGCGCTTGGGAACACATAAAAGCACAGGAGTCCCCTGGCTTTCTGGCAGCACTTCAAGCGCTAGCCCAATGAAGAGATCTTGACAGCATACTTGTAAACTCCACAGGCCCCAGGGGCTCAAACACCACGATATTTATGCTCGTGGGGTGGACGGCCAAAATAGTTGGGTTGTTATGCAGACGTGGGTCTCTTAGTCAGGGCCAGCATTTCTGACACCTGTTAACTGGTATTTGAGAGAACTGAGTCGAGGGGGTTGGGGGCCTTTGGAGCAGCTGCTGGCCTGTACCTGAACAGCGGGGAGTCCTGTAAAGGTCTGGCCCACCGATGGGGGTGGGGAGCTTCCCTGGGCGGGGAGGGGTGGGGGGGAATGAGCAAGTGAGTCCCAGCGTTGCCAGAAAGGATCATCAGAGAAGGAAGAAAATAGGAAAGAGGGTGAGAAGAAAAGAGACCAAGAGGGAAAGAAGAAAATAGGAAAGAGGGTGAGAAGAAAAGAGACCAAGAGGGAAAGAAAAAAATAGGGCGGGTATTTTTAGATTTGCTAGCACAGGGCTTTGTGCTGTGGCACCCCGGTCCCTGTTTCTGCAGCACCAGTTCTCCTGGCCCAGGTTAGGACAAGCACTCCTTCCCCACTGAGGCTGTAGACCCACCCACGTTTCAAGGTCAGCTGCAGGACCACCGGCTGCCACGAGCCTCCTCTGGAAACCCCCAGGTCCAGCTCTCTCTTCCTCCCGCGTGCTCTTACCCTCACCCACAGTTCAGCACTCCCCCACTCTCCCTGTGCACCTTGTACTCCTTCCCTAAATGGCCCCCTCACCCCCATGTTCGCTCCTTGGCATCATAATGGAGACTTTCTTTGGCCCTTGCTGCCCTAGACTCACAGTGGGTTTTCGGTTTCCACAGCTGGATGGCCGTTCTCCCTCTTCTTCTCTTTAGCTCCGGGCTTTCTGCTTCAACTTCCACTCAGCAAAACTCCCGCTCTGTCCCCACGTAGCTTCAAGCTGACCTCGGGGGCCCTGTGAATCTTCTTAAGTTCCTATCGCAAGGTTTGGATGGTCCACAGTTCAATCTGAGGTGAGACTAGGTTTAAATGACTTAGTAAAGGTCATTTCTGTATTTCATTATTAACACACACAAATGTCCAGAACGTCCCTATTTGTGAACTGACTTATGTTCCAAATATCAGCTCATAAATTAGTGGTTTGAATCTGGAAGTCCATATAGACAATATTATACATGAATTCATTCATTCATTCATTCAACAAATACATCTGAACAAAAGGCAGTCACTGTGCTGACCAACCTGCGGGGAACAAAGCCCTTGTCCTCAAGGGGCATATTCCCTGGTCAGGGGAGACAGATAACCCACAAATAAACAAGTAAAATATATATGGCAGATGATCCTAAGTGCCATTGAAAGGAATACAATAGGGAAAGGGAATAAGGAGTACTGGAATGGGGCTGGGATTATAAATAGGGTGGCCTGGGAAAGCTATTTGAGGGAAAACTGAAGGAGAGAGAGTGGGCGAGGAAAATCCAGACTCAAGGCAAGAGGGAAGCTGGTCTGTTCAAGGACCAACAAAAGGCCAGAGTAGCTAGAGCCGAGTGAGCACTGGGAGTGAAATATACTGGTTGGTTTCCTGGACAGCCCACTGGTGGTCAATGTAGCTGTAATTCTAATTCAATGCAAGACACATTTACTGGGTGCTGACTCTCTGCCAGGGGTTAGGGCTGAGACTCATTCTCTTGACTTCCGCAACCATGGCTCTCTGGGAATATCTCTTTGGAGTATCAGCTAGGAGTGCAAGAGACTACAGAGCCCACTCAGGGTAGCACAGCGGGCAGGCAGATGAGAAGCAATGCCCAGTAGACAAAACCTCCCTCCTGGAGGCAATGTGGGCATTAGAACCAGCTCTCAATTTGCTTGTAGACCAGATGGCTTCAATCACCTGGGGTGACCAACCATCTCTTGGTTTGGAAACCTAGGCACTTGATTCGTTCCTGAGTGTTGGTTTTTGTCCGTAGACATGTTATATAACCTTCCTGATCTTTGATTTCCTGGTGGTGATAATGACTGTTTCACCTCTTTTGTGAAAAATTAAATGAGGTTAGTGTCCATAACAGAGCCTTGTAAAACAGAACAGCCTACTGATCTGAGTCGTCATGATTTTAGAGCAGTCACTCTGTCTTCTACATCAGGGAATTAAGGGAAAAAGGGCTCAGGAACAGATACCTTCCAATGACACCTTCATATATGGAAATATCTTAAGTTTTATGTTGGCTGTCTAATCTCCTCTGGAAAAGGTGATGAGGGTGGGCAGTTTCAAGATGGTGAATAACTCTGCTAAAAGGTCCAGGTAGGAGAAGAAACAGGCTGATGAAAGAGAAAATTGCCTAACTCTAGGGGAGGTTGTGGAGTAGAATTTGAAGAAAGGTAGATAGTTCATCTAAAAAATGACAAGCAAGTGGACAGATCCAAACAAATCATTACAGAGGTAAAAGCACATTTCCCCTTTGGGCACTGCTGTTTTCTCTCCATTTCCCTGCATCCACCAGTCCCCACTTCCCACAATGTTTAAGCTGCTCAAATAGCCCAAGTCTCACTACCCCAGCCTCAACCATCCAATCCCTCCCAAATCTGCCTGCCTTCCCTCCAGTGCCCTTTTGAATGGGGCACTCTATGTAGGAAGGAAACTTTCTAGTGACAGAGAACTCATTTTCTTATTATAAGGCAAGCTGTACATTCTGGAGCACCCCTATTATTAGAATGTTCTTCCTTAAACTCACTTAAAATCTGCTTCCCTGTGATTTCTACTCCTAGGTCCTGGGTCACCCTCTGAGGGACTCAGAGGCATCCTGACTAACTCTTCTTCCAAGACACAGCTTTTCAGATATCTGAAGACAGGTCCCTTTCCCACTACCCTAACCCCAACACGTTCAGTTTAAGATTTTCTCCTTATCTTTGGTGTACTTCAATTTCGCCATGAAATATTTTGTTTTGTTTTGTTTTTTAAATGCTGCCCTGTATACAGTATGTGCTTTCAATCTGAAATTTCATGACCTTCTTCCGTTCTTAAAAATTCTTAGCCATGACTTCTTTAAGTATTGCTTCTCCCCCAGTCACTCTTTTTCTTTCATTGAAATGATTAGATATGTGTCAGAACCTTCTCAATCTACCTTCCCCGTCTCTTACAACTCTTTCATATTTATCTCTTTGTCTTTCTGAGCTGTGCTCTGAGTGAATTCCTCAGGACTGTCTTCCAATTCACAAATTCTCTCTTTAACTATGACCAATGTAGTGTTTACCCAATATTGTTTTATTTGCTCGTATCTATATATTTTAATTCCCTATTATTCCACAGCAGCTGAACTCCAGTCCACCTCTTTCTGCTCCAGAATTTGGCTTCCAGCCATGGAAAACTTTATCTTTCTATTAAATATGAATTGCACAAAAATATCTACCTTAATTTAAAGTACAGCTTTTCCTTTTAATGTTCTCCTTTTATATTCTAGTTGCTCTGGTTATCTTTTCAGAATAATAATGGTCTCAAAATGGGAACTTAACTCTCTGTCTTGACCTTCCCCCTGTAGTCCTTGAACTGACCTCATATGTCTGATCTCCTGAGCTTTCCTTATCAGGATCCTATCCTCTGAACTCACTCAATGATCCCCAGAACTGAATGCAGAATAGTCCAGAGAATGCTTGGAAAGTCAGTCTTAGAGACAGAGAACACTTAGCAAACAGGATTCTAACAACTCATGTTCTTTTACAGATGCATCTATAAAAGGATAAAAGGAAGACATTAGATAAATTTCTTTGAGGCAGTTAATGAGTAGGCCTAAACTATGCAGGGCTCAGGGTCATCTGTAAGGTCTGCAGGCCTTAGTAAATAATACTTCTTGATCCAGGGGAAATCAGGCCAAATTCCAGGTAAGAAGCCTCAAAGGGGGAAAGAAGTTGTCAAAGGCCAGTGGGAGGGAGTCTGTGGAGACAGGAGGGCCAGCCATGCTTTGGCTTTGGAGGTAATAATGGTTCAAACTAACTGAATGAAGCATATCTTTATGGGTCTCAGGTACTTCTTGACATCATATGGATTCCCTTCCACCTTGTCTAATTGTCACTCCATCATGGTCTAACCATTGGTAAGGTTTTCTGGAGAGCAATTGGAGAGCATATGCAAACTTTTCTACTCAGAGGGAATGAGTTCTCCTTGTTTTCAGCAGAAGGATGGTCTTGAAAGGAAAAGGCGACCACAGGTCATTATGATTGGTTTTCTCTTTTTCAGAAAACATCAGGTGAAGCCATCCGATGTAAGAGCATAAAGTGCCAACAATTATTAGCCCTCTTCAAAATAGTTTGTGAAGTTGTCTGCTGAAAAGACCATGAGTTCTTGATTCCAAACTTTTGAAATCTCAGCTTTATCATGTACTAGCTGTGCAGTGTTGGGGTGGTTTCTTAATCCCTCTGAGATTCAACTTTTGTTAAATGGGATAGTGATACTACATTTTTAGAAATGTGGATTAAAGGAAATAATGCATATAAAGGGCATAGAATAAGTGTTCAGTAAAAATTGTTGGCACCCTTTCCTTTGATTGGGTGTCATTTGACAGAACTGTATGAGGAAGGAAGAAAGAAAGTGAAAAGCATGAAGGGGATTGTTAAGGATGGAGGGGTTGTTTAGAATGGGGAGGATTGTTAAGGGCTTTTGCTAAAGGACCTAAAGCCACTTTGGCCATTAGTAGTTGACAGAATCTAGTGGTAAATTTTGGTCACCTCCAACAGTTAGGGGTGGGTGGAACTCCATGTCTTCTTCCTCCACAGCTTGGCTACCTGGTGGTAGGCAACAATAAAAGCAAGCCTCGGACCCCATTCTACCACATTTTGATATTGATCAGCACTCAGGTCCCCAAACAATCATGTAAGCCGAACCATAAGCTCGGGATGACCCCACTCTCAGTCCTTTTAGGCAATCTGACAAGCACACTGCATGAAAGATTTACCCCAAGCAAGCCAAGGCAAATGCATCAAACATTCTGACAGCAGAATCAGCACACACATCTTCTACCAAGTGTGGGGTACAGAGGATAAATGACATTCCAGGTCAAGAGCAGCCCTCTGAAGGTGGTAGATCACCAGAATCATGCAAGGGAAGACATGCCTTTACAAATTTTCTAGGCAATCATTTATTTGGAGCACCATTTACTTCACCAATGAAAAAATATTTTGCCATCCTTTATGCTAATTAACCAATTCTCAGACACAGGTTTAGATCAGGAGAGCTGAAGTGTTTTATGTCCTTCTGTGGTGTTCATCTCTGAGTATGTGTCTCCAATATTCATGAATGTCGATTATAGTTAACTTGCACTCACAATACACATCATGTTGTCTACGCTGAAGTGTTTTAAGGGAAATTACATGCACTATAACAAGGACAGTTAGGCAGAAGACTTGGAAAGACCTATATTATTCAAGTAAAATCTAAATATAGGAAATTGCAGTCACTTGTTCAGACAGAGGAACAAACAGCACTCTCTTTCTCAGATCTGAATGATTCCCATTTCCTGGCTTGTTTATCATAATCCCTCTTTTGGCCAGGAAGTCACTCAATTCCCACTCAAATTTGCTCATTTCCCCACCATCCCACCCAGTCTCCAAGAGACATTTTTGATATAAAGATTTTCATAGAAACCTGAAGCTTCAGTGCTAGGACAGCAGGACTCTATTAAAACTTTAATATTATATACATATATATTTGCATTTCTTTCAAACTCAAGTTTGTTCAGTGCAGCAGGATAGCTAACATTCCACCTTAGATAATACTTTTCTCAGCCCCTAAACTTCCTTTAACTTTTCCCAGAAAGTTTAGCAGAAAGACTCTGGGCTTCATCTACTGGCAGATTTTGATCAAAGGGTGGGTTGCTGGGATTCAGGAGGCCAGCACACACACACTGGCCTTGGAGCCTAGCCAGAAGTTATAGGGACACAAGCAGGGTGTACTTGCCACTCTCCCCTCACGGTGTAACCGAACAGCCTCCATTGTATCACTTGTTTGGCTGCTTAATGTGAAGACCACGCTGGATTAAGAGCCAAATGTCTGGATTCAAGCTCCAGCTCTGTCATCTGCCAGCTGTGTATGTTTGGGTAAATCATCTGATGCTTCTCAAGCCCAATTTCCTAAACTGTCAGATAGGGCTAGTGAGTGCACTCTGACTCACAGGGTGGTCATTAGACCAAATGGCAGATTGTGCAGATTTAGCTTCGTAAATTATAAAGTGTTCAATGGGTGCTAAGAAGTACTTGTATCCATCATGCACATACATGTTTGTATGTGAACAAACATACATAATTGTTTCATGTGAACATACCTGATCTTTACAAGTAGACTCTATGATTCTAGAAAGGGGAGGCTGCAAACTACGTATCTTTGCAGTACCTAACACAGTGTCACGCGCCTACTGACACTTAATGGGTAAATGAAAGAATGAGATTCCAATAGTATGGGAAAAAGATAAGGACTTGGCTATATCATATACCTAGGAAGAGTATTCAACATCATTTATTCAACAAAAAGTTACTGAAGACCTGCCATGTTCAAAGTCTTGTGTAAGGCTTTGAACATAGATGAGTGGCCTCTACCTTCAGGAAATTAAGTGGAATAACGTGCTAAAAAGGCGAAGAGGAGAGTCTGTACTGAACACAGCAGGAACACAAGGAAGGGCTTGGCCAATTCTACCCCATTGGGGGTTGAGGGTGGAAATGAGAAGAGGAAGGAAGAGCTTCATACAGAAGCTGAGGCATGAACTATGTTTTGAAAGATAAGGGGGTACGTGACATCTGGGGACTCAAAAGGCCCAGGTGCTGTGTTCCAGAGGGAAAATGTGAGCAGAACCAGCAAGAGAGCAGGGCTAAAGGCTTACAAGTGGTTTGTAGGGCCAGAGAGTAAGGAGCAAGGGAGGAGTGGTTAGATAGAGGTGAAACTAGAAAAGGAAATCTTTCCCACTCTGTTTCTAAGAAAGGGGATTTTTCCCACACACTCTCCTGACTTCTCTCCATTCTTGGGGAGGTGCAGTGACTTCTCTGACCGGTAAATTGGAGAATAGAGAGCATGTATCCTGCTCAGCCCTGTCCTTCCTCTTCTTTTTGTGATCCGGAATGTCTGCCACATGGAAATCTGCTTCTCTGTGCGCCAGTCCACACACCTGGGGCCTGCGTGCAGGAATCTGCCTAATTGGGGGTCAGCTGGCAGGCCCCTTGGCTCTCTTACTAAGCTATATTCTCCACTTTAGCCTTGATCAGTAATGTAGGTGATGTTCTGGCCGTGTTTGCACCTTTTGTTTGATTTTGCAATTTGTCCAGAGCCCACATGGGGAAGAGGGATATGCTTTGTGTTGGGTGCCCCACCAGATAGATAGGGGCCGGACCATGGAGGGCTTGGAATGGTCTGCCTACAAATTTAGAATGTGGTGAACCAAAGGGTCCCTGCTACAATGAGCGTGGGATGAGAGGACCTGTAGAGGGAAACAATTAATGTAGACTTTGTAGGAAAAGCATGGATCTGAGTTTCAGGAGAATTGGGAGCCACCTGGACTCTGGATGACTTTGGGCAGGTCGCTTAAACCTTCCAGGTCAATTTCCTCATCTGTAGAATGAGTTGGTTTATAAAAATCTCTAATGGCCCTCTCAACTTATATAAACTTAGATCAGGGAGGATTTCCTAACAGGAGGAAGTTTTGAACACTGGAGCAGGTCAAACAATGTGGCAGGCTGTGGAATTTCTTTCTTTGGAGGTCTTGAAGAAGCGGTTGGTTTAGCATCCCATTTAGATAAGCAATTTAACTTGTATATGCCAGGTACTCTATCACAAGAGTTATGTGAACTCTCTTATTAATTCTCATGCCAACGTGTGAAATAGAGACTATTATCATTCCTCGTTGACATTCAAGGAAACAGAGACTTGGAAGAGTTAAGTAACTTTCCCAGGAGCCTACAACTAGTAAGTGCCAGTGCTGGGCTTTGAACTTGGGCGGTCTGGCACCACGGCTGCACCCTCCAGCACTCCACTGCACCACCTCCGTGCTAAGAGGCAGGTCTGGGTCCTTTCCCAAAAGCCCATCATGATCCATGGTGTCTCTGGAGGGACCCAGTTTGCAGCTTCTCAGACATGTGCAAAAAGCAGGTGCTTGGCTAGTGAGAGAAACCAAACTCTTTTGGCTCTCTCTTAGCTCTATGCCCTCGCTTTTGACATTCAGGGGTGAGAAGCACTTGTTTGGCAATTAATAATACACTGCCTTGTCACATCTCTTTATTGATGTCTTTATTGTTGTTCAGTTTCTATGTGCTTATGATTTGTCTCCTTCCTTAATACTGATTGCATAATTACCACCTGTCAGGCACTGTTCTACGTGCCTCAAATATGTTATTCCATTTAACACTCACAACAATCCTTCAAGGTAGGTACTATTATTATCCCCAATTTACAGCTGAGAAGACTGAGGCACAGTGGGAAGAATGCTATTATATCGCCAATAGAACATAGACACTGACAGCGTATACCAGCTCTTCAGTACATATTTGCGAATGGATTGACTAGTCAAGGTTCATTTATTTCAAAGATTCCCTTTGACCAGGTCTTTCCATAGTCTTCTATTTATTCTCTACTTAGCTCTATCTTTTCTTTTTTTTTAAAAAATAATTTATTTATTTATTTATTTATTTATTTATTTATTTATTTATTTATGGCTGTGTTTGGTCTTCGTTTCTGTGCAAAAGCTTTCTCTAGTTGTGGCAAGCGGGGGCCACTCTTCATCACGGTGCGCGGGCCTCTCACTATCGCGGTCTCTCTTGTTGCGGAGCACAGGCTCCAGAAGCGCAGGCTCAGTAGTTGTGGCGCACGGGCCTAGTTGCTCCGCGGCATGTGGGATCTTCTCAGACCAGGGCTCGAACCTGTGTACCCTGCATTGGCAGGCAGATTCTCAACCACTGCGCCACTAGGGAAGCCCGCTCTATCTTTTCTATAAGCTCTATCTGTTCTTCTATTGGCTGTGTCTAAGATGCTGATTGAAAACAGAAACAGCCTTCCAGGTGTGGGACATTCCTAAATACCTGTTCTAGAGGACCCTGGGGAAGCCACAGGAGCCTCCCAATCCAGAATACACACAACGCCTTAGACTCAATAATTATGCATCAATTGACTAACTTATTGATGGTATGTTGGTTTGCTTCACGATCTGCTGGTGAACATGTTTGTTCATTCTTTCATGAATTTTAGGTCTGAGAGTTAGAATTTTTCTTGCCTTTTTTGTTTTTCATTCATCTGAATTTTGGCTTAAAAATAGAAATAGGAGAAACTAAAATCAGCAGAATGAGGGTTTCATGGAGTAGATATGATTTTCCTTTTTTTTTTTAATTAATTAATTAATTTATTTATTTATGGCTGTGTTGGGTCTTCGTTTCTGTGTGAGGGCTTTCTCTAGTTGCAGCAAGTGGGGGCCACTCTTCATCGTGGTGCGTGGGCCTCTCATTATCGCGGCCTCTCTTGTTGCAGAGCACAGGCTCCAGACGCGCAGGCTCAGTAATTGTGGCTCACGGGCCTAGTTGCTCCGCGGCATGTGGGATCCTCCCAGAACAGGGCTCGAACCCGTGTCCCCTGCATTGGCAGGCAGATTCTCAACCACTGCGCCACCAGGGAAGCCCCCAGATATGATTTTCTGAACTGATGTGTGTGTGTGTGTGTGTGTGTGTGTGTGTGTGTGTGTTTACATGTATATACATATTTTGGAAGGTGGCTGGGGCCTGGGGATGGGGGGAACCTCTCCTCTCTACCTCTTGATGTCCTGTAAACTGTGTCAACTCCAAAGCCACAATTTCTATTTTTATATTGGGCTCTGACAATAAATAGTCGGATTTTTATTTTATTTTACATTGGTCTTCTCCAATGGCGATGCACCCACTTTGGACACACTGTCTACACTAGCATTACACTTTGCAAACCAACCCGACCCGACTGTAGCTGGGACAATCTGCAGTGGCAGCAGCAGGAATTCACATAAATCAGACGCTAGTCAGGTGTGGAAGCTGAGGTTGACTGATCCTATGTGCCCACCACCTCTTGTATCCTCACTTGTTTAAACCCCTTGTGGACAAAATCAATTTTCCACAAGAAGAGTTAAACAAGAATGAACACAAGAGGCTCTTTGCCTCTTCACTTCCGACCCTTCTTTGGTGAACACTCTGCTCCAAAATTGCAGTTAGAAAAATCTCAAATTCAACCTTGGGCATGTTTCTTTTGGCTTCACTTGTGACACGTCTCTAAATAAATGTTAGCGTTTTGCAACTTTGAAAAATACCAGAAGTACACATTTCTCCATAAAACCCAGGAAATTCTCAGTATTAGCGCATGAGCCATAACTCTGACGCTTTACTGGAGAATGAGTGTGCACGGCCTCCCTCCAGTGCATGCTTAGGCCTCTCCAGATCAGGTGGTGCAGGTGGCCATCTGGATAGAATCAGTATCAGCTCAGCGACAAGTCCTGTGAAGACCCCAGGTTTCAATTTTCTAACAGGAGACTCACATTCTCCACCTGAACTGACTGGTGTGAAGAAAATATGGGTACACTGAATGTACCTAAGGAAAGGTAATGCTCGTCCACACGTTCCTGTGGTACAAGTGGGAGCTATGTTATAACTTCCCACAACGCAATCCACAATAGTGAGATCTGGTCATGCAATCTATGACTTTCCCTGGATAGGCAGTAAACATAGTTCATCTATGTTAAAATCAAGGGTAGGCAAAAAAATATGAAGAAGCAATTCACAGAGGAGGAAACATAAATGGCTACTAAACATATGATGAAATGAATTATCATGGTGGTTATCAGGGAAATGCAAGTGAAAACTACAACAGGTTACCATTTTATGCCATTAGATGGGGTATAAAATTACACTAAATGATGGTATGGATGTTGAACAATGGGAAATCTTATACCCTGCTGTTGGGAGTATACATTGGTTCAGTTACTTTAGAGAAAAATTTGGCATTATTTAGTCACGGTGAAGATGTGCATTCCCTTTGCCTTAGGTAGTCAGTCCACTATTAGAACAAGTCTCACACGAGTGCAAAGGAGATATGTACATGGACATCTGGAGTAAGATTATTGGTTAAAACAAAACAATGGAAACAACTTAATGTCCATCAACAGTGCATAAATAAATGGTGGTGCCTTCATATAATCAAGTACTATATAGGGGTGAAAATGAACAAGAGCAACATGCATCAACATGGATGAAGGTCACAAACAAAAAGTAAGAGAACAAAAGCCATTTGTAGACTAATAAATACAGTATGATATTACTGATACATAGTTAAAAAGAGACAAAATACCACATGTTTCTCAGGGATCCATATATATGCATATAATAAAAGTGTAAAGAAATGCGTGAAAATGAAAAGCACAAAATCAGGATGGTGAGTTGTTCTGGGATGGAGAACACACTTGTTCTGGGATGGGAAGGATACACAGAAAGTTATCTATTATTTTGATATAACTTGTATTTCTTAAGTTGGGTGGGTATTCATTGTATTCTTCTTTATATCATTTTGTATGCCTTAAATATTTTATAATACACTTAAAAATATTCCTTTGAGATGCCAAAGAATTGCAGAGCTAGAAAGGCCTTAGAAATCATCTAGTTCAACAATCTCCCTTTAAACATGATGACAAATAATTAAAATCAGAAATGGAAGAGGAGGCATTGTAACTAATGGCACAGAAGTAAAAAGGAATATAAGAGGCTACTATAAAAAATTATACGCCAACAAATTGGATAACCTAGAGGAAAGGACACATTCTTAGAAACACACAAACTATGAAGACTGAATCAGGAAGAAACAGAAAATCTGAACATACCTATAGCTAGCTAGTAAGGAGATTGAATTAAAATTCAAAAACCTCTCAATAAAGAAAAGTCCAGGACCAGATGGCTTCACTGAATAATTCTACCAAACATTTAAAGAAGAATTAATGTCAATCCTTCTCAAACTCTTCCAAAAAATTGAAGAGGAGAGAATACTTTCAAACTCCTTTTACAAGGCCAATATTACCCTGATACCAAAGCCAGACAAAGAGACTAAAAGAAAAGAAAACTACAGACCAATATCCCTGATGAATATTGATGTAAAAATCCTCAACAAAATATTAGCTAACCAAGTTCAATAGCACATTAAAAGGATTATACACCATAACCAAGTGGCATTTATCCCTCGGATGTAAGGGTGGTTCAACATACAAAAATCAATGAATGTAACACACTACGTTGATAGAATAATAGACAAAATTTACATGATCACCTCAACTGATGCAGAAAAAGCATTTGACATAATTAAAAATCCTTTTTTGATGAAAACACTGAACAGGCTATGAATAGAGGGAAACTACATCAACATAATAAAGGTCATATACTAAAATCCTATATAGCTAACATCATACTCAACAGTGAAAAGCTGAAAGCTTCTCCTCTAAGATAGAAACAGGACTAATATCCACTCTTGCCATTTCTATTCAACATAGTACTGGAAGTCCAAGCCAGAGCAATTAGGCAAGAAAAATAAGTAGAAGACATTCAAATTGGAAAAGAAGAAGTAAAATTATCTGTTTGCAGATTACATGATCTTATATGTAGAAAACCCTAAAGATTCCACAAAAAACAAAATTGTTAGAATTAAGAAACTAATCAGCAAAGTTGCAGGATATAAAACCAGCACTCGGGCTTCCCTGGTGGCGCAGTGGTTGAGAATCTACCTGCCAGTGCAGGGGACACGGGTTCGAGCCCTGGTCTGGGAAGATCCCACATGCCACAGAGCAACTAGGCCCGTGAGCCACAATTACTGAGCCTGCGCGTCTGGATCCCGTGCTCCGCAACAAGCGAGACCACGATGGTGAGAGGCCCGCGCACCGCGATGAAGAGTGGCCCCCACTCGCCGCAACTGGAGAAAGCCCTCGCACAGAAACGAAGACCCAACAGAGCCATAAATAAATAAATAAATAAATTAGTTAATTTAAAAAAAACAAACAAAATTAAAAAAAAAAACAAAAAAAACAAACCAGCACTCAAAAATCAGTTGCATTTTTATGCACCAACAGTAAATGATCCAAAAAGAAAATTAAGAAAACAATAACATCAAAAAGGATAAAATACCCTGGAATAAACTTAACCAAGGAGGTAAAAGACTTGTACACTGAAAACTACAGAACAGTGATAAAAGAAATTAAAGAAGACACAAATAAGTGGAAAGAAATCCGATGTTCATGGATTGGAAGACTTAATATTGTTAAGACGTCCATACTGCCCAGACCCATATACAGATTCGATAAAATCCCCATCAAAATCCCAACGGCATTTTTTGTAGAAAGGAAAAAAATCATAAAATACACATAGCATCTCAAAAAATCCCAAATAGCCAAAAAATCTTGAGAAAGAAGAACAAAGCTGGAGGCTGCACACTTTCTGATTTCAAAACATATTACAAAGCTATAGTAATTAAAATTGTATAGTGCTAGCATAAATACAGACATATAGACCAGTGGAACTAAATAGAGAGCCCCCAGATAAACCCTCATATATATGGTCAAATGATCTTTGACAAGGATACTAAGGCTACAAAATGGGAAAAGGATAATCTCTTCAATAAATGGTGTTGAGAAAACTGAATATCCACATGCAAAAGAATGAAGATGGACCCTTATCTTACACTATATGCAAAAATTAAAGTCCTAAATGTAAGACCTGAAACTATAAAACTCCTAGAAGAAAACACAGGGAAAGACTTCATGACATTGGAGTAGGCAATGATTTCTTAGATATAACACCAAATGCACAGGCAACAGAAGCAAAAACAGACAAGTGGTACTACATCAAACTTTAAAACTTATGCACAGCAAAGGGTACAATTATCAGAGTAATAGGCAACCTACAGAACGGGAGAAAATATTTGCAAACCACATATTGAATAAGGAATTAGTCTTCAGAATATGCAAAGAACTCCTACAACACAACAACAACAAAACAAATAACCTGATCAAAAATGGGCAAAGGACTTGAACAGGTATTTCTCCAAAGAAGATATACAAATGGCCAACAAATATATGAAAAGATGCTCAATACCACTAATCGTCAAGAAAATGCAAATAAAAACATGAGATATCACCTCAAAACTGTTAGGATGGCCACTATACAAACCAAACCAAACCAAACCCCAGAAAATAATGAGTGTTGGATATGAAGAACTTGGAGTTTTTGTGCACTGTTGACAGGGTTATAAAATGGTGTAGCCATTATGAAAAACAATATGGGGGTTTCACAAGAAATTAAAAATAGAACTACCATGTGATCCAGCAATACCACTTCTGGGTATATGTCCAAAAGAACTGAAAATAGGATCTCGAAGAGATATTTGCACACCCACATTCATTGCAACATTATTCACAATAGCCAAGATCTGGAAGCATCCTAAATGTTCATCAACAGATGAACAGATAAAGAAAATGTGTATATACATGTAATGGAATACTATTCAGCTTTAATAAAGAAGGAATTCCTGGCATGGGCTACAACATGGATAAACTTCAGGACATTATGCTAAGTTAAATAAGCTGGTCACAAAAAGACAAATACTGCATGATTCCACTTATATGAGGTAGCTAAAGTAATCAAACTTATAGAAACGGAAAGTAGGATGGTGTCTGCCAGGGCCTGAGGAGGGGAAAATAAGACTTTGCTTTTCAATGGGTATAGAATTTTAGTAATACAAGATGAAAATATTCTAGAAATCTGTTGTATAGCACCATGAATGGCATATAGTTAACAATGCTGTAATGTGCACTTAAACATTATTAAGAGGGTAAATTTATGCTGTGTGTTTTTTTACAACTAAAAAACAAAAAAACATGATGAAAGCAAGGTCCAGGATGATGGACTGACTTACCCAAGATCATGAACTATTTAGTGCTGGGGCTAGAACGGGGGCTGGCCAAGTCCAGATCATAGGCCTTTTCTCTACACCTTGCCACCTCCTTGTGCTGATTTGTTTTATTTGTAACATCATTTCAGAGATGTGAGATGGCCTTTAGTGATGATTGCTCTGGGGGAGAATCAACTCTTTGTTGAACCATGATGTCTCTGCTTCAAATATTGCCTTATATCTTTGTGAGACTTGCCCATCAAACTTCTCTAATCGAGTTCCTAATTTTATTGCAAGCAATCACACATTAATATTGTGCTCAGCTTTTGCTGCCTTTCAATTGTGGAGCTCAGGGCCCTTCCAAGGCAGTTAAGATTCATGATTTGCTTACTGGATGACATGACAGCTATATTATAGAGAGAAAAATGCTGAGGCCTAGAAAGGTTAAAGGGCCTATCTAACATTACAATGTCATCCTTGAGGGGAAGACACTTTATTTTAAGGTCAAATTATTTAAAACTTCTCCACCCCCTCCCTCACTTCAGCAGACGATGGTCTGTCTCCTTCCCTAGCAGTGGAAAGTGATTAAAATATAGAAGGTTTAGTCCCAGCAGTACCTTTTGACCTTGGAAATGCCCTTCCCACCACCAGTCTCTGTGAGAAAAGTATAAAGCGTTTCCTTGGTTATAAGGACACCTTTCTGCAAATTTTCGTAATTTGGGGTGACTGAGAGTTCAAGGTGAGAGGGGGCATGGGAACCGCTCCCCAGAGCGGGAATGTGGGCATGTTAAAATAAGTAGCCCCTGCAAACGGGAGTTCACAGCCAAAGGCGTCCTGAGTCCAGTCATAACTCACGGTTTCCTGAACACTCCAGAGGCTCCTGAGGGTAATTAGGGCTGCCTTCTCAGGGGCCCATGTGCCCCAAATGGGTCCCTGGGGATTGAGGCTGGGCACCCGGTCAGCCGGCCTCTTGGATCAGCTCAGGTTCTGGGTTTAGAAAATAACAGGCTGCCAGCCATCGACCCGTCTTCCCGGAGGGTTTGCTTCCTTTCGGTGAACTTGCCTAAACTGGCTTCCAGGAAGAATGCCAGGAGCGCGGCATTCTTCAATACAGACAAGCAGTGGCCGCGCGGGGTGCCGGGGTGCCGGCTTCCCCAGGACCCTGCTGCCCCCGCGTGGGAGCCGCGTGGACCCCGAAGCCCCGCCTCCCAGGGGGTGTTTGCTGGTGCCCAGAGGCTCCTGGGACCCCAGTGTTCGTGGGTATCCTTGCGCCCTGCCGAATCTCCCGCCTTGCATTCCTCACCCCGGGGTGGGCATGCTTGTCCCCACTCCCCGGGCCTCCAGCCTGACCTCTGGGTCCTGATGTTGGCACGGATTTACGACCCTGAGCTGCTTTTTTATTTCTTCGGGAAGTAAACGTTTTGGTTGGGAAGTTTTTCAATTTCCTCCTGGCTTGGACCAAACTGCTCAGATTTCCAAGGGTGAGATTCCCCTCTCCTCCTGGCTAGGGGGCTCACTCCACCTGCAGACAGGCCTCTGCAAATGCTTTGAGGGTGGAGCAGACAGGAAGCCCCTCCCTGGCAGGCCTCCTCCTTTCCAAAATGTACATGAGGGGCAGGGGCATGATGACAGCCATCAACCAGCCTTCCCTAAGTGTCCCCTCCAGGTCAATCACCAATTCTCCTAAGCCACAGTCTCCTAGGACAGGGCCGGAAACCGACGCCTTCCCCCAGTGGCCCAGGTGGTTCTGATACACCCCAAAGTTCTAGACCAACTGCTGTAGTCACTGTACAGTAGAGAGAATGGGGCAAAGCAAGTCTTAGTCCCCCTACTTTTAGGGTGAACTAATCCTCCTGAAGCCGTACAGCATCATTCGCAAGAAAAAATGACGAACCCAAGACAGTGCAACAGTGCCGTGCATCGGCTTCTCACCAACAACATTGCGCCTTTTTTCTTTCTTTCTTTCTTTCTTTTTTTCCCTCCATAAGATCCCCTCCTTCTAATCCCCATACTCACCCTCCCACGCAGTTTTCCCTCTTAGCCTGGTGCCCGACACGATGTCATTTGAAAGTCAGGGAAAGCAGGAAAGTAAGGGAAAGCAGTAAATTCGGGGCATCCCTTTTATACCTTGGTGAATATCTTCCGTTTTGATGGGCCCTTTTATCCTGAAATGCTTCACCCACTTTATATCCCAGGATAACTTCACCCACCACTGAAGTACCGCCAGCCGGCTCGGGAGGGTAAAGTGGCAGCTGTTCCTCTGTTTAGGGCAGGAAGCGAAGAAGAACATGATATTCAATTAAAACTGCAGGGGGATTTCAGCGAGACAGCAGGGTCTAATGGAGACTGATGGCCCGGGAGATCAGCCGGTCTGAGTTCTATCCCCATCTCTGCCACCAGCTCATGGGGGTGACCTTGGGCCTGTCACTAAAACGTTCTGGGCCTTCATTTCATCTGAAAAATGGTGGTGATGATACCTGTATCTTCACAGGGATAGTTCTGAGGATTAGGGAGATTAGGAAAATACACAGGGCTCTTTTGATCCCTTCAAAGTCAGCAGCAAAGGATGGTGGATGCAGAAAGCCGTCTTAGGCTGAGTGGAATCGGCTGCCAATTACAGGATGTGATTCGAGGTGTAATGAAAAGGCGGCCAGTGCAGAGATACCTCGCCTACCAGCCTGAAGAGTTGCTCTGAAATCCCATTGCTGGAATGGCATGCAGAGAGCCAGGTTCAAATATAAATGTGACCTATAGGAGCGACAGCACCTCCCCTGCCTTCTCATGAGTTGGCTGGAACAGTTTGCCAGTTTCCCAGGAGAAAAAAGTGTCCTGAGTGAGTAGGGAACTTGAACAGGTCCATGTTGTTGGAGCAGAGTTTAGTACAAAGAATGAGCAAAATTGGTGTCAGAATGATGGTGGTTAGGGACTTGGGGAGGGAAGTAATATTACAGAAGCTGGTTTTTTAAAACACGTGTAATCAATGTTAGCTTATCAATAACAATAAGATAGCCCTCCCAAGATGATGTTGGCTGAAGTCTGTCCTCTCTGTAAGACACTGTACCTGTCATTTCTTATCGATTTTTGCTCTTTATATGTAGCTATCCTTACATATATGTTCAGGACACCAAGAAAAAGAGTCGTTCTCCAGAAAGCATTATGATGAGGACTGCAGTTGTGTTGGCCAGTATTATCATTTCCATGTGCACGTTTGGTAGGTGTCAGGCATCATACTAGGGAGGGTGATGGAGTCCAGGAGCTTGAGTTGGATTCCCAGTTCTGTCACTTTGCTCTGGGACCCTGAATGCTTGAGCTTTCTGAAACCCAGTTTCACTATTTGGAAAATTGGGGTAAGAGACCTGCTTCACAGCTCTTTCCAGAGGATCAAATGACGTGGTGTAATGTGCAAAACGCATATGTATATGGCAGAGGGCAATAAAAAGGAGGGCTGGGGCTTCCCTGGTGGCGCAGTGGTTGGGAGTCTGCCTGCCAGTGCAGGGGACACGGGTTCGAGCCCTGGTCTGGGAGGATCCCACATGCTGTGGAGCGGCTGGGCCCGTGAGCCACAATTACTGAGCCTGCGCGTTTGGAGCCTGTGCTCCGCAGCAAGAGGGGCCGCGATGGTGAGAGGCCCATGAACCATGATGAAGAGTGGCCCCCACTTACTGCAATTGGAGAGAGCCCTCACACGGGGACGGGGACCCAACGCAGCCATAAATAAATAAATAAAATTAAAAAAAAAAAAAAAAAAGGAGAGATGTTGTCTCAGTCAGGGTAGGCTGGGTTATGCTGCAGTAACAAATAGCCCATAACCCCAGCATTCTATGGCTTAAAGCAACAAAGGTAGATTTCTTACTCCTGCTACAGGTCTACCACAGATCAGCCTAGAGGGCGCTCTGCTCATTGTAGTCACAGTAGGAGACAGGCTGGTGGAACAGCCATCAACTGCTGGGTTAGAGGGAAATAAAGAACTGCATTGGCTCTTAAAGCTTCTGCTTCTAGTTCATTAACCCAAGAAAGTCACACGGCCCTATCGACTTCAGGTGGGTGGGGAAGTGTGATCCTACTACGTGTCAGAAGAAGAGAGATCTGGGCTCTTTATTCACAGCCCTATGGCAGGCACAGTTGCTGTTCTACAAGGCTGGATAAGATGTGGTCCCTGCCTTCAAGGAGCTTACCCAGAACTTACCTCCAGATCATGCCCCAGAGGCTCCAGAAACAGCTCCAGAAGAGCGCATGCACCTTCCGCCCCGGATTCCCTCCCCCACCTCTGCCCCACGCCTTCTCCTGGGCTGGGCTGCACTCACTCCCATCTCAGGAATGCCTGTGCTAAAGGCAGGTGGAACACCCACCCGCTTCCTTGGCCTCTGCCTCACTGGTTGTAAAATAACCCCAAGGCCTCTCTTTCAGAGCTGGTGTCCTGCCTTTGTCCTTCACCCGGACTGCGCGGAAAGGTGCCCAGGCAGCAGGCCCCTCAGGACGGCCTCTCCTGGCTGCAGCCAATTGCACTGGGCTTGACTGCTGCTGGGAAGCACAGCTCTTCACCTGCCTCCAGCCCTTCCCTTGGCCCAAGCTCAGGTCTGTCATTCTGCCTTTGGGGAAGAAGCAGGCAAACTTAGGTCAGGCTTTGCCCCTCCCAACCTCCCTTAGAACCGTTTTCCTGCTCTTCTGCCAGACTGTAGACATCTCCGGCATCCCCTTCTCCATCATCCACAGATTCCTGGCATGGCCTGAGATTCAGCAAAGTTTTCCCTCCTTCCTCCTGAGTCATGTTCCTTCTCCTTGACACTTCGGTTGGGACCCTGAAAGAAAATGAAAGGGTTTAATGTAATATTCTTAGTAATAACAATAAATAGCTTACCATGTGCCAGGCTCTGAGTACATAACAAATACTAACTCATTAAATGTTCACAACAAGCCTACAAAATCGGGATTATTTACAGTCTCGTTTTAGAAATGAGGTGGAAACAGGCCCAGAGAGGTGAAGTAAGTTGTCCAAGGTCACACAGCTAGTAAGTGGCAGAGCTGGGATTTAACCCAGGCAGTCTGACTGCAAAGCACATGCAAATCATTTTCCGTCATGGTAGTTATTTACACAGTGGTTGAGAGAGGTGGTTGAAGTTATGGATTGTAAGAGCGATTCACTCCCAGATGCCTTCATGAGGTATTATGAGGCTGTCACTGCCCTCTGGTGGTCATTAGTGAGCATTGCCACTCAAAGTGCACTGACCCTAACCCGCTGGCAAAGCGTTTCACGGAATTCAGAGTAAACTGGCAAATAAATGCGCAGCTTACATGAGGCAGTGTCATATTGACAATTTCTTTCCCTCTGACTTGGTGTGTTTTACATTTGTTTTTTTCCTCTGGGAGGAAAAAAAAAAAAAAGAAGGGAGAACAAAATGCACACAGGCAGCTCTCCACCTCTATGAGAATAAGCAGAAGAAAACCACAATTATGTAACTATCAAATAAGTCTGTGTGTTTATTGTCATGGAAATTGTGATGTAGCATGGATGCCCATGAAATGTCATCCTAAACAGATGCAAAAGCACATTTTCAGTCGTTTATAACTAAGTTAGCGTAAAATGCTCGCCTTAATTAATCAGGGTATTCTTCCACTATAGAACGCTGCATGCAAGAAGATTCTTATCTGTAAAGTTCAGCCACTTTGGATAATCTGTGTTCGAAAAGAAATCTGAAGTCATTTTTTGGTTTGATGTAGAAAGACGAAGGTGACCACGTCTGATGTGGTTGTAATCGGACAGCTTGGCCTGAGAAAGTGTTTCGTTAGTTACTACAATTCAGGAGCAACCTGGCTTCTTATCAAGCCCCAGCTAAGAGGACCCCTCAGACAAGGTGATCTGGTAAGTCTTCACTGGGAGGGGGGAGAGGGAAAGATGACGGAGGAAAGGGATCCCCGCCTGCAGCCACAGAAACCCCTGGTCTGGGCCTGGAGGCTGGCCCGGGAATTACCCAGATGAAGCCCCTGGTAACAGGTGGGAGACCTGAGGAGTCATGGCTTCTGGAGTTTGGGTTTTCAGCCCCCAGATGGAGAATCATTAGCATTGGCAGATCTTAATTTGGCTACTTAGTTTCCCTTCTTGAGAAGATCAAGCAAGTTATGCATGCACAGGACTTTGGTCACACCAACAGTAAATGCTTCACTGATCAGAATTCCTCTGTGTATTTTTCATCCCCTGCCAACACACTTTGCTCATATCAATGTGAAAAATTGCAAGAAAACTGCTGATAGGAAGAGTTAGTAAGACAGACCTACTTTCAGGACACATTTAGGATCTGTACTTAGTCCCAGCCGCAGGTCATGCCTGGAAGATGAACATTCATATCCTGTCCTTGGGTAACATTTCTGGTCCATGCCTACACCTTCAAATCATTGTCTCCACATGGGCCACGTGCTAATCCATTTCCTTACTGCTGCCTCTGTCCTGGGGTCCCAACTTGCATCCAGCTGCCCAGTGGCAAGCTCCATCCAGGTGTCCCCCAGGACCCCACTCAGCATGTCCAAGGTAGACCAGAGTGTCCTGTCCCTCGAAGTGCCTCCCCTCGACGTCTTGATTTCTTTCACCAGCTTCACCATCTCCCTGTGATTCCAGCTCAAAACCTGAAATTCCTCAACTTTGCTTCACGCTCCTGCCCCACCCACTGGATCTAGTCACTTGCAGAGATGGCTTACATCTGTCCTCTTCTTCCTGCTCCCCAACCTCACTGCCCCGGATGGCACAATGTAGTGGATGAGTACCAGTTTCAGAGTCAGACATGGGTTCAAATCCCAGCTCTGTTGTTTATTATATGTATGAGTGTGGACTTTTAATGTATTCAAGCCTCATTTGTACAATGGAAGATGGATGATGAGTTCAGTAGGATAATCTAGGTTAAATGTCTGGCATGTGGTAGGGGCTCAGTGTATGTTATTTCTCTTTCCTTCCATTCAGGCCTTGTTGTTTCTCACCAGGGCTAACTTCATGGCCTCCCAGTTAGCCCTCGCTCCTTTGCTCTCCATCACTAGTATGGATTGAATACCCATTATTTGCCAGGCACTAAGCTGACCACTAGAAGAGAAACATTAAACAATTCCACAGGGCCCTGCCCCCATGAAACTCATAGTACAACAGAGCAAGTTAATTTATCTGCTTCCAGTGATTTATTTGTACTCTTCTGCCCAATGAATCTTGCTAAAGCATAGATCACTTGTGGCATTTCCCTCCTCAGGACCGTCAATGGCTCCCCACTTCTCATCTCATGAGATATATGTTCCTTTGCCTACATTCAGGCCCTCCTTAGTTAATAAGGGCCTCACCTCCTCTCGCAGCCTAATTTCCTCCGCCCACAGACCCTCCTTTCTGCAAGCAGAGCTACTTGCCAGTCCCACAGTAAAGTAGATAATTGTTTTTTTTTTTTAATGACTGATTATTGTAACGTCCTTCTTGTTGGGAGAAATCCCCGTGACTGTGGGTCTTGGTGAGAAGCAGAACTCTCTTCACACAGAAGTGGGAGCACAGGTTCTTTTTCCCAGTCCGTGGATACTGGGATGTAGGCAAATGGTCAAGGCTTGGACAGTCCAAAACCCTCCCCAGGATTCTGAAGTTTGAGGGAGTGACATGGTATCAGATGAAACACTTAAAGGTTTTAACTGAAAAGATCTTAAGGAAGAGACTATTTACAGAGGTATGGGCAGGGTTAAGGAGGTTAGGAAAACCAACAAGAGGTGATGAAGTCCTCCCAGACCCCGGGAGTAGCTACACCCTTGGGATGTACTTATAAAGACAAATCTAGATGAAAGTTTATGTTCCCCCTCCAACTTTAAAAAATGTGACAGTTTTCTAATTTTATCAGCAAAAATGTGAAGAATCACATAAGAATGTATTCTCAGCTTGTCTGCCCAAGGAGGGAAGGGCATAATTTTAGTCTGTGACTTTAGTTCAAGCATCTGGAAGTGATCCTAGTTGTTAGCTTGGTCAATAGACTGAAGCTACTAAATGATCTCAAGATGAGATAAATCCCTTAGAATGATGTAGAAAAAGAACTCAAAAGACCTGGAGGGATGGGAACGCAGGAGTGGATTTAGCATGTTTGATCAGCACCCATCCTCTGTGTTTCTGAAGAGGGCCCAGTTACCATGCTTTTCACCAAGACCTTTAGAAATAACGCAGGAGGTGAGACCCACCATCTTTGAACAGTACATATGGGCTGGGTGTGCAAGTGGAAGGTTCTACAATTGAAACAGGGTCCCTGACTTCAGTGGGGTGGAGAGGCAGTAGGAGGGCGCAGAGAAGCCCTTACCAGACAGAGACAAAGGGGAGGGTGTTTACCATGATAAGCAAAAGAGTTGACTTGTAATAGGAGTGATCAAACAAGCATTTTTGGTAGAGAATTCCCTGGCGGTCCAGTGGTTAGGATTTGGTGCTTTTACTGCCAGGGGCTGGGTTCAGTCCCTTGTGAGGGAACCAAGATTCTGCAAGCTGCGTGGCCAAAAAAATTTAAAAAGAATTTTTGGCAGAAGTTTACTGATTCTGAAGGTCCATGTGTATATGGATTTTCACAGCCCTATCTGCACAACTGAAAATAATTTTCAGGGTGAGAGGCTGTAGATTTGCCCAATTTGGGGTAATATAAACATGTGGCCAGGGAGAAGCAACACAGAAACACCACTGCCCTCTCAATTCCTGACTCCCTTCAGGGAACCAGAGGCCCAAGGATGGAGGAAGGGAGTGAACTTTGACACAGGCAGACAATTGGACACCAGAGAGGCGTCGGGGGCCCCTGTACCTGACCACCGCCTGCCCTTCAGCAAAGCCCATGTGTCCAAGTTATTGGGAAAGAACAGCTGGGATAAACGAACTTGAAGAGCTTAATTTAACTAGTTACAGGGAAAATATGGGTTTTTTTCCTTGATTTCCCATTTTTGTGTCCAACTAAAATGATCAATTTAGTGACAGAATTGAGACTTTCGATCTATAAACACCAAAGTGATAGCATGTCCTGCTGATTCACAGTTGACCTGTTTAGTATGGGGTAATATTCCTCATAACCAGAAGGGACTTGGACCTGGGAAGATCTCACTTTACTCAGACTCAACCCATCAGATCTCAAAGAATTATAGTCTAAGAGAACTCAGGCCACAGTCTTAGAGCTCTCTTTCCTACTGATGAAAAAGGAATTTCCAAAGACAGTTTACAATGGAAGACCCTCCTGCTGGCAGAGTAGTGAATGAGATAGTGTGCTTGGGCAAGTATTCAATACACTCCTATTGCAAACCTGGTGGTAAAGTAAAAATCCCTGACTCAGCTAAAAAACTGAACTAGTTTGATAAACTAAATTGAAAAGGTCTCTCTTAGATCCTGATGCCTAAAAGTTATCAATAAAAGTCATCAAATATAATTAAATAATTTCCATATCTTGTGACCATGTGTCTGACTTGAGCTAAGCCACAATGGCAGAAAGTAATAGTAGACAGAAAAATACATGAAGAAGTTGGGTACCATAGGAAGGACCCTGCAATAACATCACGAGGACACAGTATGGCTCTTCCTCCTAGTTTTCCAAAGATCTCTGAAGACCATTTACCAAGGTAACTGGGTACTTGGGAAAAACATTATTTTGACACTGACTCTAAGCTAACAGATTCTTAGAGATTAGAGAGGGGGCTTGTGGAAGCCATGTGATGAGTGACATTTTGTCCAAATCCACCTTGAATACAGTTGACTGAGATCCCAAGCATATTCTGGTTATTTCATCAGCCCCTGGGTATATAGTTAAAATTAATATTTTAACAGTTAGAAAAATCCCAATCTGTGTAGTAAGATATCTCATGGTAAGAAGGACCCAAAGAAGATTCAAAGAGCCCTACCAAATTGGCAAAAAAAAAAAAAAAAAAAAAAAAGTAATACAGATTTCCTGGGTTAAGGGATGGAGGTATTCATATAAATTAGTGCTACTTGAAAGATACAGGGGTGGTGATTCTCCAAAATAAGGATATTTACCTCATAGAGATATTGTGATCATTAAATGAGTTAATACATGTGCATGGCAAACTATAATCCCTTAATAAAACTTAGCTACTACTTCCACAATTATTAATCATTATAAATCCTATTTAAGTCTGCATGGGGGTGTGCAGAAGACACCCAGATCTTGAAGAATTACTATAGTTTATTTGAGGCTTAATCAGGGATTACACCTAAAATCCTGTCACTAAATTGATCATTTTAGTTGGACACAGGGATTCTAGAGTTTAGGTAAGAGAATGAAAAGTAAATCCTCCCCAGTACAAGAACTTTCCACCTCAAAATTCCCTTGGGGCTTCAGTGGTCTGAGGTAAATCAGGATATCTCCTCCAAGGTGAAGTTATGTCAGTGCTTTTACACCTCCTACCAAGAGGCCTTTGGCCTGAGAGGCTGGGCGGCCTGTTCCCGGTGGGTGCTGAGGCTACCAGACCAAGATGGCATTTCCCTCCTCCCGTGGATGCACTGAAAATACACTCAAGAAACAGAGCTGCACATCACCTAGCTCTGAAAGCCAGTGGGCCTGCGTTCACAAGTTCCACAGGATGAGAGCAAACAAAGAAGCAGTTGTCAGGGGGTGAGCTCTCCTTACAGCTATCCCTCCAGGGCTCAGGGCAGTAGGAGCAGGCAAAAACACCCATCTTCCCGGGAAGGGGCTTGACAGCATATTTTACAAACCGATGTTGCCTGAGGGTCTGGCTTCTAGTTAGCATTCATCTAGGTGCCGACAGCAATCCTCCAGGGAACCCCAGAGATCCAGTGGACACTTCCCAGTCTTCTCCCTCTGGCTCACTCCAACAATATAACTAAGCCCCCAGTATGGACTTTCCTGTCTTGAGACCAACAACGTTGTAGAAAGAGGCCGTTCCATCCACCTGGCTCCCAGTGAGTGAGAAAGAAACTTTTGTCGCTTGTTACTGCATTACTTAGCCTACGCTGACTGATACTCCCTCTTTACCAAGGGTCCCATCACCCAGAAGCAGCGTGCTCTGTGGAATGGTAAGATGGCTTAGGCAGCATGCAATTGCACTGCCAGTTTGGTGTGCTCTCTGGAAGATGGAGAAACCAGTCAAAACCAATGAGCATATTATGCAGTTTTTCCCACGACATGGTTAGAGATCTGAGGAGCAGATGTAGACCTAACCGCAAAATTTCGCCTCCCCTCTCTGAAGCTCCAGCCTCTGTTGTTGTAGAAGTTGTTATAAGCAGGAGGAGAGCACTTCCCCCAGGGAAACCGACAATAGCCACATGGACTTGGAAGCTGAGTACACCACCTGGTCAGTTTTGGCTGCACATCCTACTGCGTGAACAGGCAAAAGAGTCTCCATTTCCTAGACTCTTGCCAGCTGCCGTCTGGTTGGGTCCTACTAGGGAGCACTGACTGGATATTGGAAAGTGAGCAGGGGAGAGGACAAACTTGTGCTGTTTCTAGGTGCTGGAGGTATCTTTCCAGCAGATAGTAATAGACACCTCTGTGCTCTGGTGCCCTTTGACAGGTGCAGCATTGCAGCGTGGAGATTTCCTGGAGCCTACAGTGGAACTTGGTGCCCTCTCAATGGTGCCAACACTAGCCACACAGTGTCCCCTTGGCAAGCCAGCATTGCCATATGGTGCTTCCCATTAGGGATGCCCCAGCACCAGCTGGGGGAGCCCTGTATTCCAGGACTGTTCCGGGTGACAGCCCCTCTGCAGCGGTCCCGCGGGCTGCGAGACACCCCCGGCAGTGGGGAGGACGAGCTCTTGGCTGTGGATGAAACCACCTCTTCTTTGTTTCCGCAGCCGTAGGGATAGAAACTTCTTCTTTCAGCTACGTTTCTCTGCATTGCCTGGCCTTCCTGATTTTGCTTTCTTGGCTGATTCCATGTTTCTGTAAACAATTCCCTGAATGAAATCCTTAGTTAGAAATGTTTAGCTTGGTATCAGCTTTCTGGATTGGACCCCCGAACGATACACTATCCATTTTAGAAAGCACATCCCGAATGCCCTCCCCTCCCTGAAGTCTTATCTGATCTCCCATCCAGAAGTAGTATAGGAACTATCTGCGATTATTTAATGCTTTTGAACATCTTTTGACATTTGTGATTTTCCATCTTGTATAAAATTCATTTATTCTGTCCCACTCGATTTCCATTAGATTGTAAACACACTGAAAGCAATCACTGAATTGCAGTCATTTTTTTTATCTCCTACAGCAACTAGCTCGGTACCATGAACTCAGTTGATGTTCTGAGAAAATATCAGTTGATTTGAATTGCTGTTCTAAACGGTAACCTAAGATATTATGGTATCATGACTCATCAAGATTCTATTGCCTTGGCTCTGCTGTCATAGTTGTACTCATAGCAATGAGTAAATTTGGGGGTTGAAAAAGAACTGTGGTTAAATTGCAAAAAAAAAAAACAAAAATTCTATCCGTAATTCCCCAAACTGAAATGAAAGTATTTGTACACCCTATCTCCTGCCTTACACTCATTCTTTCATACACTTAAAACAGTGCTTTCTGCAAACATTATCTCATTTAAACCTCACGTTGATGATGAGAAATAGGAATTGATACCCTCACTCACAAACAGTACTAAAAGGCAGAGTTTGGGCTCCTACCCAAAATACTAACTCCAAAGTCCAGTATTCTTTCTTGCCTTTTGTCTGAAGTTGGGTTCTGGTAAGTCAAGGATCGGATTTCTCTAAATCTTTCCTCCCTGCTAACAAATGCCATTAGACATCCAGACGGCCATGTTTTATACAAAGGTACAAAAGAGCAGATTATCTGTGATTCCTTTTTCATAGGAAATAAAGGGGAAAATGACCATTTTATTCCTCTGGCTTAGAGAATGTGGACAATCGTGTTCTCAATTTCACAGTTCATTGCGCGAACATTTATTAGATTAGCACTGGTTTAGAAATGCACCACGGAGACTCCCAACAGCTTGGCAGTCGCGTTTTGATTGCTTTTCAGAATTGTACTGCCTGTTCTCCTAAGACTGCGACCAAGGTTTAGCGAGTTAAAACTGAAATGCTGCAGGCAGAAATTGAATACAATCCAGGCAAGGCTCAAGTTATTACTTTTTCCCACCTGTTTGTTATTTGGTTTTTCACTGGTGCCACTTCTTGTCTCAGGGGCTGATGTTATAGGAGATCTCCTTTCTCAGAGCAACTTATGTACCCTGGTAGAGAGGGGAGACTCCCATCATGAGACCCGTATTGGCCCCCAACCACCTGAAAATATAGCCCCAGTAAGCTCATCTTGGGTTTGGCTGGAAAAGACTTGTTCTGTGGCCAAGCAATACGAGGTGCTATTTGAAGGATACTGGGGATGGCCAGTCATAAATGTCATTCTCTACACCACAACCCTTGTCTTACATTGTGGTTGATGCCTAAATTCTACCAACAATAAGTCACTTTTTCCTTTCCATCTGGTTCTTGAGTCCTTATTCCTGAGAAATCTATCATGTTGATTTTGCTTCTCTGATCATGCTCAGTCCCCCTCTCTGATCAGACAGTTTGGGCTCCAGAACCTGAACCACTCACTCGCGACCACCAACCTCATGTGGGCAAAGTGCTTAGGATACTTCCTGGCAGATAGTAAGTTCCTCCAACAATGGTAGTTATTACTGCTATTGTTATCATTATTACTATTATTAGATTTGTTTTGTTGTCCAGATCAGCGAATCATGATGGCTGATATTTACTGAACACATACTACTCTAGGTATTGTTCTAGGCACTTATTTTGCTATTTAATCATTGCAACCACCCTATGAAATAGGTATTAACACCTCATCTTAAGGATGAGGAAATGGAGCCAGAGACTTAAAGCATGTTTCCCAAAGCTAAAGGGCTAGAAAGGGGCAAACCCAAAATTCAACTGTCGGCACACTTAAGAGTGGAAGAATTGAAGGGAGGGGCTGCAAGATGAGTCTAGCAGACATGTCACCTACTTCTATGAGGGCTGGGAGATAGAGCCTACCTGAAAAGTACTGAAAGGAATTTGTCTAGACAAAAGGAAAAATTCAAAGGCTTGTGTCATTGAGGAGTAGTATGGGCCCTCTTTCTCCCCCAAGCTTTCAGAATGGGGCACATAATATCTGGAAAAGGCTGGTGTCAACTGAAAAAAAAAGCACAATGTGAGAGTTGTGAGTTAAGTTTTATTTGGAACAAAATGAGGACTTTAGGCCAAGAGACAGAATTTCAGATAGTTCTGAGAAACTGCTCCAAAGAGGTAGAGGGGAAAGTCAGTATATATGTGATTCTGGTGAAGGGGGAGTACACGCACTCAAGCACATAGTTTTTGCAGAAGGTTGCTGATAATCTCATGAAAGTTACTGCTAGTCACAGGGAGCAGACGTTACCATGAAGGATTTTAGTGCTTTTCTAGATATGAGGAGATGCAAGAATTGGGCTCATAAAATTTTCTCCTGAAAAATATATAACTATCTGAAGGCCTTTTCTGCCAGTTTTTCCCAGAGCACAGAGTGCCTCATTCCTGATCTCCACCCTGAAATCCTTTCAGGGGGTGTTGAAGGTCAGTGGCTGCAGCAGTTTGTGATTTAATCCTTGTAGAGGTAGATGGCAAGTGCCAGTTTGTAGTTGGCACTGGGAATAGCACACCTTAAGGCAGAAGATGTATTGGGAATATGGTTCTCAGCCTTCCTTTGTTCACAGCAGACATATGTGGTGGGTGACTTCCACGGGGTATGTTTAGGTTTGTGTACAACTTCTGGCCCTGACCTATAGATCTCTCCTCTACTCCTCCACTCAGGGAAGCACACTGAAAATTAAGTGAATTAGATAATGTCTTTGGACCAAATAACTCTAGAGAGCATTGTTCTGGTGACCCCGGTGGGCTATCTCCAAGGGGAGCCTGACCTTCCCATGCTCCCTGCAGGGTACCTGTGGGTGTAGTCCTACCTATGGCTCTACCGTGAGAGTTGGCATACTTCTTGATAGAAGAACGGGAGATGGGACTTCACTGGCGGTCCAGTGGTTAAGACTCTGAGCTTCCATTGCAGGGGCCACGTGTTCGATCCCTGGTCGGGGAACTAAGATCCCGCATGCCGCACGGTGCAGCCAAAAAGTTAAAAAAAAGAAAAGAAAAGAAAAACGGGAGTGAGGAAAAGGACAGAGGTATGACCGCGCAAACCCAGATCTTGCAAACACACCATCAGGCATGGTTGAGAAGAACTTGGTCATGTCATCTCCCCAGATTTCCAGCTTGGCAAACCCATGCTCTACTCCCAGACTCAGGCTGCAGAAGGAGTCCAGCCAACCGCCTGTTCTGGGTGGGGGGCTGAGGCTGGGCTGACAGCCAGGAGGGCAAAGTGACTGCTGGAGCAAAATCAGTAACCATCTCTCGGGTGACCAGTCGGGCTCTTGGGTCTCCTCTTGTTCCCTTTCCCTGCTCTCCTGTCCTACCTTTCCTGTTCTCATCACCTTCCATCTCAGCAGCCACTTCCCAGTAACAACAGTGTTGGCAGTGGTGGCCCCTGTTGCCATGTTATAACCCGCCAAGTTCCAATGTCATGTCCCAAGGTGGGGAAATTGTAACTGAAAAGTAGCACAACATGAAATATGAAAGTACATGAAATCACCAAAACGGAGTTCAGAAATTTAGTTGTGGTGCTGTATTGTACATTATGTTTGTCAAAATAAGTGTGCCCCTCTGTTAGCCCTGAGTATGGGGAGCGGGGGGACCTACCCCACTCTTCTCCATCCCCAACTCCCTGGATTTTCCAGTGAGAAATCTCTGTCCCTTTCCCTTCTGTCTGGACTTCCTTTCCAGTCTTCCCAGTTCCCTCCTGCTCTTATCACCCCCTCCCTTTTTTCTTTCCTGTATTCCTTCCCTCTCCTCATATTCTCATTTTGCTGTTCCTCTCTACCTCATCTCTCTTTTAAAACTGCCACGTGATGGCAAATGACAATGACAAACCAGAAATCTGACTAAAAGTGACTTCCTCCCTTCTTCTAGCTCTTTTTTCCGGAGAGTTGGAATATGCACGTAAACATTTTTCTTTTCCCACAAGGTTTGTACATTTTTAGTTGGAAATGGTTTCATGCCATGGCAAAGCTTTGATAAGCAGAAGCTATTAATTGAGTTCCTCAATTACCTATATGCTTTGCGGTGCTGTATTTTTAGGAGAAAGGTAACGGACAAGACAGCAAGCATCATGAATTTTGAAAGGATACTCCTATATAGTAACCTGTCGCCACACAAAATGATGTATAACAAATAACTGCAAAACTCAGTACAGTAAATACTTGTTGAATTCTGCTCACTCAGCTGCAAGTCAGCTGCAGGGTGGCTGATCTGGGCTGGGCTGGGCTGGGCTCCAAGCTGTAGGCTGGTTCTGTTTCTGTTCTATGAGTCTTTCCTCATCCTTGCATCAATGAGATTCTTGGAAACGTTCTTCTCATAGAAAGGACGGAAGTCCAACTGGCCAAGCCCAGTTCAAGCTTCTGTTTGCATCATGTCTTATAACATCCCACTGGGCAAAGCACCTCCCTTGGCCAAGCCCAGTGTTAAGGGGTTGGGAAGGATACTTTGCTTCTAGTAGGAGGAACTACAAAGTCACAGGATAAAGGGTCTGAGTACGGGGAGGGCTGAGGAAATGGGGCGACTGAATTCAACCTACCACTCCTGGGACAGTACCTGCTGCATTTAAAGCCTTGAATAGCCAGGAATTGGATGAAACCTTCACTTTGATTAAACTCTGGTGGCATAAGGAGCCCTCCTGAGGCAGAGGCAGTGGGGTGTGAAGGAAAGTGGGCACAGGAGTGTCCCTGGCAATGAGACACCAGTCAGCACTCTACTTCTCACAAAGGATCACTTTCCAGGACACTATCTGCCTCCTTTTGTAATCTTCAGGTTGTCACTTGTCTATTTAGAGCCTCCGTTTTTTACCTGTAGAAGGGGCTCAAGGGGGTAGAGAAGACAGTATGAACTGCATGACCTCTGGGTTCCCTTCACACTGAGGAGTTTGCTTTTGAAAAACAATACTTAAAATCTCCTTACTTCCCTTGTCCCTCTCTCCCAAAGCTAGATTCACCTAGCAAGACCTTAACCCAACTTTCTGCCTGCTTCACACCTAAACCCAAGCCAGCTCGGTATCCTGAAGGAAATCACACAGCAGGCTTGCCCAGCCCACCTCAAACTTAGGACCAAAAGCTCCAATGGGCTCTTACCACTACTGGGCAGTTGTTCTATAATCTCCTAATAAATGCACTTTCCAACCTTATCTCTCCTCACATTTCCAATATTTCTTCCTTGCCTCATGGTCATGGGATGACCTTACTTTATAACTTTGTAGACAATATAGAAGCAATTAAAAAAAACCTCATTTCCCCTCCAATTTCACCAATGGACTTAGCTGTACTCGTGCATGGCTGACAGAAGCAACCACAGCTCAGACACGTGAAGGTCACGTAACACGAGTAAGAAATAAACCCTTGTGTTCTGTTCACCACTGAGATTTTGGAGTTATTTGTCACTGCAGGATAACCTAGCAAAAGCCGACTAATACATGTTTCCTTTTAGTTTATCACACTAATACATACAATGAAAGCGACTCTGTCATGGAAGAGTCCACGATCTAGAGTTAATAGACTTCCATTTGAAATCTAGATCTGACACTGGACTTGCTACCTTGGATATATCACTTGACCTCTCGACCTCATTTTCCTTGTTTGTAAACTGGAAATAATAAAATTTCATGTTTTTAAAATTATCATTATTTTCTACTCTAACCAATAATAATTACTTCCACTTTTTGCTCTCTTATTATTGAGCTCTTACCAGCCACTGGGGCCAAGCACCTTCCATGGGTTCAATCTTCCCCACAATGTCATGAAGTAGGTTTATTATCCCCATTTTACAGATTTAGAACTCAAGGCCTTGCAATATTAAGTAATCTAGCCATGGTCACATAGCAAACAAGAGTAGACACAGGATGTTTGCTGAAGCTGAAACTATTGAACTTAGCAAGGATTTCAACTTTACAATTAGAAAAGAAAGCCCCCAAGAGGGAATTTATAAACTCCAACCCACACACTTCAGAAGTTTAGTATTTTTAAGATTCATTGTTCTTAATTAGCTTACCTAACACAACAGCATTGTGCATAGGTGAGAACGACATTACATTTGATTGCTTCTAGATTTTTTTTAAAAAAAGGTTTTCTTGCTTTTGGCCACAAGATGGAGCCCAAGGCCAACAAGCTCTAACAAGCTGCTCCTGTTTGACCTTCAGTCACTTCCCAGCACAACTTTGCCAGATATTCTGGCACTTTCACAAGAGGCCTCACACCTTGCTCACACCAGAGGGCCCAAGCTGGAAGAACTGATCAACATCCATGGGGTTCCGGACATCTGGATACCTAGGCCAACACTGGGACTATATTTGGAATTTTTTCCCATAAATTTGTTAACATTTTTCCAAACCAAATAAATTTACCTTGGAAACTCCCGTCATTTCCAGAAATGACATGCCTGTCCACCTCTGGCCAAGATATATTATTACAAGTGTTACCATTTAATGCAATGAAATAGATATTTTTTGTAACAAACTTTTGAGTTTATTATTACATTAAAAGTCCCACTATACTACTCAAGCATGGCTCACAGAGCAGCGCTATGGGCAAAACCTGGGGACTTATTTGAGATGCCAAATTTCAAGATCTGCTCTGGACCCACTGGATCAGAATCTGCATTTGAATAAGATTCCCCAGGTGACTTGTGGAATCCAATTTCAGTTTGAGAAGCACACAAGTGCCACTAGCCCATTTGTGGTCTTCCTATAAATTTTCTTTAAAAAGTGTCTCGCTGCAGGCAGATGCAGCCGTAAAGTTCTGAGCACAGCGGGTTTTCAGCCCCCGCTAGCATGTGTGGCCAGGGGCTCTTGTGCTGGGGTTTAATCTGCACATTACACAGTGACCTTGATGATTGATTTATTGACAGTTAGATTCTGTCCCCTCTCTCTCTCCTTTCTCCTTCCCACCTTCCATTCCCCTCTCTCTATGGTATCTATATCAAGGATCCATATATAATATTTGTTTAACCAGAACACAACAGGTTACCTTGCAAAGGTGTCCCTGAAAAGCATTTTTCAATTCTCAGCTCCTTGGAATATTGATGTCACATCCATTAGCCCTGGTAATCAAGAGTTGGTTATATTCTGAATCCTGGGATAAACATACACCCACTTACAAACTCACACTGCGAAAAGGATGAAAAAACCTGATTATGCATCTGTTTCTTCCCTACCACATTCACATCAATCCAATACCACTTGCATATTTCTTTAAATGCTTTGGGATCTTGCTTTAAAAATAACAACAAAATATTCTTGATGGTCTCTGCTTTAATTCTCATCTGGTCCTTCATAAACCTTTTCTGTCTGATGCCCAGCATCTGAGGAATAAGGTAAATCCTCCTGGAAAGCTCTGGCCTGGACCAACCTTCTCGCTGGATCATTCCAGGGGCAGTGACCTCCTTGGTTTCATATGCCACCAAAAGAGTGAAGTATTGCCTAAAAGAAGAAGAGTTATAGAAGGGTAAAAAAGGATCTAGAGGAGCACAGGTGAAGAGGCATAGATAGATGGGGAGAGAGACGATGGGAAGGAGGAGTTGGGAGGTAGGAGGAAGGAAGAGTGAAGAAAAAGTGAGAGAAAGAGTGCTAGTGATACAAAGTAATAATAATCACAATTAATGATAAGTATAATATTCCCCATCTCCTGCAGAATTAAAACCAGGGCCCATAACCTGTCTTCTTCACATTTCCTCAAACTCCGCCCAAGAATTCCCGCACTGTTATGGCCATGCCCACCTCACCTCCGTCAGGGAGCACAGCCCGCACGTTCTTGCTTCAGGGATTTTGCATTGATCTTATCTGCGTTGAAACAGGCTTCCTCCAGGTATCTACCTGGCTCACTTCCTCCCTTCTGGAAGTTTTCTGCTCCACGTCTCTCCTCAGGCCCACCCTACATAAAACTTTACAAACACACCTCTCCCACCCACTCTTAATCCTGTTTTATTTTCCATTTCAGCCATTATCACCTCCTGACATCTTTCATATCTGTTTCTTTCTCTGACTTGCTGTACCAGAATTTGAGTTGCAAGCGAGCAGGGACTTTGTTTTGCTCGCGATGGGACCTCCAGCCCCGAGGACCGTGGCTGATCCCAGGCAGGGGCAGTAAACCTCTGTGCAGGGGCGCCTGTTAGCGCAAGTTCCTGTGCCCGACTCGCGGTGAGGCCAAACAAACTGAAACGTCAGAGTTTGGAGCAGAGAAAGGTTTATTGCAAGGCCATGCAAGGAAACGGGTGGCTCATGCCCTAAAAGCCCCGAACTCCCCGAAGGGTTTCCTTAAAGCACTTTTAAAAGCCAGGTGAGGGAGGGGGTCGCAGGGTATGTGATCAGCTTGTGCACAATTCTCTGATTGGCTGATGGTGAGGTAGCAGGGTGGTGTCACAGGGGTTAAAATGATCAGTCCTTAGGCTCCAGGAAGCCTGGGAATATGTGCTCATGGTCGTCAAGTAATTAACATCTTCCGTTCGTCGGGGAGGGGGGAGTTTCACATCTGCAAAACAACTCAGGAAATGTGCATCAAATGCTATTATCTAGGTACTTCAGAGGAGCCAAAGCATAGGATATGGGGGAAGACCCCATAGGGTCCTGCTCGATTAGGACGGCTTGCTGCTTGCTGGGCACTCTTCTAAGTGCGCTACGCTTAGCAACCTGTTTAATCGTCAAAATAACCCCGTCGGGTAGGTTTTGTACTGAAGAGAAATCTGAGGCACAGAAAGGTGAGGTGACCTGCCCAAGGTTTCTTTGTTTAGGTTCTTCTCTGACTTTGCCTTGACCAGTCTTTCTCTGGTGAAGGACAAGTGTGGGCAAAGTACTGCTCCCCGGCCAAATCCAGCCTGCTGTCTGTTTGTGTAAAGAAGTTTTAGGATCACAGCGATGCCTGCTTTTGACATACTGTCTGTGGCTGTTTTTGCACTAAAATGGCAGCGTTGAGTGGTGTGACAGAGGCCATGTGGCCCACAACATACTTACTATCTGACTCCACAGAAAAAGTTTGCTGACCCATGTTCTTGACGGTAACCTATCAGGAAAACAAAGCCAAACTCCTGGTCATCTAGTTGAACGTGGTGGTTCAATAACTGTGTTTGATCATGTCTTTTTAGGCATTCAAATGAACTGAGGGAAAAGAACTCCAATCTTGGATTTAATAAATATGTGTTCTCATCTCTGTTCTGTTCCTAATGAGCTGTGTGATCTAAGGTCAATCATGTCATGTTCCTGGATCTGTTTTCCCACAGGTAACAACAATAATAATGATAAGAGTAATAATAGCTCTTGCTAAATGCTAGGCTCTGTTCTTGGCATTTTACTATAAAATAATGCTGCTTGATATTCTCAGTTAATCATTGGGCTTTTCGTAAATATTCTGTCTCTGTCCTTGCAGGCACATGGTAGAAGTGTGCTTCCACACCAACTGGGAAGTAAGTGTGGCCATGAACTTGCTTTGGTGAATGAAATGTTAGAGGAGGTGGCACATGTAGCTTCTGATCAAACTTTAATAGCCTGTGCACACATTTCTTCATTCTCTTTCCCCGTTTTTCTCTCTACCATGGCAACCAAAAATGTTTCAAGAAGTGGATATTATGTCAGCTGGGTCTCAGAGTGCAGATAATGCAGAGCAGAACCCCTGGTTGCCCCTCACGGAGCATAAGCATTCAACACACCTGTTTTGTTTTATTTTTTTAAGCCACCGAGATTTGGAGCTGTTTGTTACTGAAGCACCAGCTAGCCTACCCTGACTAATGACACAGCCCATTACGATTCTCTTCAGGTCAAATTCTAGAGTCTTAAAAATGAAACTCCGTCCTGCAATCCCACTCCTGGGCATATATCCGGAGGAAAACATGGTCTGAAAGGATACGTGCACCCCAGTGTTCACTGCAGCAGTGTTTACAATAGCCAGGACATGGAAGCAACCTAAGTGTCCATCGACAGAGGGATGGATAAAGAAGATGTGGTACCTATATACGACGGAATATTACTCAGCCATTTAAAACAATGAAATAATGCCATTTGCAGCAACATGGATGGACCTAGAGATTGTCATACTGAGTGAAGTAAGTCAGACACAGAAAGAGAAATATCATATGATATCACTTATATGTGGAATCTAAAAAGAAATGACACAAATGAACTTATTTACAAAACAGAAACAGACTCACAAACTTAGAGAATGAACTCCTGGTTACCAGGGGGGAAGGGTGGAGGGAAGGGATAGTTAGGGAGTTTGGGACTGACATGTACACACTGCTATATTTAAAACAGATAACCAACAAGGACCTACTGTAGAGCACAGGGAACTCTGCTCAGTGTTATGTGGCAGCCTGGATGGGAGGGGAGTCTGGGGGAGAATGGATACATGTATATGTATGGCTGAGTCGCTTTGCCGTGCACCTGAAACTACCACAACATTGTTAACTGGCTATACTCCAATATAAGATTTAAAGTTTTAAAAAAATTAAAGAATAAAACTCCTTCCTTCTCAGGCGTAGGATCTTCATTGTTTTTGTCATGGGAGGATGACTTCTCCCTGCGCTGTGGAAAAGGAGTGATGGAGGGTACAGGGGAGATGGATGAGGAATAGGAGGGGAACAAGGTTCTCTTTGAATGGAGAGGATAGCAGATTGCCCTGTTGTCATTTCAGTTATACTAGTTTTAGGTGATCTTATCCCCAAATATCTGCTCTTGTGGCCACTTAAAAATTCTATCACTGCTCATTCCTTGGGTCAGATAGCAAAAGCTCTTATTAGAATATGTGTGCATGCAAATGCATGAGGGTGTATTGTTTTAGGAAAGGTAGAGAGTTAAGTTATTAGCAATCACAATAAAAACGAATGCATCAAGTTTTATTCCCTGGAAGGTAAATGAATGTGGCCCAAGAGAGATATATTTTGAAAAGGAATGCTGGGAAAGGTTCATACATGGACATTTCCTGCAAATAGAGAACACAAAGTGGCCAGGGTTCAAGGTTCTTGGGGTTGAGGGAGAACTGAAAGAGAAAAAAAGGAGGATGAGGAGGGAACAACACACAATTTTAAGTGTCAGTCAGACCCAGGATTGGTATGAGTTTTAAGATTAAGGATGTAAAAGAGAGAGGTTGAGCATTTTGTTATATTTGTCAATTCAGTTTGAAAAAGATTCAACTTGCCACCAAAAAAAGTGAAGGGTGGGCAACAGATATTATTTGAATTGTAAGCATGATGTGTTGTCCCCATAAGCCATTTATTTTTTTCCCTTCCCATTTTTCGTGAGAATACCTTCCGGTTGCATTCTTCCATTTATAGTGCAGGACATCTGATGGGCGCAAGAGTCCTGTGGCTCATATCGGTAAACTTTCACCACATTTGGGCATTGGGTGGAGTTATTTTATCAATACAAGTTGGAGGGGTTTTGCACTGCTCTAGCCTGGGCAACTAATGTCTGTTTTAAGATGAGCCACGGGCCATCTAAGGTGTGGGTGGCCTTTTGTGTGACCAGCAAAGCCAAAGCCAAATGGCAGCCACATTAGAGGGCCAGGCGTCTGAGCAGCGGATGAGCCACGTGACTGTGTGAGCTGCTGCCCTGACCCCCTCCCCAACAGCAGCAAATGTGCCCTGAGCACCGACTCTGTGCCAGCCCACAATCCTCCTCTGAGAATGTTGGCTGCCAGGCCCCATGTTGCACAGCTCCCAAGGGACCATCCACTTCTGTTAAGGGCTGCACTGGTGCTCTTCGGACAGAACGCAGCCTGAGTGTACTCCTGGGAGTTGTACAATGTAGTGACCTTTGTCCCTAACCTCTTATGAGCATCTCACCTCCCAGATGCCATGGATATTGACAAGCTTTTACAAGCCATGGGCCAAGTTTCCAAGGCCAGCTCTTCTGGGGTCAAGGCAGGAGAGAGTGGGGTCTCTCAAGAAGCTGAGTGGGTGGGAAAAGATGGAGTGTGACCTTGTACTCATGTTGTATATAGGAGACAAAGGAGGCTCTAGGGCTAGAATGGGATAAGAGGCTTTGGAAAGTGCAGCAGCCCCCTCCTTCTTGAGCAAAGACGGAGGCAGGGACCCTCCTGGGAAAAGTCTCAGGAGTCAGGACACTGTATTTCGAGGTATCCAAATGAGTAGTACATGTGGTTAACATATTTCAGGAGTTTAGAGGAATGAGAAGGCTTTGCGGGCTAAATGATGTCATTCCTTTGAATATTCTCTAAAATTTTTTTTTTTTTTTACCTTTTGTATGTATTGCTTTTATAATCAGAGATGGCAATAGCTACTCCTTTTTGACAAAATTAACTCGTGTGCTGAAAAAAGAGGTGGCCACATAATATACACCATTAATTCTTTATTAATTATTTGCATTGTTTTATAATAATGACAATAATTATACATGCATATAATTATACATAATTATAATTTTAAAATAATTATTACATTAATAATTAAAATAGTTAATTTATATGAATTATTGAGAATGCTAAGAATGAATGAGCATTAGCTATGGCATGGGACGTATTCATCTTTTTCCAGATGTGTACTGAAGGGTAGAAGGTATTTCTGCATCTGGATCATCAGGACATGTGGGCTTCTTGCTTCAAAAAGTTTGTCATATCATGTGAACATCTGTGCTTGGTATATCCAACCCCTTAGTAATTATTAACTGAACTGAAAAGCACAGTTTTGCTATCCAGTGAGCCTCTGGTTTGAGGCAAGTTTTTTGTTATGGAAATTTGTTTCCCTGACCCACCAGTATTACTCTGGTGTGCTCTGGTTTGAGATTCAGAGACCTAAATGCTACCCAGGTTTCTAAGCTGTCAGTCTTTGCAACATCTAGTATATACATTTGGAAATGTGAGCTTTCAAATTAATAAGATTTTACCTTAGTTGTTTGAACTCATAATGCATCCCATAGCAAAGAGAAGAAGCCCCATCATGTCTGAAGCCCTGGGAAGGTGGGATTTTTAGCTCACACTATTCTCTTGTGGGGCAGAATTTCTTTATATCATTATACACATGAAAAATGTGAAAAAGATCTGCATTTCATGTCATTTCTTCCTTGCATTTTCCCCAACCTCCTTTCTCCCCTGTTTCTATAATTCCGTAATTACAGATGCTCTGTAAAGTGCTTAGAGATACGGTTTATAGGGAAGATGTCATATAAAATGAAGTTGCCATGCGTGTAGATCTACTATCTCAATGTGAAGCATTTTGACCACGAGGAGACTTTTCAACAGCAAATGAAAGTGAAATGAACAAAATATTTTTGATTCATTCTAATAACACTGGCGAGTGATTTCCTATGGCGCCATGAGGTCAGAAAACCATGCTTAGTTTCCTCTGCAAGATGGATCAGAAATGTAAAAAGAAATATTAAGCCTGGAATGGTAGTAACTTCCAAATTTTGAGGTAAAAGGAAACTTGAATTCATTCAACCTTTTCATAGATGAGAAAATCAATACCTACATAAGTCAGAAGTTTTGCTGAAGATTGTGCAGGATGTGGAAGAGTCAAGCTCAGAACCCTGGTCTCTTAGTTCCCAGCCAAGTATTTGTTTCAGTAGACTATATTGCCTTGCTCTACCTGCAGCCAGGGTTTGAGGTCATACAACCTCTCTCTTCCACTAGGATGTGCTTCACTGCAGAATCAGAATTTGGGGATCATCTTGACATAAACCTTAACAGATATAGGCTTCCAATCTTTGTATGTTGCATAAAGGGCATTGGAAAAAGAAATGCCACCCTGCTGGCTAAACCCACATGATGGGAAAAATGAGGAAGAATTATGAAAAAAATGAAGACATCGGGTTGTAAGAAGCACGGATATCAAAGCTTTGATTTATGCTCATGAACATTTCCAAGCAAATTTTTCATGTTCTCAATTCTACCTCTTCACAGACTGAAATGTGCACCAGTTGGATTCCATTTCAAAGTTAAAATTCCAATTCAGTGAAGTTAAGATGAAGATCTGAGTTGACTCTTGTTTCAGTATGACCTAAGTCTCCTATCCATGCCAACTTTTTCATTTTTTTCTTTTTTGTGCATTAATGATGGCTTCTTTCCTCCTTGAAGTTTAACTCCATAAAATATCCTCTATAACTGTTCTACTTGTCACAGTCTAAACAATTCTCCAATCAAATTGTCCTGCCTAGCACAATACCTCCTCTCAGAAAGCCAAAAAAATAGATATGGAGTAAACAAAGTGCAGCTGTGTTGAAGTTGTTTAATAGCCCGCCAATGTACAGTCCACCAATTGCACGGTGGGAGATGGGGGGCAGTCAGAGGGTGGGGGAGGGGTAGAGAGACAAGCATAGACACCCAAAGAAAGAGCAACAATTTTGATTTCAGAAACAAATTAAAGAGCACCTTTTTTCCCAAAAGATACTTGGGGGTAAGAATGCAAATTGTGATCTAATAATATAAGCTCCAGCATCAGGACTGCCCAGGGAGAAATCTTATCTGGAAAAGTTAAGCAGATGGATGGCTGTTTCCATGGAGATTGTTAGCTGCCTAGGGTGAAGCTCTCTGGGAGCCTTTGTGACATTCTGGGGTGTCCATTAGATGGGTGAGGGTGTCTTACCAGCCCTATAAGATCCCAAGGAGTCAATCCCATTGGCATGGCCAGAGAGTCTTAACATCCTTGAAATTGGCTGCACATCATCAGGAAGTTAATTATTTAGTGGTCAGGAAAAAAGAAAGGAATTTTGGTTGGGGGCAGGGGAATATGGAGCTGGCTGGTAAAAATGGCCTGAAGCTAAAGAGAGTATTTTACAATAAGCCATTGATGATGAAGAATTTCAGAGCTGAGGCAGAGACGTTATTAGCCCATGGATGGGTTGTGAGACAAAGCAGAATGGGATTATATCAAGTGCCCCCAATACGAATAGTGTTCTGGCTTTTCATCTTTAGGCTTCTGTGGAAATGTATGCTTCCCGATTCACATGTGCAAATCAGCCAAATGTCAGAGAAAGAGATGTGTTCTCTCTCCTATTGAGTTCTATGAAGCACTAGATGGAGGGGTGTTTTGAAGTCAAACTGTAACCTTTCTTTTGGTAAGATTCACTTGCTGAAAATAACAAAAGTCTTCAAATATTGTTGAATAATGTTTCAAGGGTAAAAATTGAATTCTTAGAGGTTTAGTTAGTCACTTACGTTCTATTTTAAGGAAACTTAAATCTTTATTTTTGTCTTCATTGCTAGAATATCTTTCCACTTTATTTGATGAGCTTTGTCCAGGTGACTCACAGATATTTGTGACACTTTTGCTGGTTTCATATTTCTAAGCCAGGCTCAATTTTCTAGACCAGTTAGTTTTACCATCCGTCTCAGTAATTCTCAAATATTGGAATGTGTCATTACCCATTGAAAGCCTGTTTTCATTTGTTTGTTTTTTGGTTTTTTTAATTTTTTAATTGAAGTAGAGTTGATTTACAATATTGTGTAAGTTTCAGGTGTACAGCACAAAAATTCTGTTATACATACATATATATATTCTTTTTCAGATTCTTTTCCCTTATAGGTTATTACATAATATCGAGTATAGTTCCCTGTGCTAAACAGTAGGTCCTTGTTGGTTATCTATTTTATATAGAGTAATGTGTATATGTTAATCCCAAACTCTTAATTTATCCCTTCCCACTCTCACTTTCCCCTTTGGTAACCATAAGTTTGCTTTCTATGTCTGTGAGTCTCTTTCTGTTTCATAAATAAGTTCATTTGTATCTTTTTTCTTTTAAGATTCCACGTATAAACAATATCGTATGATATTTGTCTTTCTCTGTCTGGCTTGCTTCACTTGGTATGATAATCTCTAGGTCTCTCCATGTTGCTGCAGGTGGCATTACTTCATTCTTTCTTATGGCTGAGTAATATTCCACTATATATATAAATATATATATATATATATATATATATATATATATATATATATATGCCACATCTTCTTTATCCATTCATCTGTTGATGGACATTTAGGTTGCTTCCATGTCTTGGCTATTGTAAATAGTGCTGTAGTGAACATTGGGGTGCATGTGTCTTTTCGCATTATGGTCTTCTCTGGATATATGTCCAGGAGCGGGATTGCAGGATCATATGGTAGCTCTATTTTTAGTTTTTTAAGGAACCGCCACACTGTTCTCCATAGTGGCTGCACCAATTTACATTCCCATCAACAATGTAGGAGGGTTCCTTTGAAAGCCTGTTAGATTGTGGCTTCTTGAGCCCTACTACCAGAGATTCTGATTCAGATGTGGGATCAAGGAACCTGCATTGTGACAAATGCTCTAGGTGATTCTGATTCTGATGCATTTGGTCCACCAGCGGCACTTGGAGAAACGCTGCCTTGCCTCCTCCCCTTCTAGGCGCTGTCCCCTTCTGCATGTCCTGCCCTCCCTCCATTTCCCACCGCCAGACAGAATTCTTTCAGGATTCATATCAAGGGGAAAAGCCAGGGGCCCCAAACTTTCTCAAAGTCCATCACACATGTCATCAGCACCCGATTTCCCAATTATTCCAACTCCAATTCTTCCACCCTTTGGAATCAGTCTCTAATTCCCCCTGCTCTAGAATGTCCTCTAGAAGCAGGCAAAGTGAGAGATTAGGAAAAGCTTTTCTTTAGGCAAATCACAATTATCTCTTTAGCCTTTTGGTCCTTCAGCTACAAAATGAATCGGCTGGACAAGATCAATGGTTCTCAAAATTGTTTGGGAGGCAGAGTACCTATGAGCCTTTGTGGAAAGCTATAGAATACAGAACTATTCAGTTAATTCCAGGAACAATTTTACTAAAAGAAAACTTGGCCATGCAATATAAAATCACAACCATGACCACATGAGTAGCAGACTGTCTTTCCCAAAGATGGCCACACCCAACTACATATGCCTTCCCATATGTTCTTTTTATAATGTGTCTGACACTCCTTTCACTGAGACGTGGGCTCTGTGTTACTTCCCTTTGATTCTGGGCAGGAATTTGTGGCAGCTATGATCCACAGAGTACGGTGGAAATGATATTTGTGAGCTCCAAGTCTAGGTCATAAAAAGCATATACTTCTACCTGGCACTCCCACCTCCCAGTGTACTTGTACTTGTCCCAGCCTCCATACTGTGAGGAAGCTCAACTATAACATGAGGCAATCATTCTGCCATTAAGGAAGTGGTGCCACCCAGGTGTAATGGCTGGATTAAGGGAAGGAGAATTTTTGCTCTGCCAGCATTAGGACAGTCTCTTATTATCTATATCTGTGCTGCTGAGCTTAGGAGTTTTCCAATTTTATGCATTTAGGGGTTTTCTGTGGTAGGCCTGGTCATCACAATAAGGAGTTTTTACTTTATTCGAAGTGCAATGGGAAACTGTTGGCGGATTTCAAGAAAAGGCATGACATTATTTATGTTTTAAAAAGATAATTCTGACAGGTTCATGAAGAATGGGTTGTGTAGACAAACATGGAATCTGGGAGGCCGGTAGGAGGTTATTTTAGGAAAAAAATTATGGTGGCGTGGACAAAGGTGGCAACAGTAGAGATAAAGATAAGTAAATGGATTTGGGATGTGCTTTGGAAGGAGAGATGACAGGATGTCCCAGTGGATTTGTCATGGGAGGTGGTGAGAAAATCAGGGTTCTCTTAGCTTTTCGTCTTGATTACCCAGTTGGAAAATAGAGTCATTTACTGAGATGGTTAAGAAGGAGGGAGGAATACCTTTGGGTTAGGGAGATGTAGAAATCAATAGTCGTCTTTTGAGATCCTATTAGTCATCCACACAGATATATCAAGTCCAAAGAAGGATACAAGTGTGGAGTTGAGGAGAGAGGTCAAGGCTAGAAATGTAAATACAGGCATCATCAGCACATTGATGCTATTTAAAGCCATGGGGCTGGCTGACATCAGGGAGAGAAGGGTAGCTGGGAAAATCAAGTGGGTAAAGGCAAAGCCCTGGATAATTCCTGTTTGGAGAATTGGTAGACAAGATGGAGCTGGCAAAGGAGGCTGAGAAGGAGATGCCATTGACAGGAAAACCAGGAGGGGTCAGCATGTTTACACGTGCTTAGAGCATGCCGATGGGAATAGATGAATAGAGGGGAAGAAAAGGCAGAAGAAAAAGGAAATAACCACAGAAGCAAAGTCCTTGAAAAGGTGAGGGAGGAGAGATCCAAGCCCAAAGGAGAGCTGGTCTTTCATAGGAACAGGGAAAGCTTTGTGACTGACCAGAGTGCGGACAGACTGTGCATGCGCAGAGGCTGCAGGCTGGTAGATTTGATGTGGGAAGATGAGAGAGTTTGGCTTGAGTCACTTGCTCTAAACCCACTTGTTTGTTTATTTGATAATCCTATGGGAAACCTGTTTATAAAAGTCAGCTGTTCTGGGAGAGGTGGAAGTTCCATTTGGCATTGCTCAAGGCGTTTGTATTGCAGATGAGCTCAAAGCTAAGACGGGCACTGAGCAAATGGTGAGGTAGATAAGGCTTATCTTTAGAAACCCTCCCTCCCCCAACTCCTTCACCTCCTCATCCCTTTGTTCAGCGTTCTCAAAGTACCTTGGTAACTCAGGTCAAAAAGAAAGCATCAGGACTTCCCTGGCTGTCCAGTGGTTAAGACTCCGAGCTTCCACTGCAGGGGGCACGGGTTTGATCCCTGGTCGGGGAACTAAGATCCTGAATGCCAAGGCATGGTCAAAAAAAAAAAGCATCAGACAAACTTCTCTACACCAAGCTATAAGGGTTTAAGTGACACCCTTCCCAGGACTGTTTGCCTTTATAAAGAGAGTTCTGGGAAAAGGGAAGACAGTTCCCAACCCAAATTCCCATGGGGAAGATTTGGGGGGAGTGGCTTTCCTCCCTCGAATCCCAGCGGGGACAACAATCATAAAAAATGACAGGACTGAGAAACAAAACATCAACCAAACCACTGTTTACAAATCTGATGACTGCTCACAGATGCTTTCTGTTTTATCTTTCAAGGTATTTAACTGTGACATACTGTGAACCATCATGATGGGGGGAGACAAGGGAAGGAGGAGGAAGAGGAGGAAGAAAAGAAGGAGGAAGGAAGAGGGAGGGAGAAGAGAGGAAGGAAAGAAAGTATATTGTTTGGCATAGTTTGTGGCTCTGTAATAATACCTCTCTAACAATCCATTTGTATATTTAGCAGCAATTCTAGTTGGAGTATCCAAGCACTGGGATCATAAGGTGATCTAGAGCAAAATGGACTTTTTATGAAAGTTGGTTTGATGATTACCATCAGTCACCACACTAATCTTTAATAATAAAATATAAAATTTCAGTTAAAGCATTTGTGTGTCATATCGATACAAAGGAAAGAAACAGAGCTTGCCTTTTGCATAATAAGGAGAAAAGCAGAATAATTCTAAGAATAGTAATGATAATGGCAGTAGTAGCAGCTATGATATTGGGCATCTACTATGTGCCCAGCACAGTGTTAGGTAATTGATATTATCCCATTTAATTATTCTTATTTCATCTTGTTGATATTTTAAAAGCCCATACTTTCATAAAATAAGTAGCTGTAAAGTTTGCAGACTTGGAAAGGTTAGGAATAAGTTGGCTCTCGAGACCTACAAAGGTAAAGGGAGGGACAGTGATTTTTTTTTTTAATAAATTTATTTATTTATTTATTTATTTATTTATTTTTGGCTGTGTTGGGTCTTCGTTTCTGTGCGAGGGCTTTCTCTAGTTGTGGCAAGTGGGGGCCACTCTTCATCGCGGTGCGCGGGCCTCTCACTATCGCGGCCTCTCTTGTTGCGGAGCACAGGCTCCAGACGCGCAGGCTCAGTAGTTGTGGCTCACGAGCCTAGTTGCTCCGTGGCATGTGGGATCTTCCCAGACCAGAGCTCGAACCCGTGTCCCCTGCATTGGCAGGCAGATTCTCAACCACTGCGCCACCAGGGAAGCCCCAGGGACAGTGATCTTTAACAGTAGGATTTTGTCAAATTCAAAGAACACATGTTCTCTGTGTTGATTTCTGCCTCAACTGTCCCTTCTCCACTCAAGTCAGAGGAAACAACACTTGGCATCTGCATTCACCTTTCCGTCTCAAGTCTAGATCTCTGAATACTTCCCAGACTCTCCACGGATGGTGAATGCTGTGGAATGAAAATAACTTTAGGTCAACCTATCCTTACTGCAGAAAGTTATCACTCAACAGAAACCCACACCTGGCCCCCTCACCATTAGCCAACAGGTAGCACTGAGGTTTATGCTGTTTTGCTTGGGGTGGCTCTCTGGTGGATAGAAGCTGGCAGCAGGTGTCACACCAAGCCTGCATTTGGATCTCATCTCTGCTATTTATTAGCTGTGTTACCTTGGGCAATTTCCTTAGCCTCTCTGATGCTCAATTTCCTCATTAGTAACGTAAGGAAATCCTGGTTTCTTGTTAGGATCAAATCAGAGAGTGTATATGAGCATACAGAGTTTGTAAATAGAGAAGGAACACTGAAGGAAGTGGGGCAACAGAGAAAGGGAAGGAAGGCGGGGAGAGAGAGAAGAAGGAGGAGGAGGAGAAGAAGAAGAAGAAGAAGAAGAAGAAGAAGAAGAAGAAGGAGGAGGAGGAAGAGGAGGAGGGGGAGGAGGAGGAGATGGAGGAGGAGGAGGAGGAGGAGGAGGAGGAGGAGATGGAGGAGGAGGAGGAGGAGGAGGAGGAGATGGAGGAGGAGGAGGAGGAGGAGATGGAGGAGGAGGAGGAGATGGAGGAGGAGGAGGAGGAGGGGGAGGGGGAGGAGGAGGAGGAGGAGATGGAGGAGGAGGAGGAGGAGATGGAGGAGGAGGAGGAGGAGGAAGAGAGAAAGAAAGTGCTTTGAAGACTGTAAATTGTTTTGCACATATGGGAAACATTTGTTTACTGGCTAAAATGATGAATCAATTTCAATGAAAAGAATCATAATGAATAGCTAACAGTTGTCTCTTTCTCTCCTTCATCCCCAATAGTTTCCAATATCTGCCCCACCAAAACATTTGTAAAGAGGTAAAATCGCAGGTTACAACATCACCGTCTTGGGGCAATCCTAATGAGGGGAAAAAGAAAACAGTGTGGAAAACAGTATGAAAAAGAAAACAGTATGGCAATCCTAATGAGGGGAAAAAGAAAACAGTATGGAGGTTTTGGATAATTCAAAAGGTGAACGATCAGCCCCTGAATAATTGAGAGCTGGCGGCTTCTGCAGCACTGCTTCATGCTAGTGAGAGAGCTGGACACACAGTGAGGCATTGTGTACCCACCCCCCCTCGCCTGGCCCCAAACACAGGGATGAGTATTTGACCTTGACACAAACTCCACCAAGTCCAGAACAGTCTGATCTGCATTTGGTGCAGCATGCTATGTGTGTGTTCATTGTGCATACAGCATACGTGTTTAAAATATAAGTCTGCCATGCTTTCTAATGACTGCAGGGAAAATCAGGCTTCCTGTCTGCCTACCTCACTTACTTGAAGCAGAATTAAGAAAATATTTCCACTTGATTTCCTGAAAAAGTGTCAATGGAGTGATTTTTAGACCATGAATTTAGTAACAGGCAATAGTATAATTATTAAGTGAAATCTATAATATGTATTACATATATATTATAAATCTAATTATAAATTAAATATATATAATACATCTAATTATAAATTAATATAGATTTAGAAAATAAATGAATATATAATTAAGTGAAATCTATTTAGATTTTACTGGAGTTGGTTTTGCTATCTTGACTTCTGCATAAAAATGGGTATTTAAACTCCCACAAGAATCAGTAAAAAAATAAAATCCCTCCAATTCTTGTATTCTTCTGGACACTACTGCAATGGAATAAATAATCCTGTCAGTCAATACTTGTGCTATGAAGGCTGTGATTTCTTTTACTCTGCAGCAGAAACCACGTGTCAGCGGGCTCATTAGTACAGGGCAGATGCCGGTACCGTTTCAGAAGCGTGTGGGCACGGAGAAATAAATGTTTTCTGAGAATAAACAGGGTCAGCAGCCACTGCTACATTTCCAAATCTTTGGCCTTTCTCCTTAGTCTGGGAATGGAATGAGGTGTTTTCCCCAGAGGTCATTCTGTCACCTTCTTCATCCCACAGGAGGTGAGAACTCAGCCCTGGGCTGGAGGTGAAGCCAGGAGCAGGCACTGGAATGGTCCCAGATATCGGCGTGAGGCTGAGGGCTCATGATTTCCAGGAAGCCCAGCTCACGTTGTGTCGGGCTCCATCACTGCCTTACTCCCTGGTAATTCTCTTCTCTGCTGATCTGTCAGGTTACGGGAGAGGCAACAACTTTGGAAACAATAAAAACAAACACTTGGATTGATGTGCCACAGACTACCTTCTGGCATGCGTAGGAACAGGGATAACTGCTGGGGGCCAAGAAGGGATAGGATATGGGGTCTATTTGAAATGGAGCAAGTGTGTTTGCTGTGGAAAGAAGTCCCCGGTGTTCTGATGCTGGCTAAATGGGGGCTGAAATCCTAAAGCCCGGGGCAGACACCCCTGCTTAAAGTCTTGATCCTGCTGCATCCACAAATATTTCTGTGATCAGAATCATGCTCTGTCCATGAATTAGCCTATAGAGAATTACTAAACATTCAGACTATAAAAGAGTCAATGACCAAAACACATACGTTCTTTCATTGTGAGAATGAGAAGGGAGGCCTTCAGATTTAGTCTTCAGAACAGCTCAGTGCCGGTTCACTCTGTTGTGACCCTCATGTGTTATTTCTTTGAAACCATCAGGTCTTGCCAAATGCAGGGCAGGGCAGGAGCATCAGAGGGAGACCTTGGCAGCACGAGGGGGACCAAGGACAATTGTGAATAAGTATCGATCAAAAGGCTGAACCTTCATCCTAGGGCTCAGATTCTTCAAAAATGGCTTCTTGGTATCTAAATTACCAAATTTGGATAAATTCTTTTTAAAAAACAGTTCATTCATATAAAATCATTTTCCTTAAATTCAAAGTATCTAGAAAAGAGGCTTGTTGTTTATAGACGTATATTTCCTCCCTGAAGTGCACAGTAAGCACGACTTTAGGACTTTCTTCCACTCTCTTGCTTGAATCACGAAGTCTCTTGTGGCAGAGACCATGTGATCTCTCACCAAACCATTTCCATTTTCCTCCCAGGCACGCGGCTGGGGTGCGTGTTCCAGCCTCCCCTGCATTCAGGTGCAACCATGAGACTGAGTTCCACGCAACGTGGGCAAAAGTGATGTTTGCTTCCACTGCCACCCCCAAGCCTGGTCCATAAAACCTCCTTTGCAATCTTCCAGTCTCCCTCTTTTACTGATCACTGGCTGGAAGCAGAGGAGCCAGGAGAAGATGCGGGGTTTAACCTGGGGTCCTCAGACCCCCAAAGAGGTCTGTGGACAGAATTCAGGAGACGTGAGAAGTTGAAAGGGGAATTAATATGCATCTTTATTTTCTCCAGCTAACTGACATTTAATAGTTTCTTCAATTATGAATGAAAGCAACAAACCACAGTAAAATTAACAGCATCTGTAACTTTGCCACTAATAGAAATGACAGATATTTTCATATCACGTTACAGTGGTTGATGAGATCCCAAAATGCTGTGTGATCATCACCACTGTGACGTTATGGTAGTTCTTATTATAACAAGTGCGTATATCACCATTTCTTTAATATTTTGATAACTGTATTTCAGTATTTTTGATGTTGCTATCTGAAGTCATTCACTGTATGCATTTAAAAATAATATTTAAAAAATATTAAGCTTCACCAGACTGCCAAGTGGGTCCATGACACAAAAAAGTTTGAGTTCCTGCCTTGCGGGTGGCATGAGATAGAAGGATCCTGGAGTCCTGAATGACTGCTTGGAGCAGACCCCTCCGCTTCTTCTACTCCCTCGCTCATTCTCCCATCAATTCACATTAACCTGTGATGTGAGAGGGAAATAAACAATTGCTTCAACAGTTAGTCTACTACCGATTTGCTTCCACAGGAAGGTAAGTAGGGAGGAAGTTAACATTCGTGCTGACGGTAACATTCTGAAACTCAGGTTGCCAGGTCTCACTGGCAGGCATCCCGCTGCTGGACTTTCACCTTTGTGACGCTCAGCGAGGGCCCCTTGGGATTCAGCAGAATGAGAGCACCTCGTTCCCCAACATTCTCAGCCTGCGTTCTCCCTCGGCTGTATCCAAGTTCAGCTTGGGAAGGGGCATAATGCAGCTGGTGTGGTTGCTCATAAAAGTGGCATGAAGTAGCATCTGCCTGTGTACACCACAGTTGTGTAAAAGCACCCAGCTGACCAGCTCTTTAACCAGGAGACCTAAAGCAGTGAGCCATGGGGCACTCCATAGCACTCTGTCTTTTTCCTTTCAAAATTAATATTTCTTTCACTGGGGAAGCCATTACTTCTAAAAAAATGTACATTTATTTATTTATTATTTTTTCTTTATAAATTTATTTATTTTCGGCTGCATTGGGTCTTTGGGCAAGCAGGGGCTACTCTTCTTTGCAGTGCCTGCGGGCTTCTCATTGCTGTGGCTTCTCTTGTTGCAGAGCACCGGCTCTAGAGCACAGGCTCAGTAGTTGTGGCATGTGGGCTTAGTTGCTCCGCAGCATGTGGGATCTTCCGGGACCAGGGCTCGAACCCGTGTCCCCTGCATTGGCAGGCGGATTCTTAACCACTGCGCCACCAGGGAAGCCCTATATTTATTTTTTAAGTTGGTTTTAAAGCAAAACAATTCTGATGTGTTCATCAAATTTGGTAAGTAAATGAGTGAAGAGATTGTGATTACCAGTGGCCAAGCATACGCTTCTTGTTATAAGTTTAGCTGAAAATCGCTTTTTCTTTCCTTTTCTTTTCCTGATTTAACAGAATATTTTCCCACAATTCTATTTTAATGGGCTCCTAATGATGTTCTATGTATTTGCTTGTACGTTATTGGAGAGCAATGGGTTTATAAGCTTAATGAAGTTGATGATTATAGAAGTTCAAACCAAAATCACATCTGTAACATATGCAGTTCTTTTTTAAACTCAGTGTACTTGTCAGTAGCTGATGCATCAATATTGTTTGACTTTTAGCCTTTTACATAGGCATATGGGCAAACAAAATACTGTAACTACATTCCTAGGTTCCCAACAGTTAAGCTTCAAGGAAGCATATGACACACTTAAAATTAGTTTTATAATTTAATTTATTGTTTGAGTAGATAATGTAATGCAGACAATGTCCAAACAACATAAAAGATCATCTAGTGAAAAAGCAAGTCCTTCTCTTTCCCTTGCCTTCTAGAAACCCAATTTCTCTGAAAACTACCACTATTACCCATTTCTTATATATCTTTTCAAAGGTATTCTATGTATATTTAAATAAACATGTATATATTTATTTTCCCACACAAATATGATATTATACTTAAATGCTTTTTTGGAACCTTTCTTTTTTAACCTAACAATATCATCAGAAGATCTTTCCGTATCAATGTATAAAGAACTTTTTCCCTTTCTGTATAGTATTCCATCCATTTTAGGGATGTACCATATTCTGTTTAACCAGTGCCTATTAATGGACATTTATGTGGTTTCCAATCTTTTGCTATTATAATATTGCAATGGATATATTTGCCCAGTAATGTCACTTTGCACATATGAAAGTGCCTGTCTGTTAACCAAGTACCAAGGAGCAGAAGCTATGAGCATTTTTATTCTGAGAGATACATAAAGGACTATGTTTATACAATCATGTCTTTATAATGACCAATGTTGGACTCTTCCACTTGGGAGGAATTCTCCCCAAGAATTCCCATGATGCAAGGAGCCAGCAATTCGCTTGGTCTCTCTGGGCCTTGCTGAAGGGCTAAGTAGGTACAAGAGCCTAGACCTAACGATGGTCAACCAGAAACAAATTTGCAGGACGCAGAGACATCTGGGAGCTTGGGGTGGGGAAGCTAAGACAGGGGTGAGAGGAATGGGCTAATGACATACAGAATTAAGACCACCTGGCTGAAGATGCCTGGAAATGCACAGGTTAGGGAAGGGCAGATACCTGGAAAAGATCATTGTGCACTTGTAGTGAAGGGGAGAGACAGAGAGAAACAGAGACAGAGACTGAACACGGAGCCTGGAGTTACAAGACCCAGCTTTGAACTCCAGCTCCACCACTTACGAGAGCTGTCTGAATCTGGGACCAATTATCAAGGCAAGGTTGTTGTGGGCGATACAGAAAGGGTGCATGTGAAAATGCTTGGTTAAGAGTATGAACTTTTTTTTCTTTTTTTCTATTTACTTCATTATTTATTATTTTTTTATTGAAGTAGAGTGGATTTACAATGTTGCATTAGTTTCAGGTATACAGCACAGTGACTCAGTTATATATATATATATATATATATATATATATATATTTATCCTTTTTCAGATTCTTTTCCCTTATAGGTTATTATAAAATGTTGAGCAGAGTTCCCTGTGCTATGCACTAGGTCCTTGTTGGTTATCTATTTGATATATAGTCGTGTGTATCTGTGAATCCCAAACTCCTCATTTATCCCTCTCCCCCAACCCCACACTTTCCTTTCTGGTAACCATAAGTTTGTTTTCTATGTTTGTTAGTCTCTCTGTTTTGTAAATAAGTTCATTTCTATCTTTTTTTTTTTTAGATTCCATGTATAAGCAATATCATATGATATTTGTCTTTCCCTGTCTGGCTTACTTCACTTAGTATGATCATCTCTGGATCCATCCATGTTGCTATATATATATATATACACACACACACACCACATCTTCTTTATCCATTCATCTGTTGATGGACCTTTAGGTTGCTTCCATGTCTTGGCTACTGTAGATAGTGCTGCTATGAACATTGGGGTGAACTTAACAACTGTTAGTGGAATCTGAATGAACTTACGTTTCAACATGTCTAGGCACAAAGGAATACTAACTTCAGAAAGTTCATTGGAACATCAACTCCATAAGAACTGGAGCTGTGTCTGGCTTGTTCACTGCTGTGTCTGCTGTGCCCAGAATTGTGGCTGGTGCTGAATTGGTGCCCGATGAATATTCACTGAAGGAGCGAAGTTCAGGCCATCTCTACTCCACTGAGGAAGGAAATGAACCAGAGAGAGAAGGAAATTAACCAGAGAGCCTGGTTAAGGCTGGAGATAGAGTTTTGAGAGTTACACACTCATAATTATTAGTCCTAATCATTCTTTATAAGGAAAACCTAACAATGCAGGTATTTTATGAAAATTTGTCGATTGCATAAATGAATGGACGAATGAATGAATGAACTTTTCAGAGTACTTTCAGAAAGTGTTTCATGAAGTCGATGAGTTCCCCCAACCCGAGAGGAAGAAAAAGATTATTTTTATTTGAAATATTTATGTTACAGTGACTTGAACGGTTGACAAAGTTATTCTATATTTTACTTTTTTGTATGTTTAACTATTTTTTGACTTATGTTTTGCTTGGGATAAATTAACACATATGTTGTTGGTCACATATTTCTAAAGTCTGTTTTATGTCTTAATGTAGTTTCTGTCTCCATATGGAAATACCCAGATAAGAAGGAAATTCCTCAAACTTTCTCACTGATTAGGGTTTTTGAAATTAAATGAGGAAACTGAAGTAAATGATCTCAAATGCTCCCTTTTGGCCTAAAATTATAGAATTTTGAGAATAAAAGCACAAGGGGAGAGCAGAGGTTAAAAAAAAAAAAAAAGCCTGGGATCCCTGTGGGACAGAAGTCACGTTATACTTGGAGGATGATAATAAACACCTCACATTTACAGAGTGTTGACTAAGGGCCAGGCCTACATACCTTGTTTCACTTAATCCTTACAATCCCTATAAAACGGATGTTGGAAATTCTGCCTGGTGTCCAGCAACTGGAAGGGAGGAGATCATTCTAAGCACAGACCACGATTCGAAGCAGCAAAGTTGCCAACAATAACATGCTTTGTAAAAGTAACTGCTGCCCTAAGTCAAAGAACTGTTCCCCCCCACCCTTCCCCCAGCTGAAAGGGCTATTAAATCTGGGGGTGGTCTCTCCAGCTACAAAGACACACAGAGATAATGTCATCTTTGACTCTGAGGGACAGGTTTCTGTGTGGTTATGACTTCATGTAGCAGGGCTTTTTTTTTTTTGCTGTATCCCTTTCTCTAGAATTAGTTCTTTCCTTAATTGGTGATACTCTTTCTCCTTTCTGGTTTCTACTTCTGTTGTGAACTGACCTAAGCCAATGTGGCAGCATAGAGTTCTCAGGTTCTTTTTATTCACAGCGGGTGTATATCAATGATCAGAAGTAGGTGAGGACGGCAGATCTCTGAGCCCATCATCACACTACAGGTAATAAAAGCAAGGCTCAGACAAATTCTGCTCCCACACAATTATTTATTATTTATAAAATTTATTTATTGACAAGCAGGCATCAAAGCACATAACTGAATGACTTCTAGTTCTTGACCTTTCGGATGCTCCAATTACTTCCTGTTTGAATGGCACATTTGGGGCAAATGCCGCAACATCCTAGAGGTGCAGTTCAGTTAAGCTTGTAGTTATCAGGCAACCAGAATCCTCCAAGCCAGCAGTGGACTTGGGACTATTCTGGAATTCAGCCTTAGGAACCATTTTATTGTGTGAAGAGATTTATATTCTTAAACCCTGTGCATTCAAGGACAGGCAGTGTTTCTACATTATTCTAGCCTAGTAGCTGGCAAACTTGGTGCAAAGGCCAAATCTGGTCTGCGTCTATTTTGTAAATAAAGTTGTACTGAACACAACCATGCCAAGTCATTTAGTATTGTCTATGGCTGATTTTATGCTATAACGGCAGAGTTGAGTGATTGTGACAGAGATGGTTTGCCCGCAAAGCCAAAAACAATTTACCATCTGAGCCGTTTCAAAAAAAAAAAGTTTTCTGACCCCTGCATTAGCCAATCCACATATATTAAGCACGACCGTTTTCAGCAACAAAAACCCATTGCTAATATCCATTTTGCTAATTAGCAAAACCTCTGGTATAGATCAGAGATAAATATAGCTGAAGTGCTTACAGCAGCTGCTTCTGGAGTGTGGCCTTCTTATTAAATATTAGATGACACCCCCAAAATATGCAAGTTCTACTAGGGTAATAGTAGACTCAGAGTATTTATTAAAACTAACACACATTTATAGAACATCGTCAATTTTGAAATTTTAAAAGTTAAGTTGCAGTCATCATAAGACTTTCTTTTATTGCTTCTCAAAGCTCATTTTTGTTAATGATTATGATTAAATTTTCAGGTACTCTCACATCAATATTAAGCCCAGAGTTTGAAAATTATGTTATCCAGTTGGATCTCAATGCAATAGCTAAGATAGAGCAGTTTATTATTATCCCATTTTACAGAATGCAAAACCTAAGGTCCGAAAGTATATCTACTTTTCTCACAGTTGCAGAACAGATGAGTGATAGAGTGAGGCTTGAATCTGAAGCTTTTCATTTTCCATATCTTATCGTCTCTTCTCTACACCATGATAGCTTTCCAATAGCAACAATCAATTGATATTTTTTTTTTTTTGAGTAAACTGCAGATTCTAACTTCAGCCAATAGAAATATATTCTGTCTTCAGAAAAAAAAGAAAAACATTCTCAGAAACTTCTTGATTATTTTGCAAACAGACTTTGCCTCCTTTCTCCACATTGTTTATTCTTAAAGTTGTAGAGCCACCATTGGGTTGCGGGATTGGTTACTAGAGGTGGGGAGAAATTTCCCAGAGGAATCAAAGGAATGAAGGTAAATACTTGAAAATGGATCTGTTTCAGCAACCACATAAAATGAGACCCTACAGAGTCAAAGAAGTCTTTGAAGGACCACCCTGACTTAGAAGTCTGTAACTGTAGCACAGCATAACAAGGTTCCAGGGCTAGTCATAGACTCAGACATGTTAGAAAAGGAAGAAGCTCATTATTAGGTCGGCGAGTTCACTCCACCTCGCTGTACAATGCTGGGTTGTTCTCCCAGCTGTGCTGGGCTGCATGGGAAATTCATTTATTATTGGTTAGCGGGGGGTTATGAGAACTGGTGTGGCATCTCCTCAGCCTTTTCTCAGCCACTCTTCCCCATGACTGTGACCTGCAGTTCCCCATAATCTATTCCTTCCCATCCTATGGAATCATCTTGGTTGGATTTAAGCCCATAATTGGTGCTGGTGCATTTTGCTTCTTCTACCTGCAGGTTCTGAGTTGGAGACGGGAGAGCCTTTCCTCCAAGACCGTCCCTTCATCTACATGGGCTCTAATGGGCCTCCATCATTACCATAACTGGGGAAGAAGAAAAAAGGGCAGGTATTGTATTCAGGAATAAGAATGTTAAGCTATGAGCCCAAGAAGGAAGCTAGAGGGCATCTTTCCAGACCCTAGTATGATTGTCTGCAGGTGACTTGGATGATGTCATAACCATATGGATTCTAACAGCCATTGAGAACCCCCATTGGAGACTTTTAAAAACAACTTTAAAGCAACAAGTCAGTACTGTAAAGAGACAAAAATGAATTCAGGTGTAAGTCTACCAGTAGATGGTAAAAAAGCAGTAATGTTAGAAGAAGTCCGTGTGTGTGTGTGTGTGTGTGTGTGTGTGTGTGTGTGTGTGTTGCGAAGACTCTAGTCTCTTAAAGATAGTTTCTCATTTCTGAACATCTGAGAATCTTCTTTGTGATTCTTCTAGTTGACTTTTTGATGATGCATAGAAATAGCAGTGCCAATGTTGGGAACAAGACAAGACTTTCAAAAGTTTGAGTTTGAGATTAAATATTTATGATCCAGCCTAAATAGAAGAGTGGAGGGGGAGGACAATGAAATCTTGAATACTGATTTTGGGGGAGAAGACTTATTCCTCTTTTAAAGATAATTTACTTGCCACATAATACTAACTTTAGGACTATGTAGTGAATCATTCAGGATGGGTTAGGTTGTCCTGCGGAAACACACAACCTCAAAATCTCAGTGGCTTAAAACCACCAAGGTCTATTTTTCATCCATGGAACATACCCATTATGAGTGTTGACTTCAATCTGGAACACAGGATTACAGAATGGCTGCTCTACGGAACAGGTCTGATCATTGTGACAGAGAATAAGAGCTTTGGAAGGACTTGAATCAGCAATTAAATGCTCCAGCCCAGAGTAACGTTTGCTCACAACTCATTGGCCAGCAGTGGTCATGTGCTCCATTCAATCACAAGGGCCCAGGAAGTATAATCCTACCAAGTACCTGAAAGGCAGCTGAGAATATTTGTAAAATAGTACTAATGACTTCCACATGTCATTAAGATTGACAGGGCAAATTTTGACCTGTAGTATGTTCAAAATCACACACGTCAAATGCTTCTGGTAAGGCTGACTTTTAAAAAGCAGACAGTATCTAGAGGATCTACCCCATGGTTCTCTGCACTTGGAGAGTAAACATGGGGATCTCCCGGAAAGTTTGCAAAACACTGATGCCTGCGTCGCACTCCAGGGATTCTAATTTAATTAGTTTGAGGTGCAGCTTGAGCATCAGGATATTTTAAAACTCCCTGAAGTGATGCTAAGGTACGCCCAGAGTAGAGAGTCAGTGATCTCGTCTAAGCATCAGGGCTTTACCGTGATTTTCAACTCCAATACTATCTCTTCTAAGCATCAGGGCTTTACCGTGATTTTCAACTCCAATACTATCTGTCCATCTGTGTGGCCTTAAGTCAATTAACCAGTCTGGGTCTCTGTTTTATTATCTGTGAAATTAGGCGTGGAATACAATGACTTCTACAGATACTTCCAGCCTTAAAAATCTCTCCTAGACTACTGGTATCTATTTATAAGGAGTTTCAGAGCTCAAGTTAATGTGTAAGTGCAGCCAAATTACTCTGTAAGTTCATCTGCTTAAGCTCCTGTATCTTCGATAATGGAATAAAGGCAATAATCGGCAGGAGTCTTTACCAGGTAAGTAGCTGCGTTTTCCCAGCAAACCAGGAAGCCTGGCCAGACTTGGGGATAAAGTCATGTTATAAGAAAAGATATGAAGTTAACTTGATCTCTTGGTTATTTGTGGACTGAGGGTGAACTTCCTGCTCTAAGATGAAAAAATTGTATGACCTAAGGCTATTCAGATAAAAATAAATTTTAAGAAGCCACTTCCCTCAATTCTTCTTGCTGAAAATGAAAAAGTTAAAGGTTTCACAATTTCTTCACCGTGTAATCCTATCTCAGTGCTGTCAGTGTCTTAATAGCGTATTGATTGGCTCAAACTCCTGCTATCTTTAGAGAAGCATTATTACTCTGTTGGGCCAAATATAAAAAAGTACTTTAAAAGACCCTTTTAAGAGTTTTTTGATTTTTCAAAAGCTTCTTAGGGGCGTATTGAGCTTCCCTGGCAGCTGGAATTAACTCTACAATGCTCTTTCTCTATTTCTGACACAATGAATTCATCTGAAGCCGGCAGGTTATCAATGTCTCACAGGCGGGAGAAGATAAGGGGGTCCTGGAGATAAATTAATGTGGTAATTAGTTACACGAACACCTGTATTTTTAGGCTCTTTGTAAGTGCTACCGTTGCATTGGAAACTCGTGATAATTATCAATAACCATCTTAAGTATGTGAAGCTGAATAGTATTAAGGGGTAGAAAGTGAGGAGAGGAGAAGATGGATTGTAAAAATGAAAACTGTTAGTGTGCAAAATAGCATTAAACTGTTTTTCAGTTATCAAAATGCCTGACAGCTGAAAAAAGACAAAATCTTCATTTATAGCTCTATTATATTTATTCAATGTCTGCATCTCTCTTCTTCAGTTATTAGAAAAAAGCATCAGAATAATTTTTATTGAATGCTTAGAAAAATATTTGATGATAATACACCAAAATGTCATCACTGTGGGCGATGGTATTGTGGGTGAGTCTTTTTTCTTCTTTTGGGAATCTCTATGTTTCACTACTTTTCTCTGTTAAGCAAAAATTTTTTTACCTTCACTCCACTGTGTTTTGGGGAAAATTACTTAACCATCTTGAGCCTCATTCTGTACCTCAAAATGAAGATAATAATAGTATCTACCTCCAAGAGTTATGGTATTAGATTAAATCGCATGAAATAGCTGATACTTGATCATCTTTTGACTTATGAACTTGGCAACTTGAAATGGTTCAATGTAGTAGTAAACATTTAGCATTGTGCCTGACAAATACTAAGCACTCAGGTAATATTCACCGTGAAAGAATGTTAAGGAAATACAGAGAGAACAAATTTAAAAATAGATGGGACATAATACGCAATTTAAAACATTACGTTTATGGAGGTATCATTTGCATATAGTATACAGTTCTAGAAAAGCTGACAAACGCATACAATTGGGTAACCACAGTCAAGATACAGAGCAATTCCATCATCCCCCCCAAAATGCATCGTGCCTCTGGTAGCCAGCCCCTCCCCCCTCCCTAGCCCGTGGCAACTGCTGATATTTTTCTGTCCCTATAGTTCTGCCTTTAATATGAATTTCCCCCCTTACTTGAATTAACTCAATGTATTCATTTGCCTCCTTCCTACGTGGACAAACACTTTCAGAGGCAGAAGGGAAGTCCCCTCACTCTGTCCAGCCGCTGATGAAGTTCCTTGAGAGAAGCCAATTTTAATTTCCTCTGAAGGGTAAAGGATGCTGGAGTTCAGGGTGTGAAGGGGGCAGGGACAGGCATTTGCTGAGGCTTGACTTCCAGGAGTAGAGGTTCATTCCTCGTGAAAGGAGGCGAGAATGTGCTCAGGCAGCCCGTTTTGGCTACTTTTCCTGGGATCCAGTGTGGTTTTGGACTCTGATTTTTCTGTTGATTGTAACATGTACACATTCTTGTCGGAGGTCTCAGGACCTAGGGGTCATTTTAAATTCCGTATCTCCAAATAGCGTTTAGCAAAGAGCCCTCTTCAGCCCGGTTCTCCTTTTAGAAAGGTGCCCAACCTGTGGGTGTAGGCGAAGCTCTCCTTTCTTGGATGCTGGGGCACTTTTATCAGGGTCAAGCTCATTGTCATGCTCTCTGAGGTATTTTTTCGTGCCCTCTTAGCATCTCTTCATGATATCACTTGGCTGCATATTATTGGCCATAGAATCCAGTTGACTGGTCTTTATCATCTTGAAAATAGAATGGCACTCCCCTGTGACAAGCCTGCAGTGCTCCCTTGGGCTCACAGGATGAAACCTGGATTCCTTTGCCTGGCAAATAAACCCTTCACCATCTGACCCCACCCGGATTTGAAGAGCACCATTAATCAGTTTGATTTTGGGGGGCATACAGAGCCCAGTACCCACCAAATAGAGAACCTGGAACTTTTGCAAGCATAGGTCACTTATTAGCTAGAAAACAAATTACAATAAAATTTTTTTGGCATCACAGACAGAGGCTGCTTCCCATAGTGGAAAAGTGCACGGACTTGGGAGCCCACCTGCTTTTCTTTGGATCCTGACCATTCCTAGTTCTATGAGCTTGGGACAGTTACTTAACCCTCCATGCCTCTGTTTCCTCATCTGTGAAACTCAAAGGCTTGTGGTGAGGAAAATAGTAGTCCCTTAATCGTGTCACACTCTCCCAGGATTCTCTACCTTTGCACTTGCTGTTTCTGCCTTGGAACATGCCTTCTCTGCCTCTTTGAACACACAGGGAATCCATCTGGCAGCTTTATTGTACGGAAGTTGCTGGGATTGCTGTCTTCCCACTGATCTGTACCCTCCCTGAAGTAGGAATAGCACCTAGAACTTAATGAGTATTTACTGAGTACTCAGTATTTGCTGAGTGCTTATTACAGGCAAGGCATTATTTACCTTTTACATATATTAATTCACTTATCTCCATAAAATCTCCAAGAGCTGGGTACTATCGTTTTGCCCACTTTACAGATAAGGAAACTGAGGCTACGTAATTTGCCTAACTTCACCCAGCTAGGGAGAGGTTAAGATGGATTTCAAAGAGTCTACATTTGTAATCATTGGGCTGTATCGAGAGTAGGATCAACTAACTAAATAAAAACTACAGTCCAGTGCTTCTCAAATAATTGTGTCCATGAGTCACCTGGGGACTTTGTGAAAATGCAGATTCTGATCAATAGGTCTGAAGCGGCACCAAGATTCTGACTTTCCAACAGGCTCCCAGCCAGTGGACTACACTTTGAGAATCAAGGCCCTAGACTTGTGGTTCAAAGCTTTGTCTGTTGTTTTTTTTGGTCTCAGGGCCCTTTTACACTATTAAGTATTATTGAGGGCACCAAAGAGCTTTTGTTTACATGGGCTATATCTGTCAATATTTACTGTAATAAAAATTAAAAATGAGAAATTGAAAAAGTATTTTTAAAATATTTAAGGAAACCCATTACATGTTAATAAAAATAATACGTTTTAATGAGAAATAACTATATTTTTCAAAATAAAAGATTAGTGAGAAGAATGGCCTTGTTGCACATTTCTGCAAATCTTTTTAACGTCCAGTTTAATAGAGGATGGCTGCATGCTCACACCTGCTTATGCAATCTATTATCATATGACGTGCCATGCAGCCTCTGAAAAACCCCATTGTGTTCTCAGGAGAGAATGCAAATCAAAAAAAAGCAAATGGCATCTTAATATTACAGGAATAGTTTTAACCTTACAGACCCCACGAGAAGGTCTCAGAGACCCCACCCAAGGGTCCCCAGACACTACCTTAAAAAAACCACTGCTCTAGACCACTCTTAAGAATCCGAGAAAACTCTGAAGGTCATTACGTTCATTGTGGAGTTGGGCTTTTGACATTTTGTAAAATTTCTGACTTCTAAAATTCAGTGAGGATACTCCTTCTGAATCTAGATTTTGTATCCATTCCAGTTGCAGTTTTCATCCTCATCTGCATCCTCTGATGGTGCCAGATCATAGTCTCAACACAGAGAAGACTCTCTTCAGAAAACCATCAGCCAAAAAGGTAGTACTCGCTCTCTTTTTTTAAAAATTTTCTTTTATTTATTTATTTATTTATTTATTTGGCTGCGTTGGGTGTTCATTGCTGCACGTGGGCTTTCTCTAGTTGCGGCGACCCGGGGCTACTCTTCATTGCGGGGCGCGGGCTTCTCATTGCAGTGGCTTCTCTTGTTGCGGAGCAGGGACTCTAGGCATGTGTGCTTCAGTAGTTGTGGCACGCGGGCTCAGTAGTTGTGGCTCGCGGGCTCTAGAGCGCAGGCTCAGTAGTTGTGGCTCACAGGCTTAGTGGCTCCGCGGCATGTGGGATCTTCCCGGACCAGGGTTCGAACCCGTGTCCCCTGCATTGGCAGGCAGATTCTTAACAAGTGCGCCATCAGGGAAGTCCCGGTAGTACTCTCTCTAGATAGAATATTGATAAAGAAGAAGGTCAAGTGGAAAAATATATTTTATTGAATTCCTTAAAGATTTTTAAAAATCGCTTTAGAATAGATCATCCTAACCTAATGTATTAAATGACTTAAAGCTGGTAGGATTTTATGCTATATACATTTACTACATTTATCTTTAGTTTTTTTGTTCACACATGGTTTCACAATTTTTTTTTTTTTTTAAGAATTTCACTTTTTTATTTGTTTATTTATTCATTTATTTTTGGCTGTGTTGGGTCTTCGTTTCTGTGCGAGGGCTTTCTCTAGTTGCGGCAAGCGGGGGCCACTCTTCATCGCGGTGCGCGGGCCTCTCATTGTTGCGGCCTCTCTTGTTGCGGAGCACAGGCTCCAGACGCGCAGGCTCAGTAGTTGTGGCTCACGGGCTTAGTTGCTCCGCGGCATGTGGGATCTTCCCAGACCAGGGCTCGAACCCGTGTCCCCTGCATTGGCAGGCAGATTCTCAACCACTGCGCCACCAGGGAAGCCCCCACAATTTTTAAAATAAAAGATGTAAACTGAAATCATCTGATATGCTTAAATATCATATACCCACTTCTTGTCCCTAATTTTTAATACCTTACTCTTATGCCTGGATTTCCAAGTTTATACCAGGTCTTCTCAGAAGAACATTTGAGTAGGTTCCTGGGTTCTTTGATTTGCACTCCCCTTTGAGCTCTGAAATGTTTCCTTAGCACATTTGCTTCTCCGCTGGGTCTGTATCAACCTGACTCCTCCAACTGTATGTCGAAGGAGTTATGCTCATTGGCAAATCTGTTCATCATTATGTTACGGCTAGGAAAATAGGACCCTGTGAGTTCAAGCCTTCAGGCTCTCTCTGGAAGAATATCTCCTCAAGCCTTGATGCTCTCGGTTCAGAGAATCATAGAGTCTTAGGATGAGGAGGGATCTTCAAGGTCATCTAGACCCTTGCTACTCAAGGGTCAAGGCACAGGCACCACCTGGGAACTTGTTAGAAATGCAGAATCTCAGGAGTCACTCAGACCTACTGAATCGAAATCTTCATTCTAACAAGATCCCAAGATATGAAGTGTGCATGTTAGTGTTTAAGAAGTGCCGCTCCAGACCAGCCCCCCCATCCAGTGGAGAAATCCTATCTGCAGCCTCTTCCCCCGGGGCTGCCCCTCAGTGCTCATAAGTCTTTACCTTCAGGCTTTGGGATACAGATCAATGATTCTAGACCAATGATTCCCAAGTTTGATTGCACATTAAAATCACTTGGGGATCTTTTAAAAATCCCTATGTTGAGGCCTCACCTCTGACTAATAAAATCTGAACCTCTGGCATTGGTATTTTATGAAGTTCCCACAATATTCTAAATGTGTAACCAAGTATGGACCGGTGATCAAGAGCTATCCATTTGCATCTTAGGCCATTTACTTCATTCCTTGCTTTAATTTTCTGTGAAAATGCACATATCCCCTCATTTTGCCTGGAAATAGTTTTTTTAAAATCAGCATAAATAATTTATTGCAAACATTTTCATATCATACACTGGTAGGCTTGATAATTCACACAGCAGTATTCTGGGATGGAGGAACCAGGAGTTAGGGAATGAGAAGAAAGTATATGATGGGATGTTAGGTTGCTGAGGGGCAGACTTCATGCCTAGTTCTTGGTCATGACCAGTTCTTGGCCAGCTAAGCTGCCTTGGGCAGGAAGGGGCTAGGTCAGGCCAAGAAGGGGAAGTTCTCCTTTGGCCAGCCCACTTCAGGTTTCCAGTTTTTCCTCTTGCTTCTGCATTCGTGGTTCTCTGGGGTGAGGGAGGTGTAAGGAAGCAAGAACCTCTATAGCTGTTGGGTAAGTGGGCTCCATCAGCTGAACATGGGGTGCCCAGTCTAGTCCTTGGCCTGATGGGTGTAAGAGAAATTTTGCTAATGTCATAGCCTTGCTGGCCTCAAAAGCGGCCGGATGTTTTTCTCCACTCAATAATCCTCTTGAGTAATAAGCACTTTTGTTTGTGACATGACTGTTTAAGAAACTGAAAGCTGCATTTTTTTTCAAGATTTATGGGAGAATGATTTTGTTGACGTTTATTAGCTTTTAAACTATCCAGTTTTATTTTAATAGTGTTGCATTAGACTAATTGTTGCTTGGAAATATATAAATCATGTTAACAGTAATTCTAAACAGACTAAATACATGATCAAGTCAAAAGTTTGAGGACTAGGGAGAGAGTGTTATTTTAAAAGGAAATTCAAATTACTACCCATAGTCATTTTAATTTACTATTAATACAAATACAACACAAAGTGAACTCAATAATAAATAAGTTTGGAAGTTCTAACATTCTAGATTCTAATGAGTATCATTCACATATTAAAATAAAATTTAGAAAATGTACAGCTTACAAACTTTCCTTTATACATATGTGTTTTGAAAACTAAATAATAGTCAAATTAATTTGGATGTTCAGGGAGGAAATGCCATCACATCTTCTCCTCCCTCCCATCCCTGCTTACCTAGGCTTCAAATCTGGATAAACATATTCAAGTGTTGTTTAATCATGAATGTGACACATTAGACAGATTTATAGATGCATGAGGGATTTAAAAATTTGATTCTCAGTTATTTAAACATCCCAATAAGTAATCTTAGAGATAACATTAATGTTTACTCTGCAGACACTAAGCAAGTATTGTAGGAAGAGAAGATTGTGTTTTGGAGAAGTACAGAGAATTTTAGAGCATTTCTCTTCTCCATTAAGGAACATGTAGTTTGGCTTCCCAAGAAAATGTGAGAGAGGAAGATGGAGAACATTTTAAGAAGGATATTTTTTCTAAGTATAATTCTTGTCTTCTATTACTGTAACATTTGTATTTAATATGTTTTTAATGAAATCTCAATTTTGGTACATATTTTCTACTTTCTTCACTGGCTTACATTTTCATTTCAATAATGCTTTAGTTTTGGACTTCCCTGGTGGTGCAGTGGTTAAGAATCCGCCTGCCAATGTAGGGGACACGGGTTCGATCCCTGGTCCGGGAAGATCTCACATGCCGTGGAGCAGCTAAGCCTGTGCACCACAACTACTGAGCCCGCGTGCCACAACTACTGAAGCCCGCGCACCTAGAGCCCATGCTCCGTAACAAGAGAAGCCACCGCAATGAGAAGCCTGCGCACCGCAATGAACAGTAGCTCCCGCTCGCTGCAACTAGAGAAAGCCCGCGCAGCAACAAAGACCCAACGCAGTCAAAAATAAAAATAAATAAATAAATTTATTAAAAAAAAAACAACTAATGCTTTATTTTTACATTTGAATACATATAAATTGAAACTGAAGCTAACACTTTAGTTTGTCTATTCTACTTTCAATTAAAACATTTGGGAAAATTTCCCTGTAGTGACTACTTTCTAAAATTGTTTAAAAATTGTGAAAAAATCCCAATCATCCCCCGAATGAATATTTTACATATATGCAGATTTCTTAAAGAAGGGCACACCTGTAAAGAGCCACCTTTTTGAACTGGTAATTTTGTTTATCTACTTGACTGGTTGTTAATATGTTAAATTGTTAAAATTTGAAGTCGTGCTATCAAACTTGTGAGCTAATTCTGTGGACTGACGGGAACATGTGTGAGAATGCTCTTCCCATTCTCTGTATCTTCCACTTCGTTTCCTTGACTTCTGGGTTTCTTCTTTGTCCTAATTTCCTTACATATAGCTCTCTACTGTTGAGAAGGGCCCAGGTATATACCTGCATGGGTGGGGATCCATGGGGACACTTTCTTACATATTCAAAGTCATTGTATTGCTACTGTCTGCTTTTCACCTCAGTAAAAGTGAATAGCTTGAATTGTGTGTTATTATTATTGTTGTGTCAACTAAACCCATGATTATAAATAGAGCCTAGAACCAAAGAACAATTAAAGCCATCCCTCTCTGTTCACCACACAAATACTTTCAGGACTGCCTTCTTCATGCAAGTGAACATCTCCACATTCTCCAACTGCTTCTTGGGTTTTTTTCCCATCATCTGGACTCAGCAACCACTTTGGTCTATTCCTTTAGCTCAGACACCAGAGCCATGGCAGCATTTCCCAGGATAAGTCATTGGGATCTGGACATAACTGAGGAGGATGTGCCCGGGGCCATTATGCCCAAACGTGGATTCAAGAATGTCCGAGCGGGGAAAGATTTTGTGCTCCATTCAGTTCAGCCCAGGAAACTGATGTCAGGGAGGCAATGTGACTCATCCAGGGAATATAATAAGTAATAAACAAGGAAGAAAACAGGGAACATGGAAAGCACGCATACTGGATCAATTAAGAGGCACTAAAGCTGAAGGAAAATATGAAGGGGCCTCAATGTTCCCAGGAGCAGAGAGGACTAATTGGCATGCTACCAGTGGTAGTTGTATCCTGTGTGTATCTTTATTTCTTTTGATGGCTCAGCCATTATTCCTTCCCTGGAGAATCCCTATCTAGTATATCATTATCTTTTGGGAGATATCTTTCATTGTCCCAAAATACACACCTTGATTTTCCATTATTTCCAGTTCACATTGCAAGTATCTAGATCAAAGCTTTATCTTTGGTCTCGAGTCTTATTTGCCATCCTAGCAGTAATCCACTAGTGCTTCTGGAATTTAACTCTGGAGAGGACTTAGCTTGTCTCTGTGATAAACGTGAGAGTGACGGAATGAAATAAAGCCAACATTTAGTGAATGCCAAGGGTATGGTATGTATAGTGCACTGGGTTATCCCATCTGATGGGCACAGCCTTTAAAGTAGGTGTTACATCCCATTATACAGGGGAAGAAACCAAGGCTAATTGCTCCCTCATCCTTCACCATTGATCTTTCTTTATATCAACAATTAACTTAAAAACATGGATCTAAGCCATCCCTCTTATTTTTTGGATTTTCCTTTGAAGCTATCCCGTTCCTCTTTCCTTCCAGCAGCCCTGCTATCCTGACAGGCTACACAACTTCTTCTCTTGCTTAAACCTTTTCCTTTCACACCTCACCTCCCTGGGGGCTGGGTATAAGCCAAGTCTCCTCTTACTCAGCTATTTTGCACCTCCTTGACACCTCCCGCGTGGTGACATCAGACTGTATCTTCAAATCTCCCAGTCCTCTCCTCCTCATTTCCTCCTTTAAGAAACATCCAAATACAGATATAACCAAACTCAGATGGAAAAATTGGCCTTTTGCTTCTTTCCACAGGTTTTCTCTTGGCATCAGAAAATCCAGATTTTCTGGTTATTTAATGCACTGTCATTAAATAACCCCGAAAATGAGCCAGCATTCCTCTGCTTCCTACACCCACCTCCCCACACTGGTCTCCCCTGCCCCTCCTTTCTCACACCTCCGCATTTCCTCTGTCTGGATGGACTGGATATGGCCTGCTTGGAAACCGTGAATCTGCATCCTAAGCCTTCTCAGAGGCTTTTGTCCTGCCGTCTTTCTTTCTTTCTTCCTTTCTTTCTTTCTTCCTTCCTTCCTTCCTTCCTTCCTTCCTTCCTTCCTTCCTTCCTTCCTTTCTTTCTCTCTTTCTTTCTTTCTTTTTCTTTCTTTCTTTCTCTCTCTCTTTCTTCCTTCCTTTCTCTCTCTCTCTCTCTTTCTCTCTCCCCCACACCCCCTTCTTTCTTTCTTTTAGCAAGACCCTGCTTTCCAACTTCGAAGTTTTTCTGAGAATAAACTTTTTGCAAGAGTTCTTGTTGTTTTTAAGTAGTGACATCTATCTATCCTGGGAAAAGTAAAGAGGTTCTTCCACGAACGCTGAGACTGTGAGCCCCAGGACCAGCGGCGGCATCCTCTCATCCAACACCGTCATTTGATAGAGGAGAAAAATAAGGTCTAAAGAGGTTGATTGAATCACTAATGTCCCATTGACTGTTCGTGACAGGGCTAGAGCCAGAGGGCAGGTCTCCTGACCTCTAGCCCACCGAGATTTTCTTGAGATTGTGTCATTTCACAAACAAGCCCTGCATTTTGAAGTTGCATGCCGGCTCTCGAAATAGATGTATGCTGAGCAGTTGCCCGTGGGCACTGCGGGGCTCCCGCATTTTGTGGTGTTGTGTGTGGTTCACAGGTCACTGGAGACCCCAGCATCGTCAACATTCTGCGGGGGTTCCCTGCATTTCCAGGAAGACGGTAGCTCCTGCTCTCTTTCTTACATTAAATCTGGCAGCACCAGACAGAATCACATGATCTGTGAGGTCTGCCTTTCGTGCCCCCTCCTCTTTGAAGGGACTGCCTGTCTCAAACTTCCTCTCTCCTTCTAAGATGTCTGGGGCCTGTATCTCTTCTCTCGGTTTCTCAGTCCCTACCATTCCTCATGTCCCACCAGATACTCCATCTAGGCTGCCCTATATTCTTTTAAAATGCATTCATACTTTCTTTTTAACCCACATAAAGACATTCCTATGATTAAAAATATAAGTAGTAGAAACATCATCCCAGACCCCCCGCCCCCTTCCCACACTCAGTTAACACTTGCACTCTGTTCTGCATCTTGCTTTGTCCACTTTGTCCACAAGTTTGGGAATACCAGGTGATATACCTTGGTAATTCCAGTTCTGTCCCTGGTGAATCCTATTATGTATATAAGCATGATTTAAACACTCATGATGCTGAGTGCTGTATTTTATAGTATATGATTACATAACTTATTATTTGAAATACAGGGTCTTCCTCTCCTGACACACCAACAGCATGTTGCACTCTTACCTGGTGCTTCCTTTGTTCTGCTTTGTGCGCAACTGTCTTCTCTCAACAAAACTGTGGTCTTCTTGAGTGCAGAAGAAAGACATTGTTGTCTTTTCTTTCCTGTAGTCATTCTGTTCTCAGCACAGAGACTTGCACATAATTGGATCACACATTAATTAATGCTCGTTTCATATTGAGGATGGGGAGTGTTTACACTTTTTTGCTGATCTATTTTTATTTGTGTATTCTAATTAAAAGTGAATGGGAGGTTTGAACTCTCCTCATTCTTCTTCTTCAAAAATATATACATCTAGAGATGAAGCATGAGGAGGGATTACTGGGGGTGCTGGTCATGCTCTAGTTCTTGGTCTGGATGGTAGTTATACATGTGTGCTCACTTCGATATAACTCATCAATTGGCACAGTCTTATTTGTATACTGTTCTTCATATGTTGTATCTATTAAAACATGTAATATGTATGTGTATAATACATAGTTCTAGTTTGATAAGATACTGTGTTTGTGAGAGTTTGTGGAAATAGCCATGCTTGTGTATTGCCTATGGGAGTGTAAATTGTATAATGTCCTTGGGAGGAAATTTGGCCAAACTATCATAATGAAAAGGCGCTTACCCTTTGGCTGAGCAATGGCTAGCCTAGAAATGTACCCTACAGTCTATTATAACACGTGCAAACTGTTATACATTCAAGATCATTCACTTGTCTATAATAATAAAACTGGAAACAACAGAAGGAAGAACAAATAGATTGTTGTACATCCTACTATAAAATATTATTCAGCAGTTAGTAAAAGGGAGGCAGATCTGTTACTGCTGATTTGGAAGCATCTTCAGGTTAAAAACTGTGTACAAGATGCTTCTGTTTGTGTTACGTATGTGTATATATATTTGCTTGTATGTTCATAGAATATCTCTAGAAGGATACACAAGAAACTGATAATAGTCATTGCTTCTGAGACAGGATGGGATAAAAGGAAACTTATTTTTCACTACACGCTCTGCTTGATGCACATTTCAAATTTTATATGTACATGTAACCTATTCAAAAAATTAATTAAATCCAAAGCTGCTTCTTTGCAGCTGACTTTTCCTCATTCTCATTTACGGACTTCCTAAACATTCTAGAATTGGTGAGTTTGCCTTTACTTTCTTCCAACAGCCTCCAAAACCATTCCATGGAGCAAAGATCATAGTCTTCTTCCATGATATTGAGCAAGGCAGGCAGGTCACTCTTCTGCTGGTGACCTTATTAACTGAGTTTAGACCTCAAGTGAATTTGAACACATTTTTGTTTTTTGTTTTTTTGAAACATTCAAAACCTCTTTGCCCTCCTTAGTTCTTCTCCTCCCAGAAGGCAGGAAGAGAGTGAAAGACAAGTGTTCCATTTGTCTTTAATCAGATTTACAAGTGCCGTAAACTGGTTGTCAAACTAGAAGAAGAGAAAACCTTGGGGGATGTGGTTTGACTAGCAAAGGAAGGGAATAAGTCGGGTCTAACATGTGCCCTAGATTTGTAACAAGTAGATCTCAAGAAGTAAGGTTTTATCTCAATAGCCTGAGAATCCAGAGCATTTGGAAGCCCTCAAAAGTAAAATATAACAATATAATCAAAGGTAATCCTTGCAAAGAAGAAACAAAGGGGCCTCTGAAGAAGCCAAGCCAGCTTCCAAATTGCCCATGGCCATCTGCAGAAGATGGAAGGGAGGCCTGGGGCCAGGGATGAGGAGGTGGTACGGGTGCTTGCTGAGGATATCAGCAAGAAGGCTGAAACTCAAGCTGGCAAAGTTCGCCATGGGCAATTTGTACAGGTCTTTGAAAAGGCACATTCAGAGCAAAAATGGCTTGGATTAGATGGTGCTGTTTTATTAGATAATAAAGAGAAAGCAAACCCTGAAACTTAGCGATGATTTCATCCGGCCCCTTCATTTTGCCAAGATGCACTATAGGCAGAGCCTACTATTAAACACCCAGATCTCATGATTCTTGGTCCACTGCTGTGTCTGCTCTCCACCTGTCTTCTTAAAAGTCTGGACTCTGGAACCAGACCACCTGGACAGAGCTCTGTCTCTCAGGAGCTGCATGATTCGGGGCAGGTTACCTAACTTTACATGCTTCAGTTTTCTCATCTGTCAAATGGGGCTAATACTAATAACAATAACTACCTGGTATGGTTGTTAGTGGGATTATACAGCCCTTCAAAGAGGGTCGGGTACATGGGAGGTGTTATATAAATTCTAGCCATAATATTAATGGTTAGTATTACTTCCAATTTCTACATCAGGGAGAATCATTTTTAAGTGGGAAAGACCACAGCACCAACATGGGAGGTGTCTTCATGGTAACAGTTACTTGGCTCTGGGTGCCACCTGAGGTCTGATATAAGAAATCCCTTTCTCATAAAAAGAGCTATCCAACAACTTCTGGGCTGGTGGTAACGTAGATACTCTTTGTCACAGGTGGAGTTCAAGCCAAGGATGTGGAAGGCAGATTCCTGTGTAGAATGGAGGCGGGGCCTAGTTGACCTCTAGGGGCTCTGATCCTAAGGGTCTAGGATTCTGCTACCTTTGAGACTAGTAACCTTGGGGACAGTCACATGGCCGGTCTCCTGGACATGGGTTTGTTATCAACTTGGAAGTGAAGAGCACAGTCTGTAAGACTTTTCTCCTCCAGCTCCGTGTAAAAGGACAAGCTCTGGTGTCACATCTAAGACTTTCAAAGACTCATGACTTTGAATTTCTTTATGGAGAGCTGCACACCTGAGAATGCCAACACAGAAGGGAACCTATTCTTAGATCTGGCTCAGTACAAACCCTCTAGCCAGGGGGGATACTTCATTCCTAAAAGAGGAGTAGAAATCTTTGGGGGGTGCGGGGTGGAGGGAGATACCTTGGTCAACATTGTTCCCTCCGGGTCCCCAAACCCAGGTTAACAGCGAAGGGCCAGGACGCCAGGAGCCTCTGCCACGCTGCCAGGTGGGGCCGGGCCGGCACGAAGTCCCGCAGGCCAGCGACCTCAGCTCCCTCTGCGGGGTACTTCCTAGGGCCTTTGATGTTTCCCCAGGAACTGGCGAGGGTTGCGTTTCCCTCAAGGTTTATTCCCTCTTGCTTTATTTATTGTATCTGCCTTCTCGTCTCGCTGGCTTGAAGATCAGCACTCAGGTGTGCAACGGGACTTGAGTCCCCGGGTCTCCCCTCTAGCAGCGCCACCTGGAAACCCGGCAACAGGCGCATTTTACTGAGTTCTCGGGCAGCAGATCCGGAGGAGAAGGGGTCTTTTTCGGGCCAGCTAGCCGATCTGGGAACCCTGGCGTCAGAATCAGTGGCCAGGACTCCCCGTCGGCCTCCAGCCGCAGCCCGGCCGGCGCGGGCCCCCTCCCAGCCGGGTCTTCTCGGTCTGCCAGGGGGCTCGAGCTCGCTTCCTTCCCCCCTCCCCACCCCCCCCCACCCCGCAAAGCCAGGCTTAACCCAGAGCTTCATCTCCTCCCCTGGAGGGTCTCAAGTTGCCTTCCTCTGCCGGGAGGGCACCACGCTTCCCCGTGCCGGGCCCTAATCTCCACCCGGCGTTTCCAGCAGAGTGGCAGGCTTCAGCTGCCCATCTGCGCGTCTTAAATCCCATTTATCTTCTTAGCGCCTCTGTCTTGGCCGGCCCCGCCCCCTCTTCCTCCTACGCACCCTCCCCCCCCCCCGCCCCCCACTGCAAATCACAGACCCTCTCCTCCTCCCTCTGCTGTCCCCCTTACTCCTAGTGCGGTGGACCGGCTAGAGCAACCTTTGGAGGTGTTGGGTAAAGTACCCGAGGAAGGTGGAAGCGACCCAGAGGGGCGCGGCCGGAGGAGAGTATACCAGGGGAGCGGGAGGCGCCGCAAGATTTCAGGATCAGGACCAAGGCAGAGGGTCCTGGACTCGCAGTCACCTAAATCCTGCCCTGCGTCTCTAGCGGTTGAAGTCGGCCCCTCCTAGCGCCCCAATCTAGGTCACCAGCCGGGAAGGGCTGCGCTGGGGGTCGCTAGAGGGGTGATGCGCGGGATCTCTGCCCTAGAGGTGGGCGAAGAGTCAATTGTCTCAGGGCCTACCCCTCTCACTTCCACTCGATTGTAATTCCATTCCCGGGTCGGTCGAGCCTCCCTCCCTCTCTCCCGCGGCCAGCCAGTCCCTCCCCGTCGGCTTCCCTCGCCGCCCCCATCCCCGCCCTCCCCGCCCCCACCCCGCCCGAAAAGCCCTGCTGCTCGAAGCCTGCTTCACTCCCGCACGCGGACCTACCGGCTGCTGTCCTGCCTCCTTGGACTCCTCCGTGGTTCCTGGTCCAGCTCCCTCAGCCCTTCGCCTCCTCACCTCGGTCAGGGGATCCGCGAGGGCCGCGTCCCACGACGTATCTCAGGAGACGCCCTTTCCCTGTGCGCCCAGGACTTGGTGAAACTTCGCAGGCGCCCACGGTGAAATGGATTTAACCCGAGGCGTCTTGCTCCGGCTCTTGCTCCTGGCTTCCAGCCTCGCACCCGGCGCTGTGCAGCTCAGAGCAGCTCTCAGAAAACCAGGTAATGCTCTCGGTGCTCCCGGGAGCATCACGTCCGGAGCGCCCAGGTCCCTGTCTCTAGCGAGGACCCAAAGCGGGCAACGCACCGCCTCTCTCACCCCTGACCAGCGGCCCTGAACTGGGTTCTTCTCTGCCCAGAACCGAGAAAGGACGCCAGCCTCGCCCTCCCCCTCCCAGCCCAGGCGGTTCCAGGGATATTTGTTTGTTAAAACAATGATCTATTTTCCAGACACAGTAGAGGTGGAGGGCTCTGTATTTGACCACAGAGAGCTGAGAGTTGGGGCAGCGATCATGCTGTCTCAATTACAAGGATTGCAACTGTGCAAGAAAAGTCAAACAGCTTCTCCTGTGTCTCTAAACAGCTTATTGAATTCATATTGTTCAGAGCCCAGCGATTTCCTGTTAAGTGTCTGAAGATTTGCCTTGTGTACCCTCTGCCCATCTCCAGTCCTTCCCACGCTCTATGTAGGGATGTGTCCTCTGCTGTTAGGATTCTCTTCCACTCTGGGGCCGTTTTCTCAGAAAGGAGCACCCAACGGGTTAATTTTTACCGTGTTTTGAGCTCCTGTCTTTGCTCTGCGATTTAAACAAAGATGTACAGCGTTGTGGGCTATTACAGTGAACTGCTGAGAACTCAAAACACACTAGCTTGCATTTTCTCTAGTGACACAGGTAGAAAGTCTTACTGTGTTTTTGCCTACTTTGGTTTGGCCTGTGTGGTGAGGTTATTCAAAGTAGAACATTCTAAGCAAGAAAGTTCTAAACATTGCTTCTCGGATAATGATTTTTATTCCTCTTTGCTGAGACTATACTTAGAATTCTGAAAAATCTGTTTTTCTTCGTTTACTTTGCAAGCGGGGTTGTCTTATGGTAGTAATTACATCGTATGAACAATGGAAAACAGTATAACTTTATTTGAATGCAGTCTGCAAAACTTTGCAGAAAGCACAGTTTGTCTTCACAAATAATGTTGCCATAAGAAAGAGACAAACAGGGGAAATTTATCAGAGGGCAAAGAAAATAATCTTGGCAGGTTCCCATATGGCTGCTTAAATATTTTCGCTGCTCCAGGATCTCTCCACTTGGAAATATGACTTGTTGCCTTTCTGCTCTGGAAGATGCCTTCACTCTTCAAGCTGTATCTATTATCACCTGCGCCTTGCTACCTGCCTTGAAATTTACAGTTGTTATTATAATCTGAAGCACACTTAAATTATGAGCTATTCTAATCCCACTGATCATTCACTTTGGAGAAAATAGCAGCAGTCCCAGGTGATATTATATTAAATTGTTTCTTTCCTACATGCACACAGACACACGTCTTCAAGGATTTCAATGAAGGGCTTCTTTCTAACTTTCCTCCTTAAGATACCCACACGTGATCATCTGCATTCTGTGGGTTTATTTACATAAAACCATCTAGTCACAATTTTTGAACAGTGCATAGTTATACCTGTAGTTCTTAAGCATGAGCAGTGTTTGTAGTGTTCTTTTAAGGATAGATTTCAATTTGTTTAAGCAGAATTTTTTTAAAAAGTATTTCACAAAAGCCTGCTGTGTAAAAACTGCTCATATGGTTCACCATATTTCCTTTCTTATTTTCTGTAGTTCCTCTCCTACAAATATTTCCTACCTGGTTCATCCGGGGTTTCATTCTGTTATTCATGCCATGAATATGCCATGTTTGTCTCTTTGGTTTTATTTGAAGCATAGATAGGGTTTTGATAGTGGAAACTCTACATTTTAAATATTTTAGCACATTAAATATATCAAATTTGAGGTAAAAGGAGTGTTTGGACTAAGTTCAGCCTAGGAGAGTTTTTCATTACTTTATAATTTTATCCAGACACTGGCTTTCAGGTTGGAAGGCTGCTCAGATTAAAATGACAGCTACTTCATACACTTTGGGGGCAAATATCCTCCTGGGCTCATTTACAACCCTTGGAAAGATTAGTTTTTGATCCGGAGAATTGGTCCAGATTAAAGACTGAATGTGCCCCACTTGGCTCTGATGTGAACAGCAGCCGGCTGATTTATAATCTTCCCCAGACACCAGCAGATCCTGCAAGTATCCATACAGGAGTTTCTTTGTACCTTGTTTCCTCAATAGAAATTGATTTGTGTGCAGTGCTTTGTAAGTAGCATGGCTACCCCCTAAGGTGTACTGCAACAGTCCTGTTTTATTTGGATGACCCTGTCTTTCTCCCCACACTCCTAAATCTCCCTTTGACAAGTTCGGCTTTGTTGGAGAAGTCTTGGATTCAAAATCCACCTGAAAATTTCCCATCCCCATCTACTTCTGGTGAGAAAAAACCAAGCAGCAGCTTCAATTATGAGTCTCATTTGGGTCCAACATAGACAACCTTTCCCTCCACCCCAAGATAGCTACTCCTCTGTCACTGAGCGTTAATAAAGAAACCTCTGCATTTGCTGAGACTCACAAGAAAGAACAGTTCGCAAGTTAAGTCAAATTAAATAAGGAACATTAATTAATTGCTTTCTATACTGTCCTAAGAACTTGACACATACTGATTTATTTAATCAACCCAACAGGTCTGCGAGATGGGTGCTATTATTACCCCTGTTTAACTGAAGAGGAAATTGTGGCTTAGAGAAATTAAATATCTCACCCAGGGTCACCCAACTAGTAAGAGCCTGAATGGGAATGCAGGCTCTGATATTCAGGAGCAGAAAGGAGTCCTTAGCAGCCCGGTTAGGAGAGGTGTGCAACCGCTCAGGGAGGGCGTCTTCCCCCTGGATGAAGGCACGGGGCGGGGGGGGGCTCCCAAATTCGAATCACAGACCTGGCAGGAAGTGAAACACCCTATTGTACAGCTGGGCTGAGCGTGACCAAGGGACTTGCCCAAGATAACATCAGAAACTGAGCTGGGACTAGTACCCAGACCCCCTTGAGTGGTCTCCAGTTCTTCCCTTACCCAGAGTCTCACCAGGACATGCAGAGAGGACTGTTGTGCCTCTGATGTAGGGCAGGGGGGAGGGAAAAGGAAATCCAGGCACATCTGCTGGGACCAGCATGCGTCAAGCCACGTGTGTTCCCACAGGCAGATTGGTAACTTGCGGTGTTAGCTTAACTCCCTGGCACAGAGAGAGGTGCTGGAGGGCTGCGCGAGGGCCCTGCCTTTCCTCTGCCTTTCCTCTGCCTTTCCTCTGCCTTTCCGGCTGCCTGAGGTCCCAGGGTCAGTGGGACAAGGTCAGGTCAGGGTTCAGAATTCAAGGTTTTCCCCTGGAGGACTGGAGATCCGCAGTCATTTTCGGGGGGAGATGCAGAGGTCTGTAATCTTTTCCTATCCACTTTTCCCTCAGCGTTTCTCTATCTGAAAAAGTGGACTAAAACAAAGATCCAGGGAAACTCAGAAAGAAAAGAAAACAAAAGCCTGGAGGAGCAGCGCAGAGTTAGTGCAAGGGCAATGTGCCTTGTCGGTTGCTGGTGGGGAATACATGCGCCTCTAGGTGGTTTCTGCTGCTCCTAGTGTGAGGCTGAATGGCTAAAGGGTCAAGCAAAGGTCAGGGGTCATCCTCTTCTACTTCCCCTACCCGGGATAACCTGAAATTCACAAGAGACTGGTTATGTCCTCACTTAAAGCTCTCACCCAAGTCCCTTTCCCAAAGCATGTAATCTGGGGGGGTTCAGCTCTTCCGGATGTCAGCCCTCCCTTTCCAACCAACCCTACTCCTCCGCAAGGCTGATCCAGATTGTCTTGCTTCTTGATGAAAACTGGAGCGACAAACACCCTAAGGGGGATTACATATATTTCTCCCCAGCACCTAACTACTAGTGTCCTATGCAGTTCTGGCACCATAGCAGAAATATTTCCCTCTGATCCTTCCTTCCATCAGCCCTCCTGCCCTCCTATTTGTTTCCACATCATACCTCATCCTTATAAAGAAGCCCCTGCCTCTCTTTCTCTTTCTCTTTCCTTTGATTCTCTATGAGGTAAAGGGACAGAGAGGTCACGGTCAGGAGTAAATGTGTGTACACGAGGCAGTACTTTTTTCTCAGAATTCTTTCTCATGGGAGAGTGACTTGACCAGAAAGGAATTGAGTGGTGTTTCTCTTTTCGGTTTTGTTTTTGTTTTTGCTTTTTGTTGCTTCCCTGAGCCCAGGGCTTTAATAACCTTAGAATTCTTTTGGGAGTAGTTGTCCATCTGTTCATGGGTTATTGTAGCTCAAAAGTGGTCCAGTGAACCAGAGCTAGATTTCTGGAAAACAGGGACTCAGGCGTCTGAGGTGGAGGTGGGGTCTCAACTCCTGCAGTGTTATCCTGGGGAGCTCCTGTCTTCTCCTACCTGACCCACTAGGCAAGCAGGACTGTATTTCTCCCGCCGGACTAAATGAGTGATGTGATATCTTGATTGCAACAGAGAATCTTTTGAGCTGGTCAAGACCCTTGCCACTTGTTTTGGTCACAGCAAGTTGCAGGTATTAGAAGTGCACCTGCTATTTCAGGGATAAAAAAGGGAAAGGGTGAGGAGATACTGCAGAGACTAAATGGCAGTTTGTAGGAGAAACCCCCCAAACCCATCTTTGATTGCATTGGTTGTGAACCGTCGTTTTGAAGAAGGACCCCAAAGTGTGCTCCAGCCTCCTGAAATGAGCTGGAAGACATTTGCTTCCTTGAAGAACCCCGATCTCATGGGATGGGGGTCTGGGCCTGGGGGCAGAGAGAGACTCAGGTGAAAAAAATCAAATCAAATTGCTGCCAGCAGAGGGCGCAGTTTCCAGAGCTGGCACAGAGCGGATCTTAGACTTCTGACCCAGGCGAGTCACTGCTGAAATTCGATGTGGATAAGAATTTTTGGAGTGCATCCCAGACATCTGCTTTTTTAAACAAGAACCTCAGGTCACTTGGTGCATGTGGTTCGCAGTCCACACTTAGGGACGTGACGGAGGAGAACTTGGGATCCTCCCATAGCCTCCCTGCCTCCACCCCAGGTAGTCTCCGGTACCCCGACAGTCTCCACTTCGACAGCAAGCATCTGTATTTCAGCCAAAACAACCCCAGTGTTTAGACTCTCTGCCGGGTTTCCGAAGGTTGGATTCGGGACTTGAGGTCCTCTGAAGGCCCCTGAAGGACATCTCTTCTGGGCAGGTCCTCCTTCTACTCACCCCCTTTCCCAGTAACCCCGTCATTGAGAGATGGCTGCACACGGGGGGACACCCTTCGGTAGCATTAACAAGAAACCAGGCTGTATATGACCAGCTCCTCCCCCTCATTTCCCCCAGGCGCATTCCACCCCCGCTCCCACGCAGCTCCTTCTTTCAGGCAGGTTTCTCCTGGCTGAGCCGGAAGGCTTGGGTGAAAGCACAGACTCTGCTATTTGACAAATTTGGGTTCAAGTTCTGACACTTTCTAAAAAATTATTATTATTAGTTACTTGGTGACATAGGGCTAGTTATATTAGCTCTGTAAACCTGGGTTTCCTTGTCTGTAAAAATAGGATAAGGAAAGAACCTACCATTTAAGGATTAAATTAGGTAATACATACACCAAGGCATTAAAAAAGGATTAGAAGCCTGAAGCTTGAAGGCAATGTTTATGAAGTTGGGATTGTTTAATCTGGAAGGGGGTGTGGGTGGGAGAAGAATGTGTGTATTTCCAGGCATCAGAATAATTAACGTAGACACTTATGAGTTCATGTACTTTTATCCTTTCCTGTACATGTTAATGTATGATTGATAACATAATTTTAATTTTACTGAGTTGTACAATTTTTTAGATAAATTGACAAATCAGAAAGACTCTTTGGTCAACCACATGCCTTGATTTGGGGTTTGGAAATGTGGCTGTGAGGTTTGCGGTCTTGCTTGAGTAGACTCTTATGAGAAACAGTATCCCCAAGGGTGATGGACAATTTTTGTCTGGTAATTGTCATGTGGAGGTTTTGTAGGGTGTTGGCGGTGAGGAGCAGCTGTTCCTGAAAGAGAATTTTCCAGACTGACATGTGACTGGGAGTCTGGGAAAATCTCCATGAAGCTAGAGAGCTAAGAAATGGTCAGGGTCTGCTTGTTGATCCTCAGTTTGGAGTAATTTATGAGCCACTACCAGTGACCTAGAAAGATAGAGACTGGGCTCTGATGGCTCTTCCTTTTCTTATTAATGATTCGTGCACTTCCAGAGCTGTAACAAAACCCCACTTACCCCAGATAACCCCACCAGCTTATTTTAAGAATCAAAGGAAATAAAGCAGACTAGTGCTTTGAAAGAACTGAAGTGTTACACAAAGATGGGATGTTACTATCTAATAATACTCACACTAATTATTATTACCTTAACCAACCAGACCAACCAAGGACACACTTTCTGAAGCTTTGATCTCTTTTCCAGTCTCTCCCTCCCCATCCCCCTAAAGACACTTAAAGATTCTTTCTTTGTCTGACTCTGCAAATCCTGAGCAATTTAAATCTTAACACTTGTGTTTGCTGACAGGGCATCCAAAATCCCGAATCAGATTTAATGCAGTGTTAATGCTATTTATTTTTCTTGATGCAACAAGTTTATATTAGCCAGTTAATGGTTTACATTGTGCAAAAGGAGTTGTATCAGCAGGCACTTTTCTGTAACATCTGGGCGGTTGGAAACATAATACTTAAATACAACCTGAGTTTAAAGCCTTCCTTGGACAGATGGCTAATTTTATTGATCTAATCTTACACTTAGGAATAGGTCCCATGATCCTTTGCTGGTAATTCTTAGAGTGAGCAGAGATGTAAATAAACTGGATGAGGGCTGTGAATTAGACTCTTGTTTGCTTGTAATTTATTTTTTAAATACTTCAGTATAAACAGTCATGGTGTAAATTACTTTAATCTCTACCTTAAGGGTGCTTAATTAACATTTGAAGTAATCCAGGATAGAAGGTACCACTCTGGCATAAGAGTTTACATCTTTTTTTAATGTCTTGGTGGCTGTGTCATACCAGTGGTTAAATATTTTGAATTCACCTCTGTGCTGGCCAGGAGTCTACACTCCAGGGCTGGTTAGTTACCACTTGAAGAACTTTACTATGATGTCTACTCTCAAAGGTGGCTGGGAAGATATTTCAAGTGATGCTATCAAAAATCCAGGCTAGAGGGTTTGTTAATTAGCACAAACAAATTATGCTAGAAATAATGTTTTCATTGGTGAAATATGTGATTGGCTAGAAAGATTGTACATGCCCCTCTATTTTTGCATGCACAAAGAGTAACAATTCAGCAAGCCCAACAATCAAGCTGCTTTGGCATTGGGCCAGAGCTCCATTCAATCCTGTATCTTCCTCACTTAACGGTAGATTCCTTTGCCTGATCACTCCGGATGATTTGCTGATCCCGCCATTAGAACACTGATGCATCTGCCTCAGCAAGGTGCTTGCAGCTGTAACAAACAACTCTAAATCTCAGTGGCTTGACATAAGATTTATTTTTCATTTACTCCAAGTCCAAAGTGAACGTTTCTTCTTGGGCAGCTCTCCTGGGCTGCCCTTCTCCAAAGGGTGACTTGAAAACCTGAGTCACTCTACCTTTATTACCTTCATCTTGTAATGCCACCATCTTTATTTAAATTTTAAAAATTATTTTATTTTTTTATTTTTGGCTGCATTGGGTCTTTGTTGCTGCGTGCAAGCTTTCTCTAGTTGCAGCGAGAGGGGGCTACTCTTTGTTGCAGTGCGCGGGCTTCTCATTGTGGTGGCTTCTCTTGTCGTGGAGCAGGGGCTCTAGGCACGCGGGCTTCAGTAGTTGCAGCACGCAGGCTCTAGGGCACGCAGGCTCAGCAGTTGTGGTTCGTGGGCTCTAGAGCACAGGCTCAGTAGTTGTGGTGCACAGGCTTAGTTGCACGAGCTTAGATCTTCCCAGACCAGGGATCAAACCCATGTCCCCTGCATTGGCAGGCTGATTCTTAACCACTGAGCCACCAGGGAAGTTCCCACCATCTTTAAAATGGGCCTCCAAGGTGTCATGGAAGGTAAAAAGAAAGAAGGCTTGTGTGGGAGATGTTTATGTGTCGGGCCAGAACGTGGTCACAGGGCCTCAACCTAACTGTAAGGAGGTCGGGAAATGTAGTTCAGCTGTGTACACAGCAAGACAATGACCAGATGTGGTGGATTGTCTCTCATGCAGTGCTTTGGAGTTCCTAAAAGAACAAACAGGGATGTTAAAAGAGTAAGTTATTTGAGAATTTTTGCAACTTCCTTTTTGCCCATGAATTGTTCGTATATGTGGCAGAATTTGGCCTAGAATTTGCTTTCATTGTAGTGTACAACGTGGCTGAAAAGCAGATAGTTACCACCTATCTTGACTTGTTGGAGGCTACCATGATTTAATAAAAGATCCTAAAAACCAGGCAGCCAAATTGACTTATATCAGTTTGCAGTAGGGTCCAAAAATAGGTATATGTTTACGTGACTACATGCTGTTTGTTGCTACATACTTCCTACATTTTACAAAAAGTAAAATAAATCCCTTTTAAAAGGTAAAATAACTACTCAGTGGGTTAGAATGAGTTTCTAAGGAACGTCAACTAGAACTCCAGTTTTTACCACAGTTTTCTAGAAGCTCCTTCTATTTGTATCCCATAACAAAAATGACTGTTCATGGTAGAATAATTTTTTCAGTGAGAGATGCATCTTAAAATATAAAAATCATTTTTTAGACACCACAGCCTGCTTTGATGGGGATGAAGATGATCCCCCCAAAATAAATTGGTATGCTTTGTTGAACCACTGCACTTTTCAAAGCACTTTTAGAGAAATGATCTCGTTTGATCTTGTAACACTTGCCCCACTGGGAAGTCAAGAGCTGATGACTTAGCAAAGAGGAAACAGGCACAGCCAGGACATGAACCCAGGTTGTCAACCCGTAACCCCCGATGCTTCCCATCAATCCAGAGGTTTTCTTGCAGCTGATGGATAAGAGCATGTTCACTGTGATGGCCCTGAGTCTAGCTCTGAAGCCAGGAGGGACCTTGCCAACAAGACTTGCCCGCATTTTACTTGCAGAGGCTCCATGTGTGTCACAGGACACTCTGTAGAATGAACTGGTACTGCTTTCCGTCATACTCCTGACTGGTTGGTGTGTGTTTTGCAGAATACGTGATGACTGAGGGGCTGTTTGCAAATGAGAAGCAGCTGTAGTGGCTGGAGGAAAGCTCCAGAATCCTCCCAGTGTCTCCTATAGGAGATCCTTTTGGGGTCTCAGGGACACCCAGGACACTCAGCCTGGCTTTGTTGTTCCTCCCAGCTTCCCATTCCTCCACTATTTAGCCATCTTCTTTAGTGGAAATGATATTTGCTACACCTTCAATGTGAGTATTTCAAGGTTTATCATTCAAGTCTCAAGGCTTTCTGGTAGTTTCTTCAGCATCTTTTTGATGTTCTAGGAGTTCCTAATGGCTGTAGTTAAACAAGTAAATCATTAGGTTGGAAAAAGAAGCCTTCCTTTGATAGCTATTTTAGAGTAAGTGATGGGCTTTGGTCACAACCTACACGCATAACACACATCCCTGCAGCTTGGAGGAATTGTGACAAGAATCCAATCAAACAGACATGGGTTTGAATCCTAGTTGTAAAATTTATGGCTGCCTGATCCCAGACAGAATATTTAATCTCTTTATACCTTAGATTTCTACCTGAAATTTAAGGCTCATAATACCTACCACAAGGGTTTCATCTGATAAATCAGTGAAATAATATGATGACTGGAAATGCAGCTAGGAAAGTACTTAAACATTTGGTACATAATGGGCACTCCAAAGTTAGTCCATATTAACTAGGTTCTTTTTGATTTATAGAGTTTATGTAGTGGTAGAGATGGTAATTTTCCCCTATTTGATATAACCCCAAATATTGACAACATTGACACAAATGTATAATTGAGCTTAGGCTCCCATGAAAATGGAATTGAAAGGAATTTCATTTCCTTAATCTCATATTCTAGATTCTTCAAGTTTATATCATCAAATGATGACTTTTGGTGTCTAGATCAGTCATAAAGTTCATTTTTTTTTTAATTTTTAAAAAAAAATTTATTTATTTATTTTTGGCTGTGTTGGGTCTTCGTTTCTGTGCGAGGGCTTTCTCCGGTTGCGGCGAGCGGGGGCCACTCCTCATCGCGGTGCGCGGGCCTCTTATTGTCGCGGCCTCTCTTGTTGCGGAGCACAGGCTCCAGACGCGCAGGCTCAGTAATTGTGGCTCACGGGCCCAGCTGCTCCGCGGTATGTGGGATCCTCCCAGACCAGGGCTCGAACCCGTGTCCCCTGCATTGGCAGGCAGACTTTCAACCACTGCGCCACCAGGGAAGCCCCATAAAGTTCATTTTATTGATAAAAGATCTGGAACCAGCATAGAGTTTAATAAAAATAGCTCACGTTCTTTTTGGACTTTGTATAAAACCAAGAAGAAAGATCCTGTATCAAGATTATATATAGCTACTATAGTAGTGATAGATTTTCATGTATCAGCTATATGGCTCTGTACCCCAAAAGAGGTTATTTGCAGTTGGAATATAAAGAAAAATTTCCTTAGCTACCTTCTTTACTGTGGTATTAAGATAACAAGTATAAAAGATGCTATTTCTATGATATCTGCTCTCTCCCCGTTTTGAGTCAACCATACTCTCTGCCAGAATACTCTTTCTAAAGTGCAGTTCTAATCCTGTCACTCTTGGGTTTAATATTCCTTTCTGGCTCTCTACTGCCTTCTAAATTCTAAAGCTGAGCATCCAAGGTCTATTACAGTATGGCCTCCACTTCCTTTTCCTGTCTTCTCACTGAATACATAATCTGTATTCCAACCAAGCTCGATTATTTGCTCTTCCACAGTCCTCCTCTTTGCTTCCCAGTGGTGGACCTGTCCAGTTGATCCATCCCCTTGGAACATCCTTCCCTCATCTCTGCCCAAGGAAACGCAGTGACCCTTCCAAGCATGGCTCAGTGCCGTTCTGTGAGGTCTACACATACCCTCCCAGCCAGAAGCCCTTACGCTTTTCTTCCATTCTGTCTTGTATTATGTTTTTGATGTACTGACCCATGCCTTGTCTTAGATTTGTAACTCTGTGAAGGAAAGCACTATGATGTCTTCACCTGTGTGTCCCCTCCATCGCCTGCTGGAGTGTCTTGCATGCAGTTGGTCTTTCCCAGACAGCTATGCAGTGGAAAACGATGGCCTCGTTTGGGGCAAATACTTTTTAACATGGTGTGGTTAATTTGATCGTGTTCCCAGCTCCCAAATTCACTTCCTTCCTCCCTCATGATACAGAAAAGGTGTCATTTCTCTGTGCCAACATTTTTTCTCAACCTGAGCAGACATTTGAAAACCCACACTGCAGTGTGATTTAGAGAAGGAGATGGCCCAGGAGTCAGTCTGTAGCAGTATATAATTTAAATCCTACCTCCATGCTGCCAGAGGCTATTGGAATTGTGGGTTTTTAAGGAGCGTCTGATCAAGTCCATACTGTGAAATATGTCATTTTCAATACCCGGAGAAGAGGTAGAGTTTGAAGTAACATGTGGGGCTGCCTTAGACCTGCTTTTTATCATGTTCTAGGAGGTTAAGAAGCAAAGACAATAATGCTGTTTACTCATACATCAAAAGATAGTGGGGGAGGACGAGTTAAAACAGTCCAGTGTTCAGTTCCCCTCCTTCTTCCACTTGTCTTTGAACCAAAGGAACATGAGACGTGTGTGGGAATGGCATTGGCGGTATGATAGAAAACGTCAGGTTGCAGGGGAAGGGATAAAGCCAGTCCATCTCTCATAACGAGATCTGACTGTGAGGTTGGGAGGAAAACAGTACTCAACAGTCTTCTTCAGTTTTATTGTGCTGACCCTGGTTTACTTACGAAGATCAATTCTGTAATCCCCGGAAAGTAAAGCAGCCAAAAGCTAGAGTGTTTGCAAAGGTTTTTCTGGTCTTTGTTTTGTAAGGACTGTCATACCTGATAAAATGAATGCTCCTGGGTGGCCCAATTGAAAGCAACCAATTGATTGACCCATTCACCGATTAATTTCTTGATATATACATACACATACATACACACACACACACATATATATATATATATATATATATATATATATATATATATATATAAAATAAGCTGCATTGTAGTAGAATTAAAAATGAACAAAGTACATGGTATGATGCTGAAGTATTTAAGGGCAAGTAATGTCTGAAATTTACTTTGAAATACATCAAAAATCAGATTCACTGATGGAGACAGGGATAGATTGTTGATAATGTGTGATAAAAGAAGTATAGTAAAATGTTTATGGTAGCATCCATGTGGTGATTATACACATGTTCATTCTAAAACTCTTTCACTTTTCTGTAGTGTTTGATTATTTTCATAATAAAGTGATGGAAAAGATGAACTAAGTATTAAGGAAACAAATGAAATGACTACAAAGTTTTTCCCACACAGAGTGAGGTTCCAACATGCTCTGCTCTGCACTCAAATAATGATGGGTTTTCTACTTTCTTCCTGCTCTTCCCTCCACATTTCCTCTCTGCTCTTCTCTGCCCTGCTCCTTGCTGCCTGGGGCTGGCCTTACTGCATCACTCAGGCTGCTTTGCCCTTTGGCTTTTTTGGGTTCAGCTAACGAGAGGCATCAGAAGGAAATCAGAGGAGAGTAGGGGGAGAGACTCTGGTGTACGTCTTCCCTGATTCCACCCTGCTTTGGTACTGCTTTGCTGGCAGCAGTTGCATTTCTCTAAAACTGCATCTCCTGGCTGTCCTTGGCTTCCAACTCTGGCTGGCGCCAGGAACAGTATTTTCTCCTCTTGTACTTTCTGCCCTGGGTACTGGCAGCATTTCACTGCTGCTGGTCTCTGGGTGCATCAACAGCCCTAGTTGTTTCTCAGAGCTGTTCACACCTCTGTAAGATATCTTTTAATTACAATCTTTTTAGATTAAGTAATTTTTTCTTCCTGCTGGGACCCTAATTGCTACCTTTGGTACTACTGCTTTGTGATATATGCTCTGTTTCTACTATTTTCCTCCTTAGGTGTAACCATGAGGTTTTGATTTGTGTTTAGCTTGCGTTCAGAACTCTCTGAGGATCAGGTCTGATTTAGCTTAAGGATGCCTGCTGTAAATTCATGAAGTAACTGCAAGAGCAATAGAAACCTTGATCTTTTGAGAATGAGCTTGTCCTCTGGGCCCAAATCTGCTGGCTTCTTGGCTAAGAGCACATTGAGATTGACCTATTCATTGCTGTGTGGGTTGAGAAATGATTGCAGTGATGTCCAGGGTTCTTAATAGAAATTCTAGGAACTCAGAGGTTTCTGGAACACATATGAAATGAATGGACGATAATTCTTCATCTCTTGAGAAAGCCCCCTGAACCCAAATTAACCTCTTACAACTCCAGGGAATTTGACCTCAAGGGGAAGACCACGGCGAGCTTGGACTTTCTCCCACTTCTGTTAGGTTTGTTGCTAGTTTTTATGATGATGATATTTTTTTCAACTCTGTTCTGATTTCTTGGCTATAAATATCTTGCACCTGATATTCTACAGATCAATGCTTATTATTCAAACTTTAAAGAATTAATTAGGTAACACCTATTGTCTTCATTTGGATTTCCCAGGAACAGACCATAGGATAAAGATTTGAATTAAAATAAGTTATATGAAAGGTAAAACAAAACAGAACAAAAAAAAAAAAAAAAAGGAGAGTGGGGAAGTGAGACAGGGAGTCCACTGAAAAGGCAGTCAATGAAGGTTTTCTCATCAAGCGAGTTAACACTGTGATGATTAGAGCTTATACTTATGGGAGAAACTCTAGGAAATGGTAGAGAACACATGGCGCCGAGTTTTCCTACCTGAGGGGTGAGAGACCTGGGGTATTTACATCAATTCCATCTGTCACCAGGGGAGGGCTGCTTCAGGGATGGGTGTTAATTTCCCAACACTTCTGGCCTGCCAGGCTTATGGGTAGAGCAGTTTTCTATGTCTTCTGAGAAAATTCTTAGGCCAAAAGGTGCAAAGATTGGTAGCTAGAAGTGGGCTGGCCAGCTTTGAAGTGGTGAAGGCTGAGGGATTATGGTGGGTACTAACAGTTCTTCTACACCCGTAATTGACTAATTATATTTGGAAACTCAAGACTGAATGTCATTTACCACTTTGATGGGCAACCTTGCCCCCTCCCCTGCCCCCACAAGGAGTTTATATATTATGAGAAGAAGGGGAAAGATGTTTGGATACTCCAAGGAATTCGAGTTCTTAGTCTCAACCTATATCAAGATTATCAGGGGAAAAAATTTATATTGCAGTACAAAATAGACTTTTGATTAAACCAGTTCTCCAATTGGAGATATTCAGGAAGGGTGACTGTTTGGGTTTTAGATTCAAGAACTACCATCACCACCAACCACCCTCTACCCACCCAAAAAAAGCTTTATTCATTTGTGCTAATTGAGAAGGCCAGTAGAAATTGGAGTCTTCATTGCTTATGGTTATGCTGTGTTATTTAGAACTTGAGTTTAGATTGTTGATTGTTACAGTGGGGAAGAACCCACATTTACATTTAAAGGCATGCCTTGTGCCTTCACAAAGCAATAGTGACAGCTAACATTTATTCAGTGCTTGCTGTGTGCCAGGCACTGGTAACGGCACAGCCTCCTAAGGCTGGCATCATAGAATCCAAGAATTTTAACACAAGAAGGGACCTTAGGGGTAGCTGTCTAAACCTATATGTCTTAGTGAAGGTAAGTCACTTGCCTGGGGTCATGCATCTTGTTAGTAGCAGAATCAACACCAGGACCCAAGCCTTCTGACCCCTGACCTAGTGCTCTGTCTACTAGACCCACCACCCCTATGACCATGGGGTAGGTAGAGACTCATGTTCTATTTTCATTGACTATCTCTTTCTTTTTGAACTTGGTCTTGCTTGTATGTTTAGAGGTAATGAACCCTTAGCCCAGGCTCCTGTGACAGTGCCATGCCTGGAGAAACAAATGATCTGTGAAAAGGCAGCCCAAGCTACCTTCTCAGCTCAGCTCCTTGTTTGCTCCAAAATACAGTGTCTGTGAGAAGCACCATCTTCTAAGCCACAGAGACCCACAGGTAGACAGTGGTATTAGGGCAGAGAAAAGAGTACATTTGTATAGGATCAAAATTCCCATCTGAAATTATTTCCACAGCATGATTTTAAGTGAATCCTTCTAGGAGGCACCCTTGAAGGGGAAATTGAGGGGAAATTTGTGTCATAAGACAGTGTCAGTGGCTTAGTTAATCACTTGGCTTGCTTCTCATTGTTGGGGATAACCTTGAGGAATTAATCCACTATGGCAAAGTTCCAGGACATTTTTTAAAAACACAATTACAGTCATACTTTGTCAAGACTGACTTGTACAGAATTGATCCTTCAGAGCTGAGGTTAGCAAACATTTTCTGAAAAGGGCCAGATAATGAATATGTTATTTATTTCATTTTTATTTATTGGGTCTGTATTGCAACTACTCAGCTCTGCCATTGTAAAGCAAAAATAGCCAAGGGCAATATGTAAATAAATGTACATATGTTTATGTAAATTATGTAAATAAGGCTGTTTCAATACAACTTTATTTACAAAACAGGCAGAGGGCCACATTTTGCCAGAACCCTAGTCAGCCTAAGCCTTCAGATAGTGCACATCACCAGGCCTGCTGCTTTCTTTTGTTTGCTGCCTCTATGGTGTCTGTATTCATTATTAACATTATTGATAACCTTTTTTTTCCTGATGAAAGTTTCTTGTGTCCTGGCAAATAGCTTGATTCAATTCCCAAACACAACAAAGATGGGGGTGTTACAGCAAGTCCAGGGGAGTTAGCCTTAGACAGATGTGAGGTCATCCCTCAAGCTCTCCATTTGATGTAGGTAATGGGCCATATGTGACTATGTCCAAAATACACACACATAGAAAGCATTGTAGACTTGACCCATATCCTAGAACCCCCATTCTGCTCATATTTTAAAGTAATGACAATAACTCTGTCTTAAAGGAAAAATAAGGGAGTACCCTGGCAGTCCAGTGGTTAAGACTCCTCGCTTCCACCGCAAGGGGTACCGGTTCGATCCCTGGTCAGGGAACTAAGATTCCCACATGCCTCAAAGTTGTTATCAAGAGTAACTATTCTCATATAATTACAGTAGAAACTCTCCTATCTGCTCCAATTTGGATTGGTCAGTTAATTGGAAGAGTCAGTTAAGGGGACAATTTAAATATAGATACATTTTATTTTCAGTTGAGAAATGGTAGTGGGAGATTTATTTGACAATGCTTGGATGTAAGGATAATGCTTCTTCTTCTTTTTTTTTAACGTGGGCCCACTGATTGGAGTTCTTAGTCATCCTTCAAGCATAAACTGCAACAATAGGGCATTATCTGAGTATAGCAAGCTTCCAGATTTTTCAGTCTTTTAGAGTAGCTGCAGTTGTTGCTTAGAAAATACCTTTATTGAGTTATCCCAAAGCAGTCAACCTAGTTTTTACAGAAACAATTTTTTCTTGTTATTATTTGTATTTCATCCATTTACAGAATGGAAGGTCATGTAATTAAAATAACAACCAGGAACAATGCAACTGACCCTTGGTAAGCATACCACTCAGCTGTGGGGAGAGTGGATGCCCAAGGGCCATACAGAGAGTGGAGCCCTGCCAGCGCAAGCCTTCCAGGGGCACTGGGGCCATCAGTATCAAGGACACTTGAGAGGGAATCTAGGATGTTGGTTAATACAGGAAGTAAGCAGGACTTTCTTTTGCTCACAGTACTTTAAAAAGTTGTTTCATTTGGGTTTGTTAAGACAAGTTTCCTGCCCACTTGTTCAAACTCATATTTTGCACAGGTAATTTCTTCGCAGTAGGCTGTACACAAGCTTCTGCCAAACCCTGATGAAATTGTCAACTAACTTGGCCTTGGTGGAGTTCAGATCAGTGAAATGCTTTTCAGTGAGTTGAGTACCCTTCGTCCGTGAACCTGCGTCTTCTCTAATGACACATGTATGTAAAAAAAATAAATAAATAATACAGTGATTAGTAAACTATTTCAGAATTAAAAAACCTTAAAGACTCATATAGCTTTACTACATGCCAAGTATTATTTAAAGTGCTTAGAAATAATATACTTTTATTCCTCTTAACATCCCTTAGATGTATGTCTTATCTCATGACCATCTTGCAGATGAAGAAACTGAGGCAGAAATTTGAGTGACAGAGCTGGGCTTCAAGCAAGCCCGGCTGGGCTTTCTTCTTAGTCATTTCTTTCTGCCTCTCCAGGGCTGAAGTTGCCTGCAGAGGATGGGTTGGAAACTTGACCCAAATGAGTACTCTGACAGTCAGATCTTATACATCTTATAGTTCTCTCCAATAAGCACAAATGATGGGTTCTCAGCCAAGTGTACCATGAGGTATCAGCCCAGGGGCGGGGTGTAAGGTAAGCACAACTTCCCAAATCTCCAGTTCCACAAGAAAGACACTTTTGACTTGGTGGCCAAGTCAAGAGGAGGTCCTGCCAGGTCATGAGAAGCCCTGAGTAGGAGCTGACAAAGCCTCTTTAATCCTCAGCCAAAGACCCTGAAACTCCAGCATACTTAGCTTTTATGGATATAAAATTGCCATTAGAAAGCCAGATCACTGGACTGAATATCTGAGTGCAGGGTACTGTGCCACCAGCACCATCTTGCTATGCTTGACCCAAATTTATAAAATCGTGAGCAGGCATCACTCCTGAACAGTAACTTGGCACCTATGAAATGATGACCAACATATGAACATGCTCAGACAGTCAGGTCTGATCTAAATAGACAAAGAAGGGGTTGAACACAGCAGGCCTGGCCAGAGCCTACCACGGAGATCAGGCAAATTAAGGATTCCACCGATATATTAAGTGGTTTTCGTTGCCATCAGACAAGAAGTATCTATGAAGGCAACGATAGAAATATAGGAGACTGACAGATTATGATGATAGTTCTTATGTGTATGGCGTTCTGAGTTGGCAAAGCTCTTGTCTATATCATTAGCATTGCTACTGGTGATAGATTTTGGAGTCAGATAGAGCTATTTTACAATCCTGCCTCTTCTTAGACTTGTGACTTTAGGTCAAGATCCTTAATTTTTCTGAAGGTCAATTTTTGTTTCATGTGTGAAATGTGAATAAATCCTTCACCTTTTGGAGTTTCATGAGTTAAAGCCTATAATGCCTATGGAGTGCCTAGCACAGAGCCTCGTTTGTAGTAGGTTTAATGATCTCCTTTACACATCTCTTTGCACAGAAAGAGTCACAGGAGTGGCAGAACCTGACCCTACATCTTCTGATTCTTAGATCAGTCGTCCTTGTCCTTTATCACATGTTCTCTAGAGGCAGGCACGTTTCTGTTTAACGAACTGTAAGGCAAAGGATCGATCCAGTCAGAATGGGCACCCAACTGATCAGAAGAAAATGAATCAGTGCTCTGAGTTGAGACACAGCAGTGAGTATCATTCACTTCTGTGAGCAATGACAAATGAACGTGCTTTTGCCAATCACTTACTCATGATTACATATTCATTTATTTATTCAGCAATTGTTTATTTAACAAGGACCACATGACAGGTATTGTGCTAACTGCTGGGAATAGAGTGAATAAGAAATATAATCGGGGCTTCCCTGGTGGCGCAGTGTTTGAGAGTCTGCCTGCCAATGCATGGGACGCGGGTTCGGGCCCTGGTCTGGGAGGATCCCACATGCCGCGGAGCGACTGGGCCCGTGAGCCACAATTACTGAGCCTGCGCATATGGAGCCTGTGCTCGGCAACGAGAGGGGCCGCGGTGGTGGGAGGCCCGCGCACCGCGATGAAGAGTGGCCCCCGCACTGCAATGAAGAGTGGCCCCCGCACCGCGATGAAGAGTGGCCCCCGCTTGCCACAACTGGAGAAAGCCCTCGCACAGAAACGAAGACCCAACAAAGCCATACATACATACATAAATAAAAAAAAGAATGTAAGCAGACAAGAATAGCATTAAAAAAATTAAAAAAAAAAAAAGAAATATAATCATTTCTCTAAAACTCATTAACGCTCTGCAGAATTCCAAAGGTATAATGATTCCTGTTGCAAATAGAAATTACTTAGTCTGTAATTTAACTATATTGATTTAAATCATCTGATTACAGATTACAGAACTAATTATAAAGCTGAAAGATACATTATGAACTTCTTTTTCAGTATAATTTCTTAATATATACCATTATTAATTTATTTTTACATAAATGGGAATTCAGTGCACACGTTAGATGGTCTAGAGATTTAAAAAGAAACTGTTAAAGATAAAAGGTCTCAAATATATGGTAAGGCTGTTTTATTGTGTTACTCAATTTTCTTGACATCTTCTAGGACTTTTAGTATAATTAGTAAAATAGCTGTAACTTCTGAGGTTACGAAAGAAAGACAGTCATTTTGAAAATTGGAAAATGAAAAAAACATATTGCCTGGAAAGAAAGGACCTCCACTTTAATATTATTTATTTTCATCTTCTGGTCAAATAGAAAGCCCTTATTTTGCAATTGAACTTTAACTAGGAAAACTAAATAATTTCATAAAATTTTATCAAAGAGTCTGATTGAGGAGTCCATATTTAAGGCTGAGAGTGGAGTTTTCAATTCCTGAGACTTTGGTCCACGAGTTGAGAAAATATAGGGCTCCTATCAATTCTTGGAGAGAAGTGGTAGTTTTTGGTTACAGAATAAAGCTTAGGGCAACCTAAATGCTAATTTTTCATGTGGTAAAACATTCTCAACTATAAGAAGGAAAAAGATGACAAGCATTTGCTTTATTTTCCTTACAAGTTACATAATTCAGTTGTCTAGACAATATTACATTAACCACATTGTTGAGTAACCCCTCCTCTGGTTGTGTAGACCAGATGTGTGTTATTTCTTCAATACTGGGGCGGTTTTAAGGGGTAGGAAGAGTACTGGGTTATAAGCCAAGAGGCCTGAGTACAAGCCATCCCATCATTATGTCCTATAATTGGGTCCATGATCACCACACATTATTATGAGGGAAATACTAGGGAAACCCTTTGTTGCTTACCCGTTATTAACCCCCAATTCCTGCCTTCTGTGGAGAGGGGGCATAGGAAGACTTCTTTTGATGGTACTGTATAAAGTAGAACGTCTTTAAACTCATGTCTTATACCAAACCAGCCTCTCCAAGATCCACTCTTCCTCTAGACTTGCCTTTTTGTTTTAAGATACCATCTTCCAGTTTTCCCAGCTTGAATCCCAGGCGTCATCTTTAAGTCCTTTTCTCTTCTCCCCTACTTGCTGATTCGTCTTCCTTGGAAATTGCTCTTTTATTTCCCTCCCTCCACATTCCAGTTTCTAGATCTTAGTTCAAACTCTTCTTACTTGAGGCTTACCATAGACTCCTAACTAACCTGCCTTCAGTCATTCTGCCTCCTTGCCACCTGTATTAGTCAGGCTGAGCTAGGTTATGCTACAGTGACAAACAATTAGAAAATCTCAGTGGCTTAAAACAAAATTTACCTATGGTTTATGTTACCTGGTTATCATAGATTCTAGGGGTTGACTTCCATTTCCTCTTCACTCAATGACCCAAACTCCACTCTTTAGAATTTCATCAGTTTGCCAAGGAGAAGGGGGTGCTGGATGATCTTACGCTGACAATTAATTGTTCTGTCCCAGAAGTGACACACTAACTTCCACTCACAGCCATTGGCCAGAACTAGTCACATGGCAGACATGTGGAGCCCACTCATGTGCTTGCAACAAGTGGAGAAATGGATATTGGGGAGCACTAGGGGGCTGCACTGTTCCATCCTACAGTGAAGGCCAGAATCCTCCACTAAAGACCAAGTCCTCCAACGAAGGCCATTGGAGTTTCTGCAAAGCACCCCTTTACCTAAAACCTTTCAGCCATTCCCACTCTATCAGATGGAATTCATGGATCTCTGACAGGTATTGAATAACCAATAGTTCTCAAGCCTTTGCTATGTCAGGTACCCTGCTATGTTCTTTAATCCATTATCTTATCTATCTCTTACAACAAATATTCAAAGTAGGCTTTATTATCCCCATATGACAGATGAAGAAACTGAGACTTAAAGAATGTCCTAGTTTGGGTTTCTCCAAAATCAGACCGCGTGGCAAGGACTTGGACACCAGAAAGCCCAGTGAGGGAGGGGGGTTGTGATAACAGCAAGAGAGGCGTGTCAATAATGGGACAATGAGTGGGTTACCACAGGGGGCAGCTGCAGACCCTCTGAGAGACTGCAGAACAGGGCTCCACACTGCGGGCCAAGGAACTCCTATACGTCATTGCTTGAGGGCTGCTCTTGAGATGTGAACTCCCCAGCACCTTTGCCCTACCCTACCCGCAAGCCAAGCACATGCTGTCAGCCTTCTGCAGAGGCAAGCAGCTTGCCAATTTTCTGGAACAGTGTTGATTCCCTGAGGGGATATGGGCATTGGCAGCTTCTGCTACAGAGAGGTGAAGCTACTTGCCCAAGGAATACAGTGAATAAGATTTAAATCCAAATACTCTTGTCCCACACTGTCTGCACGGACCTCTCACTATTTACTAACACTGAAGGTGGATCCGGGCTCCAGCCAAAAATGTATCACTGACCACTCTCCAAGCCCTCCTGTTCTTTTTCTTTCTATCCCTGGGTTCATACCATTTCTTTCTTTTTTTTTTAAATAAATTTATTTTACTTATTTTTATTTTTGGCTGCGTTGGGTCTTTGTTGCTGCATGTGGGATTTCTCTAGTTGCGGCGCGTGGCGACTACTCTTTGTTGCAGTGCGCGGGCTTCTCATTGTGGTGGCTTCTCTTGTTGCGGAGCACGGGCTCTAGGCGTGTGGGCTTCAGTAGTCGTGGCTCGTGGGCTCTAGAGCGCAGGCTCAGTAGTTGTGGCGCACAAGCTTAGTTGCTCTGCGGCATGTGGGATCTTCGCGGACCAGGGCTCGAACCTGTGTCCCCTGCATTGGCAGGCAGATTCTTAACCACTGCACCGCCAGGGAAGTCTCATAACCATTTCTTCAGCTGGGAATTCTCTCTGTTCCATGCCCGCAATTTAAGTTCTATCCATACTCTCTGCTCAGCTCAAACGGCGCCTTCTCCGTGAAGCCTTATTTGATCATCAGAAATCCTGCTCTCCCCTCTCAACCCTACTGTGGTCAGTTTCACTCTTCTAGCACTTCCCCTGTCCTGTCTTGCGTGGCAGAGATGCATGGACAGGTCTCTCTCTGGATTAGACTGTAGGCTCCTTGAGGGCATGAATCCTATTTTATTCAGTTGCTTCGAACACTTGGTGGAATAAGGCAGATGAATATGACTGTACACGTGCGCACGTCCACATGCACATTCATTTCACATTCAGTCCAGGTTGTCTGAATTTGCCAAATGTCACACTGAAGCCTGGATTCTGGGAGGAGGTGGTCTTCTGCTTTTCTGCTTAATGCGCCACCATCAGCTTCTCTACTCACCCGACTTCCAACACCTGTGTTGCCACTTGCCGTGTCCGCTCCTGAGAGGGACAGGCAAAGGAGCTGACCAATGAGGACAGAGTGGCCTCCAGCAGTTTGTACACGTCATGTCTGGGGGATGCGTGCTTGTCATTATTCCCATTTGAAATGGCAGCGGAATGAAGATGCTTTGCCTAGTTCAGGTGATGTGACCAGGAGAGTGTAATTAACCTTCAGGGGTCACACCATATCACCATAAACTATATGCCAAGAGTTTCTAGTGATTAGGAGGCAACAAACACCTTCAGCTTTGCGTGTTCAGAACTGAGAAGAGGAAGCCACTCTTAAAAGTATTTTTACCTGCAGTCTCGGTGGTGTGGGCTGAAGAAGGGAATTCCACCGGGCTCTCCCTGGCTTCCAAAGAGACACTCTCCTGTTGCTGAAGATCACCTTTCAGATTTCCATTGCCCACTGGAGCTCCATGACAAGAAATAACAGCAGAATAGATGGCCCTGGCCTCCACAGTGTTGCTGTTCCCGTGAGGTTTTCTCATATGGCAATCCCAACCCCTCCTTGGGAATAGCGCTGTTCATTTTTGAAACGCTGAGCCCAACGAGGCACTTTGGCCACAGGTGGTAATTCATTCTAAACAAAGATAGGTGACCTTTCTCATCTTCCCCCACCCCCAATTATGGAAACAGATTATATTCTTAGTCAAATCCTTTTTGAAAAAACTATATCTAATAACTTGCCTTAACAATTTCCTGCACAGAAAATTCTTAATTATATAGTGGACCAAAAAAAAAAAAAAAAAAAGGCATTGTCTTTTATCTGTTTTGAACGAGTTGCCTTTCAATTTCATTGACTGCCCCTTTGTTCTTATAGGGCTAAGAGTTTGTTTGAAGAATGGCTTTGTCGTGTTTCCTGTGACTGTCTCCATGGCCTAAATAAAAAGTCTACCAGAAAAACACTGAAAAAGTCAGCTTCTTAGTTGTGAGTCTCTTGCAAGAGCAGACAACCTAAAAGTTTGCTTTTATCTTTCAGATTCTGAAATCCATCCCATTTATAAATCGCTCATGTCCCCCCATTTGCTGTTTGACACTAACCAAGTACCCACAGTCAGTGAGTTAATAATTATTCCTGTATCAAAACCACAAAGATTCCAGATGTACAAAGGGGACAGTGCTCACATGTATATGTATAGGCAATTTAAGTCCACTTTGCAAAGGTATGTGTTGATATTAGGAGAATTTTGTATATATATGTGTAAGCAGATTGGCCAGGGCTGGGAGGGCAGGCGGTGATTAATCAAGGTGAACTTTCTGGAGGGGTCAAAGTCTGTGCCAGTGTTGGAAGGAAAGGGCATAATTCCATAGCGAGTCATATAAACATTTATTATTATTATTCTTGGTGAGATAGTTGATATTTCCACGGAGAACCATTAACAATTGTTAAAAATAAATCAATTCCTGCTCTCCGTCTACTCCTCTCTCTATGGAACATACAACAGAGATTTGCCCTTGTGAAAAACTGCTCTGTTGGAAAGCTCCTTTCCTGTGTTCTGTTTGTTTTTAGGTTGCAGCTTTTATTTCTGCCTTTAAGCCTCTGACTCTATATGTTTTTCATTTCACTCAGAGGAGTTAGGACTGCTGTTGACTGAGAATGTCTAGTCTAATAAGGCTTTTTATTTTTGCCCTTCTAATTTGTCTAGTGTTTCAAACTACGAAGACCCTTTGCTTTCTAATCTAGGCTGGTTTGCAGTTGTCCTCGTAGGTGGTGTGGTGGGAAGAACATGGGATTTGAAGGCAGAAGACCTTAGTTTGAGTCCCAGTCCCAGCTGTGTGACTTTAGACAAGACCTTCAACCTCTCTGAACTTCTGTTTCCTTGTTTGCAAAGTAAATTAAATAAGGAGGACAATACTTATTGGCCCCAGAATGACAGTAAGGATTACATTTAGTCACATACATTACATAAATTTAAATGTGTTATTTTAAATGATCAGTGCTATAATTGTACAGGCACTGAACGGAGATTAGGCTGCCAAGAATTTCCCCTTTAAGGTCTTCTTCCATTCCTGAAATACTTTAACTGTAAACAGTTACTCACACCGAAAGCATATTTTTCCTTAGCAGTTGCCCCTTGTCAGTCCCCAAAAGTGTCTTCACATGTGGTTCGTCAAGATATAAGTGGTGGAGTTATAGGTTTTATGGGGTTATTTCCTAATGTTAGTGCATCATATCAAAACTGCACAAGAAGCCAACATTATTCTTGAAAGTCTTTATTATTATTATTATTCATAAAGTACAGTGTATAAGCTTTGATGTCTACACATGTGACTCCCATTTAGGGAGCCATTTGTAGGAAAAGTATTTCTCTGTAAGCATTCTGTGGGGTTGATACCCACACTAGGAGATGCATGTGGAAATTGATACCTATTAAGGAAAAGTAGATTCCAGACCCCCATCTCACACTCACTCCATGTGCTAACTCATTAGGAACGCTTTGTATTGATGTTTCTTTCTTTTTCTTTTTCTTTATTACTCCATCTGTCAGTTATTACTGGATAGCAAACCACTCCAAAACTCAATGATTTATAAGAGCTATTATGTATTCTCACTCATGTCTCTGCAGGTTGGCTGGCGTCAGACTGATCTTGGCTGAACCCAGCCAGGCAGTGCTGTTTCAAGGTGCAGGTTTTTCTGGGCTTGATGCGTTGTAACAGTTTACGTTCAGGTCCGCCCCACATAGGTCTTATGTCGATTCTGGCTGAAGGGTTGTCGTGGCAATGACAGAGGCACAAGAGGCAAGCCCAGGACTTCCCTGGTGGTGCAGTGGTTAAGAACCTGCCTGCCAGTGCAGGGGACACGGGTTCGAACCCTGGTCCGGGAAGATCCCACATGCCGTGGAGCAGCTAAGCCCGTGCGCCACAACTACTGAGCCTGCGCTCTAGAACCTGCGAGCCATGACTACTGAAGCCTGCGTGCCTAGAGCCCATGCTCCGCAGCAAGAGAAGCCACCGCAGTGAGAAGACCGCGCACCGCAACGAAGAGTAGCCCCCGCTCGTTGCAACTAGAGAAATCCCCAACAAAGACCCAACGCAGCAACAATGGCCATTGTAAAAAATGCAGCAACAAAGACCCAATGCAGCCAAAAGTAAATAAATAAATAAATAAATAAATAAATAAATAAATAAATAAATATTTTAAAAAAGCAAGGAGTATTAAAAAAAAAAAAAAGAGAGGCAAGACCCAGGATACAGAACATATCAAACCTCTTATGGCATCATGTCTGCTAACACTCATTGATCACATACTGCTAAGCTTAAAGACAAGGAGCAAAGAAATAGATACACACTGCTTACCCTGAAACCAAAGCAAAGCACATGGCCATGCCCAGTGTCAAAAGGGCGGGGAAATATACTCTTTCCATGTTGGAGCATGGGGAGGTTACATATTTTTTGTCAATAATCTAATAGTCCTATTGCCAAGTACATACGTTGAATTCCTATACACAAGATACATATGTGTGGTGCAACTCTACAGTATAAACATGGACGTTCCAATGCCCCTCTACGATGGCCATCCTGAAATGACACATAGAGGATGTTTCTCCCACACAGAACCATTTCCACTGTTAAAAAAAGATAAGATAGGCTATAGATTTTACAGGTTTGTCTCGGGTCTCTCTATAATTCTACCATCCTGCTCCCTTTCAAAAAAGTATATCTACCTTGACTTATTTTTAAAAAAGCAAATCATTCTTAAACTTTGGTACTTTAGGTATGATTAGTCATTAATTGCTTACAATAAAGCTCATACTGATGACAGCATGCCGTGACTAAGAACCACAGGTGATTCCACTAACCACTAACCAGAATGTGTGGATAGTTTATTACAAAAGGACGTCCGTGGAACATTGTAGTGATCTGGGCTTTTCTGATGAACTTTTTATTTGGACTTGAAAAGGGAAGCATGTTTGTGCTAGTAATCAAGACAGAGAGAGGACCATGTTTGATCTTTGAATAAGTGGGTGTTTTAACATAATATACTTGAAAATTTTAAAAATATATATGGCTAATGAATAATATATAGATGGACAAACTGTCTATTAAGGATGATCAAATAGGGCATCCCTTCTCTTCTTTCAGGTGTATGTTAGAAGAGTCCCAATATTTCAACACATGGAAAAGGTTAGAAAAGAATCCTTTACAAATAAGAATTTAATTGATTTTTAAAAAATTTATGCTGGAACTGAGAGGGGGATCCTGATTTGAACTTGGTAAGTAATATAACTGTATACCTTTCTACATTCCCGAAATGCACCCAAACAATAAGTAAGATTATGATGATAGTTATCAGACAACTAGTGAAGGCTACCTTACACATTTCTAGTAGGAAAAAAAAAAAAAAAAGCCTATGTAAAGCAGAATGTATCCCATTGCTAAGCCAACCTCCTTTTTCAATTGATACTGGGTTGAAAGACCACATAGCTTTACACTACCTACATTGTGAAGGCAGTATCACAGTTTAGGTAGTTCAAGTAGCAATTCTGAAATGTGGAGGAATACTTGTGATATATTTAGCGTTTGTGCTATTTAAACTGCAAAATACAATCAGAAGCAAGAATAATTGTTCTGATTTTTGTTTCCAAGAATAATTGTTAAGATACTTTGAGGAGTTTAACAAGTCTACTTCTGGCTAAACCCGACACTCCTAGACATGCAATTCTTTTTTTTTTAAACATCTTTATTGGAGTATAATTGCTTTACAATGGTGTGTTGGTTTCTGCTTTATAACGAAATGAATCAGCTATACATATACATATATCCCCATATCCCCTCCCTCTTGCGTGTCCCTCCCACCCTCCCTATCCCACCCCTCTAGGTGGTCACAAAGCACTGAGCTGATCTTCCTGTGCTGTGTGGCTGCTTCCTACTAGCTATCTATTTTACATTTGGTAGTGTATATATGTCCATGCCACTCTCTCACTGCGTCCCAGCTTACCCTTCCCCCTCCCCGTGTCCTCAAGTCCATTCTCTACGTCTGTGTCTTTATTCCTTTCCTGCCCCTAGTTGCTTCAGAACCAATTTTTTTTTTTTTTTTAGATTCCATATATATGTGTTAGCATACGGTATTTGTTTTTCTCTTTATGACTTACTTCACTCTGTATGACAGACTATAGGTCCATCCACCTCACTACAAATAACTCAATTTCATTTCTTTTTATGGCTGAGTAATAGTCCATTATATATACGTGCCACATCTTCTTTATCCAGTCATCTGTCGATGGACACTTAGGTTGCTTCCATGTCTTGGCTATTGTAAATAGTGCTGCAATGAACATTGTGGTACATGACTCTTTTTGAATTATGGTTTTCTCAGGGTATATGCCCAGTAGTGGAATTGCAGGGTGGTATGGTAGTTCTATTTTTAGTTTTTAAAGGAACCTCCATACAGTTCTCCATAGTGGCTATAATCAATTTACATTCCCACCAACAGTGCAAGAGGGTTCCCTTTTCTCCACACCCTCTCCAGCATTTATTGTTTGTAGATTTTTTGATGATGGCCATTCTGACCGGTGTGAGGTGATACCTCATTGTACTTTTGATTTGCATTTCTCTAATGATCAGTGATGTTGAGCATCCTATCCTGTGTTTGTTGGCAGTCCGTATATCTTCTTTGGAGAAATGTCTATTTAGGTCTTCTGCCCATTTTTGGGTTGGGTTGCTTGTTTTTTTGATATTGAACTGCATGAGCTGCATGTAAATTTTGGAGATTAATCTTTGTCAGTTGCTTCGTTTGCAAATATTTTCTCCCATTCTGAGGGTTGTCTTTCATCTGGTTTATAGTTTCCTTTGCTGTGCAAAAGATTTTAAGTTTCATTAGGTCCCATTTGTTTATTTTTGTTTTTATTTCCATTTCTCTAGGAGGTGGGTCAAAAAGGATCTTTCTGTGATTTATGTCCTAAAGTGTTCTGCCTATGTTTTCTTCTAAGAGTTTTATAGTGTCTGGCCTTACATTTAGGTCTTTAATCCATTTTGAGTTTATTTTTGCGTATGGCTTTAAGGAGTGTTCTAAATTCATACTTTTACATGTAGCTGTCCAGTTTTCCCAGCACCACTTATTGAAGAGGCTGTCTTTTCTCCATTGTATATTTTTGCCTCCTTTATCAAAGATAAGGTGACCATATGTGCGTGGGTTTATCTCTGGGCTTTCTATCCAGTTCCATTGATCTATATTTCTGTTTTTGTGCCAGTACCATCCTGTCTTGATTACTGTAGATTTGTAGTATAGTCTGAAGTCAGGGAGCCTGATTCCTCCAGCTCCATTTTTCATTCTCAGAATTGCTTTGGCTATTCGGGGTCTTTTGTGTTTCCATACAAATTGTGAAATTTTTTGTTCTAGTTCTGTGAAAAATGCCAGTGGTAGTTTGATAGGGATTGCACTGAATCTGTAGACTGCTTTGGGTAGTATAGTCATTTTCACAATATTGATTCTTCCAATCTAAGAACATGGTATATCTCTCCATCTGTTGGTGTCATCTTTAATTTCTTTCCTCAGTGTGTTATAGTTTTCTGCGTACAGGTCTTTTGTCTCCTTAGGTAGGTTTATTCCTAGGTATTTTATTCTTTTTGTTGCAGTGGTAAATGGGAGCATTTCCTTAATTTCTCTTTCAGATTTTTCATCATTAGTGTATAAGAATGCAAGAGATTTCTGTGCATTAATTTTGTATTCTGCAACTTTACCAAATTCATTGATTAGCTCTAGTAGTTTTCTGGTGGCATCTTTAGGATTCTGTATGTATAGTATCATGTCATCTGCAAACAGTGATAGTTTTACCTCTTCTTTTCCAATTTGGATTCCTTTTATTTCTTTTTCTTCTCTGATTGCCATGGCTAGGACTTCCAAAACTATGCTGAGTAATAGTGGCGAGAGTGGACATCCTTGTCTTGTTCCTGATCTTAGAGGAAATGCTTTCAGTTTTTCACCATTGAGCATGATGTTTGCTGTGGGTTTGTCGTATATGGCCTTTATTATGTTGAGGTCGGTTCCCTCTACGCCAACTTTCTGAAGAGTTTTTATCATAAATGGGTGTTGAATTTTGTCAAAAGCTTTTTCTGCATCTATTGAGATGATCATATGGTTTTTCTTCTTCACTTTGTTAATATGGTGTTTCACATTGATTGATTTGGGTATATTGAAGATTCCTTGCATCCCTGGGATAAATCCCACTTGATCATGGTGTATGATCCTTTTAATGTGTTGTTGGATTCTGTTTGCTAGTATTTTGTTGAGGATTTTTGCATCTATGTTCATCAGTGATACTGGTCTGTAATTTTCTTTTTTTGTATTATCTTTGTCTGGTTTTGGTATCAGGGTGATGGTGGCCTCGTAGAATGAGTTTGGGAGTGTTCCTGCCTCTGCAATTTTTTGGAAGAGTTTGAGAAGGATGGTGTTAGCTCTTCTCTAAATGTTTGATAGAATTCACCTGTGAAGCCATCTGGTCCTGGACTTTTGTTTGTTGGAAGATTTTAATCACAGTTTCAATTTCATTACTTGTGATTGGTCTGTTCATATTTTCTATTTCTTCCTGGTTCAGTCTTGGAAGGTTATACCTTGCTAAGAATGTGTCCATTTCTTCCAGGTTGTCCATTTTATTGGCATAGAGTTGCTTGTAGTAATCTCTTAGGATGCTTTGTATTTCTGCGGTGTCTGTTGTAACTTCTCCTTTTTCATTTCTAATTTTATTGATTTGAGTCCTCTCCCTCTTTTTCTTGATGGGTCTGGCTAATCAATTTTGTTTATCTTCTTAAAGAGCCAGCTTTTAGTTTTATTGATCTTTGCTATTGTTTTCTTTGTTTCTATTTTATTTATTTCTGCTCTGATCTTTATGATTTCTTCCTTCTGCTAACTTTGAGTTTTGTTTGTTTTTCTTTCTCTAGTTCCTTTAGGTGTAAGGTTAGATTGTTTATTTGAGATTTTTCTTGTTTCTTGAGGTAGGCTTGTTTTGCTATAAACTTCCCTCTTAGAACTGCTTTTGCTGCATCCCATAGGTTTTGGTTCATCGTGTTTTCATTGTCATTTGTCTCTAGGTATTTTTTGATTTCCTCTTTGATTTCTTCAGTGATCTCTTGGTTATTTACTAACGTATTGTTTAGCCTCTATGTGTTTGTGTTTTTTACGTTTTTTTCCCTGTAATTGATTTCTAATCTCATAGCGTTGTGGTCAGAAAAGATGCTTGATATGATTTCAATTTTCTTAAATTTACGGAGGCTTGGTTTGTGACCCAAGATGTGATCTATCCTGGAGAATGTTCCATGCGCACTTGAGAAGAAAGTGTAATCTGCTGTTTTTGGGTGGAATGCCCTATAAATATCAATTAAATCTATCTGGTCTATTGTGTCACTTAAAGCTTGTGTTTCCTTGTTAATTTTCTGTTTGGATGATCTGTCCATTGGTGTAGGTGAGGTGTTAAAGTCCCCCACTATTATTGTTTTACTGTCGATTTCCTCTTTTATAGCTCTTAGCAGTTGCCTTATGTATTGAGGTCCTCCTATATTGGGTGCATATATTTTTATAATTGTTATATCTTCTTCTTGGATTGATCCCTTGATCATTATATAGTGTCCTTCCTTGTCTCTTGTAACATTCTTTATTTTAAAGTCTATTTTATCTGATATGAGTACTGCTACTTCAGCTTCCTTTTGATTTCCTTTTGCATGGAATATCTTTTTCCATTCCCTCACTTTCAGTGTGTATATGTCCCTAGGTCTGAAATGAGTCTCTTGTAGACAGCATAGATACGTGTCTTGTTTTTATATCCATTCAGATAGCCTGCGTCTCTTGGTTGGAGCATTTAATCCATTCATGTTTAAGGTAATTATTCATATGTATGTTTCTATTGCCATTTTCTTAATTGTTTTGGGTTTGTTTTTGTAGGTCCTTTTCTTCTCTTGTGTTTCCCACTTGAGAAGTTCCTTTAGCATTTGTTGTGGAGCTGGTTTGGTGGTGCAGAATTCTCATAGCTTTTGCTTGTCTGTAAAGCTTTTGATTTCTCCTTCGAAACTGAATGAGATCCTTGCAGGGTAGCATAATCTTGGTTGTAGGTTTTTCCCTTTCATCACTATAAATATATCATGCCACTCCCTTCTGACTTGTAGATTTTCTGCTGAGAAATCAGCTGTTAACCTTATGGGATTTCCCTTGTATGTTATTTTTCGTTTTTCTCTTGTTGCTTTCAATAATTTTTCTTTGTCTTTAATTTTTGTCAATTTGATTACTGTGTGTCTCTGCATGTTTCTCCTTGGGTTTATCCTGTATGGGACTCTCTGCACTTCCTGCACTTGGGTGGCTATTTCCTTTCCCATGTTAGGGAAGTTTTCAACTATAATCTCTTCAAATATTTCCTCAGGTCCTTTCTCTCTTCTTCTTCTGGGACCCTTATTATATGAATGTTGTTGCATTTAATGTTGTCCCAGAGGTCTCTTAGGCTGTCTTCATGTCTTTTCATTCTTTTTTCTTTATTCTGTTCCACATCAGTGAATTCCACCATTCTGTCTTCCAGGTCACTTATCTGTTGTTCTGCCTCAGTTATTCTGCTACTGATTCCTTCTAGTTTATTTTTCATTTCAGTTATTGTATTGTTCATCTCTGTTTGCTTGTTCTTTAATTCTTCTAGGTCTTTGTTAAACATTTCTTGCATCTTCTCAATCTTTGCCTCCATTCTTTTTCCGAGGTCCTGGATCATCTTCACCATCATTATTCTGAATTCTTTTTCTGGAAGGTTGCCTATCTCCACTTCATTTAGTTGTTTTTCTGGGGTTTTATCTTGTTCCTTCATCTGGTACATAGCCCTCTGCCTTTTCATCTTGTCTACCTATCTGTGAATGTGCTTTTTGTTCCACAGGCTGCAGGATTGTAGTTCTTCTTGCTTCTGCTCTCTGCCCTCTGGTGGATGAGGCTATCTAAGAGGCTTGTTCAAGTTTCCTGATGGTAGGGACTGGGGGTGGGTAGAGCTGGGTGTTGCTCTGGTGGGCAAAGCTCAGTAAAACTTTAATCTGCTTGTCTGCTGATGGCTGGGCCTGGGTTCCCTCCCTGTTGGTTGTTTGGCCTGAGGCGACCCAACACTGAGCCTTCCTGGGCTCTTTGGTATGGCTAATGGCAGACTGTGGTAGGGCTCACACCAAGGTGTACTTCCCAGAACTTCTGCTGCCAGTGTCCTTGTCCTCACAGTGAGACCCAGCCACCCCCTGCCTCTGAAGGAGACCCTCCAACGCTAGCATGTAGGTCTGGTTCAGTCTCCTGTGGGGTCACTGCTCCTTCCCCTGGGTCCCGATGTGCACACTACCTTGTGTGTGTCCTCCAAGAGTGGAGTCTTTGTTTCCCCTGGTCCTGTCGAAGTCCTGCAATCAAATCCTGCTAGCCTTCAAAGTCTGATTCTCTAGGAATTCCTCCTCCCGTTGCTGGACCCCCAGGTTGGGACGCCTGACCTGGGGCTCAGAACCTTCACTCCAGTGGGTGTACTTCTATGGTATAATTGTTCTCCAGTTTGTGAGTCACCCACCCAGCAGTTATCAGATTTGATTTTATTGTGATTGCGCCCCTCCTACCATCTCATTGTGGCTTCTCCTTTGTCTTTGGATGTGGGGTATCTTTTTTGGTGAGTTCCAGTGTCTTCCTCTCGATGATTGTTTAGCAGTTAATTGTGATTCCGGTGCTATCACAAGAGGGAGTGAGAGCAGGTCGTTCCACTCTGCCATCTTGAACCAATCTCCTTTTTCATTTTTTTCTGATCTGATCTTTATGATTTCTTTCCTTCTGCTAACTTTGGGGTTTTTTTGTTCTTCTTTCTCTAATTGCTTTAGGTGTAAGGTTAGATTGTTTATTTGAGATGCTTCTTGTTTCTTGAGGTAAGATTGTATTGCTATAAACTTCCCTCTTAGAACTGCTTTTGCTGCATCCCATAGGTTTTGGGTCGTCGTGTTTTAATTGTCATTTGTTTCTCGGTATTTTTTGATTTCCTCTTTGATTTCTTCAGTGATCTCTTGGTTATTTAGTAGTGTATTGTTTAACCTACATGTGTTTGTATTTTTTACAGATTTTTTACTGTAATTGATATCTAGTCTCATAGCGTTATGGTCGGAAAAGATACTTAATGTGATTTCAATTTTCTTAAATTTCCCAAGGCTTGATTTGTGACCCAAGATATGATCTATCCTGGAGAATGCTCCATGAGCACTTGAGAAGAAAGTGTCTTCTGTTGTTTTTGGATGGAATGTCCTATAAATATCAATTAAGCACATCTTGTTTAATGTATCATTTAAAGCTTGTGTTTCCTTGTTAATTTTCTGTTTGGATGACCTGTCCATTGGTGAAAGTGGGGTGTTAAAGTCCCCTACTATGATTTTGTTGCTGTTGATTTCCCCTTTTATGGCTGTTAGCATTTGCCTTATGTAATTGAGGTGCTCCTATGTTGGGTGCATAAATGTCTACAATTGTTATATCTTCTTCTTGGATCGATCCCTTGATCATTATTTAGTGTCCTTCTTTGTCTCTTGTAATAATCTTTATTTTAAAGTCTATTTTGTCTGATATGAGAATTGCTACTCCACCTTTCTTTTGATTTCCATTTGCATGGAATATCTTTTTCCATCCCCTCACTTTCAGTCTGTATGTGTTCTTAGGTTTGAAGTGGGTCTCTTGCAAACAGCACATATATGGGTCTGTTTTTGTATCCATTCAGCCAGTCTATGTCTTCTGGTTGGAGCATTTAATCCACTTACATTTAAGGTAATTATCGATATGTTATGTTCCTATTACCATTTCCTTAATTGTTTTGGGTTTCTTTTTGTAGGTCTTTTCCTTTTCTTGTGTTTCCTGCCTTGAGAAGTTTCTTTAGCACTTGTTGGAAAGCTGGGCTGTGTAGGAAGCCCAGGCTTCCTAGTGGAGGTAACTGGTGCCTGTGTTCTGGTGGATGAGGCTGGATCTTGTCTTTCTGGTGGGCAGGACTATGTCTGGTGGTGTGTTTTGGGGTGTCTGTGAACTTATTATGATTTTAGGCAGCCTCTCTGCTAATGGGTGGGGTTGTGTTCCTGTCTTGCTGGTTGTTTGGTATAGGGTGTCCAGCACTGTAGCCTGCTGGTCGTTGACTGGAGCTGGGTCTTAGCATTGAGATGGAGATCTCTGGGAGAGCTTTTGCCATTTGATATTACATGGGGCTGGGAGGTCTCTGGTGGACCAATGTCCTGAACTCGGCTCTCCCACCTCAGAAGCTCTCCCACCTCAGAAGGTCTCTGGTGGACCAATGTCCTGCACTCGGCTCTCCCACCCTGTCAGCCACATGGCCAGGTATGTGGGGAGTTTCTTGCCTTTTGGGAAGTCTGAGGTCTTCTGCTAGCGTTCAGTAGGTGTTCTGTAGGAGTTGTTACATGTGTAGATGTATTTCTGATGTATTTGTTGGGAGGAAGGTGATCTCCACGTCTTACTCCTCTGCCATCTTGAAGCTCCCCCAGGGTGGTTAGTTTTTATCGGCTGCGTAATTTCATAGGCTAGTGAGTAGGAGGATTATTCCAACTATTTTGCGAAAGGAGTGAGATTTCCAGGAATTGGGCCACCACCCACTTTTTGACCTTGTGTAGTGGCCCTCGGAACTGTCATGGTGCCTATGGGTGTGTCATTTAGATGCTAATGTATTACGATGAGCATATAATGAGGCTCAAGATCTACTGAAGGTTGAACCTTTTGCCATCTTGGGCCTAGTTGGTTCTAACCAGTTTTGTCATGTCCTATGCGCATGTCATTCTTTTAGAGGTTGTGCCCTGCCCCCTTCCCTCCTGTTTCACTTCCCTACCGTCTTTGGAAAGATGACCATGTTTCCTGCAGCAGACCCCTGCTGCTTAGGGGTATCTGTATCTCTAGCTGAGGTCTATCTCTGTAGACCTGAAATTGGGAATGACCCACAGGTCTCAGTGGGTCTCTGACCTGGAGCAAATGGCCTCTGGTCTCAACCAGAGATCTAGTGATGGAGAGGTGACCCATTCTTGCCACCATGATTTCTTTTTTCTAGCAGTCCTTGTGGTAACTTGGGTACCTGGGAGAGCAAATTCAGGTTTGTGGCTACTTTGGGGATGTTAGTACAGTTTGCTAGGAGGCTGAACTAAGGTCATGGCAGTAGCAATAGAAGGAAGATGTGGATTTATTCAGTCAGTCATTTAGTCAATCAGACAGCAAGTATTTCTGTAACGCCTATTATGTTCTAGAGACTACTATAGGTGCCAAGGATAAAGGATGACCACAAAAGACCTGGCCCTCATGGAGCTTACGTTCTGTGGGCTATTGGGGGCAGCATGGTGGGTGGTGTTGTATCTGGAACATAAGAGAGAGGGAGCAGTTAAAGATGCTCCCAGATTTTTGGACTGTGGGGAACATGGGAGAGGAGATTTGGAGACTGAAGATGCTTTTAATCTAGAACATTTGGAGTTTGAGGTGTCTGTGAGCCATCAAGGCTGAGATGCTTAGTTAGATATGCAGGGCTTACTTGAAAAGATACACTGGGCAGGTGCTTGGAGATACTGTGGGAATGGATGAGACCACCTGGAAGAATGGGACTCACACTAGGGCTCATCCAGGGGCAGGTGTACATCAGGACCACCTGGGGAGCTTCTTCAGACTCTGTGCATCAGTGTCCTTGACCCAGACATTTAGAGATTTTGAAATACCCCATATGGGCATCCTCCCTAAACTACCACCATTGAGATGTCCTCTAAGGGGAATGTGATTACGTTGAAGCAACAAAAAGGGTTGAGAGTTACTGGTACAACCTGAGAGGAGGCCAGCGTCCAACTGAAAGCCTCTACAGCTTCGTGAAATTTGGAGGTACATGCCAGAAGCTCCAAAGCTGCTGGCTAGGGACTGAACAAATCAAGGCCTTAGTGTCAGTTTTTCACTAGCTGCTGAGATCTCACACGGCGCTTGGCTGCTCTGAGTTTTAATTTCCACATCATTAAAATCAGAGGGTAGGCCAAACCAGTGGTTCTCACCCTGTGGTTTAGGAACTAACAGCATCAGCGTGCCCTGGGAGCATGTTAGAAATGCAGATTCTTGGGCCCCATCCCTTACCTCCTTAATCAGAAATTCCAGGCGGGGCCAGCAATCTGTTATTCCAGCCTGTCAGGTGATTCGGATGCTCCCAAACGTCGGAGAACCGCTGGATTAGATGAATTTGGAACTCCCTTCTAGCTTAAAATCTTCTGCTCTATATTCTTGTCCAGATGCTTTTGTCAAGTTTCACAGTCTAAGTCTCTTTGTCCCTCTCCCGTGTTAAATGATCTTAGCATTTAATCATTGTTAATAATGAATCATTATTATGTGCATGCGTGTGCACGTGTGTGTGGCAACAGGAGGCTGGTGAGTGGATACTCAGCCTTCCTGCTTGCTTTTTTGGATGATGTGGTCAGAGTGAGCCTGCACCAGTGAAAGCAAAGAGTCACAAGGTGTGGTCGCGCACAGTAGGCACTCAAAAGCTGGTTTTGGCCTTAACCCTCTCTAACACACCTGGAGTTAGGGGAGAGCGGGGCCTAGAAGTCCATCGTCTAATTTTTACTCCAGTAGGTTGCCAGCTCTCTGATCCTACCACTGTGTCCAGCATCCTTCTCCATTTCTGGCATGTGTGCTTTGTTTGGCTTGCTGACTGTTAACAGGAACTGCTGTTAGAGGCTCTCAGCTAGATTTCCCTTGGCTGGAAGTCCGCAGCTGGGCCGGAAGGACTCCTCTGCAAGATCCCCTCACAACCCAGCTGAGCCCAGTTTATGAAGCTGCGTGATGCTTGAGCTGGGCCTGCCCCTAATGCTAGTGCATCCAGAGCAAGAGTTCAAATGGACACCTACATACCACCTGTAAAAACTTACAACTCATTCACAAAATAAACAGTTAGATGCAAGATTTTCTCTCCTTCTGCCTTGACAAATATACTTTCATAATGACCTGGAAGACCAGGTTCAAATTTAGATTTTTCAGACTCCCTGAATTTCCACTTTGAAAGAGGCAGTGTGGACAGGCCTGGTCCCTGAGGCCCGGTCTGCTGTTCCTCTTGCTCTGTCCCTCCCCGGAGGGTGCGCCCGTGCACACACGTGGACACCGCAACCAACAACCCAGCTCCGTCCACTGCCCGTGCTGGCAAACAGCGACCCATTGGCCACCCCATCACTGAGGGTGCACACACCGGCAGCACAGGTCCCCCTCAGAAGGACAGACCCAGGGAAGAGGCCACTGAGGACCAGGAAGCAGGCTCAGGACTATCCGGGCAGGGAACCCAGGGTCTTGTGTGCTCAGGGAGTGGTCCACAAGTGGAGGGGGCCCAGGCTCTTCTGGGCATGTCCTCCTGGCCTGGGACACACACTCCAGCCAAGGGGCATGGTGTGGCCAAAGGAGGATCCGAACTGGGTCTTCTAAATCAGGGCCCATGTTTGTCTGGGTCTAATTGTGCCAGGAACCGCTCTGAGTGATTCTCTTCCCTGTCACCTTTAGTGTTCTGTGGATGCTTCCCCGTGTGCTATTCAGGGAAGTATGGATGTCAGAGTAGGAGGGACATTAGAAATCATAGAATCCAGCCCATTGGTTAGCAAACGAGTAAATGGAGGCACTGCGCAAGGGTGGATTACGTTCTGGAAAGATGCATTACTCCCTGGACTTGTACTCTGGAGTGGTGGATTGTGGAATTACATGCTGGAACGGTGGATTTCAGAGGGAAGCATGATTGTGATGTGAACCATAAACCGCCCACTAGAAGAAGCCGGGAGGGCTCTGGAAGACATTTCATGCTGCTCCTCAGTGTCTGAGATTTCCTGAATCCCTAGGTAACTAGAACAAATGCTGTTCTGTGTCTTAAACCCACATTTTTACTAGTGCCTTGAAGGCATCACCTTGGAAGTGGCTCTAGTGGCAGATTCTGGTTACATATTCATAGTGCTGCTTTAGTAATATTAGTTGGAGAAAGCTTCAAAAAGATGGAAATAAGGTTTTTTTCCTATTCAGAATTTCCTGATTATTTTTAGTTAGTCTGGGCATTTTCCATTGCATCAGTGAATATAACTCTGTTCATTCCATGAAAATCAAATAACTAAAAAGCGAGCAATGTATGTCTGTCACGATGACATTTTTGTTTGCATCTTGGAGTGTTTTTATGAATTGGATTACAAAGCTAATTGAATCGGAGATGAATTTTACACAGGAAGTTGAAGTATTTTATGAAATAAAATTACCATAAGAAATTGACTTAATCATTCAGAAGTTTCTAATGCAAAAACACGGTTTTGAAAGCCCTCCAAAGAAGAAAGCCCAAGAATACAGCTCCCTCATGGCAAAGAAACACACTTTTTATTTATTTACCTCTTAAGAAGTATGGCTTTTAGCTTATAAGAACACAGCTTCAGGATAGATTGTATAAATGCATTATACTAGTTTTAAACGCTACAGTTCTTCAAAACTAGTTTTTTATTGCATAATATATAATCCAACATTCTAACCATAGTTGCTTAAATATGAGTTATTTTTGTATTTAACTGCTTAAATCTTGTTTGGTCCACATGTAAGTGGACTACCACTTTGATTTTTTTTTTTAATATTGAGGAAGTACTAATATGTTTTTATGTCATAATAGATAAAATCCCAGAAGACCTCAGTGTTATAACCATTATCAACATTTTTTTGCTTCCTTAAGAGTGTTTAGAGAGAGTAACTTGGGCTCGACTTGCCCTGTCAAATGACTGGACTTTCTCCTGATGACTCAGAGGTTGTAGAGATGTGAGGAAAGTCTCTCTAGTTTCACTCCTAATCTTTCATTCCCTAGCTGGAAGAGATTGAGAGAAATAGTTTGCTTGGTTCATTTGGTTGGGACTACACTCCGATATCTCTTTATCTCCAAAGCTGATACCAGGCCAAGCCTCAAGACTTCCCAGCTGGTTTCTCTGGCCTTTCCAGGTCTGCCACCGCCTGTCTGGAATCTATCTCCAGCTCAGAGGGGCCCTACTGGGTGGTTTGCTCCTGCCTTCAGCTTGCCCGCTCTATGGATACTCCAATAATCATACAATGTCTGTATAAATATTGTGCTTGCCCTGCAAATACAGCTTCAGACGGCCCCCAGCTGGAGACCTGCCTTTCCTTCAAGGACACCCCAGACAAACACAGAAAGGGAAAAATGCTGTGCTCGCGATGCAAATGTGCCATAGGACAAGGCCTCTGATGCCTCCTTCCAACCAGATGGCCCTTCACACGCCCCTCCTACTCATACGATTTAGAGTCACCAATCCTATGGCCTTCAACTGCTTTGCTGAAAAAAGTTCCATTTAGTTTACTAACAACACACATTCTTCCGAGGAGGGCGCAGGCTGAGGGCACTGTGGGAGGGAAACTATATCCCTTAGAATCTGGAAAGGCCAGAGAAACCTTGGGGGAAGTCTTGACAAATGGCCAATGAGTTCCGTTGCGAGCACAGCTCCGAACAGTTGGCGGCGCTGCCCCAGGCACTGGGTCGAGGAGGATTCTGAGGCCTCCATGAATAGGAGAGAATGGACTCCATGTGATCAATTTGATGCCGAGGGTGACTTCCAGGTTTCTGGACGTCATGGTGGATGATGATACCATTTACCAGAACAGGGATTACTGGAGGGGCTCAGGTTAAAGAGAAAGATGATGAATTCACTCTTGGCCTGTTGAATTTGAGAGGCCCGTGTGACATCTGGGTCCACTTGGCAGTTGGGTACATAGGCCTGCCCTCTGGAAGAGAGGGCTGGGCTGGGGAAATGGACGGGGTGGGGGGCGGGGGGAGCCCACCAGCGTATATGTGGTAATGACTGGCAGGGATGAGAGCACCCAGGAAGAGAGTGTAGTGGAGCTGAGAAGAGGACATTCGGCAGAATCACCAAGAACACAAACTTTAAGGGGTGGAGAGAAGAAGATCATCTCTTCTTTGTTACTACTCACTGTTTCTATCTCCTGCCCCGTTGATAAGATCTTACATCAGTAGACTCTAGACCTCAGTTTCTTCATCTGTAAAGTGGGAATAATGTCTCCTTCCTCTATCCTATACTTTTATGAGGATCAGTTGATTTCTGGTGACATGTGGTGGGTTGAACAAACATATTTACTACTGGTCCCTAAAAAATTCCACTAAAATGCTTGTCAGCTGGGGCAAAGAGCATTAACCAGCAGGACAAAAGGACCAGCAGATGGCAGTGATGAAATTTTGGAAACTGAAATGCCCATGGGCAAGTGACAATGTATTTAGAAACCAAAGAATGATGGTTGCTAAGCCAGCAGTGAGGGGAAGATCAGAAGCTGGCTAATACTTGAATAGTGCTTTAAAATACACAAAAGTTTTCTTCTCTCTCTCTCTCATTCTCTCTCTCTTTTTTCTCAGATCTCTTTTTCTTTTTAAAGGAATAAATGTTCAAGTAGAAAAGATACTGATACATTGTATGAATAAACCAGTTTATCCCTTCCTTTACCAATGGACAATTAGGTTATTTCCAGTAAAAATATTAAATAAGAAATGTGCAGATAAAATCAGAGTACACAGACTCACATGGGGATAGGACATGTAACACCAAATGGTTGTTACCTCTGGAAGAGAGGAATGGAGAATGGCGTTTCAGCTATATTTTATCCCGTCCCCCAACATACATACATACATTTATTTATTTATTTCCAGCTTTATTGAGATATAATTGACATACAACATTGTGTAAGTTTAAGGTGTACAATGTGGTGATTTGATATATATAGAGAGAAATGATTACCACAGTAAGGTTAGTTGACACATCCATCACTCACATAGTTAGCATTTTTGTGTGTGTGTGTGGTGAGAACATTTAAAATTTACTGTCTTAGCAACTTTCAAGTACTATTAACTATAGTCGTCTTGCTGTACCTTAGATCTCCAGAACTTACTTATTCAATTTATAACTGAAACTTTGTATGCTTTGACCACCTTCACCCACTCTCCCTGCCCACCCCCTACCTTTTCACCTTCTCCCACCCCTGGCAACCACCAATCTACTCTCTGTTTTTATTATGTTTTGCTTTTTTTGTATTTCACATATAAGTGATATAATATGGTATTTGCTTTTCTCTGTCTGACTTATTTCACTTAGTTTAATGCCCTTAAGTTTCACCCATGTCATCACAAATGGCAGGATTTCCTTTTTTATGGTTGAATAATATTCCATTGTATGTATGTGTGTATATATCTATATCTATATCTACCACATATTCTTTATTCATCCATCAATGGACACTTAGTTGTTTCCATGTCTTGGCTATTGTTAATAATGCTGCAATGAACATGGGAGTACAGATATCTCTTTGAGATCCTGTTTTCATTTCCTTCAGATAAAGATAACTGTCCAGAAGTGGGATAGCTGGATCACATAGTAGTTCTATTTCTAATTATTTGAGTAACCTCCAGACTGTTCTCCATAGTGGCTGTACCAATTAACATTCCCACCAACAGTGCACAAAGGTTCCCTTTTCTCCACATCCTTGCCAATCCTTGTTATTTCTTGTCTTTTTGATAATAGCCATTCTCGCAGGTGTGAGGTAATATTTCCTTGTGGTTTTGATTTGCATTCCCCTGATTTGTGATGTTGAGCACCTTTTCATATATCTGTTAGCTATTTATTTGTACATCTTCTTTGGAAAGATGTCTATTCATGTTCTTTGTCCATTTTTTAATCATATTATTTGTTTGTTTTTTTTTATACATCTGTTTTTTTTTTTAAGTTATACAATTTTTATTTATTTATTTATTTATTTATTTATTTATTTATTTATTTATGGCTGTGTTGGGTCTTCGTTTCTGTGCGAGGGCTTTCTCTAGCTGCGGCAAGTGGGGGCCACTCTTCATCACGGTGCCCGGGCCTCTCACTATCGCGGCCTCTCTTGTTGCGGAGCACAGGCTCCAGACGCGCAGGCTCAGTAATTGTGGCTCACGGGCCTAGTTGCTCCGCGGCATGTGGGATCTTCCCAGACCAGGGCTCGAACCCACGTCCCCTGCATTGGCAGGCAGATTCTCAACCACTGTGCCACCAGGGAAGCCCCATATTATTTTTTTTTGCTATTGAGTTGTATGAGTTCCTTATATACTTTGGATATTAACCTCTTATCAAATATATGGTTTGCAAAAGTTTTGTCCCATTTTATTTCTTTTTAGAAAAGATTTGCAAATTCAAATAATAATAATAATTATAGCATTATATGTTAGTTATTTTGAGAAAGGGAAAAGAAAATCTTCCAGTCAGTATTCAAGGACACCGGAATGAGTATACTATAAAGGCAGCATGCTCAGAGCACTGACTTCCTTACCAGCTCTAGTTTAGAATCTTCATGAAGATTTGAGGACAGGGCCATGGTCATGACCCCATCTCTCCTCCCCTACACATCGTGAGATCTGGCTGGGCCATCCTCTAGGCCTTCATGTCCTGTGAGGCCCCATGTTGATGCCCCCTTGGACACAGTTACATCCAAAGGGACATAATTGTGAGATGTAATTTAGAATCAGAACTGTCCGAGAATTGAGGGCATAGGGAGCAAAAAATTGGGAGAAATACTGTTCTAGATTATGGCCAGCCACCAAAGTAGGGCGGAGCAAGAGAGTGCCTGTTCTGTGTCCTTTATAATATCAGGTCCCCCCATTAGTGCTTCAGTCACTGTTGATTGACAAATCTGTGTGGCATTGTTTTCGGCAGCAATAGCCTCTTTTCCTGGACACCTTCATTTTACTGTGATAGTTGACTTGTGATACGGGCATATTATTTTATGCAGGTACATTACCTTTGGTTAAGAGCTAGTAAATCTGCTTCATTAATTACAAACTATTTTTAACCTTACTGTTAAATTGAGAGACAGACAACAAACATGAGACAACGCAGCCTCCCCTAAACTGACTGGTAAAAACTAGTACAGATGCTTCATGAAGCGTTATTTTGTAGATTTCCTTTAGCTCTGAAGGAGCCTGGTCATACTGGCGCCCATGCAACATTTGGTCTTTGAATATAAAAATACTTTTCCAGGTAATTTTTTCAAATTATGAAAAACAATATAATAACATCCTGTAAAGCTTACTAAATAGAAGAAAACAGGAAATAAAATCATCCTTAATCTCAACTACCTTAATGTAACAATTAGCCTTTTACTCTTACCTTCCAGTTATTTTACAAATGAGTATTTCGTATGACTCTAATAACAGTATTGATGGCAATTGGGTATACTTTTTATTTAACACTACATCCTAATTGTTGCTACAGAGTGATACAAGCCTCATTCTTAAAATAAACTTTTAATTTTGAAACTAACTTAGATTTATAGAGAGTTGCAAAAATAATAGAATTCCTGTCTATCTTTTACTCAGTTTCTCCTCATGTTAACATATTATATAACCGTGGTACATTTGTCGAATCTAAAAAATTAACTAATGCTAGTACTAACTAGTAATAGTACAATATTATCAAATAAACTACTGACTATTTGGATTTCACTCATTTTCCCACTATGTCCTTTCCCTGTTCCAGATCCTAAGAAACCGTAACGTGTTTAGTCAAATCTCATTTCTGATGTATGTATAACAGTCCATCTTGGTAATGTACTATTATTGACTTGACTTTTGCCCTGTTTCTAAATATTTAGATTGTTTATGGTCTTTCCGTATCACAAGAGATCCTCTGAAGAACATCTTCATGCGAGCAGCCTTCTCTTCTTTTAAGATTCTTTCCTCATGACAGACTGTAATCCCACCTCTGAGAGTCCAAGGGAAGGAACACACTTGTGGCTCTGGATATTACTGCATTTTGCCAAATTGTCTTCCAAAATGCCTGCGCTCATTCACTCTGCCATAAGTAATTTTTTGAGACTAGCACATTTATGTACTCTTGTCAGCATTAGTTACTATCACTTAAACATTTTTGGCTAATTTAATAGGTGAAAATGACATCTCAATTTTAAGAAGTTGTATTTATTTGATAACTAGCAAATTTGAATATTTTGCCATGTGTATTTATCAGCTATATTTTCTCTTATGGGAGTTGTCTCTTCATATTTTATTTATTAGGGCCTGAATATGTTTTTTCTCAGTATGTATGAGTTTTATAATAAAGGTATCCCTTGGCCTGCATTTTGCTGCAATTATTTACCTTTTGATCTGTTGCTTTTAGTTTTTCTTTTGTAATCTTTGAAGAGCATAATCAAGTTTTATGACGTGGATCCATCACTTTTGATTTATTTTCTTTAGCACTTTTAAGCTTAGAAAGGTTTATCTTCAAAAAAAAAAGTATCTGATTTTAAAATTCAATTCTTTTCCATCTTTACCATTTGATTTCCCATCTTTAACCATTCGATTCATCTGAGATAGTTTTGGTGTTTGGCCCAAATGTCTGACCTGGCCACCTCTCACTCACTAGCTGCCGATGACCACACCTCCTACATCAGCAGCAGTCAAAGCTGCCTTTGTGATCCTAGATGAGTGAATGACACACACCCCTCCCCTGCGCTGCCCAAGGCAGAATCCTTGGAGCTTTCATGTTTCTCACTCACCACCCCACCCACATCTACTCAACCATGGCGCTCTGTTATGTGGTGCTTCCCCCGACTCCTTGAGGAAGAGTGTATACTGCTCCCTCTGCTTGGGACACTTCTCCATCCCCACTTTGTCGCATTCTTATTAGTCTGCCAGGTGGAGTCAGGTGTGTCCTTGCTATGTGCCACCAAAGTGCTCCATCCTTCCCTCTATGTTCCTCACACCCAATTGTAATGTCCTGCTAACTTGTTGGTGGTCCCCTGTGTCTCTTCATTATTAAGGTAGCCTCACCGACTAAGCCAGTGCCTGATAACATATAGGAGCTCGATAAATATATGTTAGGTGTGTGAAAGATTGAATAAATGAAAGAATATGCCGATAAAAATAGAAGTCATATCTAGCTGTGTTCCAGCAGGGCTTGATTTGAATACTTTCTTAGAGAATATGAACATAAAGGGGATAGTATATTAGAATTCAGGCTTTTCACGGTACCAGCATGTCATGGATACTGTGGATTGGCTTGTTCAACAACATCCATTTTACCCTCCTTCTAGGTGCCATTACTGTAATGCAAAGGCTGGAGAAATAAAAACATTTCCCAGACTGCCTTGCAGTCAGTATTCTGGATGTAAATTAGGTCCCACCAATTAGATGCACTCTTAGGACTTACAGAGGCAGGAATGGGAGGGAGGCCACTTTCCGGCTGCTGTTCCTCCTGCCAAGCAAGGCCATCAAAACATGACAACTCATCATTCCAAGGTGCACCACCACTTTCGTGTGTGTCTGGAGGCAATTGTAATGGTAGGAATGGCAGGATCGAGTGTGAAGGCTGGGGTTTCTTGGTTTTGAATCACTGCAATAGCGAATTAGCTAGTTATCCTCTATCTACCTATTATCTCTCTCTCTTTCTCACCTATTTATTTACATATTTATAAAATAGAGCTAATGGAGACTCCTGAATTCCAGTCCCCTAGTCTTGCCACCAATTTTGTAACCACCTTTCTGCTTAAAATACCTAGAGAGTTTTCTGTTTTCTGTACTGAACAGGTCCACAAGGGATACAAGGACTGGTTTCCCACTTACTGACCCAAGTAGCCCAACTTGATAAGTTGTAATTTTTCCCAAAATGAAGAGAGTAGTGCTATTCCTAGGACCTAGGATGAGATTGTGCTTACTGGTTATTCTGTGGTCTGTGAGGGTTCTGTAAATCATTTCCACTATCTTTTCCTCCATTCCCAGCTTCCTTTGAGATTTTGATAGCATAGACCTCAACTCAGCAATAAAACTGCCCAGTAATAAATAATTATACAGCCGGACCCAAATGTAAAACTACACAGGAAAAAGTATAGGTAAATGACTCAGATCTTTTAACATATTAAGAGCTCTTTTAAATCAGTGGAAAAAAAAAAAAAAAAAACTAACCCAATTGAAAAATGTACAAAACACATGAAGGGAGGAAGAAAAATAGCCAAAGAAGATATTAAAATATTCCTTTTTCTTTCTTATCAAAGTAGCAACGATTTTAAAGTAATACTCAGATCTGGTGAAGATGTGTTCCTTATACTGGGCATTCTCATACACCTCCATAAGCTTCTAAATTGGTTACTTTTCTAGATGTAAGTTTGGTTACATTTATAAAAATCTTTAAAACATTCATTCTCTGGATCAACAGTTTTCAGCCGGAGTCAGTTTTGCCTGCCATGGGGCATTTGACAATGTCTGGAGATGTTTTTGGTTTCCACAACTACAGTTGGTGGGTGCTACTAGCATCTAGTGGGCAGAGACCAGGGCTGCGTCTCAACATCATCCTTCAACACACAGGACAGCCCGCACGAAAAAGTATACAGCCTGAAATGTCAGTAGAGTGGAGGTTGAGAAATTCTGTCTTAGACACAAAAATTCTGCCTTGAGAATTTACCCAAATGAAAAAATTGAATGTACTTCAAGATTCATTTATTAAATCCTTTTTGGAGAGCAACAAGTCAGTAGCTATTAAAAATTAAGATGCATATACTCATAATTTTTAATAGATATCCATCCTAGAAATGCTTGGACTTTTGTGCATGAAAAGGCACACACACAGATGTTCTTCTCAGCCTTATTTTTAACAGTGAAATTTTGGAAACAACCTAAATGCCAATTATTGGAGTAACAGTTAATGTCCGTGCATGCTCTGCGTAGCAGAGTATTTGGCCATCCCACCGCCCACTACTCTTTTCCTATGATCCTGTCCTCCTTTGGGAAACTCCTGTACAGTGGATAGGCTTGGTGGAAGAACTATTTTCAAGACTCCATTCATCCTGTCCGTTTCCAGTTTGGAAACCAGAAAAAACTGATCTTTCCTCTCTGATCCCTTGGTCACATGACATGTTTGTCACATGACATGTTTGTCACATGACATAAGTTTGGCCAATCAGATGGGACTTTAAATCTTGAACCAAGGCAGAGTCAGAGAATAGTTGAAGATCAAATCCCTGAGTGGCAGCACTGGTGGCAGTGGTAGGTGTCTATGGCAGTTATTGCCAATTGATGACACTGAACCTCTGTCACTTGGTCCACCAGAAAGGCCTTCGATTTTGTTATTGAAAATATTGGTGGTGGAAGGCCCCAGCAGTAGCCCAGTAAACAGACACATTAGATCTCTGTGAATTGCAAACAAAGTATCCCAACTGATATGCTGGAGAATTATACACAGTCACTAAAAAGAAAGATTATCAGGACATATTAGTAAGTGGAAAATCAAACTGAAGAACACTCGTTCACTAAAGGAACGTTTATTGAGCTCTTCCATTTATTAGTCTCTGTGCTCTGAACAGGACATACCTAGTTGCTGCCCTCATGGAGCATTATTTAAAATAGCAAAATATCAGAAATAAATTGTGTCTAACAATAGTGGAATGAGATACACTATAAATTATGGCACATGTATTATATGGAAGAGTTAACAGCCACTAAAAATAAAAATAATTATTTTGATTAGTAAATACATACTATCAGTTTATATATATATTAATATTTATATATATACACTATATATACTAAGTCAAATAAGAATATTATGAATATATATTGAATATATATAATATGAATATATATTGAATATATATAATATGAATATATATGAATATTATATATAATGAACACAATAAACAATTAAAATTATATATACATTATATAAATAAAAATATACATATGTGTGTATGTGTGTGTGTGTGTGTGTGTGTATATATATATATATATATATATATATATTTCAAAAAATTCCATGTAACCAAAAGGAGGTATACTATATAAAAATGTTGGCAGGACTCATTTCTGAATGATGGAATTTTTTGTTTTTGTTTTCTAAACTTTGAAATCTGCATATGTTGTTTTTATAAACATAAAATTTATTGTTTATAACCATAAAATTATTTAAGGTAAGAATACAGTAAAACATTTGAAATTTCTTAACCTCATTTTATACTAAACCACATTTTTGAAATATTCAGCAATAAAAATATACAAGCTATATAAACAGAATCTATATAACATATCTATAAAACATATATGTTACTGAGTAAACCAAAAAAAATTCACTATCTTGCTTTAATACATTCCAAGCGCCTTGGTCTATGCTGCCCTGAATCTCCCTTTGCTGGTCCTTGAGGTATTAGGAGTTACAGAAGGGACTGTGGGCGATAGCTGGGCTGATTTCCCCCCCATTGCCGATTTGGGAGGGGTCAGTAGAGGTCTGGTGAAGTCAGCTGCCACAGGTGTGGCCTCCTGGAGAGATGTCTGCATTTCTGGCCTGTGAAATCATCTTTAAGTATGCTCTCCATCTGTAAGCACACACTCTTATATCTCATGTTAAGTGTACTCAAGGTGGGATGCGTGGAGCTTTAACACCATCTCTTTTGTTTTGGGGCAGGCAAGGTGGGGCCGCCTCTTGATATCATGCTGGAGGCACTGAACTGTACAGCTTTCAGCATCCAGTGGAAGATGCCAAAGCATCCTGGGAGCCCCATCATGGGGTATACTGTGAGTACCTGGGCACGGGGATCTCTGTAGTGGGTGTGTTGGGGTAACTCTTCCTCCTTCCCATCTTTGCTCCTCCTGTATACAGTCTCCTGATACCAGCCTTCCCGTGTGGGGCTTCATTCTCCCTCCGTGAAACCAGAGGAGATGTTTCCCTATAAGGTCATTTGTAAGTGCCCTGAAAGTCAGTTGGCTCTACTGAGTCCTTGCCCTGTTCAGGGATGGGAAAATATAAACTCAGTAGAAGACATGCTTCCTGATCTCCAATTGCCCACAGTTAAATTTGGAGAGTAAAGCAGAAACATGGGAAGTAATAGGGAGTCACTGTCCTATTTTGTCAATAGGACAAAATAATGTAAAATCTGAATGAAAGTGATGGGGTGGACAGGCAAAGTGGAGAAGGGGACAGAGAATGCATTCCTACCTCCGAGAATTTACAAACTGACCCATTTTCAGTTTACCAAAATGTTTTCTTTGAACAGTGTTTTTAAAAATGAGTCAACTTTTAGAAGTTAGGATTGGGATTGACATATATACACTAATACGTATAAGATGGATAACTAATAAGAACCTGCTGTATACAAAAATAAATAAAATAAAATTCAAAAATTCCAAAAAAAAAAAAAAAAAGAAGTTAGGAGACTTCAGATAAATTCTTGAAAGGCTGAAATCTCTGGGACTATCCAGAGAGCTGGCTACCCCAGGCTCACCTTCCTATGGGGCGCCAAGCCCGCTGGAGCTGAGCTGCCCACTGGGATGTAAACCCCCCGTAAAACCCTAGACCCACTATTCCCTCCTGTCTCCCCTTCACCAAGGGGGAGAAGCCATGTATCATGACCCTCGTCCTGTTGTCATCTTAAAGTAGAGAAATGGATTTCTAGACTCAGGTAGAATCAAAAGTGGGAAAATGAAAGATTACCTGAGAGAATCATGGTTTCGGGGAAAATACTAGGAGCCGGGTCCAGCCCTCTCCATTCCACTTTACTCCGTGTCTTCCTCTGGGTCTCTGCAGGCTTAGGAGTTTGCAACCCTGGCCAGGTATGTCTGATGTTTGCTGACAAGGAACTAGTGTGAGAGAGGTGAGGCAGCGCGCCTCAGGACCCGCTGTGGTTGTGAGTACAGTTCGAACCACGGGTCCTTGGTCTGGTGGAGAAGTGCTGGCCCCACTCTCACCCGGATGTCTGCATCTTTTCCAGGTCTTTTACTCTGAGGTGGGCGTAGATAAATCCCTGCAGGAGCGGTCCCACGGTGTGCCACTCGGCCTGGATACCCTGACCACGGTGAGTAACTCCACCCTGGAAGCCTCCTAAAAGCACATCCCTGGTTGGCATTTCATTGACATTCGGAAGGATTTCTAATTTGGTGTGTGTATGTGCTGCTGAATGTATAATAATAATAATAATAGCAACAACAATGAAAACTAATGTTTGTATAGTCCTTTGGAATTTAGAACGTCTTTCGTGTCCATAAACCCATCACGTGCATGTGTTATCTCCAGAAAGGCAGCCGTAGGAGGAAAGCTTCCAGAAAGGCAGCTTCCATGCTGGACTCAGCCCACCCCATTTATCCTGCGAGAAAACAGCTCTCTTACAGCTGTTTTTTTTCCCCTTCTTTTCTCCATAAAATTCAATTCTGATTTTTTTTGAAATCCCAATAAAGCTTTATAAATAAATATGACACATTTGTTTCTTCTCAACTCCCCGGAGACACAGTGCAGAAGAAAACGATGTCATTGGAAATGTATATTCAAACGGTGCAAGTTGTTTATTTTTCTTCCCCAGCCGGCGGCATCCTGTCCTTCCTCTAACCAGTTGCTGGCTCTTCATCTATTTCTTTTCTGTTTCCTGTCAAGGTCTCTTGGGGTGAATTTCTCTGCCTTAGGCATGTTCTGTTTCCTTTTCTTTCACTCCCTGCCTCCTTCCCCATTCTACTAAATTATTCTACAGGCTAGAGCCTTTCTAATTGCTCTACAAGGAGTTAACATCAGTGCCCAGAATACCGTAGCTATAATGGTGGTGGAGGACGAGGTGGTGATTGTAACTCCTATTTAGTAAATGCCTGCTGGTCGCAGCACCTAGAAACTTATTTGTCATCCGTGATGAGTAGCTGTCACTTACTGAGAGTCTGTTACCTGCCAGGCACTCTCCCTCATGCTTTACATTTGTTCCTCCATTTCATCTTTACAACTATACTGTGACCTCATTTTCCTGACAAGGATGCTGAGACTCAGAGAGGTGAAGTAACGTTCTTCAAACCATACGTTAGCAAGTAACAGTCGACTGTAAACCTAGGGCAGACTGAATTCTGGGTCCTGCTCTGGCTATTTTTACCAAAGCTCTCATGACTCAAAAAAGAAGAGATGCACGTGTTCGGCTTGTTTGTATTTTGCATGCTGCTTTTATTCTCAGACTTTTGCTTAAGTACCCCTCATTTGCCTCAGGAGCCCTCAGCCCCAGCCTCTGTGGTTTAGTCTATCCTGAGGGGGGGAGATCGGGTTGGCCGCACCTAGGCCACCGCCGGTTGAGGTGCCATCGCCCCTTGACAGCACTGGAACTTTCAACGAGCCCCTGGACCCCACCGTGGGACTGACATCATCCCTAGCGGTGTTCCCAGCTGCCCAGCCTCCTGTCCTGTAGTGAATGTGGCTCACGGCTCAGACTGGAGCACAGCCTGTGCAGAGAGGGCACGCTGCTGGTGACAGGGGTCCTGGAGTCCACACAGTGCCTCTGAAATCAAGATCCTTCCCTGTTACATGAACCCGGGCCCGACACTCTGGCATTTCTGGGAAGGCCGCTGCAGTGCAAACAGAAAGCAGAGGCCAGGAAGGGAGACAGGCACCCTGGGCTTCCAGACCTCCTTCCTCCACTTACAGGTTGCGTAACTTTGGCCAAAGCTACTTAGACTGTCTAAACCTCAACTTTCTCCCATGCAAGGGGTGTAATCATTATACTGTTGTGAGTGGCAGATAAAATTGTGCATGTAAAAGCCTTTAGTAAAAAGTAAGAAGCCATATAGATGTTAGTTGCTATTCCTGATGATCATTGCCTTTATGTTAAATATATTCTCTCCATTCACTACACCGAGGTGTTAAAATATGCTACCAGATTATACCATTTGATTACCTTGCCGATTTCAGCAAACTTGCACAGTTGCTACTCTCCACCCAGCACGAGGTAACACACAGTCGCTGTTCTTGGGCAGCTTTCGGTCTCATTGAGAAAACCACGTTTACATTGATAAAACAATTAGAGAGCAACATGAGACCAGATGTCGTTTACATGCCACTTACTAGACAGACTGAGGTTTTGAAGACGGAGAGATTAGTGTAGGAACAAGTGGTCAACTGGTCAAGAGGTAAAACTGGGGGCTGAGAATTGAAGCAGGGGCAGTTTCTGGAAAGGCAGAGGAGAGAGTGGGGCATTCAAGTCGAAAGGAATGGTTTGAACCGAGGGAATGAACACACGTGTGTGTACATGCTCGTGGGCTTGTGTGTTTGGGCAGAGGGGCAAAGGAGGTGCAGAATACAGAGACTGGAGAGAAGAAATGATGACTAGACATAAAGGCAGCAAGTCAGGAAGGGGGAGGGGAGCGGTCTGGCACGGCAGAGGGGGCTCTGGATTTAGATGACTCGCATTCAGATTCCTGTATGACAACAAACCAGCTGGGTAACCTTACTGGGTCTCAGTTTCCTCATCGACAAAACAAGAACCGGAATAGGAGCTATATCATGGGTAGCATTATCTGTGGTTCCCAGCCTGTGTGCTTCAGGGCTCTGCAGCAAACTCACAGGGGCCTTGTGGAATATTTGAACTTTGCACGGGAAACAGCAACATCTGTGTAAACTACTACTACCAAATCTTTTGCATATAACTATTGAATAAATGGAACCGTTAGGGATTTTGTCTGGATTAGAGGTGCTGTAAAAATAATACTGCGATACTAATGGTGCCATGAACAGAGAAAGTTTGGGAACATCTGTACTCCATCACATCATCCTGTAGCATCTTACAGACCTCAATCTGTCTAGTAAGTTGCATGTAAATGACATCTGGTCTCATGTTGCTCTCCAATGGTTTTATCAGTGTAAATGTGGTTTTCCCAATAAGACCAAAAGCTGCCCAAGAACAGCAGCTTTTGATGTTGTGGGCATTAAACAAGGTCATGGTCATAGAACTCTCAGCACCACATGCGGCGCAGAATAAGAACTGAGTGAGTGTTCAAGAGAAATCACATTGCCAAGGTGTGTGTTTGCTGCCCTTGGCTGTACGTGGTGGAAGGGCAGCTACTCTAGGAGTTCATTTTAGTTCCTGCTAGCTTTCCTTTCCTTTTCATACTGTTTTGTTTTTTCTCCTCTCCAGGGACGATTGGATCATCAGATGATTTTTGTAAGTATGCTTTCGAAAAGTTAAACCCTTGCCCCAGCCCTGGATTCAGGGGGTCTCTTTTCATCAAAATGTTGATTTTCCTGCATCTCCCTCGCTGATTAAGGCCCACGGAGACTGCTTGGTTCTAGTGGAAGCAGCAGTCGTGGAGCATACTGGGTGAATTTTTAATCATTTAGAAAGAAACTGTTTTATCTCACATGGTAGAGTAAGGTTAAGAGCAACGTTTTTAAAGGTTGAAGTAATTTAAGTTCTGTTCCAAGACAAGGTGAAAAAGGTTGAAAAGGAGAGAAAATATTTCAACTAGCGAGCCCCACTGTGAGGGGAGCTCCTCCACCCCCTTTTCCTTCTTCTTTCCTCACTGCCCCTAACAATCCTAGACCTTCTCAATGAGACAAAACCGGGTCACCTAAACCCGGTTGATTGACTTTCTGGAAGAATGCTGAAAAGAGGATTGGGCTGACAAATGGTTAGTCTGATTCAACTGAAGAAATGACCAAAATAACCTGGTGGATTATGTGGAATTCTGATGCACTCTTTGATAGTCTGCCTATATAAAGGCTTCTGATTTGATTAGCATTTGACACTTAACCTTTTTTTAGAAGAACAACCAGCAGGTTTCATCCCAGAAAAATAAATAGTAAAACAAATCAGGACAATTTGGTGATGTTTTTAGAGTTAGAAGTAGAAATGGTCCTTAAACTGGTGGTCTTTAACACTTTTTGATCATGCATACCATCAGTTAAAAAATATTTGAACATATACCAATATATGTATATGTATGTATTTGTAAATTATACATCTGCTACTCTACATATATATTGTGTACATTATAAAATCCCACAGCATTTTAAAGGAGGAGATAAAATAGAAGTAGAAAGTCCTTATGTTTTCTTCCAACATCTCAGTAGATTGTCTTGCTCTCTCAGGGGGCTGCACCACCGCCCTGCTTTGGAGTTCACTGGTCTGGCTGACCCAGAATAGTGATTCTATTTGGGTCTTATCCAGGGTTAAGGGATAAAGCAGACAGGAATCATGAGACTTGCATCTAGTCCCAGCTCCGTCACTAGAGCAAGGGTAACTGTGGGCAAGGTCACTGAACCCCCTTGAACCTCTCTTTGACTATAAAATGAAGAGGCCAATTAGTAATGGTTGCCAACTGGGGGCTTCTTTGTTCCCTGTGGGCATATGGAAATAGGTGTGGGCGTTCTAGTGAACAAGCTTCAGGGATACTGACTCTCCTGCAATATGCAGGGTAGATCCATACGAGGAAGATTTGTCCAGCCCCAACGCTGCCCCTCTTGCAAAACCCTGGAAAATACTCCACCTTTCTGTGACCACTCAGGGAATGGAAATCCCTCCACTCTGGCCTGCACAGCCTTCCTCTGGACCTTTGGAAGAAGGCTGTTTGGAAGATAACCCTTTCCTATTTCCCTGTGCCTTCCATCTAATGATGCTAAATATTCCCAACTTCTACTAAGGCAGCCGAGGCACAGACTTAACTTATAGAGGCAACTGTGAAGTTGAACCCAAGGTTACTAGCTACCAGTGAAGGTTATTTTAGAAGAATTGTAGAATTTCCATGTTGAAACTTTGGCCCAGAGAAGTTAAGTGGCATCCTCAAAACCACACAGCTCTTTGGCTCTAGAGTCTGGATCTCCTGGCTCCTAGTCCAGTGCTATCCCACTTCATGCCTCCTCTTAGCTATGCTCACTGGATGCCCTCCCGGTGTAGGGGCTACTTGTCCAGACTAGTGAACAAGACAACATACAGCTTCATTTCTGGAAACAAACCACTTGGGTTTCCAGCAGTAGGAGAAAAGTGCAGCATGCAAGCGGGTAAAGGTGAGGTTTGATTCAAGGTCAGAGATTTAAGTTCAGAGCCATTCAACACGGTTTCATCATTGCAAAGCGAACAGGGATTCAGTTAAGAATAGTCCCATCTTTTCAGGGGCTCCTCTTACATAGCTATCCGGGTTGTTTTTGAACATTGGGTCTAGCATGAATTAGAATGAAAGTTTAGCAGTCCCCAAACCCCAAATAACAGTGATCCTAACAAGATGTGCATTCTTGTTCCGTCATGTAATGGTCTGGATATAACCAGCTTAGGGCTCTTCTGGTGGCTTCCTTGTGCCAGGATTCTTCCATCTCATTGCTTTGCCAACCCCTCTGGCTTGCCTCCCCATCATCCAAAATAGCTTACTGCCTCATCCACATTCTAGCCAAAAGATGAGGAAAAGGGGAAAGGGAACATATCACTAACTATTGAAGGGATAATTCAGAAATTGCCCTCAGCGTTTTTGCTCATATCCTATTGGACAGAATTTAGTCACATGGTCACATCTAGATGCAAGGGAGGCTGGGAAATGTAGTCTTTGAGTGGCCATGGTCCAACTGAAATGTACAGGGGTTCTATTACAAGAAAGGAGAGAATGGATACTAAAGGCAGAGAGTCATTCCTATCACAGACTGTGAATGGAGGGAATAGATCTGGTGCAGTAGACATGGAAAAGGCAGTTGGACACTTGAAAAACAAGGTGCTAGCCTGAGGATTAGATGTACTCCGTCTTGAGTCAGGCAATCGGAGGCATATTAAGTCGTGCATTTTATCAGTGAAACCAGACCCATTCTTGCCCTGCCCAGAGTATAGTTATATAAACTTTCTGGGTCCAGTTTCTTCATCTATAAAATGAGGAGGATAAGACTGACATCTCAGAGCTGTTGTGAGAATTAAATGTGGCACTGGTACGCAAGGATTTTATAAATTCCAAAATGGAGTATAAGTTATGATTATATTATGATTATACAATCATAAGATAAAAGGTTGTTGTTTCTGGTAGTCTGTGAGGGAGGCAAGTGTCCTGGGGAATAGCTCACTTGGTTGTAAAGTTGTTGGAGCTTTCTTCCTGGGCTCAGTGAACTAAATAACTAGACTTGCTTTTATCTTCTACAAATATAAATTTTCTGATCACATGACAGCCACTGGTGGTGTTAAAAGACAAAGGAGGCAACCTTTGGAAGGGGTTCTGTATTTCAGAAAGGGACACAAAGTAGGGTTATTTTGCAGCAATTCACCCAACTTTCCTCCCCGCCCCCCCAAAAAAGTATGGAAGGGACCAGAGGAGACTGTGGAATTCACTCTGGCTTCTACCCCAAGAAAGCAATTTCTCTGTCTTTGTTTCTCACCATCTTGTGCAGAAATAGGTCCAAGAGAGATAAATATTTTGACTAATTTTCAAACTTCCACAAGGTAAAAAAAAAAGTTTCTTTTTCTACTTTGAAAAGGGTATATTTAGCATCTTATCTAGTTTGATGAAGGCTGAAGTAGTGGCCATAAGACATTTAAGGACAGAAATAGAAAGACTTGTGTAATTGTGCAGCATTTTACTAAAAAATTCAAGGGTTATCACAAGTCACATTATTCTGAGGGATTCCATTTGGAAGGAGAGATATTGGAGGAAGAAGTGACAGTTAAATCATTGAATCCAACCCCTCTTTTTATGACCCCAACTACTCAGTCCCCTTGACCCTTGCTCTCTTATGCTAATCTACTAGCCTGTCAGCTCAGGAAAAGACACCAGAAAAGACTGGAAATAGTTAGCTTCTGGGAGGGTGACCCTCCACCTCTCAGAATATACCTGGGCTAAAGGTAGCACTGATCTTCAAACAAAAAGATTAGTTGTTTTTTAATCCACATTAAGAACTTCTACAAGTGTAGTTTCCCTTGGTTTTCAGTGATCACTTTTAAATTGTGGATACATAAATTTCCATGTTTATAGATAAAATAATTATCTGGTCTTCAGTGTTTATGATAAGAATTTTTGATTTAAATATTATTTAATATTTTTCATTCATGTATTATCCAATTAGAACTTGGTCCCTGGAGTCAAACAAAGCAGGATTCAAATCCCCACTTTGCCGCTTAATAAATATACAGCCTTGAGCAAATCATTCACTTTTCAGAGATTCAGTTTTCTCCTCTGGAAGTGAAAATAAGAGTGATACCTACCTCATAGACCTGATGGAAGACTGAGGCTATATATGTTCCTGGAACAGAGAAAACACTCAATAAATGGTAACTAATGGTAGCTGTATTTGGTATTGGTGCATAGCTGATATCTACAATAATCTATGAAACCACGTCACTACCCCTGTACTTCATACAGTGTAATGACTTCACAGCAGGAAGGGATTCTACAGCAAAGGCTGTGAGAGCATTGGGTTGATTTGAAAGTGTGATTCCGCTTCCCTGGGGAAAGCCTGGGAGTGGCAGTTGGGAGAGGAGGGAGACAGGAGTCTTGTATACACCTGGGGCCCCCAGCCTCCTAACTACCCAACTTGAAATGAAACCAGGAGACAGATGGTGGAACTAGGGTGCACAGATGCAGAGAATTAGAGCAGGGGTGAGGATGGGGGACAGGGAGCTGTGAAAGCAGGACCGTATTGTGCAGTTATATGTAGGATGCAGTCAGGGGGAGAGAGAAGGAAGGGAAGATTGGAGACAGACACTCTCTTGGAGGCTGTAGAAATGGCCCAAGTAAGGATTCAAGGGAAGCGGAAGAAAGGAACAGGTCTGGAAGGCATGTGGAGGTGGCTGAGGGGAGGTGGGTAAGAGGCAATCAGCCTTGTCTCCGGGGTTACTAACCCGGGGTCTGGGGCAGAGATACAGATGCTGTTAATCAAGTTGGAGCGGTCAGTAGGAGAAGTTGGTTCTTGATGAGGTAATCTGTTTATATCCTACATCTTGGTTTGATTTTTTTCATTCACTCAGTAGTTCATTTATTCATTCATCAAAAAGCACTGTCTGAGCATTTGCTACATGTCGGATAATGCTAAGCTTTGGGATGCCAGAGGAGTAAGAACTTGCTTCACTGCCCTCAAGCGGGTGGGAAGAAGGTGACCGGTAAACAGACAATTACGGTATAAGGCGAGTGTTGCTACAATTGAGGTACACCAAGGACACCAGGGAAGCATAGAGGAGGGACGCCTAACCAGACTGGGGGCTGGGGGTCAGAGTAATGAGGTAATGTCGTAGCTGAACTGAGTCATGAAGGATGAGCAGGGGTGAGCCAGGCAGGAGCAGGGAGAAGGACATTCCATGCAGACGGAACAGCCCTTTCAAAGGCCCAGAGGCAAGGAATTGAATGGCATAAATTTGAGCCCTGCCAAGTTCTTAAGTATGACTGGAATGTAGAATGTAAGGAAGGGAGGTGGCATGAGATGATGCTGGAAGGATAAACAGGGGGACGCAAAGATGCTATTGTAAGTGGAAGTGACATGATCAGATTTGGGTTTAGGAAAATAACTTAGCAGTGTGGAGTACAGATTGGATGTTCAGGAAGTACTGGTGGCCGGGAGAGTCAGAGCCATTTTCATCATTATGAGGACTTGGACTTAAATGGCTGTGAGGATAAAATGACATAAACAGATTCAAGTGATACGAAAGAGTATTGGTAACTGATTGAATGGTGGTTAGGGAGGAGGGGTGGTGAACATAGAGAGGAAAGTGTTGAGAATTTCTGGTTTAGGTAATGAGAGAGAGAACACAAAGGGTGAAGCAATTTTTTTGTTTTGTTTTTGGTAGTCAGAGGAGGGATGGTTAGTTGAGCTTTGGTTATGTTGAACTTGAGTTGCATGGTAGTTGCTGGGTAGAGAAGTTCAAGAGGCAGTCACAAACCCATGTCTGGAGATCAAGAGGCAGGTTAGAGCTGGAGATGGTGGGAGATGTCATTCAAAGGTGCTAGAAGCTAAAGGAGTGGTAGATGAGCTCACCTAAGCAAGGCTACAGAGCGAGAGGAGATGGTGAGGGGTGAACTTCTGGGAAAGACCAACACCTAAGGGGCCAGCAGAGAATGGGGAGTGGGTGGAGGATACTTGGAAGGAGCAACAAGAGAAGTAGAAGGAGACATGGAGGAGCAGTCACGGTTTCCAAGGAAACCAAGAGATTTCAGAAGCAAGGGTGGGCAACAGTATTGAAAGCTGCAAATAGTCAGGTAAAGATGGAGACATTCCCACTGGGTTGACTGCAGAGTCGTTGTGGTGACTTTGGTAGGAACATCTCAGTTGTTTGCAGTGAGGAGAGGCCAGATGGGAGCAAGCTGAGGAGTGAATAGGAGGCGAGAAGGTAGAGACAACTTCTTTAAGAAGGTTACATCTCTGGAGAGGAGACAGGGGCACATGCGGGGTGGGGAATAATTGATTGTCTAAGAAAGAGTGACTTGAGCACAGTAAATACTTATAGAAGCATCAGGTAGATAAGGGAGAGGTTGGAGATACAGGAGAAAGAGAGGAGGGGAGACAGATGGAGTTCAGAGGCCAGGAGAGGTGAACCAAGCCCTAGACCAGTGGTTCACAAACCTGGCTGCCCATATTAGCATCACCTGGAGAACTTTAAACAAACTGACACCCAGGCTCTGCCCCCCCAGAGGTTCTGATTTAAGTGGTCTGGAGTGGAATCTAGCACTGGTATTTTTTTAGATCTTTGAGTGATTCTAACGCACTTTCAGGGTTAAGAACTACTGTAGTAAGTATTCAATAACTATTTGTTGAATATTTTTAAAAGTTTTTGTCGATCAATTGATTAGTTCTCCTTAGCAACAATGAATGTTTAATCATTTGCAGAGGATGTTGTGAAGAAATATAAGACAGGATACCTGCTCTCAAGTGGCTTGTGATTCCATGGGAGAAGTAGTAATAATTTTTAATATGTATAAGTGCTAATTTAGTGGCACAACACTTGGTAGGGTAATATCAGTTCTGTGTGGTCAGCTGTCAAGGGGAAGATTTTGGCCTCAGAGAAGGTGGAACCTAGGTAAGTGGAGAAAAAGAAGGGTTTCACATGCTTAAGACAATAATCATCACAATCCTGTTTCTTGAGGACATCCTTGGTACCAGCTACTTTACATACATTATCCCAAATATTGCAACTATGCAAGATAGTTATACATCATCCCCATTTTACAGAGGAAGAAACTAAGGCTCAGGGAATTTAATATCAAGGCCATAGCTAGCAATAAGTGGCAGAGTCAGAATTCAAGCCCAGGACTGACTGATTCCAAAGTCAGTATCATTTCCACTGCAGTTTACTGGGACCAGTGGCTTCAGGCTCCCACTTACTATTCGTCGGTACTGTAGTCTCAAGATGGAGCAAGTCATCTTCAGCTGGGACTTTTTGGTCAAGGCTGTTTGTGCAGGTGAAGTTCACACACACATCCATCATCAGTCCTCCTGGTTCTCAATGTGGGCGTTGATGAACCACCAGCAGCATCACTTGGGAACTTTTCAGGAATGCAAATTTTCAGACCCCTTCCCAGATTTACTGAATCAGAAACTTTGTGGGCCAGGCTTAGCAATTTGTTTTAAGAAGCCCTCCTGGTGATTCTGATGCAGTTTAAAATTTGAGAACCAAAGTTTGAGTCCCTACTTTGTGGATATAAATCAAGCCCTCAATTTGCTGTTGTGGCTAGTCCCTGAGCATCTGTGATATGCAAATGGAAAGAAAGAACTGGGGGATTCTAACCCTGGAAAAGATTGTTACCTGAATTCCAGCAGCCTAATACTCTCATTGAAGAACTCAGATGTTATGAGCAACATCTGATAGGGTGAATGAGTCCCAGTTCTACGACAGTGTATAAAGGATAATTCATTAGTCTTGGGAAATGTGTCATGGTGTTTTCCTCTTCGCAAATTAAAAAACTTGGCCAATCCTAGAGAAAGCAAAACAATCTCCCAAGCAAATTTCACAGGGGCCTCAAGATGCAACCCTCATGAGATTGTCTGGTTTGCCTCAAGAGAACTTCTGATCGTTGACACATTTCCTGTTTGGTCATTGACAGGAGGAAGTGATCGGAGATTTGAAACCAGGCACTGAATACCGAGTAAGCGTGGCAGCTTACAGCCAGACTGGCAAAGGGCGGCTTAGCTCTCCTCGGCACATTACCACTTTGCTCCAAGGTAAAATGCGTCCAATTCATTAATAGTAAGAAAGTGATGGGTACTATTCATTCATTCCTTCATTCAGCATATCAGTGAGGACCTACTATGTACCAGGCACTGTGCTATGCTAGGCTCTGGGAATTCAGTGGTGAACAAAAACAGGCACACAGCCCCTGCCCTCTCAGAACTTAGTGGCGTGGGTCAAGACATTATCTAATTAATGTGTGGCCGCAGATAGTGAGAAGTGCTTCCCATAGTGCTGTAAGATCTTCTGTTGTAAGATCCGATATAGGGGTGTGATAAGGATTCCCTGAGGACATGACTGCTAAGTGGGAATTAAGTAAGTGGGAGTTAAGAAGGCGAGGAAGGGGAGTGGGAGAAGAGATCTTATAGGCCAGGGGAATGCAACAAAGGCTCATTGAGGTGGTACTGCGCTGGACACTGGGGGACAAAAGTGGCTTGAAGACATCGTTGCTCATAGGAGCTCCTTGTGGAGGGAGAGGCACGTGGCAGGGAAGTAGATCCAGTGCATCCGAGGTCTGCCCAGCTGGCTCTGGAAGCGCTCAGAAGGAGCACGTTCTCCACCCCAAGGCTCAGGGAGGGTTTCAGAAAGAACCATATCTTTGGCCCGGTTTTTGAAACCTGCATAGCGTTTTGCTAGGAAGAGAAGGCAGAAAAAATATTTCTGGCTGAAGCAATAAAGAAAGGCTGGGAAATAAATGTGAAAGCCTAGATATGAAAATAGTAACAGCAGTTACCTTGGGGTGATAGGATCATCCTACATCTTTACCCATGAGGCTTTTTCCAAATGTCCTACCATTGGTATGTATTCTGATGATAGGGGGCAGGAAGAGATACACAAAAGAATTGAAAGTAAGTGACAGTAACGCTAAGCATTTAATTTTCCTTGTAGGTAAATTTCCATTCCGACCTGCTAACAGAGGTTCTAAAGGGTACACATCATTGTGTGTCCTGGGGTCGATAGTCTGGACATAATTTAGTTGGATTTCCAGCCTGGGGTGCTTGAGGAGAAGGGAAGACCAGCTCTCATTGACAAACCTTCCATGAATCCAGTTGAGAATCCAGTTGTGATTTTGTGTGTGTGTGTTTATTTGGTTTGGAGTTTGAGGCAGTTCTGAACAGAGATGTTTAGGCTGTAGAAAGCACACATGTTTTTTTATACATGAAACCCCTCCAGCAGCAAAGACCACGGCCAACCCTAGTTGTTCGCTGTCCTGCCTAGATTCCTGCCTGCTTCCAGTAGCACCTCAGCAGCTGCACGTCACTGTGGTTTCCGATTCCGAGGTGGCCCTATCTTGGAAACCTGGAGAGAGTGAAGGAAGCTCCCCTATTCAGTACTATTCTGTGGAATTCATCAGGTAAGTTAGTGGGTCACATTCAGAAGCCAAATGTACTGACCTCAGTCATTCCAAACACGATAGAAGACTCCATTGCCTGTGAATTTAAGAGACGACAAAGGCTTGGAGGCCTATATTTACACTCTGACTTGGGCCAGCACCTGTCCCCAGCCCTCTTTGATGGTGGGTCATCTGGTTGACCTGTCTGTACCCACCTGACCTCTTCCCCACTTCCCCGCCACAGTCAGACTGTCCTAGGCTCTGAAAACTCCCGAGGGACCACTGCCAGCCTGCCTGCATTTCACGCTCAAAACTTGCCTCCCTGGCTTTGAAACATTGTGTCTGAAGTATATATTTGATGGTGACTTTTCTCGAGGGAGAGGAAAAAAAACCTTTAGTGCAATGCATTGTTGCCTTTGCATCCGTATTGCCATGGGACACGTTTCTTGGTTTGGTTTCAGCTTTTTTCTCTTGTCTACCTCTCCAGCTCTCGTATTCAGCTTATCAGAGGTAGAAGCTTATCAGAGGTAGAAGAGTTGATTAGAAGTTCTTCTAAGAACTTACAGATGTAAAAACATGGATTCTCAATGCTTCTATGTAACTTTAAGCAAGAACAAAACCAAAAAAACACCCACCCAACCAATGAGCAAAAGTAATTCCCCATCTAGGGCTCTTCCTCTGAACTCTACTTGCAGTCGAATTTTGAATTGAAGCACCTAGCTGATGAAACAATGTTGTTCTCTACATTAAAGGTGATTGGGTTTGTCTGAGGCCAGTTGCTTCATGGATTCATAAAGAGTCTTGTTCAGCACCTCATTCCTTAGGCTCTCTAAAGCTGGGGCAAAGGATTCTGCCATGATTTGATTAGCTCTGCTTCTGTTTCTTGACTTCCTAGCCTATTTTTTGGTAGTAGAAAACAGATATTTGTTTCTTCAGAGAAGTACTGCACTGAGTCTCTTTAATGCTTGAGTAGAGAGCTCGTTTCAGGCAGGACTTATTGAATTGCAAGTGGCAGAATCTTGAAAGAAGATGAGACTGTAATGTATTGGCCCCTGTGAGTGTCAAGTCCTGTGACAACTCTAAATTTGGGGAAGACTAGCTCCGTATCACATCAGCAGTCTGTCTCCATCCATCTCTGTGCTATGCTCCCCCCTTTATTGGCTTTAGTTTCAGGTTCTTCCAGTATAGTGGCAAGATGGCCACCAGGCACTGAAGGCTTGCTGTCTACTAGCTCAGCTCCCCACTGGAAAAGAGTGGCTCTTTCTCAGTGGACCCAGTAGAGTCTCAGTATTCATTCTAGCTGGCCAGGCTCTGGTCCCTCTTCATTAGCTGTGCCAATCACTGCGGCCAAGGAGAAGAGTACACTGACTGGGCAGACACTTGTCATATTCTGAGCTCTGGAACTAAAGACTGGTGGGTCATTCAGACCTGAAGTACACAGATTGAGGGTTCAAGAGGGTTGTTTCCTCAAAGCGAAGTTGTGCAATTAATGGAAAAGGGAGGAACAGATGCTGGGAAAATTAAAAAATAAATAAATAAAAGATGCCCCCAGCCAAGCTCCAGACCAATGCCCTTCAGTGAGGATAATCTACAATCCTGTTGTTGAACAGATTTGGTAGGCAAAGCCCGGAATGTGCCTGGAGTAGAAAAGATTCTAAGCCTGGTTCCAATAGTAGTTAAACTGCAACAGTGGAAAGTCCTAAAACTTCAGCTTTCTCATCTGTAAAACTTGGAGTGAAACTTAACATTTCTAATTTACTTGTCTAACATCAGCAAAGCAAAATGTAATACTTTAAAATTTTGAAAACTGGGCAATGTTTTTCATAGTAGCCCAGCAGGTCACCAGTGTAACCCTCAGCAAAGATGATGGTTATCATTTACTATTTTTTTTTAAACATCTTTATTGGAGTATAATTGCTTTACAGTAGTGTGTTAGTTTCTGCTTTATAACAAAGTGAATCATTAATTTTGTGGTAAAACATGTATTTCTTTTTTAAGCTTCAGTCTGGCATATTGGTAAAAGGTGGAAACTGCAGTTTCTTAACCTGTGTGTACAACTGAAAGTAGAAAATGAGATGGATTTAGAGCCAGAACTGGAAGGGAGTGCTTGCTGCTTCCTCTACTGCCAGCAGGGGGCCCTGTGCAAGTCACTTCGCCTCCGTAGTCTCAGTGCCTCACATAGTTTAGGGTCCCCAAAAGGAGAGCGTTTTACAAGGACTTGGGTGCAAGTAGTTTATTTTATTTCGAAGCAGGAATGAGAAGGTTGGGAGAGGGATGGAGGACATATGACTGTGTGTTACAGAAGTCACTTCTGCAGGCAATGGGGGCCTCTATAGGGGTTTAATTCTATGGAGATGTCTCTGGAGCACACAGAATTCCTCTCTAATTTGCCTATCAAAAAGACAAAAGCCATTTACCCACTGGCTTCTGTCCTCTTTTTGTTGATTGAAAGTTTCCCCCAGGGGTACAACTTCCCACCCGTCTAGGCTCTGCTGGCCCTTGGATTAAGGGGGCAGGTCCAGGGAAGAAGGAGGAGTGATGTGAGCACAGCATGTGCTTGAGGTTCGATGCTGGCCTTGCGAGGCAAGGTGGGCTCACATGAAACTCTCCACATGACAGCCGTAGCTGAAATCAGAACTGGGAGAAGGGGAGGTGACACAGGCCCCAGAGGCATTGACTACAATGTCCTTACAATGCAAAATATGGGTGATAACTTCTTCCAGCCTTATAGCGTGTCTTCATTAGGAGGATCAAGTGAAATCACATATGAGAAAGAGCTTTCTACAAAGCTCTTTTGACATCTACATGTCAAAAACCAAGCTAAGGAAAAGGAAACAAACAAGCAAAAAAGCAAAAACCCCATACACATGTAAGGTATATATGGGTGTTATGTACCTACATTTAACAATTTTAATTCTTCTCCAACAAAAATACATCTTAACATTCAAACCTCTAACATTTGAGGGGCTCAGACCTCAAATTTTTATGTATAAATATTTTAAAAGTAGATACCATTTTAACAAACTATTAAATATTTTTTGTATCTGTTTATCTTAACAAATATACCTCTACAATGTCCTGGAGACACTGTAGATATCTTCGTATTTAGAACTCTTGGATATCTCGGTGTTCCAAACGGAACATGGTAGAATAAGGAAAGCCAGCTCCTGGTTCCAGCCCCTATACTAGGAATTCTGCTTCTGCTATCTCTTCCAGAATATATAACCTCAGTCAAGTTATTTTATCTCAGGACTTCCATTTCCTCATCTGTAACATCAAGTTAATGTGACCCTCATAACAGGGTTGTTGCTCATAGTCTGCATAAAGTGTTTATACACAGTAGACATTCAATATCTGTTTATTTCCTTCCCCCCCTACCACTATTTCCCCTTTACAAAGAAAGAAATTGGGACTCAATTGCTTAAGTTGCTTTGCCAAGGTGAAATGACTGGTTAGGGACAAAATTAAAATTAGAACTGAACTCTCTCGACTTCCAGCCCAGGGCTCTTTCCACAAAACCCCATGTCCCCTTCATGTCTGTGATCCACCTTCAGAGATGGAATCCTGGACTCAACCCGCCCGCAGCTCTGCTGGCTGAGGAAATGGGAAGCTTCATCTTAGGCTGCTGTTTGCTGTTATTCCAGAAGGAAAGCTCTCGCTGCTTGTTGTGGCATTTAATGTTTGGCTGCAAAATAAATCCCCACATTCATTTGTAAACATCTCAGAGTCTATCCCATTTCAGTTGAGAGCCTGAGGATATGTGTTTAAAGAGAGCTTTCCTGGGCTCTAAATCAGAAACTGCAGTTTGTGTGAAAAGCTTTGGGGGACCTACAGTTATCTATTTTTCCCAGAGAGGTCTGTTTAATGTTTAACATGGAATTCTTTTTGCCCAGATACCTACTGTGTACACAAACACCTGTGACAGGTCTCTGGGTGAGCCAAAAGTGTCTTTTCCTATCCCAGAGGCAGGCCTTTGACAGGCCAAGGCTAGGACATTGTAGAAATCAGTGTATCGCCAGAAGTTATCCTCAGATTTCACCCATCTGAATGTGAAGTTCTTGCCTGAGTTGTGTCACTGGAGGATTAGGTTCCAGTAGGTGCTTATTCATCAGTTGCCCTTATTCAGTGGGGATAATGATGTCAAAGGCATTGTTGGGAAATAGTCTCAAAAAACTTTTAAGGAAATATGTAACTGGCTAATAAGAGATTAACCTGAAAAATTACACTAGACCAGGGTATGGGGTACTGACTGCGTATTTGCTGGTTTTGTTCATATTTTGGGTGGACATTCCATGCGTTTGTGATGCTGTCTTAGGTCAGGCGGGCCAAGCAAATTTTTGTTCTTCATCCAGCTTCTACCTCCTGTAAAATGGAGGATTCCCACAGGGTGAGCGTCTTGAAAGGGTGCTCTCAGTGATTGTATCAGAAAGGAGACTTGGTCTCTGGCTCAGGCAGGATGAGAGTAATCTTCATAATGTCTCCCAAAGTCTGCCTGGGGACGATTCATCAGCTTCCTTATTTACAGTAGATTTAAAATTTTTAATCAGTGTAGAAAAGATTTTTTGAAGAGGCAAATTCTAAGTAAGCCTGCAGGCTGTAACATATTTTGCAATGTTTTTAAAACTTTTTCTTCCTGCTTTTCTAAAACAGAAAAACCATGCATTCGAAGTAGGAAGAATATATATGTATATATTTTTTGCCTGCTGTTGGATCTTCGTTGCTGCACGCTGGCTTTCTCTAGTTGCGGCGAGCGGGGGGCTACACTTTGGTGCACGGGCTTCTCACTGTGGTGGCTTCTCTTGTTGTGGAGCACGGGCTCCAGGCGCGTGGGCTTCAGTAGTTGTGGCACGTGGGCTCAGTGGTTGTGGCTTGTGGGCTCTAGAGCACAGGCTCAGTAGTTGTGGCACACGGGCTTAGTTGCTCCGCGGCATGTGGGATCTTCTCGGACCAGGGCTCGAACCTGTGTCCCCTGCACTGGCAGGCAGATTCTTAACCACTGCGCCACCAGGGAAGTCCCAGGAAGAATATTTTATTTCTAAAGTGATACTGAAAATTTCTTTGTGGGCAGCAATCTTAGTGTTCATTAAAATAAGAACCAAGCATAAATATAGCTACCTATGTTTTGAAATATTTTGTCTATAAATATCTGAGAAACTTTCCTCCTTCGGCCTAAGAATTTCCCCAGGGTAAGTGCTTTTCTCATAAGTGAAAAATATATACTATGGTGGCAATGAAAACCCAAAGGCCTGGACAAATAGTCCTTACCAGTAATGTTTCAATTGGGGTGCTGTGTTCCATATATGCTATCTATCAGGTTGGTTAAAGGTGAAAATAGTTTTCATTTAACTTACCTATACAGTTAAGTCCCCTACATATGAATGAGTTCCGTTCTGAGAGCACGTTTGTAAGTCCAATTTGTTCGTAAGTCCAACAAATTTATCCTAGGTACCCAACTAACACAATCAGCTATATAGTACTGTACTGTAATAGGTTTATAATACTTTTCACACAAAGAATACATAAAAAACAAACACAAGAAATGAAGAAAACATTTTTTAATCTTACAGTACAGTACCTTGAAAAGTCCAGTAGTACCAGCTATATCACTGCTGCTTTAACACTTGCTTCCGGACATCCTGGGCTTGAAATAAAGATACTGTACTACTGTCTCTATACAGTACTGTACGGTTAAGTACACAAAAGCACAACCACTTGTAGAGGATGCACGCATGTGACAACATATGCCAGACACATGAACCAACTTACATGATTGGACAAGCGAACGCACGTTCACATCTTTGAAAGTTCCCAACTTGAAGGTTCGTATGTAAGGGACTTACTGTAGTTTTTCTGTAGGTGTAACCTGATTGGTTAAAACTGCTTCAGAGTTTTGTATTGTCAGTTGTTGGAAAGGGCAGATTAAAGCTTTCAGTGGCTATTTTTAATAAGAAGTCCACCAAGGCTAATTTTGGGTGCATGTGAAAGTTCAAAATATTTCTGTGTGTTTTAGGGACCTAGGTCAAGAAATGATCTCTAAATCTCAGCCCAAGACACTAATACTAATAAATATGAAAGAGCAATGCTTCCTTTCTTTTCCCTTTCACACCTTTCTGCCTAAATAATTCCCTGGTCCCTTGCAGATGCCTTCCATAATAAGACTTGCAAAATTCATCTTCACGCAGAGCTGCTTTTAAGCTGATTGCAATGTCTACATATTGGTTTTACTTCAGAATCTCAAGGTCATGCACACCTGGGTGGTGCACTGATATTATTATTTCAAAATAATTTTGAAAATTATTTTACAAATTGATATTTTTGTCAAAAGTCATCTGTCTTTCCATCCCATCATCAGCCTACAAGTAACAAATGAATTTAATTAGTTTCCTCCTAAGAAGTGAACCTGCAAAGGCTGTTACTGAAATGAAGATCAAGTCTGGGATTCAGAGCAGAAGCTGAACGGATTATGGATTTTCCTTGAACAGTTTTAAGGGATGATGTGATATGACTTATGGTCAAGGGCACAGGCTATGAAAGTTAAAGAAATGTTTCATTCAGAATCGAGACTTACAGTCCAATGCTTGGTATCATCTCTCAGGTTTAAGTTTGTCCAAATGTGGAATCAGAAGACACAGCTCTGAGCTGGCCTCTAATCTTGGGGACAAATGGCTTGATTCCAGTTTTAAGCTTCCTTACATATGAAATAAGGCTGGATTGCTTGACCTCTAAAATCTGGTGGCTCTGATTTTCTGTCCTCGTGACAAAGGTGAGGAAGTATAGGTGGTTTACTACACAGGGCTCTGGACCTAGCTTCCTGGTCCAACCCTTGCCTCCACCGCTTTTAAACATAAGATTTTAGTTGCATTATTTAACTTCTCTGTCTCTCAGACAGAAGAATGGGGGGATAACAATTTACTTACCTCATCGAGTTGTTGTGAGATAAAGCGAGTTGATGCACACAAAATGCACAGAATAGCACCTGTTATACAGTAAGTGCTCAATCAATGCAAACTGTTCTTATTAAGGCTTTTATGACAGGTCTTTCCTGCTTTCCTTTATAGCCATGTTCTTTCTCGGCTAAAGGTCTTTATGCTTGCTATACTCTGCCAGGATATATCTTCTACTTCCTTACCTAGTTAACTCTTGTTCATCCTTCAGTTCCCCTGCTTAAGTACCACTTCCTCCAGGAAGCCTGCCCTGAACCCTGCCCCCACCTCAGACTAGGTTAGGTACACCTGCAACATTTACTAGCAACACTCAGCACACTTGTAGTTAATTACTTGTTCGAAGTCTGTCCTCCTTGCCAGGCCATGAGGGCAACGTCTTGACTTGCTCCCTTCTGTGGAATATGGCACCTACATGAAGTAAACATAGCACGTGTCAAGTAGGTGCTGGAGAACATTTGGATACAGGCAGCCATGTGATTGAATCCAGAGAGTGACAACAACTAGCTGCCACCTTGCGCAAGATCCTTGACCTCTCTGAGCCTTACTTCCCTTGGCTGTAAAGTAGGGATGATAATAGTGGATACCTTGGGAGGGTTGTGAAGATAAATAGATGTCTGTACAGTACTTAGAAGAGTGGCTTATGAAAATAGTTTTAAGTGTCAGTTCTTTTCCTTACCCTAAGCCCCATGGTAATGGAAGTGTATTGCCATACTAGTCACAGGAGATTGAATGAATCCTTTACGGCTAATTTCCAAGGCCACAGCAGTAACCAATATCATTCCTTACTAACTGCAGAAATAAAAGGCAGACAAAATCCAACCTGAATCTGCGTGCACGTCCCCTTTCCTTCCCCCCGACCCAAAGTTACTTATTGCTTTTGTTTTCTCATCATAAAAGGGATAGTGGTATGTGGTAAAGCTTCAGATAATACCTAATGTATAAGACTAACTTGAAAGCTACCATTGCGATTTTATTTCATATTGAATGATAACTTGTGTTTTGGAGCCCTTCATACCTGCAAGTGAATTGCCAACTTTTTTCATAGCGTTTTACTAGAACTTATAGCAATAACTGGGCAAATGGCTGCAATATTTAACAGTGATGTAGCCCTGTGTTGGTTTTCCTGCCCCACAAAATTATAGAGCTTGATATATTTAAAGAATCGTTCTTACACAATTAATCAATTTTGAGGAGAATGGGAAAAAACAGCAACAAAAATCTCCCTTTCTTTTCAAGAAATTGTTTAGGAAGTTGTGTTGTTTAAGTATAAGCCTTCCTTACAGCCAACAATAGAATTAGAAATAAGCAAGAGTGGGCTTGTTTGGGTGTCAGCTGACATTTCATATTAACAAGTGGTGTTTTGTGAAAAATTCCTTTTTCTTACCTTTAGTTTCCAAATTGAAAATCTCAGAACCACTTTCCAGAGTGGTATGTAGTCCCAGAAATTCTGGTAGCCATCAAGTTCCTCCATTCAGGCTCAAATGGAAGGGCGATTCTGAATGTTTTTGCAGAAGTTTGACCTACAGTTCTACAAATTGATCCCTTAAAGCTTCAATCCCTCCTACCGTGAGCTTTCCTGATGTAATCCCTGGTCAGACTGATGGGAGTTGACACAAATTGAATCCTTGTGTACCAGTGCTGGGAGCCATTTGTAAAGTGTAAATGAAAGTGTGCTCTCCAGTTGCCCCGTCAGGGACAAATTGCCAGCTGAGTTTATCATTACCCCATTCTATCCATCTGTTTGTCATTTGGTTGGGTGGAACCAATTCATAAATAAAGAAATATGGCTGAAAGCTGCAGGTCAAATAATACATCTTTTCTTTTTTCTTAACTGTGATTACTTAGTGGTTTTGGACTTTCCTCTGCAGTTCATTTTAGTGTAGAGCAAATCCTGCATAAAACCAAGTCTGTAAAATTGAGAGAGACTTGGAGGCCTTTCCGAGCATGAGGTTTTCTTTCACTCCTGTCGTATTTACCCTGGATAACTATGGGATCTTAAAGCAGGGTGCTTAACCTGCAGTCTGTGGATCCCCAAGGGGCTCATGGATAGAAGGCAAGGGGTCCCTGAACTTTGGTTGGACAAAAATTACGCTCTTAGTTTTACCGACTGAAATGTAATGTTTTCTTCAAATATGAATGTAATCAACAAACTGCAGTGGCATTAGCAATTCCTGTGACTTTGTCACCTTTAGAATCACAGATATGTTCTTATCCCATTACAATTGTTGCACATATCTCAAAATACCATTTATGGTTATCACTACTATGAAATTATTAAGTCCATTGCTAAGTATTGTTATTTAATGTGTTAATGAAGAAGTATCTATATTAATATATCATAATTTTTTATTGTTTTGGTAATTGTTTCTAGTATAACTGGTTTCCTGTGTGATCCTATGCATTTAAAAATATTATTCCAAGAAGGGATTCACAGATTTCCGCAGACTGTCAAAGTAGCACAAACAAGGTTAAAGACTTTTGTCTTAAACACTTTGTGTTTTTTTTGGCTGCGTTGGGTCTTCATTGCTGTGCGCAGGCTTTCTCTAGTTGCGGCGAGCGGGGGCTACTCTTCGTTGTGGTGCACAGGCTTCTCATTGCGGTGGCTTCTCTTGTTGCGGAGCACTGGCTCTAGGCGTGCGGGCTTTAGTAGTTGTGGCACGCGGGCTCAGTAGTTGTGGCGCACGGGCTTAGTTGCTCTGCAGCATGTGGGATCTTCCCGGACCAGGGCTGGAACCCGTGTCCCCAGCATTGGCAGGTGGATTCTTAACCACTGTACCACCAGGGAAGTCCAAGACTGTTGTCCTAGACCAGGGGTTGGCAAATTTTTCTACAGGATCAGGTAGTAAATATTTCGTGCTTTGCCAGCTATATGGTCTTTTTCTCAACTATTGAGCTCTGCCATTGTAGCAGGAAAGCAGCCTAGACAATAGCTAAACAAACAGTTGTGGTTGTGTTTCAATAAAACTTTATTTACAAAAACTGGCAGGCAGCTGAAGTTTGCTACCCCCTGGTTTAGGGCATTGTGCTATTCCCAACGTCTAAGTTTGAAGATATTTTAATTCAGCTCAATTCACCCTTTACTGGATACTTACTGTGTGCATACATTCATCCAAACATGTACGTATTGAGTATCTTCCACGTGCAAAGCATGTGCAAGAGATTTCGGGGTGAATCAGCTATTGCCTCTGCTTGGACAGTCCAGTGGGGAAGGCAGATGAGCAGAGTCCAGAGCTGTGAGTGTTGCAGGCAGGGGTCGGGGCCAGGGGCCTAGAGGAACACAACCTTGACATCTAACCCAGTTTTGAAGGAATCTGGGAAGGCTTCTTACAGGAGCTAAGGAGGACATATCAGCAATAGCCAGGCACAAGGGGAGGGAGGAAGCAGCGTGAAAAGGCTCAGGCCAGAAGAAGCTACTCAAGCAGTGGCTTGGAGGCAAAAAGATAATGTTCTTGGACTTGCTTAGAAGTCTGGAGCTCTGTGTAGTGAGAGATAAGGCCGGGTAGGTAAGCAAGGTTTGGAGCAGGAAAGCCTTTATAAAGGATCTCGTGTTTGTCCTGACAGGAATAGGGAGCTATGGGAAGGGTTAAGCAGGAAAGGAATTGATAGTATTTGCATTTTGAAAGATCACGCAGACATTCCAGGGAACACAGAGATGAATAAGACAATCAGCATGTTAATGAGCTCACAGCCTAGTAGGGAAGACAGAAATGTAAAATTCCATTATAAGGTGGTATATTCAGTGTAATGGTAGAATCAGATTTAAGCGGTAGGAGAGTCCAGAGAAGAATCTTTTCAATTCTGTGTCTGAAATGGTGCTTAGAAGGAATAACATGAAGGAAAATATTGAAGGAAGGAGCCTCCAAATAATCCAAGGTCCTCCAGAAAACATTAAACCATGGAATGCTAGGCCCCATACTGAGGGAGGGAGGACACACATATCTCTGGTTGTACTGTAATTAGGCTTTTGGTCCGCTCCATCTCAGGCCTATAGAGTGGCCTCCACTGTCAAGGCCATTCTGGATGTTCTGTGGATCCCCTAGAGGGCTGTTTTCTGCTCCAACGAGTTCCTCTCTCAGAAATATTTTCTTAGCAGGATTTAACCATTCCTAGCCCAGTTTCCTAGTTAATGTCTGTAACATGCTTGAATATCACTCCCCACCTCAGCTTGAACTTTCTAGAGAAGGGGTTCTCAACCCGTGGGCTCATTAGAAGGTAAAGAAATCAGCTGAAGGGGTCCTGACCAACAGGTTTTCAAAAGTAACATGAAACAGAAAAGAAAATATCAGAAGGCATCACACATAATAAAAATAAGAATTATTTCGTGAAACTTGTGTTTCCGCTGTGCGTGCATATTTGTGGTGTGTACCGGGTCACAATGTTCAATGTATGTCTTATTGTGGATCATTCACAAATGTTGAAACACAGTGCTCTAGAGAGTGATGTATCTAGAGCATACTTGGAGTTTAACAGGCTGCATTTCCACTTTATGAACATTTATCTGTAAGTCATAAATTTGTCTTCATGGCTGAAAAAATCTGTTTTCTTTATTCTCAGAGTTTTAGAGTTGGAAGCACCATCTAAGGTATTCTAGAAGAAAAACTTCTTGTCCAGTGTTTTTCAAATTATGGGTCACAACACTTCAGTGGGTGGTGAAATCAATTTAGTGGGTTCTTATCAGAATTTTTAAAAAAAGAAGAAAAGAAAGGAAAAGAAGAGAAAGAAGAGAAAATAGCAAAGTGAATAACATAGTAAGGAGAGTAAGGATAAGTATTTTTTCTTGAAACTTTTCTTTCAGCTTTGTACCCACATGTGAGTCATATACATATAGTATATATATATGAATAGGTATATTGGGTTGCTATACAAAAATGTATTTCTTACTGTGAGTTGAGGTCAGAGACATTGAATGAAGTCCAACCTCTTACTGTGTTCAGGAAGTAGCTGGTTACATTTCTGATGGATGGCCACCCAACTTCTGCTTCAAGACAGCTGCCGATGCAGAGCTCAGCCCTTTCGTGCAGTTGACTTTGTTGTCAGCCATTCCTAATTGCCATCAAAGGGTCTTCTTTATAATGCACTGCCATTGGCTTCCCTGTAAGGAAACATTGGGCCTCCTAGTCCAATATGGAAAACACAGAAGGCATCTTCACCATCTTCATTTGACAGTCTATCTCTTATCTAATGACACTGGCATATGTTCACTATATCCTCTCTACCCCAAGCCAATTAATACCAGCCCTTTGAACTCTGCCTCAAGTGGAGATGGGTCTAGAGCACTTCTGCCAAGTGATCAACCTAGAAAACCACTTTTTCCTAGGATATGGACACTAGGCCTTTTCAACAGCAGGTAGTCCAGAGAATTCATATTGAGTTTGTGATCAGTGCCCCCTGCCTTCCCCATAGATCTTTGCCACACCAGGTTTTCTCTGCTTTATTTCTATGCCATCAGCTTTTTAAAAAACCTAATATAAGATTTTACGTTTATCATTTGAGTTGGTTTTGCCCTTGTGTTTCTGCACACGGAGGTCATTTTGACTTTTTATTCTGTCATGAATGTCTTGTGAGGTCACGTTCCAAGCAACTATTTGCATTTCCTAAAGTTCTTCTTTTTCAGATAGTTTGTTAGTGTATGTAAATGGAACTGATTTTTGTATCTTGCAACTTTATTGAATTTGTTCATTAGTTCTAACAGTTTTGGGGTGGAGTGTTTAAGGTTTTCTATATATGATACCATGTCATCTGCAAACAGAGACAATTTAACTTCCTCCTTTCCAATTTGGATGGCTTTTATTTCCTTTTCTTGTGTAATTGCCCTGGCTAGGACTTATAGTAGTAGGTTTCTTAGAAGTGGTCAGAGTGGGCACATTTGTTTACCCTTGTTCCTGATCTTAGAAGAAAATTTTTCAGCTTTTCACGGTTGAATATGATGTTAGCTGTGGGCTCGTCATATATGGCCTTTATTATGTTGAGGTAAATTCCTTCTATACCTAATTTGTTGAGAGTTTTTATTGTGAAGGGATGTGGAATTTTGTCAAATGCTTCTTCTGCATTTATTGAGATGGTCCTCTTTCTTTTCTTTCATTTTGTTAATGTGGTGTATCAGATTTATCGATTTGACTATGTTGAACCATTGTTGCATCCCAGGGATAAATTCCACTTGATCATGTAAGATCATTTTAATGTGCTGTTGAATTTGGTTTGCTAGTATTTTTTCTACTTCTGTGAAAAATGCCATTGGAATTTTAATAGGGATTGCATTGAATATGTAGATTGCTTTGGATAATATGGACATTTTAACCACACCTCTAAGGTATCACCTACAACTTCTAATTATAGTTTTCTCAAGTTAAAAATTTAAAGTCACTTGCAAAGTTATCTGACTACAAAATCATTCTAGAATTTTATAATCTTCTTTTCACTCTTTTACAGTTGCCTTGCTTTCACTTAGTTCAAAGGCAATTATGTTTTAGTGGTTCAGCTTTACCAAGTCTTTCAAAACCATTAAACACAGTTATCACTTATATTTTTTACTCATATTCACTAGTTTATATAATATGGCATTAAATAACATAATTACAATAACAAACATGAAAGTCATAAATAAATTTGGAAATAAACACAATGGACTCTTGATAAGCCAACAGCTGAATTAGTGGGAACTAATGAGGATCACTGGTTAATCTAACAAATTGGTAAAGTAGAGGCTGACAAGGAAAGCTTTGACTATGTGTGATATGCAGAGAGGTGCCGTATATTCATTTACCTACTTACTTATGGCTAATGTTTTTATATATTATACCAATCTTTTATATAGGTTAATTGATCATTCATGTTAGGAACCCATATTATTTATTCTCTTTGGATATTCCACACTATATTTTACACGTAGTTGGTGCTTAATTTATCCACATTCATACATAGAGCTAATGCTGCACTCATCTCTTCTGCACCCAGAGATGCTCTATTCCTTTTCAGTTATCACAACTCAAATATATTTGAAATCTAACTTAAATTCTTCCTGGTCTCATATACTTTCCCCAGGATGCCAGTTCACATTGACCTGTTCAAATATGGCTCTTGAAATATGCAACTTTGCACTGGCTTCCTAATGGTCCTTAGATGTATTATCTGCCGATTAGATTATAAATTCCCTGAGAATGGAATTGTGTTTATAGTTCCTTAGAGCCTCCCAGAATATAACTTCTGTGATGGATGCATGGTTGATAATCATTAATCACCTGCCAACTGAATAACCCAAGGCAGCCACCTACTGGGTTTGATGGTACCAAGAAAAATGATTGTCCACTAAGGGTGAACTTGGCAATAGTTGAGGTGGTCAAAATGCCACAAGAAAGGGAATAAAACAGAAAAATATACCACCCTGTGGTATTATGACTTAGGATAAATTATTTTCCTTCAGTGTCCACGTGGGTAGAATGAGAGAATGGACTAGACAGTGACTCTAAAAGTTTTGGGATCATGATTATCTTTGAGAATCTGATAAGAAGCTGAGGACACTTTTCTTAGGAAAATGAAATGAAGTTCACACGTAGAATCTTGCATGTAATTTCTGAGAGCCCTCAGACACTTGGACCAAACAATCTCAAGATTCCTGATAACCAGGCTGGATGCTAATATTGCCAGTGGTAATGCTTCCTCCCACCAAAACGAACCAGTGGGTGTTTTGATTACTTGAATCAGCTAACTGGGTTTTGAATAGTCACTACTGACCGAATTGTATCTGTCCCACCTGAACTCCCCCACCCAACCACCTTCCAAAGGTGTCCTACTGACCTCCTGAGATACAGGACGCACAACCCAACCCTATCCCGCTATTTGGAAAAGTTTTTAAGAGCCTGTCCTACTGTTGGCTGCCCATCTGTACCTGGGATGGCTGCACTTTCTTAGGCTGCTTCTTCCCCTCTAGGCTTTTCCTGGTTGGGGAAATTGGGAGGCTAGTGTTGCTATGGTGATTTGACTGGCAACTTTGTAGTTAGGATGATTTTCTTTAGTGAAAAAAGGTAAAGTTATTGTTTGAGGATGAACTAAGACAATACTTTTGCCTGATTATCTCTCTCTCAACCTTGCCTTTGCACTTTTGTACCTCAAGAGACTCTAAAAACATTTAAATGCAAAACCCATGACAAAATCAGAGGCAAAATGTTAAAGGTTTGGGACTGGTATTCAATCTACATGAGCTTTCCTCTCTCACTGCATATAATGAAGTTAAATGTTAATGATGTCAATCTCTTATTCGCTGAAAATATAGCTTTCTTTCTTGCATTAAATGAGCAAATAGAAAATAATCTCTTTTTTTGTGGGGGATGGGAAGCTGTAATTTTTACATGAAAATTGTTGCAGATATTTTCAGGTAGCTCTGGGTAGACAGTGGCACATTCTGAGAGCAGTGACAGGTCCTTTCCTCTATAAATGCCACAAGGGAAACTTAGCAAAGGATAACAGGAGAGTTTTATCTAAAGATCATATCTTTCCTGACTTTACTGTTAAGCATCCCTGTGGCTTTCCTCTGTGAAGTGATTTTGTTCTAATTTGAGTTTGTAAATGTGTTTCCTTCCACTCACCAAGGTTTTCCCTTTGATGACAAAGTTAGTTTACCTGAGAAATCCATCTTTAGGGAAAGGATACCGAGAAAGAGAAATGAGCCCTACATCCTACAGTGGACATGCTTGTGACCTCTGCTTCTCCAAACACATGATTTCTTGTGAGATATGGGCCCCATAAACTCCTCATCAGCACGGTGAGCCCAAGGAAGCACTTTTGCTGGACTTAAGGACTCCATCTGGCTTTCAACAATTCTTGCTAATGAAAAACTAGGAGAGCACATATTAGAGAAATCTGTGTACCGTCCAGGCATCCCCTTTTAGCAAAATGAGTCTTTACTTCCTTGCCTATTAAGTAGTTCATAAAGGACAAACATCAATATTTTTTGCTTCCTGCCTTCCTCTAAATATCTGTGAGCAGAGGGGTTTAACAATAGAAGAGCTGAGAGGTTGGTCGGGGAGCAAACTAAAAGTTGGAGAATCTCCCAATCCCTATCACCCCAATTTTTCATTCAGCATCAAGGATCTTCTTAATCTAATCTTCCCCCATCAACCCAAGTTGGCCTCACCATTTATCAGCTGTGTGACCTCAGGCAAGTTACTTACCCATTCTGTGCCTTAATTTCCTCTTCAAAGAAAGGGGTGTGTGTGTGTTTAATATTAGTATCTACTGTATAGAGTAATTGTGAGAAGTAAATGAGTTAAACTATTAGAACAATGCTTGATAAGCATTGAAGAACATGATAAATGATAGCTATTATTAGTTATTAACAAAACCTCTCCACTCCCGTTAGACCATTTGCACTGTCCCCCAGCCATGCACAAACATTCCCAAATTTCATTTTGTAGTTCTTATTACCTGGAAAGCTCTCCTTTCTCCCTCCAACTAGGAAGTCCATATAGAACAGCACTGTCCAATAATAAATGCAAACCTATATGAAATTTTTAAGTTTTTTCATAGGGGCATTTAAAGGGTAGTAAGAAACAAGTGAAATTAATTTCAATAATATGTATTTTTAACTCACTGAATCCAAAATATCATCATTTCAACATGTAATCAATATAAATATTAATGAGATATTTTACACTTAAAAAAAAATCCATTGTACGTTTTACACTCACAGCACATCCCAATTCAAACGAGCCACATTTCAAGTACTGACTAGCCACGTGCGCTAGTGCTACTGCATTGAAGCTCATGGGTATAGAGTGAGCAGGTGGCCAAGGGTTGCCTGCCAGCTCTGTGAGGTGGGTACATCCCTTACATAATGGCTAATCCATGCTGAGCATTTACAGTGTGATGCTGCTACCAAACCAAACGTGGGTCTGCTTGCCTGAGCACAGTAAAGCCGATCTACTGACACCGGGTTGTGGTGAAGGAAAGTGCAGCGTTTATTGCAGGGCACCAAGCAAGGAGTCCAGGTAGCTAGTGCTTAAAAGACCCGAACTCCCCGAAGGCTTTCAGGGAAAGGTTTTTAAAGGCGTAAGGGAAGGGGGTTGTAGGGTGTGTGATCAGCTCATGGACACTCCTCTGACTGGTTGGTGGTGAGATAATCGTGAGTCAATATCATCAACCTTCTGGTTCCAACTGGTCTGGCGTGTATGTGCTTGTGAGCAGCAGACAGTTAACTTCTTCCACCTGGTGGGTGTTTCAGTTTCTGCAAAACAGCTCAAAGGGTGTGGCTCAGAATATTATCTGTAGCCCTTGAGGAGGAACTAAAGGTCCTTGACTTTGTTTAATGGCTAAACTATTATTATTTTATCTTGTTTGACGGGTTTTTTTCCTTTCTGCACTTTCTCACTTTTCTGATTAAATTTATTCTTTGTCTAAAGTTTTCTACAGGCAAAAGGCAGGCTGAGGACATTGGGAAGAGGGGGCTCCTGTTCTGGGAGGGCCCCATAGGATCTTGCTCAGTTACATTGCCAGGCACTGTGCTGGAATACAGAGCTCATTTCTCCTTTATGACGGCCCTCTTAAGTAGGTACTTTTATCACCCCATTTTACAGATGAGAAACTAGAGACTTAAAGAGGTGAAATAGCAGCTAGTGAGCAATAGAGGCAGAATCTGAACAGCTCAGCCCAGCTCCAGAGTTTGTTCTCTTACCCCCTGTATGCTGTCCCCCAGATGGAAGCTGGATTTTTTTTTTTTAATCCTTTTATTATTCTTTTTTAACAAATGGCCCCAGGGATAGGGGACCAGGGGAGGGTGGAAGAGAGGAAGCGAAGCCCCAGCCCCGCAACCCTTCCACACCCACCCCTTTCCCCCTTATGTATTTATAATCTATATACAAGCCCCAGGAGGTGGGGGGCAAAGGGCGCTCCCTCAGCGGGGTGGGGGCAATCCAGGCTCCTTTTCCCCTGGGGACCCAGGCTCCTGTGCCCTACGGGACGGCCCTTCTCGAGAAGGTGGCCCCGTCCGCTCCCAGGGCTTCGGCGTCCAACGCAGGGCATCCGGTGGGGAGGCCTGCTGGTAGAGGTCGATGCGCTGGCTGCGGAAGACTCCGCTGTAGGTGGAAGGTGGGACCTTGAGATGGGAATTGAGGCCAGAGAAAAACCTTCCAGCTGGAGGAGTACGTGATGACCCAGGTCCCCCAAGGTTGCTGTTCAGTTTTCGATAATCCTGGAATGGCTTTAGTTCTACTGGGTGCAGCTCTGCCCGCCCCAAGCTAGGGCCGAAGGGCCTGGCAGGTGAAGGCAGCACCGGGTAGCAGGAGCAGGCGGGGGCCGCACAGTCAGGCTGGGGGGCCGCAGAGCAGGGCCCACAGGTAACAGAGAAAGGGGGGGTCGGGCAGGAGGCGGCGCTGGTGGCAGGGAGCCCAAGTTCACCACAGGCAGCTGTGAATCCACCGTGGGTGGAAGCATCTGCTGGGCAGGGGCCCCTGAGGGGAGGAAGCCACTTTGGCCCCCAGGTTGCAGAGGAGGAGAATAAAAATCTGAAGGGGATGGCAGATCCTGTCACACCTGAAGCAAGGGTAGGTCTGGCAAAGGGCTGCTTCAGAAAGCTGGAGGGTAGAGGAAGGAAGATGGAGGGTAGAGAACTCCTCCAGCTGGCAACTTCCCCAGCTCTGTTGCTTGCAGTGTGGAGAAATCCAGAAACTGGCCCTTGACAGCTACCCCAGAGAGCAGTGCCGAGGGTCGGGCTGGGCCTGGGAGGAGGTACGGGGCTGTGATCTGCAAGGGTGCAATGAGGGGGTCCCAGGGCGGAAACCTCCGTTGTTGGGATATAGCTGAGAGGCTGTGGCTCCCCCTGAAACCTGAGAACTTGGAGGCCCAGGGCTGCCATAGGAGACCTCAGGGCACAAGCGTTGGCCTGAGGAGCTGGTCTCTGGGCCACAGTGCCCAGAACCCAGGTTCTTGGATTGTGGCTCAGCTGAGGCAGAAGAACTTGGGAGCAGCTCCCAGTCTCGGGCGATGGGAATGGCCTCAGTGACTGACACCGTTAGCTCCTTCTCTGCTTTTAAACTGTCTCCCACCACTAGGCACAGGTCCGAGTCCATGTGAACATTCGGCAAGTTGGCACACTTGTAGTTTTGTGAAGAGTAAGAATGGCCGTGCTACAGAATCTTGTTGGGTTTTCCCATGGCAGTTCACGCAATTAGTCACCCTAGAACGTTTATATTTGTTTATTTTGTGAACAGATTGTGAATAGATGGAATTTGTGCTCTCCTGACCCCTGGGAATGGAAACTGTCAGGGGAAGGCTTGTTTACGAAACATCTGGAAGGCAGAGTCCTTGAAACCGAATTCCTATGTGGGGATCTTTTTACCACAGTCAAGGCCATGCAAGGAAAAGCGGGTGATCTTTAAACGGTGCTTAAAACTGGCCCTAAAAATGATCTACTTTCTTTTATTGGCAAGGGCTTAAAAATCATGACCTGGGATTTCAAATCCAGATCACTTTTAGGTGGGAAATGTTCACTCATTTTGATAAGTCTTGCTTCCAGAATTCAAACGCGGTTAGTTTACATGGCCAGCAAGCTTTCCTTCCCTCTGCTGTAACTGAACTACTGCTTCTCATTCTGTTTTGTTTTTTAATCAATAAAGGCCAGATTTTGACAAGAGTTGGACCTTAATCCAAGAGCAGCTCCAGATGGATTTCATGGTTATCAAGGGCCTCGATCCGGACACCAACTACCAGTTTGCCGTGAGGGCTGTGAATCCCAATGGTCTCAGCCCCCGTAGCCAGCCCAGCGACACCATCCGAACCGCCCGTGAGTACTGCGGTCCTTCTGAAGGACAGACAGACATAGCTGCGTTGCTGGGATTGCCTCCTGAGGACCCACTTGACAGAGGTTTCTTAGCCTCCCGCAAAAGGGCAGTCTGGAAGGGGTTTTCCTCAGCCTTTCCTGCTGTGGTTTTCCCAGGTCTTTGGAAGTTAGAGGCCCTCCACAGGGCCAGGCTGCTTCTTTGTACAGGAGGTCAGCAGAAGGTTTATTTTTGCATTATCCTTAGGGAGTTTGAGGTCAGTTTTCTTTCATGAGTACCAAACAGATCACCTACCAAGATGATGTACAGCCCCTGCCCCTTTCCATCTTTTGGAAAAAATGGGTTCAGCTTAGAATCATAGGAGAAAAAGTGCTGCTCCCAGACCCTTCAGGGTTATTCTTCACCAGCAAATCAAGGATGCTCAAGTAAAATCAGCCCCTCTGAAGGATGGTCAAGGAGAATCCAAGTTGCTAGCATGCCGATGTGTAGCTGGGGGTCTGTAGCATAGGCTCTGTCATAGTGCCTCTCTGGGGGCCTTGAGGAAGCTTGGGCCAGTTCATCAAACCATCTAGAATTTTGTGAAAAGTCAGATTCAGATTGTGGTCTGGGGTTTAAGAAGCTCCCACACGATTCAAGAACTACATTTCGATTGCTTAGTCCACCTTGCCAGTCTGGCTTTTAGAAACCTTTGTCTTTTGGAAGTGGGAGGTACATGTACGCAAACCTAGAACCCTGTGTCGTGGGGAGATCTCAGAACTGAACTGTTGGCACTTCTTTTGTTTGAAAACTGTAATCTTTTCAATTTTGCCAGTAAATTCCTCCAGGTTCTTGTGTCTGAAGAGCCCCACTACCGTCCCTGGGTCTCTTCAGCCAGGAAAGGAGCTCTCAGAAAAGAAGCCTACTTAGCGCCGTCAGAGGCTTGCCTTGGCCAGCACAGAGCCCTGCGTTCATTGGTTAGCTGATCTTTCTAAACTCCTCCCCTCTGCTCCACAGCAGCCCTACAGCTGACTTCCGTGCCCACCTGCTGTTTCCAGGGGTGGAGAGTCACCAAGTTCCCTAAGTCCTAGGAATTTTGGCTCTTCTAAAACCAGCCCTTACCCTAACCTTGAATGTTAGGACTCCATCCTTCAAATTGAATTGTTGGGGAATATGGGGATGTAGTGAGGCCACACCCTACACACACACACACACACACACACACACACCCCTACATACACAGTAACTACCATCACCCAACAATTGTTTCACTGCTCTTCTTTAGAATTTAGAAGCTAAAACTCCCCATTCATGCGGCAAGGGATGAAGCGCCTTCTTTCTAGAAGAAATGTTAACAATTTTATTTCAAATCAAAGGAGGACCACCTTCCGCTCTTGCTGGACGAGATCTACTCTGTATTCTTTGGTTAAACTTTGTGATGCATGGCCAAAAAATGGGGCAACAGTAGCTGAGGCAGGCCTCAGGATCTGACTGTGTTTTGAAACACGCAGTTTGTCTTTCTGTATTATAAACCGAGCAGGCACTCTGTGTTGTGTGCCTACCCGCCCTTCCCCAACATTGAACTCCTGCGCTCCCATTTTGTGAGCTGCCCCACGTTCACGTCTTTCCTTCTATCCCCTAGTATCTCCTTCTCCACAGAGGCAAGAAAGTGCAAAAAGGATGAGCTCTAGCACCTCAGCTGGCCCTGGACGTGGGTGTGGAGACTGGAGTCAGGGGAGGGGGCGTGGAGGGGCATCTCTTGAACTTTTTCTTTTTAAACTGAAACACTAGTCTGGTCTTGGAGTTTCTGATAATGATTTCCCCTTTGGTAGATGCCAGCTCTGTGAATTAAGTGGGATAAGGTATGTGAAAGTGCTTTACAGATATGTAACATTTTGTTACAGTTGGTCTCCTTTGTGAAGTAAAATTCATCCTTTCAAAGTAATTGTGTGCAGGGGATGTGGCTGATTCAGTGAAAACTCTCAATTACGAAATATTCTTAAATAAGTCAAATTTAACTGTTTATATATATATGGTTACTCAAATCAGGATAACAGAAATAGAATTTATTAGATAGCCTGTTTCATGAATATATAAGAATGTGCTGTCATTGGTATTTCAATTGTGATTTTTTTTGGTCATGATCATTTCTAATGTTTTAGAAAAACCTGTGTTCTGGCAAATGCATACTTCTTATTCTGCTGTTTGTCTAGACTATTATTTTACCTCCAAACCCCACTTTTCCGTATATAAAAATGCCTAATTACCAAATAGCCCTTATTGGAATTATAATAAATTCTGAATATCAGAGCTACCATTGGGAAAGCCTCCTATGGGCCGGCTGCATCTCGAGCACTTAACCTGGGAAACCCCATATTAATCCTTACAGAAACCCTGTGCCAGAGGAATAGTATCCCTTTTTAATAGTATCCTTTTTTTAAAACAGAGATTTTTAAAAATTGAGTCTTTGAAAGATTACATATTTTCCCAAGAATAATAATTGTAAAAGCAGGATTTGAACTTGGGTTTGGCTGACTGCTAAACCACTTCCCTGAGTGAGATTCAAATTAAAGAATGTTCTTATTCTTCTAGTGCAAAATGGCATGAGAAAGGTAAGGTCAGCAATTAAATAAAGTACAGGGCACAGTCCTTGTAGAATCTATGGACTAAGGAAGTTCTGACAGCACAGAACAAGAATTTTAAGAATTTTTTTTTCTTTTAAAACCTGTAAAGTGTATTGCACATAGCAAAAGGTGAGTAAAACATACATACATACAGGTCTGAAATGCTACCAGCAAGCATCAGTATAGCCCTGGTAGTTTACAGCTGGCAGCCCTTGTGATTGGTTAGACCCAAGCCAAGAAGTTGTTAAATATTCTGAACACCTCCTGAAGGAATTTGTGAGATGAGTATTTCTACCTGCTGGGCTTCCCCTTTCTCATAGCTCCTACTCCTCCCCACCTCCGGGTCCTTCCTTCATGGATGTTTTGTGGGTTCATGCTCCCTGAACCGTGAACGACAGGACAGATGTCAAGCGGACTACCAAGGTGCAGCGGGCTCGATGGGAACCCTTGGATCGCACCCCAGACACTGCCACTCTCTGAGCTCCTCTGTCACCTGGTTTAGGCTTGCATGAACCTCCTTTCATAAAAAATATAACACATCACCTCTAGTTACTCACAAAGCATTGACTTCCCCTGGACCTATTAGTGCCCGACCCTGTTAGCAGACCTCGGGTGCTCTGTGTCTGTAATTAGTGAAAGCCAGGGCCCAGCGTTTGCCTTAATTGGTGCTCAGCCTGAGTGAGGAAGAGTGAGGGTTTTGATGGCTTCACCAGGGAATTGTGAGGTGTGTTCAACGTCCACATCTTACCTCAGCTCCACAGCCTTACAGGTAGAAAGGGAAGGAAAAATTAAGATGTTTTAGTGTCCAGATCCTCTGCTGAGAACTAGATCACTTCCAACCTTGACTAATAAAGATGCTACCCTGTATTGACTCCCATCCTCTCAGCAGAGATTTTCCACACACATCAGCACCTCTTCTCTTCCTCTAAGGAAATACAAGAAAGGCAAAGATCACGATTCCTCATTCTTTACCCCATTCTACTCTACTTTTTTTTCTTCCAGAAAGAAATGCCAACAACATTATAATTTGCCTATTATTCCATGGCATTCTATTTTCCCTTGGTTGATATTATAAATTAGCCAATCAGAACGGGACTGGTGGAGCCTCACGAACACAGGGGCACATATGTGGCTTTTGTAGTAAGACACGTATTCTCCCCGTCTGGTGGTCACTTATTCTCTGGGATCCAAGCTTAGCTTGATCAAGAAGGATGGAACAAGTAATAAGGGATGTGAATTGTAAATAACAGAAATGGCAGAAGTCAGAAAGTCATGTGTTTTCTTTCTTTTTCCCAAAAACAAATGAAATGAAATGAAAAATCACTCATACGTGTAACCAACTCTAGGATTATATAACCTTCCCTGGGTATGGAACTTGGTCCTACCACCCTAAAGCATTTAACTTCTCGTGTTCTAGCCTCATGATATAAGCAGAGAAAGAACGAGTAAGTTTTTCATTGAAGTGAAATTGGTATCCTCAGGGAAGTCCCTAGTAGAAGGTGTTCTTTTGATCCCAGCAAAAGTCATTTTGCTCCTTTCTGCCTCAGGGCTTTTGTACCTGCTGTTTCCTCTACTTGGAACTCTCTCTCCCCAATCTTTCTATGTCCCTATGACCTCCCTCCCTTTCTTCTTTTATATCATAGCTCAGATGTCACTTCCCCAGACAGGCTCCCCTAAACTTCACACACTGTCTCCTCAGCCCCGTTCCCTGCTTTGCTATGGCCCTTTCACTGCCTGAAACTCTTTACTTAATCTGTTTCCCCCCTTCAGTATAAGCTCCATACTGGAGTTGGATCGACTCATTCAAGGTTGTGTTCCTAACACCCTGTACAAAGTAGGCTCTCAATAAAATATTGATTGAGTACATGAATGACTGAATGTGACTTCACAAACCAAGAGCCCGTGACTACTTTGGTGGCTGGATAACTTTCTACTGCTACTGTCTGGGAAATTTGAAGAGAAGATGTGAGGAGAAAGTTGGTCTAGAGACCCACCAGGCCAAAAATGGGTTTACCCATTGGCAAGGTTTATAGGCAAAGTCGAGCTCCCAGAATTGCAATGAGACACAAGTAAGAACAAAGTAGAGTGAAAGAGGGAGGGAAGAAGGAAGGAAGGAAGGGAGGGAGGGAGGGAGAGAGAGAAGGAGAAAGCAAACCCAGGGAGTTTAAGTTCAAGGCAATAAGGAGGGAAGAGAGGCCTTTCAGAGAGATTTCAGTGATCAATAGAGTTCCATTTGCTAATAAGGAGGTTGAGGAAGGGAAAGACATTTCCCAACTCTTTTGAATCAGCCCTTATTTTACCACTGTGTTCTTTTTATTTTATTTTTCCATTATGAATTATGATAATTTTTATAATTGAAAAGATGATGGATCTGAAGATTTAGGAAGCTGGTTGAGGATATTATTACATTGATATTTTCCATTTTCCTATTAGCAGTAAATTTTTGAAACCCTTATTTCTTTTTTTTTTGAATTTTTCTTCTTTTTTTTATAAACCACTTTATTGAGATAATATATCACACAATTCTCCCATTTAAAGTACACAATTCAGTGGTTTTTAGTATATTCACAGGCTTGTGCAGAAAACACCAGGACCAATTTTAGAACATTTTCATCAACACAAGAGATAATCCCACCCCCCCATAAGCACTCATTCCTCATTCCTGTCACCCCAGTCCCTGGTCACCACTGCTCTGCTTTCTGTCTCCATGGACTTACCTCTTTGGGTCATTTCATAGAAATGGAATCATTCAATATGTGGCCTGTCATGTCTGGCTTCTTTCAGTGAGACCAGGCTTTCAAGGTTCAGCCATGCTGTAGTGTGTGTCAGTATTTCATTCCTTTTTTTTTTTTTTTTAGTATTAGTTGTTTTGTTTGTTTGTTTGTTTGTTTGTACTGCAGGTTCTTATCAGTCATCAATTTTATACACATCAGTGCATACATGTCAATCCCAATTGCCCAATTCAGCACACCACCATCCCCACCCCACTGCGGTTTTCCCCCCTTGGTGTCCATATGTTTGTTCTCTACATCTGTGTCTCAATTTCTGCCCTGCAAACCGGTTCATCTGTACCATTTTTCTAGGTTCCACATATATGCATTGATATACGATATTTGTTTTTCTCTTTCTGACTTACTTCACTCTGTATGACAGTCTCTAGATCCATCCACGTCTCTACAAATGACCCAATTTTGTTCCTTTTTATGGCTGAGTAATATTCCATTGCATATATGTACCACATCTTCTTTATCCATTCGTCTGTCGATGGGCATTTAGGTTGCTTCCATGACCTGGCTATTGTAAACAGTGCTGCAATGAACATTGGGGTGCATGTGTCTTTTTGAATTCTGGTTTTCTGAGGGTATATGCCCAGTAGTGAGATTGCTGGATCATATGCTAATCCTATTTTTAGTTTTTTAAGGAACCTCCATACTGTTCTCCATAGGGGCTGTATCAATTTACATTCCCACCAACAGTGCAAGAGGGTTCCCTTTTCTCCACACCCTCTCCAGCATTTATTGTTTGTAGATTTTCTGATGATGCCCATTCTAACCAGTGTGAACTGATACCTCATTGTAGTTTTGATTTGCATTTCTCTAATAATTAGTGATGTTGAGCAGCTTTTCATGTGCTTCTTGACCATCTGTATGTCTTCTTTGGAGAAATGTCTATTTAGGTCTTCTGCCCATTTTTTGATTGGGTTATTTGCTTTTCAAATATTGAGCTACATGAGCTGTTTATATATTTTGGAGATTAATCCTTTGTCCGTTGATTCATTTGCAAATATTTTCTCCCATTCTGAGGGTTTTCTTTTCGTCTTGTTTGTAGTTTCCTTTGCTTTGCAAAAGCTTTTACATTTCATTAGGTCCCATTTGTTTATTTTTGTTTTTATTTCCACTGCTCTAGTAGGTGGATCAAAAAAGATCTTGCTGTGATTTATGTCAAAGAGTGTTCTTTCTATGTTTTCCTCTAAGAGTTTTATAGTGTCCAGGCTTACATTTAGGTCTCTAATCCATTTTGAGTTTATTTTTGTGTATGGTGTTAAGAGTGTTCTAATTTCATTCTTTTACATGTAGCTATCTAGTTTTCCCAGCACCACTTATTGAAGAGGCTGTCTTTTCTCCATTGTATATCCTTGCCTCCTTTGTCATAGATTAGTTGACCATATGTGCACGGGTTTATCTCTGGGCTTTCTATCCTGTTCCATTGATCTATATTTCTGTTTTTGTGCCAGTACCATATTGTCTTGACTACTGTAGCTTTGTAGTATAGTCTGAAGTCAGGGAGTCTGATTCCTCCAGCTCTGTTTTTTTTCCCTCAAGACTGCTTTGGCTCTTCAGGGTCTTTTGTGTTGCCATACAAATTTTAAGATTTTTTGTTCTAGTTCTGTAAAAAAATGCCATTGGTAGTTTGATAGAGATTGCATTGAATCTGTAGATTGCTTTGGGTAGTATAGTCATTTTCACAATATTGATTCTTCCAATCCAAGAACATGGTATATCTCTCCATCTGTTGGTATCATCTTTACTTTCTTTCATCAGTGTCTTATAGTTTTCTGCATACAGGTCTTTTGTCTCCCTAGGAAGGTTTATTCCTAGGTATTTTATTCTTTTTGTTGCAATGGTAAATGTACTCCTGTGTTCTTTCTTGATCATTAGAATAAACTTTAACATTTCTATGCTAAGTTAGAGTACATTTTCCCTCTGGTCCTCATGAGTCTAATTATGGTCTCAGATCCTTAGAGATTGTGTAGGGAGGTATGAGAGGTGTTTGGTTGGGGTTTGGTCTTTGCCATACTCTTCTCCCCACAATCCATTTTCTTCAACAGTTTCAGAAACTTCCTCTTCTGCTGAGCTGAGACAACCCTCCTTGACCCCAATCAATCAAATTTCTACAATAAACCTGATTCCATGATGTTCTTTGCCTCCCCTGCTACCCCATCCCCCTTTTCTTGTCTCTACGGTCCTGCTTACTCAGACATTTCTCTGTTCAGCTGTTGTTGGGTGTGTATCTGTTTATGTCCTTTTGTCATACCAGTGTCCATGTGTGAATCTGACCTAGTTTTGCTCTGAGATTTGGACGCTTGTTTTTAATTGCCTGCCTCTCCAGAGACCAGCTTGGCATGCTGGGTCTGCTGGTTTCTCATATATGTAGCCACAAAATAGATTTCCTTTATCCCCAGTCACTAGGAAGGGCCCCTATTTGGTGGCAGTGCCCTGAACTGCCTGCAGCTGTGAGCAGAGGGGAAGCAAGTGGGGGCAGAAGGCAGTGGCATCCCTAGGGGTGGGAGGAACATTCAGGAAGGGACTGGAAGTAGCTTCTTCCAAAATCCGCATGACGTATCATCACCCTCCTGCAGCTTCCATACAACCTGCTGCCTCCTTTGGTCAATGTCTATGGAAAGTTCTCGGCAACCCTTGAAACCTTCTTACTGCCCCCAAATACAGTACCTTTGGACAGGGCAGAATCTGGCAGTCATGGCTGTGCTTGGAGAACTGTCTTCTTGGACAGACACAACAGGTCATAACCTTGTTGTGAGACCTTCTTGGAAAGTCACTTAATCTCCCTGGGCCTTAGTGTCCTCATCTCTAAAATGGGCACAGTAATGTCTGAGGCAGGTGATATTTTCTACTTCTCAAGATTATTTTGAGGAAAATACATGTGAAACAGAGATTATGATGTCAGTCCACTTTTCAAGATGAAGGAGAGGTTGATATTCGTTTCCTCACATAGTTACTGAAGGATGGTATAACTGACCTGGGTGACCACCAGCTGGTCTATTGCTTTTTCTTTATGACTCTGTGCCCTGAGCTGTGCTCTTGGGACTTGAAGTCATTAGAATGTTAGATTTTAGGAACCAAGGGTCAGGAGCGAAAACTTTCCTGACAGAAGTGGAAGAATAGAAGAGACCACATGAGTTAAGTCAAGTAGAATCATTAGGATGGGTTTTGGTTGGTTGGCTAGTTAGTTTTAAAAGACTGCAGATTTAGAAGACATCAGAGAATTAAAACTGCTGGGCACAATTAACTACGCTAACAATATAATTTCACGTCTCTCACCGCTCAAGCACATCCTGGATTCAGGCAAAGAGAAAAACAAAACAAAACCCCACAGAGTTATAGTGCTGTACCTATAGTTTTCGTTTGTTTGATTTTAACCTTCCAAAAACTAGACTTTTACTTAGACAGGGTCAGCAGCTTTTTCTGCAAAGTGCAAGATAGTAAATATTTCGGGACCTTTGGGTCACCTTTGCTGTTGTAGCGTGAAAGCAGCCATAGACAATAAATAATGTGTGTGACTGTGTTCCAATAAAACTTTATCAATGGACACAAAAAATTGAATTTCATGTAATTTCTACATGTCACAAAGGATTATTCCCTTTTTAACCTTTTTCAGCTATTTAAGAATATAAAAACCCTTCTTAACTTGTATACTATTAAAAATGATTAAAGAAGACAATTTAGGTAATACAAACAAACTTAAGCATTTCATGAAGTAAGCAGTGTCCATTCTCAAAGGACCAGAGGACTGCAAAATGAGACAGGAGGCAGGAAGCTTTTATAGGATAAACAATGAGGAACAAGGAAGAAAAAAGCAGAAAATGAAGAGAGAAGAAGGACATGAGTATAGAGCTCAGAGTTGCCTTGGCATTTAGAGATTGGCTGACTGGATACAGGCAGACCTCGAGACATTGCTGGTTGGGTTCCAGACCATCATGATAAAGCAAGTATCACGATAACTCGAGTCACAAGAATCTTTTGGTTTCCCAGTGCATATGAAAGTTATGTTTACACAATATTGTAATCTATTAAGTATGCAAAGGCATTATCTCTAAAAAAAACAATTTAAGTACCTTAATTAAAAAATACTTTATTGTTAAAAAATGCTAGTCATCAATTTGAGCCTGAAGTGAGTTGTAATCGTTTTGCTGGTGGAGGGTCTTGCCTCCCTTCAGGCTCTACGTCTAATTCTAGTTCTCTTGTTAATTTTACCACTTCTGCATTTACTTCCTCCACCGAAGTCTTGAACCCCTCAAAGTCATCCATGAGGGTTGGAATCAACTTCTTCCAAACTCCTGTGACTGTGCATATTTTGACCTCTTCCCATGAATCATGAATGTTCTTAATGACATCTAGGATGGTGAATCTTTTCTAGAAGGTTTTCAATTTACTTTGCCCAGCTCCATCACAGAAATCACTATCTATGGCAGCTAGAACCTCACAATATGTATTTCTTAAATAATAAGACAAGTCAAAATGACTTTTTAATCCATGGGCTGCAGAAAGAATGCTATGTTAGCAGGCATGAAACAACATTAATCTTTTTTATTTTTTTTAAAGAAGCAATGAAATTTATTGATTATTAGGAATGAAATAAATAGGGAGGGAGGTGCCACTGTGTTATGTAAATTGCCCACCACTCTATACACGTGCAGCAGCTATCCAGTTCAGGGTTTGTGTTTGTTTGTATTCACAGATGTTCTCATATTGTCTTTTCTAATATTTTGTCATCCCATGACTTTGAGCTTGTAAATGGCTTCCTGTGTTCCTTAGGATGAGACGAGAACTTGCTTAAAATCATGTACAAACCTGACTGGACAGACCCCCACTTATCCCCAACCCCCCATTCCAGTTCACACTCTTTTGGAAACAACATTAAGCTTGTCCATCTCCATCAGAGCTCTTGGGTGACCAGGTGCATTGTCAATGAGCGGTAATATTTTGAAAGGAATCTTTTTTTTTTTTTTTTTTCTTCTGAGCAGTAAGTCTCAATAATGGGCTTAAAATATTTAGTAAACCATGTTGTCAGCAGATGTGCTGTCATCTGGGCTTTGTTGTTCCATTTATAGAGCACAGGCAGAGTTGATTCAGCATAATTCTTAAGGGCCCTAGGATTTTCAGAATGATAAATGAGCATTGGCTTCAACTTCAAGTCACCAGCCGCATTAGCCCCGAAAAAGAGAGTCAGCCTGTCCTTTGAAGCTTTGAAGTCAGGCATTGACTTCTCTTCTCTAGCTATGAAAGTCCTAGATGGTATCTTCTTCCAATATAAGGCTGTTTCATCTACATTGAATATCTGTTGTTTAGTGTAGCCACTTTCATTAATGATCTGAGCTAGATCTTCTGGATAACTTGCTGCAGCTTCTATATCAACACTTGCTGCTTCACTTTGCACTTTGATGTTATGGAGACAGCTTCTTTCTGTAAACCTCATGAACCAACCTCTGCTATCTTCAGATTTTTCTTCTGCAGCTTCCTTACCTCTCAACCTTGTTCTGGATTAGGCTTTGATCTAAGGGAATGTTGTGGCTGGTTTGATCTTCTCTCCAGACCAATAAAACTTTCTCCACATCAGCAATAACACTGTTTTGCTTTATCCTTTGTGTGTTCATTGGAGTAGCACTTTTAATTTCCTTCAAGAACTTTTCTTTTGATTCACAACTTGGCTACCCGTTTGGCACAAGAGGCCTGGCTTTTGACTTATCTCAGCTTTAGACATGCCTTCCTCACTAAGCTCAATCATTTCTAGCTTTTGATTTAAAGCGAGAGACATGTGACTCTTGCTTTCACTTGAACACCTGGAGACTATTGTAGGTTTATTAATTGGCCTAATTTCACTGTTGTGGCTCAGGAAATAGGGAGGCTGAGGGAAGGAGAGAGATGGGGTCAATGGGGCAGTCAGGATACACACATCTATCGATTAAGTTCACCGTCTTATATGGGCACAGTTCGTGACCCCCCCCCCATTACAATAGTAACATCAAAGACCACTGATCACCATAACAAGTATAATAATAATGAAAAACTTTAAAATATTGCAAGATATGTCAAAATGTGACACAGAGATACGAAGTGAGAAAATGCTGTTGGAAAAATGGTGGCAATAGACTTGCTCGGCACAGGGTTGCCACAAACCTTCAATTTGTAAAAAACGCAGTATCTGCAAAATGCAATAAAGTGAAGCACAACAACGCGAGGTGTGCCTGTAGGCTGTATTTTTGGTTGAGTGGAACATTTTCAGGGACATGAAAGTTATCTGAGTTTTGGTTTACTGATGTGGCAACCCTGGCAGAAGTGGCTTCATCTTGGGCCTAGAAGTATATTTCACCAGTACAAAAACAGGTGGCCTTCCAGATTTGGCCTGTGAGATGTAGTTTGTTGACCTCTGTAGTGCATTGCTGGGGGTTATCTCCCAAATTTTAGGAGATTCTCCAGGAAGTCTGGGAAATCCTCTCTTTGGTAGTAATTTTGTCAAAATTGGAAGGAATCAATTAGTGCATACTAAGGAAATTGTCCCCTTGATAGAAATCCCTGCCATTTAATTTTCACATGAATGTTCTGAAATAAATTAGAGACCTGGAGAGCCTGCAACCTAACTATATTCAGACAGGTTTGTACTGCTGTTAACAGAGAGAGAGAGAGAGAGAGGAGAGAGAGAAGAGGCTTTGCTTGGTGTTACTCCAGGGGCTTGGGATGGGCCTATAAATTGGCGAGCTTCGTGGATTTGTAAATCTTTAGAATGTAAAATGAAAAAGTGAACAGGAAGAGGAAGATATCATTTGTTTCGCTCCTCGCCTAGACAGATCTGCATTTTAAATGTGCAGTTTGTGCATAAACATAATTTCAAGTGTGATTTTACACTCAGGTGCCCTCCAAGGTAACTGCTTCATTGACTTGCTAACGCCACAATGCCTGTAAAGCTGAGGAACACTCATTTGTGCAACTTTATTTGTTCTAAAGGGAATGATTCACTTTGCTGCTTAAATACCTGCTACCTATTCATTGTTCTTCTGAGACCTTTATACGTCCTACGTTACCATACATTTACTTATCATCGGTGCACCGATATTTTACCCCCTCTGGCTAGATATGGACGAAAGACTAAAACAAATGATAAGAAAACATAATTTTCTAAAGAAATGGCACTCACGGTGCTCTAGTTTCAACTGTAGCATCTCTTTCATCAGTCAGCTAGTGTTTTGCAACCACACGGTGAATATGCTATTTATTCACTCCGTCTCAATGGATTTTTAAACGTCAGTATATTGAAGTAATACACAAATGTTCTTAATTAACCATTTTTCCTTTTGTTTCCTCCTACTTGCTTATTATTCGTTTTGTTCTCCTTCCTTTATACTCATCATTTCATGGTTAATCTTTTCTGCTCTTTGGAGCACTTCTTGCTCGTCCACAATTCTCCACTGGGATTGTTTCTTAGCATCTAAATCCCTGAATCACTTAGGTGCTCTGCTGAGGAAGGAGGGCTGCATTTGTGGTTTGGCACAGAGAAGGGGTGTAGGAAATCAGCTTGACCCAGTGACAGACGTGTGGGAGGGACACAGTGCACGCTGGCTGAGTCTGATGGATCTCGTCTGATTATGCAACCACATGGGAAACAGATTTGTGCAAGTAAGAAGCAACCAAGGGAGAAGAGATGACTTTTCTCATGATCTCAGGTGTCACCAGGCTCCCAGCGGGGAACAGGGGCTCATGCAGTTTGGTAATTTGAAGTGAGTTTAGCGAAGGGACTATTTGCAAAAGTTTGAGTAGATGTAAGGAAACCAAGAGGGGGCAATTACCAGCGTCTGGAGGCAGACAGGGAGGGCAAGTGCTGCGACCTTCACACACGTGTCCCATGACAACCACCTAGGGAGGAAGTAGGAGAACAAATACTCTTTTTCTCCCTCCTTCACTCCCCGCCTGGGGCCTCTGGCTGGGCAGACACAGTGGGAAGCCAGACAAGTCTGCCTCCCAGGGCCCAGGGCAGAGGTAGATCAGAGGGAGGAATCTCCCATAAGAAGGAATAGGATCATCTCCTATAATAAGAGGATGGTGCCTTTTAGGTGGATTGCAAAAATACTGATTATTTTTGGTCTTTCGCTCTTAGAGAGCACAGACCTTATCTCATTCATCTTTGCCTATTTAGCTTTGTTGACTGAAAAAAAAAAGTACAACGTGAGAGTTGTGAGTTAAGTTTTATTTGGGGCAAAGTGAGGACTATAGCCTGGGAGACAGCATTTCAGATAACTCTGAGAAACTGCTCCAAAGAGGTAAGCGGGGGAGGTCGGGATATATGTGATTCTGGTGAAGGGGGAGTACATGCACTCAAGCGCATACTTTTTGCAGAAGGTTGCTGCTAGTCACAAGGAGCAGACATCACCTTGAAGGATTTTAGTGCTTTTCTAGATACGAGGAGATGCAAGAATTGGGCTCATAATATTTTCTCCTGAGAATATCTAACTATCTGAAGGCCTTTTCTGCCAGTTTTTCCCAGAGCACAGAGTGCCTCATTCCTGATCTCCACCCTGAACTCCTTTCAGGGGGTGTTGAAGGTCAGCGGCTGCAGCAGTTCATAATTTAATCTTCGTAGAGGTAGATGGCAAGTGCCAGTTTGTAGCTGGCAGCTTATTTCCTTGAACATAGGAGATAATGAGGTCTCACAGCTAATCGTTTACTGAGGGTTTGTAAACTCATAGAGCTGGAAAGGACCACCTCCACATTCAGCACGTGAGGGAACTGAGGCCCAGAATATCCCAGCAGCCCTCTCAAGGTCACTTGGTGGCAGGTCCTGGGCAAGAACCCAGTTTGGTGATCGCTTTGTTTTCAACTTGATTCCTAATGTTAGTGGGATTCCTATTTTCTAAAGAATCAGTTTCTCAAGTTATTTTATGATATCTCCGTTTACTCTTTCAAACAAATATTTCATGCCCACTATGTGCCAGGCACTGTTTCAGATGCTGGGGATTCAGCAGTGAACAAAGCAGACAAAAGGAATCCCTGACCTCACAGACCTTACGTTCTACTCAGGGCAGACAAAAGGTGAACAGATAACATTAAAAATGTAAATAGTGTGTCAGTTGGTGAAAGGGCTATGGAGAATAACGAAACAAGGAAGGGGATGGGCAGTCAGAGAAAGCCTCCTGAGAAGGTGACATCTGAGTAAGAAGGATGGGGTGATAAACCTGGATCGATTGATCTATCTATCATCTATCCATCCACCCGGTGGGGGAAGAACGCTCCAGGTAAATGCTGAGGCCTCGTTACAGGAGCATCCTGGGCTGTTCATGGAAGAGCAGGGCTGCCTGTGTGGCCGGGTTAGGGGGATGTGAGGGAGAAGAGTAGAAGATCAGGTCAGAGAGGGAGGTCACAGTCGGTGGAGGCTGATTAGGACCTTGGAGGCCAGTGGAGGCCATTGGACTTTGCTTTTTCTCAGAAAGAGATGGGAAGACTGGGAGAGTTGGGAGGCAGGGTGGGCTTGACCAGAGGGGCAAAAAGACCTTACTTAGGTTTCAACAAAATCACTCCTCACTGGTATGTGAAAGAAGGACTGTAGCTGGGCAAGGGCAAGAGCAGCGAGACTGATTAATGAAACCCCTGCAATAATCCCAAAGCAGAAATAGCTTTTTTGTTGTTTCTAAATAGTAAAAGTAATCCATACTTATTATTAGAAAAAAAAAAATGAACAACATATAAAATGCAAAAAAATAAAAATCAAGATGAAAATTATCTCTAATCTCAGCATCCAAACATAACCACTATTAACATTTTGGTATACAATCATCCAGAACTTTTAAAACTCCAGTATGAGATCATAGAACATATACTTTTTCTGTGTAACAAAATACTTTCTACATCTTTAAATGTAGATTAATATAGATCTACATCATTAATTTTAGTGACCACAGTATATATCATTGTAAATCTCTACCATTTATTTAACTAATTTATTATTGATAGGCTTTTACATTGTTTCACTATTATATACAAAACCGGGCCACTTGATGGTTCCCTTACTTATCTTTTGGCTTGTCCAAGTTTGTATTTACCCCTTTGATATCTCTATGAAGGAGGGTGGGTCAGGACTGTTATCTCTCCCTAATGTTTATCCAGGGGTAGACCAATGTGTGCAGCCAATTTGTACTATGGATGGCATTTGAAGCCCAACTCTCTTCCTGCTATTCTAACCATTAATAAATGTTTTGATAGATAGTATCCATACTAAAGCATGGTGTTCATACACACTTCTGAGACAAAATCTTAAAAAAATATCACCTGCTGTAAGGTTGAAACTATCTAGTTTTGAAGCTTAGGTCTCATATTGGAGGTTTTGGTGGTTCCAGCTTCTCCTTCCCACTTGTGTGGAAAGTCATTAGTGTTGCCATATAACTCCAACCATACCATTTACCATATTTTAGAATGTAAATGTATGTCTATTTTGGCCCAGTGAAATGTTTCTCCCATCAGTAGTCGATCACGTGGTCATGGAGGGATTCCAGAGACCCACAGATTCTGAGGATCACAAACATTAGGGAATGACCAAACTGCTCCTCGGGAGGAAGGATGAAGACTGATCCCCAGGTGATGGTAGTTCACAAGTCACCCAGCAGATGGCGATAGTTCACAGACTTTCAGAGCCGGAAGAGCCCTTTAGAATCAGTTTGGAGTCCCTTGAGGTGGTTGAGATGAGGACAAAACAGAGAGGTTCCATTATGTTGCCTCAGATGACTGACTTCTTCCATGGTTAACTAGTCCCACCAAAATGGGAGAAGGCAGCTAATTTTAGATTTTAGTTTTTGTAATGGAAAGAAAAGTTCACAAGCAGAAACTGAAGTCTCTTCAGTGATCTGAGACTTTTATAATATCTTACTTCTAATCAGTGCTGAGCCCTAATGGTAAAAAGAACTGATACAATAAATTTATCTCTAAAATAAAATGAAATAAAGGGCTGTGAAATTCAGAAAGAATTTAAACAATGAAAAACAGAAGAGCGAGAGAGAAGAAAAACTGCAGATGACTGGAAGTTAAGTCAGCCTTTTTTGATTGGTTTTGCATCAGACGTCACCACTGGTTATTATTTACATTAATCTGGAAAATGTTTTGGTGATGCTCAAGAAAGTAAAGAATTTAGTTTCTGAGTCTACAGTGATTATTTCTCTTGTTTAAACATTCATTTGCCAATTCATTTTTTTAAATAAATGTATTTATTTATTTATTTTTAATTTTGGATCTTCGTTGCTGCATGCGGGCTTTCTCTAGTTGCGGCGAGCGGGGGCTGCTCTTCGTTGAGGTGCACAGGCTTCTCATTGCGGTGGCTTCTCTTGTTGTGGAGCACTGGCTCTAGGCACGCGGGCTTCAGTAGTTGTGGCTTGCGGGCTCTAGAGCTCAGGCTCAGTGGTTGTGGTGCACGGGCTTAGTTGCTCCGTGGCATGTGGGATCTTCCCGGACCAGGGCTCGAACCCATGTCCCCTGCATTGGCAGGTGGATTCTTAACTACTGCGCCACCAGGGAAGTCCTGCCAATTCATTTTTTAAAATGTGTATTTAATACCAATGATATGCCAGGCAGTTTCTGGGTGCTGGGTTCTTAGCAGTAAGTAAGATAGACAATCTCTGCCTTCATGGAGCTTATATGTGGGAGAATCAGTCTCAGTAAATAAGTAGATAATAAAATAAATACTTGTTACATTATCCTACATAAATAATATACCTTTAATGTTAAGTGTTAAGAGGAAAAGAGAGGGGGTGAGAGGGCATAGAGGATGCAGGAGCTGCTGTTCGGAATAGGCTACCAAGGAAGCCTTCTCTTAAAAAGAGGTTTGAGCAGAGTCCCTCCTTGTGGGGGAGCAGCAAGTGCAAAGGTCCTGGGGTGAGAGCAGGCTTGGGATATTCTACAAACAGTAAGGAATATGGTAAGTGAGACGAATGTTAGGAAATGAAGTCAGAAAGGTAGCCAGAGGCCAGGGGTCAGATCATGTCCAGTCTTGTAGGTTCTGGTGAGGACTTTGGGTTTTATTCCAAGTTAGATGCAAAGATCTTGAAGTGTTTCGAGCAGCAGAATGATCTGATGTGATCTACATTTTGAACAGGATCACTATGGCTATGGTGTGTGGACCCCAGCAGAGAGGACGGGAGACGAATAGAGAGGCAATATATTGCTCGAAGGAGAATATATATGAAAAGAAAAGGTAGAGAGCCAAACCAAAATCATGGAATTTTGGAACCAGCAGGTTGTTTAAGGACCTAACCAAACTTCCACAATTTTCTGGTAAGGAACTGAACTATCACCAGATTATGTGACTAGTTCTAGGTCACAGTTAGTTGCCGTGAGTGTTAGATTCACAGGACTCTCTGTCCAGGGTTCCTGGCATTTCCTACCCTCCTCTCTGTGCCGAGACACCACTTGCATGCGTGGTTGGGCGCTTCCGTGTAAGAGCAGTGTCACTTCTTACCATCTGATGTTTAATTTCTCACCCATCTTCTGGATGCCTGTAGCTCCTTTTTAGAGCAGGGGGACTGTTGTTTCCATGGTCCCAGGTGCAGACATTGCACGTGAGTTTCCTGAGATGCTTCTTCCGTTGCAAGGCTTTATGTCTTTCAGCCAGAAGTGCTGGGATTCCTTCTCTTCTCTTGGTGCCTCCAAGAACACCTTCTGACCCTGAACACATTCTGGGCCCTGCTGCACACCCCCCAATGGAAATCCTGTGCTTAGACCGTTAGCATTCTGTACAGTCAGACAGTGGTCTACAGGGACCTCGTTGTAAACCTGATGGAGATTAAGAATCTGTAGGGATCAGTGTTCCCATATCTTCTGTTGCAATGAGCTATTATTTTGGGTACCATAGGGTATATTTCTCTACTGAGGGTGATTTTTGCCCCCTACAGGGCTCTTGGCAGCCTCTGGAGACATGTTTGGCTGTCTCAGCTGGGGGGAAGGTGCTCCTGGCATCTTGCGGGGAAAGGCCAGGGTTGCTGCTAAACACCCTACAACGCACAGAACCCCACCGTCACCACACACACACACACACGCACACCAAAAAGTGATCCAGCCCCATATGTCAGTAGTGCCGAGGCTGAGAAATCCTATTACAAGACAAAAATAAAATTAGAAAATCTAAGCCTTGCTCAAAATAAAATGGCAATCAGGCTGGAAAATTAACTGACATTCAAAAAATCAACTCGAGTGAAGACTTTTTCTCAAACTTTTTTGGACTGCAGCACACAGTAAGAATATACAATTTGTACTGCAGCCCAGAGCACACAAACATATCTAGAAATACACGTGTGTACGTGCAGATGCCTCAGCGAACAATACTCACCGATGCTAAATTCAGAGCTTTATATTTTCATACCATTTGGTTCCATTTTTGAAAACTGTGGTCAGGCCCCAGTGAGTTATTTTTACTCGCCACTAATGGGTTTGAAATGTGCAGCTTGAATAATACTGAATCAGATATATCAGGAATTTGAATAGTTTCATATAAATGACATATCAGCACTGAAAGGCATAGAGTGAGGGTGGATTCTGTATAGAAGCCACCAAAAGGATCAGCCACTAATTCCACAAATAGTTATTTTTGCCACACCCTTGTCAGAGTTGAGCCATTCCTTGCTTTCCAGGGTTCAGGATCCAGTCTGGTGAACAGACACGTGGCGTGCGCTATACGGAGGTGCCCTGCAGCATGGGGAAGGGGAGCGGTTGATTTTGCGGGTGTGGGAACTGAGAGGTGGGTTGGCAAAATTCCACAGTGAGGTCACACTGGGCATGGCTGGGAAGAATCGAGTGGGATTTCTCCAGAGGGACAGAGGAATAGGAACAGGAGAATCCAGGCAGAAGGATTTCTGGGTTGAGTGATGAGGGAGATCTTCAAGGGTATGAAGGAGGCCAAAAGATACAGGGGTGCAGAGGGAGAAAGTAGAACCGCCCCTGCACCCCGTGTTGGGTAATGTAAAACCACCTCCATTAGCGTGTTGCTCTCCTGCTTCTCCTTGTTTACAGGATAAAGGCCACACTCCTTAGCCCAACGTTCAGTATTTTCCATGGTCTAGCCCCAGCCAACGTCTCTCCCTTACCGCTCTTGACTTCATAGCATGAGCCCTCCATCCCGGCAGATGGATCCCAGCTACACCCGCTGTGCCCAGGAGGCTGCCTGCTCTGTCACTTCCTTCTCTTCCCTTGCTCAGCAGATTTCTAGGTGGTATCTTCTCAAGGTGTAGGTTTCAAAACCCTGCCGAAATTCTTCCCTTAGAAAGCGACCCATGGCAATTCCACTGGATAATTCCATTCAGTGAATTCTCAGCGTTGGCATTTCATGATTTTCTCTGTGATGAAGAAAGGTTTGTGAGGCTTCAGTGCTTGGAAACTCTCAGGGCACCCCAGCTCCTCCTCGACTTTCTGTGTCTTGGTTTAATCAGTATGCCACAATGTCTATTGAAAATGAGATCAGATTACTCTTGTTTTCATTCATTTTGAAAAGGTTTCTTGGGCACAACTAATCTCATGACCCAGAGAGAGGCTGGCTTGCTTCTGTCACAGGCTCTTTTGGAGTTTTCAATTAATTGTTGGGCAGGATTGGGGGTCGGATTGAGGAGCAAAGCCAGACTGCCTTCCCTGACTTAAGACTGGCTCTGCTCCCATGACAATATTCACAAAGTAGGAGTTGTTTTCATCATGATGGGACACTGATGGGACCTCCCTAGCTTAGTTATCACCAACAATCTTGTCCACAGTATGGCTGTCTTCTGGGGCCATGCAAGCTTTGGGAATGTGAGTGTACTCAAGACACTGGAATGTATTTTTTTTCTTCCAGTTTTATTGAGATATAATTGACATACAACACGGTGTAAGTTTAAGGTGTGAGGCATAATAATTTGCCTCACATACCTCGTGAAAAGATTATGACAATAAGTTTAGTGAACATCTATCATCTCATACAGACACAAAATATAAAATTAAAAAAATAGAAAAAATTTTCTTTGTGATGAGAACTCAGGACTCTCTTACTAACATACAGCAGTGTTCATTAGATTTATCATGTTGTCCATCACATCCCTCGTACTTACTTACCTTTTAACTGGAAGTTTGTACGCTTTGACTGCCTTTATCCAGGTCCCCCTGCCTCAGTCCCCACCTCTGATAACACAATTCTGATCTCTTTTTCTATGAGTTTGTTTGTTTGTTTGTGTTTGAAGTGTAATTGACCTGCAACACTATGTTCGTTCCTCACACACCATAGTGATTCAACACGTCTGGTTATGATGTGTCACCATACAAAAATGTTACCTGACCTAGAAGGTATTATGCTAAATGAAATACGTCAGACAGAGAAAACAGTTACTGTCTGACTTCACTTACATGTGGAATCTAAAAATCAAAAACAAACGAACAAACATAACAAAACAGAGTTGTAGATACAGAGAACACACAGGTGGTTGCCAGAGGGGAGGGGGAGTGGGGGGCAAAGAAATAGGTAAGAGAGGTGAAGAGGTACAAACGTCCATTTGCAAAATAAATGAGTCACAGGTATGAGATGTACAGTGAATGTATTTTTAAGTCATTTGTATTTCACCCATGCACAATACCACTTTGAGGAAATTTACGCACACACACACTGTCTGAGACACACACTCATTCACACACACACTCACACACACACACTCACACACCTTAATTAAAAAGAAATATGATAAGATGATCAGAAACCAGATAGAGGTAGGTAACATAATTGTATGAGATGAGACAGTTAAGTCCTGGATGTCACTAAACGCCAAACTTCCTATTAGCAAATACAAGAAAGAAATCAAGGTCTTATAGAACTCTCAATGTCTGACCAAAGGATGCAAACTAGTTTTTCAGTGAAAATAATTTTTTTCCTGGATACAGTTACAGGAAGAAATTACCAAAGAAATCATTATATAAAGAATATTGAGCATTATAGTGAATACTGACTGTAATGGTGGTTTTAATAGTGGTTTAATGATGAGGAAATATTTTTGCATGGCTCGATTTTGACTGATCCTCCTAAAAAATTGCATTGTTGAGTAATGGCATGTCTATGGGAATGATCAAACTTGACAGAAAGAAAACCCTTCGAAAATTAGAGGCAGTGATAATATATCCCTTAGAATTATTCAGTAACTTCCTTGACTATATTTTGAAGACCAACACCTAACATACATTCTGCTATTGAATACCAGAGATTTTTTTTTTTAACTGGAGTTCAAAAGGATATTTCAAAAGTATCTTAATTCTTTTTCTTTCGTTTATTATTTTTGTATGGTGGTAAAATATGCATAATGTAAAATTGACCTTTTCACCATCTATAGTGTACAGTTTAGTGGCATTAAGTTCATTTACAATGTTTGCAATTGTCACCATCATCTACCCCCTGAATTTTTTCCACCCCAGACAGAAACTCTGTCCATTAAGCAATGTAATAATTCTCCATTCCTTCCTCTCCCCAGCTCCTGGTCCAAATTATTTTTTGTCTTATTTTATTGAAGTATAGTTGATGTACAATATTATATAAGTTTCAGGTATACAACTTAGTGATTCACAATTTTTAAAGGTTATGTTCCATTTATAGTTATTATAAAATATTGGCTATATTCCTTGGGTTGTACAATATATCCGTGTAGCTTATTTATTTTATACATAATAGTTTGTACCTCTTAACCCCCTACCTCTGTCTTGCTCCTCCTCCCTTTCCTCTCCCTACTAGAGAAAGACAAATACTGTATGATATCATTTATATGTGGAATCTAAAAAATAAAACAAACTAGTGAATATAACAAAAAAGAAATAGACTTACAGATATAGAGAACAAACTAGTGGTTATCAAAAGCATCTTAATTCTTTTTAGTTCAGACACACTCTCTCTGAAGATAGTAGAACTTCCTTTGCCTTCCTAATTTGTCTTTACTAAACCAGAAACAATCTGGATAAATCACCTCCTGTACTATGTATTTCAACACCAAGTATTTCTTTACTTGCCCAACTGCTTGTCTACACAGAAATCACCATCTTGATTCCTGAAGTTTTTCTTTATCCTGTCGAAATTTTGCCAGTTTATGTCTAGATGTAGATCTTATTTCAGTGGAAATACTAGCCCTTTCAAAATATATTCTCCTGCTTTTTTTCCAGCTCAGACAAGTTATATTTTTATGTTTTTGATTCTCATTTCTGTTCCCATTATTCTGGTAAATACCAAAGAAACACCCATAATCCCTCAGTTTGGACCTTGTGCTCTATATCCACATCCATATCTATTATTTTCTCTCATATATTTTTTAATCTCTTTGACATTTTTCTCAGCATTCTGGGGTAATTCCTCAGGTTCATCTTCAAATCACTGGTTCAAGTTTCTCCGGTATCAATTTTGTTCCTTATTATCTTAGGTGTGGATTTTCAATCTCCTAATAAAATTCAGGCTTTGTTACATTGCTTTCTTTTTATTATGGACAGTTTCAAGCAGAGTGAAAAATATCAGGAATCCTTTGGATCCATGACCTCCCTGGTGGTCCACTGGCTAAGACTCCATGCTCCCAATGCAGGTTCGATCCCTGGTCAGGGAACTAGATCCCACATGCATGCCGCAACTAAAGATTCCATGTGCTGCAACTAATGATCCCTCATGCCGCAATGAAGATCCCGAGTGCCACAACTCGGGGCACCGGCGAAGCTTTCTTGCCGAATCTTAATAGTTGCCATATTTTCTTCAGTGTTACCAAACAAAAAAATATTACAGATATTGGGGCAGCCCCTGTGAACCTCTCCCCACACCATTCTTCTCCCTTCTTTCTGAGAGGTATTTGTATTTAGAGTTTACGATTTCTCTACATTTTAATCATTATATGTAACATGTATATATATATATATATATATTTATTTACAAACAATGTGGTATGGTTTTGATTGTTTTTACATTTCTTATGAATGCAATGACATGGCAAGTATCCTTTTGTGACTGATTTTTTTCCACTGCATTATGTTTTTGCAAATTAAATTGTAAAGTTCTACTTCATGCAGTGTCACTGCTGTATAGTGACACTGGTGTATAAATATACCATAGTTTATCCACCAATTATTTTGATGTTGGACATTTAAATTGTTCCAATCTTTTGCCATTACAGTGTTGCAGTGAACAAATATATGTTTCCTTGAGTATGTGCTTACAAATGGAATTGCTAGGTTGTAGTGCATGCATATCTTCAGCTCCATTGCCTTTGAGAAATTTGTTCCTCAAGGTGGTCGTAGCTATCTTCACTCCCCCTGGAAGTGTGTTCAAAACTCTTCTTGCTGTATGTCCTTGCTGACACTTGGTATTAGTCAGACTTCTACACATGGTCAATCTGATGGATATAAAATATGTCATTATTGCTTTGATTTGCATTTCTCTATCTTTAGTGAAGTTAAACATAATTTTATAACTATTAGTCATCTTATGACTTTTTATATGTTTTGCCTATTTTTATTGGAATAAACATGTACTTAATTATATACATAGTGTATATTTACATATAAATGAATATTAATAAGCATTATTATATGTAGAGTTAAATTCTAATCCTTAGCCAGTAATGTGTTACAAATATCTTCTTCTAGTCTGTGACTTATCCTTCACTTCACTTATGATATCACTTATGATATCAATTATTGAATAGAAGTATTTTTTTAATGTAGTTAAATATCTCAATTTTCTTTATAATTTATGCTTTCTGTGTGTTTTTTTTTTAAACTACTTCCTTTCCCCAAGGTCATTAAGCAAAATCTTCTATTTTATTCTAAAATTTTGAAAATTCTGCTTTTCATATTTAGAAACTTAATGTATCTAGGATTTAGTTTTAGGTATGGAGAAGTAGGAGGCTAATTTAATATTTTTTTCCATACAGATAACCACTTGCCCCAGCACCAAGTATTGAATTATTCATCTTTTCTCCTGTTGATTTGCAGCAGCATCTTTCTGATGTATCAGATCTCCATACATCTGTGAATCTGCTCCTGAGTTCTATAGTCTAATTCGTTATCAGTACCACACTGACTTCCCTGGCGGTCCAGTGGTTAAGACCCCGTGCTTCCACTGCAGGGTACATGGGTTCCATCCCTGGTCAGGGAACTATGATCCTGCATGCCACACAACGTGGCCAAATAATTAAATAAATAAAATAAAATAAAATAGGATACCACACTGTCTTAGTTTCTACAGCTTTATAAAGTCATGATATCTGGTAGGTAATTCTACTGCACTTTGTTCTTCAAAATTGTCTGTTCTTGACCCTTTGCTCTTCAATATAAGTTTTAGAATCAGTTTTCCAATACAGTGAAAAACCCTGAAGGGATTTTAAAAATCAGACTTATGTTGAATTTTAAAAATTAGAATTATATTAAATTTATAAATAATTTTGGAGGAATTAGTATCTCTGTGATATAGAATCATCCACTTCATGGCTATATCTCATCTGTTCGTTTGGATATTTTTCAAAGGCTTTTAATAGGCTTTTCACATTTTTTCATAAAAGTCCTTCATAGCTTTTGTTAGATTTATTCCCAAGGCTCTTATATTTAGAAGTCTGTTTTAAATTTTTGGAATCTGTGGAATTTTCTTTTCTTTTTCTGTAGTTACAATTTTCTTCTCATGCAATTTTCCCATGTACTTTTGAAAAGACTATGCATCCTCTTATTTTGGTGTCTAGGGTTTTATATATGTCCTTTTGATCAAGGTTTTTAATATCATTGTCCAAATCTTCTATATTATCAGCTTGATCTAACAATTACTGAGAGAGATACATTAAAATTTTCCATTGTATCTCCCTGCACCTCTCTCAATTTTTTTGATATATATATGAGGTTGTAATACTAGATGCCTACATGTTTTGTATTCCTGATGGTTCCTTTACTCATTACTTAGTAACAATTTTTATCATTAATAATACTTCATTTTTCCCTTAAAGTCTATGTTGTCCAATAATAATGTAGATCCACTAGCTTTCTTTTAGCTATTGCTTGAAACATCTGTTACTTTTTTTTTTTTTAAACATTTGATCTCTCTGTGTCTTATGTTTTAAGTACTTTTGGGAAACAACTTATAGCTTAACTTTTTTTTTTTTTTTTAAGATTTTTTTTTTTTAATTTATTTATTTTTGGCTGTGTTGGGTCTTCGTTTCTGTGCGAGGGCTTTCTCTAGTTGCGGCAAGCGGGGGCCACTCTTCATCGCGGTGCGCAGGCCTCTCACTGTCGCGGCCTCTCTTGTTGTGGAGCACAGGCTCCAGACGCGCAGGCTCAGTAGTTGTGGCTCACGGGCACAGCCGCTCCGCGGCATGTGGGATCCTCCCAGACCAGGGCTCGAACCCGCATCCCCCGCATCGGCAGGCAGACCCTCAACCACTGCGCCACCAGGGAAGCCCCTATAGCTTAACTTTTAAAAATCCAATCTGACAAGCACTGTCTTTTAAATGGTGAGTTTATTACGTGAACAGTTATTATAATTGTTGACATATTTTATTTATTTCTACCATCTTACTTTGTGCTATTTACTCTGCTTTTTCCATTTTCTTGGAGAGGGGGTCTTTATCTTTGCTCCTTTCCTGTCTTCTATAGAATTGACTGTATTTTCTTAGTCCCCTTTCCTCTCTATTGGGATGAAATTATATATTCTTTTATTTACTACCCATAAATTGTTAACTTTCAAACTTTTATGGTCTAAAGTTAATCAGCATCTATTACTTTCTTCACAAACAATAAAAGGACCTTAGCAGCTTCGATCCAAATCAATTCCTTCTTGTCTTACATGTTACTTTTAAGCATTTTTGTTCCACTTTGTTTAATAGGTACAAGTTTAGGCTTTTTATTTATTTATTTTTACAGTAACACTTGTTTAGATTTAATCCATACAGTTTCTCTGCCCACTACCCTTTGCATCTTACTCTTTCCTTCTTCTTCCTGAAGTATACTTCTCAGTAAATCCTTGAAGGTCTGTTAGGGACAAACTCTCTCAGGCTTTGCGATCATGTTTTTGTTTCACTCTCACTGCTGAACTATCATTTAATCAAACACAGAATTTCGTGATGTTAATTATTTTCTCCTAGCACGTTTTCTCGGAGGAGAGAAGAGGGATGATAGGGTGTAAGTGTCTTTGGTTTAAACCATTTGCCAATCAGAATACCTACAAGAGAACTGAACCACAGTTGGTGCTCCACTCTGAAGCCACTTTAAGGAGCACAGAAAACCCACAGAGACACTGGAGCTCACTCTCACAATAACATCAATCATCTTGCCCTGCGGTTGTGGGTACATGTGTCTTCCTCCTCACTGGATTGTGAGCCACTGGCGAGCTGCGTCTCCTCTCTCTTTCTCATCTCAGTCTCTCTATTCTACCTCCTGATTCCCAAGTGCAAGATCGGAACCAAGCCCTGTCTTGTACAATACTAAGCCAATTGGAGATCACACCAAATACACCTGTTTTTTGTTTGCTGCCCCCCAATCTCTCCTACATGATCCATCCTTCACTCTCTGCTTTTCTAGATCATTCCTGTCAGCATGCAAACATGTATTCCACAATCACAGAAAAGACTTCCTGTATCCCACAACCCTTCCACCTACCATCTCATTTCTCTGCTTTCTTTCAGGCTAGAGTTATTGTGTTGTCTACATTCACTGTTACTACTTTTTTTCCAACCTCCTATTAACTCTTCAACTCACTCGAATCTGCTTCCAATCCCACAGCTCATGTAAAGAGAGCCAATGACCTCCATGTTTCCAAACATAAATTCATCCCATGAACATAGAACATGCCATTAAATTTCTTAAAGTAATGTTTAAATGATAATGAGTGTTTTTATACATCTGACTCTTTTCTTAGGACAAATTCCTAGTAGTAGAATCAGAAAATCAACTAACTCAAACACTTGGTATATACTATCAAATTATCTTGAAGAAAGAGAAAGAGAGGAGTAGGGTGGAGAGAGAGTAAACTCTCACTTTTTAAGCCCTGTTATCTTCCTGACACTATGGACAGTAGTTTTCTGTTATTAATAGTTACTTGAGAATTACTACTAAACTCCCAGTGAAAATGACTGATTAAACACTTACAGCATTGCCAATGACCAGATTAAAGCTAGGGTCTTTCAACAAACATTTTTTTTTTGCACTTGTCATGCACAGAGCACCTTGTAAGAAGACTTAGCTCTTATAGAGAACATTCAGTCATTCACTCACTCTCTTATCTAAGTAATATGTACTGAGGGCCTGCTGTATACATAACCCTGCCAACCACTATTTCAGCTCTTTAGAAATATTTTACTTGCCTATCTAAATTGTACACTGCCCACTCCACCTCAAGTCCTGAGTATCCCCACAGAATGTTGTCAACAAATTAGTATTCATTATTCTCTGAAGTTACAAAGAGTCCACACCTGAAATTTTCAGCACACCATGATGAAAACATGGCCGTAGGTTGTCCTGCTGTGTTCACAGCCACCTCTCGTGTTATGCTTTGCCTATGTATCTCCTCCATCAGCAGGTAGTAGAGAAGCAGGTACCTAAAACCTTGGTTTCTGGCCATCTGCTTAGCTTTCCACAGCCGCATTATCTTTAGAAAGGGAGACTCCAAGGGAGAAGGCTACAGCGGGCTGTGCTTGGTTAACTGGTTTGTATTCTTCCAAAGACAACACTCCATAGGGGTTATGCAGCTGACGCTTCCTCTGTGTGTGCAGGCATAAAGATCATAAAGGTAAAGGAGTCAGGGAAGTGTTGAGGTGAGGGTTCTAGAAGTCATTTGGTGCCCGGGGTGCCATTCTTGGGCTGTTGTCAAGTAAGGGTTTCATGAAGCATGATGAATGGAAAAGAGCAAACATATCTGCCTATAGCTGGTTCTTTAGAGCCATTCTCTCCCAACCATCCCACCCTTACCACCACAGAAACGTACCCCGGGATGAGTTAGTTTCACTCAGGTGGAAAGAAAAGAACCAGACAGATTATTTGTGGGAAAGGGAGGAGCAAAGGAAACCATTCAGCGTTCTTGCAGAGCCTCTGAGTCCCTGTGTCGCCAAAGCTGATGTTGGGGTTTTGAGGATGCCCAACTAATACCACTTCTTCTCTTTGTCCATTTTCTGAACCAACTGAGAAATAAGACAAACTCAGACCATAAAGAATCAAATGCCATCCTCGTCCTTGTTTATGATAAAGGCTAGATCAGGGAACATAGTTTACTCTAAGGCACAAGCTCCCTTTTGCAAACTCCCTTTTGCCCAATCCAGGCTATGGAACCCACTTGAGGGAAAGTTTGGGTTTGCAGAGAGATCACACCTGCCCAGGTCACTGCTTTCCACTTGTCGAGGTAGAGAGGGAAGGTGGGAGAGACCAAATTTACCCCAAATTCCTCCTCCCTCCCCCAGGTCCTTTGATAGATTAGCTTCACTCAGTTCAGAAATATGGACCAAATGCTTCTACTCAGCACCTAAGTTTCTGTCTCTACCTCTGTAGGGAGGCAAAAAGGTTGGACGAGCATTCAACAGTATTTCAGGAAGCTCTTCTCATGATTGCAGCTTCAGGAGTGAAGAATAAGTGCTCTTCTCTCATCACTGCTAAGAGCTGTTAAGAGAAGAGACCCAAATACAACCTGGTCCTTATGAATGAAGATGAATTCTGATAAATGATAACTCACATCTTCTGGGAGGCTTATATTATTGAACACAAAGTTACAATCCCCAAGACGTGTAACTTCCATGCTGAACTAACTCCTTTTTTCATCCACATAAGTGAAATTCCCTAGTTGTTTCTTTTTCAAACTTCGCTTGGAGTAACAGGTGCCTGCAATGTGTCTGAATTAAAAGTGTAAACTTTAGGGTCGCAGGAAGTTAGTGCCAACAGGTCATCAAATCCAGTCCAGTTCCTTGTTTTATTAGAAAACACGAGAACCGGTGAGATTAAATGACTCGTTCAAGGTCACACAGTCATTTGTGTCCATCTCTCTCCCAGTTTTTGGTTTCCATGACTAGGGGTATTTCCAACTATACCATGATACATCGGAGAAACTTACTGTTTATAGAAAACTGGTGATGCCTCAATAAAACCAAGCATATAGGTTTTTTTAAAAAAAAAATAAAAGTCATCCTGTAATATAGTAATAGAAATTTGTCTTTTCTGTATTAGTTTTCCTTGTAGTGGAATAACCCTTGAACTTGTTTTTTTTAAAATTAATTAATTAATTAATTTATTTATTTATGACTGTGTTGGGTCTTCGTTTCTGTGCGAGGGCTTTCTCTAGTTGCGGCAAGCGGGGCCACTCTTCATCGTGGTGCGCGAGCCTCTCACTATCGTGGCCTCTCTTGTTGCGGAGCACAGGCTCCAGACGCGCAGGCTCAGTAGTTGCGGCTCACAGGCCTAGTTGCTCCGCGGCATGTGAGATCTTCCCAGACCAGGGCTCGAACCTGTGTCCCCTGCATTAGCAGGCAGATTCTCAACCACTGCGCCACCAGGGAAGCCCCTTGAACTTGTTTTGTATTCAGTTAATGGTTTGACTATTCTGGTTCTAAATAAATGACTCCTTTTTAATGTTCTCTTTTCCTAATTAACAAAGTGTCAAGTAGAGAGAGATGAGTTATGCACTTTAATTACAATAACCCCAGGCTACTGGGAGAATTCTTAACAGTGGCTTGGACTGTACATTCTGTGCTCACTTAGAAACAGCATTGGTAAAATCTTTAGGGAAGCCATGGATTTGAGATCTGAGGTGGTGGGGTCATCAGGAAACAAGAGTGGGGATCTTCATTCCACATGTCTTCACACCATACTGTGTCTGGTCCTCTCTCTTCTCATTTCCTTCCTGTTAAAAATGGGAAATGACAATTAGCCTGGATAATTATGAGAAACAGGAAGAGATGCTGCAAAGAGTATTGGAGTGCAGCGTCAGGAGTCCAGAATTCTAGACCAGCTCTGCCACTGAACTGTCTCTGTGGGCTAGTCGCATGGTCTCTCTGAGCCTCAGTTTACTCCTCTGTAAAATGGACTTGTGCTAGCTGATCTCCAAGACCTTTCTACAAAAGTCAAGATGTCTTTGACTCTAAGTCCTTCTAATTCCACATTCTCGTCCCACCCTTATCTCACACCCTTTGTTTCCCCAAACTGAGCAGTAACCTCTGGCTTCAAAGAGATAGGTTATATGCAGTCTCAAACAGAAGCAATGATTATTTAAGGACCAAGGAACCTTACTCATTGAACAATATATGCCTTATTTTACTTGTCAAAACGAGCAGAGAAGCTGGAGTCATTTCCATTCTCATCATGGTACCATTTCATAGCTGCAGCAGTGCATTTGTGGTCCTTTCCTCTAAGAGTTTCCTTCAAGGTAGACTTCCTAGGGTGGGTTAAATGGCAGGATGAGAACTCAGTTACCCACACTCCAACCCCTGGTTCCTCTATATCCTTCTGGCTAAAGTATCTTAGATACTCGGTGTCAAAACATTTGTATGTTATTTTGCATATTGAACTAAGGGTCATATGGTCTGGTTTTGTCCTGAATTTTCCACTAATGAGATGCATGACCTTGGTTTTAAGTCACTTCTCTTCTGTGGCCTGAGTTTCCACATTTATGAAATGAGACTTTTGGACCGGATGGTGTCTAAGTCCTCTTCCAGCTCTAAACTTCTAGCTCTGAGTTGGGGAAAGAGAGAGGAATGGTGGCAGTCTGGGGAGAATGTCTTTGGATTTGGGGGCAAAGTCTCACCATACAAGGATTTGTCCCCAATATTCCACCACTTAAACAGGCCTGACCAGCTGGGCCAGGACAGGACAAAGTCCCACCATAGTGCAACACTGTGGTGGTATCTCCCGTGCCTGGTGGAAGCCTTGGCTTTTGGTGAGTATGTGAAGTATTAGTTAAAGGAGGATGGGGAGGCATATCAAGAAGTCTAAAATATGGTTCCTGCCCTCAGTGGGTTCACAATTGAGTTGAGAAACACAAGGGCAACATTCCGAGGCCAGGAGTCCAGAAGATGTAAAAACCATCTTAAATATCCATTGAGTTCAACAAACTGTGGAAGCTTATTCTGAGCTCATGATTAGGGACACATATTCGTGGGTGGATGGCACCATCCAGGAGGAGCTGGAAGAATGTCCTACAGGCCTTGGCTGCTCCGTCGTTTCTGGAGTCACCATTTTTTTCCCAGAAGAGTCTGTTGTTCTCTTTTTAAAATATCACTTGATTTTGGTCTTTGGATGATACACATTCAGCTCTGTCTCCACAGAATGCATGCAGCTGGAAGGGTGGGTAGACTATGTATAAGGACACACAAGAGGGAAAAGGAAGGTGATGTGGAGAAGAGCATTAACCAAAGTCTTGGGGTAAGAAAACACAAGATGTGTTCACAAGTCAACTGGTAAACCAGTTTGGCCATTAAGACTTTGGAAGAGGGGAAAAAAAGAGTCAAAACCATGATTTGGAGTCTGATTATAAGTGGCATGATGTAATCAAAAAAGAGACCAAGGATAAATCTAGTGCTGCTGTTTATTGTCTGTGTGCCTTTGAGCAAGTTATTTAATCTTTTTCAGTTTATACCTTCACATGGTAAAATGGGAGTAATAATACCAATTTCACAGGATTTTGTGAGAATTAATAGAAACAATCTATGAAAAGCTCTTGGCACAGTAAAAATGAGCAATAAATGTTAATTTTCTAAATCCCAGGCTCTTCCTCTCTCCACAGTGATTTCTTCTCCTACAGGCACTGGGAAAGCAGCAATCAGACAAATTTGGTTTTGAGTTAGGCTTGGCCAGTTACAAAGGATTTCATCTTGGTCAAACCACTTAACTTCCCTGACTTCAGTTTCTTATCTACCAAATGAAATTTACCACACTTACCTTTCAGGATTATTGTAAAGTTTAGAAATGTATGATATGAAGCACACAACAGTACCTGTCAGTAGGAGAGAGGCAGTAGGTTTCAATAAATAATGGTGATAGGAGAAGGGAGGAAAAAGAGGAGTTGTGATCGTTGGGATTCTTGACCAAGGAGCCTGGACATCTATCTTGTTGGCAGTTGGGGTCTTTGAAGAATTTTTTTTCCAGATAGAGTATTATAAGATGAAATGCAGAGAATCTTGACATGATGAGAATAGTACAAGAATGGCTAAAATGTGCAGAGGGCAAGGGTGAACACCCTGGAGGTACGGAGGCCCGCCTCCTGAAGATAAAACCCAGGTCTCTCCATGCATGTGCTACATAATTCTTTTATTACCAAATGAATTCTTTCTAGTGAAATTCATCCATTCTGAAAATATGAGAGAGACAGAGATAGAAATGGAGAGTGAGGAGGGGGAGAAGAAAGAGACCCAGAGAAAGAGAGAGAGGCGGGGAGAGAAGTAGAAAGATACAAAGATACAGAGAGACAAGAGAGGGGAAGCTGTTTTCAAGGGCCTCTGGCTTTTTGTGTGAAGACGTCTGGCACACAGCTGTGCTGGCTAGATGCAGGTGGCTTAAGAGAATTGGCATCCAGGTATAAATCTGGCATCAACAGGCTTGAATTTTCAGCTGACATGTGGGCTATTTTAAATAAAACTGGGGAATTGGTGTGGAGGTGGTGAGAACACCTCCACCAAGATGTGCCTGATACCTGAGAACAGGACCTTCCCCGATGTCTTTGGATCACCTGCCGACCACGTCTCCCTCTTCCTGGTGCAGGAGGAGATATCAGGTCAGCAGCGTGCCCCCTGAGCAGGCATCCCACACTCCCTTTCTGACATTTCCTTTAGTTTTGTGTTCAATCTGCTTGCTCTTTGCTTAGAAGAGGGTGAGTTTGCTTTTGTGAGAAAGGTGTTTGGCTTAGCTTTTGCTGAAAGCAGAATTGTCTTTAAGTTCAATTTGTGTTTTTAATGTCATTTTTTTCTTTTTTTAACTAATCATTCAATAACTAATGGGCATCAATGACCTACAAAAGTCAGTTTCTGTTGCCAGAGTTGTTACAGCCGTAAAGCCTGGTGCCCGGTGTGACTGGATTAGAGAAGGCAGCTGGTACCTGTGCCTACCCAAAGCCACCAGGAGGAAATGGGGGCGCTATGGAGCAGCACTTTGAAAGACTCTCAGATCCTGGGGGTAGGGCTTCCTGTGTCTAGCCTAAGTCAGGACTGCTGTGGGTCAGTAGACTTTGTGGGTGACAACTGAATAAAAATGTTAATCTGACCATCCCCCAAAGAACAATACCCTGTATTGTCCCCTATGAGTTTTTCTCAGCCCACCTTCCAGTTCTGAAAGATCCTGTTGTCCTGCTAAGATGTATGGAAATGGTTGACCTCCAAGATGCCACCCAGGGCCCCTTTTTTTCCTGGGTGTGGGAGTGTTTGCTCTATTATACTGTCTCTTTCTTATTTTAAAGAACTTTTAATGAAATATCTCATACGTCAAAAGTGTATATATATATATATATATATATATATATATGTATATATATATATTACATACTTTTATATATATGTGATATTACTTTTATGTTTTTATATAATATATAAAAATAATATGAACACTCATGGGTACCCAGCATCTATCTTAAGAAGTAGAATATTATAGAGTACTATCAAAGGCCCCTGTGAGTCACACCTCATTCATATCCCTCTTCTAACCTTTCCCACGTATTTTTGGTCCTTGCCTTACTTTTCTTAAGAGTTTGAATGTAGTCGGCCGTCCATATTGATCCGTGGTTGGTTGAGTCCGTGGATACAGAATCCGCAGATACCAAGGACCGACTGTACTCTGCCATTTTATATAAGGAACTTGAGCATCCGGAGATTTTGGTATCTGAGGGGGTCCTGCACCAAAACCACCCCTCAGATGCCAAGGGAAGAGGGACAACTGTATATATATATATCCTTAAATAATACATAGTTTTTCTTGCTGTTGACTTTTATATAAATGACATCAAACTGGATATGTTCCTGTGCAACTTGCATTTTTTGCATGAAATCTTGTGAGATTAAACCATGTTGATTCATTAAATATCCATTTATTCATTTCCTGTGTTACATAGTATCCCATTCCATAGATATACTATAATTCATTTATCCATTATCTGTTGACAGATTTTTGGGGTATTACTTGATATTATAAAAATAACAAAGTTGGGTTTTTTTACAATTACAAATTCTGATGCTATGAATGTGTTATGCACATGTCTCTTTGCACATGTGGAAAAGTTTCTCCAGATTTTGTAAGTTGGGGTGACATTGCTGCATCAAAAGGTATGAACATATTCTACTTCATTAAATATTTCCAAGTGTTTTGCAAAGAGGATGTACCGGTTTACACACCTAACATCAGAGTATGAGTCTCCATTGATCCCATCCTTGGTAATATTTTTTATTGCCCAACTTTTGTATTTGCCAGTCTCGTCAGTATAAAATGGCAGCTCCTTCTGGTTTTAACAGGCATATCCTTGATTACTTATGAGATGAAATGTTTTTCATACTTTTTGCTCAGTGCTGCTTCCTCTTTTGTGTTGAATTCCTTGTGTGTTTCCGATACATCGCCATCCATTCAGCACAGCTCTGTATGTGGCTGCGTTAGCATAAAAAAGGGAGCAGCGAAGGCATGTGTTGACTGCGGTGTGCTGCTTTTCTCTGTGAAGGCCCCGAGGAATCAGGAAGTGGGAGCTATGGACCCCATTATATAACCGACACAGAAGTCAGCGAGGATGATGACGCATATGAAGACGACTTAGATTTGGATATTTCCTTTGAGGAGGTAACGAAAAGTACTGCTTTAAAACCTGGGTGTTTTTGTTTCCTTACTGAACAAGGTGATTTAATCAATGGACCACTAACATTTTACTTGAAACTTACTTAACTTGGCTCATTTGCTTTGGACACATTTATTTCCTCTGACTCTTAGGCACCAGGTGATCATAAATTAATAGTAACTAGGTACCAACCATGCTGATGTTCTGTAGTCAGCTCCTGCCTGCTGACTTCACAATCTGGCAGAAACATATTTAGAGTCCCAGTAAGTGAAATTTTATAAAGTCAGTTTTTATAAGGAAATGAACAATTCCTTGACAAGGTAAATGCATTTTTGTGATATTGTAATAATAATAAATCACATAATATCAGCTTTAGCACTGATTTTCTGAGTAGTATAGGAGAAGGTACTTAAAATCCTTGAGCCTCAAGTTCTTTATCCATAAACTGGAGTCAGCACTATTTGCCCTCTGTACATCCCAAGGTTTTGGTAAATATCAAAAGTGACTATATTTTCAAGTATTAGGCGTCAGCTATAAATAAGGCGATCTAATTACTGTGCTCTGTGTTAATCCTGAACTTCTTTTCCTTCTCTGTCTTTAGGTTAAACCGCTTCCTGCTATCAAAGAAGGGAATAAGAAATTTTGGGTGGAATCCAAGATGGCGCCCAGATCGAACCCAATGACCATTTCTAGGCTTGTCCCCCCTACCCCAGCATCTCTCCCCATGACTGAGGTAGCTCCTCAGCCCACTCCAGTGGAGAAGAAAGGGAAGAATGGTGTGGCTATGATGCCAAGGCTTTTTGACGTGTCTTGTGATGAAACTCTCTGCTCTGCTGACAGCTTTTGTGTCAATGACTACAACTGGGGGGGCTCTCGATGCCACTGCAACCTGGGCAAAGGTGGTGAGAGCTGCTCAGAAGGTAGGCCCTTGAGGGGTGGGGTGGGGAACATGGTGGTGGGTTGGCCCTACTGGGAGCCAGAAGGCAGTTTTGCATCCACACGTGGTTCCTTCAAGTCCTTTTTCTAAGATCAGCCCCTTCTCCCATGTTTTAGTCATTAAATTAGCTAGTTAGCTACACAGGGCAAATGTGAGGCAACTTCCATTGCTTCTAGTTAGACAGCAGCCCTATTCTTATATGTGCCAAACATGTAGTCCTTTTGGAGCAATTAATAAATCATCCTGATGGCATCTTGGGGGTGGGTTTACTTTTATCACACCTCTACTAAGAAAATGCAGCAGAAACATGTGCGTGAAGGTTAAGAAGGATAATAATTGAGCCAACTTATATTACACAGATGTACAGCTAGAAAGCAGGTGTCAGTGGCCTTAAAGCCATTGATTTCTCTTTAGGGTGGTAAGTAACAATCTCCAAAGATCCAGTTTCTCCCTAAGAATTTCAGAAGCTCAAAGTTCCCAGGAATGAGAATCCTGGGGGTAAAGAGTAGAGTGAAGAAGATGGTAAGCTAGATTTAACAGACTATCAGGGGTTTTTACTTAATGACATCCAGGCAATGGTGTGTACTGATTTTTTGCATTTGAAGTGAGGAAACAGCATTCTTTTATTTTGTCTTTTTCTCTTTTCAGATATTGTTATACAGTATCCTCAGTTCTTTGGCCACTCCTATGTAACCTTTGAACCTTTGAAGAACTCTTATCAGGCATTTCAAATTACTCTTGAATTTAGGGTAAGAAGGATTAATCCTTTGATGAGTGCTTACTGGACACCTTAACACAGCAGTGTGCTACGTCAAAGGGAGGAGGAGAGGGGGAGAGGAAGCAGGGGGTAAACCCATTCACAGGTTAGTGAGAACGATGGGCACACTTACACACTCAAGGGCGGCAGCAAAGGGAGGGTGTGTTCTGTATGTTACTGAACTATGGAAATGGTTGGCCTGAAGGTTCCCAGGAAGAATATTTGGGTCCCACACATGTTGCTCGTGTTGACTGAAAAAAAAATGCATAACCTAAAAGTTGAGAATTATGTTTTATTCAGCAAATTTGCTGAGGACTTAAGCCCGATAGCTCTGAAGGACTGTTCCCCGGGCTAAAGTCCTCAGCAAGTCCACCAAATAAAACATAATCCTCAACTTTTAGGTTGTGTGGGTTTTTTTTTGGTCAACACTCATAATAGTGACATTTCTCAGGCCAGGATTTCAGAAGGTATAAGTGCATTCTTCAGCCCAAAATTCCTTTTAAAGGAAGCCCAAACAACATTTATTATTATGACTGTAACTGAACAGATAGAAAAATGACTATATGCAACCCTGGCACACAGTGAGGGCCCAATAGATGCTCTCTGATCTGAATCAGCTGTGGATCAGAATTCATTGACTTCAGCTTAAAGTGATTCTTTTGGGTATCTCAGATGACAGGAAAAGGTTTGGAGATATGGAAACAAGTCCCCTTCAGGTCACAGTCAAAGTGTTGAGGGTCCAAAAGATGATCTGTCCCAGTCTAGGACAGACAACATGGGTGAAAACTAAACTAGTCCATGGGCTGTTTGTATTGTCATGTTCTCCTAAAGGAAGGAAAGAAGCAAATTTGCATGGGAAATAAAAAAAAAAAAGAAAAACTAAAATGCTCTTTGGTGAGAATAGAATTTGATGAGCATGAGAGCAGCCCCTGTGTGACTGCGGTCTTTGTGCACATGGTTTCCCAGAACCTCTGCTGGTGGATCCATGAAGCCAAGTAAAGAGTGGGTCAGATATGGGACCACCTTCCTCTCACGTCACTGCAAAATTCCTCACGCACTGTTTATATCGCTGCCCTTTGTTTATTGAAAGTGAACTGGGAAGTAATTGGAGTCCACATGCTCGTAAATAGGAACGCAGCGGAGATGCTCAAGTTTCGTATTCATGAGTGTTTCCAGGGGGCCCTTTATGGAAGAAGAGGTGCTTATTGTTCGTGTGGCTTTCGTTCCTATAATAACAGGCAGAGGCGGAGGATGGCTTACTGCTCTACTGCGGGGAGAATGAGCACGGGAGGGGGGATTTCATGTCCCTGGCTGTCATCCAGCGCTCACTCCAGTTCAGGTAACTCCTGCCAAAAACCCCTCAGATTTTTAATACTACCCTACGTTACGTTTTCCTTTTTATAGTGTGAACAAAATCTATACACAATGGATCCCTGTAAATAAAGGAACAGTGTGTATAAGATGAGCATGGGCCAGTTTACTAAATACTGGGGTATCAGGATTGCAGGGTTACCCCTCAGATTTGAGTTTGGAACCTTGTAGTCATTTATTCATTCACCAGCAAATGTTTCTTGAGCCGCCACAGTGTACCAGGCACTGCTGCAGCGCCTGGGAATGCGGCAGTGAGCCAAAGCGATGGAGTCCCTTCTCTCCTGGAGCTCTGGTGGATGAGATGGGAAGAAGGCTGGCACCTCCTCCTTGTCCCCTGCGGTAGATATGGCTGACAGCACGGAGCCCGGAGAGGAGCCCACAGCCTCTTAAGGGTTTCCAGAGGCTCAGACCCCATCCTCGTCTTTCCTCAGGGCTGTGGTGGACTATTTGACTTACCTCCTCTGCCCTGATCATTTGTGTCCCAGCGCACCTTGGAAGCCACCTTTGGTTTATGTGTGGTTTTCTGCATGCAGAGTTCTGTGGACGTGTGAGTGTTTTAACCACCCTCATGGAGGTGCACACGGCACCTATTTGAGGACAACCAATGGGGATCAGCTGGGTGCTTCTCCATGGCTCACTGGTTAAGAGCCTGATGACACCATTCTCCTGCGGCCCGACCGTCAGCAGATGACTTAACCTCTCCGAGCCCATGTTTCCTCGCGGGACTACCGTGAGGATTAAATGCATTAAAGCATAAGAGTACTTAGAGCAGTGCCTGACCCGTAGCCAAAGCGTTCAGTAAGCACCAACCATGATTGTCTTTTGACTATTTTAGCACAAAGATTACTTTTGGTTAAGAAGGATAAGACTGTCAAGCATCCCACGTGGGGTAGAAAATGCCCCCACCCCCGTCCCGGCATCCTTTGCTAAATGCGTTGATTGATGGGAGATTGAGGTCAGCCAGCGGGATCTGGGGCAGTGGCCCTGACCTTCTGCGGATCTAACCCTTGGAGGATCTGATTGACTCTAGCCCTGCTGGTTATTTGCTGGTAGCAGCTCTCCATCTCCGCAACTCCTACTGCGTGATTCTGAGATCCCCCGCTCTGGGTGAGCCTCTCCACCCCACTCCACTCCACTGAGGGTCAGGAGACAAAGGAAGGCCATGAGAAGTGGGCTGCAATTAGGGCACATCCTGATAAGGACGACACCCGCTATGCTTCCTTCCCCACTGGCAGCCTCAGAACCCATGCGGACGTGGCATGGTGGCGGGTTGGAGGTTGGCTGGAAAAGGTCAGAATCCTACATGTCAGGCATAGTGACCAGAGGGCACCCCAGGCCATATGGAGGTTGGGAAAAAAAACAAGAATAATGCAACTGTCTGAGAATGCTCGTTCTCCACCCACATCCCCTCTGAGCTGGAGACTTCCATGGAAACCATCCCTGCACTCAGGCCCAGCTGAACACAGATGGCAGTGCTGGCCAGCTTGTCAAAATGAGTGTGAAGACTTGGTTTCTTTTTTTTTTTTTACATTTTATTAACATCACTGAGCCTGTCATCTGGGAGTTGTGGGAAGTCCCCAGAGAAATCCCCAGAAGCAGAATGACTCAAGCTCTAATTCTCTGCACTTTGAGTCCATGTTCAGCATCTGGTCATTGCTGAGAAGGAGAGGGAAGATCTTAGTTGCCCAGGATTCTCTAAGCTAAGCTGCAGAGAAAATTGGGTTAAAGGAGACCCCACATTGAAAGGTTCTATGGGCAGATTAAAGACAACCAGGCTGAGGTGGTCCCAGGGAAGGAGGCGTCTAGTTCTTCCGTGTGTAGATTTAAACAGCTCTTGATATTTGTAAACCTAACTCTGGACAGACTGGCTCTCAAAGAAGCCATTCCCCTGGAAGTGATGTCCGTGGAGTCTGAAAACATAATGAACTGGTTGATCTAAGAATTTTCCTTTTCTTTTCTTCCCCCGCAGGTTTAACTGTGGAACTGGGGTTGCCATCATCGTAAGTGAGACCAAAATCAAACTAGGGGGCTGGCACACGGTTACACTCTACAGAGATGGGCTGAACGGGCTGCTGCAGCTGAACAACGGCACCCCGGTGACAGGCCAGTCCCAGGTGAGTGCGAGCCTCACTCCCTGCCCCCCTGCCCAGCACACACCACAAGCACCCTGGCAGGGTCCCACTGCAGAGAGCTGGCAGCCCTGGAAGATGGGCTGCTTTTCATGGCAAACCCATGCAACCTGGCTCTGATGTGCCCCTGCCAGCCTTCCACTCTAGGTGGGCTTTCAGGGCACGTGTCCATCCCACATCTACCGAGGAGGAGGAGGAACTTTGCCAGCATCCTGGCCCTGGGTGCACAGGGACGTGCAGTAAGCTCTGTGCCCGGGGACATGTTCTCTTTCTACAAGGACATCAATGCCAGGGGGTGGAGGAAGGCCCATATAGGAAGAATTGAAGCCATTATTAGTGCCAAACACAAAGCTTTCTTTTAAGGCAGAGGTGTTGCAATCCTGTGGCTTTAGAAAATCGTCCCGAAAGGTTCACTTGGTTCAATATGCAGGAGTAATCCATTCATCCACCTTTTTGGGGCCATGATTATAGGAAGTGGCAAAGCAGTGTAACCGCTGGGCTACTCAGCAGATCACCTAGGTATTCACATATTTGTCACGCTCTGAGCAACTTTAGGACTGTGTTTAGAATAAACAGTTGGGATTAGCAACCTGCCAAGGAACCGAGCCTGTAATTCTAATCAGGCAGGTATCTGTATTCTCTGAGGAAAAAAGTAGCAAGAAAGCCTTTGTGTATATGTGTATAGCTTTCTCCTTGCCCGGGCTCTTCACTATTCTTTGCTGACAAGACATGTTATATTGAGGGTCATGACTTGCTGATAAAAAAAAAAAAGAATAGAAAAAATCAATCTCATTCATTTGAATCCCAGTGGTTCCAAAAGAACAAAAGTCCAAATATAGTGAATGTGAATCCAGGAAGATCATTTATGCAGATATGCATATATTTCTAAGGAAGGGAAAGATGGGATAAATGCACTGCAGAATCACATAGATGCTAGAACAATAGGCCTACTATGGTTAAAATTAAATTTGATAGGAATAAAGAAACTTTGAACTTGGGTCCAAAATACTAACATGAATACAGGTGGAGAAGCTGTAACAGAAGTAACACATGTGTAAATGTCTTATGGTTTAAAACAAGGAAATTCAATAAAGGTTAATAAATAGGGCCATGTGATAACAACAAGCTAAAGAAATTATAGGCTGCATTAATAGAGGCATAGCATCTAGGAAAATGGAGGTGATAATCCTATTCTATTCTGGTGCCTATGTGTGTAGTTTGCAGTGCTCTAACAGGGACTCTAATCCTCGAAGAGTATTGCCTTCAGAGTATATGATTTTAATGCATGTAAGCATTAATTACAAAAAGCATATAATTTTGTGGATACTCAGGGCAACATCTGCCTCTTTACTACCAGGACTTGCTAAGCAAGTTGTATAAGCAGGACCGCAGATGTGGAATGTTTGAGAAAACTGTCTCAAGAGATAGTGACTCTGTCTTAAGTCAGGTTCCCCCAAAACAGACCTGAGATGAGGAGTCTTATGCAAATGATGCACTAAGAAAGGGATCCCACAGGAAACCTGTAAGAGAGGGGATTAAGATGAACGGGGGCGGGGCAGAAGTCAGTATGAGTTAGATCTCAGGCAAAGTTCATCAGGATCTGGCTTTAGCCTGATCCCACAGGGGAGCTCTGGAGTGTAAGTAGAACCACGGAGTGATGCCAACCCAAAGCAAGGGAATTGGACTTTCACACTTAAGCACCCATTAAAACTTGTTAAGGGCTGTGCCAGGGGAATGCAAACTCCAGGATACCACCAGTTCTCTGCATAGGCAGGCAAAGCAGCCTCCAGAGGCCCAAAGACAACCCTCATTAGAGGAAGGTAAAGGCTAGGCTCAAAGACTATTGCCTGGGATGTTGTGAAGGGAGCTTCAGAGGAGCTACCCACCCCTATGATGCACTTAATGTTCCAAAAAAGGAGAAAAGGATTTAGCTGCCGGGCTCCTGCTATGGTCCTGGATCAGGGAATAGGGCCAGAAGTGTGAGGAAGGGATCCAGAAGAAGTAAATCCTGAGGATCTTGGTGAAATAAGCCAACAGGGCACTCAATTCATCTAACGAAAGCTAGTGGCTGGCAAATAACTAATCCTTAAAATCCACTGTAAATACTTTAAAGCTGCCTAGCTCATATTTAATATACTATTTACAAATGATTCTTATCTATTCATTAGAAAAGATAAAGCAATGATTAGATGTTTTACTTATTGATAACAAAAGTATAAACGATAAAGATTACATTTCAGTGACTTACATTCTAGGTATTTTATAACAACCTTTTCCCAACCTCCATCTATATACCCTTTAGTCCAAGCAAATGAGATATTTCTGCAATAAAAATAGCAAATAACCAAGAGCACCTTAATTCTGTCCCACCTAATGTTCAGCTCTGTATTTTGTAACCTCAAAATCTACAATCCAGATTGTGGTTTAGTCTAAGATTGGAAATGTTCCTACTTAGCTGTAATAACACTTTAAAAAAATTGTATCCATGAGCAAATTTCAAAATATTTTGCAACTCAGTCTTGGCAATTTCCCTCTCCCTCACAAATGCCTCTTGCAGGATATAGTATAAAGGTGACTAGGACAGTAAAAGGGTAAACATTAGCCCACGTATACACAAAATTAGTATTATCACCTTTTGAGACACAGAATAGCCCTATGACCCATCCAAGATACACAGTAAATTGGTGTCAGGACTGGAAAGAGAAAATTTTTTTTTGGATGCCCAGCATGGTCCACTGCCTGTTGGGTTGCTCTTGGCTCTAACCCACCTTCCCTTCCCTTCTAGGTTCCAAAATCATCCCTTCTCGAAAGACAGCCCTCTGAGAAGCTCTCTTGAGTTTTCTATGGTAACCGTGGGTTTAATTTTCCAGTAGGACAATGACTTAAATACAGATGGAAGAAAACACTGGCGCTAAAAATTGCATCTTAACTATGTCCCTCATGAAAATCTGTTGTGTTTTAGCTTTTGACTTTGTGTAGTAAGTTACTGTTTCCATCTTTCTTAAAGGGACAGTACAGTAAAATTACCTTCCGGACGCCTCTCTATCTTGGTGGGGCTCCCCGTGCTTACTGGTTGGTGAGAGCAACGGGGACAAACCAAGGCTTTCAAGGCTGTGTACAGTCACTCACTGTTAATGGGAAGAGAATGGACTTGAGGCCCTGGCCGCTGGGGAAGGCACTCAGCGGGGCTGATGTGGGTAAGTGGTTGCCCAGTGGGTGGCATGCTCTCGTGGGACTGCCTTTCTGCTTTGGGCCAGGGTGGGGAGAAGCTTCATGGGCTACAACCCTAGGCAGATGGTTAATGAAGAGCTTTAGGAGGGAGGTGGGCCTGAGGGGTGAGGTTGGTGCTCTGAAGACATGATGACCTTGAATCTGAACACTCGGACGTGGTAAATAAGACCAAGGGTGCACCAAACCCTTGGTTGTGTCCTGCTGCCATCTTGGCCCTCTTCATGAAACGTAGCCTGGTCTCATCTGACAAGGCAACAGCAGTTCAGCCCTGTCACCCTTCCTCACCCAGTCCAGTGGAAGAACCAACACAGTAATGTAGAAAGATCTTTCGTATACTCTTTGCTTCTAAAAGAAATGGCCACATTCCGATTCTTGACCACCATGCCAATCACGTTCTTGACGCCCTCTCATTTACTCCTCGTACTGACTCGAGGAGGTAGAAATTATTATTATACTTATTTTACACATGAAGACACTGGGACTTATAAAAGTTAAAGAACTTCTCCAAAATAGGGCAGAACTAGGATTGTGGTTTTTTTCTTTTTTTCTATTTTCCTTTTTTTAAATTAAGATTATTTTTTGAGTAGTTTAAGGTTCACAGCAAAATTGAGGGGAAGGTACAGAGATTTCCCATATGCCCTCTGGTCCCACACACACGTAGCCCCCCACCCCCCAATTATCAACATCCCCCATTGGAGTGGTATATTTGTTACAATTGATGAACCTGTTGACACATCACAATTGCCCCAAATCCCTAGTTTACATTATGGTTCACTTATAGTGTTTTATGTTCTATGGGTTTGGACAAATGTATATATCCAAATGTATATATCCACATATATCCATCGTTATGGTATCATACAGAGTATTTTCACTGCCTTAAAATTCCTCTGTGTTCTGCTTATTCATCTCCTCCCCCCCATCTCCAACCCCTGGCAACCACTGATCTTTTTATATTCTTTATAGTTTTGCCTTTTCCAGAATGTCATATAGTTGGAATCATACATTATGTAGCCTTAAAAGATTGACTTCTTTCAGTTAGTAATATGAATCTAAGTTCCCTCCATGTCTTTTCACGGCTTGATAGCTCATTTCTTTTTAGCACTGAATAATATTCCATTGTCTGGATGGACCACAATTTATCTGTTCACCTACTGAAGGACATCTTGGCTGCTTCCAAGCTTTGGTAATTATCAATAAAGCTGCTATAAACATCCAGGTTTTTGGGTGGACATAAGTTTTCAGCTCTTTTGGGTAAACACCCAGGAGCGTGATTGCTTGATCATGTGATAAGAGTATGTTTAGTTTTGTAAGAAACCACCAAACTGTGGACTGTATCATTTTGCATTCCCACCGTGAATGTATGAGAGTTCCTTTTGCTCCACAGTCTTGTTAACATTTGATGTTGTCAGTGTTCCATATTTTGGCCATTCTGATGGGTGCATAGTGGCATCTTGTTGTTGTAATTTGCATTTCCCTGATGGCATATGATATGGAACATCTTCTCACATGTTTATTTGCCATCTGTATATCTTCTTTGGTGAGGTATCTGTTAAGATCTTTGGCTCATTTTCAATTGAGTTGTTTGTTTTCTTATTATTGAGTTTTAAGAGTTCTTTATTTATTTTGGATAACAATCCTTTATCAGATGTGTCTTTTGAAAATGTTTTCTTATCTGTGGCTTGTTTTCTCATCCTCTTGACATTGTGTTTCACAGAGCAGAAGTTTTTAATTTTAATGAAGTTCAGCTTATCGATTATTTCTTTCATGGATCCTGTCTTTGGTGTTATATCTAAAAAATCATTGCCTTACCCAAGGTCATCTAGGTTTTCACCTATGTTATCTTCTATGAGTTTTATAGTTTCATGTTTACATTTAGGTCTGTGATCCATTTTGAGTTAATTTCTGTGAAGGGTGTAAGGTCTAAGTCTAGATTCATTTTTTTTTTTTTTTTTGTATGTGGAAGCCCAGTTGTTCCAGCACCATTTGTTGAAAAGACTAGGATTGTTTTTAAAGAAATAAGGACATATATTCCATCACTGAAGGCAGCAGAGAGATAATTCTAAGGTTGGTTAATTCAATGACTGTTTTACTCAGCTAGGGCCACCATAACAAAATACCACAGACTGGGTGGTTTAAACAACAGATATTTATTTTCTCACAGTTCTGGAAGCTGGAAATCCAAGGTCAAGGTGTTGTCATGTTTGGTTTCTCCTGAAGCCTCTCTCCTTGGCTTGCAAATGGCCACCTTCTCACTGTGCCCTCACATGGCCTTTTGTCTGTGCTTGAATCCTGTGTCTCTCCCTTTTCTTATAAGGACACCAGTCAGATTGGATTAGGACCACTCACATGACCTCATTTAACTTTCATTACCTCTTTAAATGCCCTGTCTCCAAATACAGTCACATTGGGAGTTAGGGCTTCAACCTATGAATTTTGGGAGGACACATTTCAGTCCCTAACAGTGACTCAATGATGTTAGAACTCTGGGTTGGTATCTCAGTGGTTCTCTTGTTTTTCACTCATAATCCCAAGATGGTGCCACAACTCTGAGCATCACATCCTCATATGACATTGTTATTGCAAGAAATGGCAAGTTCCTTTCTTGGGTCTCTTTGTTCTACATCTTCAAGATGACATTTTGAAAGAACGCATGGTGAATACCACGTGCGCACAATCTAGCTTCTACCATTCACATTTGGCTGCATTTGCTTTACCACATATGATCCTATTCCTCCCTCTCTCCATTCCTGAGTCAGAGCTAGGATTCGATCTTCATGACTCCAAGTACAGTTTGTTTGTTTTGTTTCTTTGTTTTGTAGCTAATATTAGTTGAGCACCTACTACATGTAGCCACCATTCGGAACTACTTTAATCTTCTCGAGATTCCTACAAAGTAGGTGCTATGATTAGTCTTCGTGTTTACAGATGAAAGCTGGTGGTTCAGAACAGTTAAGTAACTTGCCTAAGGTCACACAGCTAGTAGGTGGTAAAGCTGGTAAATGGTGACCTCAGCAATTCTGGCACCAGTGCCTGCCCTCTTAACCACATCTGCCACATCAGAGGCTCCCAAATTGGTTTCAAATTGCTTCCTTCTACTTTTCTCACTCCTAAAGGTGACACCATTGTTAAAACTACAAAAGATGGAGTTTACTTGAAAAGAAAACATTACTCTCCACCTGTTATTCCCTATGTTACTTTTTCCCTCAATTGATCACTTGGTCAAAGCAAACAATCAACAGTAGTGACTAAAGCTATTACAAAGCCTCCCGCTGTAGTTAGGTGAGAACCAGCAGGCCCACGAGAAGTCTCCTGTGGTGTTGAAGAGTCTGGACTCTGAAGGCAGATTGCCTGGATTAGGCAGGTCAGATAACCTCTTTGAGACTCAATATCCCCATCTATAAATAGTAACTGCCTCATAAGATTATTTTGTCCTGATGAGTCATGGTGCATATAGAGTACTTAGAATAAAGCCTTGCACATAGCAAATATGTTATAAATGCTTCCTGTTGTTGATATTATTATTAATATTCTGACTCTACCAATCCACAGGGATTGTTGTTTCTTCTCTCTTCATTGAACTAACAGGGAAACAGCCTTGAAGGACAGATCTGGCAGTCTTGTAATCTCTGACAGGTAGTTAAGAAGTTGCAAAATTGAGTAAGGACCAATTTCTGACAGCGTTTTAAATTCTCACCCGGTACAATACTAACCTCTCCGTCGAGCACATGAACCCGGAGGACCCACCTTGCTGGCTCTGGGCTCCCTGGGGGCAGCTATTGGATTATTCCATTGCTCTCTGTCAACCTTAGTGGCAGGCATTGGTCACATGGCCTTTTTTTCCCATTTCTTCCCATTTTCCCCCCTGGGGTACAAGAACAGGGCTGGCTAACCTTCCTCACCTCCATATTTGCTTTCCTTTGAGTAAGTCCTCTTGAAGTTCAAGTTCCTATAACTTAAATGCAGTCTCACCATGGGGGAGACGGGGCTCTTAGAAGCAGCGGTGAATTTCCCGTGGAGATGCAGGCTTCCAGAAGAGGGTGAGGACAGTTGCAAGTCATGGCTCCTCCCTCTGATCTCTAACTTGGCCTTGCCGGCTTCAACCACAGTTTTTTCTCTGTCCCACCTCCCCAAACCCAAGAAACCTGTTTCCAAGGGGCCTTTCATTACTCGACCCCTCCCACCTCATCTCCTTCATTAAATTATTTCCAGCTATTGGATTCTCTGTGAACTCACATTCTAGAATAGTCAGCAATCTCAGCAAAATTTTGTATTCTCTGGCCCAGACGTTTCTTTTATTATTTCCACCTAAGCCACCACCACTCATTTTTTCCAATCCCATCTTGGATCCCCGCCCTGCAGTGTCACAGAGCCAACTTCCCAAGTTATTAGAGACTCATGAGGTCTGCAGGGGCCACGGGTCTCACTATGGCTTATCACTCTCTTACTCTTTCTTCCACTTGGTAAATACTTATTTAAGCTCCTGTGCTGGTCACAGCACTGGGTGCTTAAGATAAAGCAATAAACAAGACAGGATCTCAGCTCATCCCTCCTGTCGTAACTCTCCCTAGGATAGACCAAATTAATCAAATAAACATCACACAAATAAATGTAAAATTACAATTTGGAGTGTTACATAGGGGAAGTGCAATCCTAATGTATAATAGGGAGATTTATGGGCTGGGGGGTCAGGAAAAGCATTTCTGAGGCTGTAATGTGAAGTTGATATCTGAAGCAAGAGTAGGAGTTAAAAAGCAGAGATGAGAGGGAAGTGCATTCCAGGCAGAGGAAATGGCCTGTCCCAGTGGGACTATGAGGGGAGGTGGGTCTCATGATCTTGTCTGTGTTTTGGAAAGATCCCTCTGACTATAGACAGCTTATTGGAAAGGGTCTTCACGGGGGGCATGTAGACCAGCTGGGAGGCTGTGCAGTAGTTCAGATCAGAGATGATGGTGGTTTGATCCAGGGTGGTAGTGGTGACACACTTGACAGATCTTTAGGAGGGGAAATAGACAAGCCTCACTGTTACGCTGCATTGGGGGACGAGGGGCAGGGAGACTGCTCACTGCCCATGGTCTCCTTAGTGTATTCCACTCCGCCTTCTCTTCCCTCCTTGGGAGCCTGAGCTCTCTCCTGCCCCTCACTTCATTATCTTGCGTAAACTTACGTAACGGCTGGTGTATAGAAAGTATCAGTGTCAATAAAAGTTATTTTATATATTGATGATGCGGTCCTGCCAGCGCCCTGTACACATGATCTGGCACCTCCTTCCTCCTACTCTCAGAGTTGAGAGTTCTCCTTTCTCAAACTAACCTTTTCATCTACACTCTGCACCCATCCTTCCCTATGTTCCTGGGACCTTGCTGCCGAGGTTGTCACTTCTCAATAACCCAAGGCTTCTTAAGCTTTCGTATGCCATGGACCCCTTTGGCAGTCTGGTGAAGTCTATGGACCTCTTCTCAGAAGGATGTTTTCAAATGCAGATAATAAATATACATGATAGGAAAAAATTATATTGAAATAAAGCTATATAATAAAGTTCTGTTATTATAGTAATGTATGTGCTTCTTTATAAAGCATTAAAGAACAGGATTCTTCAATGGTGGGTACAATAATGACCATGCTGTCAAAGGAGTGATGAGAATAAATGATGTTTTGAGATACCCGTAACAAATGGAAAGTGATTTACCCCATTCTCAGGTCCACTGGGCACAATTCACAAGAACTGCTAATACTGGAGATTCGTTACCTCCATTAATAAGTAAGGGAAATACTCAAGTCCGGTTAGAGATCATGGAAAATAAAGATAAAAGTTTTTCCCCATCAAAGTTCATGGACGCCTCGCTCTAGCTTATTCACACCCACTCAGGTCCTCTCCAGCTTCAACCAGTGCCATGTTTGCGTGACCCTGGACCCTTCTGATTCGGGAACCCTGCGGACTTCTCTCCTCTCTTTCAAAACCTGAGTCCAGCAACCCTCCAGGCCCCCTGTCTGAACTTCCTGTGATGGGGTTCTGCCTTCCACTGCAAAGCAAAGCTGCTCTCCTGAAGCTGTGAGTGGTTCTCTCTTTGCAAACCCCTCCTGCACCTCTCAGCGGTATTAACTTGACTTCTCTCTTGGCTTTTGCTTCCCCTGAGCTTCTGGGAACCCACCTTGTCTGGGTCCTCTGTGTCCTTCATCTGTTCTCCCTTTGTCTTCTCTGCCAGCTCCTCACCCTCCTTTGGTGCCCTGGGATTTCCAGGGGCCCTTCCATCCTGTCCTCTCTCAAGGAGCACATACGTTCTTGGTATCAGGGTCGCCCCTACCTTGCTGCTGTGTCTCCAGCCCTCACCTGTGTGCAGGAAGGGCTCAGCAGCAGATATTTCCACCATCACCTTATGCTTAAGTTGAACGAAAGCCAGCTCCTCTGCTCGCTGGAAGCCAGGTCCTGTTCCCAGCCTCCCTCGTTTCCTTCCTCTTGCCACTCTCCTTTCGGTCTTCCAAGCTAGAAGCCTGGAGGTTATGCTGCAGTCTTCCTCCACCTTCGACTTCTAGAATGAGCTGGCTACTCCTGCTTGCCCTGCGCGTCTTTGATTGTTCGCTTTCTCTCCATTTCCTCTGCCATCACCCTCTCCAGCCGCAGTTTACCTCCCCGTAGGATTTCTCTCCTCTTTCCCGCCCCCATGGCTCACAATCTATCTTGCATACCATTGCCAGCACAATCTTGCTGAAACACTGCTTTCATCAAGTAAACATCTCTGGCTGGCTTTCAACCCCCCTCCCCGTCAACTCCCACCTATAAAAAATAAATAGTTACAAAGCAAATTTGTGAAATAATTTTTCCCATGTGTATCTAAGATAAGCCAAGGACTCCACTTCTTCCTGTGGGACCAGCCCTTCTCTGAGAAAGCCTCCCAGCCCACAGAAATCGGTGGAGCATGGGGCCCTGTGAGAGTTTGGCTCTCTAAATTCAAGTCGGCCTCTCTATGGAGGCTGTGGTTGCTGGCAATGTTCTCAGGGCTGTGGCTGAAAAAAAAAAAAAGAGACCACCGTCAATTCTGCCTGAACTTCCAGTGGCCCCCAGCTGGAATTCATAGAGGCCAGCCCACCCGGCTGTAGGGGCAAGCCATCTGGAAGGGCTGTAATTAAATCCTGTTATCAGCTCCTGAAGGGGGTCTCCTCTCCTGGGTATGCAGTATGCCAAGCCCTTCCCCCTCCTCCCGAGGAGGCTTTAGGAAAAGAAAAGACTGGATCTGTTCAACACAAACAGATGACTGATGATGAAAGGATGAGAGACTCACCTGCTGAGATGACACAATCAGGCCTCGGGGGTTCCTCATCTCACGGGGGGGGGGGGGAGGGGGAGGGGGAAGGGGAGGGGGAGGGGGGCGGCTACCAGCTCCCACGGGCGTCACCTTGGAGACTGTGCGACGCAGAGCTGGACCCCTCGCGGCTCAACCAGAGATGCACCCCCTTTGCCTCCATCCCAAGCAAAAGGGCTTTGGACTCACCTTTGTAGTTCTGGGCCAGGTTGTGGCCCACCTGCCTCATTTATTTCTTATACACAAGAAGAAAGGGAAAGCAAAGGAAAGGAAGAAAAGCAGCCCAGGAAAAGTCAGTTTGCTTTCACTTCATCTGGTGACCTACACTTGGAAATGACCAAGTGTACCCTTTACGGGTCTCTCCGGTGTGTGTTTGGTGGAGAGAACTAACCCATCTGATGTTGAACCTTTCAGCACTTTTCTTACTTCCGGTCACCTTGCTGTCCCTCATAAGACTGTAACCTTGAGTTTAGAAGTAGAGATTCTGGAGCCCCCTGCTAAGGTATCATGGAGCACCCCCCCCCCTCCCTGCTCCAGACAGAGGAGTTGACAGTCCAGGCCAGTTGATAAGCTTCAGCAAGGCTCCTTACCTCCTTCTGTGCTTATCTTGCTTGACCCAACGTTCAATCCAGAAGGCGGGCAGCACTTAAGGTAATTGGGGCCAAACAAATGAGAATGCTTTTAACATAAACACTCTGCTGACATTGGAGGGATGGTAACACACTCTTGTGAGAACAACAGTGAGATGAGTTACAGGCAGAAACAACTCTGTCATCCCTGTCAGTGGTCATAAAATCGCCCAGTAATTTATTATTTGATTTACTGTGTCCACCATGTTTTAAAGGGTCCCTGTGGCTCTTCATAAAGAGTAAACCAAAATCAAATTAAAATGAAGGGAAGTTCCACTTCTCCTGAAAGCTGGTTTGCAGCTGTGCAGAGGAGCAAATCAATAGGAGTGGGGCGTGAACTGTATTTGTTCAGAATCGTGAGCTGTCGGCGTGCTCAGTCTTGGACTGGCTCATGCGATGAATCGGGCTTTGTCATTCCCATTCTGTATTTAGGGGAATGCAGCAGTGGAATCTGTGATGAAGCCTCCTGCATCAATGGTGGCACCTGCACAGCAAGCAAAGCTGACTCCTACATCTGCCTCTGTCCCCTGGGATTTAGAGGTCGACACTGTGAAGATGGTGAGAAAGAAGCAAGTTGATGGCGATTTCTGTCCGCATTGTTAATTCATGTTGATGTAATTTTTCATCAATGTACTTTTAGCAAGGTCCCATATATTTTTATGGGATTAATGTTGCTTTGTTGGGAGGGATGGGAGAATCTTCTCTTTAACCAGGTTGGCGTGTCTTCAAGTGTCAGAGTGGCAAACCAGCCAAAGACAAGTTCTCTTTAAGATGTTCCTGGGCCGGGCTTTGGTGGGCTCATCTTGGCCCTCAAATAGCTTTGAAAAGCCTATATTTGTGTGGTTTGTGTCAGAATTTGAAGCATTCACAGCTCAGGCTCCTTAGAATATCTGATGGTTCCAGAGAAAATGTTGGGAAGGTACACACACAGAAACATTAACAATGTGATGTTTCTTTTTCTTGGTACTGTTCTGCTGAATTATTCTACCTCTCAATACTGTATATATTGATTATATTTATATATATACCCATATATGTATACATACATATAAACACACATGCACACACAAATACACACATATAATAATGGAAATTTTGAAAGAGTTTGGAAAAACCAAGCAGGGTTGAACATGTTTTAACTTTTCTGCCAGTGATTCAGATTTGGCCCTAAGACACCATCCCAGGGAAAAGTTTTTTTTTAACACTGTGTAATCTCAAATTTCTTGTCACCTAGAAGAGGGCGTTGTGAGTCAGAGTAAGCCCAAGCTGTTACACACCACCTTCATATTTCTGTAGCCTAACGTACTAAAGGTTGATCCCTGCTCACGTCACTGGAGGTCCGTGGGAGCCGCGTGCTCTGCTCCACATAGTCATTCAGGGACGTAGATGCCTGCCTTCTAGTGGCTCTGCTGGGGCCTTAGCGTCCTCCACTGAGTCCTGCATCCCGCCAGCAGGCGAGGAAGCCAGAGCAAGTGGAGGAGGGAGGGAAGCTTTAGGGGCCAGACCTGGAATTCTGTGTACTCCTCCCACCCACATTCCAGTGGCCAGAACTCAGCTACACCAGCCACCTATCTTCACAGCAGCTGAGAAATAGAGTTTAGTTCCGTACCCAGGAGGAAAAGAAGATGCTAGTTCTGGCACGGAGGGATTTCTAACCACGTGCTTGTTCTTTCAGCCTTCACCTTGACCGTTCCTCAGTTCAGAGAGTCTCTGAGGTCCTACGCTGCCACACCCTGGCCGCTGGAGCCCAGGCATTACCTTTCCTTCATGGAGTTTGAGATCACGTTTTGGCCTGACTCAGATGACGGCGTCCTCCTGTACAGCTATGACACGGACAGCAAAGACTTCCTGTCTATCAACATGGCAGGGGGCCACGTGGAGTTCCGCTTTGACTGCGGCTCTGGGACTGGTGTTCTCAGGTAAGGGCTGAGACCGTCAGGCCCCCCTCCCCTCAAAAGCCAGACAACAGTCACTTTGAAGAAAGACAAATTTGTCATCTACCAGCTTGCTCTCTTCCTGTCTTCCCTACACAGTTATCTTTTCTGAAACCTGTCCTGATTCATACAGATGACATGCTTCCCAGAGATCATGCTCTCCTGCTGGCAAGGTTTCCTCTTCTTGAATAACTAGCCAGTCCTCTCCACCTAAGATCATGCAACACAATCAGCAGAAACGTGATAAATTGTCAATCAGTACCTTGCTCAGAGCATCACTTGGTGGGCAAATATATGACAATTAGTTTAAAAAGTACCAATAGAAATGTAATGAACAGAAATTTCCTTGGTGACCTCACTTTATTTATTTATTTATTTATTTTGTCCATTGGAAGTAGTATCAGAGCCACAATCACTTAAAAACATCAAATTGTTATTCATCTGCCCTATTTCCCACAAACATCCTATTGATAGAAGCTTAACAAATTGTTTCCATTAGATTAAGAGGATTTCAAAAGGACACCTACTTCTTCACCAGCATTGAGTGAACACATTGTGGCGTTACATTACACATGCTCATATTGAATAAATACATAATTGTCACATAATCATTCATTGCTATGCATCAATAGATTGGGGTGGCCTCACTTTAAATTTTAACTTTCCTCTTGCTTTATTTCTTTGGTGGCAATGAGTTATTTGGCATGGCTCTTATTGTTCTCCATATAGAGAAGCTGATAGCAAATCACCAGCAACTTCAAAGACCCTTCCCTGACCAACGTGCTCGTGAAGGCTGTGTGATGACTGGTTTCAATAGCATGGAGTAACTAAGTGCTTCTACAGCGCTTGCTGGTGTCTGCAGATTTGGTTCTGGGTTATCAAAACTTTCCTTCTGTTATCTAGTTTGTACTATTCATTGACTTAGCAGATCGATTGTTCCCATACAGTGTGGCAGTATCTTTGTGAACCCCTCGGAGCCTGCAGTTGGGAGGTGCAGATATTTTTCTTACTTGTTTATGTCTCCCTCTTCTCACTGTGTTCCTCCCATCGTAGTTTTTTTTTTACCTTCAAGCCGGAGGCCTGCTAATCTAATGCACGCATGCCTCTTGTTCCTACATTTGGCGATTTCTTCGCTTTTGAAACACACTATGGTGTTTTGTTCAACAGTGCCCTGCAGCAGGAAATCGGTTAGTCTTTGTTGTTGTTTTAAAGGAAATCGCGGGCTGTATTGAATCACAATTCATATTGCTAGACTGTCATTTCTAGAAAGAGTTTGTCGCTGAGATCTTATAGCCACGCGTTGCCCTTAATTGCTGATCATTTTTCATGGCTGATGGGAAGTGCTTACTGCATTAGGTTTCAACAGTTCTTTAAAAGGACAGTTCATTTCTGTCCTTAAGGGCTGAATTCCTACACATCAGTGAGCCCTCCCACGTGGGGAATGGACAAACACTTCTGTACCTCTGGTTATGCAAGAACATCCTATGTCTCAAGACAACTTTGGTGGGTATTTAATTGATTCAATTTACATATGATTATGCAGAACAGTCTAAGCAATTCACTTAGAACTATTTGTCAGGTCGAGAAAGGAAGACACCTTGAATATCACCTTGTACTTTCAAATGGCCTCTTCCTGGATAAGGAATGAACAGAAAGGGCTGGGGAGGGTCGGGGCTCATCAGCCCTCGTCCTGCACAGATTGCCCCCCGCCCCCTGCACCTCGACAGTGGCAGCTCCAGCTATGGGGTCACAGTGGAACCTTAGAAGTCCAGCATTTCCCTCTTTCATAATTCTGTTTCTATTTTTGACAAGAGGTGTTTTTCATTTTTTTTCACATAAGTTATTGCTTCCCTGCCTGTCAGGAAAGGCGCCTGGAAAAAGAATTCTTTAGTATTAGGTGTGATGAAAAGGAGGCAAGAACTCAGAGATTCCAAGGAACAGACCACCGTCTGCTCCCCTGGGCCATCCCCTCTCCAGTGTAACTGACAACACCGATCACGGTTAGTGTTTCAGACGGCCCTTTGGAAGATGTTTATTCTGAAAACCAGTTCCAAGACTTCCTGCTTCATTAAGACAATTCAGCGAAAGACTCAACTACAGGAAGCTGCGGAATTGGCCAAATCATTTTAACTTTAGGAAAAGGATAAGGTGGTCTGATTTATGATGAACTTGATTCAAAAATCGAGACAACTGCAGTGAGCTCATGATGGCCACGATCAGTATCACTCTGCTGAGGGAAGCAGCGTGTCGACGGGGAATGACCTCTACACGACAACAGGCTCAGGCGCCATTAGTTATTATGGAGATGGGCTGCTGAACAAGATCTTTATTGCATATTGATTGAGCCAAGGTGATTAAATTCTAATTGCTAAGGACAAATGGCAAAAGCATTTGCCAGAGCAAAAAATCAAGTGAGGGGGTGGAGACCTTTCAATAATTGTGCCCATTGGTATTCCTGGTGGGTTTCTAAAGATGATCCAGGACCAAAAAATAATTGGGAGGTTCAGTGAAGGCCAGGAACTATATAGACATCTTTAGAAACACAAATGCAATACTTATACCCTTTTACACACCTCGCTGTAAAACTCTTATCAATATTATTTAAACTTCAAGTGTTTCCATCTTGAATTAATAACTGAATTTTTAAAGTACTTTTAATCCTTTTCACAATATCAGACAACATGGAAACTGTCCCCCCAGTATTCTATTATGAAACATTTCAAACATATAGAAAAGTTGAAAGAATTGTACAGTAAAATCCTTATACCCACCACCTATAGTCTACAATTAACATTCTGCTGTATTTGCTTTATCATGTATCTATTTATCCTTATATTCCCCATCCATCCATCCATCTTATTTTTTATGCATTTCAGAGGATGCTACAGACATCAGTACATCAAGGAATCTGTTTTGCATCATAGCCTATATAATTTTCTCTTCTTCAAAGCTTGTATGCAACTCTGATCACACTTTAGCCTCATGTCACCCCCTCATCTTGAAAATCAGACTAATCCTACCCCCATTTCAGACTTGTTGTACGGAATAAGTAAAATGTTAAGTGAGATACTTACTCCTCCCATGAAGGGGTCCAATAAATGGAGCTAGCACTGCGGTGTTTACCAAGAAGGAATGAAGGTTTTTCTTTTTGCTGAAGAGAGTGAGGTGCCTAAGGTTGGCACGCCTCATGTGAGCCAGATCGGTGGCCATTATTTCTAACGCCATTGACGCTAACCCATGCTCAGTTTCCTTCCTTCAACAGGAGTGAAGAGCCCCTCACCCTGGGTCACTGGCACGAGCTGCACGTGTCTCGCACAGCGAAGAATGGTATCTTACAGGTGGATACGCAGAAGGTAGTGGAGGGAATGGCAGAGGTAAGAAGGACGTCACCTCCTGATGGCTTATGTGAATGGGGTTACTATTTCCTTCCTGTCTTGGAGATGAAAGTGGCGGCATAATGATTAAACACAGTGCCAGTTTACCTGGGCTAACAACCAAGCTTCCCACTGGGCAAGTTACTTAACTTTGCAATTCCTCAACTGTGAATGGGGATGATAATAAGAGGGGCCTCATAGGGTGGTTGGAAGGATGGAGTGAGCTAATACAAATGTAGCGCTTAGAAAATTGCCTGCCTACCTCCATGCCTCCCAACCTCTGCCTTTGTTCATGTTGGTGTATAAGGTAGTTCAGAACACAACTCCAAGGCAGGGCCAGAGATGGGGTGGTCGCACAGCTGACAAGAACACAGACTCTGAAACCAGACTCACGGGGTTCAAAATCTAGCTCCATTCCTCACCAGTAGTGTGAACTCGGACCAGCCACTCGATCTCCCAAGTTGGTGTTTTTGCATCTAAAAAATGGGGTAATGGTGATACAATAATGATGTTTTATAGAGTTGTAAGAATTACAATAACTGTATTTATAAAACACCACAGAACCTGGCATATGATCAGCACTTTGTAGCTTTACTTATTGTTAATAGTGTACTATCATAATAACCTCAAGAGCTCAGAATTTCCACTCAAGTTTATAATTTTCATCCATGATTTTATTTCCAAGGTCATGTTCAAAGGAAAATGACATTTTTAAGGAGCGATAAGAGAGATTTGCTTTAAACTATAACCTACTGCGATTCTGTACACACACGAAATTTACAGACCCCTAAAACAGAGGGGACTTTAGATTTGCCAGGATGTTCATTACAACAGTCTTCATTTTGTGCATCACAGATTTAAAGGGGGCATTGATGAATGTGGGTGTTCTGATAAGAAAATGAATTGATAGAAAAAAGAAAAGGAAGGAAAAGGGACTCTTGGTGGTAAGAGGTATTTGGTTGAGGAGGAGAGAAGAAAGAAGGACACACATGTCAAGAAGGGAGCTTGGGGGACAACAATGGTGGGTGGTCCTATCAGAACCAAGGACCTCCTTGGGAATTAGAAGAATCAGAAACTGGGCTCTGCTTCAAGAGGCGAGTACCTTAGAAAATATCCCATATATATTTGTGGAAGGAAGGAAGGGTGAGGGGAAGGGAGGGAGGAAAGATGGAAGGAAGAAAGGAAAGCAGGGAAGAAGGAAGGGAGACGAATAAAGGAAATGGATTTTAAAGGGAGAATGGGAGTCACTTCTTGTACAATCCAGAAAACTCTAACAGCTGACTTTAGTCCAAGACAAGATTAGAAGCTCACAAGCATAGATCTGACTGTGTGTTGACTTAATAATATAAATTCAAAAAAGCAGTGTATCGCTTTAGGCCCTAGTTACCAACATCTGTAAAACAGTAACAAAAACTTAGGATGGGCATGTTTGTAAATAGTGGGCTTAAGGCCTTTGATTCTAAATAAGCAACTCTTCAGGAGGCAGCATTTACCATTGGGATCCTACAGTGAAGAGGTAACACAAAGGTAGAAACCACACCTCGGGTTCTGTTACTGCCACGCCAGGGAATGAGAATTAGACAATATGGTAAAACCAGTGTCCTCCCTATTGGCTATTTGAACGGATGGAGCTGACCGGAGGGCTGCCCACCTGGAAACAGTATAAGCATGTGGGAGGGAAGGCGTGGCTATTCTGTGTGCATCTGAGGGCGGTTCTTGTGACGCTGCCTTGAGACGGGAGTGGGAAGGCCCAGTGCTTGATCTCCAGGAGTTAAACCTTAATCAGATCACCCCGCAGGGGTCTCTGCCCCGCCCGCTGTCCTGTCCATACCGTGTTCAAAGGTGTGGCTGACAGGGGCAGAGGTGTTGGAGCTTCGAGACGGGTGGGGACAGGGATTAGAGGATACTGCTGGGGGCTAACCCAGCCCCTAAGTGTCCGGGCTACACTCGAGGCCAGATCGCTGGCTGCACTGAGAAACACCAACAGTGCAAGGTGAGCCAAGCTGTGCAGACTCAGAGGAAAAGCAGTGCTTCCCAGGGCTTCAGGAGAACCCAACCAGGGCGTTTGCTCAGGTTTTCCAACCACTCGCAGCCGAACGGAAGCGGCAGATCCAGGCCCAGAGCATCCCACTGCAGAACAGGCCCACCTTGGTGGGTCTGTTTGTTTATCTCCTGTGGTCCTGCGTGGGCGTGGCCGCTGCAGCCCCGCCTCTTATCCCCCGGCCGGTGGCGGGGGAGGTTTGATGGGCAGCCAAAAGGGACGCCTCTCGCCCCACGAGACCCCGCCCCTTTCGCTGGACCCAACCAAGAAACTGCAAGTGTTTTCAAAACGGCCTGCTTCTCTGAAATCCCTTTGACCCTGCAGCCTTCCTGCTTTCCTCCTAGTATTTTATTTTAAAGACAAGATGGAGATGGGTTCATGGGGGTGTGTGTTGACAGCTCCTGTCTGGCTTTCTATTTCATCGGGCCACAAGAATTCGCGAAAGCCCTTCTTTGATGACCACCCCCCTCCACCTCCCCGCTAGTTAAATAAGAACCCTCGAAGCTGCCTGAAGGTTATTGACGGAAGGCAGTTCAATCTGTTTAATCCAAGACCTCTCTGCTTCTACCTGGCTGGACCCCGCCACTGTGAGCGCTCCCCTAGATGGAGCTCCCTCCTCTCTGTCTCCTCTTCTCCATCCCAACCAGACCCCAAATCCATTCTCCTCCCTCTGGCCAGTTATATTCCTAAAACACAGTCTGACTGTTCTCTCTCCTGCTGAAAACTCATTGCTTTTGGGGTGAAGTGCACATTTCTATCCATGCACGATCTGGTCCCTCCTTGCCTCTGCCCTATACCTACATGTCCTCTAAGCCCTGACTCTGTCCAGTTTCTTTCTCAGTTTTAACTCTTCCTAGTGCACCTCCCCACTTCCTACGTCTGGGGTAGAGTATGCGATGCCCCCTCCCCACCAGGTGCACCCACAGTCACCTGGACAGTCCTCAAAGGGTTAATCTTACCTGCCCGGTCACTTGTCTGTGTTCACCCCAGCATAAGCCTCTGGAGGGCAGGGACCTGGGCTTTCTTATTTACTGTTGTTTGTGCAGCACTTAGTACCTGGGACATAGTAGGTACCCAATAATATCTGTTAAATAATTAAATGCTGCTACTGTTTGTATTTCTTTTGATCATAAATCAAAGGAAACAATAACTTACGTTACCCAAAGTGTGTTCATCCCCAGAGGTCTCAAATTTGTATGTTATCTTAGGACATTTTAACATTTTGCTTAATTAAGACTCAATGTTTAAAGGAGTTTAGACCTCACGTCTCACACACAGCTTGTTATCTAGCCCAGCCATTGGGTTTAGGCTGTTGAAATGACCAGAAGCAGGGGAAGCCTTTGGGGATTGACAATGGGGAATTCTCTGAGAGCCTGGAAAAGAGTTTCTCTGCCCTTGTATTTGATAACAAGGAACGCCTCCCACCTGCCATACCTTCCCTTTCTCTTGGCCTAAAGAGGTTCTATCTCTACCATTAGTGAATATAACAATAGCAGCCATACTGGAACGCAGATCCTGCATCCAACGCTGGGCAAAGCGCTAAATCAGTGGAATCTCAGCCGCCAGGACAGGTTAGACTGTACTGCAGTCAGGCACGCATAAGCCCACAATAGCAGCACCTTATAATAAGGAGTTATTTCTCACTCACGCTACATGTCCATCAATGGTCAGCTGCAGCTTTAATCTGAGACCCAGGCTGGAGGAACAGGGCGTGGGGGAAGAGGGCATGGTGAACCACTCCTGGCTCCGAAAGCCTCTGCCCAGAAGTGACTCACTTCTCTTCTGCTCATGCTTTATCGACCAAAGCAAGTTACATAGCCCCACTTGAGATTGACAGGTTGGAGGTAATCTTCCTGCAGGGAGAGGGGTATTGATGACGGAACAGTCTACCGTATTCGATCGCATTTTATAGATGATGAAACTGAGTCTCAGAAATGTCAAGGAATTTACTTTCAAACAGGTGGTAAGAAGCAATGCAAAACAAGGCAAAGGTCAAGCCAATGTGTAGACAGATTGTCATGATGAGTCTTGAGACTGTCTCTGCCTTTTGCTCCCTGACAGGGAACCAAAGGTACCTTTGGTAATCTTAACCATTTTTTTCTGAAGTTGCATCGTGTTTTGTTTTTCATCTGTTGGCAGGGAGGCTTCACCCAGATTAAGTGCAACTCGGACATTTTCATTGGTGGGGTCCCCAATTATGATGACGTGAAGAAGAACTCAGGCATCCTCAAGCCATTCAGTGGGAGCATCCAGAAGGTACAGGCTTCCCTTCCTCATGTGTATTGTGTGACCTTGACTGCAGACAATGGAACTGAAGACTGTGATCAGTGCAACCTGCTGCACCCAAGAAAGAAAGCTGGAGAAACTTTTAACGTTTTTAAGATTATATTTTTTAGTGCTCAGAGCACACCTTTCCAACCCCACTTTCCTATAACGTCTGCTTCTAGCTAGATCCAGCAGACATCCCATGAATGCAACTCAGTGAAGATAAATTTGTACAACACATCCACTAAAATATCCTGGGATTGTTGAGGGAGGCACCTGGCGCCAGGTCGCTCTAGACGCTTCTACAATAGGGAAGGAAGAGGATGGAGTCTCATAGGGACTCCTGCTTCTCTTTGGGGTCACTTTGCTTTTTGCTCAAGGCAAGACCCAATTGTTTCCGCCGCCTCCACTCCCATTCCCACCACCGTGATTTAACAGTTGTTCATCAAGCATGTAACCATATTCTTGAGCACAGATTAGAGCCCTTCCATAGAAGGTCTGGAAAAAATCCACTCAGCTAGTAAAAGAGACAGGATGGTGACCCCATTCATATCTGTCTCTTATTCCTTCTCTTGGGGCTGCCCATGATCTCTCCAGTCATGAGATTATGTTCTGTCTGCAACAGATGTGCAGGTTGACCCACCAACCCAGATTTCCAGGACCACTAAACACTGGGGGGAAAGAATTTGAAGAAAAGCACATCCAGTTCCTGGATGTTAGCTGCATCCTGTTTCCCTTTAGCAACCACTGGGGGAATGGGGGCCACTGATCCCTTTCAGACCTGCAGCAAAGTAAGGAGAGACTAAGATGATGGAGGGACAGTGAGAGAGGGTCCTCTCACGATTTGCACATCTGGACTCTGGGAAGGGCCCCTGGGGCTCTGTACTCTGTATCCCAGTCAATATTTCCTCTCTCTGGTGTGCTTCCCTTTGTTGCTGAACTGTGATATCAGTGACACCTCAGTTCAGACCGTTGTCCCTCCAGGAATGGGGCGGGGACACGGCCCCCATAGGCCGTGTGTAATCACGGGTTTGAAATTAGGAAGCGGGCTGAGTTGCTAAGAGACTTCACCTTCCTTCCTACCGTGTCAGGTTTTGCCCCTTCTTCACACAGCACACACAAGCCTTTCCTCCTTACTCCCTGGAAAGGCCCTCCTCCCCTCCCAGTGACCCAGTCATCGGCTCTGCCTTATCCTGCAGTGGGCCGCGCCATTCTTGGCTTGTTCAAGTCCTGCATTCTCAGCAAGAAAAGGAGGAGACTGCGGAAAGGTTCTGGCTCTTGTCTGGCAGCTTCTGAGATTCAGGGCTAGGGAAAAGTTTTCTCCCAGCTCTCCTGACACTCCCTAACAACTAGGCAAACCTGTGGAAATATGGATTAGTGGCTGGAAGTGCCACTGCTAATCTCTTAGGACCCCCTGCATGGTGGACCTTCCCCTGGGACGTGTTCTCTCTCTGTCTCTGAGTTCAGCAAAGCCTGTGAGACATTGAAATACCAACAGCTCAGGGCCAGTGCACACTCCGTTTATTTGTGGTTGGGGAGACCAGTAACCTCGCCCTGTAATTCATCATCAGTTTCACTAGAGCCCCATGGCAGGGAAAAGGGGTGAGAGCAGAGCGCTCTCTCGTCCAGTGAATATGCCCAGCAGTGCTAAGAATGTGACCTGGGTTTCACTCCAGGGAAGAGGATGTGGAGAGGAAGGGGATTCCAGAGTGTCAGGGGAGGAAGGAAGCAGGAGGGAGGGGGGCAACTGGGGAGGCCGAGTTGGTGGAGCTAGGAGAAGCTGCAGAGAACTCTGGCCAGGAGGACACAGCAGTACAATTCCACCACCTCCAGACACAATCACCCACCCTTGGATTCCTGCCTGCGTAGCATTTTGTGTTGTATTCTTCCTTACTCCGCTTTACTAGCGGCATCTCTCAACCTTGGCTGCACCTTGGAATCACCTGGGAAGCTTTTTAAAGTTACTGATGACTCCATTTCACCCACAGAGATTCTGGTTCACTTGATCTGGGTGGGGCTTGGGCATGAGTATATTTCTTAACCCTCCCCCCCACTCCACCTCGGGTGATTCTAATATGCAGAATTAGAACCCTAATTTTGTGGTTATTGGGACTTCTTTACGACCTCACTGAGTAGCCAGGTCTTCCAGAAACAGAGGAAGCTGCGTGTATAGTCTTATAAATGATGCAGAGTCTCCCAAACACCAGATGTAATCACTTCAGTTCCTGTGTCACTTACGAGACTATAAAAGCAGCAACCGGACTTTTTCTCTTTTGTTTAAAGCTTCCTCACTAGGCATAGTTCACATTAGCTGAGGAAAGCTGTAGAAGACCGAAAAGACGTTTTCTGAATTCCTGAATTTCTTTACATTTTCTTCCTAAGATCATCCTGAATGACCGGACCATCCACGTGAAGCATGACTTCACGTGGGGCGTGAACGTGGAGAATGCAGCCCACCCCTGTGTGGGAGCCCCCTGCGCCCACGGGGGCAGCTGCCGACCCAGGAAGGAGGGCTATGAGTGTGACTGTCCCTTGGGCTTCGAGGGGCTGCACTGCCAGAAAGGTACACCACGGGGAGGGGAGGGGAGAGGGGACTCAGGTGCTGCTTCTGGAAGCAGAGGGAATGGACAGACCGTTTGTGGGACCAGTTGATAACCCCGGGACAGCCATACCAATTATTTTTATCAATGATGTCAATAGCATATTAGATGATGAATTATATATACACTACTATAATTATTTAATAAGAATTAAAATGCTGAAACAGTTCTGTAAACAGTAAATAAATAGTTTCCCCCCTTCCCCCAACCTGTCATGGCTCCTTCCCTGAGAATCCCCTCATGGTCTAGCTATCAAAAGGTTAACTCGTAGGGAGTTCCCTGGTGGTCCAGTGGTTAGGACTCGGCGCTGTCACTGCTGGGGCCCGGGTTCGATCCCTGGTCGGGCAACCAAATTAAAAAAAAAAAGTTTAACTCATAATATGGGTAAGGGAGTTTTCCAGGACTCGTACATCTGAGCCACTCCCAGAGCCTATCCTGACAGGTGGATACCTGGGCTTCATAGACGGATAAATATCTTGACTAAATATTTTTGACTCCTACCTGTGAATGCCGTAAAGAGAAATCTGAGAAATCTTGCCGAGTAGGGCAAAATATGAGTTGTACGTTAGTTGCTCCGAACAAAAATATGAATAACCTTCTGTAGACTGCTATTTTCCATGCTGTATATGTTTCCTCTGTACCTCAGTTTCCTCATTTGTAAAGTGGGAGTAATAGAGCAATATTGTCTAGCACAGAGAATTGTAGCGTAGATTAAGTGAGGCAAGGCATATTCCTTAGAAGAAGAATGAGGCAGCGCATGTTCCTTAGAAGAATGCCTGGTAAGTACTCAACCAATATTAAGCATTATTATTCTTGGTGAGAAAAATAAAATGCATCAGCAAGTGCTGTGAGCTGCTCAGCTTTCAACCTGCCCTTGTGTGAAAGCAGAGCAGGTCCCGGACCACAGGCCCTGCTGGACTGAGCTTTCCACACCAGCTCAAGGAGGCGGAGGCCACGGTGGGTCCGGAGGAGGCCTGCATTGTGCAACTGTGTCATGTCGGGCCACGTGGGCCTTCTTGTTAAAATGCCAGGTGACTTCACCTGTCTGGGAACTAATTAAAAAAGGTAGACAGGCCTGAAGGAAAGAAGACAGCCATCCTAAGTGAAGGAACGTGCTCTTTCTCTTTCCTATTTGTTTCCAGGTTCCTGATTTTTATTAGAAGTGGGGTTTAGAGGAAAACAGGTAGATATTTCGGTACATGGGGTGCTAGGAGAGCTTGTTTTGCAGCAGTCTTGGAAAATATGAAAGGTGCCAGTTTTCCAGCTGGAAGACTAAGTAGCAGTATACTGAAATGAATTTTGAAACCTGCATGGCAAATCATATGAAATATATTTATTAACATAGCTCACCTTGGTGACGAACCACCAAAGAAGAAGAACATTTGTGAATGAGCCTGATTATAATTCTAACGAGCAAATCACTGTTTAGCTAATAGCATGTACTTGAAGAGGTTTAGCTCGAGTGGCCCGTTCATTCAGAAAACTGGATCTGGATTTCACACATCAGCATTTGAATCTCCTAGGTCTTCAATTTTACTGCAGGCAAATTCAAGCTTGCTCCTGCCTTAAATGCTAACACTAATGGTCAATATATAGAGTCCAAGCTTAAGTGAACATTTAGCTTTGGGAATTAAAGGAGGAAGGAAAGGATAATTTGTGATCTTGTTAACCCTCCTTTCCCGTTACAGAACATTAGTCGTACAGATAAAAAGTGCTCACGTGTATAGTTTTGTAACTATAGGTTCAGGTTCAATGAGAAATAAATCTCCCCAGAATGAAGAGTCAGATCGCTGATGAGGGCCTGGGCCTCCTGGCAAGATCCAAGGGAATGGACAGTGGCAGGGGGGATCTGGGGGGCTTTTAGGGCTCTTTTTCTGCAACATCCTAGGCTAGAGCCAAGATTAAAACACAGACAGAACATCAGCTGTCCTTGTGTTATATCAGTATTTCCTTGTGCTTTGAAATAAAGATGGTGTTTCTGGCAAAATGGCAGCTGTTGCCAATCCTAAGAAGATTCATATATAAGAGGCATGGCCTGTATCACATAATTTCTTCTCCTGTTATATGGCTTGAGAGGATTAATGGGACTCTGGGTGCAGGTTAGGACTGTTAAGGACAATTTTTCCAGGCCCCAGCAGGCTCTCAGAGGTGCACACTTACCAGACAGACTTTTGAGGTGAGCATCTAGTCCTGAGTAAGGATCAGAAATAAAGGGAGGAGAGCTGGTTCCACAGAGATGCAGGAGAACAGTCTAAAAGTTGGGGTATATTCTTCGTGAGAAAGACAAAGAATGGTTAGAAGCCATCCTTGGTTGTCAAAGAGAATCCTGTCTGATCCAGCAAGGTGATTCTTAGCCTCATGTATTTAAGGGTTGTTTCCCTCCCTGATTAACAGATCATGCTTCAAAAGCATGAACCTTTCCTAGCACTCCCCACAGAAGTTAAACCAGTCCTTTTACAGTGGGCAGCATGTTGTAGAAATCCCCAGCGCCAGGCCTCGCTCAGTCCATACCAAGGCGCACCTTCTCCGTCAGGAAATTAGCTTCTGGGATCCTCAGTGAGTCTGGTTCTTTCTACCCTCCTCAGAGGAGAATTCCACTGGGACCCTAGTCGGGAGATTGGAAACTTGTTCTCACCTCTTGGTGGTGCAGACGGGCTGGGGCCAGAAACTCAGACAAATCCTGGAGCGGTCCAGGCTCCCAGACCATCAGGACATTGAGGGGGTTTTGGGACCCCCGTCCTGCCCTTTGTCTCTGGCAAAATCAGAGGCAGGAGCAGAGCCTGAGCCCAGATGGAGGTGGGCACCGGGCTCCCACTGAACTGCAGGAAAGTGAGCCTCTCTGTCTCCAACTGGGGCAGGAGGAGCCAGAGGGTCTTCTAACTCCCAGCCACGACTTCAGGTACCAGCAAAAACCATAGGGCTTGGTGGTCCCCTCACCATCCATTTGGGGGCTGTCACTCTTAGGTGCCTTCTTCCACCTCAAACCTCAGCACCCCATGCTGTACCCCAGTACCGAGGCCCTTTTCTCATCTCACCAGAGGGGTGTCAAAAAGCCGCCCTCCTCAAAAAATACTCCCCATCCTTAGAGATTTCTGTCTTCTTTCTGCTCGCATCCAAATTTACCCACCTGTGTCCCAGTCCCTCAGGGCTCTTGTATTTAAGTTACTAACAAGTTAAAGAAGAGTTCCACGAAGCACATGTAAAAAATTAAGTTCCAAGGAATACTGATGGCTGTTTTATGCTCACACAGAGAGACAGACAACATACATTCATAGGCACAAAATGGGAGGGGGCTTCTGGGGTCAAATAAATCTGGGTAATCCTGGGTAAACAAACCACTGTCTCTTCTGTGGGACTTCTCAGAGCATTTGCTATGTTCTGCGTGTCCAAGACAGGGGTGCAGGATGCAGCTGTTTCCTCCTGGGGTTCCCCCAGCCCATAGCAGACAGGCCACTTGGGAAAGAACTCTGAGCCCGGTCCTTCTTTCCCTTCCCTGCATTAGAGTTTGGACTCAGACCATTCAGGACCCTGCAGGCCACTAGATGGGGTTGTTTCTCTGTAGCAGCTGAAGCCACGCCACACTCACTACCGACACCAAAAGCTAATGGCTTAGGTCACACATTTGTCAGGGGTGCGCAGTCCTCAAAGATGGGAACCTGCCTGACCCATGCTGATCTCCCACATTCTGGACATTTTATGTTGTGTTTAGTAAATTCACATCGTATTGCTGGGTCTGATTTGGGTGATTTTTTTTTGGCCGGGGAGAGGGGTCCCAGTGCATAAAACACATAGCATCATTAAGTATGGACTATAATTTAAGAAAACTCAGTATGAAAAAACACAAGTGAATAAAACATAGAAATTGTGCATACTACAGGGAATTTGTTTTCTTTTGATGGTGTATCATAAACAATGGAAAATTTGGGGGGGGGGGTGTTCAACCTAGATGTTCCTGTTTAGATAGCTGAAGACTGGTAGTGTTGAAAAACATTTTTCTGCTGTTCTTTACTTTATGGCTGCAGAGTCAGTTTCATGGAACCAAGACATCTGCTCCAAGTAGAGCTGTCCGGCAGGGGAGGGTGCTGCCCTATGGGCGAGAGAGCTACCCATCGTGGAAAGTGTTCCCTGGGGCTGGATGGCCATGTCTCAGGGGGTTGTTGAGAGGAGTTCTGGCTGCTGGAAAAGCTAGGTTACAACACCCCAGGTCCTTCCTTCACTGGTCCTGGGACTGTATGAAGGAGCCAGCAAGCTCCCTTTAACTCGTCATGGTCCCTTGGGAATTTCAAGTCCCTGCAGTGGAAAATGTTTTGCCTAGCTTGCAGGCTGCTATTCATTGGGGTATTATTTGTGTCACCAGATGGCACGAGCTTTTAGGTCTAAATGTGAGGAAGCACCCAAAACACCTTTCGACTTGTGCCTTTGCCACGGAAAAAAAGACAATGTAGAAGAAATCAGATATAAAGGGTTAGGATCAAATATAGCTGTGCTTACAATATTTAAACAAACCACAAAGGGCCAGAAAGGGCTAGATGGTCACTTCTAGCTGTAATGTTGTAGGACGGAATTAATGTTTATCCACTCAGTGACGACACTGAGTATATTTCCACCATTTTTGTATTCAGTGGTGTCATTTCTAGAGCGTTCCCCTGCTCTTTGTTAATCACCACATCACCAGGGCTCTGGAATATTGCAAAGGGGGTGGGGCGGGAATTAGGGTGATATTTTCCACTAGGGAGAGAAAAGAGGCAGCTGGCTGGCTTATCATTCCTTTTTCACGCGTAGCCTGGAGCCAAGAAAATAAATGGTCATTGACAAGGTAAGTAACTTCAGCAAGGAGTTATTTCTCCAGGTTTAGATTAAATGGGGATCGTCAGCGCAAGCTCAGGGGAGCCTCAGAGGTGTTGGATAATTTATTACACACATCTTCTTGGCCCACCACCACCTGCGCCTCCACTCGTGAGCTGGGACTGGCGAGGCGTGTTGGGTGACTTGGTGCTAACCATGAGGAGAAAAGATTTCCAGTGGTTCCCGTTGGGAATCAGATTCACATTCCGTAAGAGGAATGTGAATTCCTGCAGGGCTTCACGAGGGCAGCAAGGCTGGTTCCCAGAAATCTGCAACCAAAGTAATTGGGATTTTACAATGACTGTGAGATTCTGACCTTCCCTGTTCTGTTTCATGCTGGCACCTGGCAGAGTGTGGGAACTACTGCCTCAATAGTAAGTACAGTGAGTCCTCTGAGAAGCTGTGACAGTGCCCTGGGCTCATGCCAGGGCAGGCTGCGGGCACAGGGCAGGCCAACCACCTGCAGAGGTAATGAGGGGGACACCCCCCCCCCCCAGGGTGGTGGGCATCCTTCCTCCAAAATCGCCGGCCCTGGGAACACACTTGTCTCCCAGCTGGACCTCGGGAAGCCCTGAGCTCCTGAGCTGGGGGGCTTAGCAGGCACCTGGACGGGGCTCATACACACCCCTTTGAGTGTCCAGGTGCAGAGCGCGTCCTGACCATTTCAAGGAGTCCAGAGGAATGATGACTATTGGCCACAGACCCACATCCATGGCCAATAACAGCAGGGACAGGCCCTGCCTGAGGCTCAGCCAAACCCAGCAGGGGCGCCGGGGCGATGTTTAGCTCTCCTCCTGTGTCAGCACTAGCAGCCTGCAGTCCGGGGCCTGCCGGCCCAGCTAAGAGCTCTCCTGCCCTCCTGCATTTCCACACTCTTCCCTCTCATCCCCCCCTCTGGCCCTCTCCTTTCTATTTCTGCTCCTCTGGGTCCTCTCTCCCAGCCTCACCTTTCCCATCCCCCTCTCCTTCCCCTGCCCGGGGCTGCCGTCCATTTTTACACCTTCTCCTCCACGTTTTCTTTTCTCCTCTTCTGGCATCTACTTTCCCCTTCTTCTTCCCTCTTCCCACCATCTTTCTACTCGTGCCATTTTGCATCTTTTTCCTTCTCTCGACTTCCTTTTCTTCCTTCTTCCTCCTACTCACTTTAAGCAGAGGAAGACAGGCCTGTGGTACAGCCCAGAATTTAAGATGCAAGAGCTGTTCATTTCAGTCTCTAAAAGGCCCTCCGGTCAGCAGGCCCTTGTCTTGGGCTGTGCTGCCTCAGAGGACAGTGAAGCAATTTCTTGGATAGTTACCTCAGAAACTGTCTTTAACATTTTTTTACTTCTGTTCTGCATTTCTTGTTTTCTTTCTTTCTCCCTTCCTCCTTTCCTTCCTTCCTTTATTTTTTTTATGAAGAGGATGGGAGCCTGCTGTGGGTGACCTGCTAACATAGGAACTTACATTTGGGGGCCCAGTGTCATTGGGTTTTGTGTTTTGCTTTCCTTCCTTCCTTCCTTCCTTCCCTCCTTCCTTCTTTCTTTTAATGTTTAGAACTCTCCTGCTGTTTGTAGTGTCAATAATTATACGTTTTCTCCCCTGGGTATAGAGTCCTTAGTTCAGTGTCTTCTTTGTACCAACAACAAGTTTTTGTGAAACTAGAACTCGTTTTATAAGCTGGCTTATTCTCTCTCGTTTTGTACATTTCTTTAAACATGAGATTCACTCTACCTTAATTTATTTAAACTGCCATTTGTGTCTTTCTAAAGAGAAAAGAGATATTGCTATAATCTCTTTAGAAGAAATCCCCTAAATTATCCCTAATTTGTGACACCAAACACAACTCCTTAGCCTATTCTTTTACTGACTGTATGGAAGGAGGAGATTCCTCAAGAAAACAAAGATGAGAAGTTGGGAGGAAGGAAACACACTTCTAAAATATTGAAAAGTAAAAAGTGGGCTGAGGGCCAGAACTGGGGAGAGTTGGTCTGGCTCATGGTCTATTGCTTTCTTAGCTGTATGATCTTGGGCAAATCCTTGATGATTTTATGCCTCATTTTCCTATTCTATAAAAATGGGAACAATCAAACCCTCCCCTTCCCCCCCCCCCCCACCCCCGCACTCCCTGCTCCTTCCTGTGATTGTGGTGAAAATCTTGTGAAATACGACACGGGGAGGTGATTTGCAAACAATTGTCAAAGCCTCATCCCCTCTGCTTCACCAGTGTCTAAGGTCATGGCTGAAAGGGCTCTGGACCAGATTGGCTTCAGCTAGAGAAATCCTGGTGGGTTTTGTTGAAGGGATTGTTTTCTCTGCCTCCCTTGGAGAAGGAGGGTTATCCCCAGCTGCTCCTCGCATGGCCCAAGACCTGCCCTTTGGCTTCCAAGAATAATTGGGCACAGTTCAAGTTTTGGCATATTGCGAGCCTTCTCGGCAGTGCTGAGACCGATAGGAGTGACGGCCAGCCCCAGAGAGGGGACAGCAGAGAGATGCCAATTACAGGCCATCAGGCCAGGCAGTCCCAAACCAGGCCAAGTGCCTGTGCAGCCAAGAGGAAGGGGCCGCCAAGTTGATAAATGTCCTACCTCCAGGAGCTGGCTTTCTTTGTATTTTCCTGCCACGTGGTGGAGTGCTGGGGTCAAGAGAGTCATGTAGCGTGTAACCTCCATTTTCTGTTCTGTCTCAGCCATCACAGAAGCCATTGAGATCCCTCAGTTTATCGGCCGCAGTTACCTGACATATGACCATCCAGATATCCTCAAGAGGTAAGAAGCTTCCACAGGCACCTCCCTTATCTCCTGGTAGGTCAATTTCTCAATATCTTTCCCAGAGCTTTTCCTTGTCTTCCGTGCCAGAAGATAGTTCTCCAAAAAGGCACGAGAATTTAGCCATAGTCCCGGGGGGAAAAACATACAAAATAAACATAGAAACTAGAACAAAACAACACAAAAAACAAACTCAAAAATGCAGCCTTTGAAACAAGCCCATGACAAACAACCCAAAGCCTTTCTGGTCCAAGGGACGTTCCCAGAGAGAGGGACGTGCCCAGCCCCGGGATTTCTAATATTCAGGCTTTGAGAAGCAGTGAGAACTTGATGCTCCCGAAGCCAGGGTTATATGAGTCCGATTCCCCAGCAGGGCGGTCAGCGTCGTGCTGCTCTGTGGCCATGGTCTGAAGAGGCCAGCCGAGGAAGGGTTCTGGGGCACCCTCCACCAGACAACAGCCCCAAGTCCGTGTCCTACTTTGCGTCTTCATCAACGAGGTCCACTGTCCTCTTCAGGCTCTTTCCAGTTCGGTGGGGGGCTCCTCAGCTCTCTTCATGTGGATACAAGAGCCTGATCCAAGGAGATGCCTGAGTCACAGCTGTGGCTTTTAATCGCTGGTGGCAGAAGCTCCAGCCCTGCTCCGGGGTCCAAGCTCCTGGTCTGGAATAGCCTATTTTACACAACATGGGAAAGACTGGCTCTAGGCAAAGTCTTCCATCGAGTGAAGCTTGGCTTTGGCGCTTTCAGTTTACCCTTTTCTCTTTCTTTTCCTTACCCCTAGCTCTTTGTAGTTTAGAGTGTGCCATCCCTCACCCTACCGCCAGCACAATCATTCTAGAATTTTTCCATCCTCTTCAGGTTGATCGCATATTCACAGACTAAGGCAATGCTTTAAGCCAAAGGCATCCAGTTCTTAGGGTGGGATTTGGTGGCTTTTCGAGGAACAAAAGAGGTTGAGAGACATTTTCCTGGGGCATTGGGTGGCCCTGGTGACTCTGGACACACACTAGACAGGCAGGGCTTTGTTTCTCTAATCCCATGTTGTGTAGATCAAGGTTGTCTTGCATGGGCCTTAGGCAAGATGGATTCCCAGCCAAGAAACCCTCTTCTTTCTTCAGCCCTTTTTCCCCAGAGATGGAAGGGTGTTCAGTCCCCAGAAACTGGGAGGGTGTGAACAGGGCCCAAGTTTCTAGCCCCCTGGTGCTTAGTGAGAGGCCCTGGGTGGTTGGGAGCAGAGGGATTTGGTGAAAGTAGGAGGTGCAGTGCCCCAAAGCAGAAAGCCCGACGGCACCTGTGTGCATATATGTAGGTGCATGTACGTGTGCATGTGTGTGAAGCTGCAGGTAAAAGTCAAGTTCGGGGTCTGTTTCAGTTAGATGCCTTTGGCTGCAAGTAACGGGAAACTCAGCTCAAAATGTCTTAAACATGAAGGGTATTTATTATTTCACATAACAAGCTGTCCAGACTTAGACTGGATCCTGAGTTGATTAATTCAGACAATCAACTGTATTATCAAAGACCCATTTTCCTGCCTTGCTATCTTCAGCATATTTTCCAATGGTTATACCCTTTGTGGTTACAAGACAGTTGTTCATAAATGCTCATTAAGTGGCTATAAATCATGGCAATATCCCATGCAAGTAAAAAAAACTTTTTTTTTTTCATGTGACTCTTTTAAAAAGGAAAGGAGTCTTTTCTAGAATCCTCCTGATAAATTTCCTCTGTCTCATTGGACAACAGTGGGTCACATGCCCACCCCTAAACCAGTCACTGCAAGAGAAATGGAACCATCGTGATTGGCTTGTACCAATCAGTGTATCCAAGGCAAGTGAGGGAAAGAAGGAAACTTGGGCAAAAGATTGGGAAAGCAGCTCTCTAGGGAACAGCCCGGGGCTGGATTGCTCTGCACCTGGCCTGGTGAAGAAGTCAGTATCATGGACCCTGCTCCTTGCTCACCACTCTGAGACCCTGCCTGGGGAGGGCAAACTTGATCTCTTCCTGTCTAGCTCAGGCTCTGGGAAGCCTTAGACAAAAGTCCCCTCCACTGTTCACTACGGAATGTAGTCTGCAGCTTCAGGGCATGTTCGTGAGACACAGGGATGGTACACATAACAGGAAAATGGACAAAGAGCTTTTTCCAGTAGTGCCATCTTAGGAGCAATATTAAATTATGTTTACTCTTATCTCACCTTTTATTTAAGGACCTCATGGTTGCTTTTCTCCTTATTGCAGATGAAACACTGGTCACTTTCTAGGGAAACTGGATCTGTGAACTAGTCTATTCCCAAGAATTGTTAAGAACATCCCAGAACTGATAGGGACACATAATCACGTGATCCTATTCCCAGCCAAAGCTGTAGGGCCGGGACCTGACCTTCCTGACCACCCTTCCTTCCTCTCATCTTCCTGTTCCTCTCCACCCTGCTTTTGCCCCAACACCCCTCGAGACCATTATCCCATCAAGGCACCTTCCTTGACTGACACTCTGCCCCTTGTCCAGTCATTCCTCCTCTGCCCTCAAGGATGTCATCTCCAGAGATAACCATCCACAGCCACGATCATAGCCCAGAGCAGCTGCCAACTTGAACCTCTTGGTAATTAAGGAAACCACTTCCTTTTGAGGAATAGGGGACACTTTCCCAAGGACCTGTGAGTGGTAGTACAGGAAAGAGGGAAGACTGAGGTGTGTATTGGGGGTGCAGGCTGGGACCGTGGCATTGGCCACAGTCTGGCTGATCTGTGACTCATCAAATGCTCTCTTGTGGCATTTGACCACACCTGGGGAGAGAGACAGACTCCAAACTGCAGAATGAGGAGGTCAGACCTTTAGACCCAGGGCATGACTTGTGGTGGTGATGCCTTTTCTAATCTCCTGGTAGTAAGAGTCAGAAATGTCAGATTATCTTTATAATTGGCAGACAAAACTGGGATTCCTCAGAAATGAATGTTGGTTGATTTGATGTAACTATTTGTGTATTTCCTCCAGGGTGTCAGGATCCAGATCAAATGCATTCATGAGGTTTAAGACAACTGCCAAAGATGGCCTGTTGATGTGGAGGGGAGACAGCCCCATGAGACCCAACAGTGACTTCATTTCCTTGGGCCTTCGGGATGGAGCCCTGGTGTTCAGGTAACCCCTACTCCAGCTGCTTTCTACATCACCTTGCGATTTTTCTCAGACAGTACAGATCACGCCAAACGGAGGGTTGCAGAGGGAGCCAGAACACAGTCTGCTAGAATGAACAGCTGCCTGCAGCTCCGAGTTAATTTGAGGCTCCTGGTCTTTCTTTCCAATATCCATCCCTAGAGCAGCAGTTGGTCAGCTATAGCCTGACGGCCAAATCTGGCACACCACCCATTTTTGTAAATGAAGTTTTATCAGAATACTGCCACCCTCATTCATTTAGGTACTGTCAACGGCTGCTTTCACGCGACAGTGATACACTTGAGTAGTTTCAATAGGGACTGTATGACAAAGCCTGAAATATTTATTATCTGGCCCCTTAGAGGAAGATTTTGTGACTCCTGTTCTAGTATGTTACTGCCATATACGCCCCACTTACAAATTAGGAAGTAGTCGAAAGAGGACTTTGATCCTGGCAAGCATGGACTCGGGGACTTGGCCCAGTGCCCTCCAGCTCAGGAAGATCTGAAGATTTAGTCTCGAGACCTTTCTTTATATTCTGACTCTGCTCCCTATTCACTCTGGAGCCTTGGGAAGGAGAATGCCTGCTTTTTCCAGTCTCCCACTGCAAAGAACAAAGCACAGATTCATATCTCAATAGGGCAACCCAACATTTGGATTTTTAAAAGTGCTTCTTGGGTGATAACAGATAAGCCAGTTCCAGAAGTTCTAACATCTTTTACGTGAGTTCAGACTGCTCTCAGATTTGTCAGATGGGTACCGATGAAGTAGCTAAAGGATTACCCGGACGACTTCTCACCACCAGAAGCTGGGTGGCAGCTGGGTGCCGGCGGGATTCCCAAGGGGCAGGCCCCAGCTGTGTAATATGAAAAAGCTTCTCTAGAGATTGTGATAGCACAGCCTCACTCGAGGTTAGAAATATCTTGTTTAGACCAGTGGTTCTCAAACTGTGGTCCCCGGACCCACAGCATCAGCATCTCCTGGGAACTTATTAAAAATACAAATTTTAGGCTCCACCCCTGACCTACTGAACCAGAAAAACTCTAGAGGTGGGACCCAGCAATCTGTTAACTGTTTCTCCACGTGATTCTGACGCCTGCTAAGGTCTGAAACCCCTACTCACCATCTGTTCCATGGCGACAGGAGTTTCTCTGGCTTTCCCTTCTTTAATCCCCCCTCTGGTGACTAGCACAAGTGTTCACTAAATGATATGGAATTAATTGGAATTGAAATAGATGAAAGTGAGAGCGGAACTGCAGAGGAGATAAAGGCTTAATTGTGGGGCTTCAGTGGGTCATGCGCTGGGATTGCCGACAGCCAGGGTAGAATGCTGTGTCTTTGCAATTCGAACAAAAGGCATTTCGAAAGGAAATGTCACTTGTCCAACACCACGCTTGCCCCTACCTAGCAGAGCGCGCTCAGCGATGCGGCCCTATGGTTGTTGGGGACTTTGGGGAGCCGAGTGTGTGGTTGAAAGCTGGAGAGAGCAGTTCTCACCACCTCCGTCCCCTCCCCCGGGCCCTGAGGTCAAATGCTGAGCTCTTCACACCCCAGTTTCAGGCTGGCTGCCGCAGAGCCATTTTCTTGTGGTTTTCCTGTGGTTAACCTCGCCAAGGCCTCAAGTACTTGATTGTGCCCAGAAAAGGGAACTGAAACAGTAGCTCAGCCGTGGGTGGGAGGCCCAACTTCCCCCTAAACCGCCAGCGAAAACCCAGCTGGACAGGGAAGCTTGATCTGCTCGGGGCCCCCTCACAGCCCCCGCTGGCTCTCACACCCAGCCCTGGGCAGACCCCCAGGCCCCGGGGCACCCTTCTTACAACTCCACGCCATCCCGATGTATTTCTTTTCTTACCATCTCTTTCTCAGGTTTCTGGAAATAGGCCCCGTGTTTTCCTCTTAAGCCTGGAGTTCTGGCTGTGCTCTGCGTAAAGGGCACACCACCGGAGGCAGGCAGACATCTGAACTCTTCCCTGGGCCCCAGGCCCGGCGCGGCTGCTTTGCTGCATTTCCTGCCTCTGGGCAGCTACTCCCCCCAACATTACTCACCCAACACAGAAGTATGGAAGCCCTGCGGGAGGCTGGGCACAGAGAGGAGTCGGAGTGTGGCCACTGGTTTCAAATTGTCAGCATACAGAGAGTCAGCTGCGGGTCTCGTGTTAGAGGTTACCGGATTCCTGGGCCCACACCCAGAGGTGCTGGTGGAGGAAGTCCCGCTGAGCGCCAGATCCTCATTGGAAGCCATCAGGAACCACCACGCCCTGAGAAACAGGGTCTGAAGTGGTCACAAGCATGGGCTTCAGAGTCAGACGTGCCGGATTCCCACGGCCACGTGATCTCCTGCAAGTTACCCGACCTCCGTAAAAGGAAACGGTTAGTCATGAGGACTGAATGAGTTAATTCATAGAAAGGGCTTAGTGCAGGGCCTGGCATATCTAGTTATTAGTGATAATGATTACCCCTGATCGGGTGTTTTCTATGTTCTAAAAACTCTGATCGCTAACATATGTCAGGAAGTTGGCACAATATATCTACTAAATAAAACTTAGCTATTATTATTGTTATTGTTGTTATTAATCTGAATAAGGCCCTGCCCTCAAGCAGCTTACATCAGTGGAACCTAGAGGGTGAACTGATTGATTGGGTAGATGAACTGTTTTTGAGGTTTTGGTGTTTGATCCAGGTCCAAAGCAAACAGTAGGAAACCTAAGATAATACAATATAATCTCAGCTTTCTTCACCTGAATGCTTGTCCTTTTGCTAATTTAGTGCTCAAAGCACTTCAGCCAGAGAATAAGGAAAAACAGTGGAATTATAAAAAAAAATTATGTATGGTTTTGGTGCAAGGTTAAGTAAAAGAAAGGGAATCGAAGTGCTCAGCGAAGAGTGTGGTTTTTGCTGTTTGTTTTGTTTCATTTTGTTTTATGATTATGTTTAGGGCATGAAACCAGGTGTGTGAATATCACTTTATGGGCGATCTTTCCCACTAATTTTCCATGTGACCTTGATAACCTTTTCATGCAGCAGAGAAAGGAAAGCAGTCTGACATTAGCAAAGTACCCTGTGCTATACTTTAAAGGAGGCCTAAGTATAAGTGCCACCATAAGGACCCCACCTGATGGCATTTCCTGGTGGCCCACCTTGGTGCTCAGCCTCCTAGCCTTTCGTGAGCACCAAATTGAGTAGGTACACTTGGATCAGGATAACCGATTCACACGAACCGGATACACAGGACATTGATTGATAGAGAAACCAGGCGTGCATTTATTCATTTATTCGTTCATTCACATGTTTTTACCTTTTTAAAAAAATTGAGGTATAACTAAGTGAAGTGAGTCAGAGAAAGACAAATATTATATGATATCACTCATATGTGGAATCTAAAAAAAATGTGACGCAAATGAACTTATCTACAAAACAGGAGCACACTCACAGACATAGAAAACAAATTTATGGTTACCGAAGGGGAAGGGGGTTGGGAGGGATAAATTAGGAGTTTGGGATTAACAGATACACAGTTCTATTTATAAAATGAACAACAGGGTCCTACTGTATAGCACAGGGAACTATATTCAGTATCTTGTAATAACCTATAATGGAAAAGAATCTGAAAAAGCATATACATAGACTGGTGGTGTACACTTCCCTGTACACCAGAACCTAACTCAACGTTGTAATTCAACTATAGTTCAATTTTTAAAAAATTGAGGTATAACGTACATAAAGTGCAAAATACTAGGTGTACAGCTCAATACATTTTTAAACTTGTAAACACCTGTGTAACCACCACCCAGAACAAGGTATAAAACATTTCTCCACCCACACCCAGGAAGGCTCCCTCATGCCCTCTCCCAACGAAGGCAACCACTATTCTTGGTCATTTATTATTTAAAAGAAAGAGAAGTTCCAGGGTGATGTATCAGGTGTCTGGGGGAGCAGGAGGTTATTCGGAGGGTCTGAAATCAGAGAGAGTCGAGGGGGGTTGGAGAGTCAGGCCAGAGATGTGCCAACTGGGCCACACCACCACCTGCAGTGATGGCTGAATTCCTGTCTGCTGGGTTCAGCGTTTGCTCCCTTGAATACAATCTGGCTCATTGCATGAACAAGCATGTTATCAGGCTGGAGAACAGGAGAAGAAGGCCCGTCCTTTGTCCGAACACAACTGAAAAGGTTTCTATTCACTGGATTACAATCACATTCCAGTCTAGTGCCACTGCAGCTATACCCAAGTCACCTTGATTCTGAGACCTGGGTGTTTCTGGACGTTCTGGTTACATATTTACAGCCTGTTGGTTTACTCTCACACATGACCACTCTTCCAGGAGAGGCTTGATAAGTTTATCTCTTGGCGGCAACTTTCTCCTATTGCTAGTTCCCCCAGGTTGTATTGTTTGACGCTATATCCAAGCTGCATTAAGTACTGCATATATTGGGGGCGGTGGGATTATTTGTTTGGCTCCTACTATGTGCTGTGCTCTTTACATATGTTATCTTACTGAATCTTCCCTAAGATCCTTCAGGGAAGGTATTATTACCCCATTTCACAGATTAGAAAATTTAGGCTCAGAGAAACGAAGCAAATTGCCCAAGATCACAGAACTAGTAATTGGCGAGACTGGGAATTGAGGCAGATTCATCTAATCCAAGTGTCTAGGCTCTTTCTATCACCCCGTTCTGCCTCTCATAAAAGCCCACATAGTAATTCAGCCCCAGTAATTCAGCTGGTTGGTTTCTGCCAACCAGCTCTCAGCCCTGCCTTATACTCATTCATTTCTTCAACAAGCATTTGGCCACTAAATAATGAAATCTGAAAATTCCACCTCCAGGCTGCTTCATACAAGGAGACACTTGATGTGGGAAAATTCATTAGAAAACAGTGGATTTTTCTGGGTCAGAGCAACAGCTTTGTCTCAGAGTTTGTCAAGTCACCCGAGTTCTATTCTTGGTTAAATGTCGATGGGCTGTGTGACTTCTTTGAGGCTCCAGTATTAAAGAAAGGACCCATAGTGCTTTCCCTGGGGAAAGCCAAAGCTTTCTATTCTTGCTCTTTTCTTATACTGAGTGCATGCAAGAGCTCAGTGACTAATGCGGGTTTCCTCTCAATATTCCTATTTCTTGGCCAACGAGCTAGAGAAGAGACATGTCCTCTTACAAGATGAGAAGAGGGTTGTCCAGGTGGAATACATTTTCCTTCAAAAGCATGATTACATAGGCTTTATTATTTTATCAAGGGGAGGTCTAGGCAGCTGGTCCAGTGCCCGGCCTAGAATAGTCACTCACCAAATATTTGTTGTATTGAGTTAAATTAGAATAATCGAATGAACAGTGGACTAAGAGGGTTATTTCTCTCTGGTAAACAACATATGCATGTCTTCTGATCCCCTTAGCATATCACAGTATCTGGCAACTGAAATAGGAAATAGAAAGCTACCGAGTAAAATGTGGCAGGGTGGGAGGCAGGTAAGACACCAAGTTCAAGTCCTATACGTTAACTTTGAGATTTTAGGCAACTTCCCATAAATTCTTTGGGGTTCAGCTTGCTCTGCAATGTTTTGTTCTGTTTTGTTTTTTGAAAAGTAAAAACACATGTATTAGTTTCTGAGGACTGCCCTAACAAATTACCACAAATTGGGTGACTTAAAACAATAGAAATGTATTCTCGCACAGTTCTGGAGGCAAGAATTTCAACCTGGAGCTGTTGGCAGGGTGGCTTCCTTCTGGGGGCTCTGAGGCAGTCTGTTCTATGACTCTCCCCCAGGTTCTGATGGTTGCTGGCAATCCTTGGTGTTCCTTGGCTTATAGATGCATCGTTCCAGTCCCATCTTCATGTGGCGTTCTTCTCTGTATGTCTTTGTCTATGTGTCCAAATTTCCCCTTTTTATAAGGACACCGGTCATATTGGATTTAGGGCCTCCCTAACCCCATATGACTTCCTCCCTAACCCCATATAACCCCCGTATAACCCCTCGTAACTAATTACATATGCAAAGATCTTGTTTCCAAATAAGGTCACATTTTGAGATTCTGGGTGGACATTAATTTTGGGGAGATACTATTCAACCTAGTATTGATACACCACATTACAAACGATAAAGCCCTTTTGTTCCTTATGCTCTAATACTGTACATAGAGCCTAAAATAAATCAACCTTGAGGACATTATGCTAAATGAAAAAAGCCAGTTACAAAGAGACAAACACTGTATGACCCTACTTATACAAGGTACCTAGGGCAGTCAAATTCATAGAAACAGAAAGTAGAATGGTGGTTGCCAAGGTCTGGGGGAGGGCGAAATGGGAAGTTGTTTAATGGGTAGAGGGTTTCAGTTTTATAAGATGAAAAAGTTCTGGAATTGGTTGCATAGCAATGTGAATATACTTAACACTACTGAACTGTACACTTAAAAATAGTTAAGACTGTAAACTTTACCACAATTAAAAATAAAAAACCAGTTTTGGTCACTCATGGCCTAATCTGGGGACCTAGTGTCTTTATAACATTGTTTTGTTTTGTGTTAAAGAAACTACATCCTGAGCTCCAAAGAACTTTCTCAGTGAGAATCATTTGTGAACGACCATCGGTCTGTACATCAGTGTTTTATTCTGTTCTCTGTCTTGTTCTTCTCCGACGCCTTTAGCTATAACCTGGGCAGTGGTGTAGCATCCATCATGGTGAACGGTTCATTCAATGACGGTCGGTGGCACCGAGTCAAGGCTGTTCGGTGAGTACCTGCCACAGTGTGAGACAGAGCTGACGGGATGTGCTCTCCAATTCCCTTTAGTCCCACTTCCTGTTCCCCATCTTGGCCTGGCATCCAAGTATCCTTGATCCGGGTCATTAGAGCATCTCGGTACCAACTCCCACCTGTGCCCTTTACTAACACTAGCAGGCCAGAGAGGCTGAACTCCCAAATCTTCACTCATTAGAGATCTTCTAGAGAAAGAATGTCGATGGCTAAACTTGAAGAAGCCCTCAGCTTCCAGGGAGATCTAGATATCTCTAGTGAGATAAGATTTCAGGGCAGGTGGACTTTGAGGAGATCCCAGAATGCTGGGAGCCAGGTCTATACCCCACAGTAAGAAGAATAGGAAATCCAGGTATTCCCCCAAGGCAATTACTGAGCCAGATCACAGCACAGTCAACAAAAGCCATCCAGCACACAGGGCTTCCAGTCTGTTTCTTGGCGCTCAACACTTATCTGTGTGGCAGTCGGGGATCACTAGGCATTTGAAAAAAGTTTCCAGTATGAAAGATGGATATCAGAACAAATAGATATAACAAAGCAACTTGGAGGAAACAGAGACTATGAATGAAAACAATGATGAAAGCATTAATATCATCAGTGAGATAAGAGAGGCTATTAACCTAAGAAACAAGAAGTGATTGCTATAAAAAAGGAACATTAAAAGACCAATAAAGAACTCGTTAAAAAAAGAGGAAGAAAAGAAGGAGAAGGAGGAGAAGTGTGGCTGCTTTTTGGAAACCACCTTAAAAAACTGCAAAGCCCTTGCCACAGATGAACACCTCCATTCCACTGTCCTCAGAGTCACTTTTGGGTGACTCTCTGGGTCCTTTAGAAACCTCAAAGCCATTCTTCATCCTCCCTGAGAGTAATCTTCTACCAACAAAGACTACTGCATTGGCTTCCCATTGTGCTTAGAATAACATCCACACTCACCATGTGTCACCATGTCACCACCACCCCTCCTGTTAAAGTTCTTCTCTGGTTCCCTCTCACCTTCAGGATAAATTCTAACTAAGCTCCTTATGCCCTTCACCATCTGCTTCTGGCTTCATCTTTTACTACTCTGTTCCCACCTCTAGAATTCTGTATGCTCAGTCTGTACCAACCCCCATGTCCTTTCTCTCTTTGTCGTTGCCACTTCCTGTCTGCATTAGCCTTCTCCTTCACCTGACCCACCCAGCCTTCAAAACGCATCTCAGAATCTTTTTTTCAGAAGCTTTCCCTGGGCTTCTGTTGTCATCCTGTAGAATTCCACAGCTCCCGGCCATTCTTCTACCATAGAGTGGTGACACTGTGGCATCACCGGCAATTTGATTTTTTGTTTGTCTTAGGAATTTCGGTGGTTTTTTGTTTGTTTGTTTTTGTTTGTTTCATTTTGGCAGCTCCATCATTTAGTATAGTGCCTGGTGCTTAGTAAGGATTTCAATAATACATTTGTATTAAAATGAATGCATGATTGAATTAGTGAATGAAGCTCCAAAAAATGGTGGCGGTTTTTACAGGGATGGCCAATCAGGAAAGATAACTGTGGATGACTATGGGGCCAGAACAGGCAAGTCACCTGGCATGATGAAGCAGCTCAACATCAATGGAGCACTGTATGTGGGTAAGTGACCTTGACCTTTGACGAAACCTAAATTATGCCAGTGCATTTTCTTCTTAACCTTCCATTTGTCATGCTGGGGCTTCCCAAAGCTGTGTACTTCACTGGATCAGTCAAATACTTGGAAATCAGGAAGCTCTCCAGATATTCCATTCTTCCATTTTCTGAACTTCTGACTCATGGCTGAGGGGTCAGGAAGCACTTAGATGCTTTTGTGCTGTGGACTGATCCACCAGGAAAACCCTGCTTTTCTTGTTTATAGAACAGGAACCTGCTAAATATAGCTCCTTGAATTCTCCCTGAGGAAGGAGGATCTGTCTTTCCGGCCCCCTCAGAGTTAGAATGAGTGGTATTTTTGTAAATAGCTTAGAACCCACTAACGCTGACACATCAACATGAAAATATACCTCTATCTGTATGATATTTCCTAAAAGTGAACTTAATCGAAAGCATTCAACATCAGTGTATTTCTCTTGGTTTAAGATAACATCACCTCTTACCACACATACTACATTTTGTTGACATTATACATTTCAAAATTTACCAGGTACTATTTGGTTTTAAGTGGTCAACTAGGTCAGAAATCACTTATGAGGTGGATACTTATAGGCTCTGATTGTGTATCAAATTGATCCAAGTCAGCTTGTTCCTGCAAGGACAATTATAAATTAGACAGCTGCGATGTCCTGAGTTCTAGGTACCGCAGCCTCACCTATCCTGTCAGCTGAGGGACGCCTTGGTCAGTAGACACTCAGGCATACTGAAGAGACATCCTTCCCTTTGACTCACGTCATCTTCCTTTGGCTTCCTGGCAGGTGGAATGAAGGAAATTGCTCTGCACACTAACAGGCAGTACATGCGAGGCCTCGTGGGCTGCATTTCTCATTTCACCCTGTCCACCGATTACCACATTTCCCTCGTGGAAGACGCCGTGGATGGGAAAAACATCAACACTTGTGGAGCCAAGTAACAGCAGTTGGCTCTGCCCAAGGGACAGAACCTTCTATCCTGAGAATCCTGGGGGCCCCAAGACCTTGCCTGACACTACACACAGAGGCATGGGGACCAGGTGTGTTTCCTCTCATCAAGGAGCAAGTACCCCCTGATGGGAAACTAGGACCGAGACAAGAGTCCCTGGGTGGCCTTTCCTGCTGACATCCTGTGGGCCAAACCCAACGGAATGCTCTGTGTAGGAAGCGTCGGACTTTGTCCATTGAATGTGTAGTGGCCACCAGAGATCACACATCACGGCGAATTTCCGAGCCTGTCTGCTGTAGCTCAATGACTGTGTTGTGATTCATAGTTTGTAAGAAAAAAAAAAAAAAGAAAGGAAAAAAAAAAAGAGAGAGAGACCCAAAGGGCAGTATTAAAATACTTCTCTCCTCCCCTGACTCTTGACACTCTTACTGACAGCAGAATGACTGTAAGACCTTGAACCTCAAATTTCTCTACTTTGGTCCATGAATTACTAGGATTAACCCCTTCCCCTCCTCACTGGCTGGTTCATTATGCTCTGACTATGAAAATAAGGATTAAGGGAGACTAGAGATAGAATCATAATTATAAAGCTGCCCCCCCGAAAGTTTACCTTTAATGAGAAATCCGTACTTTTTATAATGCAAATCTAAGAAAATGGGCGCCATGACTTTGTAGCTGTCCTTTTGTATGTGTATATTTTTATAGCTACAGATTGTCCATACAGTATACTTTTGCAAGTTTGGGTGGACAGCCCTGAATTCTTTGCACACTTCCTAAGAATTTTCTCCCAAAGGAGACTTGTCTGGGCCCTTTGTGGCATCAGCAGAGCAGGGTAGGTAACTTGGGGTGGGCACTTCGGGGAGCTGACGGTTCTCTCTCGGTAAATGGTGACTCAAGGAGGTGACTGTGAAGCTTCCAGAATAAGCAGATGGAAAGGCACATGTGTTACTGAGGTGGGTCACTGTCATTCTGGTTCTAAGTGGGGGGGTGTCTGTAGTGAACTTGAATAAAGAAGATGAAGAAGGCTACAGCACGTTCATTTAGTCGTTCGTTCACCTGTGGAGGGGTTACTGATACCTCCCGAGGCGGTGTCTAGAAATGGACACGAATACAGTCAGTGTTTCTCAGGCTGAGCTGGGGGCGCCCTCAGCCTGGTCTGAGCATCTGGGCAAGAACCAGAGAAGCGGCGCTGCTTCCTTCTGAGCCATCACAGTGCCACTTTGCTACTCACGCGATGACCCCGGAGACAGCTGGCTCACTGGCAGATCCCCATGGCAGGACTTGCTAAGGGCAAGTGAGATGAATGCTGCCACCAGAGAGGAGGGAAATGTGACCCACCTCACACAAGCGCCTATAATTAGTCTCATCATGACTCTGCCCTTGCTTGTGCAGCAGGCGGTCAGCGAAGGCTTTGAGCTTTGTGCCAAGCACAGTTTTAGGCACATTAAGGGTTCTAAAAAAATGAATAAATAAACTAGAGACGTTCGCCTTGAGCTTCACCCTTCTGCCTCCTGTCTTTGGGAACCTTCGATGACCAGGATCCTTCCTCTCAGAGCAATGATGGTCACGACAACAGCAATTCATCCTCTCCTGCGTATGTCACCTGTGAGTGCGGTGTGGAGAAAGCCACGTGGTAGAGAGTGGGTGTACCACCTCCCTGTCACCCTCACCTCAACACCGTCTCCTTGGAGACATCCAGGGTCAGTGCTTCCCAAGATATAATGGAGTTGCTTTCACAACTCCAATTGATTCACATTTTGAATCGATTGCCTCCAGTCCAAAAAAAAAAGTCACGGTGATTTTGTCAAAACGTCCAGTTGAGCTGAAGCCAGAAGAGTTGTGCTGCGGATGGGCTGTTGTTCCGTGCAAGTGTCATCCTGAGAAAAACACGGTAACCCGGGGCTGGGGACCCGGGAGTGATGAGGGTGATGAATTGCCTTTCCCTAGGTGGGCTAGGAAAAGAGGGGTGACACGTGATGAAGTCAGAGCCGTAGAGAGGCTGCAGGTGAGAAGGCAGCAGAATAGGGGGACCCAAGAGGAGCTGATCATATGGGAGGGCTCAGCGTGGGAGAACAGGGTAAGAGACAGTATATCCCAAGCTCTTTCACCCTCTCAGTAGCCAAAATTCGGGAAACATGGGATGAGTTTATAACACAGGTGGTTGGGAGAATATAAACTTTGTCCTGAAGCTGAGGGATTAGACCTGGGTTCAGATGTGCAGGAGAGCCAAGGAGAACGCAGCCTGGTTTTGTGGGTCCCCCGGTTTCCTCTCTAAGTGTATCTGCTATCTATCGCCACAATAATGCTGCACGACAAACAACCACAGAACTTCAGTGGCATACCGCAAGATGTGCTGATAGCTTCCGTGCCTCGAGTGGTCAGCTTGGCATTTCTGCTGATCCTGGCCGGGCTTGACTAGGCGGTTCTTCTGGTCTCAGTGGGACTTGTTCACATGTGTAAGGTGGCTCGCTTATCGTAGCCTTGGCTGGGATGGGGAGGTGACTTGGGTCTGCTCCACCCCTCCTGCTGGGACCCGTGAGCTAGCCTGACATGCCCTTCACTCGGTGATGGAGGAGGGTGAGAGCACCGGAACTGAGGTCTAAGGCGTTTTACAGCCTAGGATTGGAACTGCCTCATGTCACCTTTGCCACATTGTGTTAGTCAAAGTCCGTACATTCGAGAGATGAAGAAATAGACTCTCTCTCCATTGTGAGAGCAACTGCAGAGTCACCTGGCACAGAGCATGGATTCAGGGAGGGTGGAGAATTAGGGCCATTAGCGCAACCAATCCACCACCGCAAGTCCTGTGCTGTTGAGGAAATGGTGCAACAGGGATGAGGCGGCCCCTGACAGGAGTTCATCCGTGGGATCCCTGGGGCTGCGCGGAGGCCTGGGAGGTTGCAGTCACGGGCCCCGCGGGGGGAGCAGCGTCCGCCTCTTCCAGCCCTGCCTGCTGTGCCGCTGCTGTCCCCCCTTCGTCCACCTGCTGCCTGGTACCTGGCAGCCGCGTTGTCGTTCTGAGGAGGAGGGCCTGGCAGGGGAAGGGATCTGCGCCATGGCTTCTGGGCAGCGGCTCTGTGGAGGGGCATGTCGGAGAAGGCTGGCTGGGCTCTTGGCTGGAGGAAGAGGTTTGAGGAGGAGCCAGGGAGCTCGAAGGTTAACGCCATCCCTGTCCCGCCCAGGAAGGATATCACGAAGCCTGGGTTACTGAAAAGCTTTTGTCCCACAATCAGCATCTGAGGAAATTCTCCAGAACTTCCCATGTGTCCTAAGCAAGGACGGCTGGGGTGGTGTCAAGAAGGGGAATGTTCTTGCTTTTCCTACAAAAACTGACTCTCGCACCGGCACGTGCTTCCTCTAAGCTCGCCTGGGGGCTCTTTCTCAGAAAGGTCTGCGGGGTCATCTTTGTCCCCATGCTGCCCCGGGGCCCGAGGAGCGGCAGCTTGTGACCCTGCGACTCAGGCACCTCTGAGCAGCTGCCGGTCTCCCGCCCTCTTCTTTGCCTTCCATTTCTGGGCCCAGGCCTGTCCAGCCCCCAGGCCCCTCCAACACAAACGGGCCCTCTGCTTTCCACATGCCCACAGCCCAGGCTTCAGAGTAACCGGTGCTTCCCTTCCGGTTTCCTCGCCTCCCTCCCTCCCTCCACCGCCCACCTCTTCTCCTCTCCCCCTGGCAAGGAGCTGTCTCCTCCCCCGAGTGGGAGGAGGGATCTCGGAAATGTGCCCGGAGCTGGCGGGCCCAGTGCTTTCCACTTGGAGGAAGTGCTGCATTTTTCACCTTTCACCCAGAAAAATAGGATTCTCAGCAAGCTTGTTTTTAGCACAGAGAGCTCCCAAAGGAAAGAGAAGAGCGAGAAGGAGGGGCTCGCAGCCCCTCTCAGAGCTCTGATAGCAAGCCCCCCCGCAACCAAGGCTGCTCTCCCCTGGGAGGGAAGCACCAAGGGGCAGCCTGCGGAGGCCTGGCTGAGGGCGAGAATAAAGGCAGAGAATTCCAGCTCCACAAGGAAAGACGATTCATCCTTGAGGAGAGGGGCTTGGACGGAGCATTTACTGCTTGCTTCCCAGTCCCTTCCTGGTCTCTTCTAGGAACCCTCAGCCGCTGCCCTTGCAGGTGGAGGGGCGGTAAGGTGTGTGCTCTGAGATAGCCAGTCCCTTAGCTGAGAAGGGTGTGTGCTTAGCTGGTCAAAGGCAGGAAAGAAGAGCTCTAGGACTACCATCCAGAAGGAGCCCAGAGGGACGAGGGCTGCCAGCACGGAGTCCAAGATCAGAATCCAAAGTAAGGGATTTGTGCTGCTTTCAGCCCGGTCTGCATAATTACTTGCCAAGATGGAAAAGGGGGGCCATTCAACTGCATCAGCACTGGGTATTGTTCTACAGCTCGCACTAAACAGACAAGGGAAATATCAGTGGCCCTGCCTCAGCCTCGGGGAGGCCGTGGAGTACGAGGTCTGCAGGCATTTAAGCTGGTGCGTCCTGGTGGAAGTGACAGGCTGTCATTAGGAAGTTCCAGTTTACAGGTGGCTATATTCAGGCAGCTAAATGACTAATCCAGTTCAACAGCATGGTCTGGCTGCTGAGACAGGCCCTGTGAGTAATTGCACTTCAACCTCATGTTCAAAGAATGTTCACATATTTGATCTCAGCAACAGCCCTCCTTTGATGACAGCCAGAGCACATGGGCAAGGCCAGTTTGACTCACAAAGACAAAAGCCGGCCAGAAAGACCAAGTGACTTGCTCCTGGTCCTTCCACAGCATACAACCACGGTGCTTCACTGTGGAACTTTTCTACCCCTTACCCAGCCTTCAGTCAGATGCAGCGGCCCGTGGACCCGAGGCTTGTTCAGGGGCATTCTGGGGCTCCCTCCGGTTAGCTGTCATTGGCAGGAGAGTCTTGTGGGTGAGGGGGATTTGGGCAGAGGCCAGTCCCCTAGTGTCTGCCTGCTGGGCTCTCATCACAGCTCCAAGTCTGCTTTCTTCCAAAGCTCTCCCGTCGCAAGGATGCCGGGTTGAACAAATCTGAAAGCAGAGACCAGAGCCGCTCCGTTGGAGAGGGATTCAGGGCCCCCGACAGGCAATGAGGTCTGGGCTTGAAGTCTTTTCCTTCTCTCCTCTGGCTTCTCCTCCACAAATAACCTCCAGCACTCAGGGGAGTTGCTGCAAGCTATTTCCAAGCAGTGGTGTGCTCCCCTGGGCCCCTGCCCGGCCCTGGCCAAGCTGAGAACAGCAAGAGCAGGGCAGGCAACAGAAAAAAACTCCCTGCCTCTCCTCCTCCTCCTGCCCTTGCTAAGACGTCTTTATCCTAGAAAGTGCACAGCTCCCAGGAGCACTCGCCTTTTCCTGGAAAGACGTGCGAGAAACTATGTGTCTCAGCGCTTGGGCTGCGTTTGCTGCCTTTCTCGTTGTCTCTCTTTGTCTCTCTGACTTGCTCAAGATCCAAAAGGTTTACCAAGGCACAGAGATCTTTGAACATGTGGTAAGGCCTCCCCCCCATGTCCCAGCTGCCCACCTTCAAGCAAGGGCCCGGCCTGGGGCTCTGGCCGCCTCGGACAGCCTGGTGCTAAGGGGCTGCACCTCCAACTTGGCTAAAAGGGGACTTGGATGGGAATATCTGTGAGAAGGAAGGCCAGGGAAGCGCAAGGAATCTGCACATCTACGCTCATTTAGAAACAAAAGCAACGGGCACCAGGCCAGAGGATTAGCTATGGAAAGCCCTGCTAGGAAACTGGCTGAAGGAAAGTAGAAGCAGAGTAAAGGGACCCTCAGACAAGAGGACTGTGGAGGAGAGAGGGTCGGGGTGCAAGGCCTGCTGCATGGTGACTCCCAGCCCTGGCGGCAGGCATGCCTTCCTCTCACAGACCTTAGGGTTCACAGGGCAACTGTGGGCAGGTGGGTATGAAACGGGGGGCACTGTCCAGTAGAGTAGAAAATGTGCCCAATAGTTGTCCAGGCCACATGTTCGCCTCAGAAATAGAATAAGCTGTGTGATCTCCTGGTCCAGCACCTCAGAGGATTTGCCCCTCAGGGTTGGGGCCTGATTCACGGTCACGTGACTACCTCTGGCCTGGAAGCCTGAAGTCCTCGGAGTTTGTTCGGGGGCTTTGGGGTTGTTAGGATGGGGTGGGGATGCGAAATGATTTCCTGGATCCTCACAAGCACTGCTGGAGCGGCCCCTCGTGGGTACTCACTGTATGCAAACCAACCTGGACGAGGCACCGGGGAGAACATAAAGGCCAGTGAAGTCTCTGTTCCTCAAACCAGCATCGGCCAGGCCTGTGGGGTCCTTGGAGACTCGGGCCCTCTTCCAAGGCCACTGGGCACCTGCTTCCTCAAAGCCAGCAGGAGACCGTCTTTCTGAGAGGCCCGGTCTCTCTTGTAAGAGCTCTCCTGATGAGGTTAGGCCCGCCCTGTGCAGCCTCCCTTTTCGTTAACACAGGGTCGACTGATGAGTAACCTGATTGTGGGAGTGCTTTCCCGTCATAGGCACAGGCCGGGCCACACTCCAGGGGGTGGGATTGTACCAGGTGTGTAGAGCCGGGCCCAGGAGTCCCAGGGACCGTCTGAGAATCTGCCTCCGCCAACCCTCTTCACCTCTGACCCCAGTCTCTCCCACCTCCAGACCGTACTTCACCAGAGACCTGCTTTGTTTCCTTCAAGTGCACTTTACGTCATGTGCTGTCCCATCCGAAGAATGTGCCACATTCTGTTAGTTCCCCAAACCATGAGCCAAACCAAGACTCCCAGGATAAGAGAACTTCTATTCCCAGAGACCATGGCAGTCTTTTAAAATTTCTCCTTATATCAATAAATATTGCAAAATCCTGTTTCCCCTGGGTCCTGGAACTGTCGCCAATGACTAGGGGCCCAGCTTGGATTTCAGTGGATGAGCCCTGAGCAGTCCCTGCTCCAAGCTCCTGCTGGCCGCCCCATCATCTTAGAGGAAACAGCATGTAAGCAGTAGAGCTCTGCATTAGGTCAAAATCTTCACTAGTCACTCAGTGGTGAAAACCACATATGACAGCATAGGAAAGCTGGTTTGGGAGTTCTTGAGCATCACGGGCCAGTGGCACCTAGTGTGAATTCAAGTGTGGCTTCTTAAGGCTGAAAAAAAACAGTGCCAAACAGCTTCATCTGAGTTTTAAAGTCATCCATTATTTAATGAAAAGTGTGAACAGTACAAATGTCCAGAACGCTGAATTTAAAGAATTCATCTATACTTTGGAATCTTATATATCCATGAAAGAATAATGCCATAAAATATCCTATTGATATTCAAAGATTTTCAAAATGTTCTATAAAAGAATCAAGTTCCAAAATAGAATATACAATATAATTTTATATATATGCATACAGGTACAAACATATGAAAATACGTGTAAATATATATATACATACACATTCACATAGAAAAATGTCTGAAAGGACAAAAAGTAAAACGTTAAAAATAGCTAATGCTGCATGAGAAGGTTGAGGGATTTTTTTTTTCTTTTTCCTTTTATCTCTTCTCTAGCTTTTCTTCAGTGAGTCTATAGTGCTGATTTATTGTTCTGTCCACTCAGAATATCACCTCCTTTCTTTTGGGGGACTGGTCCTCTTCCAACTCTAACTGTGTGGTACTCGTGGAAGTGGCCCTTGAATAGAACTTCTGTTGGGCCACACGACTGGACCAGCGATGGACACGTGACACAGGCCGGGCCAACCAGAGTCCTCCCTGGCAGCCAGGAGGAAGGGTGCCCTCTTCTCTCTGAATGTAAGGCTGTAGACTTGGAGGAGCCTGAAACCATGGGTCCAGCTCTTTGGGGACGTCTGGCCTGAGAGTTTTGGGTGTAGAGAAGAGGTATGTGTCAGTTCTGGGTGGAGTAGGAGACTATAGCCCAGTGCAGCCTGCAGCAAGTACCAGGGCACCTGCCCACCAAGTAAATGCCTGGGAGATGGGGCAAGGATTGTCTCCTAGAGAAGCAGATATGCGATTGTGGAAAGACAGATGGGGGCAGGAACGAATCGCTTGGTGATGCACATTGTCACTTGGAAGGATGGAGAGAACCCGACAGAGAGGGTGAAATACATTTTAAAGCGGGAGGAGGTGGGGAATGGGCAGTGGGTGGGAGAAGGGCCCTAAGCTGTGGTCACTTCCGATACAGCCCATTTATCCCCTATCTGCTCCTGTCAAAGAGATAACAGGATGAGGGCAAATCTGCTTTGAGGAGAACAAAGGGTAGCTGCATGCAACAAATACTGGAGCATCCACCATGAACAGCAGGATCTTCTCCCAGATGACCTGGGAAGACTCCTTCCTCTTCCGAGGCATGCCAGCTCCACGAGGACTGCCCTGTCTTTCCATCCTTGGAGACTCTTCCACAGGCATATCACCTCCCTGTAAGATAACATTTCTAATATCTGGGGAAACATATTAAACTGCTTTTTCTTTCGAGGCGCAATTATTCAAAGAATATTCATCAAGCACTTGTGATGCATGCGGCGGACACTACGCTAAGCTCTGTGGATGCAGCCGTTCAACTCCTGCTATCAAACGAAGCCGCTCGGACCGCGGAGAGGTGGGCGTGCTGGGAAGGCAGACGATGGGGCTCCCAGGAGCCTGGAAAGACTTACTCTGAGCAGCACCGCTTAGACGGAGACCGGAAGAAGTTACCCAAGCGAAGAAAGGTGAAGGCTACAGCATCGGGTCCCGTGGGAAGAGATCCCGTGCTTTAATTAGCAGGCCTCCTGCTGGCTAACTCCCCTCTGGGTACCTGAGAGATGTCACTAACCTAAGGTGCATCTAAGCCAGTTTTAAGGCATTTACATCTTTAAGGTGCGGGTCAGAAAGTCCGAGGTGCTCCTGAGGTTTCTCAAGGGATAGAGGAGCGAGTAACAACCCGACATCTGTTCTGTCGGGAGCGTTGTGTCCGCCACCCGCCATCCCCGCAACTGCGCAAAGGTAGGTTATCAAGACCCACAGCTGAGGCGAGAGGTGGGGGAATTTCTCCGGGGTCGCCCAGGTAGTCAGTGGTGGTGAAACTGGCCGGGAGCCAGGGCTGCGCAGCTCACACGAGGCAGCCGCTGCCCGGGGCGTGACACCTGCAGAAGCCACAGAAGAGGAAAGGAGCCACAAAAGGTGATTGAGAAAGTCAGACTCCAGGTACATCTCTGAAGAGGGTGTGTCGTCTGCACTGGTCCTTGGGCAATTTGGGGCCAGGAAGGGCCACGTGTTGTTAATGCTCTGCTTCCTCAAGGCTTCCCGCCTCTCCATCAACTCGAGGAAAATGCAGGTGGGGTGTGTGTGCAAGGGCTCTAGCGCCAGGAAGAGAACCAGACCCACCCTGCTTCTGAAGGCTGAGTCCAGAGTGAAGACCCAGCTCTGCGGCCGAGATCAAGTTGGCTGGGGACAGGAGGGGGAAAAGGTTTCAATGTCAGCTGAGACTTGAAATTCTTTCTCATCTTGCAAACGTGTAGGGATGGATAATTATGAGCTCCATGAACAGCAGTTGTACTCATTTTAACATGATTCCCACTTAACAGTTTCTATCAAAATCATCCTTAAAAGCTTTTCTTGTTTCTTTAATCTGAACGTAATTACTCTGGGATAAAAATCATCTCGGGTTTAATCCCAAATCAGTTTAAGACATCTCTTGTTATTTCAACTTCATTGGTTCTTCCAGACTGAATAAGTACTTTTAATTCAATTCTATTATTAGTCACTCCGGGGGAAGGGTAATGGATCAAATTTATAGGCCACTGAAAACCAATTCTTACACAGGCCTTTTGTAATGAACTTGTTTGTACGCTAACATTTTAGTGTAATGTTGAATACCATACATGAAAAACATTACTCATACACCTCTATTTTGCTTTCCCCTAATAACTACATCATTCCTCTCCTTTTGATCCTTTCAAACTTCCTGGGGTTGATGGTGCTATACATTTTGGCTCAAGAACTCACCATCTGGGAAACTAGATATGCACTGAGGTCTCCGTAAAGGACAGACCACATGTATGAGCTCTTAAATAGTACTTAAATACTAACATGTGTTTCACAGTTAATTTAAAATTGGTGTCTACAGTTTCTTCATAATACATCAGTTGTTACTGTGGGTGAGCGTAGGCTACAGAAGACTGAAGACTTAACTTCCCCCCTTATGAAATTCTATTTAAGATCACTTCATCCTTTAAAATTACTGAGGTTTTGCTGAATCAATGACTATATTTCCAAATTCAAAAAGTTGATAATAAAATTTTGATATATTTCTAGAATTTCAAGAAATGTTTAGGTTATCCTCAGAGGGAAAAAATGAAAAACCATACTTTAAGGACCAGTATTTATTTAGTATGTGTTTTATAATGTTGGCTCCCCACTATCTGATTATTTTATGGTAACCTGTCTGGTAAATAGAATATAGATTTAAGAAAACTTATGGAAGGTTATATCAATGGCATAGAAATATATTAAAATATTAAAAATTTAGTCAGAGCCCTATGTGATTGCTTCATAACCACTATAATTCTTATGAGACAGAACCGAAAGTATTAACAACAAAGCAGGAGCCACTTCTCCTAAGTGCTTAAAATAGGAGGAAAAAAAAAAACCCCAAAATAATGCCCAAATCTGTCAGTGTAAGTTGTAAGAAAATATATTTATTTTTTCCATGACAATACTATGATAAAATTGTTAAATACATGCATGTTTTAAAAACAAACATAAGTAACATCTTTAGAGTTAACAGCCAAGCATACTAGTTTTACATTTAAGGTGTCTTAGTAATAGGTTACTTATATTCTATGTTCTTGCTATTAACCATGTCTCCCAAAAGATATGGAAACTAAATTCTGAAATTATACAATGATATAAAATGTCCAAATTTTTCCTTCTAACAGCAACATAATCTCCAAATTTTCATAAGGTAGAAAATACTTCAGTTGTCTCTGTAAGTGGAGTTGTTTTATTCCATATTAAACTCAGACTTGTGTGAATCAGACTGAATATCACACAAATATACTGCAATCTATAGTTTGCTTCCTGCATATGTATATTTAAATGTTTCCTGATATGATTAAGCACGATTTTAGGTACAGAGCATCACAACTGATCATTCAGATTAAAAAAAAAAAGTCTGTAGTGGTAACATTTCAAGAAATGAAAAATGAAACAGTTCTGGATTTGCAGTTTCTCCCTATCTTTCAGCTACATTTGCACACACCTGACCAAACAAAAATTAGTAAACAGTTACTAGTATTTATAAAAAACTGAAAATATTTAACATATAACATCCCCTTTAAAAAAACACTCATTCTACAAACAACCTTATAAAAGACAAAAACATATCTGTTCACAGTATGTGTATTTTGTAAACAGTAATTCACTATAATGCAATTTTGAAAGTAAAAACTGGTAACTTCCTAGCATTATAAGGACCTCTGACTTGTGGCCAGCTAATGAAAGAGAAAGAAAGGTAACACACTCCTACTAGGAAAACTGAATGTTCTAAAATGACTTTACCTTTGGACATACCTTAAGGTGGCACCATCTCAAATTTAGGATGTCTCTCTATCCAGGCCAATCTTTTTCAAGCAATTCTGAATTGAAATGTAAGAAAACGCCTTGCTCCTTTTGGAGAAAATAATTGGATAAAACAAATCCCAATCCCAGGGTATCATGTAATACCTACCCTTCCACAACAGTGAATGGAATAGGGTTTCTTTTTGTGTGTTGTATTCATAACGTATTCACATTTTTCTGAAACATTATGTTGGAAGGAAAAAATTAAATTGAAGGATATATCATAAATAATAGGAAAAAGTACTGAAAATCAAACAGGGGACAGAGTATTTGAAAAATAAATTTTATGAAAATCATTATTCAGTACTGTTTTCTACGATCAACTACAAAAATACTAATGTTAAGGTTAAACCTAACAGTTAACTTGTCCATGTTTTTTAATTAAAATTGCATTACCACCTAGAAATCTTCCGATCTTTTATAATATACCACCAGAATGCTGAGGAAAAATAGTAAGTTCAGAAATTGAAAGTTACCCATTTAAAATGGAGTAATTCTTAAGGGAAGTACATTTTAAATGTATAAGGAAATTCAATACATTTAAGTGATCCATTCAATCAGGTATACAAAGTATTTTTGGCTTAAGTGCAGCATAAGGTCTATATTATTAGTTTTTTTGTTTGTTTTAAAGTTCTGATTGGCTACTGCAAAGGCAATCTTAGAAGATATATGTAAATGTAATAAAAACCAATTCTTTATCAATTAAACATTCATTTTTTTCCCCCATTCACATCTCTCAGTTTTTAGGGTATTCAGTTATAGCAACCAAAAAGTAATATAAGTTATTACTGTTTTGTATTTGGTTAGTATTTAAGAGCTTTTGAATTTATTGTTTCTACGTTTCTTCAACTAGGCACCTGCACATAGGAAAAAAAATTCAGAGGGTTTCCCTCTTAAAAACATCACTTTTCATTTTCATAAAAATGTTGCACAGTTAGAATTTGTCTTGCACAGGTAAATTCTCTTGATAACATGGACACGTATAATCCAAAATATTAACATTCTTAATAGAGGAACAAATGCTACCCATGGTTAAAATTAATAGAATCCTGTCATAACTCAGTATCATAATTATAAGAGTTTGGATATATTCAAATCACATTCCCTGAAATTTTACCATATACAATAAAGCCTGACATTTCAATGAACAGAATGTTGTTCTTTAATCCATTATCAGCATTAAAAATAGTTCCTTTGTATTATAATTAGCATGAATATGATCATGTAATAGTTAAGAAAAAAGTACTAACTGAAAAGGAATAAAAATCTCACCACCCTATTGAAATAAGAGGTTTAAATATTAATAGCCCTGGTATATAATCCATGGAGGTATAAATAGACCAAATTCAAAACAAGCCATTAACAATGATATTCTAAGGTCATGTCTAAAAGCTGCATTTCCAGTAAGTTTAGTCACAACTTATTTTCTTTTGTGAAAGATTTTCTCCTGGATATAAAAAATAAAGATGGGTATGCTACCATGAAACGTTGTTTCAGCAGGAAATACGAGTTTAAAATAATGCTTTGAAGAAAGAGTTTATCAGGAGAATGAGTGTTTATCCTAGTCAGTTAAGCTCACACATCAATGTGCTGTTGATTTACTAGAAACACTTGGTTGGTACAAACATGTCCCACGTTGTGTACCCATCAAATAAAAAGATACTGTGAACACTTAAAATTAGGATGGAATAAGATATCTAGTGACGCTTCTGCATGAGTCTTTCTCAAGTTTTCACTCAAACTGTGGAGTCACTTCTAGAGTAGATTTGAATCTTCAAGCCAATGGTCTCAGACCTACACAAGCTAGATCTTGACACATACCACCTTTCAGGAAAACTCTGTTGAATCTGCACATTCTGGGATGGAACTCAGTGAATAAAAAATTGACTGAACTTCCACTGATTAGCTAATGATCCTACATTTGACTTCTGAGATGCCCGATTTTATACTTTCAAAATAAGGATAAAAAGGCATTTTATAAAAGATATACAAATTTTAACATGGTTCAAAACAGAAAACAGTAAAAATTAAATAGAAAAAAAAAGTTTTATCTGGTTATGTGCCTGAGCAGTAGAAAAATTTGACATAACATTTTCTGCATATTGACAGGTTAGGGAGGACTTTCATTTCAAGCTATCATAAAATTGATTCCAAATTCCTTTTGGAAGAAAGTGTTCCCTAGTCTCCACTAAACTATATCTAATTATTCAAATACAGAAAGGCCTGTCATGTTCTTTAAAGATGGACGGTATGAAGACAATTAAGAAATTACAGGACTAATTTCCAACAAGAATACAAGTTGCATGAAGGTTGAAGAATGTGACTTTTACCACAGTTTCCGAGAGTGCAAGAGGAGTAGATGTTCTAAATGCAATCCTTCAGATCCGTGAACCATGAAGGCAATGCTGGTATGGAAAATGAGGCTGAAACTTTTCCATGAATGGCTGCCTCTGTGTCTAAGCTGCAGGAACAAAGCACCTCTATCACCTAAGCACATGAACACCCAATTCAACTCTCCAGATACTCGGGCCATCGTGTCAAATCCAGGCTTCTACAGGTTCAGCACACTGAAGACCTCAATTGTATACGGATGCTAATCCATGCAGTACATAACTTACAAGGTCTGTCTAACGTCAGAAGCCTAGCTAAGGCTTCCAAGAAGACTTTTATGTTCAATATTGTTTATTTAAGATGGCCACTCACAAGAGAAATGCAGTCAAAATGACCACCAGAATCTCCATTCCTCACAAGGGAAGCTTGATCTGAAACTGGCTGATAAGTTAACTGGCTTGTAGGAGATGTGAAAATGTATCCTTTACACAGCACTAATCAAGACATAATGGGATATACTTCTGCATCAGACATTTAGAATTTTCTAACCAATGATTGGGTTCTAGCTGGAAACTTTAGCAGGAAAGAGGGGTTTCCCAATTATTCTCCCAGTCAGGAAGCGCTGGAGGGAACACATCTAGCCTCCCCTTCTAAGCAGCCTTTGGTTAGCCCTCCCCCAGAAAGAGGAGCTAATGTGACTGGACAGAGAAAGGCCCTATTAGACCACCTGTCACCCGTGTGCATGGTCCTGGCACTGACAAACAGTGCACGTTTACCAGGGTCTCCAGTGCCACAAGCAACCAGAGATATGTGACAGAGGGTGTTTTCTCTCTCCCCAGCTCCCTCCCCTTGCCCTGTCCCCATGTGCCCAGGTGGGGCAGGGGTTGGGAAGTAATCCCTTCCCATCTGCAGAGCAGGTCTGGCCATCCTCAATTCAACGGGAAAAGATAAGGAAAATTGTTTTGACCTCAGACCTAAACCACACTCTTCTAAGCATATCACAGGTTGTAAGGAGCCTGCCCAGACTAACAGAGCGATACTCTGCTTCTCATTGACCCAGTGATCCGGCGTATGGATCTCCAGAGGCAGGGGAGAGGTGAGCTGCACTCTGAATCTTCTTCATGCAGAAAAAGCTGTGAAGTCTTGGATGGAGTGATAGGACTCAAGAGCCCTGGTGATATTCACCATTAGCCAAACAAATGAGTCATAATGTAGGTTAGATAGGGCTCTGGATACAGATGGTCACAGTTGAAACACATATGCATTAATGGCGGAGATCAAACAATCTCTTCTGGCCTTTTCCCGTTACCTCAGGTTAGTGGAGTTTAGATCAGTAAACTTCTACCTTGGCCAACACTTATCCTAAAGAGAGGAGGTACATGACTGGTGAGTTTTGATGGGGAAAAAGGCATGAGTTGGGGGCAAGAGGGGTGTGGTAACAACAAGCTTCTGCAGGGAGAGAAGGCAGGCCCAGGTCTGAGCGTCTGGGGTGGAAGCAAAGGGAAGGAGCCCAACAGGAGAAATGAGAAGACAGAGCGAACTGTTTACAGGTGGCTCTGGTTTGATATAATTTTCATTGTTGAAAATTTCTGTGAGCTATTATGTAGTTTTACTACACTATTTGTATACATAATTAATTGTATTTCACTCCACATGTTCATATATCAAGAAGCTCAGGAATTTAACTGAATCCTAGCAATTAAGATCAGGATTCATAAACAGAGTACCTAAACAGACTTTCTCCCTTGTCACACTTATTGTGGCTTTTTTCCACAACATGGTTTTTACAACGATACATTATGGGCTAGAAAAAAAATAACTGATCCATTATGTGCAAACACATTACAGAACCTCAGATGATAAAAAAAAAAAAAAAAAAGGCATATCTTGACTTCTTTAGATCTTCCAAATTTTCAAGTACTTTGGCCTTAACTCAAAATACATAGACAACCTGAGGGCAGGGAAAATATACACTTTTTAGATTTTCAGTTTGCTTTTCCAAGAACCACATTCATTCTAGACATCACTTATGAAAACCAGCGGTGGGCAGAGGATGCTGCGAGGACACAACTCTGGACGACGCCCAGAGCAACTGTTGCACCTTTAATATGGGTATGCCCACGGGTTCAAAGCCGTCTTATGATATTCCACATAAAACAGCCCTTGAGTAACTGTCCCTGTAAGGCGCATTATCTTTTTAGTTTTACATGTAAAAATCTGAGGACTGAATCAGATAGTCTGGACTGATGACCCTTTAAGAGGGAGGAACTGCTAAGATGCACAATGAGGAGGAACACCTGCTAGAAGGTGTCAGAGATCGTCACTGCCTGGGCAACCGGGGCTCAAAGCATGGTCTTCTCAGGAGGGACTGAGGCCAATCCGAACTATACAGACGGCTAATGCCGCCAGATATTGCTTAGTAGTCGTCTCAAATAGTAAGTCACTGGAATTACATGCTTATGAGGAATATTGAATTTGCTCATATATTTATAAAGCTGACACTGTCACCAAAAAACAAAACAATGAATTTTTTTTTTAAACTTAAGGTCTATAGTCCTAGAAATTTAGTTTTAAATATTAGGGCAACCTAATAAGGGAAGCTAGCATAAAAGCTAAAAAATAATGGAACGGTGTGAAAAATCTTCCAAAGCAAGAAAACATGATTCTGATTTGAGCTGGTCAGTGTCACGCTCGTTTTCCAAGTTTGTACCCCTGAGAAAACTGTTTGCTAACCATTATACAGTAGGCACAGAAATCAACATACTTTATCAAACAAAACACTAAATAGGTGTTGCTGTTGATACATTAAAAATTATATTAATTTTCTTAAATTCTGTGGATAGAGGATAATGTTAAAAGTTTTAAAATCTGTGCTTGTTTTTCATCTAGAATGGAGCAAATGTCAGGCAAATAAACATCATCTGTTACCCTGACATTTTTCTCCCTTGCCTGCAAATCTGCTTACAATTCCATAAGGTATATGCATGAGAAAACCTGATGAACAACAGAACAGAACATAGTTGCTGTGGGATTTGTTTTGCACGTATGGACCAGGCAGTATCCGTTATTGAAATGCTTCCTAAAGGTAAAGCAATGTTAGAATTCTTTGGCTCGAATCACAAATAGCTCCAAATTGTGAGTTGTGTGGATTGAATTTCTGAGTTATTGTACTTTGGCTTTGAGACCACATTAAAAGCACATTAACACTTGCAGTGTAACCTGCATGAGTGAAGTCCACCTCACTAGCAACACTTCACAGGATCCCTCCAAGGTGCCCAGTGCTGACCCGGCAACAGGAGCTTATTGAGATGGTAGACTGAAGTGACAGGGAGACACTGTTAATCGTTTGGTTTGTTCTGAAAAAAGTTTGTGAAGGACCAGCCTCCTCCATTAGATTTAGGAGAATCTTCATCTTTAGGAGGAATCAAAAATTGTCGGGAGTTAATGGAGCACGGACTTCCAAAAGAGACAATTTCACTGTTGCTGTCTGTGGACCTAGGTGAGTCTGGAGATACTAAGTTCCAAGTATTTACATTTGCCTGAGGTCTGTAACCTGCAGTTTTGTCTAAATCATCATCTGCAGCCAGATCTTCTACAGTAGAAGTAACGAGGAGGTGCATTTGTGGCTTATAGCCTGTCCCCACTACAGGGTCGTTTTCGGGTTCTTCCTCTGGTTTTGCCTGAGGCTGGTACATGGACTGAATGTCAATGTAAATGACTTGTGAGGCCCCTCCGGCTTCATCCGCTCCTGGGTTCACTATCTCTTCCTCAATGACCGGTGGACAATATGATACAACCACATGGTTTTCCGGTTGCGCATCAGTGCTATCTTCTGGACGCTCAGCTACTGGAGAAATTATTTCTGTGTCTTCTATTTTAGGAACTGTTGATCGAGTTTCCAGAACCTCGACATTATTTGGGGTACAAGGATTCATTTCCAATGTTTTAAGAGCACTGTTTCCCTGGAAATAAGTTTTAAAACAGGGATTAGGATGCCACAGAAAGCCGCTGCAATGCCTCTCCTACAAAAAGAAGCATTGTTTTATAGCGTTTTTCACAGCTGCTTATAAAAATGTGTCTCTACTATTCTGTAGTGCATACTAGAGCAAAGCTACTTTCTTTTCTACATATCAGTATTTTCCTTGGTCTTAACAGTAGTGAAAAAAAGACCATGTACAAACAATTCAAATGAATAATTTTAGAAGTTCAGCAGATGTTCAAGCACTGCTATTTTCTCAATACATTTTACTTTGGATGACACTGACATGTTAAAAACTTTTCACAAAAAACTAAAAAAAGGAAGTCAGTACTTCAAAGGTAAACGTAAGAAAATAAAGGATTACCTCACAGACACTCTTTTGAAACTGTAAAGCTTTACAATTTTCTGGATTTGGAATATCAGGGTAGAAGGTTTCTTTAATCCTTTAAATAAAGATGATTAAGTACATTTAATAATGATAAGATTATCAATTAGACAATAAATAAGTTAATAAGTTATCAGGCTTATTCTGACGTTTCATATGAATACTCTAATGAATATCTGAGATAAAAATGGAAGATCATTTTCAGCGTGATCAGTCACTAGAGCTTTCAATACAATGCACTGAGAGGTTCCTATCTGAAAAGCAGAAACAGTACTTCTATTACTAGAACTACAGTATCTTATGTATCTTATGGAAATGGAGAGCAAAGAATTAAAATGGTGATTGTGCTATCAAAAGTCAAATACGGGCATTACTCATAACCAAAATATTCATACTGCAGACTGGATTCAGCACAGTCAACTACTTGGGAACATGTTCGCATTATGTAGTTCTCTACTGCTCAAAACAGGCTCTGGATTATCAGAAAAAGGAAGGCTGTTAATCTTGAGCAAAAACTAAACACAAACAAAAATGAAATTTGCTTACTGCCCTATCATATTTATAGCTGTTAAAAAACCTTTATTATTTGAAATTCCTGCAGGAAAAAGAAATGTTGTTAATGTAAGTCCGAAATGCTCTAACTTCTAAACTATCTCCTAACTTTATCTTTTTGTATTGAAATCATTTTTTAAATGTGATTTTGGGTAATGAGAATATGGTTACCAAACAGGGTATTCTACAGTTCTAAACTATTGCTATTTTGATTTATAAGCCAGGATTGCTAGAGTACATTCTCTTCATCATGAATGACGGCATTTTTAAGGCCAGTGAGGACAGTCTATGCATGAACATAGCCAGGTGCCACAAGCCCAGCCCAGGACAGCTCCTGCTGGCTGACCACGAGGCACTCTCTTACCCTACCTCACCTCACTCAGCTCACACCACTCCCTCGGCTGCTGCACCCAGACACACACTTCTCACTTTCTCCAGAAGATCAAGCTCTTTCCAGTATCTGGGCCCTCACAGAATCTATTCTCTCTGCCTGGCACATTCTCTCCCTCTCCTTCCCCTTCGGGACCCTGCTGCAGTGGAACTTCCACAGGGATGCCTGACCACCTCCTGTGACGTGATTCCCCGCTATTCTCCTCATGTCGCCCGTGCCCTTCCTAGCACCCACTCACAATCTGTACCCATATATTTGTTAAATGCTTATGGGTTTCACGTCCATCCTCCCCACTATCCTATAATTCTAATGACCATTCTTATTTCGTTCACCAGTATGTCCCCCTTCACATGGGAGGGGTCATTCTTATTTGTTGAATAAATGAATAAATGACCAGATTTTCTAAATAGGTCACCAGGACAAGTGATACCTCAATCATTAAGCTACATTTAATCTTGCATATAGCTATTGACCTATTTATGCCTGTAAATATTTTTTTAGTACAACTGCTATTACTTTAATTAGTAAATACAGTAGGGAAAAATTTCCACTTTTACTTTTTTAATTTTAAAATTTTTAAATAATGTGCCATGTTCTTTCCTAATATTAATTCCAATATTAATTCTGACCAATACAAATATTTTTTACTACCTTGTTTCCACCAAAAAGTTGTACTTATTTTTTAACACATAAACTAAATAATCATGCCCTTAAGGACAAAACAGCAAGAGTAAACCATTACCATTCTCGTTTCCGATAGCAAAGGATACTCGTTACCACTCCGACGATGACAGCCACTGCCACTGGGATGAGAATGGCAATAATCAATCCCACAGCTGAAAAGAGAATATTGCAGATATTAAAATCAACATTTTTAGTATGAACTAGAGAATAAATTCACATTATCAGATACTTAAGTCAGTAGATTATTTGAAGAAAAAATCCAAACTGCTCCAGGGAAACTGAAAAACTATTAAAATATAACCTTAAAAAGTACTGTAATAATTTTTATACTAACAAATTCTTCAGAGCAGTGTTTCTCTACCTTGGCACTACTGACATGGTGGGCAGATACTTCTTTCCTGTGTGTTCTGCAGGGAGGAGGCTATCACATGCATTGTAGGAAGTTTAACAGCATCCTTGGGCTTCTAATGACCAGAGACCAGTAGCACCAACCAAAAATGTCACCAGACACTGCCAACTGTCCCCTAGGAGGCAAAATCACCCCCAGCTGAGAACCATCTCCACATGGTCCTTTATTTAAGGGCATGTATGAACTCCAGCCCAGGGCTAAGGAATAAGCCCGTGATCAAATGAAAGTTCTTTGCTGTTGACAAGCTAGTCAAGTCCATCACTCTTCTCTACTTTCCATCTCAAATTTATGAGCATTGTGCTTTATGCTTTTTTTTTAAGGCTATTTCTTACACTCTTCCCTGGATATGTCAAAAATCACAGAATATTTCGGGTAAAAAAATTTTAAACCAGTTGACCGTTATATAAGTTCAACATGAATTTAGAACTCTAGACTTCAGAGGTACCCTTAATTCGTTAATTTCTTAAGTACGCATTAGGCAATAACTGGTAAGAATAAATATGAAGTCATCTCATGGCCTTTCAATACTGCCCTCCACCCACTATAAAAGTGTAACAAAACGTGAAATTTTAAAAAGGGGCGTTCCTATACAAACAAAAATCACTAGAAACACAATGCACTTAAGCTTGGAAAGCAACTCGATGACAACATTTAACTTACAATTTTCCTTCGTCACCACAAACATGCTCTTCTCTGGCCCCATTCCTCCATCTGTATAGGCTCGCAAGACCAGATGGTAACTTGTTTTACCTTGAAGATCAGCAATTCTCAGTGTCTTCTGGGATATGTCGGTAATATTCTTAACCTTTATGTCAGAACGACCTATTTTTAAAGTGAAGAAGATTATTACTGATCTATACCATTTTAATCACATGGTTTTGCTCAAACCTGTCACGTTCACACCCTTTTTAAATGAGTCTGAATGCTGGTCACCTCCAGGGCCAAGGCCCATGGAGCCAGCCAGAGCCATGTTCAAGTTCTACCTCTGCCAGGTGGTAGCTATGTTATCTGTAACTATTATTTAAACGCCTCTGAACCTAAGTTTCTCTAACTATGAAATAGAATATCACGACTTAGCTCTCAGGGCTCTGTGAAGTTTTCGTGCACATTCTCTAGAATAATACCTGGCCTATAGCAGGCAATCAATAAAAGTCTCTTCTTTTTCTGTTACTAAGAGCATGAAAACCCACCGCAACCAAAACCCACTGGGGCAGGGACACTGTCACTCGGGCTGATCACGCCTGTGAGTCAAGTGAGAAACTCAAGGAAGCAAGATCATAAATCAACAGAGATCGCTCCAAACCACGCAGGAAACGAGGCAGTGCATCTGAGTTCTCAAATGAGAGATTAGAGAGGACGCCCTTGAACCATTTTGAAAGGAAATGTGGAGAATTGTTTAAATTATTAAATTATTTTTAGAATTTTAACCAAAAGAATGCAGTTTAATAGCCTAAAACTAAATCGTACGATACGGCTAAAAACAAAAAGTAGCAGTTCCCTGCCAGCATCTTTCCCCACCATGAACAATCACTTCAAACTCAAGTTACTGGTCTCTTTGGGTACTGACTTCCATATTTTGAAATAAACTTAAATTGGCAGTGCTTGATTTTTAAATATTAGACATTAGTTCTAACACACAACCACTACCCCTTCTCCCCTCGAGCCCACATCATTCATACAGAAACATCAAAAAATTTGGTAACTTCGGTGTTCACATTGTAATGATCATATAAATACAAATTACTACTAAGACAAACTGTTTGGTATGATCATGTTTCCTTTCTTATTTTTCTGTTGTTATAACTGCTTTTCTTCCTTATTTGCTTAATGTACCAATTACTGATTCGCCCAACACCCTCGAATGAATATTCCATACAAGTTTCCATGTGGTCCAAAACAACAACACCCCAGTGCCTCCGCTTCCCCCAGCTGCTGCCCACTCCCCCCAGGCTGCTTCCTGGGGCGTCTGCTCTGCACTGGAAGTCTTCTAGGCGCGCTCATCCTAGAACTCCCTGCCCCACTATTTCCTTGGATTGACACACACTCTTCTGGGAGCTTCTGGAGAAGGGATACATGGGGGAAGTAATATGTGCAGCCTTCCATGTCTAAAAATTTCTTCATTCTACACTCACAGATAGTAGTACAGATACTACTATATCTGTAGATAGATTGGCTGAGCACAGAATTTTAGGTTGAAAATAATTTTCACTCAGTATTTTGAAGATGTAGCTGCGATATCTTCTAGTATCTGGTACATTGTTGAGAGGCCTGCTACCATTCTTATTCTTGATCCTTGCACAAGAGATGCTTTTCTGATTGTTTCTAGGATTTTTTTCTTTATAGATCAGGTGCTCTGAAAATTCATGGTGACATACTTCAGCATAGATCTTTTTCTCTATTTATTTTACTGTGTGTTTAAGGGCACCTTTTACTGTATATACTGAGGTCTTTCAGTTTTGGGAAATTTTTTTCTTGTGCTATTACTTTGATAATTTCCTTCTCTCCATTCCACTCTTCTCTCTTAACAGAACTCTTATAAAGGAGGCCAGTGCAGGTCTTTGACTCAAACTCCAACTTTCTAATCTTTTACCTCCAAGTCTTCTCCTTTGCCTTTGTCTCATTTTCAGAAGAATTTCCCCATTTTTCATTTAATTTCTCCACTTGTACTTAATTCCTTAAAAATTTCTTTGATCACATTTTTTTTTTTTTTAACGTGATAATCCATTTATTTATTTATTTATTTATTTATTTATTTATGGCTGTGTTGGGTCTTCATTTCTGTGCGAGGGCTCTCTCCAGTTATGGCAAGTGGGGACCACTCTTCATCGCAGTGCGCCGGCCTCTCACTATCACGGCCTCTCTTGTTGTGGAGCACAAGCTCCAGATGCGCAGGCTCAGTAATTGTGGCTCACGGGCCCAGTTGCTCCGTGGCATGTGGGATCTTCCCAGACCAGGGCTCGAACCCGTGTCCCCTGCATTGGCAGGCAGACTCTCAACCACTGCGCCACCAGGGAAGCCCTGATCACATTTTTAATTCTAAGGAATTCTTAACTGTCTTCTGCTTGTTCTTTTTTATAACATCATGTCTTTTCAATAAATACAGTATACGTCAACTGTCCAAGGATAGTTTTGTTTTAAATTTCTCTGTTTTCCCACATTGCATCCATTTCCTCTGGTTTCTCCTGGTGTCTGTCTTTCAGGTTAGAAGCTTTCTCAATCATCTGGTTATCCCTGGCTGCTTGTCATGTTCGAGAGTGAGCCACTAAAAGGCTCACTGGAAGCCTGGTGTACATAGGTGAGGTTTACTGGTGGGTGGGCTTCACTTATATCATGGATGAGGAATGACCAGGTGGGTTCCTGGCTTTTCATTGGGATAATCCCCCAAATATCAGCATCTTTTATGTCTTTCCTCAGAAACCACTTACTCTAATCCTCTCATCTCCTGCCCAGAAAACAGGCCTAGCTGATGATGTCCTATTAAGCAGGTGGGAAGGAGGAAGAGGGAGAGTCACACGGTTTGCTACAGTGTCCCTTGTCTGGAAGCTCTCTGGTCCAGAATAAACCTATTGTTCTCATGCAGGGGAGAGAGCACTCACATGAGCTACATGAAGCTGGTGTAGGACTTGGGGGTTCTAACTGCTCCTTACAGACTTACAATCAACTCCCGCAGTTCAGCCCAGATTCATCCTAACCATTGGCCTCCACTTCTGGCGCTGCAGGATGAACCAAATTACTTCTTACTGATGCCCAACTGTCCACCTAGACTGCCCGCCCTCCACTCCTCTAGGTCACTTGGCCCACTTCCACACCCAGCGTTTCCAAATCCTCTTCTGTGCCTCTCCAGTTCTCTGTGTCTTTGTGGCTTTATGCATTGTTGTTGCTTTTTCTCTATTTGGCTCTAACTTTAGTGACCAATCCACCCTAACTAGAAGTCTACACGTTAGAATTTTAACTGGTTCAAGTGTAAAATTTCTGAGCACCTGAGGGAAATTACACTAGAGTCTGGATGTTTGCAGAATCTGATATTTAGGGTTTCCCTCAACTTTGAAGGTTCAGGAAATGCAGAACTTAGTGGTCTGGGGGAGGCTCATGTTTACGCAGCTGCTCTCGGGACATGACTAAGCTAATGCCCAGTTGGTCAGCATCTCCCTGTGGCGTTGTTGTTCTCTACTTGTCAGGCATTAAATATTATAATTAAAATGGTTTCTTTCCAAGGAAAGGTCATTAAGGAAAATAAAAGCTCTCAAATTGAAGAGATGATAAGCTTGTGTTGTTCAGCCATGAATAAAAAGCATCTGACTTCCAACAGAAATGTAATTTAGGGTTTAAAGCCAAAAGTCTGCACAAACATTTTTGTATTTGTAAATTTGAGGATTCTCAAAGGTCTGTGGACATACACTTACCACTTGTCAAGGACTGACTGTACTTTTTAAGATTTAATAGATACACACATCCCCAATCAAGTCAATTAAGTTTCCTAGCTCATTAAGGTCGTGGCTGTGTGGATGGCTCTTTGTCAGATAAAAGGAGATTCTGAAGCCATTCTTTAGGTTTCTGAGTTTTCTCCTCCATTAGTATAAGTACAGGAAGACCTTTTTTTTTTTAAAGCAACCTTCATAAGATGCTATGTTATGGATCATGCAAGATTAGAAAGAGATGCTCTCTGTCCTGGGGGGCTCACAAAGGCCTCAGAATAAATGATTTAAATGATTTCTGAAAGACTACATGCCATTGATCACATAATAAAATCTTAAAAATCTCATATTCATCAAATGACTGCATTTTCACTTCCTTATTTTTCAGAGCGTTCTGGAAATCTGTATAAACTACTCAGTAGCTTCTTTACTTCTTTTTTTTCTTTCCTCGTTTTTTTTTTTTTTTGTAGTTAATAAAGAACTTCTAAGAAACAGTATACTTATTCTAGTAATTTACTTACCCGATTCCAAAACCCTCATCTTAGATGTGTCTCTCTCTCCTTTTTCAAAGTAAAATAAATACCCTCTTAAAAAGCCTCTAAGCTCTTCCACAGGAATTTCTTCCCATTTCACTAATATCGAATCTGCAGACGTATCCTCAACAGTAAAATTTGGTGCAACAACTGGAGCTGTAAAAGGAAAAAAGTCAATAGCTAAAGGAGGGTTTACTAATACAGAGCAAGACATTAAGGTTTAATGAGATTTCTAGCCTCAAAAATAGCTAAACTTGTAATGAGAACTTTATTTAATCATAAACTTTCACAGATATTATCACAAGCACTTTTGCTGTGAAGATACAAAGGTAGAACTTACAACTTTCAGACATAAAACATATCTAGGGAGGTAACCTATGCAAAATCTTTAAATGGCTACTAGAATAGGCTTTACTCATATTTCCCCTCTTTACTGATAGTCTTGAATAAGTTAATAGTTTTAAAACTTTGTATAAGTGTAAATTAAGTATTTTTGACATCCAAATTAAGATTTAATTTTCTTAATGACAACAGTAAAATTATGAAATATAAACATTAAACAAATGAAAAATAAGTAATGATAAATAATTTTACAGTTATCATACAAATTATTTTTCTTCCTTGAACTAATAAACATCTCAATTCAATCTATTTTTAGAATTCAATCTTAAAACTGATGTTGTTTTATAATTTCTCATATTACCTTGAACTCTAAGAAAACTTACCCATTTAACTTACCCAATTCTTCTACATATCCAATTATAGAACGTAGTAATTGATATCCTTGATTTCTGCACCCGTACACAAAAAAATTATATCTTACACCTGGTCGAAACTGATCTATAAGATGAACACAACCAGTAAACGTTCCTAAGTACATATTAGTATGAATATTTTAGAAATATCAAATTTATAACAACACACTTTGAAATTTCCAAAACTAATTTTAAAAAGGTTACAGAAAATCCACATTTTCAAAATTGGTAAATATTCAGATTGAAAACTGACTCAACAAAAATTAAACTCACTTCTGTTGTAATGAACAGTTTAGTATTATAACATGACATCACCTTGAAGGGAAAAATTGGTAATCAAGGCTTTCATTTTGTTCCTTCAAATTAAGCAATGACAACTTCTTCCCAGATTTGGTCTAGGGTCAGTTTTCTAACCTATCCCAGGCCCATGTCATGCCTCTGAAAAAACCCTTCCCTAACTACTGTTATTTGTGGGTTGGAAAGAACCCACTGCTCTTCCCTTGTTCCAAGAAGCAGATACTAAAATGTCCACTCTACTTGGACACTTCAGTGTTAAAGGAAATGGGCCATAGAGTCTACTCCTCTTTACAGCATCAGCATTTAGTGCCCTTGAGTTAACTCCACAAGACATACAAGAGAAGCACCTTAACTTCGATCCAAGTGAATCACTTTTAAATGCCTCCTCGATACAATGCAATGTGTAAAGTGTTAGGACCACAGAGGTGGACATATAACAAGGCCCCTGGCCTGGAGCAGTTGGCAGAGAGGTGGCAGGACAGATGAGGAGGGGTAACCATAAGACCCTGTGTTAGACTAGAGGGATCTATCACAGAGCCTGTGGCCCCTTCAATGAGGGACCAAGTGAGCCTAAGAAGATCAGAAAAAGCCACCAGGAAGTGATATTTGAACAGAGCCTTGAAGGGTACTTAGTAGCTCACCTGCAGTGATCAAGGAAGAAGACACTGCCTGGGGGAAAAACGGCAACCTATGGGATTGCATTTAGTTTGTGGAATACAATTATTCTAGTGTGGTTAAAGCACTTGCTCTCCGATTCAGAACACCAGTGGTCTGCAGGCTCAAAAATGAGATGGTTACCTCTAAAAATCACTCTGCAACTTTTTCTGGGGGGGACAAGTGTACTTGAGGTTCTGATTTTACACCACATGTATGTTAGTAAATCTGTACCTAGTTTTATATTATGATTATGCATACCAATATTCTATAGCGTTCTTCCGCCTGAAAAAGAAAAAGAGCCTGAGGGGTTAGCGCATCAGGAATGTGTTTTGAGATCATAAAAGAGAGAGGATAGTTGGAAGAGTGGGTGACTGAATAAGAAAGGAATAGGAAACGTGCAGGTTTTGGCCACACCCTGTCCTAGCAGCAACAAGTAAAAGACAAAATCCCCAGCCACTTAAAGCTCTGAATAGCTTTAAAGTTAAATCCTGGTGTGATCACATACTAGTTTTGTGACCTTGGGCAAGTTACCCAACTTCTCGGAGCCTTTGTCTTCTGAGCCACTACAGGGCCTTTGTTCACCTGCCTCAGCATCAAAAGTCCTCCTTTTCATCCTACAGGTCTCAGCTTAAACTCACATCCCAGATATTTCATCTAAAGAGACACCTCTTCACATCACTCCACCCTGCCCCAGTCCATTCTGATTATTCTCAAAGCCCAGGTGAGAAAGGAGGGAAGAGGGGTCAGAATTTATACAGAGAACACTACAACTGTGTAAGGCTCAGGCAGCTACACATGTTGCTGGTTAGTGACGTAAGCTGTAAAAAGGATAAAGGTGACCATCAAGTCATTGGTTAATTATTAACGTGAAGGAGTCTGGCTGTATTCCAAGTAGAACTGGAAAATAACCTGAAGCCACATGTAGGAATCCAATGACCGGGACTCATCCTTACCATGTGACAGTGAGCAAAGTAAACGAGCAGAACGTGCTCCCTGGGAGAGAAGGGACCAGCGGCCGCTTGCTCTCCTGAACTTCACTAACATGTGAGGGAGAGTCGAGAGGCGGAATGACGTCAAGAAGCTTCACTACCAACTGGTTCCAGAATTCCCACAGGTAAAGGCACAATCCACTCTCACCAGTTACTCAGAAGGAACAGTGATAGTGGAGAGAGGGCCAGAATTCCAAAGGACAAGGCTGGTTCAGCCTGTAGGTTACCACATACCCCTCCTGGTTGCGTCATCTCAAGGGCAGCCCACCATGCGGGGCTCGCGGCTCCTGAGCTGTCAGGCACTGGGAGCTGCCCCTTCCCTGCTATGCCCCTGCCGCCCCCCCCCACCGCCGCCCCCGACCTACATCAGGGTACATGGTAACGGCTGCAACTCCTTTGTGCTCAGTAACCTGGGCCCTGGGCAAACAAGGGCAAAAAGATGGTGAGTGACACCATTACAATTATAAATAATGCTGTGTTGAACACTCAGGTGTAAATCTGTGCTGCTCTCGGATTACTTCTTAGAATAAACTCCTAGACAAGTAATGACTAGATCAAAGCCTATGAATGTTTCACACACATCCTGCCCTGCCACAAACTGCCTTCCAGAAAAGTTAAACCAATCCACACGCAGCCCAGCGGCGGGGGACAGTCACTGCAGTGCAACCAGTCACTCTGTAGGCTGCTCTTTTTAAAAGCATTTTTTTTGGTAGGGAGCACGCTGGAGTGTATACGGAAGTAGAAACATAATGGTGTACACATGAAAGTTACATAATGTTATAAACCAACGTTACCCTTATAAAAAGTAAATTTTAAAAATATCTTTAAAGAACTTTAATTGCGAGACACTCACCAGATTCTATTATAGTTTCAGTGCTGTTCGAAGGGACTTTTTTCCAGTCCATGAGGCAGGGTTCAGACCGAGATGAGTTACACCACTTAATTACATAGTCACAAGTCACGTTGGGGTCATAATTCCAAGTGAGCAGAATCCCATTTCCCATTCTAACAGCCTGCTCTATTTTGAGATCATCTTCAAGAAAGAAGGATATATTACCAGTGTTAAAAATAATGTTTTAAGGTAAATCTCATGAAAATGGGCAAGAGTTATAAAAATCACTTCACCGTGCAGACATTGCAGAATAGTGCTAAACTAGATAAACCTTTAGCAAAGTTTAGAAGTGCTGCTCTGTTGTTTTCGTCTTAACTATGGCAATTACCTGTGCATATATATTAACTCAGCAGATGGAAAAAAAAAACCATGAAAAAGCACCTAGGATCAGGCAGTGACATAACTGGGTCGGGACACGAGGATCAAGAGCCATGAAGGATGGGGCAGAGGGAATACAGGCGCTAGAGGGTGGCATGGCAGCTCGGGGGCGGGGGGAGAGGCAGGCGGGAGGCTGGTGAAGAGCACGCGTGGGTGTCAGAATCCCCCATCTCCTCGTCCACTGTGGGTGTGAGCTCCACGAGAGCAGACGGGGGCTTGTGCCTGCAACTCCAACCCCGAGCACAGGCCATGCAAAGCAGGAGCACGATGACATGCAGTGAATGAGTGGGTGGGCCAGCCCCTCTCTTCCTTTCAAGGGAGACTGCTACCCCCCCGGGGTGGGCTGAAGGCATTGTGAAGACAGGACAGTGATGAAATGCTGTGGGGTGGGGTGGGATGGGATGGTCAGTGTGGGCAGAGAGGGGAAAGCATCCGCGGAGCACGGATGGGTGAGGTGCAGAGGCTGGCAGAAGGGGGCCGTGGTGAGGTTTGGTTTCCTCATCCTGCCAGATCTCAGCCTAGGCAATAAGGGAGGCCCAAGGTTGGGGGTGAGGAATTAGCATGGGTTAGGACAGCGTGCCCAAAGGGAGAGGGAAATTTTCCAAGAAATAGGGGAAAGAAGTAATTTCTCTAACTGATGTATATTTAAGGGTTCAGTAAAAAGCCATGGAAAGGTTTTTTGAACAAAATTTGCATTCATAAGCAACTACTACTGGACACAAGACAACAACTTGGCTGGGAATACAGAAGACTTTGGATATGACAGCTTCTTGACTCAATGTGACTAAAAATCCACAAGGTAACCTGCGCTGAGGCTGCAAGGCCTCTGACGCGGGAAATCCTCAAGGAACAATGATTTGTTCGGAACTGCATTAACTGTCTGAAAGCTGATAGCCAGACCATTGTTAGTTCTGTAAAATACAGTGTCCTGACGGACACACAGAAAAGGTAGGAATATAGTTCTTGAATTAAAAGATAACATAGCAAGAGCCATTAAATACCTAATTTAAATCAGCAGGTTATCTTGCTATGGGCGTTCACACCTCTCTCCCTTTTCTTTCTTTTGACTCCATACCACTGCCTGCAGACCTCTCTTCTCCAGTATGCACTGCTATCTGGGCTCTGGATGATATTGTGTGTCTCAGAATGTACGGTGTGTCCCCAATTCCTACCTTCTAATGTGCCCACAACAGACTGAAACGAAGAACCAGTTACGTAACAAGCAGTACGACACTGCCTCAAGCAAGAACTGGAAAGATACTTAGGACCCAAACTGGACCAATTTTTCTGCCTCTCCGAGTGGGTAGTCATAGAAAGGTGCTCCCATATTAGGGTGGGATAGCAAGGGGGACCAGGGAATGACTCAGGAAGAGGAGTTAACTAGGAGAAGAGGCAGGAGTGGCCACTGAAAACTTGTGACTCAAAAAGCTGTCAAGGCAGCTAAGGAGGAACGGACTAGTCACTGGTAATCCATCAAATTTACAGGGGGGCACTAAGAAATTTTAAAATTATACTGCAGTTGTTTTTTTAAAGCTTACACTGAAGATCTAATTTAGACTTTAAGAATTTCTTATCAGTAAAGGATTCCTATTAATAAAGAATGCCTTATCAACAGAGCTGCCATTTAAAATTAGTATTTGTTCCTGCCTGACAGTTTGAAAATTGCCTAGCTGATGTAAGTATCAACTGTCATGGTCTTGGGGAGATATGTGAAAATGTTATCTGAATAAACTGTTAAGATATTTCTAAGAGTAATATCCACTACCATAACTCTACAACATTACGTGTTAAAGTAACTGGGTTTAGTAATATTTTATCCATCAGTGTAGACGCTTCAAGTCAATACTAATAACTGCTGCCTCTCAACATTAATACATGACATTAATCTGCCTGTTCCTCCTTACACATCAGCAGCAGCAGGGTATATGAGAAGAAAGCTGACATTTATGAGAGCAAGCAACACCTTCCAAATGTTTCACCTTAATTTCTTGTTCTTATACACTACTTTTATCTTAAGTACTCACCATTTGGAATTTCCATACTAGCTATTTTAGAAGGTGGCGATGAGCCCACAGAATTTTTTGCCACCACACTGATGATGTAGTCATTTTTATCAAGTTGTATTTCTGCCTTATGTTGAGGATCAGGAATTTCAGAAAGGGATTGTGTTTCCTCGTCTGATGAACATGATACATTATAGGAAAGTATTTTTCCATTAGCTTCATTAATGGGTAAAGGCTACAAAAACAGAAAAATAAATTCTGTTACAAAAACCTGCGAGGAGTGATTATGTGACAAGGCAAGGCCATCGAGTCTAAACTGGACACTCTGCTAATCCTAACAAATTAATGTTAGAAAAGATGAAGTTGTTAACAGTGCACAACACAGATTTAAAATCCACTGAGATAAATCAGGAAAGTGATGCTGAAGAAAAACTACACTTGCTGTAAGCAGTAAAAGCACACAGAAATATAAAAATTAAGTAACAAAATATTTAGCCTCATATTTTTCAGAAGTAAACCAAAGGAAGTGATATGCAACATTCCTCTACTTAAAAAATAAAATATTAAAAAGTATGGCATCATGTTTTTTTAAATAGTTATTGTTTTCTCATTTTAAAGTAGTACTTGCTCATTATAGAAAATGTGGAAAATACTAAAAAGTTGGAAGAAAGCAAGAAAAATCTCCCATATTCCCATCTCTTAAATACTCTTACATTGTGATATTTCCTTCAAGTTGTTTTCCTAGATGGAGATTTTTATTAAAATTGTTTTAATCATACTATACAATTTACATCTTTTTTCACTCTTCTATAATACACACTTGTCCATAATACAGTTATATATATTTTAATAGCTTTATATTTCATGTAGCATTTTAATCACTTTACTTGAATATTCCTTAAATAAGTGAAATTTAAGGTGTTCCCAATTTTTCACAATACTAAAATAAATCTTTTGGTGCAACATTTTTTTTTCATGGCTAGGATTAATTCTTTAATGTGAGTTCCCAAAATTGGACGTACTGGATAAAAGGAAATAAACATTCAAACTTTTTTTTTTTAACATCTTTATCGGAGTATAATTACTTTACAATGGTGTTAGTTTCTGCTTCATAACAAAATGAATCAGCTATACATATACATATATCCCCGTATCTCCTCTCTCATGCTTCTCCCTCCCACCCTCCCTATCCCACCCCTCCAGGTGGTCACAAAGCACCCCAGCTGATCTCCCTGTGCTATGCGGCTGCTTCCCACTAGCTATCTATTTTACATTTCGTAGTTATATATATGTCCATGCCATTCTCTCACTTCGTCCCAGCTTCCCCTTCCCCTTCCCCGTCTCCTCAAGTCCATTCTCAATGTCTGCGTCTTTATGCCTGTCCTTCCCCTAGGTTCTTCAGAAACATTTTTTTTTTTTTTTTTAAGATTCCATATAGATGTGTTGGCATACAGTATTTGTTTTTCTCTTTCTGACTTACTTCACTCTGTATGACAGACTCTAGGTCCATCCACCTCACTACAAATAACTCAATTTCATTTCTTTTTATGGCTGAGTAATATTCCATTGTATATATGTGCCACAACTTTTTTATCTATTCATCTGTCAGTGGACACTTAGGTTGCTTTCATGTCCTGGCTACTGTAAATAGAGCTGCAATGAACATTGTGGTACATGACTCTTTGAATTATGGTTTTCTCAGGGTATATGCCCAGTAGTGGGATTGCTGGGTCATATGGTAGTTCTATTTTTAGTTTTTTGGGGAACCTCCATACTGTTCTCCATAGTGGCTGTATCAATTTACATTCCTACCAACAGTGCAAGAGGGTTCTCTTTTCTCCACACCCTCTCCAGCATTTATTGCTTCTAGATTTTTTGACGATGGCCATTCTGACTGGTGTGAGGTGATACCTCACTGTAGTTCTGATTTGCATTTCTCTAGTAATTACTGATGTTGAGCATCCTTTCATGTGTTTGTTGGCAATCTGTATATCGTCTTTAGAGAAATGTCTGTTTAGGTTTTCTGCCCATTTTTGGATTGGGTTGTTTGCTTTTTTGATATTGAGCTGCATGAGCTGCTTGTAAATTTTGGAGATTAATCCTTTGTCAGTTGCTTCATTTGCAAATATTTTCTCCCGTTCTGGGGGTTGTCTTTACATCTTGTTTATGGTTTCCTTTGCTGTGCAAAAGCTTTTAAGTTTCATTACGTCCCATTTGTTCATTTTTGTTTTTATTTCCATTTCTCTAGGAGGTGGGTCAAAAAGGATCTTGCTGTGATTTAGGTCATACAGTGTTCTGCCTATGTTTTCTTCTAAGACTTTTATAGTCTCTGGACTTACATTTAGGTGTTTAATCCATTTTGAGTTTATTTTTGTGTATGGTGTTAGGGAGTGTTCTAATTTCATTCTTTTACACGTAGCTGTCAAGTATTCCCAGCACCACTTACTGAAGAGGCTGTCTTTTCTCCATTGTATGTTCTTGCCTCCTTTATCAAAAATAAGGTGACCATACATGCATGGGTTTAACTCTGGGCTTCCTATCCTGTTCCATTGATCTATATTTCTGTTTTTGTGCCAGTACCACACTGTCTTGTCAGTCAGGGAGCCTGATTCCTCCAGCTCAGTTTTTCTTTCTCAAGATTGCTCTGGCTATTCAGGGTCTTTTGTGTTTCCACACAAATTGTGAAATTTTTTGTTCTAGTTCTGTGAAAAATGCCAGTGGTAGTTTAATAAGGATTGCAATGAATCTGTAGATTGCTTTGGGTAGTACAGTCATTTTCACAATGTTGATTCTTCCAATCCAAGAACATGGTATATCTCTCCATCTGTTTGTAACATCTTTAACTTCTTTCAACAGTGTCTTATAGTTTTCTGCATACAGGTCTTTTGTCTCCTTAGGTAAGTTTATTCTTAGGTATTTTACTCTTTTTGTTGCAATGGTAAATGGGAGTGTTTTCTTAATTTCTCTTTCAGATTTTTCATCATTAGTGTATAGGAATGCAAGAGATTTCTGTGCATTAATTTTGTATCCTGCTACTTTACCAGATTCATTGATTAGCTCTAGTAGTTTGCTGGTAGCATCTTTAGGATTCTCTATATATATAGTATCATGTCATCTGCAAACAGTGACAGCTTTACTTCTTCTTTTCCGATTTGGATTCCTCTTATTTCTTTTTCTTCCCTGACTGCTGTGGCAAAAACTTCCAAAACTATGTTGAATAACAGTGGTGAGAGTGGACAACCTTGTCTTGTTCCTGATCTTAGAGGAAATGGTTTCAGTTTTTCACCATTGAGAATGATGTTGGCTGTGTGTTTGTCATATATGGCCTTTATTATGTTGAGGAAAGTTCCCTCCATGCCTACTTTCTGGAGGGTTTTTTATCATAAATAGGTGTTGAATTTTGCTGAAAGCTTTTTCTGCATCTATTGAGATGATCATATGGTTTTTCTCCTTCAATTTGTTAATATGGTTTATCACCTTGATTGATTTGCGTTACTGAAGAATCCTTGCACTCCTGGGATGAAACCCACTTGATCATGGTGTATGATCCTTTTAAAGTGCTGTTGGATTCTGTTTGCTACTATTTTGTTGAGGATTTTGTATCTATGCTCATCAGTGATATTGGCCTATAGTTTTCTTTCTTTGTGACATCTTTGTCTGGTTTGGTAACAGGGTGATGGTGGCCTTGTAGAATGAGTTTGGGAGTGTTCCTCCCTCTGCAATATTTTGGAAGAGTTTGAGAAGGATAGGTGTTAGCTCTTCTCTAAATGTTTGATAGAATTCGCCTGTGAAGCCATCTGGTCCTGGGCTTTTGTTTGCTGGAAGATTTTTAATCTCAGTCTTAATTTAAGTGCTTGTGACTGGTCTGTTTATATTTTCTATTTCTTCCTGGTTCAGTCTCAGAAGGTTGTGTTTTTCTAAGAATTTGTCCATTTCCTTCAGGTTGTCCATGTTATTGGCATATAGTTGCTTGTAGTAATCTCTCATGATCTTTTGCATTTCTGCAGTGTCAGTTGTTACTTCTCCTTTTTCACTTCTAATTGTATTGACTTGAGTCTTCTCCCTTTTTTTCTTGATGAGTCTGGCTAATGGTTTATCAATTTTGTTTATCTTCTCAAAGAACCAGCTTTTAGTTTTATTGATCTTTCCTATCGTTTCAATCATTTCTTTTTCATTTATTTCTTATCTGATCTTTATGATTTCTTTCCTTCTGCTAACTTGGGTTTTTTTTGTTCTTCTTTCTCTAATTGCTTTAGGTGTAAGTTTAGGTTATTTATTTGAGATGTTTCTTGTTTCTTGAGGTAGCATTGTATTGCTATAAACCTCCTTCTTAGAACAGCTTTTCCTGCATCCCATAGGTTTTGGGTCGTCGTGTTTTGTTATTTGTTTCTAGGTATTTTTTGATTTTCTCTTTGATTTCTTCAGTGATCTCTTGGTTATTTAGTAGTGTATTGTTTAGCCCCCATGTGTTTGTATTTTTTACAGATTTTTTCCTGTAATTGATATCTAGTCTTATAGCATTGTGGTCAGAAAAGATACTTGATCAGATTTCAATTTTCTTAAATTTACCAAGGCTTCATTTGTGACCCAAGATATGATCTATCCTGGAGAATGTTCCATGAGCACTTGAGAAGAAAGTGTCTTCTGTTGTTTTTGGAAGGAATGTCCTATAAATATTAACTAAGTCCATCTTGTTTAATGTATCATTTAAAGCTTGGGTTTCCTTAATTATTTTCATTTTGTACGATCTGTCCATTGGTGAAAGTGGGGTGTTAAAGTCCCCTACTATGATAGTGTTACTGTCGATTTCCCCTTTTATGGCTGTTAGCATTTGCCTTATGTATTGAGGTGCTCATATGTTGGGTGCATAAATATTTACAGTTGCGATATCTTCTTCTTGTATCGATCCCTTGATCATTATATAGTGTCCTTCTTTGTCTCTTGTAATAGTCTTTAAAGTCTATTTTGTCTGATATGAGAATTGCTACTCCAGCTTTCTTTTGATTTCCATTTGCATGGAATATCTTTTTCCATCCCCTCACTTTCAGTCTGTATGTGTCCCTAGGTCTGAAGTGGGCTCTTATAGACAGTATATATACAGGTCTTGCTTTTGTATCCATTCAGCCGGTCTATGTCTTTTGGTTGGAGCATTTAATCCATTTACATTTAATGCAGTTATAGATATGTATGTTCCTATTACCATTTTCTTAATTGTTTTGGGTTTGTTATTGTATGTCTTTTCCTTCTCTAGTGTTTCTGGCCTAGAGAAGTTCCTTTAGCATGTGTTTTAGAGCTGGTTTGGTGGTGCTGAATTCTCTTAGCTTTTGCATATCTCTAAAGTTTGTAATTTCTCCGTCAAATCTGAATGAGATCCTTGCTGGGTAGAGTAATCTTGGTTGTAGGTTTTTCCCTTTCATCACTTTAAATACATCCTGCCACTTCCTTCTGGCCTGCAGAGTTTCTGCTGAAAGGTCAGCTGTTAACCTTATGGGGATTCTGTTGTATGTTAATTGTTGCTTTTCCTGCTGCTTTTAATATTTTTTCTTTGTATTTCATTTTTGATAGTTTGATTAATATGTGTCTTGGCATGTTTCTCCTTGGATTTATCCTGTCTGGGACTCTCTGCGCTTCCTGGACTTGACGACTATTTCCTTTCCCATATTAGGGAAGTTTTCAACTATAATCTCTTCAAATATTTTCTCAGTCCCTTTTTTTTTTTCTCTTCTTCTTCTGGGACCCCTATAATTCGAATGTTGGTGCATTTAATGCTGTCCCAAAGGTCTCTGAGACTGTCCTCAATTCTTTTCATTCTTTTTTCTTTATTCTGCTCTGTGGTAGTTATTTCCACTATTTTATCTTCCAGCTCACTTATCCGTTCCTCTGCCTCAGTTATTCTGCTATTCATTCCTTCTAGAGAATTTTTAATTTCATTTATTGTGTTGTTCATCATTGTTTGTTTGCTCTTTAGTTCTTCTAGGTCCTTGTGAAATGTTTCTTGTATTTTCTCCATTCTATTTCCAAGATTTTGGATCTTTACTATCATTACTCTGAAATCTTTTTCAGGTAGACTGCCTATTTCCTCTTCATTTGTTTGGTCTGGTGGGTATTTACCTTGCTCCTTCATCTGCTGTGCATTTCTCTGTCTTCTCATTTTGCTTAACTTAACTGTGTTTGGGGTCTCCTTTTTGCAGGCTGCAGCTTCATAGTTCCCGTTGTTTTTGGTGTTTGCCCCCAGTGGGTAAGGTTGGTTCAGTGGGTTGTGTAGGCTTCCTGGTGGAGGGGACTGGTGCCTGTGTTCTGGGGGACGAGGCTGGATCTTTTCTTTCTGGTGGGCAGGACTGCGTCCAGTGGTGTGTTTTGGGGTGTCTGTGACCATATTATGATTTTAGGCAGCCTCTCTGCTAATGGGTGGGGTTGTGTTCCTGTCTTGCTAGTTGTTTGGCATAGGGTGTCCAGCACTGTAGCTTGCTCGTCGTTGAGTGGAGCTGGGTCTTAGCGTTGAGATGGAGCTCTCTGGGAGAGCTTTCGCCGTTTGGTATTACATGGAGCTGGGAGGTCTTGGTGGACCAATGTCCTGAACTTGGCTCTCCCACCTCAGAGGCTCAGGCCTGACACTCGGCCAGAGCAAGAAGACCCTGTCAGCCACACAGCTCAGAAGAAAAGGGAGAAAAAAAAGAAAGAAAAAAATAAAATAAAATAAAGTTATTAAAATACAAAATAAAGAAAATTATTAAAAATAAAAAAATTGGGCATCCCTGGTGGCGCAGTGGTTGATAATCCACATGCCAATGCAGGGGACACGGGTTCGAGCCCTGGTCCAGGAAGATCCCACATGCCGTGGAGCAACTAAGCCCGTGTGCCACAACTTCTGAGCTTGCACTCCAGAGCCCGCGAGCCACAGCTACTGAAGTCTGCATGCCTAGAGCCCGTGCTCCACAACAAGAGAAGCCACTGCAATGAGAAGCCTGCGCACAGCAACAAAGAGTAGCTCCCGCTCGCCACAACTAGGGAAAAGCCCGTGCGCAGCAAGAAAGACCCAACGCAGCCAAAATGAAATAAATAAATAAATGTATAAAAAAATAAATTAAATAAATAAATAAAGTAAAAAGTAATAAAGAAGAAAAAAAAAGAAGGGAGTAACCAAACCCAAAAACAAATCCACCAATGATAACAAGTGCTAAAAACTATACAAAGAAAACAAAAAAAAAAAAATGGACAGACACACCCCTAGGACAAATGGTAAAAGCAAAGCTATACAGACAAATTCACACAAAGAAGCATACACATACACACTCACAAAAAGAGAAAAAGGAAAAAATATATATATCTATATAAAAAAAAAAGGAAGAGAGCAACCAAATCAATAAACAAATCTACCAATGATAATAAACTCTAAATACTAAACTAAGATAAACATAAAACCAGAAACAAATTAGATGCAGAAAGCAAACCCCAAATCTACAATTGCTTCCGAAGTTCACTGCTTCAATTTTGGGATGATTCGTTGTCTATTCAGGTATTCCACAGATGCAGGGTACATCAAGTTGATTGTGGAGATTTAATCTGCTGCTCCTGAGGCTGCTGGGAGAGATTTCCCTTTCTCTTCTTTGTTCACACAGCTCCTGGGGTTCAGCTTTGGATTCGGCCCCGCCTCTGCGTGTAGATCGCCTGAGGGCGTCTGTTCCCGCTCAGACAGGACGGGGTTAAAGTAGCGGGTTATTAGGGGGCTCTGGCTCACTCAGGCCAGGGGGAGGGAGGGGTGTGGAGTGTGGGGCGAGCCTGTGGCGGCAGAGGCCGGCGTGATGTTGCAACAGCCCGAGGCGCGCCGTGCGTTCTCCCGGGGAAGTTGTCCCTGGATCACGGGACACGGACAGTGGCAGGCTGCACAGGCTACTGGGAGGGGCGGTGTGGAGAGTGACCTGTGCTCGCACACAGGCTTCTTGGTGGCGGCAGCAGCAGCCTTAGCATCTCATGTCCATCTCTGGGGTCCATGCTGATAGCCGCGGCTCATGCCCGTCTCTGGAGCTCGTTTAGGCGGTGCTCTGAATCCCTTCTCCTCGCGCACCCCGAAACAATGGTCTCTTGCCTCTTAGGCAGTTCCAGACCTTTTCCCGGACTCCCTCCCTGCTAGCTGTGGTGCACTAGCCCCCTTCAGGCTGTGTTCACGCCGCCAACCCCAGTCCTCTCCCTGGGATCTGACCTCCGAAGCCCGAGCCTCAGCTCCCAGCCCCCACCCACCCTGGCGGGTGAGGAGACAAGCCTCTCAGGCTGGTGAGTGCTGGTCGGCACCGATCCTCTGTGTGGGAATCTCTCCGCACCCCTATTGCTGTGCTCTCCTCCGTGGCTCTGAAGCTTCCTCCCACCACCACCCACTGTGTCCACCAGTGAAGGGGCTTCCTAGCATGTGGAAACTTTTCCTCCTTCACAGCTCCCTCCCAGAGGTGCAGGTCCTGTCCCTGTTCTTTTGTCTGTTTTTTCTTTTTTTCTTCTGCCCTACCCAGGTACGTGGGCAGTTTCTTGCCTTTTGGGAAGTCTGAGGTCTTCTGCCAGTGTTCAGTAGGTGATCTCCACATCTTACTCCTCTGCCATCTTGAAGGTCTCCCTCACATTCAAACTTCTTTATTTATATAGCTAAACTGCTTTTTAAAATAATTGCTCCAATTTATACAGCAATGCATGGGACCCTCTGATCCAGACTGACACTGACATTAATACTCTGCTGAAGACACTGCTCCAACAGAGGTCCCCGACGGCTCTCCGATGGCCTGGTCCAGTGGACATGTTACCATCCTAAGACTTGTGGGTTTCATTTGATACTATTCATTCCTTCACACATCCCCCTCCACTGGTTTCTGCAAAAGCTATTTTCTTCTGGTCTTCCTGCCTCTCTGGCCTTCCCAATCTCCCCTGCTGGATCCTCCTCCTTTGCTGGTCCTTTATATCCTGCCATCACCTACAGTTCCACTCTTGGCCTCTTTCAGCCCTGCGTGCTCTCCCTGAGTGATCCCATTTATATGCTTACTCACAGCTATGTCTTTAGCTCAGACCTCTCCCAAGCTCCAGAGCCTTACATCAAACCACCTCCTACTGAACTGTACTCAGATATCCTTGTGGCACATGTTTAAAAAACTCAACATGTCCAAAACAACTTAATTTTCCAACCAAATATGGCAGAACCATCAACTAGTCACTGACGTTAGAATCCAAATCGCTTCAATATTTTTAATCCTTGGTTAAACATTTATCTCGTTTGAACAATATTCTAAACTTTCTCACATTGAAGTAATTTATATAATCGTTACTATATTATTGTGAAATCTGACAGACAACTGCAGGTAGCCAGGGGATTTGCTAATCAAGAGTAAGAGGGGATGAACAGTCATATACGGACAACCTCGAAGCAATGGAATGTGTACACAACTTGCTCACAGACTTCAAAGATTTACTTTACTTAAAGCTGTAAAGATGTCAAATTTTTATAAAAATAATAGTTTAAATTTCAATAACAAAATTAACTGTTTAAAAGAATCTGGTTATAACTGTTCCTATGAAATCTGGTGTAGAAGACAATTGTTTGTGGTTTTGATGTTCATAAATCAGATAAAAAAATACAGCAACAAAAACATTTGCTCTGGTAAGGAAAAGCTAGTAAAACATAATGCAATTCATATTTTATCTAAAATTTTAGAAAACTATGTAAAACTTTATAATTGTCATATTATAATGCAATTTACTTAGGGGACAACAAATTACACATGATATATATAAAAAGTTGGTTTCCTAGTCATTGAAGTGAAAATGCAACATAAACACTTGAGATTCTAACTTGTGGTTTCTGGCTGCATTTCTGACTAAAGTGAGAGAGATGGAATTCATGAAATCCTCCGTCCTTTACAGGCCTCATAAAATCAAACTAAAGAATGCTCAGCTCTTGACACAGAGATCCTCACTACAGTGACTGTGGTGCATCTGCAGTGATGTGGAATCTGGGGCTTTTAGAAGCCAGGTTACATTCTCAGCAATACTGTACGCTAAGCCAGTCTGGGAAATCCTGGCTCCCTGATAACCCAGGTACCATATGTAAGTTAACTAGTTCAGCATAATAAAGTTATTTAAATATTCAAGGAAGAATTAGATATTTACCTTCCAATATATTATTAAATTTTTTCCATCAGAACTCCACTCTCTCCAAGTATCTGGTCCCTTTGAAGGAACTAGAAGAGAGATTTAAAAGTTAGTATTTGAAGATGCATACTATGTCAGTTGATAAGATCAGTAAGTGGGATGGTGGTATTTGAAATTTTTGTCTAGGTTTTTGAAATTCTCAATAAAAATGTGAAGAAGTCAGTGGCTTCCACTTAGAAAATGGAGCAATGGAAAAGCTGAGCTCCAAATGTCTACAAAACACAAGGCCCCTTACAATGGGTTAAAATCACCCTCAAGTCCCTCAAAAAAGGGTTCAAGGCTGCCTCTCCATCTCACATCCGTCCCCCTCCCCTTACTCAAGCTGGCTCTGGCTACACACTGGCTTCCTGGTTGTTCCTCAAGCATGCCAAGGACACCTGCCCCAGGCTTTCTGCACTTCCTATGCCCTCTCTTCCTCTGCCTAGAACTTGCCTCCTCTGAATTAACCACGTAGCTTCCTTCACCACCTCCTTTATATTTCAGATCAAGTGTCACCTTATTAGTGAAGTCTCTTCCAGCTGCTCTATTTAAAATTGCAAACCCTCTCCTCAACCGCCTGGCCTTCATTCCCTAGCCCTCTCTCTAGGTTTTATTTTTTTCTGTGTCACTCACTGCCACCCAATACGCTATTATATACATATTTTAAAAACTCATTTCTAATCCCCTATCCTATAAATTCCATGGGCAGAGACTGCTGTTTTATTCACTGCTATATTCCTAGTAACTAGAACAATTCCTGACACATGGTGGACACCCAACAAGTATTTGTTAAATGAATTAATGCCTTCGTCTTAATGAGGCGTAAATAAAATGCTTCCTCTTGGCAACAACAGCTCACAACTGAAAGCAAAAGCAGCCAGTCTCCAACATGACCAATGATATTGGTCTCGCTTCCTGACATTCACGCCCTTGTGTGGTCCTTCCCACACTGTATCAGCGTTGGCCTGTGTGACAAGTAGGGTACGGCAGATGTGATGTATGTCCCTTCTGAGGCTAGGACATAAAAGACATTGTGGAGGCTGCCTTGTTCTCTCTTTGATCACTAAGTCTGGGAGCTGCTGGCTGCCATGTTGAGGACACTCCGGCAGCCCTATGGAGAGGCCCGCGTGGTGAGGAACTGAGGCCTCCTGCCAACAGGCATGTGACTGAACCATCCTGAAAGCCAATCCTCTAGCCCCAATCAAGCCTGCAGCCCCTACCCACATCCCGACTGTAGCCTCAGCTAAGCTGTCTGAATTTCTGATCCACAGACACTGTGAGATAACAAATGTTTGCTGTTTTAAGCCACTGAGTTCTGAGGCAATTTGTCATAGCAGCAGATAACTAGTACACTCTCTCCCTGGACTCAAGCATGATCCAAATAATTCTTACGTGTGCTGTAAGGATCCACTCTCATCTTTCTAGTCTTCATGTGGAGAGACAAAATCTGGGTTAATACCTGTCCTTTTTTGTCTTACTGTTTGTTAAATTTTTTGGAAGAAGTTTTATAGTCCCTATATTATATAGTTCAAACAAAGCTTTTGCTATCTTTTGTTGAATGATTTCTGAAAATTACACCTATTTCTAAATTTTTTGCTTTGTTTTAAAGCTGACATCTGCTTAATCAAGAATAGTATCTCATTCTGTCTTTAGAAGTTATCATACTTAGAAAACCAGTTACCTGATTTTATAGATATATTGACCTGGGTGTACCACAGAAACTAAAGTTCAAGAACTTGTAGTCCCATCCATTTCTCAGGCCTAGGTCACAAATAAAAATTCCACCAAATTAGCTTTATTAATAATTGTTTTCAAAAAAGAGACACTCTAAATAGGTTATTAAAACTCCAGGAATAGGAGGAAAGAGTGTGAGAAAAATCACTCTAAAATCTTACTACGGTTTCAAGTTTGGTTTCCAATGTATCATTTTAATACAGCTGCAATCATATTGTGGATAGGGTAGCCTAGTCCTTTCACATAACACATGCCAAGCATTTTTCCATAGTATCACAAAACTTGAAAAACCATCATTTAAAATGTCTGTATGGTATTTTACTAGCAGGCATTATATAGTTACACAATTTATCTAAACATTCTCCTGCTTTTAGTCACTCTGGTGACATTTTCTTTTAAAAACAAAATTTCAGGATCCATAGTAATAATTAGCCATAAGTCACTCAGTTAACTTACTGGCTTCTGTGGTTAAATATTGTTTTTCATTGCTCCACTTGCTCCATTTCCAGAAGGGGTCAGTACAACAACGAATCCGAAAAGTATATATGGTATATGGATTTAACTTATCCACAGCAGCAAGATAACTTGAATTTTCTATTCCTCTCATTGTGACATTCCGCTATTAGAAACAAATATATATATTACATATATAATATCACATGTATATGAATACATACATATACGCATATATTTTTTTTAGAAGAAAGCCTCCCAAATTTGTAACATAAATTGACTGAATGTCATAAGAGTTTACCTCTATAAAACCAAGGCAGTTCATCCACTATATTTTAATTCTTATATAAATGCCAAATCTGTGAAATTATGTTCTGCAACAGCAATAAATAAAATTGAGTATCTTTTTAGTCCAAATGTTGGATCTAAGTAATAATGGTCAATTAATTATGCAGAGAAGATGATATTCAGTCAATGGTTAATGGTAATGCAATATACCTTAATATAACTTAGTAATCTAAGATGACCTTGAGGATTAAATACATTATTCAGATGATACTTGGAAACTGACTGGAGGCAGGCATCATCTTATGCATCTTTTTTATATGGCACTTAGAACCTCTAGTGTGGTGCTAAACATGTAGACTAGTCAACAAATATTTAAACTAAATAAATTAAGATGAAGCACTTCTAAACAAATTTGAGGATTTGCATGCCTCAGGAAAGTCTCTGAGTTCCCAACTACTTACTGCAAAGAAGTTTTTTGGGTTACGTTTTGCAGTTTGACTGATTTTCTAGAAATTATCAGTAAGTTTCCAAGTGACTATTTAAGTACATCATTTATTTTGGACCTACCCCAAATTACAAGATGGTGCAGCATAAAAGTCAACCTAAGTATTTAAAATGTACAAAAAAGCCGTGTTTTGACTTATAACGCCCAATTATAACTTGCTCCTATTGCTGCACTTAGCAGTTTTAAAAATCACATCCTCTCTTTGGTGCCGATTAGTCCGTTAACTAACACCAATGGTTACAGCAAAAACTACTAATTCATTCACAAATTTATTGAGCACCAGTTACATGCCAGGTACTATACTAGACCTGGAAATATTCTGAGTAGTAAAAGTCAAACTTACGTTCTATAATATCCGGTATTATAATTGTTTTTAAGTGCTAAATATAATGCTGTTATGATATTGATATATAATGTCTTCACGCTTAGTAAATCTCTATAATAAGTAATCTGAGCACTTATGCATACCAATTTACTTAATTATTTTTGAAAACTAAGTATTTTATCCAAAATAACCTCAAGGGAAGTTTATAGAAGAATCTTACTCACCAATTCATGTACTGAGTTAGTTTTATTAATTTCAATTTGACATAACAGTTTAATCTTTGCAAAGCTGCCTGGTAAATGCCAGGAAAGTGTAACAGCTGTTGAACTGATATCCTTCACTTTGACTGAAGTAGGAATATGGGGATGAACTGTAAATACAATTTTCAAAGATTACTTTAAAAGCTCTTTTCTAATATGACAAATGAGAGTCAAAGAAAACAAAAAAACAGAAGAGATGTCATCACTGCTGATCAACAATGTTCCACCCACCACTGTGTGGAATACAAATCTCACCTTTACTGCTGACACCAGGCCAGCATTGTTTAAGAACCATTCACGCTCAAGGTTCCTCAGTTGGCATCAGAAATACTAAAAGGTAGTAAGTCAGTCTCTACCTTTAAGGAACCCCTCATTTACTTGGGGACTGACAAACAGAAAGAAGGAAAATCAACAAGAGTATATACATTAAGTCCTAAAGGTGTAGTACAGATATTCACTGCTACAGGAATTTAGATGTAAGTGTAGATGTACAGTGAAGATAGGACTTAAGATGAGCTTTGAAGGATGAATCAGAATGAAACTGGCAAAACAGTTGCAGAAAATCATTTCAGGCTGGGGTCTTGGCAAGAACAAAGGTACAGTGAAGCAAACTGCAAATTACACTGGTGATAGTGCATATACCAAATTGAGTGATGGGAAAGAATCACGTGGAAGATATGGCTGAAATGGCAGAGGGCAGACAAATATATATAAAACTGCCATGCAAGTATAAGATGTAGCTTTTCTGACCTTATGGAAAAAATCAAGACATAACAAAGATGATGAGAAGGAATAATTGATAAAAGTGACTTATATTCACAAGTAAGGCAACAGGAGCCATCTACTAATCACCTGCCAGGCTGTATTATAATGCATTTGGTTTAAGCCCTTACGCCCCTGACTGTCTCTAAAGAGAAGGCCTCTACGCCACTGCTCTGTGTGTTGCTGAGCCTGGCACAGAGTTGATACACATGGAATGACCACAGGAATGAGTGCCAAAAAGACATGCCTCTTTTATTTCTATTTTGAGCTGTACATTAATAGGGTTGGTAAAAATTCAGAAATCATCAGCAGTAAAAAGGAACAAACTATTTACTGATACATACTTGGATGGATCTCAAGGACATCATCCTTAGTAAAAAATGCCAACCTCTAAAGGTTAAATAGTGTACAACTCCATTTACACACCGTTCCCAAAATAACAAAACAATAGCGATGAGGAACAGACTAGCTGTTTTCCAGGAACAGAGATTCTAGCACGCGCCCGTGTGTGTTGATGGGGGTGGGGGTGGTGTTGCTACAGTGACAGCGGGAGGCGGTTCCTGTGGGTGACAGAAGAGTTCTGTATCTGAACTGTATTGGTGGGTTGCGTGAATCTGTACGTGGATCTGACTGCACAGAACTACACACACACACACACACACACACAATTAAATGCATATAAAAACTGGTGAAAACTGAGCAAGGTCAGTAGTCTGGTTCAGTGTTGAACCAGGGTCAACTGCCTAATTTGGACATGGTACTACAGTTACATAACATGCTACCACTGAGAAAGTCGGATGAAGGACTGTAATTATTTTTGCAACCACCTGTGAGTCTACAACTATTTCAAAATAAAAAGGTTTTAAAAATTGGGCAAAAAACTATTTTCAGAAATCAAAAACTATCAGATAAAGCCACTTACAATTTCTATGAAACAATTCAAATTTTTATTTGAATTTAATAAAACAGTAAAACTTGAAATTATAAAGATTTTTAAATGAAATTTACAAAATTAGTATTAAGTAACTATAAAGGAAATAATAAGTAAAAAGTAATCTCTAGAAGCACTTTTCATTAATCTCAAGACATTTTACCACTTCTAAAGTTATTTTTAAGACATTGGTTTATGCAGCAGCTTACCTTTTTCAGTTATGTTAACTAAAAGTGTTGATTCTGATTGACCCAGAGGATTTCGAGCATTCAACGTAAAATTGTATATTTCTTGATTTGGAAGCATTTGAAAGAATAACTGATAGCTTTCATTTGTGGGCAACTCAACTCTTTTAAATCTAACATATTTTCCTGAAAAACTGAATTAAGAGAACATTAAGGAATATTAAAATAATTTCAAAATGGCAAGAGATTTATTGCAGGAAAAGATGAACGGGTATATTTCTAATAAATTTTTTTTAAAAAGTCTGTATTTCTAATTACAGATATACTACATACTCAGGGAAGAAAATATATACAATGCAGAAAACAGAAGAAAAAAATCAGCCATAGCCCACTACCCAGAGACAGTCTCTGTTCATATTTGAGGGTTCTTCCTTCTAGAGGCTTTTTTAAAAAGACGACAAGATATCAAGTCTGCATGTGTCTAAAGTGCAGTATTTATAGTATACCCAATTTTCTACAGCATATTTTGTTTTATATTTGTTCTCATAATATAAATGAAACAGAGCATCTTCTTATGTCATTTAACATCCTTCCAAGGTACTCCTCACTGTTTGACAACCTTTCCCAGAGACCTTTACCTTTCAAATAAAGTGTAACTTGTATTGCGTGGGCCCACCAAGAATGTCGGTCTTCCTGGATTCCAAGTGCATATAATCTCTTTTAAGTCATATGTCTCACAGTTCAGTTTTTGAGGAATATCAGGTGGATCTAATAAAAAAAAAGAAAAAAAGGTAGTTACTTTGATTATGTATATTTTCTCTGAAAACGTTATGTTTCATAAATGTTAATTACATTTCAGACAATTTCCTTAAAAAATCATTTGCTTACATTTTGAATGGTGCAGGAATTACCATTCTTTGTATAGCATGTTGATTCAGAGTTCATATTACATTAGGAGTGATGGATTAACTTAAGAGTTACTCACTTAACTTAAGAGTTAGTCACTTAAGAGTGACCATTAGCTCATTTGGAAACTCCCCAATAGCAACCTGAAGAGATCAACTATCATGCTTTTCCCTTAAATCCCATTTCAGAGTCCATCAAATCTCTCAAAGGAACCTTTGTCCAACTAGTTAAATCAGAAAAATCTACAGGTTAAAAGTATTATTACCTATCCTCTTTATACTGTGATTTGAAAAGAAGTACCAAATCATAAGTCAGTATAAGCCACGTTACAAGCTTCAGAGTTCTTAAATAAGTTGTAAGGACTATTATTTACAAAGTCACTCTTGGTAAAATTCTACATATCCCTATATTCCAAGTGACTACTGATCTTTTGTTGTTTTCCTTCTTTAATGAGACTGTTCTGTTTTTGTAGGGGCAAGACTAGAAAAAGAAAAAAAGTTGTTTTTGTTTTGTGAGGCAGAGTGATAAACAAAAATTCTATAGTCTGACACTGATTATAGAAAGTGATATTTCTGTAATCTTACTTAACCAAGCATATACAGAAACTGATATTTCCTACTGTCATATTTATCCAAACTATCTTCCATGGAGGTAAGTTTTGTTAAACGACTATCTACTCATTGAAAAAGTCTAAAAGATAACTTTATTTTTAAAAACCTGAATTTTTAAAATAGTCCTTAGTTTATCAAACAAGACTTAGAAAATTTCACATACTTTCCCCAGAGATAAGCATTACATCCTTCAAGTATCTTAGGTAACATTAAGAGAAGTAATGAGTATTTATATGAAAGTTTACCAACTGGATAATAAAACTAACACTGACATATTTATTTTGAAAACTGTTTTAAACTTAAGGACAAACTTTTGGTCGTTTTATTAAATTCACATACCCCAAATTTTGAGGATATTTAAAATGCTGATTATTTTAGGATTTGGCAGATATATTAAGTTGAAATACTTAAAATCCAAATAACAGGAGCAAACTAGACAGAAGTAGAAGGAAAAATTGAAGGAGAAAAAAATATGAGGGGGCAGTACTTGAAATATACTGATTTTCTTTTCAAAGAAATTCACTTACAAAAGAATCAATTGAAGCTAGGTAAAAGCTCGGTATAAATCAATTGTCTTTCTATGTAGCAGTATATAGAAAACGCAATTTAAAAACATCAATTTTTAATAGCACCAGAAAACATCAAACACCTAGGAATAAATTTACCAAAAGAGATAAAAGACCTCATATCACTAAAATAAATCAAAGAAAATCTAAATAAATGGAAGGTTATACCATGTTCATGGTTTGGAAGACTCAATATTCTAAGAATAAAAATCCTCCTAAATTGATAGATTTAATGTAATATCAATCAAAATCCTGTCACATTTGAATGTGTATGTGTGTGTGTAGGGGAAAACTGACAAGCTGATTCTAACATTCTTTTCAGCCTTTTCAGTAAATGATGGGATAACAAGCTACCCATAAGGTAAAGGAAAGTAAATCTTGATCCCTAACTCACACCACAGTCTGCCCTTGCTGCAAGTTTCTAAAGAGCTCCCTCTGAAGTGAAACGTTACTGCTGTTCCTGAATTGACAAATATTGATCAATATTTCAACCTCCAAATGTTATAAAGGAAAGCTAAATTATGAACTAAATAGGTTTGCTCTAGAACTATGATAAAAGATTAGAACATTGTTAGAAACAATAAAAACAGTGAATATTCTCATCTTTTAAGTTTTAATTTTTTATTTCATTCTTTTAAGTGAGTATCTCACTTTTTGGTATCACTTATCAAGCAGTTTCACTACACTGGTTCTTTACTTAGACTCCATGATCAATTGTGAGGAATGTTGCACATCACTTCCTAAAATTCCATTTAGGAAAGAAAATTTAATTTTTTAAATTTCTAAAATTTAAATTCGAATATATCCTCACTCTCACTTGCATTCCAAAATGCCTTACTGGAAGGCAAAAAGAGAGTAAGGTTACAGCCATCAAGCTGAGAAGGGCACCTAATCCCCTTCCCTTGGGAATCTATCAGCAAATGAATGTAATTTATCATAAATTTCTATGGAAGTAAAAAAGTGACTGAAAGCAGCTGATCCACAGCATAACTGACAATCATAAGAAAAAAAAAACATAAGAAAAATCACTGAGTGAGCAAAAGAAAATGACAAAATCCATTCACTACATTTCACACACTTTATTCATGAGACCCTTGGACCACTAGAAACTTTAAGTTCCGAATGTGAGCAGGAAGGGAAGCACTGCTGGAGGCAAAGCCATCAGTGCATTAGAACATTACAGTTACCACAGGGGAGGGGACAGAAAAGCTCTAAATACAAAAGTATCTGTGGATGCACAACACAAGCCATATAGGTAGGGCAGTCCACCCACAACAACTTTTGGAAACGTCATGGAACGTAGAAGTGACCATGTTAAAAAATGCCCCTGCATTACGGAGAGTACATCAGACACAGAACACAGTGAGAGGGGGACTCTTCCTCCCCCCATGTCCTGCAGCCACCCTCCTCTCATCAGAGAAGCGTAGGTTATGCTTTTGAAAGATTTTGTGTAAAATCATTACAATTTCTTTAATTCAGGTACTTAAAAAAAAAGGTATGCTTTAATTAGGTGGGAAATTAATTTATACAAAAAAATTCCTAAATGATGTAGGAGTAAGAAATATTATATACTACCTGCCCTTGACTCAACAAAGCTGTTAACTAAGAATTTAAACTAAAAATTAGCAGATGAATGTTTCAAATCTTATTACAAAAGCTGCAAATTATATAGATACAGGTATGTAGAAAACAAGCTTAGAACTCACCTTAAAACAAGCAAAAATGCTGGTATCCTCATAATGTCATTTGTATCAAAGAATAAAAAAATAAGAAAGAAATAAAATCATCCCCCCAAAAAAGCATTAAGGCTTTCAAAGAGGACCAAAACAGATTAATAGGAACTCTTTCCTTAAAAAAAAAATTATATACTTACATCCTGCAAAAATAACTGTTCCAAACATGTTATCTTCTACAGAGAAAACCACATTTGTTCCACTACTTTCGGAAGCAGAAATATTACGGATCTTGATTGCAACATTTTTCCCATCAAGATGGATAAGGGGACAATATGTACTGCCAATCTGTGCTGATAACACTTTTTCTTGAGTCACACAACATACTGTTATATCTGAGCCTACAAGTAGCACTCTGTCTTGAGGAAAAACCTTAGTCTGAGAAGCAGGAGACCCTAGAAAGAGCAAAAGGAATTATAAATACTTTAGAAGTCTTTTACATAAATTAGCCCAGTGTACATAAAACACACTGTTAGGTACTTTGTAATTATGGTGGCCCAAAGATAAGGTACGCTCCCCAGGTTTCAAAGGAGCAAGACATACACAAGAAATAAAAATGTGTGTGGTTTTATTTACTTATGACGGGGTGATGGTGGGGGAGTAGAGGGGACTGCAAGTCAACGTGTAAGGTCACAGGTTAATATCTAAGAAGTCTAAAGGTTCAAATTAAGCGGGTTTATCCACATGTGAAAAATCCACACCAAGAAAAAGGTACACATTAAATAATTCCATTCCTTTGAAATTATTCTAGGTATTTAGATCAGATGTCCTACTTTCCATCAGCTTGCATGTATGGTTAAATACTCCACATCCTAAAAAGCACTTTCTAAAAAAAATCCCAACTCTGTAGGTTAAAGCCACCTCTTTGTTTTTATTTTCCTAAATAGCCAATTTAAAAATATTATCTCTAGTCTCCTTTCTACCTACTCATTCTTTAATCTACTGCAATCTGGCTTCTACTCTGGCCACTTTACTAAAATGGCTCCGTGGCCTAACTACTCAATCCAATGGCCACGTCTTAGTAATCTTTCCTTCAACTTCCACAACATCTGGTATGTTGCCTAAAGTCTTCCTTCTCAAAACTCCCTTCTCTCTTGGGGTGTAGACTACTTACTTTTGCTACTCTTAACCCTCTGGCTGCTGTTTGCTTTGCTGGCCTCGTTTTCTTCCATCCAACCCTCCTCATACAAGCTTCTAAGAGATGTGTCCTTGGTCTTCATGCCCCTTTCCTTGAGTTATGTTAACCTCCAAGATTTAAAAAATTTCACATCACGTATGTTAATGATTCTCAAACACACAATTGACCCTTGAACAACACGGGTTTGAACTGCATGGGTTCACTTATGTGTGGATTTTTTTCAATAGTAAATACTACAGTACTACAGGATTTGCAGTTGGTTGAATCCTCGGCTATGGAACCACAGATATGGAGGTTCCACGGGTATGGAGGGCTAACTATAAATTATGTGTGGATTTTCCACTACATGGAGGGTCGGAGCCCCTAACCCCCAGTTGTTCAAGGGTCAACTGTATATTTCCAGTTTGAACTAATCACCTGGATGCCGAATTTGTATTCCCAACTGACAATGAGAAATTGCTCCCAGGCACTTCACAGCTACCTCAAGCTCAACATATTAAAATTGAAATTTATCTTTCCCACCTAGTTTGTTCATATAGTTTCTGTCTCATTGGACAGCATCACCAGCTACTCAGCTGCCCAAACTAATAGTCATCTTCGGCTCTATTTCTCCCCTACCAAAAGCATAGGCACTAATTCTAATTCGGTCTCTTCAGTGTTTTTATACTTCTTCCCTCTTTTCATTTCTAAACCCAGGTGTCCTATTTTATACCTTCACTGCCTTTTGCTGAACTACAAGATTCTCCTTATTAACCTGCCTGCTTCCAGTCCTTCCTCCCTCTGATCCATTTCTCCACATTGTCACTAGAGTGAATAATCTACAATGATTACCAGCCTTTTAAAGCCCTTTATTTTATTGTCAACAATTTTCTAGGCCCTCTCTCACATTGCCAACATTATACCTGCATATGAGTTTTATTCAATGTACAGATGATTTTTGATATACCTGCAGATTCACACTGTTAATTTTATTTTATTTTTTTGTCCACGCCACATGGCATGCGGGATCTTAGCTCCCCGACCAGGGATCGAACTTGCACTCCCTTCATTGCAAGCTCGGAGTCTTAACCACTGGACTGCCAGGCAAGTCCTATACTTGCGGATTCCCATGTTCTCTGCAGTAACTGCAGCTCACAGCGGTCTGCTTTATGGGCAAGAAATTGGGAGCTATATTTTAAAAATATGGACTTGATCTCATTACCGCCTACATAAAATTTTTAAATGTTCTTCCAATGTCTATTCGAAGTGATTTTTAAACCTGGATGTTTATCCAATCACTCAGTATGTTCTTTAAAAATACAGATTCCTGAAGCCTATCTCAAGAGTTTTTGAATCAAAATGTTCTGGGGTGGAAGACTTGGAAGATCCCCAGGTGACCCTCATGCATCCAAATGGGGTTCAGAGAACTAAAACCGTGAGCTAAACCCTACCCTTAAGCAAGACTAATCTAATTCATCTGAAACGAAAATTCTTTAAATATGCACTTACAAGAGATGTTCTTCAGTGGGCTCCAGTCGCTCCACTCTTTGCGACCAGAGAACTGAGGATCATCAATGTAGCATCTAATTCCCACATAATGAGTGGCGCACTCCAAGGGCATGTCTGAGATCCAGCTCCAGTGATGAACTGTATCTCTGCCATTCAGAGTTGTGTTGTGGGTCACCTACAAAATGAACACAAACACAAAATTCTATTTCCAAGTACTATGTCCTGCTTTCCTTTAGGGTTAAAAAAACACAACAGACTATATACAATTACCAGCTAAGTAAATCAAAGCTTTGTTCTTTTGTAAAACTACCTGTTTTCTATAAGGCATAAAAAGAGAGTTGTAGTAACAATAATTATGATTCATTTATGTTTACTTCTTCAACTTTAGGGCCTACTTCATTATTACACAAGATGTTAATATTTCAAAACATTCAATACAGTTCATGAGAAAATACACCATTGCCTAAAATGGTCCCATTTTTCATGGAGAAAAAACAGTTAATGCTTTTTTATCTCCAAGGGTTAAAGTCAAAGAGAGGAGAGCATTTCAACAAAATAAACTATTATTTTAGACTAGATTTTTTTTTATATAAGTGTCATATATTTCAACTTTTATTTTTAAATATGCAACTTATAATAATATAGGAAGCTTAATTTCAATTGTGGAAAATGGGCAAGATTTCAATCAAATATATGAGGATATACTAAAAGAGACCTTGGGACTTCTGGTTAAAGACAACAGATTAAATAAATGTACTTCCTTCTCTTTACTTCATGAAATTCCTCTAGAACAAAAGTACAAGATTTTTTTTTAAAAAAAGGCACAGATGCACAAGGGCAAAAAATTGAAGAAACAACACCGGTAAGATTCTGGACACTGGAAAGCAGATGGGCAATGGTAACTAACTATGCATTCTAAAGGCTGGGGCACTCCTGCCTTCTTCCCTACTCAGCCCCCAGGATACTGATGGCCAAGTACATACTCACCAGGTAAGAGTCTAAACAAACTTTTCTAAGGAGCATATGAACAGGTCAAGATAAAAACCTAAAATAATATTAAGATTTTTCCAGCTTGACAGCCCATCCTAATCACATACAATGATGTCCCAGTCAACAAGTCCCACCCAGGCAAACAAAAGTTCCAATTAGACTTGTTTTATTTTTCAAGAACCACTCACTTAAATATGAGCAGCAACCAGGATGACCAGAAAGTGGAGAAAAAGTTCTAATGTGAAAGTCAAAGGTCAAGATAAAAAAAAAAAAAAAGCAATGTGAAAAAACAGAATGCACAGAAAGAAAAAAAATTTTAAATCACTGATATCCTCAAAGATAAGAAGAGATATTGCATCCATGAAACAAGAACATGATAAATTTTTTAAAACAAGGACTAAGAAGAGAAAAGGGATCTCTTGTATATTAAAACGTATATTAATAGAAATTCAAAAGTGCAAGATAAAGTTTAGGAAAAATTGCTCAGAAAATAGAGCAAAATACTGATGGAATGTAAGAATGATAAGACAATTAGAGGAAAGGTCAGAAAGGTACAATTTCTAAAGAACAGAAGTTCTAAGAAAAAAAGGAGAAAACAGAGATGAGGAAATCAAAGACATAAAATAAGAAAATTTCCCAAGCTGACAGGCATGTGTTTTCAGACTGAAAGGGGCCTAATGAGTGTCCAGCACAACAGATGAAGATAGATCCACAATGAGAAGCAAATGGAACAATGCCTTCAAAATCTTGAGAAAATTTCCCAACCTAGGATCTTTTACCCAGCTAAACTAGCAATCATGAGTGAATGCAGAATAAAGACATCTTCAGAAATGTAGTATCTCAATGTATTCATCAAGTAGCATTTTACATTCCCACCAGAAGGGTATGAAAGTTCCAATCCTTCTGCATCTTCTCAATATTCGGAATTGACAGTCTTTTAAATTTTCCTGGCAACAGATTTAAATTTTTTTAAATAAAATATATCTGTAAGCTACCACTGCAGTTAGCAGAGAGTATCTACAAAAAATAGCAAATAACTACTAGAATTTATGCTTCCACCAAAATGAGGAAACAAGGAATTCAGGAAAAAGAGGATCCATCATAAGACAAATATAAAAGGAATCCTCTGGATGAGGATGAACCGTAGCTTCCTAACAAATGTGTTGAAAAACATAGAGGTTTGTCTTGAATGGGTTACAGGTATACCCAGGTATTAATCTCTTCAAACCAAGGGTTGGCTACTGGGAGTGGAGGCTGCTGGAGCTCCTGAGAAACCTCAGAATACTCAGCTATTTGCCACACTTTGTGCTATACAAATATTGGCAGCATCCACATGAGCTCTTATATGAAAAGGGTCAGGAAGTAAGTCAGAAGGCCCTCAGAGAGATGTATTCACAAAGACAAAACTGATGTTTGTTTGAACATTTAGACAGATTCACACAACCCAGAAAGAATTTAGGATTGAATTAATGAAGCAGACAAATAAAAACTAAAAGTACAAGACAATACAAGAAGATGTACAAAAAAAAAGGAAAAGTAAGAATAGTAAACACTACTTGGTTCAGTTATAAATAGTGTTTATATAACTGTAATCCAAATAATGAATAATGGTCTACCAAAAATTATAACATAATGATATTGGAAAAAAATAAGAAGTGGAGAGAGAGAGAGAGCGAGAGAGCACGCGCGTGCGTGCACACGCATGTGAGTGCACATACATGCGAGTGCGTGTCCCTGGGCTGGGAAGTGAGACAGGACTAAATTCTCATTTTCCATTGTGGGAAGTTAATAAAACATTGCTCAAAAAACTAAAATAATAATAATAATAAGAGCAACATAAGCATGCTAGCTGGAAAAATGGAGACAAATAATAAAAGAATCAGCTAAAAGAATTCATTGTTTACAAGAGAGAAAAATGAGAGGAGGAGAGAGGGCTGCATAACTCCCAGGCATCATTCACTCCTGGCTTGCACAGTGCAAAGCTTCCACAGCTGTTTGTGAGGCTGCGGGCAGAAAATGTCAAGTTATAAATGAAACACTATAAATGAAACTTATAAATGAAACTCACATTTATAGTGTTTCATGATCCTTAATGATCTTTAAGCTTTTACAAAATAATAGCATTATAACCTGTCATAAAATGACTGATTATAAGCAATTCTACCTTAAATACTAATAATATAATTATAAATAAAAATGTCATATTTACTATGGACAGGAGTAACTTTTTAAAATTAATTTGTTCTAGCTCTATTTTTCTTGCCTCTTGTTATTTTTCCCCACAGAAAGATTTTTCTCCAAAGATCATATTCTAGAAGGTAGGGAATTACTATCCTGCCATTGCTGTCTTGTTACGCATCTTCTGGCAATGAGTTACATGACCTTAGAATAATATTTCCATTCATTTATGTTTGATTCACTTACATGTCAAAGAGTATCCCTCTTACTCCAGCATCCCTAAGTCAGTTAAAAAAACAAACAAACCATCTAGCTCCCAAAGGAATTAATAACAACTAATAGCTGTTTAGTAGCTTTATAAATATCATACCATTTACTACAGCAAATATTAGCACCACTTTACAAATAAGAAAAAGGAGGTTTTGAGAAGTCATCCTAAGCCAGTAAGTAGTAATGCAGAATATAAAATGTTAGGCCATAAAAAAAGTTACACAATACAATTTTAAATAAGTAATAGTTTTAAGACAACAATGGTAGAGCTATATCAAAGTTAGCTGCAAATCAGACTGACACACAAGAATTGCCGTTAAAACTCAAGAAAAGAGAGAGCATTTTTACACTTAAGTAATTAGAATGGGCTTTAAAATAAGGGATAGGATTTGACCTGGGTCTTGAAATGTGTATTCAATTTGTATAGGTGAAAAGGAAAGGGAGGGCATCTTAGATGAAAATAAGTATACTGATTATGTAATACAATACAGATCGTACTGGTTAAGGAAGAGCACAGACTCTGGAATCAACTGTCTAGGTTTGATTCCTGGTTCCTCCACTTAATGTCTTCCTGTGACTCTGTATCTTCATCTGTAAAATGGGGGTGATGCTAATAGAGCCTCCCCCAGGGGCCTGTTGTGAAGATGCAAACTATTAACATATAGAGAGCTTTCACAATAGTGCCGGGAAGGGGAATGCCAGAAGCATTGGATACAAGATAACTACAATTATGGCTGCTATTGTTTCAGGATGTAATACATAGGTTGTCAAAAAGGAAAAATAATACAGTGACTATGAAATACAGAATAATCCTATTTATTATCTTTACTATTTTATCTATGTACTTAGGCAAATAAACTGTAAAATCATGGTCTTCTAATTCTTGTCCATAACTAGGCATATTTCAAGTGCATTAAAGAGGAAAAGAGTAAAAGGATGAAAGAGGGAATTCCCATGTACTAGCTGTCAATACTTTTCACTGCTATTTCTCACTATTCCTTAGATTAATAACAAACTAAAGATGGATCATTAGGAAACTATTCATAAACAAGATTTTAAAAATTAGAGGAAAAAAAACCATGTACTATTAAATATAAGAATGTTATTTTGGATTCAGATAAATTCAAACTTACAGATTTATTCAAACTTATAGATTTACACAAACTTATAGATTTATACTTATAGATTTCTCAATTACTATGGCTAAATATGTTGCAAAACATTTATTTTTATGTCTATAATGTTAGATAATTTATAGTAATATGTAAATTAAATTATATGTATATTTTTAATTTCATTTATGTAAAAACATGCATATAAAAAAGGTTAGACAGGAATACACAAAGATATTGTTTACTATGTTCAAGTGGCAGAAACATGGATTAATCCTCCCTTAATTTCCTAAACTTCCTATAATGGTTATACATTATTTCATTAATTTAGTGATTTTTTTAGGCATAGCATACAGTTTTTAGTGAACCCCCAAAGGATATCTGATTTACTTCTTTAATAATCTAAAGGTTCACTGTTGCCACTTTAAAATTTTAAAAAAGTATTCAGTTTCTTTAATATCACAGGAAAAAAACTATTTTTGTTCAAACTTACTAATTTTACGATTTCCATATTCTTTTTACGTAGAACTTTGATTTCCCAGATGACATTTGAGTGATGTGGAAAAACAGAACCCTTGTCATTCCACTTTAGGTGTAATGTAGAAGTTGAGAAATCAGCAGACAAATCCAAGATCTCTGGAGCATCTGGAATTAAGGCTTAAAAAAAGGAAACAAAAGATAAAACTTAGTCAAATAAGTAACTATTTTTCATATTATAATCCCATTAATCAGCTAATTTTAAACTCTACTTCTTGATCAAAAAACAATTAAGGATTAAAGTAAATTCTTGCACCTACTACTGAAAAAAGAGAATAAATATATGTATATTTGTATAAGCATATATTTGTAAATATATGTTTATTTGTATAAGCAGCTCCCAGTTGTTCATCAGCTAAATTTGAGAAAATTATTTACCAGCACGCTGTTTCAAATCCATAATATATCTTCTAATACAAACAGCAACTGAGTTCCCACAACACTCCAGTGTCATTGGGTCTGAAATCCCCAAGCAGACAACATTGGAGAGAAGTAAAAAAGCTCCCTTTGTATAGATTATGGAGAGCTGGCCTTGGTAAACCTTTCCATCTGTTTTCTCTGCACCCTTCCCCACTCAACTCCAGTCACAGCCTGCATGCTAGGGAAAGTTACCCACTTTGAGGATGCAATGAGCTACTACTGGCATAGGCAGCAATAAACAGCAGCAAGACCGTGGTAGTGACCAAAGCATTGAGTTGAGGAAGCCAACAAGGTTCTAAGAAGTACTTGGCAGGATCTGGGCAGTCCTTCAGAAAGGCTAGTTTGCAGTGGTGTGCAACAGGTCTGCAGGTGACTGAGAAAGAGATAAGGTGATCCAGCAGGAGACAGCTGGAGAAAGCCTGGCTATAGTAATAAGGATGTGGCTCAGGACGCCATATATGGAAAAGAAAGGACAAAATCTAATGGGCATTTCAAAGAAATGACTGGATCAAAGAAATGAAGGATTAGTAATAACAAGACATGAAAACATCTAAGATTTCTTCAAGTCACTAGCCCAGAAAGCAGGAAGAAAGGCAAAAGGTATCAGGGACAATTGTGAAGAGATGTGGGAGTCTGGCCATGGATGACTAAGTATTGGCGAAAAAAAGACCATCAATGGACGGGGGAGGTGCAGACAGTAAGTGAGAACGGGGACCAATCAGAGCGTGCACACAGACTCAAGAGGAACTCGCTGAGTGCAGCTCAAGAAATGAACATAACACACTGACACAAAACAGCCGAAGCTTGTTTGACAGCTAGTGACACAGTCACACCTTCAAGGAGCCAGAGACCCCAGCAAGAATCCTGAGAGGGAATGACGTAGAAGCAGAAGGAAACCAGAGAAAATCTGGGATCACTGAGATCAAAAGAAATGGGTTGTCGTCCAGGCCCAAGAAAACAGAGTTCAGAGAGGAAGGCTGAGAAAAGACCACTGATGCTGGTGAGGGTACCGTCAATTCCTGAGAAAGAAGGCTGGCAGGGCAGTAGGCTCTGAAGCTGTAGTATAAAAGGTAAAGAGAAAAACCATGCTCAAGGATAGAGCCTCTCACAGGGAGAAACTGGTAAACTTAAAAAAACAACAAGGTAGCCGAAAGAGTAAGGTATTCTTCAAAATCTTCAAGTCTTCCTACCTGTAAGGAGTATAGTGATGAAAAATGTGGGGATCAGTGGGAAGCACACAGGTATAGCCTGCTCTGCTCTATGTAATTCAGGCTTTCTGGTATGAAGGGCTCTTTCTTGCCTGTGCTCTCCTCAAATGACAGTAAGGTGAAGGGAAGCTAAAAGAAATCCAGAGTCACAGCCTCTCAGGCCCCATATCTATCCTAGTGCTCCCCCAGGAAGTTCAAGGACCATTAAGTAAAGTCACTTCCAGCACAACTGCGGGAGCTGACAGAGGGAGGGTGGCTGAATGTGCTGAAGAACAAAAATGGCAAAGCAGACTAAAATGATATAAATTATATATAATATAAATTAGTTTTGGAACTTAAAAATAAGTTTTTACTAAACTTACTTAAAATGTACTGACTGACCACAGTGCTCTACACTGGATTTATGTAAAATGTTTAGGGCCGCACAGGAAATAGAACATGTGGATTAAAGCCTAAAATATGCAGCAGTCAACAGTTACACAGCTACATAAGGACAGTGGAGGATGCTTTACATGAGAAGTTTAAGTGGGAAACTGCTTTTAAAAAAGAAGGAGCAAATGAGGAGTAACAAGCTGATTCAGTGCCAGGAGGGACAAGTTCAAGGTGGCAGGGCAACCACACAGAGCAGAGGCTGCCAAGAACACAGATCCTTCCAATGTTCCAAGATGACACAACGTAGTAACTTAAAATTATGAAACATGGGAGTACTTTATTAAGGCAACACTCATCTATTAAAATGCTTCCCTCCCTGAAAAGTACACATAATTAACGTTTTATCTAAATAGCAGTGGGCTATTCTTCAAAACCCAAGTCATATCTAATATTTCAAGCTAAACACAGTAACAGCCATAATTACAAATGAAAAGATTAAACAGTTTTTTCACGACTTCATAGTATACTTCTTCATTGTATACCAGGGAAGTTCCCCTAAGCTCCCACGAACTGTCATCTGCATTTTTCTCCAGCTAAAATACACTTGAGGACAATGTTAGCTTGCTTTCTAGAAACTAGAAACTTTTCAGCTAGAAAAAATTTCATCAGTCTTGTTTATTTTTTAAATAAAGCTGGTTTATCTTTACCCATAACCTCCATGCCCCTTCTGCCTTAGAACATCAGAAGATGGGAGCTTTCCCAGCTCTTTTATAGGATCCACGTTATTTATTCTGCTTCATGCAGATCCAAATTTTTAGGTTATTTTAAGAAACTTAGAGATTAAAAATCTTACAAAGACTTATTTTTGTGCTTGCCCTTGTCAATTAGAAGCTTATTAGAGGGGACTTTCCCAGTGGCGCAGTGGTTAAGAATCCGCCTGCCAATGCAGGGGACACGGGTTCGATCCCTGGTCCGGGAAGATCCCACATGCTGCGGAGCGACTAAGCCCGTGCACCACAACTACTGAGCATGCGCTCTAGAGCCCGTAAGCCACAACTACTGAGACCGTGTGTCACAACTACTGAAGTCCGTGTGCCCTAGAAGCCTGCGTGCTGCAACTACTGAGCCCACATGCTGCAACTACTGAAGCCCGTGCACCTACAGCCCGTGCTCCACAACAAGGGAAGCCCACGCACTGCAACGAAGAGTAGCCCCCGCTTGCCTCAACTAGAGAAAGCCCACGTGCAGCAACAAAGACCCAACACAGCCAAAAATAAATAAAATTTTAAAAAAGAAGCTTATTAGATATATGTATATGTGTTAAACATCTTCTTTGCTTTATATGTATACTTTTGAAAGCATCTTAAGATTTGGAGAAAACTTAATTTCTCATACTTTTATTTAGTAGCAAACTGCCAAAGAACCCAAATCTTCTAATGCACAGCTCCACTATCATTTCACAGCATCTCTTGCATATGACAGGTGTTCAAAGGTTTGCTGATGGACCCACCTCCTTCTCTTATATTCATCTAACTTGCTTTTCATTTTCTTATCAGTATTTTTCTTATTTGAGTAGCAGTAGTAATATCTTAATGTTGGGATACTGTTAATCTAATATTCAAATCACAATGAGGCCCATTATTATTAAAAATGCTGTCAACAAATTACATGCTATGCAAAAACAGTGAACTATTAATCAAGTAAGTCACCTAGGGTCTGTCCTGATTTGCCTTTCTAATTCTAACACTGTTATCTTCAAGTAGCTTCCCAGACAGAACCTTCTCAATCCCTACTGAAAAAGCAGACAACACAAATTGGCTCTCTGACAGAGTCCTGGGGAAATTTTTAAAAATCTGGAATAAAATTAAGTTAGATTCCCTCATACCTTAGTACAAAATAATTCCAGATGGATGAAAGATTTAAGCATGATAACAAAACCAAAAACTCATGAAGAAAAATATCAAGAGATTCTATTATATAAAAATGAAAATTGGTGGTGTGAAAAAAACCCCACAAAGTTTAAATTTTAAACTTGGAAAAGTATTTGTAGCAAAGAGGACAGAAGTGATAACCATACTATACAGAAAGCTCTTGTGAACTAATGAGGAAAAAGATGAATTTCAACATGAGAGAAAATTTCAAAGGACATAAATAGTTCATAAAAGAATAAAAATGACTGATAATTTTAAAAAGTAATCACAGAAATATAAAAACAACAGCGCTATAATTTGGGGGCCATCAGATTGAAATTGCAAAACTAAGAGAGATAGACAATACCCAGTCCTGGCAAGGATGCAGACAAGCAGGCATGCTCTAATATGATGTCTGTGGGAATGCAAAAAGGTTCAAAATGTGGGGGGAACAACTGGTAGCGGACATCAAAAGTCATAAAAAGCAGATGTCTTTAATGTAGCATTCCGAATTCTAGGAATTTAGCCTAAGAAAATCATCACACAAATTCAGCAACATATATGTGCAAAAAATGTTCATTAAAGCATTGGTAATTATGCTGAAAGACTGGAAATAAAAATCTCAATGTTAATAATCAATGACAATCCCGAACTCCCTAGCTATCCCTCCCCCCGAAAACTTCCCGCCCCCAGCCCCGCCCCACCCCGGTTTGAAATTGACGTGTACACACTGCTGTATTTTAAATGGATAACCAACAGTAGGATGACCTACTGTATAGCACAGGGAACTCTGCTCAATATTATGTAACAACCTAAATGGGAAAAGAAGTTTTAAAAGAATAGATACATGTACATGTATAACTGAAAAAAAAAAGACATCAATCTAGTTCAATTTTACAAGGCCTCTATTTAAAATGATGTGGTAATTGATTATAATAAAATAGTATAATAAATAAAAAAATTTAAAAATAAAATATATAATTTGCTAAAAATAAAATAAAATAAAATACAATTTGCTAAAAAAAAATCAATGACAAAGTAATTATGGTACCTCCATTCAATGGAATACTAGGCAGCTATAATGTAGATTTATTTACATAATAACTTGAAAATCTATCTGTATCTTCTGGTAAGCCTATCATAAAGTAATATAAACTTTACTGTTTATACACACACACACACACACACACACACACACATAGAGAACACATGTAAGTATTAACAATATTTCTTCCTGGGTATTGGGATCATGGCTGATCTGCACAAAACAATCTCACATGTATCTCACATACAACTACAGAAAGAAAATAACAAACATGGCTCTTCTTTATCTTGAAAACAGCCCTAAGTAGCACTTTACCCAGACAATACTTCAGCCAGAAAATGAGACCGGTTCTAAGTTCCTGGACAGCATGCTTTGCTATTATCCTTTCAAAATCTGTGCTATCTCAGACACAGACCACTCCAAACATGCACCTTGTCTGTAAAATTGGAGAGATCACCAAGTTGTTTATATTTTCTTTCCCTTGCTTCAAAATAAGTCATCCTTATAAGACTCATTGTAATATCATTATGATGCCATCCTATAATAGTTGTCAGAAGGCAACAAACCTGCTTACCCCACCATTAAGAGAGTCAAAACCACTGGAGTTTTTAAGGTCTCACTGCATGGCAAAATTTCCATCTCCAAGAGCCTGGATTTATTTCATGCTTCCACCCAGCTTGTAGCATATGTCCTAGGCATTCGGTCAACACATCTATAAAAGATGCCTGCTATGTGCAAGGCACTGGACTAGACACTAGGTGTAGAAGACAAAGTCTCTGCCCTCAGGGAACCCATTTTCTTGTAGAGGAAACACACAGGAAGCACCTAATTATATAATAAATTATTTATGCAATTGTGAGAAATACCACAAAAGAGAAACAGACTGCCTAAAGGAATGTTAAGAAAGGAATGGGGTCTCCTCTGGGAGGGGATGGTCAAAGACTATTTCCTAGGGATGGCTGAGGAATTCTGAAAGGCATGCAGGAATCAACAAAGTAGAGGGGTAGGAGAAGAGAATCCAACCGTGGGAAGGACCTTAACTTGTGTGACGTTTATTTGACTGACCAGAGGAAGAGTTTGCTTCCATCTTGATCTTGGCTATGCTCCACAATTGGAAGTATGGTCGCTGGGTAAATGAGAATATTAGTTTAACAAAAGATATAAAAGAATGGTAAATTCCTGTCAAATATAAAGCAGCACAGTACTAACAAAGGCACCATTCTGAGTTATTTTCAAATCAATTTTCTTTTCAAATACTTACAAACGTTTTTTTCATTTAGTGTGAATTTACTTATAAAATTTCCAAAATCGTGTAAAGGATTTATTGTTATTTCATGATCACCAGGTAAAAGAGCTGGGAGTTTAATATTTTTCTCCAATCGATAACAAGAATGGGACCTGCAATATAAGAAATCAAATTTTAATTAGCAGATAAAATTGAGCGCAATTTTCATAAAAACTTGATTAACAAAAAATCCACTGGAAAATATTTTGTTCTTTTGTATACAAAAATATGACAGGTTATATCCCATTTTAAGACTGCAAAAAAGCGAGGTAAATGGTAAGTCCATCAATGTGGTGGTAGGAAAAATAACCAGACTGTATCAGAAAGTCAAGAGAGTAAGCAGAGACAATTCTATAAAGAAACTTAGGGCTTTAGCATGGCCTTCAAACCCCGCCCAACCCTGCCTTTGCACACACCCTGCCCCCCACACCCCCCTTCTGGACCGACCACTACAGGGTCCCCATCAGTGAGACTTCCACCAGCTTGTCTGCTCCTCTGTCTTGCCTCATGGGTCACTCGTACAAAACATTCTCATGTTCTCATCAGCTCCCCTTTCAAAGTGCTTCTAGTTACCACCCATTACCTCTCAGACAAAAGTGAATTTTTCTCCTGTGGTTCCATGGCCCTCTGTATCTTTACAGAGCATGTTTACGCGCTTTGTTATTCACGTACGTTTCTAATTTCCCATAAAATTTAATTCAAGCAAAAGGACTTTGGGTGCCTCTTGTATCACCACCCTGCCCCGCACAGGCCTCTTCACATTCCTAAGTGAATTTAGGACTGAGGACTTGAAAGGGTTGGCTAACCTCACGTGTGAGGTTTCTTTACGTGCCAGCAGCACAAAACCATCCGAATTCTCTAAATCATGCTTTTTCATACATTGATACCATTGTACCCAATATTCTCTCAGGTTGGAATGCCTTTCTGTCCTATTTCTGCTGAGAAAACTGAGTATTCCTACTCCACCACCACGCTTCTGACAGCCTCTCTGGACCTCACACTCCTTAGTCAACGCTGCCTCAGACCATCACAGACAATTAGCATCAGCACTTAGTCCACAGCATCATTATGATCTGCTTCTCGTGAACTCCTGGAGCCAGGATAACTTCTTCCCTGTGGGGCCTGCAGTAGTCAGTAGTGCTATTTACCAGATTTTTCGGATTCTCTCCTTCTGGATTCACAGGAGGATTGCACTTCCCTGCTCCTCTGAAGCAAGGCATGGCCATGTGATGTTATTTGTAGAGAAAATGAGTGAAGGTCACAGTTTCTAAAAGCCGGGAAGGCTCTAAAAGCCAGGCAGGCTCTGCTCCCCTCCCGTCCTGGTGCACTGGGAGATGAGGGCCCCCTGGCCTGTGGCCCTGAGGGAGGGAAAAGGGGCAGAGATGCGAGCTGACCCCAAGAGAGACACAAAACACAAGCGGGAGTAATCCTTTATTTTCACCGCAGAAAATAAGGACATAAGATTCGAGGGTTTTTTCTGCAATAAAACCAAGCTCGTCCTGGCTGATAAATTACCATCACACTTAGACTAATGTTCAACAAATGTACACCGACTGGGAAAAAAATCTGAGTGTATTTAAATCCACATTTATGTCAATTTACATTAGGACCACTTATCAGCACACTGGTGCTTGGAGCTCTGCACTGAACTTCTCTGGCGTTGCTAAACAACTCAGAGCCCCGCTGGGGTTAGGGAGAAGCAAGGAGAGTGTTCTGGCTTGCAGACAGCCTGAAGGCTTCCACTGCAAGCTCCAGGACTTGCAGCCGCTCCAAGATTACCTGAGAGGGTAAGGCAGTGTGATGGAACCTGCCACTTGCCTCCTAATGTCCACTTCCCCCCTTTCCTTAGTAACACTGCCCCAGGTTTATCCGAGTACATTGCCATCAGCTATGAGAACACATCACCTAGCCTCTTATGCAAATAAGTTTAGCCACTGGACTAAGTTCTGCCAATGAGATGTAAGCAGAGGTGTTGTACGGGACTTCTGAGAAGTCTTCCTAAAGAAAACCATCTCCTTCCTGCTTTCTGGAAGGCAGACGTGACAGCCACTCCTGAAGCATCATCTTGAACGACGAGATCACACACTCAAGATGGCTGAGTAGCATGAAAAAGAGGAACCTGGGCCTCTCATGGCCATGTGCACCCACGTTGGCCTTGAACCACCTACTCCAGACCTTTTACATGACAGTAAATGCCTGTCTATTACTGACATTTTCTGTTGGGCAGAGTCAAAACTTGAACTTCATTGATACAGGTAGGCACTGGTTTAGGATAGGCCAGTAAAACTTCCCCACAGACGATCAGAATCCACAGCCCATGAGAAGTGTTTCCCATACTCAACATTCACACGATAAAAGAATCAAAGTTGTGGCCAGGAGAAGGGTTTGTTTCCATCCTGACTGAAGTAAGATTCAGATTTTTAGAAAATAGAGAGCTAAGATTTAAAATTTCTTTTAAAAATTTCCAGAATAAAATCTTTATATTCTAAAATTAAAGACAAAGAACCTTTAGATTATAACTATAAATTAACCAAAGTATTTCCATTACCCGTTTTCAAAGCAAACTTCATAAGCAGCACCATGGCCTGCTCCAGAGGGTGCTCTCCAAGAACAGTCCCACACTTGTAAATTGTTAGTTATACACTTCAAATCACGAGGAGTCCCTGGAGAAGGAGAAACAAAACACACACACACACACACACACACACACACACACAGGCACACACACACAAAATGCTTATTAATTTAACTGCACTGTAAAAGTCAACAAGTCAAACCATCCCCAGCCATCAGTACAAGCATATGTGTCTGCAGAAGGCCCATGTTCTTCATGCAGAGATGAACCTGCAGTCACAGGAGGTGACTGGTTTTATATTTCTTTTTGTAGCTTTGGTTTAAAAAAGCTAGTGAGTAAACTGATGAAAGTGGGTCAACCACAAGACCACTTAGGGGTTAGGCCTCTCTCAAAAATTCCACTTCCAGACAACTAAGATAAATAGAGGGAGTGACTATATGGATTCAATGAAGGGACCAAGAGAGCGCCTGGGAGAATTTTAGTCTCCAGTGACCCCATTTGCAAAAAGGTAAATTAAAAAAAAAAATACCTCTAAGACTTTAAGTAAAAACTATGTATCTCCTATGCCACAAACACAGCTTCTAAGCACTCCTAACTACTAGTGCTTCACAGCTTGTTACCAGACTGCCACCTACACAGAAATCCCATAGCCAATCTTTAGATTTTTATGAAGCACATCACATAAACAGTAATAAACTCACATGAGTCTCTGAAAAATATATATTTTGTGTAGGCCTAAACAACTGAAAAATAACAAATAATTCAGAAGGTTACAGTCCTAATAGTACTTACTCACATCTATAAAATAACATTAGATCATGGAATACATAAGCACTATACAATGAAAAACTGTCATTCTAAAAAGACAATGAAAAGAAAGAAAGGAGAGGACTTGAGGGAGGGAAAGAGGGAGAACAAAAGGAAGGAAGGAAAAGAGGGAGAGAGGGAGGGGAAAAGCAATTAGAGTGTGAAAAAGGTATTCTATCTCAGATTCTCTATATAAATGTCTATTAAAAAGGTTTTTTCTTTAATTTTTACATGTGATTGGTATGCTATTCACTACAGCAATGAATTATAAAGCTATTTATGTAAGACAGAAAACAAAAACATTAGAAACACATTAGAAATCATTAGTAATCATAATAAAGTTATTTAGTAGTAATTTGGGGGGAAAAGAGAAGATCTCTTTAATTATGGAAATAATATAAAAACTAAACTCAGAGGCAGAAGGATGAAAATGTTCTTTATAGAGCAAGCTAGATTACACCTACAATCATTCTTAACGTTTTTAAATAAAAGGAAAACAAATCATATATTTCTTAAAGCAGATATCTGGATTTCATTTATGTGACATTCTGAAAGGCAAAATTACAGACAGAAAATAGACAAGTGTTGGCTGGAGGTGGGGATGGGAGGCTGACAGCAGAGGAGCAGGGGTATTTTCTGGAATGACGGACTGGTCTGTATCTTGATTGTGCAGGTGGATACATGTCTGTATGCATCTGTCAAAACTCACAGAACTTTATCCTAAAAGGGTGAATTTTACTGTATGGAAGTTATACCATAATCTTTTAATGGGAAATGAATACTTAGATCTACCTTTACGGGCCTTTTTAAAAGAAACTAGAAGTACATTAAAAAAAAAATGACATAGAAATGGATTTTAACCACAACCTGAAGGGTTCAATAAAGTCTCAAGATCGCTTCTTAATCAAAACAGTAATGACATTGCAATCAGTTCATTTTCTCTGACTCTGATGCACTTACTTTTTTTCTGGCTGTTTACTTGATTCATTAAATATAGAAGAAGAACTGTTAATAACAGCCACTGGAAATTTGAAGTCATCCTCATTCTTTTACTGTCCCCCATCCGGGATGGTCGTTTCAAACATAAGGAAATGTCCATCATCTGTGCAATGTAGTCAGTTCTGCATGAGGAGAAGAATTTCAAATGGTGTTCAAACTGGTCCAAGGACACTCCTTATCCTGTGCACATCAACACTGAAAATGGATACCGACAAATACCAAAACATGCTGCACATTAAAGCCACAGAGACACCAGACTCAGCTACCCCGGCTTTAGGAGATGTGACAATCGGACACAGCTGTTGCTCCGGGATCCATTATAGGGTCAGGATAGGCTTCAAATTCAAGATTATAACTGAGCACATATTTATCAACACTCCAGTACTGCTAGAGTATAGAAAAGCAGTGCATAAAACTGAGGTTTTGACAATTTTAAGTGATATGTGAAATGACATTTTTAATTTTAATTAGTATATATTAACTTTTATAGTCACCTATTTATGACAAGTAATGTGGGTTTTCTTTTCCATGTACACTGTGATATTAAGTTTCTATTTTATATAAATTTAAATAGTTTAAAGAAAAAATTAGGGTCATTAATCACATATGGGGGATTGCAGATGTGACAAAAATATTGACAATGACATACAAATGACTAAAGTGTAACAAACACTTCAACAACTATAACGGGGAAGGGACTATCAGCAGACGAGAGATTTCAACACATTTCTGTTGAAAACTGAGAGCGTGCAGACGAGCGGTGACTGCATCTGGCGGGTGGTAGGGAGGGGCTGCAGCGGAGGGAGGCATTGTTCAGCCCAACATACCCATCAGCCTAGCGAGTGCCAGGCCCTCCTCCAGGCACCAAGGGTGCAACACCGAGCTAGACGAAGTCCCTGCCCTCAAGGAGCTTAGACGCTAGTTCTAGAGACACATACATAAACAAGTAAGGTCCTGATACGAACTTCAAAATCTAGAGTAAGTCAATGTGCACGAGAGTGTGTGAGTGAAGGTCCAGCATCTGAGCTGGGATCTGACTGATGAGAAGACTGCCATGGTAAGATCAGGGAAAGAGTAGCAAGAGCAAATACAAGGACCCTAAGACAAGGACAGCTTACCAGGTTCAAAGGTCAGGAAGGGGGGCTGAGAGGAGGTGGGCTGGCCAGGCCACAGAGGGCCTTTGGTCGTCAAAAGGACATGGGCTTTAACAGGTCGAGATGAGCAGCAGCCACTGGAGTGCTTTAATCAGGGGACATCCATGATCCGATCTGCACTTTGGGAAGATTTCTCTAGCTGCTACATGGAGAACAGACTCTAGGGGAGAAGAGAGGCAGGGGAACCATAGTCCAAATGAAATAATCAGTGGTGAGGACCCTCTGCTAAGGTTTTCAAGAGCAGAGGTGGTGATAGGTGGTCAGATTCAGGATCTGTACAAGAAATGGAGGGTCTTATCAATCCATTATAGGCAGGACAGAGTGGTGGTTAAAAACACAGACAGGCTCTGAATCCCAGCTTTTGCACCTACTGTGTAACCTTAACTGCTCTGTGCCTCGGTTTCCCCATCTGTAAAGTAGGGATAACTATTTTTCTCATAAGTTTGTTGTGAAGATTAAATGAGTAAATATATGCAAAGCACTTGGAATAGTGCCAACAACATATACGTGCTATAAGTGTACTTTGTGTATTATGTGAGGTATAGGGAGAAGAGAGAAGGCAAATATGACTACTAGATTTGGTGGAAAAACAATACTGGATGGATATGGTGCCACTTAAATCCTCTGTGCGTGTGTGAAGGAGGATGCAGTGATTCATGGGGTTGAAGCTCAAGGATTCCAAGATTTGTTTATAGAAGTCAACTCTGACATGCTCCTACACCCCACTCCCAACAGAAGTGTTCTCCCTACAGAACATAAAAGAATTGTTGAGGACACAGAGCAGCTAACAAAGACAGGGGTGTCAAAGAGGAAAGCCTTCCACACCTGACCCTGAGGGATTCCTCCGAGTAATGATGTTCGCATCCACTGTTGTTGAATGAAGCTTGCCAGACAACAAGTCCTCCCAATGTGCTGAAAACTCCTTGTCAGACCTAATATTGCCTCATTTTTATATTGGAATAGACGACTAAGGATCATAAAACATATAAGAAAGCCTAAATCGTTGAAGAGAAATTCAGGATAAACAGGATCACCAAAAGGAAAATAAAAATTACTCCCAGAGGAAATAGGGATAATGTGAGAAACAGGAAAAGTAAAAAACAAAAAAAAACAAAAAGAAAATCACCTCTAAATAGTACTCTCTGAGCGGGCATGGCACAGTCATAAAAACAAGAAGAGGATGCAATGAAAAAGGAATAATCAGAAATAACTCTTACACATTACATACATTGGCTGATAGTAAAAGATTTCTAATGACAGATAAAACATTGAGTAATCTTTCAGAATACACAAAAGACAGAAATAGAAAATGTGAGAAGAAATATGAGAAACAGGAACTTGAAAAAGGAAAGGTGATAGAACATCTAAATAACTGGAACCTAACAAGAGAATTCAAGAAACATGTTTCTTAGTGAAAGCAAACGGCAAGATGGCCGCCTGGCTGCTGCTGAGCCCTGCCACAAACCCGGGAAGTGAATCTCAAAGAGCACAAATGATCATAACCAAACATACACGAGGCACAAGCACACATTTCAAAGGTGTTCACAATGATTTTCTGGATGAATAACTTCCTAGTCAATCACAGTTTCGCCGAGCTTACTTATTAAAACGAAAATGTATTCATGGAATGTCGAAAATGCCAATTGCTAAAGTTATAGAATTACGTGGCGTGTACAGGAATAACTTAATAAAGGAGACCAAACATGACCAAACCATGACTAAAATAATCACAAACCATATTCACTGACTGGCTAAGAATTACCTTGAAATGAGACAATCCCTCACTACAAGTCTACAGTTGTCTAGAAAAGAGTGTGTCCCATGAAGCGGCAGGTGGGGGAGGGAGGCGGCTGAGGATGGGCACGGGACTGGGTACGGTGGACTAAGGCCCTCATCCTGGCTCCGTAACCAATTAGCGGTGTGACTGAGCGCAAATCACTTAATCCACCCCCCCCACCTCCCCAGCTTCAGCCTCAACCAGGGTGGCACGGAGGCAAGCTCTGTCCAGAGTCCCTAGGAGAGACTTCCCCAAGTTAAGCGGGATATTCCATTCCTGTTGGCAGGCACAAGCACAGGGGCAGCAGTGCCAGCAGCACTTTGCCAGCAGTGCCAGCCCCACCCAGGAGGGACACGACTGAGCAGGTCTGCGAGGGTCAGGGTGGGGTGCTCGGGAACAGAAGAATCAATGGCACTGTCGCCAAGGCCAGCTTAACTGAAAACAGGCAAGATGATAAAGAGGACTTTGTTGTTATAACATTGACACAGGCAACTCTGAGCAAGTCCTTAGGCCATATTATATTATGCTCTAATAGCTCTGACCTCTCTAGCAAATGGACTTATGTGAGGCCGGAACAATACATGGACAGAGCCCTCCGGTGCACCTCCAGGAAAACAGGGACCCACAAAACTCGTCCCTGCTCCCTCCCGATAGATGCATTGTCAGAACTTACTTTTTTCCCACCAATGGCTTATTCTTTAGAGGAAAGCACATTTTTATCAAATTTCAGGAGCTAATTTTCAAAATTAGAGTAGCTGTCTTTTGACACCAGAAGAATGCAAATGTAAATTTCTAAAGGGGTGAGACAGGGAAGAAACTACTCAGGCAGGTGTCAACCGGAGCCCTGTGTCCTTGGTGGGGACAGCCACCTGCTCTAAAGGTGGCAGCAATGGGCCTTGTTTTGCCAGATTTTCTTCTTTTTCAAGACTCGGTAGAAATCTGGGATTTTACATGAAATACTCAAATCTGTAAACATAAGCAACTAACTCATATTTTTTATACATTCTAAAGGCCAAACAAAATACGCCTTCAGACTGCATCCTGCCCAAGGGCTACCAGGTTCGTAATCTCCTCAATGTAATTATTTTAAAGGATTCAAAAATGTCAATAAATCCTTCAGTTTAGGAAAACTGATCATGCAGAATCAATGTATAAAATTGTTGAGCACAAAGAAAAAATCTGTCTTTTGCTTGTTAGTTCTTGTGTGTTTGCGTGTATCCTGCCCTCTGTCTTAGGCGTCTGAGTGGCCGGGGCCCAGCGTGCAGAGCTCGGCCACCAACCATATAAGCGTGGTCCCTCCCTTGAAAGTGGCCACACAGGTGCTCTGTTTGCTTTCTCATCGGCTTTGAGAGTTCTGCCTCTAGGCTACGTGAGGTTCTGGACCTTTCTGCTGAGGATACAGTAGTTAGAAAAAAGAGTGGAGAAAAGTAAAGCTAAAGGCAGAAGAGTGCCAGAAACTGCAGTCCTGATGTATTTTGTTTAGTTGTTATGTTTGTTTTCTCTTTTTGGGGGATGGAGGGGAGACAGGTGGGCAGAGAGGGAGCAGGAACATGACAGAGAGTGAGTGAGTGCATTCTGCTGGTGAGAATCTACTCCGGCCTGGAAGGGGGCTTGAGAAACAACTGCTCAGGCAGAGAGAGGTGAGTAAAGACGACCCAAAGCATCTTTATTCCGAGCCTCTATTCTTGTCACCACAGTGAAATAACTCCCTTGTCATTAACACACAAAGGAATGAAACACTGGAAGGAGAAAAGCTGCTTAATCACCGCACAGCAAAATAAATGTGCAAGTAGTTCACTGAGCCTACAGGAGAGGAGGTGCCTGGGTGGTCACCCCGAGCAACCAGGTGGGAAAGCAGACAGTGTCCTACTGCCGATTCCCATCCTCCTTAGTGTCCCCTTTTTTTTTTTTCCTTCCTCACTGTTTTCTGTTAGGGAACATAAAAATCATTAAAAAACTCTGATCAGCAACCACTCTCCTAATTCCACTCCCCACTCCTACCCCCCTACTCACAAGAGCTTAAGTTCCTCAAGCACTGCCCTCTGAAGAATGCTCTCTAGGAACAGAAACTTTGCAGTAGGTAGACTCTATTGCATTGTTAAAGTGAAGTGTGGGGATTTAAGTAAAATGGGAGATGTACCTGTGGAAAACCCCAACCTGGCTGGACTGGAAAGCTCAGCCTGGGAAGGCAGATGGAGACTGGACTGTGTAGGGAGACGTAAAGGTGTGAAGGAAGAGGGAAGCTTGAAGGAAGTGGTGTTTAAAGGAGACTGATTAAGAGACAACTGCAATAACAAGAACATACACAGAATCCATATTCAACTGCAAAAATCTAGTCCTAAAAGATGCCACCAAGTACCTAGCACAATGAATTTAAAAAGACTCCTTCCACAGTACAGCACGTAATAACTGCGTAAAAGGAGCTCTGAAAAGCTTCCAGGGAGGGGGAGGGGGAGGTCCCACCCAGGGCCCAGGAACGAGCGCAACATGGGAGCAGCTCCCTGAGCCAGGACTCTGCGACTGCCCTGTGAGCCCCATGAACCCTCTACTGTCACACGGGGAAGGTGACGGCGCTATCTCCAGAGCGGGCCACGGGTGTACGGGAGACACTGGGTGTGTGGTCAGTAAACACTCTGGGGGAGGAGAGGGGAGGCAGGGAGGAGAGGAAAACACAGACTTCGTAGCACTGAAAGCTAGAGAGAACGTCTTCCAAAAGCTGAGTGAAAATTATTTTCATGCTTGACTTCTATACTCAAACTATTAATTAAGCGAGAGAATAAAATACATTTTATAAAGACATGCCAGATCTCAAAAGATATTTCTTCCTTGCAGCCATTCTCTGGAGACTACTAGAGGACATGATTCACCAAAAAAAAATGAGGTAGAAAACCAAAAATGAGAAAAATGATCCATGAAACTGTTTTAACCCAGGAAAGAAGCCCTGTGCCTCCCCTCCAATCTCATTCCAGGTCACACTAAAATTGATTCCATTCTCCAAGCTGCCGGACCCCTTCATGACTCTTTACATTTGCACATGTTTTCCCTTCTGCCTGGAGTTCCCTCTGTACTCCTTTCTGCCACCCTCTCCTCAATTCACCTGGGAGACTCCTGGTGGGAGTCAGGAAGAGCTCATTATCACCTTTGTGATACCTTCTGGTTCCCCAAAGGTCTGATGCTCCTTCTTCTGCTTCCAGGACACTTTAATTATATCTCCATTACAGGGGTTGCAAAAACTGTGACCTGTGGGCCAGATTCACCCACCTCTGCTTTGGTAAATAAAGTTTTACTAGAACAAAGCCACGCCCATTTGTTTACATACTGCCCAAGGCTGCTCTCACATCCCCATGTTGGGACTGAATAGTTTCCACAGAGACTACAAGGCCAGCAAACCTAAAATATTGACGACCTTGCCCCTACTAGAAAGTTTGCTGATCTCTTCCCAATTCTGTAATTCCTCCAACAGACTATAAGCTCCTTGAGAGGAAATGCTGTCTCTCTGTTCACTGTAAGGCATTTCCCCCTCCCCCCCCACCCCCCATCAGTATCCAAGCATAGCTCCTGGCACTCAGCACTCAAAGCTCAAGCTGGCTGATAGGTGAGTGAATACCAAGACGTAAATGAATATGTATATGTCTGCACACTACGCTTTGATTGCCAGGCTTCACCACTAACCCAAGTACTGCCAACACTGGGAAGCTAAGTTCGAGCTGTAGTTCCCAAACCATGCACTAAGGTGCCCCAAGGCACAGAAGCAAATGAACTGGGGTACCACAGTACATTTTAAAATTTCAGAGGAAACACAGTGACATCTATCCAACACTATGAGAACCTTTAGCTAAAGGTAGTTTGGTTTCAACACTAGGTCATGCCACATTTCTCTCAATGACGTCATATCTTTGTGAAGTGGGAGGGAAGGCTTGTTGGATGTCGTGATAAAACACAAGTACAAACCAAAAATCAATTGTAGAGGTGGAAAAAAGGGTGGCAGGGCCCAATCTGTTTCCAAGGTTTGAGAAGCTTTTCAGTACCCAGACAGGTGCATCTACGTGGCTTTTTAAGAATAAAATAAAGATATTATTACCTTTACGTTGATATGCATTATTTTCTCAAACTGCTACTAAAATGTCAGGTCATAAATACTTATTACTTTGATTGGACCTACTATTTCATAAAAAGAAATGTTAGGTTATTTCTTTTGACCTGGGGGTACTATAAGAACATTAATAAGAGAGGACAGACAGCAGAAGCAAGAAGAACTACAATCCTGCAGCCTGTGGAACTAAAACCACATTCACAGAAAGATACACAAGATGAAAAGGCAGAGGGCTATGTACCAGATGAAGGAAAAAGATAAACCCCCAGAAAAACAACTAAATGAAGTGGAGATAGGCAACCTTCCAAAAAAGAATTCAGAATGATAGAGAAGATGATCCAGGACCTCAGAAAAAGAATGGAGGCAAAGATCAAGAAGATGCAAGAAATGTTTAACAAAGACCTAGAAGAATTAAAGAACAAGCAAACAGAGATGAACAATACAATAACTGAAATGAAAAATACACTAGAAGGAATCAATAGCAGAATAACTGAGGCAGAAAAATGGATAAGTGACCTGGAAGACAGAGTGGTGGAATTCACTGATGCAGAACAGAATAAAGAAAAAAGAATGAAAAGAAATGAAGAAAGCCTAAGAGACCTCTGGGACAACATTAAATGCAACAACATTTGCATTATAGGGGTCCCAGAAGAAGAGAGAGAGAAAGGACCAGAGAAAATATTTGAAGAGATTATAGTCGAAAACTTCCCTAACATGGGAAAGGAAATAGCCACCCAAGTCCAGGAAGCGCAACGAGTCCCATACAGGATAAACCCTAGGAGAAACACGCCGAGATACATAGTAACCAAATTGGCAAAAATTAAAGACAAAGAAAAATGATTGAAAGCAGCAAGGGAAAAACGACAAATAACATACAAGGGAACTCCCATAAGGTTAACAGCTGATTTCTCAGCAGAAACACTACAAGCCAGAGGGAGTGGCATGATGTACTTAAAGTGATGAAAGGGAAGAACTTACAACCAAGATTACTCTACCCAGCAAGGATCTCATCCAGATTCGATGGAGAAATCAAAAGCGTTACAGACAAGCAAAAGCTAAGAGAATTCAGCACCACCAAACCAGCTCTACAACAAATGCTAAAGGAACTTCTCTAAGTGGGAAACACAAGAGAAGAAAAGGACCTACAAAAACAAACCCAAAACAATTAAGAAAATGGTAATAGGAACATACATATCGATAATTATCTTAAACGTGAATGGATTAAATGCTCCAACCAAAAGACACAGGCTCGCTGAATGGATACAAAAACAAGACCCATATATATGCTGTCTACAAGAGACCCACTTCAGACCTAGGGACACATACAGAGTTAAAGTGAGAGGGTGGAAAAAGGTATTCCATGCAAATGGAAATCAAAAGAAAGCTGGAGAAGCAGTACTCATATCAGATAAAATAGACTTTAAAATAAAGAATGTTACAAGAGACAAGGAAGGACACTACATAATGATCAAGGGATCAATCCAAGAAGAAGATATAACAATTATAAATATATATGCACCCAACATAGGAGCACCTCAATACATAAGGCAACTGCTAACAGCCATAAAAGAGGAAATTGACAGTAACACAATAATAGTGGGGGACTTTAACACCTCACTTACACCAATGGACAGATCATCCAAAATGAAAATAAATAAGGAAACAGAAGCTTTCAATGACACAATAGACCAGATAGATTTAATTGATATTTATAGGACATTCCATCTAAAAACAGCAGATTACACTTTCTTCTCAAGTGCACACGGAACATTCTCCAGGATAGATCATATCTTGGATCACAATCAAGCCTCAGTAAATTGAAGAAAATTGAAATCATATCAAGCATCTTTTCTGACCACAATGCTATGAGATTAGAAATCAATTACAGGGGAAAAAAGGTAAAAAAACACAAACACATGGAGGCTAAACAATACATTACTAAATAACCAAGAGATGACTGAAAAAATCAAAGAGGAAACCAAAAAATACCTAGAGACAAATGACAATGAAAACACAACGATCCAAAACCTATGGGATGCAGCAAAAGCAGTTCTAAGAGGGAAGTTTATAGCAATACAATCCTACCTCAAGACACAACAACCATCTCAAATAAACAATCTAACCTTACACTTAAAGGAACTAGAGAAAGAAGAACAAACAAAACCCAAAGTTAGCAGAAGGAAAGAACTCATAAAGATCAGAGCAGAAATAAATGAAATAGGAACAAAGAAAACAGTAGCAAAGATCAATAAAATTAAAAGCTGGTTCTTTGACAAGATAAACAAAATTGATAAACCATTAACCAGACTCATCAAGAAAAAGAGGGAGAGGACTCAAATCAATAAAATTAGAAATGAAAAAGGAGAAGTTACAAAAGACACTGCAGAAATACAAAGCATCCTAAGAGACTACTACAGGCAACTCTATGCCAATAAAATGGACAAACTGGAAGAAATGGACAAATTCATAAAAAGGTATAACCTTCCAAGACTGAAGCAGGAAGAAATAGAAAATATGAACAGACCAATCACAAGTAATGAAATTGAAACTGTGATTAAAAATCTTCCAACAAACAAAAGTCCAGGACCAGATGGCTTCACAGGTGAATTCTATCAAACATTTAGAGAAGAGCTAACACCCATCCTTCTCAAACTCTTCCAAAAAATTGCAGAGGAAGAAACACTCCCAAACTCATTCTATGAGGCCACCATCACCCTGATACCAAAACCAGAGAAAGATACTACAAAAAAAGAAAATTACAGACCAATATCACTGATGAATATAGATGCAAGAATCCTCAACAAAATACTAGCAAACAGATTCCAACAACACATTAAAAGGATCATACACCATGATAAAGTGGGATTTATCCCAGGGATGCAAGGGTTCTTCAATATACGCAAATCAATCAATGTGATACACCATATTAACAGACTGAAGAATAAAAACCATATGATCATCTCAATAGATGCAGGAAAAGCTTTTGACAAAATTCAACACCCATTTATGATAAACACTCTCCAGAAAGTGGGCATAGAGGGAACCTACCTCAACAGAATGAAGGCCATATACGGCAAACCCACAGCAGACATCATTCTCAATGGTGAAAGACTGAATGCATGTCTTCTAAGATCAGGAACAAGACAAGGATGTCCACTCTCACCGCTATTATTCAACATAGTTTTGGAAGTCCTAGCCACGGCAATCAGAGAAGAAAAAGAAATAGAAGGAATACGTATTGGAAAAGGAGAAGTAAAACTATCACTGTTTGCAGAAGACATGATACTATACATAGAAAATCCTAAAGATGCCACCAGAAAACTACTAGGGCTAATCAATGAATTTGGTAAAAGTTGCAGGATACAAAACTAATGCACAGAAATCTCTTGCATTCATATGCACTAATGATGAAAAATCTGAAAGAGAAATTAAGGAAACACTCCCATTTACCACTGCCACAAAAAGAATAAAATACCTAGGAATAAACCTACCTAGGGAAACAAAAGACCTGTATGCAGAAAACTATAAGACACTGATGAAAGAAAGTAAAGATGATACAAACAGATGGAGAGATATACCATATTCTTGGATTGGAAGAATCAACATTGTGAAAATGACTATATTACCCAAAGCAATCTACAGATTCAGTGCAATCCCTATCAAATTACCAATGGCATTTTTTACAGAACTAGAACAAAAAGTCTTAAAATTTGTATGGAGACACAAAAGACCCCGAATAGCTAAAGCAGTCTTGAGGGAAAAAAATGGAGCTGGAGGAATCAGATTCCCTGACTTCAGACTATACTACAAAGCTACAGTAATCAAGACAATATGGTACTGGCACAAAAACAGAAACATAGATCAATGGAACAAGTTAGAAAGCCCAGAGATAAACCCACGCACCTATGGTCAACTAATCTATGACAAAGGAGGCAAGGATAGACAATGGAGAAAAGACAGTCTCTTCAATAAGTCGTGCTGGGAAAACTGGACAGCTACATGTAAAAGAAGGAAATTAGAACACTCCCTAACACCATACACAAAAATAAACTCAAAATGGATTAAAGACCTAAGTGTAAGGCCAGACACTATAAAACTCTTAGAGGAAAACATAGGAAGAACACTCTTTGACATAAATCACAGCAAGATCTTTTTTGATCCACCTCCTAGAGTAATGGAAATAAAAACAAAAGTAAACAAATGGGACCTAATGACACTTCAAAGCTTTTCCACAGCAAAGGAAATCATAAACAAGACGAAAAGACAACCCTCAGAATGGGAGAAAATATTTGCAAAGGAATCAATGGACAAAGGATTAATCTCCAAAATATATAAACAGCTCATGCAGCTCAACATTAAAAAAAACATACAACCCAATCCAAAAATGGGCAGAAGACCTAAATAGATATTTCTCCAAAGAAGACATACAGATGGCCAGGAAGCGCATGAAAAGCTGCTCAACATCACTAATTATTAGAGAAATGCGAATCAAAACTACATGAGATATCACTTCACACCAGTTAGAATGGGAATCATCCGAAACTCTACAAAGAACAAATGCTGGAGAGGGTGTGGAGAAGAGGGAACCCTCTTGCACTGTTGGTGGGAATGTAAATTGATACAGCCACTATGGAGAACAGTATGGAGGTTCCTTAAAAAACTAAATATAGAATTACCATGTGATCCAGCAATCCCACTACTGGGCATATACCCAGCGAAAACCATAATTCAAAAGGACACATGCACCCCAATGTTCACTGCAGCACTATTTACAATAGCCAGGACATGGAAGCAACCTAAATGGGCATCGACAGACAAATGGATAAAGAAGATGTGGTACATATATACAATGGAATATTACTCAGCCATAAAAAGGAACGTAATTGGGTCATTTGTAGAGACATGGATGGATCTAGAGACTGTCATACTGAGTGAAGTAAGTCAGAAAGAGGAAAATAAATATCGTATATTAAGGTATATATGTGGAACCTAGAAAAATGGCACAGATGAACCGGTTTGCAGGGCAGAAATCGAGACACAGATGTAGAGAACAAACATATGGACACCAGGGGGGGGAAATGGTGGGGGTGGGGGGTTGGTGGTGTGATGAATTGGGAGATTGGGATTGACACGTATACATGAATATGTACAAAATGGATAACTAATGAGATCCTGCTGGATAAAAAAAAATAAAATAAACAAATTTTTAAAATGTATATTTTGTCATTCCTGAAGGACTTCATTTGAGTGGATTTGTGCAGATAAGCAAGGAATTGTCCAGTAGATGGTTAATCAGTAACTGGGAAGATACCTGGAAATATGTATTTAGAAGTCATCAGTTATAAATGATGGTTAAAGCCACAAGAGTAGAGGATGCTGTTCAGTGAGGAATGTGGGGTGAAGGAGCAGTGGGTTATTGGAGTTCCACCAAGGAAGTTGAGAAGGAATGGGGTCCTAATGGCATCTCAAGTCAGTGGAGGAAGGATTGGGTTATTTAATAAAAAGTGTTGGGACAAGTGGTAGCATTTGGTGGGGAGAGGGGAAAGCTGGGCCCCTGACTCATATTGTTCACCAGAATTAATTTTATATGGATTAAACCTTAAAATGTTAAAAGCCTTAATTGTACTTGAAGACAATATAGGTGACAATTTATGAAATCTTCACATGAGAAAGAAGTTTATGGTCAGAAACTATAAAGGACAAAACTGAGAAATATGACTTAATGAAAGTCAAACAAAAACTTCGCTAGAAAGGAAGAGAACAAACTGGGAAATATATTTGCTGTATATAACACAGTTAATATGCACATTGTGATATTTCTTTCTAATTGAGCAGTAAGGAACAGATTAATGCCTAATTAAAAAGGCAGACAAAAGATAGAATAAGCAGTGTACAAATAAAGCATTGTAAATCACCAATAAACATGAAAATGTATTTTGATTACATAAGCAAGGAAATGAGATTTATGGCTAGCAGCTGGACGATTAAAATTAAAAAAAAAAAAGATAACCCTTGATAGTAGAGAGTGTGGGGAAGTATGGACTGGGGAACAGAGCTGTTCCTGGTTCTTTTTGAAGGTGAGCTTTTATCATGCTTTCTTTCATGTTAAAAATCTCTTGACATGTTTTTAAACAAGAAGGAATGTTCTTCAGGTCATTTCTTTACTATAATAGTAGAGTGTTTCACCTCTGTGATAGAAGGAAGAAACAAGTTCATTTGTCTGATAGACGCTTGTTGACATTTCTTGAAGGCTGTTGAAGTCACTCCTATTATAGCAGAGCTGAGGTGAGACCTGAATGGATAGATGTCCCTCTTCAGTGGGGTGGGGCTTCCAGGGGCCTCTGAAAGATGGGAACCGTTGGCGAGTGGAGAATATGGGTGGGTGGAAAGGGCCATTCGCTGGAGCTGTGGTTTAAGGAGAGGCCTGAGGCCTGTGGGAGTGAGGAGGTTTGGGGAGTCACCGGTCTTCAGCTGTACTGTGGAGGGCATGGAGGCAGACCGTTGGTGGCCACTGGAAGGGCCTGGTCTTCCAGGCAGAGCAGGGACTTGATGCTGGAGCAGCAGGGGCCTTCGAAGGGTTTTAAGCACTTGAGTGATGTGCTCCAATTTGTTATGATATGCTGAAGTTGATAAGGAACAGGCTCTTGAATGAACAGGGAAGTCCTCGCTGGAATGATGACCAAAACAGACAGAGAGGAATGTCAGGATCCCGAGAAACAAAAAATCTGGGTGACAGTGTATAAAAAATTCCTAGGACATTCAGAAAAAACATAAGCTAGATTCTTATAACATAGCAGAGGTTGAATTTCAGTATTATTCTCCTGCATGCACAAGGCAGACTAAAATATGATACTGGAATCCCTAAGCACTTGAGCTATCCTCTCATTTAATTCCCAAACTTTCTTGGTTCATAGTGTCCTTAGTGTTTCATTAATGTTTTTCTTTTGTTTTTTGTTTTCTATTTTTAATACAGCAGGTTCTCATTAGTTATCCATTTGATACACATCAGTGTATACATGTCAATCCCAATCTCCCAATTCATCACAGCACCACCCCGACCCCCCGCCACTTTCCCCCTTGGTGAACAAATGTTTGTTCTCTACATCTGTGTCTCAATTTCTGCCCTGCAAACCGGTTCATCTGTACCATTTTTGCAGGTTCCACATACATGCGTTAATATACAATATTTGTTTTTCTCTTTCTGACTTACTTCACTCCGTATGACACTCTCTACATCCAGCCACGTCTCTACAAATAACCCAATTTCATCCCTTTTGATGGCTGAGTAATATTCCATTGTATATATGTACCACATCTTCTTTATCCATTCGTCTGTCGATGCCCATTTAGGTTGCTTCCATGTCCTGGCTATTGTAAATAGTGCTGCAGTGAATATTGGGGTGCATGTGTCCTTTTGAATTATGGTTTTCTCTGGGTATATGCCCAGTAGTGGGATTCCTGGATCATATGGTAATTCTATTTTTAGTTTTTTAAGGAACCTCCATACTGTTCTCCATAGTGGCTGTATCAATTTACATTCCCACCAACAGTGCAAGAGGGTTCCCTCTTCTCCACACCCTCTCCAGCATTTGTTCTTTTTAGAGTTTCGGATGATTCCCATTCTAACTGGTGTGAAGTGATAGCTCATGTAGTTTTTTTTTTTTTTTTAATTTTTCCTAATTAATTTGTTTATTTATTTATTTATTTTTGGCTGTGTTGGGTCTTCGTTTCTGTGCGAGGGCTTTCTCTAGTTGCGGCGAGCGGGGGCCACTCTTCATCGCGGTGCGCGGGCCTCTCACTATCGCGGCCTCTCTTGTTGCGGAGCACAGGCTCCAGACGCGCAGGCTCAGTAGTTGTGGCTCACGGGCCCAGTTGCTCCGCGGCATGTGGGATCTTCCCAGACCAGGGCTCGAACCCGTGTCCCCTGCACTGGCAGGCGGATTCTCAACCACTGCGCCACCAGGGAAGCCCTCTCATGTAGTTTTGATGTGCATTTCTCTAATAATTAGTGATGTTGAGCAGCTTTTCATGCGCTTCCTGGCCATCTGTATGTCTTCTTTGGAGAAATGTCTATTTAGGTCTTCTGCCCATTTTTGAATTGGGTTGTATGTTTTTTTAATATTGAGCTGCTTATATATTTTGGAGATTAATCCTTTGTCCATTGATTCCTTTGCAAATATTTTCTCCCATTCTGAGGGTTGTCTTTTCGTCTTGTTTATGATTTCCTTTGCTGTGGAAAAGCTTTGAAGTGTCATTAGGTCCCATTTGTTTACTTTTGTTTTTATTTCCATTACTCTAGGAGGTGGATCAAAAAAGATCTTGCTGTGATTTATGTCAAAGAGTGTTCTTCCTATGTTTTCCTCTAAGAGTTTTATAGTGTCTGGTCTTACATTTCGGTCTGTAATCCATTTTGAGTTTATTTTTGTGTATGGTGTTAGGGAGTGTTCTAATTTCCTTCTTTTACATGTAGCTGTCCAGTTTTCCCAGCACGACTTATTGAAGAGACTGTCTTTTCTCCATTGTCTATCCTTGCCTCCTTTGTCATAGATTAGTTGACCATAGGTGCGTGGGTTTATCTCTGGGCTTTCTAACTTGTTCCATTGATCTATGTTTCTGTTTTTGTGCCAGTACCATATTGTCTTGATTACTGTAGCTTTGTAGTATAGTCTGAAGTCAGGGAATCTGATTCCTCCAGCTCCATTTTTTTCCCTCAAGACTGCTTTAGCTATTCGGGGTCTTTTGTGTCTCCATACAAATTTTAAGACTTTTTGTTCTAGTTCTGTAAAAAATGCCATTGGTAATTTGATAGGGATTGCACTGAATCTGTAGATTGCTTTGGGTAATATAGTCATTTTCACAATGTTGATTCTTCCAATCCAAGAATATGGTATATCTCTCCATCTGTTTGTATCATCTTTACTTTCTTTCATCAGTGTCTTATAGTTTTCTGCATACAGGTCTTTTGTTTCCCTAGGTAGGTTTATTCCTAGGTATTTTATTCTTTTTGTGGCAGTGGTAAATGGGAGTGTTTCCTTAATTTCTCTTTCAGATTTTTCATCATTAGTGCATATGAATGCAAGAGATTTCTGTGCATTAGTTTTGTATCCTGCAACTTTTACCAAATTCATTGATTAGCCCTAGTAGTTTTCTGGTGGCATCTTTAGGATTTTCTATGTATAGTATCATGTCTTCTGCAAACAGTGATAGTTTTACTTCTTCTTTTCCAATACGTATTCCTTCTATTTTTCTTCTCTGATTGCCGTGGCTAGCACTTCCAAAACTATGTTGAATAATAGCGGTGAGAGTGGACATCCTTGTCTTGTTCCTGATCTTAGAAGACATGCATTCAGTCTTTCACCATTGAGAATGATGTCTGCTGTGGGTTTGTCGTATATGGCCTTCATTATGTTGAGGTAGGTTCCCTCTATGCCCACTTTCTGGAGAGTGTTTATCATAAATGGGTGTTGAATTTTGGCAGAAGCTTTTTCTGCATCTATTGAAATGATCATATGGTTTTTATTCTTCAGTCTGTTAATATGGTGTATCACATTGATTGATTTGCATATATTGAAGAACCCTTGCATCCCTGGGATAAATCCCACTTGATCATGGTGTATGATCCTTTTAATGTGTTGTTGGATTCTGTTTGCTAGTATTTTGTTGAGGATTCTTGCATCTATATTCATCAGTGATATTGGTCTGTAATTTTCTTTTTTTGTAGTATCTTTCTCTGGTTTTGGTATCAGGGTGATGGTGGCCTCACAGAATGAGTTTGGGAGTGTTTCTTCCTCTGCAATTTTTTGGAAGAGTTTGAGAAGGATGGGTGTTAGCTCTTCTCTAAATGTTTGATAGAATTCACCTGTGAAGCCATCTGGTCCTGGACTTTTGTTTGTTGGAAGATTTTTAATCACAGTTTCAATTTCATTACTTGTGATTGGTCTGTTCATATTTTCTATTTCTTCCTGCTTCAGTCTTGGAAGGTTATACCTTTTTATGAATTTGTCCATTTCTTCCAGTTTGTCCATTTTATTGGCATAGAGTTGCCTGTAGTAATCTCTTAGTATGCTTTGTATTTCTGCAGTGTCTGTTGTAACTTCTCCTTTTTCATTTCTAATTTTATTGATTTGAGTCCTCTCCCTCTTTTTCTTGATGAGTCTGGTTAATGGTTTATCAATTTTGTTTATCTTGTCAAAGAACCAGCTTTTAGTTTTATTGATCTTTGCTACTGTTTTCTTTGTTCCTATTTCATTTATTTCTGCTCTGATCTTTATGAGTTCTTTCCTTCTGCTAACTTTGGGTTTTGTTTGTTCTTCTTTCTCTAGTTCCTTTAAGTGTAAGGTTAGATTGTTTATTTGAGATGTTTGTTGTTTCTTGAGGTAGGATTATACTGCTATAAACTTCCCTCTTAGAACTGCTTTTGCTGCATCCCATAGGTTTTGGATCGTTGTGTTTTCATTGTCATTTGTCTCTAGGTATTTTTTGATTTCCTCTTTGAGTTCTTCAATGACCTCTTGGTTATTTAGTAATGTATTGTTTAGCCTCCATGTGTTTGTGTTTTTTACGTTTTTTCCCTGTAATTGATTTCTAATCTCATAGCATTGTGGTCAGAAAAGATGCTTGATATGATTTCAATTTTCTTCAATTTACTCAGGCTTGATTTGTGACCCAAGATGTGATCTATCCCGGAGAATGTTCCATGTGCACTTGAGAAGAAAGTGTAATCTGCTGTTTTTAGATGGAATGTCCTATAAATATCAATTAAATCTATCTGGTCTATTGTGTCATTTAAAGCTTCTGTTTCCTTATTAATTTTTTGTTTGGATGATCTGTCCATTGCTGTTAGTGAGGTGTTATAGTCCCCCACTATTACTGTGTTACTGTCAATTTCCTTTTTTATAGCTGTTAGCAGTTTCCTTATGTATTGACGTGCGCGTATGTTGGGTGCATATATATGTATAATTGTTATATCTTTTGCTTGGATTCATCCCCTGATCATTATGTAGTGTCCTTCCTTGTCTCTTGTAACATGCTTTATTTTAAATTCTATTTTATCTGATATGAGTATTGCTACTCCAGCTTCCTTTTGATTTCCATTTGTATGGAATATCTTTTTCCATCCCCTCACTTTCAGTCTGTATGTGTCCCTAGGTCTGAAGTGGGTCTCTTGGAGACAGCATATATATGAGTCTTGTTTTTGTATCCATTCAGCCAGCCTGTGTCTTTTGGTTGGAGCATTTAATCCATTCACGTTTAAGGTAATTATCTACATGTATGTTCCTACTGCCATTTTCTTGTTTTGGGTTTGTTTTTGTAGGTCCTTTTCTTCTCTTGTGTTTCCCACTTAGAGAAGTTCCTTTAGCATTTGTTGTAGAGCTGGTTTGGTGGTGCTGAATTCTCTTAGCTTTTGCTTGTCTGTAAAGCTTTTGATTTCTCCATCAAATCTGAATGAGAACCTTGCCAGGTAGAATAACCTTGGTTTTAAGTTCTTCCCTTTCATCACTTTAAATATGTCATGCCACTTCCTTCTGGCTTGTAGAGTTTTTGCTGAGAAATCAGCTGTTAACCTTATCGAGTTCCCTTGTATGTTATTTGTCGTTTTTCCCTTGCTGCTTTCAATAATTTTTCTTTGTCTTTAATTTTTGCCAATTTGATTACTACGTGTCTCAGCGTGTTTCTCCTTGGGTTTATCCTGTATGGGACTCTCTGCCCTTCCTGGACTTGGGTGGTTGTTTTCTTTCCTATGTTAGGGAAGTTTTTGACTATAATCTCTTCAAATATTTTCTCCAGTCTTTTCTCTCTCTCTTCTCCTTCCGGGACCCCTATAATTCGAATGTTGTTGCATTTAATGTTGTCCCAGAGGTCTCTTAGGCTGTCTTCATTTCTTTTCATTCTTGTTTCTTTATTCTGTTCTCCAGCAGTGAATTCCACCATTCTGTCTTCCAGGTCACTTATATGTTCTTCTGCCTCATTTATTCTGCTATTGATTCCTTCTAGTGTATTTTTCATTTCAGTTATTGTATTGTTCATCTGTTTGTTTGTTCTTTAATTCTTCTAGGTCTTTGTTAAACATTTCTTGCATCTTCTCGATCTTTGCCTCCATTCTTTTTCTGAGGTCCTGGATCATCTTCACTATCATTATTCTGAATTCTTTTTCTGGAAGGTTGCCTATCTCCACTTCATTTAGTTGTTTTTCTGGGGTTTTATCTTGTTCCTTCATCTGGTACATAGCCCTCTGCCTTTTCATCTTGTCTGTCTTTCTGTGAATGTGGTTTTAGTTTCATAGGCTGCAGGACTGTAGTTCTTGCTTCTGGTCTGACAAAATATTTTGATGCTACATATCCACTGAGATATTTCACAGATTTCTCAAAAAACTCCACATGTGCAAAATAAACTCACCTTCTCTTCCAAACCTGCCCCTTGACAAGCCCATCTCCATTCATGGCATCAGTCTCTACTGGGTCCCACTCAACTACTCCTCCTTCTCACCCTTCCCACCTACTCTCCAGTTCTACCTCCAAAACACACCTTGACTCTCTGCCCTAGAACCTACCCCTACTTCCATTCCCACTGCTCTAGCAGGCCCTCATCAGCATCTCTGGCATAGGTCATTCACATCAATACTTAATTCATCCCATGGCCTCTGGCAGGGGCCTCCCACAGTCTATCTTCCACAATGACTCACCTGGCTCTGAGCAGCATCTCCATCTAAGTCTCATCATTCATCCAAACTCCAGGCATAATGTCTGGAGGCTGTCACACCAACTGCCCCTCTACTCCTGTGCTTGGGGCAGCTCTGCCTCTTGGCTCTCTCAAAGACCATCACGTCCAGATACTGGTGGTCTCTTCATGTTTCTGCTGCACTGTGGTGAATCTCCACTTTGGTCATTTATCATATCACACCAAGTATTACAAAGATTATTCTTTCCCTCCCTCCCACTCTCGTATCCCATTAATTATAAGTTCCCTAACAGCAGAGGTTTGTCTTTCCAACATTCCTGCATCTAAGAGGGCTTTATACGCACTACATATTCCACATTCATTTAGTGAATTAAACAAATCCATCCAAATGACATCTTTGGTAAGGACTTAAAATATTTTAATAACACCCAGTTATTTCTTTACATTCTGAAGAGAAAGTTGAATGCTATGCTTTTGAATGCACCTGTTTTCTATAGATAAATTTATGAATAAAAAAGCAATATTGGGTCAAATTGCTGGAGGCTTTTTACAAAATAGATGGAGTAAAACTATCCTTAATGCCCTTTCTAAACTCTAAGAGGAAAAAAATTGATAATTATGTAATAGTTTTGAGTGACTGAAATGCTGGTTTTAGCTAAGTTTACCATAATACAGAATTCATAAATACTATTTTTGAGATACCATGCACTGTTCACGTATTGTTTATTACAGGCAAGGCACTGTTTTAAGTCCTTTAAACGCAATATTGGACTTTAATCCCTATAACTACCCTATGGAGGTCCATATCATTATTGTCCCCCTTTTTATAACACAGAACACGAGGCACAGAGAGGTTTTTGAGGCTTGCTTGAGGTCCAGCAGCTAGACAGGGGCCGAACTTGTATTTAAATCCAGATCTGGCTATAAATCTCATCTCTAGACTATTACACTAAACTGAAAAACGTGGAGCAGAAAACTCAGTGAAGCGGAGTCAGGAATCCAGGGATCCAGTCCCTATTCCACCACTGACTGGGTGGCAGGCATGAGACCTCGGGCAAATCCCCTCACATCTCTAAAACCACACAGGTATGACCCAGGGCCTACTTACCCCACTTTAAATGTCATAAGAAATTTATAGCTGTTTTCTTCTCAGGACACCTTGCTTGTCACATCTATGAACTCGGATATCTAGGACGTGAGCAGGAATGCTGCTCCCCCGACCCTGCCCAGCTGAGTGCCATTCCAGGCAGAAATACCACTTGCTTTACCAAGCCCTTCCAACCATCACAGTAGGACAAATTAAGTAATTCAGGCAGTCGATGTCAGGAAACAAAAGAGCAAACAGCTACCATCTTACTGTTCTCCTCCAAACTCAAAGTACACTTCCGACTGGTTAGCTCTTGACTCAGCAGGTGTAAGCCCAGACATCCCCCGAGGGCCAGGCCGATGAAAGGGGTGACGCTGGCTGCAGGAAACGCAGTGAGGAGGATGGGAGGGCTGTGGTGGGCGACCTCCAGCTAGCGCCTAACTCTTGTATTACCACCGGTTAGGAACATGCGCCCAGTGTAATCACAGACTTTCAAGGTTTTCAAAAACAGCCAGAAATGCAGGGGGGTTTTTTTTCTTTAATGTGAAATCACCTTATTTTTAAATGCTGGCAACTAATTCCAATTTTTCAAAAAAACAGTATGTGGGCCAAACAAAACACATTTGCAGGCCCAATAGAATTCTTGGGGTGCCAGTTAACCTGTTTCAAAATGTATGGGCGTGAAAAAATTCTTCTCTTGCTGTTGAAATAATCTCAAAATATAAACTGTTTGAAGACATATATTTCAGGGCACAGATATTGACCAAAATGTTCCTGAATGTTTTAACATTCTTTAGGGCTGGAATCTGAAAGTTCTGTTCTCCAAAAGAATTCGAATGGCTTTTTCTTTCTTTTAATATATATATATTTTTTATTTTATTTTTTATTTATTTATTTATTTATTTATTTATTTATTTATGGCTGCACTGGGTCTTTGTTTCTGCGCGCGGGCTTTCTCTAGTTGCGGCGAGGGGGGCTACTCTTCGTTGCGGTGTGCGGGCTCTCACTGCAGTGGCTTTTCTTGTTGTGGAGCACGGGCTCTAGGCACGCAGGCTTCAGTAGTTGTGGCATGCGGGCTCAATAGTTGTGGCTCGCGGGCTCTAGAGCGCAGGCTCAGTAGTTGTGGTGCAAGGGCTTAGTTGCTCTGCGGCATGTGGGATCTTCCCGGAACAGGACTCGAACCCGTGTCCCCTGCATTGGCAGGCAGATTCTTAACCACTGCACCACCAAGGAGGCCCCACTGAATGGCCTTTTCTTGATTGGTCATATTATTCCATCCCAGATCTCAAAATCCTAAGCATCATTTTAGAATACAAATGCTTCTGAAAAAAAACAAAAACTAAAATAAAATCTTTAGCATTTGACCAGGGTTACAAGGTCTTCTAAGTATGTGGAAGTACAGCATCCACTTAACATTTATTTGAGTCTTCTACATAAGATGGAACAGAGAATGAAAAATACAACAGAACCTGAAATAACTGTCATTTGTCAAAACTATCTTGGAAATGGGCATCCTATCAAGACAGCAGATTCTACAGACTAGAAACATGTGAGCCTGACGTTGATCCTGGATAAGATTACAGAACGCATTAGGAAAGGGACCCTAATCCAATGTACCCCAGCCCTACCTCACCCCCAACTTGACAAGGCCAATGAACTGGGAAAGCCAGCATCAGAATCAGACATGAAGTATCTGGCTTTGAACAAGACCTTTCCTGACGTCTGAAAGATGTTTATGAGCAAGATGAAGGTTGTATAAAAAAGAGTGAAGGGGGCTCTTTCACCACGTGATCAATGCTACTCAAAGGGTGCTAATTAATCGATGATGCCAACCTGGACGAAGATTATGGACAGATGTGACAGAGTTCTGTTTTTCTTGACATTTTCATTAATGAAATGGAGGAAGATACAGGAATCACATTTCTCAAATTTGTGGACCAAAAAATGGGCAAAGTAGAAAATATACTGCACATAATAATGAGGATGCTAACAAATTAATCTAACAAACTAATCCAATAGGATAAATTTAGCATTGATAATTTCAAGGTCCCAAATAAAATGGTTATGATGATGACAATAACACACAGAAAATAAACAAATACAGTTTGGAGGAGATATGACTTAACAGCAGCATGTGGGAAAAACACAAAAGACTGGTTAGTGAAATGGGCCAATAATGTAATGTAACTGCCAAAATAACAAGAAGAGGGACAACTCTCTTGTCTCCTCATTTTATCATAACATCTAAAATCCTGTCCTCTGGTGGTATTAAAATTGAGGGATTCGTTTTTAGTCTAAAAAATGAGTAAGTAGGTAATCTAACATTAAAGTATTATTAATATGAAACATAAGCTATTATTGTTGTCTTTATTACTGTCCAAATTATTATAAATTCTTGCTTCAATATAAACCTTACTCAAAGTATTCTTATCCTTTCTCTCCATAGGTGAAACCTGCTCCCTATTGTTTTTCCACAGCTTTACTGAGGTACAACTGACAAATAAAATTGTATGGATTTGAAGTATACAGCATGATGATTTGACACGTGTATATGTATGCTGTGAAATGATTACCACGACCAAGTTAATAAGACATCTGTCACCTCACAGCTTTCTTTTTCATGTGTGGTAAAAATGCTTAAGATTTACTCTCATAACAAATTTCAGATATACAATACCGTCTTATTAACTATAGATTCCCAGAATTTATTCATCTTATAGCTGAAAGTTTGTGCCCTCTGACCAACATCTTTAGCTCAAGCGGCTACTGCATCACTCCCACTTCACCTACTCCCTGTTTTATAACCACCCACACTTTGGATCTCTCAAACTTTTAGCAACATAAGGGTAAAGCATCAGTAGATCTGTGTTTGATAGCTTTGAACACATTGAATGCTTTCTCACCATTTGAGTTTAATCAAAAGCTTTAAGAAAAGGGCATGATGGATTGAGCATGGGAAGAGCAGAGTCATTACTGCTGCACGTGTCATTATTAGGAAATAATGTCTCAACATTATTAGGAAAGTAAAGACAAACTTCCAGGGCCGGGCCTGGCTGGGGCCTTGTTGGGGCTTCTTCCCCTTGGTCTGCACTCCTGCCAGGTTGCTCCCTGGTCTCTGGATTCCCAAGCCTCCATGACACAAGCTGGAGGCCCCCTTCTGAATCGTCAGTCTCACATGCCTGAAATTTTCCATGGCTCTCCCTGGCCTACGGAGAAGGTGCCAGCTGTCAGCATGGCATGAGGCTCTCTGCTGTTCCAAGCCGCCTAACTTCAGTCCCACCTACCTTTGCCCTCTGACCCACACTGGCCCTGTGCTCGAGTCCCAACAAACACGGCAGGCTCTGCTGTCCTCTGTGTCACTGCACACCTTACCCTCTACCCAGAATGTCCTTCCTACTCCACTCTTCCCTGTCCATTTAACAAACACCAACTCGTCCTTCAAAACTCAGCTCACATCAGCTCAAGGTTGCTCCAGATCCAACCTTCCTCTGTGTCTTTCCTTATTGGTCCCCAAAACTGAGACAAATTTCAGTTGCCAATCATCTAGACTATCAGTGTTGTCTATCTGGTAGTAGAATTAAGAAGAAAGTAAAATATTCCTTATGTTTTTATCAGAAGCATAAAGACAAAAGGCAGATCAGACCCTCTCAGCAATGTCTGTGACCTCTTCTGTCCCTGTAAGCATTTGAGTTTTTGATCCCAGCAATACAGCCCATGGAATGCGTGAGTACAGCAATCACAACTTTGACTATTTGTAAGTGAGCTGAAAAGTTCCAAAACAGAGTCCCCTGTACTTTTATTGAAGTTTGCATTTGAGAAAGAGTAAGTTGGCTAAACTCTAGGTCTAGACAACAGCTTAAGGTCTGCAGGTCAACACAGTTTGGTTGCTCTCCCTTTAATATTACATACTCAGTACATCTCAAGAGAGATAAAGGGTATTTCTTTGTGAAAAGAGATCCCCCCACCACCACTAAAAAAAAGAAAGCTAATTGCTGGTTCCAGCGGAGGCCAATGAAGTGGAATAGGCTGTGGAAAGCAATGGTGTAGATGGAAAAAATGTGAGATAAAGAAAGAATAAAATATTGGCTTTGCTAGTGGCTCCAACCTGTGACATGACTTCTACATTCTTTCTACACAGGAACAAGAAAAAATGATTTATGAAACTGTCTTCTTTTATTAGGCTGTATCAGGGAAATAAAATGCAAGGTCAGTTATTTGCCATAAAGGTCCCGAGACACTTCTTATGAACACTGAGGGTGTACTTTATATCAAAACATTTACAGCTGCTGCCAAAACTGTCCCTACACAAGGAACAAATTACAAAATTAATGTACTTATATACCGTCAAATGGAAACCTTAAACTGCAGGCTTTTTGCCCTCATCCTCAGTGAGACCACGTGCTGGAATTTCTCAAATGCGGTATCGATAAATTCTATCCACCCTAAATTTATTAGTAGGAACCCACAGCAGTAATTTTACACTAGATAATCTCAAAAAAGGCATATCCTTCATAGAGGATATAGAGTAGCAATTTTAATACTATTAGCCCAGGATATTCTCACAGATATATAATGCAAGTCATCACTAAATCATCAGTGAATGTCAAGGTGAAATAACCTAGTCTGCTCCTCATGTACTTCGTAGAACAAGCAGGAGGCAATGTTTGTGTTCACTGAAAAGTAACATCACGACATAGTTTCTTTTAAAATCGCAGGAGAGGAAATGAGGCCCACTTGATTGTCAGCTGCTGTAACACACCTTTTACTGAGTGGGTGTGCCTCCTGGCCCTGAAGTGCTCTGGTCACTTTCCTTGGCATGCAAGTAGTGGGGGCGTGTCTGCCCTGCCCACTGCTGCATATCTGATGCCTACCCGCTGCCTGGGGAAAAAAAGGTCCTTAATAGTTGCTGAATGAATGAATCACATTTCATTTTAACAACTCTATAAAAGGAAGAAAGATCGGACCCTGACTTTTGAGAACTTATCATACAGAACTACGGAAACCGATACAGAAGGAAACAAAGGAGAAAGAAAAAAGCTTTTGATTCAAAATAAAATTTCTTGGCACTGGAAAGCATTTCAGTTTTAAAGTAAATAATAACTCAACAAAATATTTCCCAGTGACCAGAAGAAATGAAATATTTTGTCAGAATGTCATAAAATGCTTCTTACAACAGTTGATATGTTATTCTGCTTAGAAATCCTATATTAGTAGGAATATTGGCCTTAATCATAACAGAATAGTGAGGGAAAGGTAACATTTATCTAACACATACTACTGGCAGGCACGATGAGGTGGATATTATTATTCCCTTTTACAGGTAAGAAATCAGACACAGAACTTGTCCAAGTTCTGTGGGCTGCCTAACCAGTAAATGAAAAAAGGAAGCTGCTCTCATTCTCTTTACTACATAATATGCTCCTTACGTTGGAAATTCAGGAAAATAAAAATAGTAGTCACCTGTAATTTCAGCACAAGGAGATATTCTCACCTAACATCTGGTGTATAGTCTTCCGGCATTTTCCAGCATAAGAGGTAGAAAACTGCACACTCCTGCTCGCTCGCTCGCTCTCTCTGCCCCTTTCTCCAAAAACAAACAAAAACACCTTAGATCCACTTACACATGCTGTTTTGCAATCTGCTTTTTCAGTTTACAAATTTTGAGTATCTTTCCAAATCAATAAATACTTTCTTACCTCACTGTCAATGAAGAAAGGGTTTTTCATTACAAGTATTGATATATACCACAATTTAAGTAATCCATCTCCCTATTATTGAGCATTTAAGTTGTTTCTAGCTTATAACTATCATAAACAAAGCTACAAAAATCATTTTTGCAAACTAAAGGTTGGGTTTTTGGTGCACTTTTTGTGGAGGTCACCAGAATCTGGAGATGAGTTTCCAAGCTTGGGAGAGCACCCCACCCCTCGCAATCCGAGACACCCCACTACGTGGACTTCCCGCCAAGTGAAGAATCACTGTGCGGGGAGAAAGCTCCTGACAGGAATACGGTGCCCACACGCACCGCGTAGGCGAGAACCACTGCTATAGACTGGTCTCTGTGCACACACTTTATTTTTTTTTCCTTAGTTTAAATTCCTAGCGGTGGAAATGCCTGACTAAGGGACATGGCACATTTTGGAGGCTTTCGGTGAGTAATAAACAAAATTGCCCTCCTGGAAAGTTATAACAATTGAAACACCCACCAGCAGCATTTGAAAGTGACAATCCCCAAAAACCTAATGGTTAGCTAGATTTGTTTGTAAACAATCAAATCCCTATATGGCTCTAAGTTTTAAAAATAGTGAAACTATTGATAAAACATAGCTAGAAAAATAGCAAACAATTCAGACAACAAATGCTAAATTTTAAAGTACATACGTTTTCAAATACAAAATAAAAACTTGAATGACACCGGATCCCAGCAGACTGAACAGAAAGAATATTACAAGATCTAGTGACACCAGGCTCTGAAAAGTGCCAAGCTAGTAAGTAAAACTCCACATCTTCATTTGCCCATCTGGCTAATATTAGGCTTAATAGTTTGGGCTTTAATAGCAACATGCTCTGTTGTTTAACAAGAAAAGAAACTCATGAAACCATGTATTCTTTCAAATTTTATAAGTATTATCTTATAGCTAATGTGCAATCTTAAGTTCTCAAAATTCTCTTATGTATTCATTTATTCAACAAATATCTGGGCTGGGCACTGTTCTATGGAAACACAGCAGTGAACCCCACAAATTTCCTGCTGTTCCAGAGGGGAGCTCAGAACCCTGCAGTTAGGAATCAGCAAATCGTGGTTACAAACACCAGTCTGGAACTACTGGATTCTTAGGCAAATTAGAACACCTCTGGGGCTTGGTTTATCAGTAAACTTTAAAAAGTTGACCAGATGATCCGAGGCCCCTTCTGGCCCTTAAATTCTATACCTTCTTTGGTTTTGTTTGAATGCTTAAGCTCCTATTACTCGTAAATGCTTTGCATTTTACGTTATATACAGGACTATATATAGTCCTTCCTTAGAAATCAGAATGAAGCTCTCAGCCCCCTCCTCCCAAATTTTACATCTACAGTAAAACTTTGGTGATCCAGGTAACTTCAAGGAATGATACAGGATAAGGTTCATGTTAGATGAAGATTTATGCTCCCAATTTTAACTGTTTGTTTGAAAAGGATCCTAAGATGTTCTTGCCTCCTTCGCTTTTGAACTGCATGCACTATAAATACTACAGCGTGAAACATGAAACAGGACCCACTGGTGTGGCGGCGGGTCTCCAAGCCTGGGACTGGGAAGGCTGGCACCCAGCTTTAAGGTGGCACGCTGGCGGCTGCAGCACTAAGTCGTGATGGTGGAGTCTCACCTCTCTCCAGCTTACCCTCATCCCCAATTCAAAGGCACATTCTGTCTACAGAATGTCTACAATTCACTGCCCCACCAGCATTTTCAATATGAGAAATGGGAAGCATTACTTCTGCCACCACTTGTTATTTTCCACCACATGTTCCCACCACCACTACTTCAACTGTCCTCCGATCCAGGGTTTCCTTGGAGAAGCCTGCTCCTGCAAGCAGTGAGAAGAAGGCAAGGGGCCTCAGTATCCCAAGTCACCCTTAGGAAAGAGCCACACACTTTATGGGAGTATTAGCGCCTTCTTGTGGTCTTCCAGGATACTGCCACTTAATAATACAGATACAGATTCTCAGCTACTGGCACATACTGATTCCAAGTCTTCCTCTGTATCTGCCCTACAAACCAGAAGAATGGGTAGAGGCAAGATTTTCTCACCTCTCTGCAAAAGTACATGAAAAATTCACCCACCAGAAGGTTTTCTTCAACTTCCAACATAAAAGCATAAAACAGTATTTGATCAACACAACCTCTGCTCACAGGAGCAAGAGGAGCAGCAAGGATTGGTAAGGAATGTATGTGCTGTAAATCTTAGGCAATGTAAGACAAATCTGGAACTCCTGCATCTCTGTAGTTCACAAAGGAAATGTAAAGGTAGTAGTAAAAGTACTTTAACTCAAGCATCTAAGCCTCAATGTACCAGTGGCCTATAAAACAGATGCGTATGGGCTTCCGCAATTTGCCTGAAGACCTTTCACTGCAAGGAGAGTGATGAAAAACAAAGGTAACTTGATTTAAGATTTTGGAGTCACAGAATCCATCCTTTACATAGCATGTGCACAGAGCTTAAGAGAGAATGCTGGAAGATAAAATTATCTTATATGGGAACAACTTATTGGGTTCAGGTATCAACCAATTAGGATAGGAAATAAAAAATCAACCCCCCCTCATTCTGCAAGATCACAACTCCTGGTATCGAACAGGACCTCAAAAGTCACAGTTAAGAAAAAACAACAGATTCTAATTAGGCATCTACAACAATTGCTTGGCACAAAACTCATTTCCCAAGCTTTCAGTTAATATAAAGGAACATATATTTAGAATGACAAACAGATTAGAAGTTGGGAAGAGGAAATACCACAGTTCCTGATACTCCCTAAAATAGAACACACACACATTCTTCCTGTGAGAATTAAAGTACCTGCATAAAATACATACATTTTATGTGCTCATTAGTCTGTCATCTGCCCAAAAGGATTCAAACATTCACTATACCAAAAAAGGCATCTCTGAAATTTTTACACTTAGGCAAATGGCTAATCCACTAAAATCAAAGATGGAACTTCTAACTAAATTACTCAGAAATCACTATAATGTCCTGGAAAATTAGGCATGCTTTTAAGGCTTCATACTCTAATTTCAGGGAATAGAAATCAAATGCAACTGACTTAAAGCAACAATTTGAGAGGATGTGTTAACAGTAGACCAGATTTGGTAATGTCAAGGGCCAGAGCCAAGATGGAAAACTCAAAAGACTCCCAAATCTAGGTATTTTGACCAAAACCAGGCAAGATTATTTCTTAAACTCTCCAATTATTCATTAATTCTATAAATATTCACAGCCCATTCTGACCAAGGCTGTTCCTGGCACGGGGTAAGCAATGAGGAACAAGCAGATCCGTGCCTGCCCTCCTGGAGCTTCCAGCAGGTGGAGGAACTCCACCACCCAAGGTCTCTTTCCCACTTCTATAAATGTTCCTTGACATATGCAAATACCCAGGACACTAGCCCCAGTGCCTGCTCTCTCCTGCCAGCCACTTTTTCATCATAAATTCCAGCCACATAGGCAGCCCTCTGTTCCTCTGGCATGCGAGGCTCAGCCCCGCTGCAGGGCCTTTGCATGTGCTGTTCCCTCTGCCTGAGTCACCATTCTCCAAAAACACACTCAACTCTCAGTTCAAATCTCTCCACCTCAGAGAGGCTTCCAGGGCCACTCAGTCTAAAACAGCAGCCCCTACCCTGCCCGTTTGCCACAGCAAACCTATTTTATCACTTTCCCAGCATTTATCACTCTGATATTATTGCCTTTATTGCTTCTCTGCTTTTTATCCACCTCCCTCACTAAGATGTGAACTCATTAGAAGGGGATCTGTCTGTCCTGCGCACTGCTATATTCTTAGTTGCTAGAAAGTTGCCTGGAATATAACATATGCAATATTAGCAGTTTTGTAACACAAGGACAGGTACTGAATAACAAAGGAAAAAGAAAACACCTTAAATGTGAAAAGATTTGTTTGGTCAGTTTAAAAAAAAAAAGGATTATTACAGTTTCTTACATTAGTCCTAAAATCATTCTCAGAAATAAGCATAATGGAAATATAAAGCTTAACATTGGCTAATACTCAAATTATATAATGTATTTGGCTCAAGTGCTAGCTAGCATTAGTCTTACTTCTACAATTTACTCTGTTTTAAAAGCACTCTAAGAGACCTCAAATTTTAATTTTAAAAGGGCCAAATATTTTCTAAAAGCGTACTCCCTCTTAAAAGTTATGAATAACCTTCTCCCAAAGTGTACAATTTATAACCATACTATAGCAACATTAAAATATGAGATACTGGTGATAATCTACAGAAGGCAGGGATGTTAGTGCCTAATGGCAAACAAGTTTTACGACTGATAAACTGCCTTTATCTTCAACTTAATCAAAGGTACGAGCTTTTTCTCCATGTTCAAAATATTCAAACTCTTAAGAATTTTTCTTACAGATTATTCTTAACAACTTATATCTATTCTTTTATTTCTTTTGTTGAAACAAAGAGCTAAGGTGTTAATCAAGGAATATGACCTTAGTAACTGGCCTTGATGTCTCATGCTTCACCACAAAGACACTTATGGATCCTTATGGATTGCTTTGAAATTATATAAAAGGAAAGGGTGTACCTTGGAGAGAAGGGGCATTTATTTCCTGGACATGATGCAAAGAAGTAAGCTCCTACTGCCTCTGGGCCTTTGGGAATAATTGAAATCCACTTAAAAACCTCAAAAACTAATGTTTTACAATAATTCTATAGCAAAATAGTAGAAACAACCTACCGCAATAAAGAGGTTAAATAAATTATGGTTCATCCTTAATGGAGTACTCAGCAGCTGTTAGAGCATGAGACAGCTCTTAGGTACTGATGTAGAGACTGCCAAGATTTAGTACTCTGCGGGGAGGGGAGGGCAGGGAGCTGGTGCAGAACAGAGTATACAACGCGTCCTCATTTGTGGAAACACAAATAAAAAGAACACATACAAAATGTTTATACTAGCATAGGCTTTATCTGGAAAGATATACACAGGAGTTAGTAACCCTGGGTCCTGGGGAGAACAGGGTGCAGTGAGGCATGGCCTCGGGGAGAGAGGTATACCTTCCACTCTATAGCTTTTTATACATACTGAATCTTCTACAGTGTGCATAGGTTGCCTGTCCCACAAATTAATATGATAAATCTTAATGTTATAATAATTTATACTATTGCCAACATATTATTCAGTGAGGACCATCAACAAGCAAAAGCTTTCAAAAATCACAAAAGTTTGTTCTCTTCAACAGCTTAGTTCCTGATCCTTATTTCCCAGAAAAGAATCCCAGTCTCAGCTAATTAGAGAGGAGCACTTGTGATCTCACCTATTACAAAGCAAATAAGCCTCAATTCAACCCTTGGAAGGGAAATCTAAATCGAGCTTGTACCTACCTAATGAAGCCTCCAAATAAACAGTTTCCCCTTGGCTCTAAAACAGAAAGTCAACGTAAGAAACAAGTAAGAGGACAGTGCTTTTAAAAACACACGCTATACTTAGGTTTCCTTTCCCCTGCCAGGCTTAGACAAGGAACCCTCCGATACTAGTGAAATGTGAGTTCAGATCTGTGGCAAAATCAGCATTTAAGGGAAGGGGCAAGCATCATTTGCACTAAACGAACACTTTAATATTTCTTTTCTGGGGAGGGGAATTTGCTTTAGATTTAATTTAAGAATCATTTTTGGACCCCTGACTAAATGATACTACTAAGTCACTTAATTTTACTCCAAGCAAATTTTTTTTTTAATTAAAGACAAATCTGAAACTGAAAACGAACAAATCAGAAGGCAAACTTTAAACTGAAACCTTTCTGTTGAAAAATGTATCTTAAAAGAACACATTAAAAAATGCAAAAAATTCATTTCCATTCAAACGCCATTCAGTATCAGTATATACGCTATATCAATATTTGACTGCAATAACACACCCATACAAAAAGGAGCACACAGGTACCCAACTGCAAATAAAACATCTCATATATTTTTGGTAGCCAAAGGTGGGGACGCGGACGGTGGAGGTCAGAATCATGTTATTCAAGGCGTACATTCACAGCATTTGAAGCACAGAGTTTTCTGTTAGACACAACTCAGGATTCCAGCTCTGTCTTTTGAAATGACGCATTAAAAGTGTCATCTTTTACGAAGCCTAACTTTGATCGCCAACTCTTTAACTGGTTTTCATCAGTATGGCGCCTTCGGATACAAGCACATAATATACAGGTGAATCAAATACACCATGAATACGGAAGGGACAGAGAACTCGTTTAATGAAAAGTTGAGGCACGGGGTCACGAAATCACTTGGTTGATTACATCCCTTAACAAAAATAAAAATTAAAGCTCCTTCCCATCCCCCAGGTAGCCTGTGGCCTCAGAACTCGCTGCCCTACGTGGGGCAGAAGTTCGCAGCCGGGGAGTCGGCGTCCTCTGGGAGCCGAGGGTGGCCCAAGGGTGCTTGGAGAGCGGCGCGACCTGGCGCGCCCCACCCCCCGCTCCCGGTCACTCCTCTCGGACGCTCCCCGACACCCGGGCCGAAGCCGGCCGGAGCGCTGCCCCCCGCCCCCCGCGGGCCGCCGGGCGCTCGCGGCGACGCGCCCACGGGACTGGGCTCCAGGCTCCGCGGCTCCCACTCCCCGCGCCTCGCGCCGCGCCCACCCGCTCCCAGTACTCACGAGCCGCTCCCGCGCCGCTATCTCGCCATCCCCGGCCGTCAGCTTGGCCGCCTCGGCCGCCGCCCGGGGGCTGCCCGGAGTCCGCAGTCGCCCGGGGGCTGGAGGCGTAGAGGAGGGGGGCCGGGCACAACCCGCCGCCTCCGCCGCCGCCGTATTGCCTCCCCGGTCCCAGCGCTGGGCTGCTCCAGGCGGCCACGGGCGAGGGTCGGCCCGCTGCCCTCCGCGAGCCCCGGGAGCCGCCGCCGCCGCCGCCAGAGCCTCACGGAGGCAACAGTAACGGCCACGGCCAGTGGCGAGACGCTCCAGCGGGGACTGCGGCGCGCGGGGGCGGTGCCTGCACGCCGCTCGGCGGGGGGCGCTGCTGCCCCGGCCCCGCCCCCGGCCCCGGCCCCGCCCCGCCGCCCGCGCGCCCCCGCCGGAAGCCTCCCGCGCGCCCCCTGCGCCGCCCCCCGCGGCGGGGCCGCGCGCGTCCGGCGCTCGCCGCGGGGCTGCCCCTGAGAGCAGGAGGAGAGCGGCCGCGCGCGGGGGCCGAGTACCGAGGGAGGTGCTTCCGCGGAGAGTCCAGTCGCGAGGCCAATCTCGGAAGGTCATGGAAGAGTCGGGGAGAGGAGCGGCCCAGCTGGTGCAAATGCTCAGGGAAGGCCGGCCTAGTGCGCGGCGGCCCTGTGCGGAGAGCGGCTCCCAAAACGCTGTCAATGCGCTTTGCAAACATTGCATAGAGGAGAGGACGACGTGGGGCCGTGTTTTAGCTTCCTTTGTAAAGACACACGAAAACCAGCCTTTACGCCTGGGCGGGGGTAGGGGGAGCGATTGCTTAGATTTTATGAGTTACCTAAAATGCCCCCCTGGCTGGGGCGCTGCCGCTCAGGCCACTTTCCTCCTCCCCGATGCAGGGCTCCCTCAGCCCGAGAGGGCCCGCGGGAGCATTCTGAGAGTATCCTGGAGCCATCTAGTCTTGCCTCCAAGGCGTGGTGGGCTTATTTGTGCGGAGAAAAAACGGATCCCTTAATGGGGTGAGATTTTTCCTCCTTGCATTGTTCCCATTTCCGCAGTTTCACTTGGCCTCGATTTTCTTCCAGAGTAATGCACCAAATGTAATTAGCTGGAGAGCGTTTGATGGCGCAGAATCGTGGTTTGAAGATGTTTACGCTCTATGCCGGACGCGTTTGATGATGTTCTCTTCGACACAATTAATTTTGCAACGTTCAGAAATGTGCCAGATGGAGCCCCTGGCACGCAGAGTCACAGGGCTCTGCAGACACACCTTCAATAGGAAGCCAGCTTGTTTGTTTCATTTGTGATTTATTTGATGCACCAGCACCAAGGCCAACGTGTTTTTTAGAGACCTTTGGATGAAATTCCAGAGCAATTTCTAAATTAGCAAAACGAAGCTTATCTTCTGAGATAACATTTCCCTGTTGATAATGTAACTAAAATGGGCGCAGAACACCAGCAAGTACACTGATTGAAAAGTAGGCTCCCTAAATGAAAATATGTGTTTCGCAGTAAGACATGGTCCCCACTAGTCTTCTAAGGGCCAGCTTCATCTGTGTGCATATTTTGAACGCCAAAACTAAATGCTTCCTATTATCCCTAAGACCTAGTTTGCAAAACAGTCTTCTACTATGTGTACTGGAACCCCTGTTTAAGATGTACAATGTTGCTTTTTCCGTTTACCCTGGTTCTTGAGTCCCCGGTGGTTTGGGAAATTTATCTTATTTTTAATTTTTTAATGGATGAAGGGGTTCAACAAAGGCACAAGTGCCTAGGGTCTAAGAAAATCGTGATGCAGCCCCTACATGGAGTTGAGAAATTCCTTTCGTAGGAAAAATTTGTAGTTAATTTTAAACATATTACATAGAATGCTAACTTCTGTGACTTTGTTTTATGTATATATAAAGAGAGAAAGATACAAAGAAAAAAAGAGAGAGACATAGAAACATTTGGGGGAATAATAATTCCTAGCATCTATTGGATACATACTGTGTCTGGCACCATCCATCACCTCATTTAATCTGCACAACACACCTGTAAAATAGGTACTGTTATCACACCCAGGGGTTGATGCAGGTTTTATGAGAAATTTACGCAATTTGGGTGACCCTCCCAAAGGAAAAAGAAAAACAAAACAATATAGCACACCCAAGCTGCTCCAGCACTACCCAACCCAGGGGAAAGTGACAAAGGGAAAATCAAATAGAAAGAGACCTCAATCTCAGCTGATGGTGGTTAAAATATCTTACTTTTGCCAGCTGTACAAAAACATGACCACCTGAATGTATTGCTAGGTCTCCTGCCAGGGCCTTGGATGTGGGGCTGGAAAGACGCCTTAAAGCTTATGCTTTGATTAGCTAATTGCCTCTGATGTATACCCCCATTTCATAGTTCAGGAAACTCAGGAACTTGCCACAGCTTCTAAGGAGCACCTCGGTGCCTGCACCATGCTGAGGTCTGAGGTCTGGTTTGAAAAGCTGTGTTAGACACACTTTTCATGAGAAATAATGGATTTTATATTTCCATAACAAAACCAGGGCTTTAAAAATATGTTAGCAATTTTCTGATTATGACCAGAAACTCAGTGTGCAGTACTTGATATGGTCCTGCTATCTGAGTTGATAGTAGTAAAATTTCCTTAACTATTGTTTAAAAGGTGAATTAGGGCTTCCCTGGTGGTGCAGTGGTTGAGAGTCTGCCTGCCAATGCAGGGGACACGGGTTCGAGCCCTGGTCTGGGAAAATCCCACATGCCGCAGAGCAGCTGGGCCCGTGAGCCACAATTGCTGAGCCTGCATGTCTGGAGCCTGTGCTCCGCACCAAGAGAGGCCGTGATGGTGAGAGGCCCATGCACCGCGATGAAGAGTGGCCCCCGCTCGCCACAACTAGAGAAAGCCCTCGCACAGAAACAGAGACCCAACACAGCCATAAATAAATAAATTAATTAATTAAAAAAAAAAAAAAGGTGAATTAATCACTGTGGATTCTTAAAGGAATTTCAACTCAATTTCGTGTGCCACGGATTGACACCGTTTTTATTTCCCTTGTCATAGACCAGTCTATGTTGTAAATACTATTTTATATAATAATTACTTTTTTTTTTTACAAAAAATCTAAGATGTTGCAAACTAAGTATCAGAACATAAAGTTGTTTCGTTTGAAGTTTACGTTGTATAATATGACGAGTCTGACAGTAGTTCTCATTCAATGTTTGTTGAACAAATAAAGAATGAAATGGAAATGATTACATAATTAGAAGTAAGAAGGTAGATTATATAATAAGCTAAAATTGAATGGGAATGAAGCAGCAAAAAAGTTGAACTTAAACTACTTGCTGGATAAGCAGAGCTGATTTCTTTGTTAATTATTTTATGCCCAAGATTTGTGTTCTTCTTTCTAGCTATTGGCTTTTCTTTTCTCCCTGCTTTTCTGTTTTATTCATTAAAAAAAATCTTTTTGTAAATAAGATTTCATTTGAAATGCCTAAATAAAAAAAAAAAATCTTTAAGTGAAACAAAAATCATAATCACACCTGTAATGAAAATTTTGGAAATGAAAGGCTTTATTCTTTGAAAGGATCAATCACTAACAAAAGCAGCAAATGTGAGATGATGGGGTTTTGTTATTAAATTACTCATATCTTGGCCCATACGCAGGCTTCTTGGGATGTGTGATCTAACATGCGTACTGTTTACCAATCAGTGGGACAAGATGTGGCTTTGTTCCTGGAAGAAATTTTGGAAACAAATAAAAATCTACAAATTAAGCATAGTTATTAGGCAGCGAATAGTTGAAATGAGTGAAGCTGTTCTTCACTTTAAGCCTGACTAATAAATGTAGATTTAAATTGGTTTATTTTAGAGCACAGTTTTGGACAAGATACAAAACTTGAATTAGATATATGACAAGAAGATACATGAGAATAATCAGCTAATTTTCTCTAGATGTTATGTTCTTTACCCACAGTGGTTTGGAATGTTATTTGAGGGGCATGAAAAATGCAATAAACACCATGAAAGATATTATCTTCCCTGGATTCTGTTTAAAATATTCTCTTTCAAATAGAAAGATTTCAGGGGTGTTATGTAAACTATTTTGGTAAATTATTATATCCCCAGCATGGCCACAACAGGATTGCACTTTGTCTTTTGCTTATTTATACTGTGCCTTCTTTCAAAGAGACTTAAGGTGGTTTACAATGAAAGACAAATATTAAACAAAAAAACAAAAGCAAACAAACCTTCTGGCTAAGACAAACAATAGCATTTGAGCACAAAACTTAGCTCCAGGCTTCCCCATAGCCAAATGAAGTAGGGGAAATGAAGGTTTTTGTAACTCTCATTGTCAAGTGCAAGGAATCATAAAGCAGAATTTATTTAGGAGAAAGTCTTTTCTGGCTCAAGCTTGGAGAGGAATTTGTCATAAGGGTCCTTATATGACGGATATTCAAATGTCTAAGTTAACAGGGACACTGCACGACACATCATTGGTTTTGGCCACCTTTTGATGACAGGCAGAGCTGATATATTTTTTCTGGTGAATAACTTTGAAATTGCTATTGTTGAAAGTAAGTAGTGGACTCCTATAGAGTTATTTTTTTTTTTTTTATTCTGCCCTACGAAGGCAAGCCAAGGACATAATATCAAATCTTGGTTTTCCCAGTTTCTTTCTTTATAAAAAGGACTAATTAAAAGTACCTATCAGAAGGTGGCAGAGAGGACAAATGAGTTAATTTCTATAAAACCTCTTACGGCGCTGCGTTGAATATTCTATAGTTTTCCTCAGGCAAGGGGTGTACATAATAGTTTTTCCGGGGCTTCCCTGGTGGTGCAGTGGTTGAAAATCTGCCTGCCAATGCAGGGGACACGGGTTCGAGCCCTGGTCTGGGAAGATCCCACATGCCACGGAGCAACTGGGCCCGTGCGCCACAGCTACTGAGCCTGCGCGTCTGGAGCCTGTGCTCCGCAACAAGAGAGGCCGCGATAGTGAGAGGCCCGCGCACCGCTATGAAGAGTGGCCCCCGCTTGCCGCAACTAGAGAAAGCCCTTGCACAGAAACGAAGACCCAACACAGCCAAAAATTAATTAATTAATAATAAAGTGATTTTAAAAAAATAGTTTTTCCTCCCCTGTTATAATGTCTTTCATGGTAAACCACCTCAAATCCCTCTTGGAAGAATGCATGGTGTATGTGCCTGACACAAAGTAAGCGATAAATATTAGCTACAAATAGTATCGTTATTACCACTTCTACTACCACTTCTAAATCTATCAAAGCAGGTAGCTGAGCCTGTTGGGGGCTATATGTGGTCGTGAGGTGGTTATAAATCCTGTTATCCTCAGTGGGTAAAGCTTAGGAATTAGAAATTGTTTGATTTGAGAAGCACTGAGTAAGGGGGGTCCTTTCCCCCGATCGACTAACATTTAGTTAACTCCCTGGGTCCTAAGACCTGTCACCTCAAAAATCTTGTTAAAATTCTTATACTTCTGAGAGGTTAAAAGTCTTAAGCTGTTAAGGCTAACTCCCAGAGCCAGAGCCTAGGGTTGGGGAGGGAGTACCAGGAGTGTGGAGAGAGCCACTGAAGGCAGGAGAGGACACCACTAGCAAATCCTCTCTTTCTGGAATAAACCCTGCCTGCCCCCTCTGCTCTGCCCCCTTCTCCATCCCTCCCTTTAGGTCCCAATGAACTGTCTGATTGAAACTTCATTTCAAATCCTTGCCGTCCTCTCACTCAGTCACTTTCCTGTTTCTCTTCCTGCCTCTCCCATCTTCTCTTTTCTGCATATGTGTCCACTCACATCACACGTCTTATCTTTTGGTCCTCCATCCCTTCAGCTTTTATCTCTTCCTTTTGACTTACCAAGCTCTCTCCTCTGTCCTTGCTTTTCTCTTTCTTCCCCTATATTCTTCATGTGTTGTCTAGAGTCACTCAGGGGCAACACAAGACATTCAAATTGATGCTACATTATTCCTTATAGTCCATCATAGACCCAGAATCCTGTGATCATATTCTCAGTTGAGCTAATGGATCCCACAAAAGAGCTATTTACTCCAATCTCGGTGGTGATATTAAGCCCATTATTTAATTTGTTCCTACAGCTACTGCACTCAGTGTGTTGCCAGAGGCATCTTGCACAGATGGAAAAAGAAGCCAAAAGATTAAGGAATTGAGCTGCCATCAAGCCAGAGGTAGTGGAGTGGTTCGAAATCGGACCCAGATTCCTTAAATCCTTGAATGTATTATTCTAACTAGTGCACTTAATCCACAGCCTTCAATGTACTGTACAAGACCAAAAAAACTAAAACCAAAAGAGAGTGAGTTTTTGCTTCCAGTTTCTGACTGTGGAGAATTTTCAATGGTTACACATTTGCCAGCAGAATTAACTCAAGGTCTCTAACGTCGGGTAGCTGAAAAATAACAAGTCAGTTAAATAATTAATTTTAATAACTGCAATGTCCCTGGAGTTTCCTTTGGGCACCTAATCTGGTACACCGCCTGGGTCTCATATTGGAAAACAGAAGTGGCCATCACTGTGGCAGCTCCGGCCAACAGCGACATTGCTGTTGATGATTTCCCTGTTGGAACTTAAGGTATCTGAGGACACCGCTCTCAAAGACGTCTGCAGCTCTGAGATTCTTTTCTGTGACATGCCCAAGAAATCTGGTTTTTCTGGCTGTTTAATCACAGAATCTTACACTCAAAGAGCTGACAGAAACCTTAACGCTACCTAAATTAAAATACCATCCAGTTCAAACTCGAGTGCTCATAGAATCTCATTCTACCCACCTAGATAGGCCTAACCTGGACTACATTGATTAATCTAAGCTCGCTAGATTTTTTTCTTAACTCTAGGAAAGAGAAACAGGTGTACACGTGACCCTCAAGTTGAGAGATGAGTATTGATTGGTTATTAACATGAAGAGTCTCGGCTCTGGGCACTTTCTTTGTGTTATAGGTATTAGTCCCACTTATAGGTGAAGAGACCGAAGCTCAAAGAAGTAAAATAACAAAGATTTGAATTCCAGTCTAATTCGAAAGTCATTATAGTGATTTAGAAGACACTGGCTAAAAGTAGGGTTCAGAACACTTACTTGCTAGATACCAGCAATGAACATTTATTGAGCACTTACAGGGTGCCAGGTACCGTGTACCAACTCACTCCATCCTCTCTGCAACCCTGTGAGTTGCAGGGAGGGTCGTCACCCCCATTTATAAAGGAGGCCACACGGACATTGACAAACCGTGTAATTCAACCCCCCCGCAGTCTGCCTCCAAAACCTACACTCCTAATTACTGGACGCTGTGTTCCACTATCAGTGCCAGTCTGACTGCTAACTCTTTTGCCGCTTCTAGTTTCAGGAGCTTCACTAGGATCTCGCCTACAATTTGTTGCTGCTGTAGGTGAGGTTCTGACACAGTTGAGCTTTGACCAAGTGCTATGCAGAGCCCTTCTCAATCTGAAGGCCTGGTCTGAATGTTCTCCAATCTCTCCTTAGCGCAATTTGCTCCTCTCCTTTGCCTCTGTCGGCATGAATCTAACTCTTTCTCTCATTACATCCCTGTTTCGGATTTTATTACTCAGTGAGATAGATGATGTGCTATTTCTTCTGGGTATTATTTGCATTCTGCCATCTCAGTACAGGACTGTGTCTGCAGGGCCTGGCCCTTCCCACTGTCCCCAAGCTTCTCCCGTCTGCACTGAGACCCCACGATCAGATTTTCACACTACCGTTTACCTCTGTGGGGTTACTGCTTCCCTCCAAATGAAAGTGTCTCTGTATTCAAAACCCCAACAGCCAGGAGCACCCCCAGTTGCTTCCAACGGATTTAAAGAGAGTGTAGGTTTTGCTTCTGCCGTACGACAACATCTTTACACACAGCAGTTTTGTTAGGAGTTTCTTAGAATTACACAAGAATTATATTTATTGAGCCCTGGATTTTCAATACATTTGTCCATCTTTAGGAAGTAAGAAATTTCAGTTAAAGAACAAAGAATATCAATAATTCACAAATACAGTTTTCAGTATAATAGACATCAGTGAAGATTGATCAATGACGACTCCTTTCCTGCAAATGGTAGAAATGCAACCCTTACTAAGTTTGCAACGCAGGGCAAAAATGGGGTTGTGGAGAGAGCATGAAAAATCATAAAATCTTTTAGATGGCCGTGGAGATTTGTGATCAGGGCTGTGGAAGGAAAATCAATCCTAAATGAAGGGATGCGTGACGGGCAGGTTTATGAGGAAACATAAGATGGGATAAAAACATTCCTCTGTCATCAATTTTAGATTTTTAAATTCAATATTCAATACATATTCATTGAGCACTTACTACATACAAGTGCTAAGGATACAACAGTGAGCAAAACAAACAGAGCACTTATCCTCATGAAGTTTGCATTATAAGACCCTTTCAAAACATAGAGTGTAATCAATTTCCTATTAGTTAAGTATAAATAGTTTTCTATTGCTCTCTGTTTTTCATTTTTTGTTCCTATCATATCACTAGATTAAGTTTCATACTTAAATGCTTAAAACCTTAACATTTGATTTCTCAAAGACCCAAGGTTAATTACAGCTCACAAAAGTATTAGAAATTAACATGTACTATCCAGCCTAAAATATATAGGAAATTTGTTGTTCCTTTGATTTTAAACCTTTTTTATTGGCTAAAAGTCAAAATAAAATATGCATACATCTTAGCTGGCTTAAAATCAACGCTTTCTTTACTTTAGGTATTTTCTAATTGCTATTCAAGGGAGAGGGAAACAAAAGAATTGGTTTTTTTTCCCAGCCACTAACACAGCAATAGATCTACACATTAATATTATTTTTATTCTTAGTTCCCTTATCTTCTGTCTCTATACTCTGGCTCACTAGTTTCCAAAGATGTTAATCCAAGTTTTATGAAAAAAGGGACTCCCTAATCAGAGAAGTTTGGGTGACAATGGGTTAAATAAAGTCAAACAGCTTTTTAGATTATAGGCCATTGTAGAGCCATTAGTTCATTATAGATCTCCAATTATAATATAATGTGATGTGATGCAATGTGATAATACAATACAACTTAATATACAGTGTAGAGGACACGGCCCAACATTCATTCTCCCATCTTTCCGTAGCAATATCCTGATTTCCCATTAGAGAGCCGCCCCTACGTCATTCTTAGTCCTTCAGTTCTGGGGGTCCATTTCCCATTGCCTTGCTTTAGAAATGGTCATAAGATGAGGTGCTGGTAGGTATTTAACAACCAATTCTCCACAGAAAAAAAGCCTTGATTTATAGCATTTGCCAATTTCCACGGTGTAAATACTCCCACCGTGGCCAGTTTCAAGCTACCAAGTGAAATGACTGTGGAGTTGGGAAGAGTTGTGCAGAGTTGAGTTGTAGGGGCCTCTAGCACACAATATCAGATACATCCCAGACTCAGAATCAGAACACTTATCCCTCTGGGTGCATGACTCAAGCCAGACCAGCTCCTTAGGTCTGATTCCTTGAATTTTTTTTTTGGTGGGGGGAAACTGTTGTGGAAAAGGCAGTGTGTTTAGCTGGGTTTGCTGACTGAAGGAATTGGAACCAATTCTGGGGATCTACTTGCCATTTGGTCCATTTCAAAGGAGGCTGGCTGAGAGTGCAGTAACTCAGAGAAGACAAGGACAGAGCTGAGAGGTGAAGAGAGACCAAGTTCTGGTATCGCTCTTTGAGTCCCTGGATCTGGACCAGCCTGAGCCTCTGGACTTTGCAGTTACGTGAGCCATTAAATCCCCTTCCCCTTCCTTCCTTTCTCTGTCTCTCTCTCTCTGTCTCTCTGTCTATGTCTCTTTCTTTGCTTATTTATTTATTTTTCTTTTATTACATCTGTTTGGATTGGGTTCTGTTCCACTGAAAGAATATGGCCATGCTATTCTTTTTTTCAAAGAGCCTCTCATGGGACTAATATTCCCCAGAGCAACTTGGGAACTGCTGTTCTAGCTTATTCTCCCCCATTCACTTTACAGGGTACTGGACACTCTGAGGAACTTCCACTTCTCTGTCTTTACCTACAAACCTGAATTGGTAACTGTTTTCTAAACTTCTGATGTGACTATTCCAAAGACTGTTCAGACTTCAACATATTCAAAATGAAACTCATTTTTCTTTCTACTGGAAGTACACTTCCCCTATGTCCCTGGTTTTCATTAACTTACACACAAATTATGTTCCTGACCAGAGATATAACAGAGAAAGACACAGTTCTTGCCCTCATGGAGCTCTCATTCTAGAGGGAAAAACACACCATCAAATAGGTAAGTAATACAATGTCAATGTCAACTTGAGATAAGTACTTTGGAAAAAAAATAAAGTGGGTTTGAGGGATAGAAAATGACAGAGGTTGCTATTCTAAATGGGATAACTGGGGAGGCTTCCCAGAGAAGGAGTTTTTGAACAAAGAGGTATAAATTAAATGAGAGATGGAACCTAGGGAGTATCTGGGGACCAATATGTGCATGGCTGAATGTTCCAGAAATGCAAAGAGGCCAGGGTGGCTGGAACGTTGGGAGCATGGGAAGTGTGGAGAGGTTGGAGAGGCATCAGGGGGCCAGGTTAGGTGGTGCCCTGTAGGGAGGATAAGGACTTTTTATTTTCTTCTGTATGTGATCCCTCTGGCATATGTGTGAAGAGTGGATCATCCCTGTGATGGTCAAGAAGAGAAACAGGGAGGTCATTAAGGGGCCTTTTACAGTTGTCCAGTGGAGACACCATGCTAGCTTAGGCCGTGATTCTTCTAGCTACCTTGGTTGGGCATCTTTGACTTGCCTTCTCTTTCACTTGCTACATACCCGCAGAGATGCCCAACTGTGGGTTTTGTTCCTGCAAAGCACCATGCAGCCATTGGAAGCAGGTTGAGTTTCCCAGGATGAAGACTTAAGGCAGGAAGGAGGAGGTTGATTAGGGAGTGCTCTTGGGATAACAGCCTTTCGAAGAGAAAAGGAAGGAGGCAGGATTGGGCAGAGAAAAAAGTTCAACTGCAATGCATGGAGTTCTGAAGCTGGGATGATCCTTCAGAGCTGTCCCCAGCTGGAGTGAGGGGTAGGGGCCTTTATACCCCCGCAGCAATCAGTCACTGGATGCGAGTCATCCCAGGAAGAGGGCGTGACCTTGGATAAAGGGGCTTGACAGCTGAGGGCTCTCTGATGGCAGCATTCCTGGTGACTTGGAGAGTAAGACCTTTGTTCCTGAAGGGGGGTCTGGGCACTATATCACAATATCCACTACACCATCCCTTTTTACATTTGTTACTGAAACTGCCCTGATTTAATTTCTCATTCCTCCTGCTTAGGCTATAGCCCACCATGCTATCTCCAGAATTATACTCCAAGGAAAAGCCAAATTGCTCCTTGTTGCCTATAGAATTACATTTAGTCTCCTTAGCACAGTGTTCAGAACCTTCTAAAAACCACCCATCATCTCCCTACTGCCCGTCTCACAATCTATGCAGACAAGCCTATTTGGCACACCGTATAATCCATGCTGTTGCTTGAACCTGAAATATTCTCCTCCCACTTTATCTATCAAAATTCCATCCTTCAGGGCTCGCTCAAATTCTACCTTCTTCTTTCCCCAGAACTTCTATTCTAGTAACTCATTCCATTCTGCCGGGACGGAGTTGCTTATTTCTTAGCTGGGTAAGCACAGTAATGAAGTCCTCATCATTTCACCCCCCTCTCAGTCCCCAGCAGCATTTAGCAGAGTGGGCTCTCCATAAATGTGGGGTGACTTGGACTCTTTCAGCTTTCATCAAAGGCTAGACAATATCCTGAGATGGCAGTAGAGCAGAGTGGTCAAGCAGGACTAATGGATCTCTACTACCTGGGTTCAAATTTGGCTGCATCACTTACTAGGTCCATAATCCTGGGCAAATTTAACCTTTTATGCCCCAGCTTACCCATCTGTAAAATCCTCACTTTCATATCCTTACACCTACTTCATAGGGTTGTTGTCAGGATTAAACGAATTAGTATAACTAGAGCATTTAGAACAGTGGCTGCTACTTAATAAGCACATGTAAGTGTTGGCTCATAATAGGGTACGTGTCACACCAGTGCCCTTGTTGACCCGTGCTTACCCGTGCTTATCAAGACAGCCACAGAGGAGACCGCTGCCCTCTCTAAGCAATATTTAGTGAAAGGGCCTTCACACAGCTCTGCTGCAGGGAAATCTGTTAACAGAGCTCTTGTTTTCCTCTTATGAACATTCCTTTAATGAGTGAGGATACTCTTGCAAAATGTTCTGGAATTCTCTGCTTTCCTGGGGCCCTTTCAATCTGGACTCAGACCTGGTTTTATAATGAATATTATGCACTTTTCCAGTGTTGCAAGCGCAAAGCATAACATTTTGAAGTGAACAGATTCACAGACACTTTTGAACTGAAAAGATCTTTAGAGATCTCCCTGTCCAGGAGACAAGAAAACAAGGAGATTATGTGACTTGTCTAATTGATAATACAAACTTATCAAAGTTATTAAAGGACAAAGTTACTCAATAACATTATCCAGTTTTTGCCCAAAGACACTACTTTCTTCAGTATGTATAACTCAAACAAAAGTAGATCTAACTTGCTAATTCTCCAGAGAACAAAAAAAGAAACAGTGTTTATTTCTCAGACTTATTGTTTAATTGAAAATTTCTCCTTGATTTGGTACAATACCTAATAGTTTCATACTTAGCTTTTCTTGTGAGAACAAATAGTGTCCATTATTATTCAGTTACATATTCATTCATTTACTCAAAAGATATTTGTGGAGTGCCTTTTATGTACCAAGCAGTGAACTGAAAGTTGGAAACTTTTAAAATGAATCAGCCCTAGTGTTCGGAGACTGGCCCACATCTGTGGAATCTGTGTGTCTGCTGGGTCGTTCAAATTCAAGGGACTTCAGAACATGGGTTCAGGCTAGGAATTGACCTTTATCAGCCAAAGGTTAAATATTGTCAGTCGCAAAGTCATACATATACAACCAATATACAATCAACACACAACCATATATACAACCAATTCTTATTAAGTGAGAATGGTTCTCTAAAAACAAGCAAATGCTGCAGACTGGTCTCTTCCTCCCTCTCTCTCTTTCTCCCACTGATTGAGCTCCACAAAATCCAGGACCAAAAAAGATGGCATTCCAAATTTTGTAGCACAGCGTCATGTTACTATAACACAATATCAGTGCAGATGTTATCATGTTTCTCTGATATGTTAATAAGTGTTAGATGAAAAAAATTTCCACGGTCACATCAATTTGGAAAATTCTGGTGCAAGAGCATTAAAGAGGTTTCTTGCAGTGTGCTTCATTTCCTGAACCTTTAACTTGCTGATATGCATCATGGATCTCTACGAGGGGATAAAGTATTTGACCTAAGTCAAATTAATTTGCCTATGGAACCCTCTGTTTGCAGTGCATTGTCCATGAATATTTCTGAACCCAAGGTCAGTTCTGTTAGCCTCTATAATCCACCATCCATTAGGTACTGCTTTTTTAATTAAAAAGAAATCCTTTTATAGTTTAAGCCTATCTTTCATATCATATAATACTTCATGTTATATTTTAATATTATTTTTATAGATAAAAATGACTCAAAATCATCAGTGTAAGAATGTTATCTGTACCTGAAGATCGTTATTAAAGCACTCCTCTGCATATGTGCTACCAGCTGCTAATCCAGCTCTCATGGCAGACATCTCCAATCCATCAAAGAACTCTTTCCATGCAGATCTGAAAGAGGTACGAAATCTTTCTCAATGCCAGGCTTTAGATAACAATTTCCAATCCGTGAAATTTGGCCTGCTAGATTGAAATGATCTTGCCTTCATTGTTAACAATATCCACCCCTTACACTGTGCCTACTATGTGCCAAGCATTTTGTGAGTCCTTTTACTTAGAATCCCTCACTTCATCTCGATTTTGACTGCCATCAAACTGGCCAGCATCTCTCACCCAGACTATTTCAATCACCTCCTAACCAATCATATTGCTTCCCTCTGCACTAAGAGAACACTCTGAAACACTTCCATGGTCTCCAAGGCCGGCAGGATTTGGACCCTCCTCAATCTCTACACCTATCACTCTCCTGAGGTGCAGTCACGGATCCACAGCTGGATTGGCAAGTCTGAACGCTCAGTCTTCTTAGTCCACTATGAGGGGATGAAGCCCTAGGGAATCGAGTCATTCTAATCAACTCGCCAGAGATGAATGTGTACTGCACAATATTAATTTATTAATTTACATTGAGAAGTGGAGCAATCCAACCAACCAGATGTTTGTGCTGGCATGTTTGTGACCTCTTTCTGGAAGCTATAATGAGTAGTCATTGAGAACTTGTGGGCTGGAATCAGACTGCCTGAGTGTGAATCCTGCCTCTGTGCTTACTAACTGGGTGATTTCAGGCAAGTGGGTCAGTGTTCCTTTCAGTATCTACTTCCCCATCAGTAAAATGGGGATAGTAATAAAACATACCTCCCTGGGTTGTTGGGATGAGGATTAAATGAGAATATATATTTGTTACATCCTGCTTAGAATGGAAGTTGGTACACAGTAACACAACAAATATTAGCTTCTGTTACTACAGTGGAGATCTACTCAAACTAAGTTAATATCAGAGCAAAAAGAATTAAACAATATTAAACAGATTTTTTTCAAGTTGTGTTAACTTCATAAATTACTATTTATGTATTCATCCATTTAATAGTTATGGATACTCAAATAATTTCATACACTATGAGATTCACTTGGTAGTCCCACATCCCATAAATGTAAATGAATTCATGGATAAATATGGAAATGCACAAATCAGTCTGTATCTTTGCACTTATCCGATTTTGTCCATTTCCCAGCCCTCTCCTTACTTTCAGTTTAAAACCTTTAAAAATCAATTGTTATAAATTTCATCACTTAAAAAGTCTGCCTGCCCCTCCATCTCATCTCTCCCTGCTCCTCCATGTGCCTTCTGTCTGCACACTCACCGTCTCTTTTCCTCACACCTGCCAAGCTTCTTCCCTCCTTAGATTTCCCTTGTGCTGTTTCATCTGCCTGCAATTCTTACCCCAACCCTTGTCCTGGCTCATTTCTGCTTGGCCTCAGAGAAGCCTCCCTGACCGCAAGACTAGGTTAGACCCCTTCATTGAACTTACCATAATCGTAATTAAGTGATCATTGTTCAGTGTATTCAGTAAAATCATTGAGGACAAGGACCCTTCTTTTTTGTTCACCACTGAGTCCCCAGTACCCTGCACATAGGTAGGCATTCAATCAATAGGTGTTGAATGAATGAATTTAATCTTCTCAACAACCTGTATTTCCTGCCATGGAAAAGTCAAAGCTTTGAGCTGTCAAGTGATGCACCCAAGTCACACAGTCATATGTGGTAGAGGAAGGTTCACACTCAAGTCTTTCTGACTCCTACCCAAGCCCCTTACTACCCCACATGGCTGCCACTTGATTTCTGCAAGTTACATGCCTATCTACACACATCGTTCTCTGTAACTTCAACTACACTCTACTTTGCATCCTTGCTGTCGCAATGTTTTCTATCCTGGGCTCTGGGTTTTTTCTTTCATTCTTGAACTAATCCAAATCTTCCCTAACATATTTATAAAACTTGTTTACTGGTCTAGCTATAATATGCTACATTGCATCTTATTAAGACATCTTTTCTCTCCTACAACCCTGCAATTCCACTCCTAGATGTATACCCACCAGAAATGTGTACATGTGTTCATTAAACGCATGTACTGGAATTTTCATAGACCACTACTCGTAATAACCTGAAACTGGAAACTATCCAAATGCCCATCCAAGTAGAATAGACCAACTATTTTATATTCACACAATGGCATATTATATGACAATGAGAATGAATAATCTACAACTTTACGTGACAGTATGGGTGAATCTTACAAACATAATGTTGAGGGAAAAAAGTCAAGTACGTATTATATGATTCTATTTATAAAAAGTTCAAAAACTGGCAAACTAATTTATAGTATTACAAGTCAGGATAGTGGCTACTCTTGGAAGAGTAATGATTGAAGATTGGAGGAAATGGTGAAGGTTTTCATGACACCAATGACATTCTGTTTCTTGATCTGGGTGCTAGTTAGGTATTGGTGTTTTGCTTGTGGAAATGCATCAATATGTGCATTTATAATGTGTACACTGTTCTTTATGTATAATAGACTTCAATAACAGGTTTTATGAAACGACTTCATATCTGTTTGTTTCTGACTACTTCAATTTACAGAGACTATTTTGAAATCTAATGCTAGTGTCTGACGTGCTGGCCACTATTTGCCCAGATGGGAGCTTCCTGTGCATGTAAAGAGCCCACTTTGAATTGTTTAAAGTCTCACTTGGAAAAAAAAAAAAAAAGCCCCCAGTGGTGTCAATCAAAAATGTCTCCAGACATTCCCAAATGTCCCCTGGGAAACAAGTTGACCCCAGTTGAGAACCACCGGCTTAAAATGGCTTAGATGATTTCCTCACCTGCATCCCTCACCGGCTTCCTCTCTCATCTTCCTTTCTGCCCCTCACTTGTACAAATCCAGCCATCTGGCCTCCTTGCTGTCCTCTGAATACACCAGACACGCTCTCACTCACTTCTGCACCACCTGTTTCCTCTGCCTGTAATGGTCCCTTCCAGGTATCTGCGGGCTCACCCCCTCACCTCCTTCAAGGATATGCTCAAAGGTCACCTTTTCAGTGAGGCTTTCCCTGGCCTCTTTATTTAAAATTTGAATCCTCCATACTCCCTGTCTCTCCACCTGGGTTTATCTTTCTCCAGAGCACTTATTGCCTGATAACCTGGCATAAAATTTATTTATTTTGTTTGATGCCTGTCTCCCTTATGAAAATATAAGATCCAAAGGGGCAAGAATTTTGTTTTCTTTACTGCTCTATCCCGTGCCTCGAACAGTGCCTGACACATAGTAGATGCTCAATTAAAACTTGTTGAATAAATGAATGAATAAATAAATAAATGAATACAATCTAGAGCCCAGTTCAGTGTCTGACATTCAAATGACATCCAGAATGCTTTAGGATTTAATCACTGTGCTTCTCCTGTCTTACTGTTCTTCTTGTAACTTCCATCCCCCAAGATTAGGGTCTACCCCTTAACTCCAGATGGCACCATGACTTTGGTTGACTAGCACTCTTGATTGTGACTACTTCCTTCCTTCCCACCACCTCTGGTCATGCTTAGTCCACCTGCCAGGATATTCACCTGCTCATCCCTCACATCCACCTTCCTAGCGCAGGCTACCTGTCTGGATCACCGCCTTCCTGTCCTTAGATTCTCTGGGTGTTGGGACCCTCTGTTGCCTCTCCTTCCCTGCCCTGAACCTGCACACTACCCTCACCCCTCCTCTTCTCCCAGCAACACCCTCACCCACCACCTTCCCAGAGGTAGAGATGGGTCTGATCCCCAGTTCTGACATGACCTACTGATGTCCCCAACTCCACAACTTCCTTCTGTCAAAATCTTGGAAAACTCAAGAGATGACGTCTCTCGTTTCTCTGTTTATTTACCACAAAACCTGAAATTGCGGCAGGCCTTTCTTTCCATGAAAGGCTGCCTGAGTTTTCTTGCTTCCACTTAACTGTAATGCGAGCCAGCACTCAGAGCCGTAGAAACCTGACACCGTTCAGTAAGTGAACAACTGTAAATGCCAAGAGTCAAGATGCCTCAAGTGAAGGAGAACTTGGAGTCAAGGTTGGTCATTTTTGTTGCGTTAACGTGACAATAGACAGTTTCTTTGGCAGACATCACAATAATGTCAGCAAGGACTTCAACTTTACCTGACAGTATGGGTGAATCTTACAAACATAATGTTGAGGGAAAAATGTCAAGTACGTATTATATAATTCTATTTATAAAAAGTTCAAAAACTGGCAAACTAATTTATAATATTACAAGTCAGAATAGTGGCTACTCTTGGAAGAGTAATGATTGAAGATTGGAGGAAATGGTGAAGGTTCTCATGACACCAATGACATTCTGTTTCTTGATCTGGGTGCTAGTTAGGTATTGATGTTAGTAGTTAGTAGTTAGTTGCCTGTGATAAGCAAGAATCAAGTAACCAGACACATAATATTTCTACCTCAGGTTCGCTTGCATGCTGTTGGGCATTTGGGGCAAAAATCCAGATATACCCAAAGTAGAAACCTGTAAAAATTGGCAAAGCAACACTCTTAAAACTAAATTTTTACCTAGAAATAGATCTGTGGACACATTCCCTAAGTGGTCACACAAACAAAACCATTAATTGAACCATAATGCGCTTGCCTGTGATAAAATTGAAGATCATTTATCAAACTGTCCGTGGAATCCATGATTTGAACTGACACTGATGACATAAACAGATATTCGAGGTTATAAGAATCATGAATAGCTCAAGGAATTCAAGGACACTAGTTGAAAAGATGATTATGATTTGGTTTCTGAACATCTGGCCATGAGATCCAGCCAACCCACTCTCCTCCCTCCTCTCTCTTCCCATGCTGACTTCTAACAGTTTTCCTACAAGCTACCAAAGGAAGGAGCTGACAGACATAAGCCCTCTATGCCCTTGAACTTTTCAATGCTTGAGTGCTATGTGGGAGGACAGCCATTTATCACCCTCACAATGGCCAGGAGGCTGCAGGGGCAGGACAAGAGTCTGGTTTCCTGGCTGGTTCTCTGTTTTCTACAATGATCTGAAAATGATAAATACACTTGTTACTGTATCAGCCCTGCAGAGGAGGAAATGTGACGTGAGAAAGGGCAGAAACGGCTCAGTCTCTGTGATCACACAAGTTATGTATGGATTATACGCATTGGAGCGACTTCTCTGCAGTCAGATGTGGAAATCTTGAGTGCTAAGGTTGTCAACATCTAGATAGAGTTTAATAGTCTTCCTAAATAAACCTCATTTTATTAATTGTGCTCCCTTTACGTTTTGAGCATTAACAAATAAAAGTGTTATGTTTTGATTTTTTAAAAAAAGGAAGCGATATTTTTTTTTTAAATCTCATGTTTGGAATTTCCCAAGTCTCTGGTAAAATGCCCAAATATCTAGATCTTGGCAGAGTTCCAAATTGCCTCAGAACTGTCTCCACAGTGCTTCAGTGAATGGTGGCATAATGCAAAACATGTTGATCCTGTGTTGAGTCATTAATTAGTGACATTTATTGAATACTCGTTGTATACAAGGCATCATACTAACACAGTATACAAACAAAAATACGAGAAAGGGAGCCTAATTATACCAGGGGGACAAGCAGAGGAAGCTTTCTTTAGGTAAAAGGAAAAGGGTAATGGAGAAACAACTTTACTTACAAACTTCCTTACCTTAACGTTGTTCCCTGATAATGAATAAGCGAAAATACAAGCTATAAATAGAAAGACACAGCAAAATCCAAAACCTGTTTTTGTCAAGAGACTTGATGTAGTGCATCTTGGTTAATACTCATAAGTGAGTCAGTAAAGGTCATAATAAAGACTGAACTGCTTTTCTCTGTGATATTTTGAGAACTCTGTAGCAAACAGCTCTGATTTTAGCCTTTGGTAATTGACTTAAAGGGACAAGAGGTTGCCAGCATTTTTTCCCCTTAAACTTTATGCATCTATAGAAAATCTGGCCTCCATCAAACTAAATAATTGTGAATTTCAAACAAAATTAATTAGGTATGTAGGCTCAACATATCTAGTGGAAAACATTCATTAACACGCAACCTTGAAGTAGAAAACACGGGTTCCTATGACTGCACTTAGACCTAACTGCAGTCTGTAACATTGGGTTCCTTTCTGATATTTTCCCAAGAAGGAATAGGCACAGTTTGCTTAATTCAAACACTTTGGAATAAAATTGCTTGCCTTATTCATTTTAGAAAAAAACAATCCCCTTTGAGGGAAAGGAAAATCCAGTGTGTGAGTTCCCTTCCCTGTCAGATTGCTGACCCAGTGTAGGAGAAGTATCATCAAGTCTATAGTAGACAAATTGAATTTTCCCTGCCCGGTTTTCATTATCCCCTTCCTGCTGGGAATGAATAGCAGGAACTTTTTTCTTTTGGGGAACATTTGTGATTCAATAGCTGTAACCCATTCCTGTCTCCAGAGATGAACACATGGCCCAGTAGGGCATTTCTGGCCACAATGACTGGGTCAAAGATTGGCCTTGACCCAAGCCAGACCAATAAGACCCAGTTTGGGGATTACTAAATTGGTGGCCACCATCTTGCTCCTCATGGGAGAATCTGCCTGAGAGTGAAGCTAACACAGAGGAAAGCAGAGCTGAAAAAAACAAACAAAAAAAAAACCCCAGGTACTTGAAGCTATCTTTTGAGCATCTAGATCCAACTATAAATGAAACCCTGATTCTGGCTGACTGACATTCTTTACTCTGTCTACCTCCCTATTCCTTACCTGCTGGTCATTCTCTGCCCGACTTCCAGGACTTCTACCTGATCACATCCTGCCAAACTTCTCTGGTGCAAATCACCTGCCTAGACTCCCCCCCTGCCCCTGTCCCCAGACCCTCCAGGTAGTGCCCTGCCTGGTGGGTCTTCCTCCCATGAGGACCTACACACTACCCTCATTTTGCCCTCTTACCTGCAACATCTCCCACTCCCAACACCTTCCCAAAGGCAGGTTTGGTCTCCAGTTCCAACATGTCCACCATGCTCAACCAGCAACTAAACTTCATTCCCTCAAAACCATGAACATTTTAGTTCTGTAACCAATAAATTTGGTTTGCTTCAGGCGGTTTGAATTTGGTTTCTGTCACTTGCAACTTGAAAGTCCTTGATCTTCATAGGTAACAGAACTTGATTTTTTCAAGCAGATTGATTTCTTTGGAAGAGTCAAGGGTTACCTAGAGTCAGACTTTTTGAATATTATAGGCATTCAAGCACAGAGTAGCATTTTGTGCACAAAATATTTTGCAGTAAAATATAATGAAATATAATGCATATAAACTAAAATGTGATGAAACTAATTATACATGCATCTAGTAATTCAAAAGAGGAGTCTCTATGGTGCCTCTTTAAATTGAAATGGCATTTCTTTAAATACATGTTATCATACAACTGGTAATTAAATGAGTGGCTTTAGAGCAACACACTCAACTGTTGCTGACAGACCACCTGCACTGGTAATATCTTGGGAGACTGGTTTAAAATTCAGATTCCCTGGACACATTCCAGGGCCACTGAATCACAATCTCTGGGAATTAGGTCTCAGAATGTTCACTTTGGATGAAATTCCAGGTAATTTTCTAGGCATACAAGAGTTTGAGCACCATTTGCTTTAAGTCTTATTGCATATATATATATATATAATATTTAATAAACCTTCAAGTGTTACTGTCTGAACCTAAAGAATAATTCAAAGACCATCTCATCATTGATAAGACTGAAACTGAATGGGCGCACCTATAAAAAGCAGTAAGGTTCAGGTAATTTATAAATGCTTAGAGGCCGGATGTAGTCAGCTCAGGCTAACTTCACTGTGGTAACAAATAACCTAAAATATTAATGGCTTACAACTTCAAGGGTTTATTTCTTATGCATTTCCATTTCCAACACAGGACACTCCAGAACTCAGGGCTATTGGAACAATCTTTCTCTAGGACATAGTTGAGTTGGCCTTGTAATGGAGGGTAAAGAGAAGAGGGAGACTGCAGGCTGGCTCTTAAAGTCTCTGCTTGGAAGCGACACACGTTACTTGCAGCCATGTTCCATTGACCAAAGCAGGTCACATCACCATTCCTGTGTTCAGTGGAGTAGGGAAGGATAATCCTATAGAAAAGGATACTAAAGGGAGGAACAGCAAACATTTTGAACAGAAATATAATCTACCACATAGGACATTTGATAAATAATTTCATGTGTTCTTGAAAAAAATAATGGGGGAATCTAAAAATAAATAAATAAATAAATAATGGGGGAATCTATGGTCAGGTAAGTCTGGGGACTGCTGCCTGCCTACTCTAGCCCTCCCTGGAGCTGCACAATGTAAAGCAGCATATTAAAGGCTCTCAGAAGTCCTGCAATGGAAAAAAAGTTAAGATTATTTAACCCCATGTTTCCAAGCTTTGTTTCCATGGATGCCTTTTTGAACACCATCTCAACACACCTCAACAATCTGAAGTTCACTGGACAAAGACGTCATTTGTGTGGTAGACAAAATAACATTTTCTTCTTCCTCTACGACAAAGCATGCATGTGGGATGTTCCTAGCCAAATATTGTGTAATAACTTCTGTGTAGCTTCAAGCTATTCATGCGTTTAAAAAATTCTGGTATTTTACTAAGTCATCAAAAAACCTTAGTATTTTACTAAGTCTATGCAAATATCCTTCATGTTATTCCAACTAGTTACAGGCTGTTGAAATTTAGTAGCGTTACTGGAGAGCACTTAAGGAGTGAATCTAATAAGCCGGTTCTTCCAGGTATGATGAGTGTTCCAGAAAAGATTTTACTTCTAAATCTTTCTCATTACCATGTTTGGAATTAGGCAATTCCTGTAAATTGAAGCAATGCACTTTTTTTCCATTTGTGGGAACCTGTCATTTTAAAAGATCATAAGCAGTTCTGCAGTTATAAATAAGCATAAAAGTACTCAATTCTATGAGTGTCATGATGGGGGAGATCATTTCCTCCTTTTTCTCTACCTCCACCCAATGCATCCTTGCACCTCTGCTGGGATGCTGGTGATGTACAAGGTTTTTGCTGCTGTGTAAGTGGAGGTTCTTGTTTCTCAAAGTCATTGTGTGGCTGGAGCATGCCGCAAGCAGAGGCGGTTGTGGTCATCTCCCAATTTTTCCAGCGTTAACACTTTTATGGTGTTCACTGGTGGTGAACACCTTTATGAAAACACATCCTCTGTTCTCTGATGCTTTTCTCTCCTTTATCACTGCCTCTCAGTCTTCCCCTGGCTCTTCCTCCTGATCTACTCCTTAAATTATTGGATTCTTCTGATTCTTCCCTTGGCCGTCTCTCAACTCACTCTACACCTGCCAAGATGAATGAGTCCACTCTCTTGGCCTTCTGCCCCACCTGGATCTGTCTCCGCCTTGCTCCTCAGCTTTGGTACCATATTCTAAGTGCTGACAAATCATCTCCACCAGTTGCTGCATAGCGGCCTCACAATGAATGTATCCCAAACAAAACTCTTCATTTTCCTCCCAAACTTGTTCTTATATTCCGTTTCCATTCATTGTTTTACTACATATTTAGTCTCCTGAGTAAAAAATGGGACGTTATCTCTGACCTCTCCATTTCTTCTACCCCAAAGCTCCAACTCATGCCCACATTCTGTGCAATCTCAGAAGTATGAGACTTGAGACTTCCTCTCTGTCTCCATGTACTGCCTTGGTTCAGATGCTGGCCCCCATCTGCCTGGATTCTGAGTGTGTGGTGTCACGGTGAAGAGTATGGATTCTGGCACCCAGACAGCTTGGGATGGAACTCTGACTCTAAGTGCTTCTTGTAGACTGACCAGGCCAAGTTATTTAACCTCTCCGTGCCTCTATTTCCTCTTCTACAGGGAAGGATCATTGCAGTACCTACCAAGTGGGGTTGTTGTGAAGATTGCTTTGGTAAATATATACAAAATGCCTGGCACAGAGTAAATGCACAATAAATGTTAGTTACTAGTATCATAACAACTTTTTAGCTAATTTCACTGGTAATAGTATTTTTCCACTCTCATTAGACTCATCTTCCTAAGAAACAAATCTCATCATGTCACTCCTTAACTTCTACTGGCTTTCCACCATTTAAAGAATAACATTCAACTTTCTTAGCAGGACCTGTAAGACCCTTCAAAAATCTCTTCCTAACTACCATTTTGGGTTTATTTCTGGCCACTTAGGCTTTAAACACTGAGTTTACACTAAACTTCTCAGCATTCCTCAAACACTCCATACCCAGGGATAATTCTGCACCTTTGCATGTTCTACTTCTGTGTTAGTCAGCTTTCCTAAGTTATGATGTTATAACGACCATCCCCAGGTCTCAGTGGTTTTCAACGGCACAGGTTTATTTCTTACTTACATTACGTGTTGCCTGCAGGGTGGCTTCAACTCTACTCCAGGAGTCTTCTTTACTCTGAGATCCACACTAAATGGGCAGTCCTTTTCTGGAAATGGTTTTCTCGTGTGGCAAAGGGAAAAGAGTGACTTTGGAATGTCATGATGGATTTTAAAGGTTTGCTCAGAAGTGGCACAAAACACTTCTACTCAAATTTTATTGGCCAAAGTAAGTCACCTGGCCAAGTGTGACCTTAATTGGGGCAGGGAAGTATAAACCTCTCCTGTCCCTATATATCTTTCCCTATACTAGGGACATGAAACAGATAATTAGAAACAATAATATAGTCTCCCGTCGTTCCCTATATTTGAAATGACATCACATGTCCCTGCACCAGGCAGTTAGTTCACTTCCCAGCATCCTCTCAGGACTCCAGTCCCACTTTTAATAAAGTGCTTGTCAGACTATACTAAGAGTATCTGTTTACATCCCCCTTTCTCTCATGGGCAAAGGCTACAACTTCTTGATTTCTCTATCCCTGGATCTAAGCCTCCTAGGATTCAGAACATGTCAACAGAATGAATGAATGAGGCAGTTTGTTGCTTGGCCATTTATAGACAAGGTTGGTTAAGCTTTTCTGCTAATATGCAGTGGTAAATGGCCAAGTAACTAAGTAACTCCTTCATGCAGGCAGAAACGAGTCTTGACCAGTGAGAAGCCAGTGTGGTTTTTTTTCCTCCATGCCCACCAAATATTATGTAATTTTCTTATTTTGCTCTTAGTCCATTGCTATGTACCAAGACAAAATGCCTTGGAAAGATACTATTTCTGCATATAGTCTTAGAAATTTACATACATGTAATATTCAAATGAAAACAGATTATGCCTATATAGTATTTGTCAAAACTTGTTTCAAATCCAGTTATCTATTGAAAAGACTATACCAGTAAAAAACCATCTTGATGAACCATCAATAAGTATCATCTTTGGTAACCTTCTGGGAAGATACTAAATCAAATTGCTAAGATATTCAGTTTTACCTCCTAAGTATTGCAAACTCACCCCCTCATCCTCATCTCTCTCCTCCAGCACTGTCTTAGTTTGGGTTCTCCTTACCTGCACTTTTACTACAGAGTCCTTCTTGGTTTCCCTCTGCCCAGAATACTCTCCTGCAATCAAGAATGCCTTGATTGATGAAAGATGCCTTTGCATCAGGCATCACCTTCCTTCTGAACTCTCTCCAATGCCCTCTCTTTAGCATCCACCAACGGGGTTAAATCCTGTCCCTGTATATCTTTTTATCATTGTATTTTATCACATTGCATTGTAATTATTTGTTTATGCATCTGTTTCCTCTTAATGGAGTGAGTCTTTTGACAGCAGGTATTGTGGTGTCCAGTTCTTAATCAGAGCAGAGTGCCTTTGCACATACATAAGGTGCTCAATTAATGTTTGTTACATTGAGTTGCTGTTGAACTGAATGCAAAAATTATGGCTTACACATTTTGTGCTAAGTAATACAGTACAATTGAAAACACTTTTTTGATCTGGTGTTTTAATGTGTGATAATATTTTCATGATTCATGAAGAATGCAGTGTTTCTTATGTTTTGATTTAATTAATATGAATTTTAAATTTTATATATAAGCTCTGTGGAAAACTTTTTGGAAATGAACCAGTTCTCATGAGAATTTATTAGTATCCTAAGAAAAAAGTCTTTAAAAAATATTCTTCATAGGACATTATATGGCTAAAGAAAATTTAGAAGATACAATGTCTCTTTATTATCCTTGCCACCAAAAACAAAAATGAAAGTTTTACTGAGACATAAAAACTACAGAAAGAGAATTTAAGCTATGTGTGTCTCAGAAAAACAGTACAACATGCTAATTTGACCAGATCTTCCAAAAGAAAGGAAGCCAAGTGCAAATTACATTTACCTAATTTAGCTCAAGAATGAAACTTTCAGTTTTGGTAACTCTAACACATGTTATGTAAGAGATCATGAGTATAAGAGGGAGAGAAAAAGGGCAAAAGAGGTTGTAATTAAAGTAAATCTTCCCAGAACCCTGGATTGCACCAGGAACGTGGCCAGAATAAGCAAGGCTACTGACTTTTGCCAGGGTCATGTTTAGAGGTTACTTTATCATAGCCCTTGCTTGAAAAACATAATTTGAGCAAAGAAGAGCTCCCAATGTTCAGTGATCTCCATGTGCTTCCCATTAGGGTCGGAAGAAGAAATGCTGTGGTATCCTCCGCAAATGGAATGGAATGGGAATTTTCAGATCTCTTTCCGACTTGGCAAGAGATGCCACGCTGGACATCAGGAAGATCCAGCTATTTCTAGAGTACAGGGACACACAGTCACACAGAGTCACCTAGGAACCATCGTGAATGGTTACTTAGTCACTCTTTTTCTGTGTAGGAAAGCATCTAGCTCAGCTCAGAATGGCTATCTACCTTAATCTAAATAACATCATCATTTTAATTTAAATTTATTTATTTTTATTTTATTTATTTTTGGCTGCGCTGGGTCTTTGTTGCCGCGCACAGGTTTTCTCTAGTTGCGGCGAGCGAGGGCTACTCTTCGTTGCGGTGCACGGGCTTCTCATTGTGGTGGCTCCTCTTTGTTGCGGAGCATGGGCTCTAGGCGTGGGGGCTTCAGTAGTTGTGGCTCGTGGGCTCTAGAGCGAAGGCTCAGTAGTTGTGGTGCCCGGGCTTAGTTGCTCTGCAGCATGTGGGATCTTCCCGGATCAGGGCCATGTCCCCGGCATTGGCAGGATTCTTAACCACTGTGCCCTCGGGGAAGCCCAACATCATGATTTTGAAAGTCTAAAATATTAGACAAGCAAAATATTATTAGTGAGTTCCTTTGCTAGCTGAGCTCAGATTTGGAAGCTCCCTGAAATGGCCTGTCAAATCTTCACTTATTCACCCAGCCCTACTAAGAGAGCATGACAGATCACATAGGAGTGTCAGTGCCCTTCCCCACCTCCCATCGGCAACCAGGGTAGTGTGAACACCAAGCCAAGTGTAGCATCAATGTCAGTTGCTTATCCAATATCCACTTCCCTCTTTTTCCTCACTAAACACTTGTCCAGATAAATATTCTCTTTCCCAGCCCATAAAACACAAGTAGATATTTGCCTGGGAGTTCTGATAAAGCCTCTGATTTCCTGTTAAAAGGAGACAGAGATAACACTCTCTTCCTGCTTTCAAAGCACATGTGATGTCTGAACTATGGCAAACATCTTGGAACATCTTGAAACATGAGGCTATAAGGATAGCAGAGCAGAAAGATACAATGACCTGGGTCCCTCGTGGCATTGTGAGCTGCAAACAATGCCAACAATCACCTAACTCTGGATTTTTGTAATGTGTGAAAAAGAATCCTCTATTTGTTGAAGTTACTATTGTTTGGGTTTTCTATTACTTGCAGCCAAATATATCCCTAACTTATATACCAAGTCTATTAACAGAAGCTCAATTAGGGATGCTCAGAGAAAAGCCAGTCTCAGGCTACTAGTAGTAGAGAGATAATAGTTTAGAAGAGGTAGCAGATAGATTTTTCTCCCCCTTTCCAAATGTTCCTTCATTTCCCCTGCAACATCCTCAAGAAATTTTGGACCAGTCATAGAAGATGGAATTAAAAGTTCCCATTTTAAAACATCAGTCCTGATACATGACATACCAACATTATGACTTCATTTTTTTGAATCATGAAGTTTCTTCCAATACTAAGAATCATCAGCATCTATCCTACCCATGTTAGATCTCAGCAAAGTTTGTAACTTAAGAGGCCTGGTCAGTTGAAAATAAAAGAAGTCTCACACTTATTTATAATTTTTAATAAAAGAAGATACAACTTTATTACATCAAATTTTATATAATCTGGTCTCCATTATGAAAATCCTATCTTTAAATTCCAGCTGGAAAAGGAGTATTCACCTTTTATTACTCAAGTTTAAGACTCAGGTATAAGACTTTCATGTGGATTCCGTAATTATCTTTTGCAAATTGTATTTTTATATGATATTGACTACAGTCATTTTCCGTGTGCTAACATGTAGGTTTCTATAGGCATAGATCATATTTCTGTTTAAAAAAAAAAAACTCTCCAAACTGGTAACATCTGGTTGATGGACTGGGTTATGGATGTTTGCACCTGGAGCATAGCCAGACCCGAGGCGCATGCAAACATACAATTACACTCGATCCATCACATCAAAGCCATTTTCTGTCCTGGCTCCAATTTTGGTTTGGCACATTGTTTCTTCTTGTTCTGCTCTAAAACTCTCCAATTGTACTTAGAAGAATGGGTACAAATGGGCAGCTTGCTTACCTTCCTTTAACTCTCCCATTTGGAGAAGTGCCCACCAAAGAATTTAGAAATGAAACAAATTCATCTCTTAAACATTTCTATTAATGATAATAGCCACCAATGGCTGAGATATTTACCAGGTGCCAAGAGTGGTTCTGAACTTGATACAGACATCATCTCCTTTAGCCCTCACAAGTCTGGGAGGAGACCTCAGTCTCCTGATACTCAGTCCTTCACGCATCCAGTCAGCGTGTGTTACGAGCAGCCGCTGGGCTGGACTCTGGGACTGCAGTAGAGAACAAGGTAAACCCAATGCTCCCTGCTCTACGCTGGATCCGCCCTCTACATGTACACGGAGACCTCATGGAGTCTAATGCGGGGGGAAGAGACATCACAGTGCAGCAAGACTGAAGAAAGAGGGAAACACAGAGCACAGGAGGATCCCTAACCTAGGGTGGGGCGGGAGGCAAAATCTCACTCAGAAAATGATGTTTAAGCCTAGACATTCAGGGTTATTCACTCAATGGGGGAGGAGGTACCGGTGCTGGGGATGACATCATTCCAGGCAGATGAGACAAGATGTTATTGGATCACACAGGGGCAAGACAGGGCCAGACAGCACTTCCGAGGGGACTGAAAAAGAGCACTATTGCTGGAGCTAAGAGAACCAGGGATAGAAGGGTGAGAGGGACCAGATCTCATGGGCCGTGCTTGGGACTTTATCCTAAAGGCAAGGTGAAGCTATCCAGAGTGGTAGCTGTCAACTGTTTTGTGTGACTGGGAATGTGAGGGGGGTGGGGAGGGGGAGGGGGATGGAGAGGGAGAAGAATGATCAGATTTAAATGCAGATTCAGAGAAATTAGCACCTTTGTCCAAAGTTACTACAAAGCTAGAATCTGATCCCAACGTGCTTGATTCCCATCCTTTGCTCTTAACCCATCATTCTCTACCATCTTTTAACTTTACCAGCTTCATGCTAGTCAGGGTACCTTATTTCTATCGAATCCACCAGAAGACCATTCAAAAACACATGCATCTAGTGCTTACTATGTATATAAGGTGTAGGGATTCAAAGGCCCTGCCTTCTGTTCCTTCTCCGTGGTGACAGTGGAATTTGGAATCTGTATTCTGACCCCATCCATTTGTCCATGTCCCAAGACTCATTTTTTTTTAATTTTATTTTTTTTAATTAATTAACTAATTAATTAATTATTGGCTGTGTTGGGTCTTCATTGCTATGCGTGGGCTTTCTGTAGTTGTGGCGAGCAGGGGCTATTCTTTGTTGCAGTGCACGGGCTTCTCATTGCGGTGGCTTTTGTTGTGGAGCACGGGCTCCAGGCACGTGGGCTGCAGTAGTTGTGGCATGTGGGCTCAGTAGTTGTGGCGCACAGGCTTAGTTGCTCCGTGACATGTGGGATCTTCCCAGACCAGGGCTCGAATCCGTGTCCCCTGCATTGGCAGGCGGATTCTTAACCACTGCGCCACCAGGGAGGTCCCTCATTTTATTTTTTAAAAATTTATGTACACTAACATTCGCCAATTTTTTTTATTTTTTAATTTTGGCTGTGCCGTGTCTTTGCATGCCGCAACTAAGAAGTCCTCATGCTGCAACCAAGGCCCATTTTATTTTTGACCGATAGCAACATTATGTCAGAGTGAAAGTTAACTGCAGCTGGGGGCGGTGAAGGACACCATTCTCCTGCTAGCAAAATCCCCACCGTCCGATTTAATTCTGACAAAAACCTTGGGAAGTGGGTAACCTGCTGCAAATGAGTAGAGTGGGGTTCAGAAGGTTAAGTCACTAGCCCAAGGTCACACAGGTAGAAAGTTCCAGAACTGGGAGACCAGCATCTGTCCTCTCAGAACCAAACTCTCAGGGCTACACAGTCAAGCAGGTTCTCTCTGATTAGTTCACTCCTGACAAGGGAGGTAGGGAGACAATGGGAAGAGGAAGGGGCTTAAGGGAAATTATTTTAACACAAAGAATATTGTATAAAGCGTGGTATGAGACTGTCCAATTATTCTCCATGGCTTTAAATATTTTTAACCAACCTTATTGTTATAAAGCCCCATAAAAGTCATTACTACATAGAAAGGAAATGGATTTTCAATTCTAACTAAATCCCAAAGCACATTTTTACTTTCCAATTTTTTTTTCTTTAGGTTAAAAGTTGTATCTAGTTAGGGTTGTTAGAGGATATATGATTTTGCTCAGACAAATAAGTAAGGAATAAAATATTTACAAAATTCAGAGGTAATATTTGCTTAGGTCTTTGAGTTCCTTTTTAAAAAGGCCTTAGATCCCTGTGGATTAAGCAAGCACCTCTCAGATCTTGTCTTTTCAATGCTCAGGAAAGGAATGGCTTCTATAGGATAAAAGGTATATTAAGACCTGAACTTGGGAATTTGCCTGAGTGTTTTTCTTTAGAACGAGGTTTGCTTTGGCAAGTTTTATAAAATGCTCTGAGCTTTGCACTTTAGTTTTCAGATCATCTACCCCATCATCTATCTCAACCATTTACTATAGGTTAGCAATGTTTTTATATACTCTACCTATCAGAATTAAATGGATCAGATTATGCATATATTTCTTAATATTAATTGTGCTTTTACATTGAGGAGATCTATGATACTGTTGTCATTTTTTACAATTATGTTCTTTGGAATACTGCCTTCTTTAAGTGTATGCTAACCCCTCTCCCATGTTTTTTTTTACAAGTAACTGTTGATCTTGCTAGACCATGTTTAAACAAGAAATAGTAACGCGTAGTGTTATACTTCAAAGAACTATGAATATTAAAGTGAATGCTCCTTAATTGTAAAAAAATAAAAAGAATAAAATGGATCAAAGTGATTTTGCTTATTAAAAACAATTAGATTTTTAACAACAATCAATTCTCAAATAAATGAAATTGAATCTCAAATTATATGGGAAAAAACCTGTTCCTGAAATGCTATAAAATTCAAATCTAGAGTCATTAAATTCAGAAAATTAGGGGAGAGGCTAAGGATAAGAGTTGATTACCTTATTCGGTTAAAGAAGAGTATATAGAAAATACTGGAATGGAATTATAGCATTATTCAAATTTTACTTACAAATTAGAGAAAAGGTCAGAGGGCAAAAAAGAAAAGAAAGTGTGTGTGTGCCCTTCTCCACCTCTCCTTTGTCCTCAGATAGGAAGTAGCCCCACCATTTAAAAATGGAGTCCCTAGGGAAAGGAAAAAACCCCTCGCTAAATCTCCCAGATCAATTTGGACACTCAGAATGACTGGAATTGGAAGGGTGGCAAAATTTGTTCTTTTCACAATTTAGAAACTCTCTTCTCTTAATTGGAACTAGGTCCTTTGCACGCTTATCTCATTTAATTTTCATAAGCCCAGAGGTAGATCACATATTGATTATTCCCGTCTAACTGATATTATTCTGAGACACAATCAATCAAGTAACTTACCAGAAGTGACTCAGTTAGTAAAGGCAAGATCTAGAATTAGTCTCAAGTCTTTTTTCTTATTTTTCCTTCCTGTCCTGAATATAGAAATATAGGCTTTTATCAGTTACTTTCTGGCAATAAATTATTTCCACAAGAGAATAGATTGCTGAAAAGCATCCTTTAACGGTGATGGGTAGAGACAGATCCTATAGGGGAGGTTGATTTGTAAGCTGGGGACTTTCTGGGACAACTGGCCAAATAGAGATGAGGGGAGGGTACCAGGAGGTGAGAGAGGGATCCTGTAACATACGGAGGTGGGAAAACATTTTGTCACTTTTCCCTGGACCCTAGAGACCCATGTACCATTGTGAACATCATTTTGGTGTTTCCTTTGACATGCTGTGTCCACACTTGTGCCTGGCATAGCATACAAAGGGAAAGCAGCTGTCCTAGTATAGTAGAATACGTAACTGAGGACCTCCATATAACTGCTATTTCAAAGGGCAAATAGTCTTTCAAAAATGATAGCAAATAATAAGAACTGTCATTTATGAAGTGCTTATTACACATCAACTATCATCAATTTTTAATGATTAAAAATCATTAACGTTTAATGAGTTCTCCCTATGTACCAGACACTGTTCTAAGACCTTTGCATATATTATCCCACTCAACTCTCACAGTTATTCAATCAAGTAGATACCATCACTATCCTCCTTTATAGAAGAGGAAACGAAGGCATAGGCCGAAGAGCTACTTGTCCAAGAACACAGGAGCCAAGCCCGGGGATTTGACTCCAGTGACTCTAAATGATTTACATGTTTTATTCAAAAGATCTGTGTTGACTCCCTCCTACATGCCAGACTCTGAGCAAAAGGTGACAAAAACCCTGCCCTCCTGGAACTTACAGTCTAGCAGGGAGAGACAGCAGGCAAGTGATTGTATAAAGAAATGCGTAATTGCAACGGTGCTGGGAACTCTGAAGGGTTTACAGTGCTATGCCCTAGTTTCCTTTAGTCATCACAACAACACTATTCCTATTCTTCACTGCAGAAGCAAGGTTTAGGGAGAGAAAGAAAAAAATATTTAAGCGCTTGGCTGAGGATAATCGACTCAGACCCTTCCAAGTTATGATTCAATTATTTCTTCCGGGGGCATGTCACATTTTAGTTGCCATTAGCAAATCATTTAGCTTGCAAGCCTAAGCGGTAATTTTACGTGCACATTAAGAGTTCCAGAACACGAGTTTTACTTTAGCACAACTTGCCCTGTTTTTATATGCAAAGATTTCCTACTGCTTACATAGCAGAGGCCAGGCATTTAACTGGCCACTCACATGGGCACACCGGCAAGAGACACTCAGCCAGGGAGTCCGTGCTTATACTTTAAATTTTCAACTGTTTTGTGGAGTGTAGACTTTGGATTAAAGACTGTTTATTTCTGTTCAAAGCATTGGAAATAAAAGGTTTGTGCAGATGTTTTAAGGACACCATATAGATCATTCACAAACTTTTGTGGTCAGTTGAGCCACTATAGTCAGGACCAATGACTCACTCTGAACTAGGTTTTGTTGGTTCTTAAAATATTGTTTCAGTCCTGTCCTCAGCAAAGTTAATGTGTTCATCACAAACACTGCTAGCTGGGGAAGCGGTGGTGGGGGTGAGATTGTGTGAAATATTCCACGTGACCAAGTCTGTTTCCAATGTCCCAGTCATTCCCAGGCTACTTTTGACCCAAGGAGCATTCTAAGCTGGGAGACACCTCGAACTGGAGCCTCTGGTCCAAACCCTTCATTCCATGAAGGAGAAAGCTGAGTCCCTGATATGACCAATGTCATGCGCCTGCTGGTGGCACAGATGTGCTCAGAATGCCAGCCTCCTAACAGCCACCATCCACATCTCCTTACTCATGCCGTGCTGAGTCCTGGACTGAGACTCCTAATTCTCTTCATTTCCTTTGATGTTATTGTTTCTTCTCTTCCCACTCTTTCAGCCCTGAAGTGTTGTGTCACAATCATCTAAAATGGCGTGTATTAACCCACTGACAATGGCTTGTAGAAACTGCCAACTAAAGCATGAGTTATGTAATTCTACTCTGTTTTCCAAGGGTATGGAGTTTTAAACAGAAAACACTTAATGGAGGGAGACATAAAAAGGCATAGACAAGGAACATGGGAGAGCCTCATAAATAGATTTTACAAGACACCTTAATGTTCTGTGTAAGAAAAGAATATATTGGATGGTGATAAACGTGACAGATGTGGGAGCTGTGTATTTCAGCCATGAACGGGGTCAGGCAGAATTTAGTTGCTTTTCTAATTTGTCAGGGAAGATTCAAGAGGAAAGGGAGGATTTCAAGTATGAAGGCGGGGGAACGTTTATGAATGCTATCAGGATGGGTGATCTGGCATAGGCAAAAACTTAAATCTGTGCTGTCCAAAATAGTAGCTATTGGCCACATGGGGCTAAGTTGAAATTATTAAAATTAAATAGAATTTAAAAATTCAGTTCCTCCATTGCACTAGCCACATTTCAAGTGCTCAGTAGCCACATGACACTAGTGGCTATTGTATTGGGTGGCACAGATATAGAACATTTTCATCATTGCAGAAAGGTCTTTGGGACAGCATTGACATAAAAGATGTATCGTAGTAGGGGAGGAATGGATGAATGGAGAAAGGGGACCATAAAGTAATGTTTACCAAAAAATAAGGTTGTACTAGTTAAAGAGAAACAAGGGAGATGGGATACACTGAAGTCATCCAGAGAAGGAACCTAAATTAGGTTTGCTCTTAGACTCAAGGCATTGGCTAAATTTTAAAAAAAAATCGTGTGTCTCTGGGCAGAAAAAACCCTGTGGTTTTATCTGGTAGATATTCCTTTGTACAAAGAAAAGTATACCTTCCACCAAACTATAAAACAGTAAAACGATCAGTGGTTTCCAGGGCCTGGGGAGGGGAAGTAAGGGAGGGAGGTGTGGGGAAGTGAAACACAGGGAGTTTTTAGAGCAGTAAAACTCTTCTGTATGATACAAACGTGGTGAATACAAGGCATTACATATTTGTCAAAACCTGTAGAATGTACAACACAAAGAGGGGACCCTAATGTAAACTATGGACTTTAGTTCATAATAATGGATTAATATTGGTTCATCCATTGTAACAAATGTACCCCAACTAATGAAAGGTGTTGGTAATAGAGGAAACGAGAGGTGGGGTGGGAGGGAGTGCGTGGGAGCATGTGGGAACACTGTAATTTCTGTTCAGTTTTTCTGTAAACCTAAAATGCTCTAAGAAATAAAACCTATGAATTAACTATTTCTCATAAAATAGTTTCAAGCACTCTAAAAGTCTTCATTTTCACATAAACACTGAGATGACAATAAAACGCATTAATCTAGTGTCAGCTGATAACCTAATGTGATTGTGTCAAGATATATATATGTATATAGACTTGTCGTGTAAAAAGAAAACAAAACAAAACAGTGTACCTTCTTCCAGCTGTCCACAGCACAGTGTCACGCACTCCTCTTGGTGAGCAGAACACAAGCTGGATTTCAGTCCACACTTGCCGCCTTCCTGAGGCGTCTTTGTGCAGTGCACGAACTGCACAACTGTACACAGTGGCTCTAGTGGACCCCATCCATTGCTATTGTGGGGCTCCAAACAGTGACTGGGGACAAAGAAGGACCCTCTCTCTAGGGTGCCAGTGACTGACTGGAGGAAGAGTCTGTTGAGAATAGATCACAGTAAACTATATGAGAAATAAAGAGCCCAACACTCAGAAGCGCCAGAAAAGTTGAGTGGTAAGATGCCAAAAGGGACACAGAAAACAAAGCCAGGAAGACAGCAGCCAATACTGTACCTTGAAGCCTACATCTGAGATGCAGCAGCAGTAGCAGCAGCTCCCTCTCTGAGCTGGAATTCGGAGCTGATAGTGGTCTTGGCGAACTCAGTTCTGCACGGTGAAGGGCCGGGTATCTGGTGGGAGAGACAGCTTTGGGAGAGAGGGTTAGGATTTGAGGATGATCACCCCAGGAGGCCATATATGCTCCTATGGCATAGGCTGGGGGCTGGAGGGAAAGAGGAGAAGAAAAATGCATCCCAGCAATGCCTGGAATGCATCAGCTGTGCGAAACAAAACTCCTGGGAAAACCAAACTGTGTCTTGGATTGTGGTTCAAGGAACTAGTAAGGGGATACAAAGCTTTTCCTTCTAAGCTATCTGTGCGAGCCCAACCCAGGTTAGGAGTTAGCAACGTGCTTCAGATGTCAGCGTGAAAGGAACTGATGGGGCCAGTCTGACCTTCTAGTATTTGAGTAATCCTGAAAAGAACCACCTGTCACAATAGGTAACCCTAGCAGCCAGCTTCACGGAATGACTGGGAAGGGAAGCTGAGTTGTGATACCGGCTCATTCTCAGCCACGAGGGGGGTCTCTTCGGAACAGGAGTGGAGCGCTGTGGAAAATGTCTACTGCCCCTGTGTGTCTAAGTCAGATCTTCCTCAAGCCTGGCTTTGGATCCTGCATCCTAATCACCCTGGGATACTTATTATCAAGGCAGACTTCCCAGGGCCCAACCCGGACCAAATGTATCTTTAGAGATGGAGTCTGGGAACCTGCATTTTCATCAGCTCCCACAGTGATTTTTAGGTTCTCGGAAGTTTGAAGGTTATGGATAGAGACTGGTTCTCCTCAAACTCTAGCGTGCATTAAAATCACCTGGAGGTGATTGTTAGCACAGATGCTGGCCACACTTCCAGAGCTGCCGATTCAGTATCTGGGGTGGAGCCAGAGAATCTACATTCCTAACAAGTTCCCAGGTGATGCTGTTGGATTTAGGGCCTGCACTTTGAGAACCACAGCAGCACGTAGAGAATCTCTCTTCACCTGGTAATTTCTTAAAAGCTACGGAAGTAGAAAATTCCACTTACCATTCATCCGCATAACTGAACTAGTTCCTACCACCTTGTTATTCAGGTGACTAATACCCATGACCTCTTTCTCACCTTGTTAGATAACTTGGAGCTTTAAATTGACAACATGAAAAGGGATCTCACCTGGCCAGCCCTAATCTTGTCTCTTGTCCTGCTTCCAAATGTTTATATTATTATCAGCCCTGTCCTTTTCTCCTGTTTGGTGGTGACCTGCAGAAAACCATTCAGCTTTGTGTTACTCTGGGCTTCAAGAACTAAGATCAGCCCCTTTCTTTTTTTTTTTTTTTTTTAATTTATTTATTTATTATATTTATTTTTAGCTGTGTTGGGTCTTCATTTCTGTGCGAGGGTTTTCTCCAGTTGCGGCGAGCGGGGGCCACTCTTCATCGCGGTGCGCAGGCCTGTCAGTGTCGCGGCCTCTCCCGTTGCGGAGCACAGGCTCCAGACGCGCAGGCTCAGTAGTTGTGGCTCACGGGCCTAGTTGCTCCGCGGCATGTGGGATCTTCCCAGACCAGGGCTTAAACCCGTGTCCCCTGCATTGGCAGGCAGATTCTCAACCACTGCGCCACCAGGGAAGCCCCAGCCCCCTTTCTTTACTTGCCATAAAGAGATACCCTGCAAAAAAAGAAAAATGCTTAGAAAAAAAGAGAAACCTGAAAATATTCTGAAATTCAAAAAGTGTTATTTTGGGGAGTCTTCTGGGACAGGATGTCCCCATCATCAGCTAGAGGAAGCCCAGCTGCTGACGAACACTATTTTGCCTTGCACAGATCAAAGAGAGCCATTTATTGAAGGAAGGGATGGAAGTATTTGCTGGGGCCCTTCTGCAGACTCCTCATAAACAGGATAGGCCCTATCAATGAAAGCTTATGTGCAGCCGGGCCACCATCCCCAGGAACAATGGAGCAGCAAGCGCAGTGGATGGCAAGGAAAGAGCCTCGGTCCTGACAAGATTGTTCTGCCAAGAGAACGGCTGTAAACAGGATTAGCTGTAATGAGATTATCAACTCAGGACCTGGAGGTCTGAGCTGGACAGTTCAGTGTTGCATAAGGAAAAGACACAGAAGTAGCTTGTAGGGTGAGAGGATTACAAAGCAAGGGGCAGGGGCTTTCCCTTCCTGGATCCCTCTGGACCAAGGATGCCATCTCTTGTGGACAGAAAAATTAGTGTGCTTGCAAATATTGCTTTGCAAGAGCAGAAGAACCTGCAGCTAAAGGCTTAAAGAAGTGGTTCTCAATCAGAGGACACAGGCAATGTCTGGAGACATTTTTTGGTTGTCACAACTGGTCGGGGGGTGCTATTAGCATCTAAGGACAGAGGCCAGGGAAGCTGCTCAAAGTCATACAAGGCACAGGACAACCTCCCCCTTCCAACAAAGAATGACCCAGCCCCGAATGCTTGAGAACACCTGTGCTGGAGTGATTAAGAGGGAATCCAGATAGGATTTTGATAAATGACAAGCTGGATCCTGAGCATGGGAGGGGGGAAGAGGTGGGGGCAGGGGTTGGAAAGAGTGGGCAAGCACTTACGGAACCTGAACCTTGAGAGACATTATCACTCCCCGGGAGGTGAAAACTAGTTCTTGGGGAACGAAAACACATAATCATTTATGTATAAAGCACAGTATGTCTATAGTACCTGAACACTTGAACAGCATTTTTGTGATATTAAAATTTCATGGGAGGCAGCAAAGTGATTAGGGAAAAAAATGTCTCAAAAGGCTCCTTAGGGAGATGATAATGAAAGAAAGGTCAAGAAGCACTGGTCTATATTAGAATCTAGATGGACATGCATTCTACAGCTGCATCCAGGAATCACGTGGTGGGATCCTTCTAAGAGATGAATGGGTGGCAGTGGCTCTGGGACTTAAGACTGGTTCCTTTTTGCCTTAGGGATAAAATATAAATAGCCTTGTGTTTGAAGACACACTTTCCCAGTGGCCACCACCACAGCGAGAGTCAGCACTCTTACTCTCAACCACAGTGAATCACTCCTGTGCTACTCCCACCTCACTGGGCCCTTTCCTCTCCTTCCCCCAACATCCTTCAGGGGCTAACTGCAGATCCTCTATGAAGGTAAAGGACTGACAGCAGCTCTAAGTCCCTCAGCCCCTGGCTGCCTGCCCCTTCTCTGTGTTTCCCTAGAGGAGAACGGTAGTTTATTTTTATTGCAGCATCATTTCCACTTTATTGTAATAACTCACTGTCTCGAGGGCAGGCAACTGCACCCAACACAATGTCTGACCCGTAGTAGACCCTCAATACTTATTTGTTAAAATATGAGAGAATTTGCACTCACTACCCTCTTTGAGATAGCAATGATCATCCCCATCCTACCGAGAGATGCCTGGATTTCCCAGATGAGGAATGGGTGTGCCCTTCCATGCCCCTTTTTGGGTCCTAAACCTCACCCAGACCTTGGTCAAGAGAGAGAGGAAGAGCAGGCTTCCCAGGAGATGTGCTTCCAGTGAAAGAGCATCACTTAGAAATGGGTCACAGATAAAACAAAGAGCAAGGGGGCTTCCCTGGTGGCGCAGTGGTTGAGAATCTGCCTGCTAATGCAGGGGACACGCGTTCGAGCCCTGGTCTGGGAAGATCCCACATGCCGCGGAGCAACTGGGCCCGTGAGCCACAACTACTGATCCTGCGCGTCTGGAGCCTGTGCCCCGCAAGGGGAGGGGCTGCTATAGTGAAAGACCCGCGCACCGCGATGAAGAGCGGCCCCCGCTTGCCACAACTAGAGAAAGCCCTTGCACAAAATGAAGACCCAACACAGCCAAAAATAAAAAAATAAATAAATAGATAAAATAAAGTAGCTATAAAACAAAGAGCAAGGACAGAAAGTGAGTCAGACATATGAGTTTTAAAATTCAAGGCTTTTCCTTTCTCGTGACTCCAGGGGAGGAGTCAAGATGGCGGAATAGGAGGACACGGAATTTGTCACTCCTCACAAGTACACCAAGAATTCAGCTACAAGTGGAACAGTTCCCACAGAGCACTTGCTGAACATTAGCAGAAGACTTTCGACACCTAAAAGAATGAAAGAAAGAAGGAAAAAAGAAAAGAGGAATCATAAAAGGGACCAGCAACCCTGGCAGGAAACTGAAGGTGAGGGGAGGTCTCCACACTCAGAAAAACTCCCTCACAGTGGGGAAATCAGCTGGGACAGAAAAGGACCTTTGGGGGATCAAGGGAGAACACAGCCGACAGTCTGCAGAAGGTAGGACAAAGTAAGAACTGCACGCATGGTCTACACTGCAGCTCTGTGCATTCCAGGCTGAATCATGAGTCGTCTGTTGTGAAAGGGAGCTGGCTGCTGGAAAGTGGGGTTTGGAGCGCGAACCCAGGGAGGGGACAGCTGTTGGCTGTGAAAAGACAGCCTGAAGGGACAGGAGTAAGGAGCTTCACAACCAGGAAAGTCTGAGGAAAAAGCCTGAGATACCATAAAAGCAAGGTGTCATTGTTGAGTGGTACGCAAAGGGTGGAGCCTTTTCTCCAACTGCTGGCTTCTTCAGCCTCCGCGGGCACTGGGAGGGCTCCCACCTGAGCAGGCCTGCTCCCTCCTTGGGCCGGGGTCTCCTCCACCTGCATGGGTTCCGGGGGCCTGAGCGCTGCCCATCCCAAAGCCTCCTTGGAGATCAGCCCTGGGCGCCCCTGCCTGGGACGAGAGTCCACTGATGCTGGCAGGGGCTGAGTGCTAAAGTGTGGGGTTGGGAGAACGGATCTGGGGAGAGGAACATCGTTGGCTGTGTGGATACAACAGAGGGGACAGGAGTGAGGGGCTCCGTGGCCAGGAATGCCCCTAGATGATGCGTGGTCTGCCTGAAAAGCGAGGCGCCATTGTTGAGAGGTTGGGTGGCAGGGTCGTCACAGCTCCCCACACCAGCTCCTGCCTCTGTGGACACCGGGAGGGGCTCCCAACAGAGCGAGCACGCCCCAATCTGTTCCAACTGCCTGCTGGTCTCCACTGTCACAGGCAACTTGCAGACACTCCAATTGTGGCCGCGGTACCTCTGCCCCAGCCTGCGTGAGTAAGTGTGCCCCAAGCAGCCACTGCTTTTGCTCCCTCTCACCTGGGCGGGGAACAGACACCTGAGGGCGGCACACGTGCAGAGGTGGGGTTGAAACCAAAGCTGAGTCCCAGGGGCGGTGCAACTAAGGAAGAGTAATGAAAATCTTTCCATGTAGCTGCACAAGCTACAGATTAAATCCCCGAGATCAGCTGGGTAAATCCTGCCTCTGTGGCATACCTGAATAGACAACAAGTGTTCCCACCTCTGAGGCCAGTCTAGCCTTTGCAGCAGTGGACTTTGGGGGCAAGTACACGTGGGAGTTGGGCCAGGTCAGAGTCTGAGCTGCCCCTACAGTGCTCACAGCAGGTGCAGAGACCTACCTAGAGGTATTGGAAGGCCTCCTGGGGAGGCAGGGATAGGCTCTGGCTCACTGTGGGAGCAAGGACACTGACAGTGGAGGCCCCAGGAAAATAGTCTTATTACTATTATTCTTTTTTTATTTGCTTCTTTTTGCTCAGTTGTTGGTGTTGTTGTTTTTATTATTTTTTATCTGTTATTTTTAATTTTTATTATTTAAAAAAATTTTAAATATATATATAATTTAAAATTTTCTCTATTTTTATTTTACTTTTTTGTTGCTTTGTGGTTTTTTCCTTGTTTTTGTTCTTTGTTTTTTCTTTTTTTCCATCATTTTTATATGTATATTTTATGTTTTCTTTGCTTTTTTGTTTGTTTGCTTGCTTTCTGTTTTTGTTTTATTTTTCATTCTTTGTTTTTTTTAGTTTAGTCCTTGTTGACTGTTCTCATATTAAAATTCTTTTGTTTGTTTGTCTGTTTCCTTAGTTTTTTTGGTTTGTTTGTTTTTGGTTTTTTCTCTCTTTTTTTTTTCTTTTTTCTATGTGTGTGAGTGTGTGTGTTGTGTTGTTGCTGCTCTTTGTTTGCTGTTGGTTTTGCTATTTGTCTTGGGTTTTGTTTGTCTGTTTTTTTTTCTTTTCATTTTTTTTCCTTTTCTTTCTTTTTTCTTGGGCTTCACTGTGTGGCTTGTGGGCTCTTGGTTACCCAGCCAGGGGTTGGGCCTGGGCCTCCCAGGTGGGAACATAGAGTCCAGGACGCTGGATTGCCAGAGAATTCCCAGGCGCAGGGAATATTAATCGGCGTGCATGCTCCGGGAGGTATCTATATCAACACCAAGACCCAGCCCCACACAACTGCCTGCAGGCTCCAGTGCTGGACACCTCATGCCAAACAACCAGCAAGACAGGAACACAACCCCACCCATCAGTAGACAGGCTGCCTAAAGTACTAACCTCACAGACACACCCAAAACACACCACCTGACAAAGCCCTGCCCTTCAGAGGGAAAGGACTCAACTCCACCCCCCAGAGCACAGGCACCAGGCCCTCCCACCAGGAAGCCTACACAAGCCCCTGAACCAACCTCACTCACCGGGGGCAGACAACAGAAGCAAGAGGAACTACGACCCTGCAGCCTGTGGAAAGAAGACCATAAACACAGTAGGTTAGACAAAATGAGATGACAGAGAAATATGTTGCGGATGAAGGAGCAAGGTAAAAACCCACAAGACCAAATAAATGAAGAGGAAATAGGCAATCTACCTGAAATAGAATTCAGAGTAATGATAGTAAAGGTGATCCAAGATCTCAGATATAGAATGGAGGCATGGATTGAGAAGATACAAGAAATGTTTAACAAGGACCTAGAAGAACTAAAGAACAATCAGTGATGAGCGACACAATAACTGAAATGAAAAATACACCAGAAGGAATCAACAGCAGAATAACTGAGGCAGAAGAATGAAGAAGTGAGCTGGAAGATAGAATGGTGGAAATAACTGTCGAGGAGCAGAATAAAGAATAAAGAATGAAAAGAATTGAGGATAGTCTCAGAGACCTCTGGGACAACATTTGAATTATAGGGGTCCCAGAAGAAGAAGAGAAAGGGAAAGGGCCTGAGAAAATATTTGAAGTGATTATAGTTGAAAACTTCCCTAACATGGGAAAGGAAATAGTCAATCAAGTCTAGAGGATACACCAGGGACCATGCTGAGGTTCCACTTAACACAGTTTGAAAATCATTGCCTTAAAGTCCTAGAGCTAAGATAAGCATTTTTGGTGAAGTGCCCCCAAATTTGATTGTCAGTGTGCTGGCACCAGTACTAACAGGGTCACCAGCCCAAGTACATAGTCCTTCGGGCAGAGTAGTAACAGTGAAGATGGAAGGCCTCGGTGGGCAGGCAGAAGTGCCCATCTGGAGAGTGGAGGGCAGGTCAGGAGCTAAGGTGTGGCTCCGTGTTGTCATTAGTAGAGAGAGGGCTGTGTCATAGGTGGTCCTTGAAACTGTGGGAGTGGGTGCAATCACAGAGGGATGAAAGTTTATAGTGACAACAGGGCTGAGTAGGGAAGATGGCAAACTCAATGTCTTGTATTTTCAGTTAATTTTTTATGTGCAGCTTATTGTCTCAATTAGATCGCAGACTCCTTGGTGTTGTGGGGAGCTTTGGACGCTTAAAAAAAATTTTTTTGGTCATCTTAGTGCCTTGGACCAAGTAGATGCTTAAGAATTAAATAAATGAATGAATTAAAACTGTTTCCTCCATCATTAAACTTCTGGAAAGAACTTTCTTTTTGCCTCCACTTCCCTTACTTTCAACAATTTGGGTTCTCCACCGTCTTGTGACTGACATGTCTCTTTAGCAAGTTGCCTATGACTTCTGTGTTGCCAAATCCATTGACCTTTTCTCAAGTCACAGTTACCAAACTCAGGTTCAGCTGCTCACCACTCAAAAGCCAAAAATTCAAGAGGCAAGTGTCAATAGAAAGGAAAGGTGCTTTAATCAGAAAAGCCAGGAATCTGGGGAGAAGGTGGACACGTGTCCTGAGACCAACTCCAAAGATTCTGCTCAGCCATGACAGTTTATAAAGGGAAAAAAGGGGAAAGAATCCCAGTGAGTCACTGAGGCAGGAGGTTGGATACTGCATCATTATCCATTGCATGCAGACTGGCTGACTCTTTCTTCAGATATTATCTTGCCGGTGTGATCTGCCTGCAGGATTGCTAAGGGGGCTGTTGGAGGTAAGGAGCTAGTCATTTTTTAACTGCTTCATTCTTCATTCTTCTTTTTATCTAGGAGAAGAATCAACAGGTTAAGCAAGGCATGGTGTGCCTTCAGGAGCCCATAATTCAGGAGTTAGGTTAAATTGCGTAGTGATCTCATTCCTATAATTAGGTTCTTTTCAGGTTAGAGGAGAATAGAAACGGGCAAACAAGAAAGGAGCAAAAGAGCCACTTTCATCATTTTCTGCAAACTCTGCAGCATTCAGCACTGCGACCACCCCTCCTTCATTTACTCTCACCTCCCATGGTTTCCATATCACCACGTTCTCTTGGTTCTTTTTCAATCTTCTTGAATATTAGTGTATAGCCTCCCTTGCTGGCCTTGTTCCTCTCTTAGTCCCCTGAAAGCAAAGGCTAACTTAAATTTCTTTTTGTCCCTCTCCTTCTCCAAACTCTACCTTGACAATGGCATTCATGGTCTTAGGGACAGCTTCTATGAAGAAGACTTCTGAATCTAAGACTCAAACTCTGATGCCTTTCCTGATCATTTTGGACCTGGTCCTCTGGACTTGAGTGAAGGAGCAGAGTGCAGACTCCCTTTCACAAAGTGGCCGGCAGCCCTGGGTTAATGCTGAACGATAACACTGGTCCGGTGGAGTAGACAAGGACAGAGGCAGAGTGGGGAGATGCAGCAGGAAGGTTGACCTTAGAGGGAGGGACCAGTCAACTAGGACACGAACTTGAAGGACTGGAGTAAAGATGGGAGGAGGAAGAGGTGAAAGGTACAGGCAGATCTGGTGTCACCTCAAGTTTTCTCTCATGGACCTGGAGTTCTGACCATGGCACAGCTCTTCCATGGGTTAGTGCACCCCTGAGAGGATCAGGAACAACACTTAGGTACGGATTTCCAGATCATATTTCCATGAGGCTCTGCCACACCACTGCACTGGGACCTCCTTCTTCCTTCAGGTTTGCTTGGCATCTGTTCTCCAGAGTTCTGCACTTGGCTCTCCTCTTTTTATTTCCAATTTCACTTTGCTGGGTGATCTCACCCACTCCCATGGCTTGAGACATTATTTTTAGGTTGACAACTCCCAAATATATATCTCCAGCCTAAAATCCAGACCATTAATTCTACCTGTAGATTCCATAAAAACCTAAAAAATCAACATGGCCAAATGGAAGCTGCTGTCTTCTCCTCCAAGCTGACTTGGTTCCTCTACCGGTCCTCTCTCTCCTGATAATGATACAGTCAGCCACCTGCTTATTCAAACCAGAAACTGCAGAGTCATCTTTGACTCATCTACCTTCTTCCACTCCTAAGTCAACTCTGCCTCTTAATCATTTGTTCATTTTTCACACTTTTCCTTCTCCACTGCCAATTTCTTGGTTATCCCCCATCATCTCTCACCTGGATAGTCCAACAGTTTCCTAACCAGTCACTTGTGTCTTTTTACAACCTCCCAATCTGTCCTCCAGGCCACTCTGTAACTTCCTTTTCGAAGAGGGAAGTTGATGAGCTTTCTCCACGGTTCAGTAACTTCTCACTTCACACTGCCAGTTAAAATGTACACACAATGCCTGGCCCACAGTCTCCTTCCTCATTTGCCCTCTTCCTTCTAGGTTTATTTACAGCCATTTTCCAAGCAGTACTTCAGGCTTCATCTACATCTAGTGGCAATCTCCCCAAGAGCCTTTCTCTTTCCTAATTCCATATCTTTGTGCATGTGTGCCAGCAGCCGGCATGCCCTTTTCCTTTATCCTGGTGGGTGCCGACTCATCCTCGAATGCTCAGCTCTTGTATCAGCTTCTCTTTGAAGCCTTCTCTGACGTTTTCTTATTTCTCTACACCCTTCCGCCACCACATTCCTGTACATACCTGGAATCTAGCACTTAGTGGACTGAATTGTAATTTCTCCTTGAGGCTTTTATCTTCCCCACTAAAATCTGAGCTCCTGGAGGGCGGGACCCTGTCTTGCGATTTCTCTCTACTCCGCAGCTAGCACTGGGCTTCTAAAATTGTGTTCTTCAGAATTCTAGTCCTGTGAGTTATTGAAAGGTATTACTCACAGGAGGATGTAGGGTCAAATATGTTTGGGGAAAGCTGTGTATTGACAATACACAAGAGCTCAGGGAAGGCTTTCAGCAGAAACCTGTTTGATCTGGTTTAACTCAGTCCCTTCAAATGCCAGGGCAAGAGGAGACCTTTAAACAGATCCTTATAACATATGTGCAAGGGGCAAATGTGGAGACGTGCCTTGGGTGACACGGGAGAACAGAGAAGGGGCTGAACCAGGCTCAAGGGGCTCAGGAGCACATCTGGAGGAAGCAATCTCCATCTCTCACAACAGGATAGTCACCAATTTAACCCCCAGGAGGGAAACTCTCTGGTATTCTAATACTTCCAGAGACTGACCTTCAGAATTGAATGTGAATATCAGAAGCATTTTATTATGCAAAGCAAGTCAAGTCCTCCAGGATGGCCCCCTCTCTCTTCAATGCTGTGATCAGAATCAACTTGGAACTGGCCTTCCCCAGGCTGAATCCCATCCCCAAACTCAACTCACTTCACACCTTCCAGCTATTACCCTATGGTTGTTTATATTTTCTTGTGTATGACCTAGTGGTCTTTAATCTCAATACTCTAGGCTTCCTGAGGGCAGGCATTGGTGATTTACACTGTTCTCCTGCAGACTCTGAAAGTCCCAAGCACATAGTGGGTACTCAGTGCATGTTTACTGAATGTACTAAACACAAGCATAATTTAATATTTGAGGTAGCAAAAATGCAAATGTGATAATGTAGCCCCTGAGCTTGGATACTTGGGGCCCTGGGGGATGGGACAGACACTTTTTGTACTGCTTCTACCCAGAAGAAAGTGAATTCACTAGTTCCAATTTTTTAACTCCCAGACCCATGGATGGGACAAAGGGGCAGAGGAGCATCTCTGACTTGGATATCCAGCACATTCCTCCAAAGAAGGCCAATCGTTTTAAAGACATCGAGCTGTATTTACAGCTTTGCACAGGGGCAGCACCACATATGGGTTTAGGGCAAGGGCTGTGCTCAGTGCATGGACTGCAATCCTGGCTTCACCACTTGCTGCTCTGTGACTCTGGGGAAATTACTTGACCTCTCTGTGTGTTTTCTCATCTGTAAAATGGGGATGATAATCCTAGTAGCTACCTCCTAGGATTCTTATGAAGACTAAATCTCCTCCTCTCCATTTAACATACAAGGAAAGCAATGCCCAGAGAGGGTAAGTAACATTCCCCAAATCCCACAGCAAGCCAGTGGTAGAACCAGGATTGTTGGAAGACTGGTAAAGTCAGGTGCATGGGGTTATATGCAGTAGTATAGGTAACAAGAGTCACAAACTTGGAATTGACTTAGAGGTGATCATGATGATATCAACATTATCTTTCAACTTGTCAATCAGAATATGGGACCGTGCATCAACCCTACCTCTGTCTCTAGAAAGGATGTTTCTATCAGACATAATCTATGCATTTATAAACATTTTTATAAAAATAGACAAATGAGGTCATAGTTTCATAGTGATACAGGCTTCATCCCCAATGTACAGATGAGGAAAAAGACGTACAGTGAGTGACTCAACAGCTCACCCCTAGAATCTCCTGGATGCCTGCCTGGACTTCTGTCAGATGCACTTGGGTGAATTTCTATTCAGTATTATTACTGAGGTCTTATTGTTAAGAACACGTTCTTTGGGTTTCCTGCTTATCTCTAACCTGAAGAAAATGAGTGTGTGTTCTTTTTTTTTTTTTTTCTGTTTGCCTTTTCAACCTTCAGCTTCCATGACCTTAAAAAAAAAAAAAAAAAAAAAAGGAAGCCCAAGCTGAACTGGTCTAAAAGCAGCCTGTTTGCAACGTGATATGGGACCTGGACCATGAGCAGCTAAACCCTGGTGTAGGGTTCTCTAAACACATTTCAACCATTTTCCCAAGGGGCCATTGGTTTATTTCCATCGAAACACTTGAAGATGATGAATTTACAGTGCATTTCCTACTCCACTGAATGAGCAATGGTAAAATGGTAGTTATGTATACCAGAAGGGAAAATAGCTAATGGAAATTTTTTTTTTTTTACTTTGAAGAATAGACACACTTTAACAGTCCTTGTATTTAGCCAAATGCATTGTTAAGGGTAGAATCGGTTAATGCAACATTCTCATAAGTCCATAGTTTTTATTAAGATTGATATTTGACGGACCAGATAACCTCTAACACTCTGACATCACTTTCTGCTTTAAAATACATGATTCTGTATAAAAATAAAGTCATTTGCTCCCTAAATCTGGGAAACCTGGTGAATATGTGAACCAACTCTGAAAAGTGTTACTGAGTTGTTTTTGTTTGTTTCAAAGAGTTTACTGTACATATATGTAAATATATGTGTGTATATATAGTATTATCCATTGTTTTGCCAAAAGCCATAATCTCCTTTGTCAGTATAGGCATAATGAGGGATCTTTCTGTATGAGAATGGCATAGAGAAGCACAGATAAAGTGATGGTCCCTTCCAAGTCTAAATGGTAGAATCCTATGATTCAAATTGTGGAGTCAGGACTAATCTCGTAGGCTTTGGCAATTGCTCCCTCTTATCTTCTCTAACCTCTTTCTCCTCTTTTATCTAAGGAGAGTGAGGTAGGTAAATATGACTAAATTTATGAGTGGAAGGAAATGCAGTGTAACTTTAAGCTCCTCCTTTAATACCTATGACTAATGAAACATTCATTATGGTGTTAAATAAATCTTCAGGAGATTTCAAAACAAAGTTGCTCTTCTTTTCATTCCATTAACTTACCATCCGGGGGTCCCCACCTTATCAAAGATCGCTCCTTCTCATTGGCTGTCCTCAGTAGTCCCACCCAAATACAACTTTTTTGTCCTTTAAAAGTGGCATTCGAGTCCCCTCCCAACCCTTCTACAAGCCTCCCGTGTTTCACTCCATTAGCCCCAAGGTTGAACCGACATCTTCCCTCTTCCTGAAGTCTGTTACTGCTACCACCTCCTGGCTGTGTGGCATTGCTCCCTTAATCCAGATCCTTAGTATGACCAGCCGAGGTCTCTCCCACCATCCTCCAGCCCACAGTCACACCACTATGACCACCTTCAGGGATCTTCTTGCTGCCTTGGCCAAAATCCCCATCTCCATCAATGTCTTCACGGACACAGCCATACTTGCCTTCCTTTGCCAATACTTACAAAAGCCATGCCCTCCCAGTCACCACCAAATTCTCCATCAGAGCTTCTGCTGCTGTATCTCTAAAATATGTCAACCAAGAGTGATTTTGCATGCCCTACCTGCCACCCCACTGGGGGTCATTTGACAACGTCTGGAGACAGTTTTTGGTTGTCACAACTTGGGGAGGGGAGTGCTATTGGCATTTAGTGGGTAAAGGGGTGCTGCTAAACTTCCTTACAATGCACAGGATGGTTCCTTGCAACAAAGAAGTATCCAGCCCCAAATATCAACAGCGCCGAGGTCGAAAAACCCTGCTCTGGGAAATAGTGGAGGCCTCTATTCTCTTTTGGTACCTTTGGCAGAAAAACAAAACAAAACAAAACAAAATCTATCCTCCTGGCACACACAGTGGAACCCACTGTTCTTTCCCCCACTCCTCAGCTCAAGACTGGAGAAAACAAGCAGGATCTTGTAGAACCAGCCTCTTCATTCCTCACGTGGGTTCTTCTCCCTCCTGGGCAGGAATTGGGAAAGAGGGGCTCCATCTGGGCAGAGGAACCCATTCAGAACAATGGTTTTCAAACCAGACTACATCACACATTCGTGTCAGTTCAAATATTTTAAATATTTAGAATGCGGATACTCAGAACTCAAACTGAATTGGTCAGGGATGGAGGCTGGGTGATATTTTTTTTAAAAACTCCCCAGATAATACCAATGTGCAGCCAGGGCTAATCACCCCCTGGGCTGGCAGCCTGATCACGGCGGGGGAGCAAATCTCCCCAAAGAGCTGTGGGAAAGTATTCTTCTGGGGCCTTTTAGCATTATAGAGCATCCAGCCTTCCAGCAGGAGCGAAATCTTTCAACAGTGTGGTCAGCCTTGGTCATCTGGGCAAATGCAGATTGTCTGAGGGTCTTTACTCAAAGTCCTTCTGTATCTCACACTGGGCCTTACTCTAATTTTTAATATTTATCAAAATCAGGAAAAGACAGTAAATCAAAGGTTAAAAGCTATCTTCATAATTAAGCACTTCCTGCTAGCTATTTATTTGTCTTGGGGAAAAAATGCCTTTTTCCTCTTGCAGAAAGATAAAATAATCCTAAATTAAAGCTTTAAGATGAATTATGGCTTATGAAAAATAATGGGATAGTGTCATGTCACAAACATTGTCTCTATGAAATATAGCCAGTCTAATTCTGTACATTTCCTCCCTGTTTCAAAACAATGGAGTCTTTACAAGGCAAATTCATCTAGCATTAACTTTGGAATCATTACTGTGCTCCCACTGATGAAATTGATAAAATAAAAATACTTTTCAATGCTTAAAAATCTCATTAAATAATCTGTAACTTAAGTAAATCATATCTAATTTCAGTTTCTTTCTTATTCTTCTGCAGCCACACACTCAGCATTCTAGAGTAGAATAAACATTGGACCCCCAGTTGAGAAGCCTGAAGCCTAGTTCACACCATGGTATCACTTTAGCAAGTCACTTTCTCTAGACAGTTTCTGAGTCAGTAAAGTGATGGTGCCACCAGGTGATAGGTAAAATCCTTTTCAAGTTAAGGAATTAGCAAGAAGGCAACTTTAAATAACAATGAGATGCCTGGTTTTCTGCCTTGGCATATAGTGTGGAAACATGGTATGTATCAATCAACAAATACTTACTGAGTCCTCTTGCTATGAAAAATATGGGGCATTGCTATGGAGAATTCAAAGAAATAGCAATTATATCTCCAAGGTTTTACTTTTTTCTTTATAAATAAGATTGTAACTTGGTTGGAGAGATACAGTTACATCAGATAAAAACATTTAGAAATGCCAATTGGTATTTCATTAAATCAGTGAATATTTATTGGAAACCTATTGCATGAATTAGATCCTAACCTAATGAATATCACAGGTGACAGTGCTGATAGGTTTAGGGAGTGGTGGAAACTTTTCCTTTACGTAAACTTCAGTAACACACTCCATTAACACTGCAGTTTGTGGCCTGGTGTTATCTACTGTCTCAAGTATCTTTCAAGTACCTAACTCACTGCTGTGGAAATAACATCTGTTTCTCCTATTTCTGGGTAATTCTAGAAATTCTCTCCCTGTCATCTGCTCCTCCGGCTGAGGTGATCACCTCTCCTGTGAATGTTCCAGTGAATGTTTCTAAGTTGAGAATAATAATCAATAATTTGGCAGCTAATTTAATTAAATATGCATGAATTGTGTACTTAGTAGGATACGTGCATCCCAAGCATTGTGTTGGATGTTGGCAATACAGAGAGTACCTATTATTTATAACTTGCCTATGTAGCTCATAGTCAAGCAAGGAAAAATGCATGGAAATAATAATTGCGGTACACTGTGATAAACGTACAATAAGGTCTGTTCAGTGTTCAGAGGTAGCTCATTCATTCATTCATTTAACAAATATGTATTTAGTGCCTCTTTCCTCTGGTCAGTATCCCAGGCATGTAGCATACACTGGGGAAAGAAACAGACACGATCCTTAACCTTAAGGAGCTTGCAGCTTAATGGAAGAATAGACAATAAACAAGTGAATGAACAAACAAGAACTGTATGTAATTTCTAAAAATAGTACGTTCTATAAAGGAAACAAACAGGGTGCAGTGATAATGGAAGAGGTGGACCTACACTTTTTTTTTAATTAATTTATTTATTTTTGGCTGCGTTGGGTTTTCGTTGCTGCACGTGGGCTTTCTCTAGTCGCAGGGAGTGGGGGCTCCTCTTCGTTGCGGTGCACGGGCTTCTCATTGCGGTGGCTTCTCTTGTTGCAGAGCACGGGCTCTAGGCACAGGGGCTTCAGTAGTTGTGGCACACGGGCTCAGTAGTTGTGGCTCACGGGCTTCATTGCTCCACGGCATGTGGGATCTTCCTGGACCAGGGCTCAAACCCGTGTCCCCTGCCTTGGCAGGCAGATTCTTAACCACTGCGCCACCAGGGAAGCCCCGGACCTGCACTCTTGAAGTGGCCCCTAGAAAGTTTTCTCAGACATCTCAGCTGAGACCCCACAAACAGAAGAGCCCATCATGCCAAGAGCAGAGGTGAGATGCCCCCAGGCCAGGGGGCACAGCATGGGCTAAGCCTCAGAGACAGGAAGGAGTGTGGTGTGTCGGGGGCCTACATCAGGTGCATGGTTAGAGAGGAGGGTGGTGGAGATGAGGTTGAAGGCAGACCACACAGGGCTCCGTGCACCGTGGAATAGAATGTTATATAAAGCCCAAGGAAAAGCCGTTAGAGGCTATTCAATCAGGGATGGTGAGGATCCATTTAGGTTTTTAGCAAATAACTCTGGGTGCTAAATGGAGATTGTATTCAAGTGGGACATTTGTGGTTCTGGGAAAGCCATAGAGGAGGGTGAGTGACCTGGACTGGGCTGGTGGCAGTGGGAATCCAAGAAAAAAAAACCCTGGAGTTGAGGTTTATTTTGAAGAAAGAAGCAGTAGGACTGTGATGGATGGGGGGGAGAGCAAGGGAAAGAGAAGGTTCCCGTGAAGGTGTCAAGGAGGTCAGTGCACACACATGCCTGAAGCTCGGGGAAGGGCGCAGAGCTGGGGACAAAAATGAACAAGCCTCTGGCAATGGCCTGGTGTCAAAGAACAGGAACAGGTAAAGTCAGTTACAGAATTGGATCGAGAGGGGGCCCTGTCCCGAGTGATCCCAACATTCATGTGCTCTGCTCAAGGTCCCTGAACGGTTTCATGTCACCACGTATAGGAAGCAACGCGGTGGGAATGGATTGATCAGCGTATAGCATTGACTGTTGTCTGTTTCCATAAGCAGAAGGAGTAGAAAACAGAAAGCTCCTTGATCCATAAGAGAGGAAGTGGGGCAGACTCCTGGGAAGCTAAGGAAGCACATCTTCCAACTCCTGCACTAGTACCAACGGACCCCTTACAAGGCCCTGGATATAATTTTGTATTTGAAATTTGGTACTTTTTTTTGAGAGGACCCCCAAATTATGTAAGCTCAAGCCTCACAGAATCTAGCTCTACCTCTGATGGAGAAAATTAAGGAACAGAGCATGAAGTCAAAGCCCCCAGTGACCTGACAATTTGACTCCTGATGGGGCCTTTTAATGCGATTGAGTGCTGAGTCAGCTAGAAGTTGTGGCAGAGTCTTTAAGAAAAGCTTTATTGTTGAAAGCTACTTCCCGACCTATTCACATGCACCTCAGCCAGAAGCGTGGTGACCACATTGTGCAAAAGAAGGGAAAAGCCTAGGTCAAGGTTGGGAAAATGGAGTTCAGCCCTGGGCAGCAAGGTGGCCACCAGAACACCTTGTGTGCAACTGGCAGAACGTATCCATCCCGCCAGCAAAGAGAACTTCTAATTATGCAAACCCAAAAAGTTTGAAAAAGAGGAGGAAGAACAAAAATGGATAGGCAGACGAGCTACATAATTTGCAGGGCCCAGTGCAAAATGGAAATGTGGATGGGCTTCTTGTTCAAAAAGTATTAAGAATTTCAAGATAATGACAGCAGAGCATAAAGCCAAGTGCAGGTGTGGTTCTAAGCAGGGGCCCTATATGGCTCTACAGGTCACATGCCCATGAAGTCAGACCTGGAGACAGGAGAAAACTTAGGGATATCACATCTATTGGGAATGTACTATATTCCAGACACAGGGCAAGACATTCATAATTCGTTTTATCTTCATAACCACGCTGTAAGAGAAATACTACCAACATTCCACAGGTGAGAAAAAGTCTCAAAATTTAGGTTTTTTGCACAAACACACACAGGTAGTATGTTTGTGTGAGTTTAAGGGGAGGGAGAAAAGAGACCAGAAGTCATTGCCCAATGACTTCAGAACCAGGAACATATGGGCTTCTATTACTAAGCTCATTTAACAAAGCCAAGATGTCAAAACGGCTTGATTACTATTCTTGCGAACCACAATTGAGGCAGTGACTAGGAAATTGAAAACACAGTTGTCCTTTACCATTTCCTTGAACCGTTTAGCTTTGTGCTACTGCAGGGAGGTTGTCATTCCAACAAAAGCAGACGTGTTTGGAAGCTTCTAGACTTTCGGCTTTTGTATTTAGCTACTCTGGTTGGCACAGGGTTAAATGACGACTGCTTTATTTGTAATTTATTTATATTAAAAGTGAAATGTCAAGTTCACACAGGGTGAAATAAAGGCCACTTTATAAACATGCAAACAAACACAAGTGTTCGCTGCCAAAAATATCCAAACAAACCAAACCAGAGACAAGAAATATCTCCTCAGCTCAAACGGTACAGTCCTTCCACACGGCCTCTTCAACAGATGAAAGAAAATCCTGAAATTCAGGACCAAACTCAATCAAATGCTAATTTAATGTTGTCCCTTAGTGGACACCAAGTTAAAGGGGAGTTGTTACTTATCCAATTAATGTGAGCACTGTGGACACCCACATTACAAACTGAGGGAAAAAAAAATCTAATAAGGAATTGGAATTTTTAGTATTTTGCTAACAGTCTTTAGTAGCTTGAACACTTTCCTGTTGTCACTCATGCTTGTCTATTTACACACACATATAAAGCATCATTAAGATTCCTTTTATACAAAGAAAATTGTTTACTTTCATATAAACATACACACACGTGCTTATATGTGAACTTCAAACATAGGTATTCTTAGCCTTTATGATGCTTTAGCAAGGAGGGTAATAGTAGGACATGCATACTCCTGAATCCCAGAGATGACAGATGTGCGGCTTGTAAAGTACATGGGGATCCGACATGATTATCACCAAGGAGACACGACCTGGTATCGGTACAAAGAGCTGGAGTTGAGCCTGGAATTTGCCTGTGCCAACTCTGTGGCCCTTGAAACTGGTGAAACGGGTTTGGCACTTACTTTGTTCTATACCCGTGAAACTCAGGGCTTCCACTGAGAGGAGAGTCTATGGGATCGTGGATCTGGTACCTTTTCTGAGAAGGGAGGAAATGGAAACTGGCATCATTTCTTTCACCCATCACCTTATATAAAAGTAACAGGGAGGCCTACAAATTCAATCTCTCCATGTGAGGAAACAGTCCCCCATTGGTATGAAAACAGCAGGCATAACATGTTTGGTGAACTCACAGGTCTGGTCTTAAACAGGGAATTTAGGTTATTCTCACAGCCTGGTCACTAACTGAGATATGTTTTGGCCTACTCCATGAATAAGACACAGCTGAGATCTTGTTCCTAATTCCAGAGGTAGGGGAAACCCTGCATTTCTTAAGCAAATAGCACAACATGAAACAAAGCCCAATACTTATTCCAGGAAAGCTTGAATCAATTTATTAGCATATATGTGGTATAAAATTTGCTGACTTACCTACAGGAAGGAAGTCACTGGAAGAACAATCTTTACTGATCTTGCAAAAAAAGGAGGCCAGAACATCCTCATATCTGTTTCTATGGAATGTCACTACCAATGACGTGCAGGGGCCCAGCGCTCAGAGCAGGTGGTTTCTGCTGTAGCGATAAAGTGCACAGAGGCCAGAGCTAGGCAGCTGGTTCAAATCGCATCTCTGCTAGTTTCTGACTTTGCTAACCTCTCAGCATCAGTTTCCTCATCTGTAAAACAGGGATATTAATATCATCCTCTGAAGGTGCTGCTATTTCCTACTTATAATCTATGCTCCCTTTCTTCCTTTTCAGAAGCATGATTTTCTTCAGTTTTGTGATATTTTGTTAGAACTTTGTTTCCCAGACTTTGATAAAGTTAGGGTGGCCATGTGTCTCAGTTCTGGTAAATGAACACACGCAGATGTCATTAAGTGGGGTTCTCCCGATGGAGACAGATTCAACTGGCAAATGCTTTTGCTCCTCACATCCTCCCTCTTCCTGCCTGGAACGTGCTATGGCACTCAGAGATAGAGCAGCCACTGAGAAATGAAGTCACACCCTAAGAGCGAAGGAACAAGGAGGCTTAAGAAGCCTTGCTCCTTGAGCAGTTGCACATATCCTGAATTGCCTATTCCTGAGTTCCTTGTTATACTGAGAGAAGAAGAAGGAGGAGGAGGAGAAGGAGGAGAGGGAAAGGGTGGGAGGAGGGGGAGGGGGATAGGGTGGGAGGAGGGGGAGGAGGAGAAGGGAGAGAGGAGAGGCAGGGAAGGAAGGAGAAGAGGAGGACGCCGCTGCCTGTTAAGACAACCTACATGCAGCCAAACACTACCCTGGCTGATATCAAGGTTGGCGTGAAGAATTTATACGAGTGACATTCTTAGCACAGAGCCTGGAACAAGGACTTTAGGAATAGTGATGTATACTGAGTTACTTATAGGAAGAAACTATTAGCTGAGTAACATGAGGGCCATCCCCAGCCTTAGAGGAATAATTCCCTGCTAAGATAGGTACCTACCTCCACCTGAACCAGGTGACTTGCCTTCTGGCTGCATCGTTCCTCCCATGGCCTTGGGGAAGCCTGTGGAGTGCTGCTTCCCTGGCAGCTGCACAGCCCCTGTCATTTCTCTTGCCCCCTACCTAATTGCCCCTAGGAATGGTACCACGTCCAATGTCATTTCAAGACCGATGGACCCAGTATGATTTTGAATCTCATTAAAATTCTTGTCTGTTTTCTTTTCATTGCACTTCATAGGGAATGCTAATTAAACTCTTAAAAGAACCAGATGTGGTACTTGGCACAAGAATTTGTCTGAAAATCTAATTTAATGACTGTTTCCCCTAATAACTTCCACACCCAAAGAGTCAAGAAAGGCGGTCTTCCCAGGAGTGGAGAGAGTCTTCTAACACTAGCAGTACCAAAACTGTGATGGTAGCACCTCAAAGACCCCACACATGTAACATATGTGATGAACATGGGATGACCTCGCCCTTCCTGGTTTCATCACAGTTTCAAGATGACAAAAGAAGCATTTACAACTGGAAGTAAGCTTGTATTGCCAATCAAATATAATGTTAGTTTGGTTCATTACAAAGGGAGCTGTTTGTCAAAGGCACAAACTTTCAGTTATAAGATGAATAAGTTCTGGGAATCTAATGAACAGCATAGTGATTCTGGTTAATAATTATTATATACTCGAAAAGTTGTGAAAAGAGTAGATCTTTAACGTTCTCACCACAAAAAAAGAATTAGCTATTACGCATTAGCTAACACTATGGTGGTAATCATTTTGCAATATACAAGTGTATCAAATTAACTTGTTAAGTGTATCAAATCAACACCTTAAACTTACACAATGTTATATATCAATTATATCTCAATAAAGTGAAAAACAATCACATTAAAAAAAAAAAAACAGAAGAAGAAGAAACTGCCAAACTGTTTTCCAAAGTGGTTGTTTTGTTTTGCATTCCTAGGAGCAGTGTATGAGAGTCCCAGTTTTCTTGGTTTGTTTGCATAAATTTGTATTTCCATCTGGTATCATTTTCCATCTGCCTGAAGGACTTCTGTTAACACTTCTTGTGATGAAGTTCTGGTCTGCTGGTGATGTATTCTGTCAATTTTTCTATGTCTGAAAGTCTTTATTGCACCTTTGTTTTAGAAAGACAATTTTGCTATTGACAGCTTCAGGACTTTAAGGTATTGCTCCACTGACATCTTGCTTACACTTTTTCTAACAAGAAATTTGCTGCCATCCTTATCTTTGTTAATGTGTCTTTTTTACTGACTGCTTTTAAGATGTTCTCATCATCTCTGGTTTAGAGTAATTTGATTATGATGTGTCTTACCGTGATTTTCCTAATTGTTTTTGTGCTTGGAGTGAATTGAGTTTCTTGGATCTGTGGGTTTCTAGTTTTCACCAAATCTGGAAACTTTTTGGTCACCTTTTCTACCAATATTTTTTCTATATGAGTTATTTATTGCTGTGTGACAAATAACTCCAAAATTTAGCAGCTGAAAACAATACACACTTATTATCTCACACTTCCTGTGGGTCAGGAATCTAGGCACAGCTTAGCTGGGTGCCTCTAGCTCTGAAGCTCTCATGCAGTTACAATCAAGGAGCTACTGGCAGATGTCAGAAGACCTGATTCCAAGCTCACTCACATGCTTGCTGGCAGTCTACGTTCCTTGCCAGGTAGACCTCTCTACAAGACTGCCTCATGATGTGGCATCTGGCTTCTCCAGAGAAAAGACATCCCAGAGGGTGAGAGAGAGAGAGAGAGAGAGAGAGAGAGAGAGCTCCCAAGATAGAATCCAGAATCTTTTTGTAATCTAATTTTGGAATTTATAGCCCATCACTTCTGCCGTATTTCCTTTATTAGAAGTGAGGTAATAAGCGAATCCCACACTCAATAGGCGGGGATTAAAGAAGGCCATGAATGCCAGGAGGCAAATATCACTGGGGGAGCCATCCTAGAAGATGCCTACTACTCCCACTTCTCCTTCGGGAACTACAATTACACATTTATTAGGCCACTTGAAGTTGTCACAGCTCAGTGATGCTCTGTTTCATTTCTTTGTTTTTTAATTCAGTTTTCTCTCTGTACTTCATTTTGGATCATTTCTCTTGCTCTGTCTTCACATTTGTTAATCTTTTCCACTAAAATGTCCAGTCAGCTATCAATCCAATCCAGTGCATTTTTCATCTCATTCATTGTACTTTTCATCTTTAAAAGTTCAGTATGGGTCCTTACTATATCTTCTACATCTCTACTTAACTTTTCAAACATATGAAATAGAGTCATGGTAATTGTCAATTCTGGGTCAGTTCCAACTGGTTGCTTTTTCTCCTCATTGTTTCCTGCTTCTTGGTACTTTTTTACTAGATGCTACACATTGTGAATTTTACCCTGTTGGATGTTGGATATTTTTGTATTCCTATAAACATTTTTAGCTTGTTTTGGGACAGAGTTAAACTCCAACAGAGTTACTTGGAAAGAGTTTGAGCCTTGTGGATACGCTTTTTAAGATTTGTTAGGTGGGAGTGGAACAGTGTTCAGTGTTCAGTGATTAAAGCTAATTACTCCCCACTACTGAGGCAAGACCCATCTGTGTACCCCACCCATTCCGCATGAATCAGGATGGTGTTCAGTCTATAATGTAAGAATAGGCATTATTTCTGGCCTCATATGGGAGCTGAACATTGTCACCTCTTGCCCTTTTGGATGGTTCTTCCTCTGGCTTCCAGTAGTTGATCACATACCTGAACTTATCAGCTAAATACACTCAAAGGAGCATCTTTCTGGAGTTTCCTCTCTGTGGATCTCTCTCTCCTCTCTAGTGTTCTGCCCTGAGAACTCCAGCTGCTTTGTTCTCCTCCGTATCTTAGATGTATCTCCTCAACCCAGGGTGTCCTCTGGGTTTCCCTTCCCTGCACTATGCCCTGTAAATTATCTCAAAGCAGTGAGCTGGGACAATGACAGGTCTCACTTGGTTTTTTTCCTGTCTCACATAGATCACTATCCTTTGTTGCCCGATATTCAATATCTTGAACACCATTGTTTCACATACTTTGAAAGGTTTGGGTTGTTTCGAGAGAGAGAGAGTCATTCTGGTCCTTGTTACTCCATCTTGGTTGGAAGCAGAATTCTGGTCTCCAGGCAAAACATTTTGAGTGGACATCAGCAGCCTTGCTGAAGTAGCATGCTGATGTTTATTCTTTCCTTCCTTTATAGTGGATACGGATAAAGGAGAAACCCTGGTGTGTATGGAGACAGGTTAGGGGAGAAGGAGAGGAAGGGTTAATTTTTTCTCCACGTTTAGAAGCTGCTTTTTACAACCCTACCCACATATTATTTCACTAAAACTCATCTCTCATGCTGTCATTGGATTTTTGTCATAGGCTATCCACCCATGGTTTTGAGGCTCACAAATGTTCAAATCTTTTTCTTACAACCTGGCACTAAGTTAAGGCCAGATTCTGGCTACAAGTGTCTTAGAAGATAATCTTTCTTGGTTCATGTCTATGTGGCAAATTAAGAAGCTGATTCATCTCTAGTAGTTACACCAAACCATTTGGTGCTGTTCACCAATGGCCATTAATATGTCAGCAGCAACTCTGTCCAAATCCCATCCTCTGCCTGTGAAAAGAATACTAATTCGTTTGACTATACCAGAATCCAAGTAGCATTCCTTCTTCTCATCTAATTTTTTTTAATGTAATTTTGTTAATGTGAATTTTAATGGTGATTTATGGTCACCGCATCCCTTTAGCTTCTCATGTAACTAGGTACCTTCTTTTTGAGGTCAAAGTCCAACAAGAGCTGCCTTCCTCATAATTCTCACTCTTTTCCACTTCCTGTTATAATATTTTTGTAATATTTGTAATCTTCTACTTTTAATCATACTTAACTACACCCCATTCTCAGGCTGACTTAGTGCGCTCTTAATGGCAGACTCCACAAAGCACATGTTTCCTGGAAAGGCTGTTCTGCATTAGCTGGGAAGGACAGGAAATGTTCATGTCAACACTCTGAGAACCATAGTCTCCTACGACCAGAGGAAGCGAGTTCACACCAAGTTATGTAACCCAGAGGGTTTGTCAAATGCTTTAGTCAGGGGAGGGGGACAGTATCAGCTTAAAAGCACCTTGGACATTTCTGAAAGGGGGAAAAGAGCCTTGATAAGCACATCTGATTAATTATTTTTTTCTGCCCTGGAATTTGTTATGAACCTGACATTTTTCTTAGTAATACACTGACTTCCACAATCTACATAGATAAGTACCAAATAATTACCAGAAAAATAATGCTGCAGTGTGGGAAATGGCACCCTCCCAATCTGAAGGAGTCAATGTGCATTCTTAAGCCCTTACTGGAGAATCACTAAAGCACATAGGAGAAACAGATGTGACAGCCTTGAGGTGAGAAGAAGCTTCTTGGAGCTCTAAGAATTTGAGGCAATCAAGATTGCTGTGGGTAAGAGCACAAGTTCTAGGGCATGACTCTCTGGGTTCAAACCTCAGTTCTACTACTTTCTAGCTCTGTGAACTTGGGAAAATTACTCAACATCTCTGTGCCTCAATTTTGCCTTCTGTAAGATGGAGACATAATAGTATCTACTTCATAGAATTGTTGTCCTGTGACAACTGGATTCAAATAAGCTAATAAATGGAAACTTTTAGACCAGTGCCTGACATATAACAGTGTTAGCTGTTATTTTTCCTTTTTTTTTTTTTTTTTTAAAATCTTTATTGAAGTATAATTGCCTTACAATGGTGTGTTAGCTTCTGCTTTATAACAAAGTGAATCAGTTATACATATACAATATGTTCCCATTTCTCTTCCCTCTTGCATCTCCCTCCCTCCCACCCTCCCCATCCCACCCCTCTAGGTGGTCACAAAGCACCGAGCTGATCTCCCTGTGCTATGCGGCTGCTTCCCACTAGCTATCTATTTTACATTTGGTAGTGTATATATGTCCATGACACTCTCTTACTCTGTCCTTTTTTGATTAATTGAAATATGTTTGACATATAACATTGTGTAAGTTTAAAGTGTACAATGTGTTGACCTGATACATTTATATAATGTACAGTCAGATCTTGAGATATTGCTGATTTAGTTCCAGACCACAGCAATAAAGCCAGTATCACGATAAAGCGAGTCACAAGAATTCTGTGGTTTCTCAGTGCATATGAAAGTTATCTTTACACTATACTGTAGTCTATTAAGTGTGCAATAGCATTATGTCTAAAAACAAAACCGCATACCTTAATTAAAAAAATACTTTGGTGCTAAAAATTGCTAACAATCATCTGAGCCTTCCAAGAGTTGTAATCTTTTTGCTGGTGGAGGGTCTTCCCTCCATGTTGATGGGTGCTGACTGATCAGGCTGGTGGTGGCTGAAGGCTGAGGTGGCCGTGACAATTTCTTAACATAAGACACGATGAAGTTTGCAGCATTGATTGACACCTACTTTCACAAGCGATTTCCCTGTGGCATGCAATGCTGCTGACAGCATTTTACCCGCAGTAGAACTGCTTTCCAAATTGGAGTCAATCCTTTCAAACCCTGCTGCTGCTGCTGGATATGCTAAATCCTTTGCTGGCATTTCAGCAACCTCCACAGCATCTTCAGCAGGAGTCGGTTCCATCTCAAAAACCCACTTTGTTTGTACGTAAGAAACAATTCCTCATCCATCAAAGTTTTATCATCAGGTCGCAGCAATTCAGCCACATCTTCAGGCTCCACGTCTAATTCTAGTTCTCTTGCTATTTCCACCACATCTGTACTTATTTCCTCCACCGAAGTCTTGAATGCCTCAAAGTCATCCATGAGGGTTGGAATCAACTTCTTGCAAACTCCTGTGAATGTGGATATTTTGACCTCTTCCCATGAATCATATATGTTCTTTTTTTTAATTATTATTATTATTTTTTAATCAGTCATCAATTTTATACACATCACTGTATACATGTCAATCCCAATCGCCCAATTCAGCACACCACCATCCCCACCCCACAGCAGTTTTCCCCCCTTGGTGTCCATACGTTTATTCTCTACATCTGTGTCTCAACTTCTGCCCTGCAAACTGGTTCATCTGTACCATTTTTCTAGGTTCCACATACATGCGTTAATATACGATATTTGTTTTTCTCTTTCTGACTTACTTCACTCTGTATGACAGTCTCTAGATCCATCCACGTTTCTACAAATGACTCAATCTCGTTCCTTTTTATGGCTGAGTAATATTCCATTGTATATATGTGCCACCTCTTCTTTATCCATTCGTCTGTCAATGGACACTTAGGTTGCTTCCGTGACCTGGCTATTGTAAACAGTGCTGCAATGAACATTGGGGTGCATGTGTCTTTTTGAATTATGGTTTTCTCTGGGTGTATGCCCAGTAGTGGGATTGATGGGTCATATGGTAGTTCTATTTTTAGTTTTTTAAGGAACCTCCATACTGTTCTCCATAGTGGCTGTATCAATTTACATTCCCACCAACAGCGCAAGAGGGTTCCCTTTTCTCCACACCCTCTCCAGCATTAGTTGTTGTAGATTTTCTGATGATGCCCATTCTAACTGGTGTGAGGTGATACCTCATTGTAATTTTGATTTACATTTCTAAAATGATTAGTGATGTTGAGGATCCTTTCATGTGTTTGTTGGCAATCTGTGTATCTTCTTTGGAGAAATGTCTATTTAGGTCTTCTGCCCATTTTTGGATTGGGTTGTTTGTTTTTTTGATATTGAACTGCATGAGCTGCTTGTAAATTTTGGAGATTAATCCTTTGTCAGTTGCTTCATTTGCAAATATTTTCTCCCATTCTAAGGGTTGTCTTTTCATCTTTTTTATGGTTTCCTTTGCTGTGCAAAAGCATTTAAGTTTCATTAGGTCCCATTTGTTTATTTTTGTTTTTATTTCCATTTCTCTAGGAGGTGGGTCAAAAAGGATCTTGCTGTGATTTATGTCATAGAGTGTTCTCTATGTTCTATGATTTCCTCTAAGAATTTTATAGTGTCTGGCCTTACATTTAGGTCTTTAACCCATTTTGAGTTTATTTTTGTGTATGGTGTTAGGGAGTGTTCTAATTTCATTCTTTTACATGTAGCTGTCCAGTTTTCCCAGCACCACTTATTGAAGAGACTGTCTTTTCTCCATTGTATATCCTTGCCTCCTTTGTCATACATTAGTTGACCATAGGCGTGTGGGTTTATCTCTGGGCTTTCTATCCTGTTCCATTCATCTATGTTTCTGTTTTTGTGCCAGTACCATATTGTCTTGATTACTGTAGCTTTGTAGCATAGTCTGAAGTCAGGGAGTCTGATTCCTCCAGCTCTGTTTTTTTCCCTCAAGACTCCTCTGGCTATTTGGGGTCTTTTGTGTCTTCATACAAATTGTGAAATTTTTTGGTCTAGTTCTGTGAAAAATGCCATTGGTAGTTTGATAGAGATTGCATTGAATCTGTAGATTGCTTTGGGTAGTATAGTCATTTTCACAATGTTGATTCTTCCAATCCAAGAACACGGTATATCTCTCCATCTGTTGGTATAATCTTTAATTTCCTTTCTCAGTGTCTTATAGTTTTCTGCATACAGGTCTTTTGTCTCCTTAGGTAGGTTTATTCCTAGGTATTTTATTCTTTTTGTTGCAATGGTAAATGGGAGTGTTTCCTTAATTTCTCTTTCATATTTTTCATCATTAGTATATAAGAATACAAGAGATTTCTGTGCATTAATTTTGTATCCTGCAACTTTACCAAATTCATTGATTAGCTCAAGTAGTTTTCTGGTGGCATCTTTAGGATTTTCTATGTATAGTATCATGTCATCTGCAAACAGTGACAGTTTTACTTCTTCTTTTCCAATTTGTATTCCTTTTATTTCTTCATCTTCTCTGATTGCCGTGGCTAGGACTTCCAAAACTACGTTGAATAGTGGTGAGAGTGGATATCCTTGTCTTGTTCCTGATCTTAGGGGAAATGCTTTCAGTTTTTCACCATTGAGAATGACGTTTGCTGTGGGTTTGTCATATATGGCCTTTATTATGTTGAGGTAGGTTCCCCCTATGCCCACTTTCTGGAGAATTTTTATCATAAATTGGTGTTGAATTTTGTTAAAAGCTTTTTCTGCATCTATTGACATGATCATATGGTTCTTCTTCTTCAATTTGTTAATATGGTGTATCACATTGATTGATTTGCGTATATTGAAGAATCCTTGCATCCCTGGGATTAAATTCCACTTGATCATGGTGTATGATCCTTTTAATGTGTTGTTGGATTCTGTTTGCTAGTATTTTATTGAGGATTTTTGCATCTATATTCATCAGTGATATTGGTCTGTAATTTTCTTTTTTTGTAGTATCTTTTTCTGGTTTTGGTATCAGGGTGATGGTGGTCTCATAGAATGAGTTTGGGAGTGTTCCTTCCTCTGCAATTTTTTGGAAGAGTTTGAGAAGCTAGCTAGTTAGCTCTTCTCTAAATGTTTGATAGAATTCACCTGTGAAGCCATCTGGTCCTGGGCTTTTGTTTGTTGGAAGATTTTTAATCACAGTTTCAATATCATTACTTGTGATTTGTCTGTTCATATTTTCTATTTCTTCCTGCTTCAGTCTTGGAAGGTTATACCTTTCTAAGCATTTGTATATTTCTTCCAGGTTGTCCATTTTATTGGCATAGAGTTGCTTGTAGTAGTCTGTTAGGATGCTTTGTATTTCTGCGGTGTCTGTTGTAACTTCTCCTTTTTCATTTCTAATTTTATTGATTTGAGTCCTCTCCCTCTTTTTCTTGATGAGTCTGGCTAATGGTGTATCAATTTTGTTTATCTTCTCAAAGAAACAGCTTTTAGTTTTATTGATCCTTGCTACTGTTTTCTTTGTTTCTATTTCATTTATTTCTGATCTGATCTTTATGATTTCTTTCCTTCTGCTAACTTTGGGTTTTGTTTGTTCTTCTTCCTCTAGTTCCTTTAGGTGTAAGGTTAGATTGTTTACTTGAGATTTTTCCTGTGTCTTGAGGTAGGCTTGTATAGCTATAAACTTCCCTCTTAGAACTGCTTTTGCCGCACCCCATAGGTTTTGCATCGTTGTGTTGTCATTGTTATTTGTCTCTAGGTATTTTTTGATTTCCTAAGTGATCTCTTGGTTATTTAGTAACGTATTGTTTAGACTCCATGTGTGTGTGTTTTTTACATATTTTTCCCTGTAATTGATTTCTAATCTCATAGCATTGTGGTCAGAAAAGATCTTGATATGATTTCAATTTTCTTAAATTTACTGAGGCTTGATTTGTGACCCAAGATGTGATCTATCCTTGAGAATGGTCTGTGTGAACTTGAGGAGAAAGTGTAATCTAGTGAGCAGTAATATTTTGATAGGAATCTTTTTTTCTGAGCAATAGGTGTCAACAGTGGGCTTAAGATATTCAGTTAACCATGTTGTCAACAGATGTGCTGTCATCTAGGCTTTGTTGTTCCATGAGTAGAGTACAGGCAGAGTAGATTTAACATAATTCTTAAAACCCTAGGATTTCCAAAATGGTAAATGAGCATTGGCTTCACCTTCAAGTCACCAGCTACATTAGCCCCTAACAAGAGAGTCAGCCTGTCCTTTGAAGCTTTGAAGTCAGGCATTGACTGCTCTTCTCTAGCTACGGAGCTCCTAGATGGCATCTTCTTCCAATATAAGGCTGTTTCATCTACATTGAGCATCTGTTGTTTAGTGTAGTCACCTTCATTGATGATCTGAGCTAGATCTTCTGGATAAGTTGCTGCAGCTTCTACATCAGCACTTGCTGCTTCGCCTTGTACTTTTATGTTATGGAGATGGCTTCTTTCCTTCAACCTCATGAACCAACCTCTTCTAGCTTCAAACTTTTGTTCTGCAGCTTCCTCACCTCTCTCAGCCTTTACAGAATTGAAGAGAGTTAGGGCTTTGCTCTGGATTAGGCTTTGGCTTAAGGGAATGTTGGGGCTGGTTTGATCTTCTATCCAGACCACTAAAACTTTCTCCACATCAGCAATAAGGCTGTTTCACTTTGTTATCATTCGTGTGTTCACTGGAGTAGCATTTTTAATTTTCTTCAAGAACTTTTCCTTTGAATTCAGAACTCGGCTCCCTGTTTGACGCAAGAGGACTAGCTTTTGGCTTATCTCAGCTTTAGACACGCTTTCTTCACTAAGCTTGAGCATATTTTGCTTTTGATTTAAAATGAGAGATGTGTGACTTTTCCCTTCACTTGAACACTTAGAGGCCATTGTAGGGTTATTAACTGGCCTAATTTCAATATTGTTGTACCTCAGGGAATAGGGAGTGAGAGAGATGGAGGAATGGCCCATTGGTGGAGCTGTCAGAACACAATTTATTAAGATCACCATCTTATATGGGTGCAGTTTGTGCCCCCTCCCAATTACAATAGTAACATCAAAGATCACTGATCACAGATCACCATAACAAATATAATAATAATAATGAAAAAGTTTGAAATATTGTGAGAATTCCCAAAATGTGACACAGAGACAGGAAGTGAACAGATGTTGTTTGAAAAATGGTGCTGATAGACTTGCTGGATACAGGGTTACCACAAAACTTCAGTTTGTAAAAAAATGTAATATCTTTGAAGCGCAATAAAGTGAAGCACAATAAAATGAGATATTCCTGTAACATTATTGCCATTGCAGGGACAATGGCACCCCTACCTCATTCCATTAGTTTCCTTTCTTGTTTGTGGTGGGAATTGTTAAGATCTAGTCTTTTAGCAAGTTTGATAACTATAATGCAATATTGTTGTCTATATTCACTATGCTTTGCAATAGATCTCCAGGACTTATTTGTCTGCTAGTTGTAAGTTTGTACCCTGAAACATCTCTCCTATTTCCTCACCATCCCCAGTCTCCAGTAACCACTATTGTACCACTATTTTATTTTACCTAAGTTTGACCTTTTTAGATTTCACATATAAATGATACCATACAGTATTTGTCTTTCTGTGTCTGACTTATCTCACTTAACATAATGTCCTCAAAGTCTTGTTTTCTTTTTTTTTAAAAAAGAGCAAAGATTTTATTTATTTATTTATTTATTTTTCTTTAAGGGTTTAATGCTTTTTTTAAAAAAAATATCTTTATTGGAGTATAATTGCTTAAAATGGTGTGTTAGTTTCTGCCTTATAACAAAGTGAATTAGTTATACATATACATATGTCCCCATATCTCTTCTCTCTTGCGTCTCCCTCCCTCCCACCCTCCCTATCCCACCCCTCTAGGTGGTCACAAAGCACAGAGCTGATCTCCCTGTGCTATGCGGCTGCTTCCCACTAGCTATCTATTTTACGTTTGGTAGTGTATATATGTCCATGCCATCTCTCACTTTGTCCCAGCTTACCCTTCCCCCTCCCCGTATCCTCAAGTCCATTCTGTAGTAGGTCTGCATCTTTATTCCCGTCTTGCCCCTAGGTTCTACATGACAATTTTTTTTTTTAAGATACCATATATATGTGTTAGCATACGGTATTTGTTTTTCTCTTTCTGACTTACTTCACTCTGTATGACAGTCTCTAGGTCCATCCACCTCACTACAAATAACTCAGTTTCGTTCCTTTTTATGGCTGAGTAATATTCCATTGTATATATGTGCCACATCTTCTTTATCCATTCATCTGCTGATGTATACTTAGGTTGGTTCCATGTCCTGGCTATTGTAAATAGAGCTGCAATGAACATTTTGGTGCATGATTCTTTTTGAATTATGGTTTTCTCAGGGTATTTGCCCAGTAGTGGGATTGCTGGGTCGTATGGTAGTTCTATTTTTAGTTTTTTAAGGAACCGCCATACTGTTCTCCATAGTGGCTGTATCAATTTACATTCCCACGAACACTGCAAGAGGGTTCCCTTTTCTCCACATCCTCTCCAGCATTTATTGTTTGTAGATTTTTTGACGATGGCCATTCTGACTGGTGTGAGATGATATCTCATTGTAGTTTTGATTTGCATTTCTCTAATTATGAATGATATTGAGCATTCTTTCATGTGTCTGTTGGCAATCTGTATATCATCTTTGGAAAAATGTCTATTTAGGTGTTCGGCCCATTTTTGGATTGGGTTGTTTGTTTTTTTGACATTGAACTGCATGAGCTGCTTGTAAATTTTGGAGATTAATCCTTTGTCAGTTGCTTCATTTGCAAATATTTTGTCCCATTCTGAGGGTTGTCTGTTCATCTTTTTTATGGTTTCCTTTGCTGTGCAAAAGCTTTTAAGTTTCACTAGGACCCATTTGTTTATTTTTGTTTTTATTTCCATTCCTCTAGGAGGTGGGTTAAAAAGGATCTTGCTGTGATTTATGTCATAGGGTGTTCCGCCTATGTTTTCCTCTAAGAGTTTGATGGTGTCTGGCCTTACATTTAGGTCTTTAATCCATTTTGAGGTTATTTTTGTGTATGGTGTTAGGGAGTGTTCTAATTTCATTCTTTTACATGTAGCTGTCCAGTTTTCGCAGCACCACTATTGAAGAGGCTGTCTTTTCTCCATTGTATATTCTTGCCTCCTTTATCAAAGATGAGGTGACCATATGTGCGTGGGTTTATCTCTGGGCTTTCTATTCTGTTCCATTGATCTATATTTCTGTTTTTGTGCCAGTGCCATACTGTCTTGATTACTGTAGTTTTGTAGTTTAGTCTGAAGTCAGGGAGTCTGATTCCTCCAGCTCCTTTTTTCTTTCTCAAGATTGCTTTGCCTATTCGGGGTCTTTTGTGTCTCCATACAAATTGTGAAATTTTTTGTTCTAGTTCTGTGAAAAATGCCAGTGGTAGTTTGATAGGGATTGCATTGAATCTGTAGATTGCTTTGGGTAGTAGAGTCATTTTCACAATGTTGATTTTCCAATCCAAGAACATGGTATATCTCTCCATCTATCTGTATCATCTTTAAATTGTTTCATCAGTGTCTTATAATTATCTGCATACAGGTCTTTTGTCTCCTTAGGTAGGTTTATTCCTAGATATTATATTCTTTTTGTTGCAATGGTAAATGGGAGTGTTTTCTTAATTTCACTTTCAGATTTATCATCATTAGTGTATAGGAATGCAAGAGATTTCTGTGCATTAATTTTGTATCCTGCTACTTTACCAAAATCATTGATTAGCTCTAGTAGTTTTCTGGTAGCATCTTTAGGATTCTCTATGTATAGTATCATGTCATCTGCAAACAGTGACAGCTTTACTTCTTCTTTTCCAATTTGGATTCCTTTTATTTCTTTTTCTTCTCTGATTGCTGTGGCTAAAACTTCCAAAACTATGTTGAATAACAGTGGTGAGACTGGACAACCTTGTCTTGTTCCTGATTTTAGTGGAAATGGTTTCAGTTTTTCACCATTGGGAACGATGTTGGCTGTGGGTTTGTCATATATGGCCTTCAGTATGTTGAGGAAAGTTCCCTCTATGCTTACTTTCTGGAGGATTTTTATCATAAATGGGTGTTGAATTTTTCAAAAGCTTTTTCTGCATCTATTGAGATGATCATATGGTTTTCTCATTCAATTTGTTAATATGGTGTATCACATTGATTGATTTGCATATATTGAAGAATCCTTGCATTCCTGGGATAAACCGCACTTGATCATGGTGTATGATACTTTTAACGTGCTGTTGGATTCTGTTTGCAAGTATTTTGTTGAGGATTTTTGCATCTATGTTCGTCAGTTATATTGGCCTGTAGTTTTCTTTCTTTGTGAAATCTTTGCCTGGTTTTGGTATCAGGGTGATGGTGGCCTCGTAGGATGAGTTTGGGAGTGTTCCTCCCTCTGCTATATTTTGGAAGAGTTTGAGAAGGATGGGTGTTAGCTCTTCTCTAAATGTTTGATAGAATTCGCCTGTGAAGGCATCTGGTCCTGGGCTTTTGTTTGTTGGAAGATTTTTCATCACAGTTTCAATTTCAGTGCTTGTGATTGGTCTGTTCATGTTTTCTATTTCTTCCTGGTTCAGTCTCGGAAGGTTGTGCATTTCTAAGAATTTGTCCATTTCTTCCAGGTTGTCCATTTTATTGGCATATAGTTGCTTGTAGTAATCTCTCATGATCCTTTATATTTCTGCAGTGTCAGTTGTTACTTCTCCTGTTTCATTTCTAATTCTATTGATTTGAGTCTTCTCCCTTTTTTTCTTGATAAGTCTGGCTAATGGTTTATCAATTTTGTTTATCTTCTCAAAGAACCAGCTTTTAGTTTTATTGATCTTCGCTATTGTTTCCTTAATTTCTTTTTCATTTATTTCTGATCTCAGCTTTATGATTTCTTTCCTTCTGCTAACTTTGGCGTTTTTTTTGTTCTTCTTTCTCTAATTGCTTTCAGTGTAAGGTTAGTTTGTTTATTTGAGATGTTTCTTGTTTTAAGGTAGGATTTTATTGCTATAAACTTCCCTCTTATAACTGCTTTTGCTGCATCCCATAGGTTTTGGGTTGTCGTATTTTCATTGTCATTTGTTTCTAGGTATTTTTTGATTTCCTCTTTGATTTCTTCAGTGATCTCTGGGTTATTAAGTAGTGTGTTTTTTAGCCTCCATGTGTTTGTATTTCTTACAGATTTTTTCCTGTAATTAATGTCTAGTCTCATACTGTTGTGGTTGGAAAAGATACTTGATACGATTTCAATTTTCTTAAATTTACCAAGGCTTGATTTGTGACCCAAGATATGACCTATTCTGGAGAATGTTCCATGAGCACTTGAGAAGAATGTGTATTGTGTTGTTTTTGGATGGAATGTCCTATAAATGTCAATTAAGTCCATCTTGTTTAATGTATCATTTAAAACTTGTGTTTCCTTATTTATTTTCATTTTGGATGATCTGTCCATTGGCGTGGGGTGTTAAAGTCCCCTACTATGATTGTGTTACTGTCGATTTCCCCTTTTATGGCTGTTAGCATTTGCCTTATGTATTGAGGTGCTCCTATGCTGGGTGCATAAATTTTTACAATTGTTATATCTTCCTCTTGGATTGATCCTTTGATCATTATGTAGTGTCCTTCTTTGTCTCTTGTAATACTCTTTGTTTTAAGGTCTATTTTGTCTGATATGAGAATTGCTACTTCAGCTTTCTTTTGATTTCCATTTGCATGGAATATCTTTTTCTATCCTCTCACTTTCAGTCTGTATGTGTCCCTAGGTCTGAAATGGGTCTCTTGTAGACAGCATATATATGGGTCTTGTTTTTGTATCCATTCACCCTGTCTATATCTTTTGGTTGGAGCATTTAATCCACTTACATTTAAGGTAATTATCGATATGTATATTCCTATTACCACTTTCTTAATTGTTTTGGGTTTATTATTGTAGGTCTTTTCCTTCTCTTTTGTTTCCTGCCTTTATAAGTTCCTTTAGCATCTGTTGTAAAGCTGGTTTGGTGGTGCTGAATTCTCTTAGCTTTTGCATCTCTGTAAATTTTTAAATTTCTTTGTCAACTCTGAATGAGATCCTTGCTGGCTAGAGTAATCTTGGTTGTAGGTTGTTCTCCTTCATCACCTTAAATATGTCCTGCCACTCCTTTTTGGCTTGTAGAGTTTCTGCTGAAAGATCAGCTGTTAACCTTATGGGGATTCTGTTATGTGTTATTTGTTGTTTTTCCTTGCTGCTTTTAATATTTGTTCTTTGTATTTAATTTTTGATAGTTTGATTAATATGTGTCTTGTCGTGTTTTTCTTTGAATTTATCCTGTATGGGACTTTCAGTGCTTCCTGGACTTGATTAACTATTTTCTTTCCCGTATTAGAGAAGTTTTCAACTATAATCTCTTCAAATATTTTCTCAGTCCCTTTCTTTTTCTCTTCCTCTCCTGGGACCCCTATAATTCGAATGTTGGTGTGTTTAATGTTGTCCCAGAGGTCTCTGAGACTGTCCTCCAATCTTTTCATTCTTTTTTCTTTATTCTGCTCTGCAGTAGTTATTTCCACTATTTTATCTTCCAGGTCACTTATCCGTTCTTCTGCCTCAGTTATTCTGCTATTGATCCCTTCCAGAGAATTTTAAATTTCATTTATTTTGTTGTTCATCACTGTTTGTTTGCTCTTTAGTTCTTCTAGGCCCTTGTTAAACGTTTCTTGTATTTTTTCCATTCTATTTCCAAGATGTTGGATCATCTTTACTATCATTATTCTGAATTCTTTTTCAGATAGACTGCCTATTTCCTCTTCATTTGTTAGGTCTGGTGGGTTTTTACCTTGGTCCTTCATCTGCTGTGTGTTTCTCTGTCTTCTCATTTTGCTTAATTTACTGTGTTTGGGGTCTCCTTTTCGCAGGCTGCAGGTTCGTAGTTCCCATTGTTTCTGGTGTCTGTCCCTAGTGGCTAAAGTTGGTTCAGTGGGTTGTGTAGGCTTCCTGGTGGAGGGGACTGGTGCCTGTGTTCTGGTGGATGAGGCTGGATCTTGTCTTTCTGGTGGGCAGGTCCACATCTGGTGGTGTGTTTTGGGGTGTCTGTGGCCTTATTATGATTTTAGGCAGCCTTTATGCTAATGGGCAGGGTATGTTCCTGTCTTGCTAGTTGTTTGGCATAGGGTGTCCAGCACTGTAGCTTGGTGGTCATTGAGTGGAGCTGGGTCTTGGCGTTGAGATGGAGATCTCTGGGAGATTTTTGCCATTTGATATTACGTGGAGCTGGGAGGTCTCTTGTGGACCAGTGTCCTGAACTTGGCTCTGCCACCTCAGAGGCACAGCCCTGACACCTGGCTGGTGCACCAAGAGCCTGTCCTCTCCATGGCTCAGAATAAAAGGGAGAAAAAAAAGAAAGAAAGAAAAAAGATAAAATAAAATAAAATAAAATAAAGTAAAGTAAAATAAAATAAAGTTATTAAAATAAAAAATAATTATTAAGAAAAAAAATTTTTTTAAATAATAAAAAAAAACAACAACAAATATGGACAGACAGAACCCTAGGACAAATGGTAAAAGCAAAGCTATACAGACAAAATCACACACAGAAGCACACACATACACACAAAAGGAGAAAAAGGGAAAAATATATACATATCGCTGCTCCCAATGTCCACCGCCTCAATTTGGGATGATTCGTCGTCTATTCGGGTATTCCACAGATGCAGGTACATCAAGTTGATTGTGGAGATTTAACCCGCTGCTCCTGAGGCTGCTGGGAGAGATTTCCCTTTCTCTTCTTTGCACAGCTCCCGGGGTTCAGTTTTGGATTTGGACCCCCCCTCTGCATGTAGGTCGCCTGAGGGCGTCGGTTCTTCGCTCAGACAGGACGGGGTTAAAAGAGCAGCTGATTCGGGGGCTCTGGCTCACTCAGGCCGGGGGGAGGGAGGGGTATGGATGCGGGGTGAGCCTGCGGCAGCAGAGGCCAGCATGACGTTGCACCAGCCTGATGTGCGCCATGTGTTCTCCTGGGGAAGTTGTCCCTGGATCACAGGACCCTGGCAGTGGCGGGCTGCACAGGCTCCTGGGAGGGGCGGTGTGGATAGTGACCTGTGCTCGCACACAGGCTTCTTGGTGGCGGCAGCAGCAGCCTTAGTGTCTCATGCCCGCCTCTGGGGTCCGCGCTGATAACCGCGGCTCGTGCCCATCTCTGGAGCTCGTTTAGGCGGCACTCTGAATCCCCTCTCCTTGCGCACCAGGAAACAAAGAGGCAAGAAAAAGTCTTGCCTCTTCGGCAGGTCCAGACCTTTTCCCGGATACCCTCCCGGCTGGCTGTGGCGCACTAGCCCCTTCAGGCTGTGTTTACGCAGCCAAACCCAGTCCTCTCCCTGGGATCCGACCGAAGCCCGAGCCTCAGCTCCCAGACCTGCCCGCCCCAGCGGGTGAGCAGACAAGCCTCTCGGGCTGGTGAGTGCTGCTTGGCGCCGATCCTCCGTGCAGGAATCTCTCCACTTTGCCCTCCGCAGTCCCGTTGCTGCGCTCTCCTCCGTGGCTCCGAAGCTCCCCCCTCCGCCACCCGCAGTCTCCACCTGCGAAGGGGCTTCCTAGTGTGTGGAAACCTTTCCTGCTTCACAGCTCCCTCCCACTGGTGCAGGTCCCGTCCCTATTCTTTTGTCTCTGTTTTTTCTTTTTTCTTTTGCCCTACCCAGGTACGTGGGGAGTTTCTTGCCTTTTGGGAGGTCTGAGGTCTTCTGCCAGTGTTCAGTAGGTGTTCTGTAGGAGTTGTTTCACATGTAGATGTATTTCTGATGTATTTGTGGGGAGGAAGGTGATCTCCGCATCTTACTCTTCCGTCTTGAAGCTCCTCTCAAGGTCTTGTTGAAAGATTTAACCAGGGGTTAGGTCTGAGTGGTTCAATATGGTAGCCACTAAGCACATGTACCTATTAAGTGATTCAAGTGAGCCTAAGATGACAGAATAATTGAATTTAAATTTTGGGATTTTTAAAATTGAAGTAAGGTTGATTTACAATATTGTGTTAGTTCCAGCTGTATAGCAAAGTGATTCAGTTATACATACATGTAAGTTTTCCATTATAGGTTACTACAAGATATTTAGTATAGTTCCGTGTGCTATACAGTAGGTCATAGTTGTTTATCTATTTTATATATAGTGGTGTGTAACTGTTAATCCCAAGCTCCTAATTTATTCCTCCCCCACCTTTCCCCTGTAGTAACCATAAGTTTGTTTTCTATGTTTATGAGTCTGTTTCTGTCTTGTAAATAAGTTCATTTGTGTCATTTTTTTACATTCCTCATGTAAGTGATGTCATATGATATTTGTCTTTGTCTGACAATTCACCAAGTATGATACTCTCTAGGTCCATCCATGTTGCTGCAAGTTGCATTATTTCATTCTTTTCTTATGGCTAAGCAGTATTCCATGGTATATATGTACCACATCTTCTTTATCCATTCATCTATCAATGGGCTTTTAGGTTTCTTCCATGTCTTGGTTATTGTAAATAATGCTGCTATGAACATTGGGTTGCATGTATCTTTTTGAACTAGAGTTTTCATCTTTTCCAGACATATGCTCAGGAGTGGGATTGTTGGATCACATGGTAACTCTATTTTTAGTTTTTTAAGGAACCTCCATATTGTTTTCCATAGTGCCTGCACCAATTTACATTCCCACCAACATTGTAGGAGGGTTCCCTTTTCTCCACACCCTTGCCAGCACTTACTACTTGTAGACTTTTTGATGATGGCCATTCTGACCGTTGTGAGGTGATATCTCATTGTAGTTTTGATTTGCATTTCTCTAATAATTAGCGATGTTGAGCATCTTTTTATCAGCCTGTTTGCCATCTGTAAGTCTTCTTTGGAGAAATGTCTATTTAGGTCTTATACCCATTTTTTGATAGAGTTGTTTGTTTTTGTTTTTTGATATTGAGCTGTATGAACTATTTGTATATTTTGGGAAACTTTGTTTATTTGTTTTTTTGCACTCTAATCCTAGGTTTATTCAACACAATTCTTTTAGTCTACACAACAAAGTACAAACATTATCTAAAATGCTACAAAGTTACAAAACTCAAAGCAGACAATTTATAGTACTGACTGTACAATAAAAGCCAAAAAAGCAATGTACACCTTGCCAAGGTAACCTGCACGACCACCATGAATACTAGCACAACAGGGGGTTCTGTGATGACCCAGCAGAGCTGGCTGTCAACTTGCTCACCAGTTTCAGAGAGAAAGGGAGACGTGGGTGTGAGTGTGTGCACGCGCCTGCACGCACATGAGTACATGTGAAAAGAACCATTTGGGGCAGATAACAGGGGGTATTTGACCCTAGAGGTCAGAAGAGCACTCAAGCAGGGGAGCAGGGCCAGACTAATGGGAATGGCAGTTGCCTAAAAGCACGCCCTTTCTTAATGTTGTTTATTTTTAATTGATTTTAAACTAATACTTGATTCAGTTATGGAATAATTTTAAGTATGTTTGGAACAATTTGGATATGTGAATTTATTCTTTAAAGTATAAATTTTATTACATCTAAATACGGATCAAGTATTTCTGATAAAAATTTGGTGTCCAGATTTTGTAGATAAAGTATAAGAAACAAAGATGGCAAAATACTGATATTTTTAAAATATTGATTGCATGCTAAAATGGTAATATTTGGGATATTGAGTGAAATAAAATATATTAAAATTGTTTTCCCCTTTCTCTTTTTACTTTTTAAATATGGCTACTAGAACATTTAAAATTATGTATGTGGCTCATATCATATTGAAGAGGGCAGGGCTAGAGTATGAAGGAGCTTATTTGCTCTGCTTAAATGTTTGGGCTTTATCCTGAAAGCAATGGGAAGAAACAGGATCGAATTTACATATTCCATATTTACCTATCAGAAAATTTACCCTGGCAGCAGTTTTAAGGAAATGGATTTGAAGGAAATAAGACCAGAGCTATGGAGATCATTCAGCTGAAGAAATGTAGGCAAGAGAAAATCGTGGTGTGAATAGTGGATGGCAGTGTGGATAGAGGAAGTGGGCATATTGTCGATTGCATATTGTAGATTGCATACTGAGGTAGATTTCCTCAGTAAGACTGACTGAGCAGTGTCCAGGCTGACTCTAGGCTATGAGGACTGGGGACCTGACTAGATTCTCTGGGACGGAGCCTAGAGGATGAAGAATGGAACTTAATTTACGTGTCAGACTAAGTGCCACCCCTGATTCCTTCAGCTCATTTAATCAAATTGCACAGTCTCCCACAGCCAAAATATTGCTTTTAGGAACTACTAGCTTTCCTATACTTTCCCAAATATGCTCCTAAGTTAAGAAGCACAAAATTAAGTCCTGAAACTATCTCTCTCTACCTCTCCTTAAAAACAACAACAAACAATCCAGGTATCTTGCAATCTCATCACTACCACTTGGTGAACATAGTTAACAGCCCTCACTTTCTACTCAAAGAACTTCTGGAATGCAAAAGGGAATATTTTTTAAATGAGGATGAAAGAGAAGGTTTGGGGGAGACATTCCTCCCCAAGGGAAGCAATGCAGTTCCATGGAAAGAACGGAGGCTTGGAGTCCAGACACATGTGCCCTTGGATCCTAGTTCTGCTCCTTTCCGGTTCTAACTCCTGGCACATAAAAGCCTCACAGTGAATATCTGTTGAACAGATGAAGTTTACGTAACTCCTCTGAGCCTCAGTTTCCTGATCTGAATAAACGAGGCAATGATTTTCACTATGAAGAGTTGTTTTGCACATGAGATCAGCTTTTATATAGAGTCTGACACTTAAAACTCGTTAAATGATATCAGTTTTGATTACATCTTGGAACAAAATTAAAATAGAGGGCAAACTCAAATGCTGCACATGACCCACTTTCCATTCAGACTACCATTTTGTAGATTTCCAGGGCAAGGTGGACATGGCTGGCATATATCACCTAAATCATAAGGTGATCCTAAGCCCCAAACTCTTGTGCGCATCAACCTTCAGCTTTCTCTCCAGCAAGTCTCCGGGCAGCACGGTGGGATCACTACCATGGCTTTTGTTAATTGTCTTCTTTTCCTTGTCCTTCTCCCCCACCTCCATGCCCCCTGGGGAAGAAATCTTAGAAACTCAAAATGCTAAAAAGAGGACAAGAGGGATCTGAGCCAGAACAAAGGTGTTGGATTACCCACATACTCATTAACTAAAGTTGGCTGTTCCTGAAATGGCAGCTGACGCTATTGTGTATTAACTGAAAGGATCACCGCCCGTGACCTGCCCTCCTTTCCATGCTGAGTGTGCAGCAGCAGTCTCCAAGTTTTGCTTTTTATCACAGCTTAACAAATATTTAGGCGTAAAGTACAAAAAGCAGGCCAATCACTCTTCTCTGTCATCTAAGAACAATACAACTCTTCTTCCCAAACATTTTGCAAGGGACTAACCCACTCTCACCCACTGGGCTGGAAAGGGGGCACCTAAGAGCCATTAAGAAGTATGAGGCAGGCTGCATGGCCAATGAAATGGCCAAGAAATGGAAAGCTTGTCCAGACATTGGCATGATAATGTTCCCAGAGAAACAAGGTCCTGAACCTTTCATCCATCAAACCAGCGTTTGCAAAGTGGCTCTGTTGTATCCTCTTATGTCTGATCCCACTGGAAGATATGATCCTGGTCCTCGAGAACCTTATCATTTATCAAGATCAGCAAAACACACACTTGAAAGAAATAAAAGTCAACTAAGCACTTCATGGGTGATATTGACTCATAAGTGGAAGAAGTGTTTCCAGAAAGGAGAATCGATGCGGGCTGCTAATGCTGAAAATGTGTACATGAAGAGGATAGAGGTTAAGCAAGGCTATGAAAGGTGAGTAAGATTTCAGTAAAGAAGGAGTGGAGGGAGGATGTTGGAAAGTTCTGATGTGTTTGGGGTGGGACTGGGGAGGGAGATTCAGAGGCAAGCAGGTGCTGATAAGTAAAGTACATGCTTACCCACTCAACATCTTCACCCTCACACTATATTTCACTCAGTCCTCTACTCAAGTTTCCCTCCTCTCTCAAGCCACACCTCACACTTTTCTTTTGTTAACCTTAAATTCCCTCTTTTCAATATCTGTATCCACCACCCTTGCTCGTACGTACATGGACTTAAAATCACTTCTAATGTCTTGTGTATGGAATTCTTAGCTTCCAAACAAAAGCAAAGACCCTTGTGAGTTCCCAGCACAAGGCAGAACGCATGCTCAGTGAATACTACCCAGGGGCTGAAATTGAATTTATTTCCCTCCACAGCAAGCCCCTGAGAGGACCAAAGAGTTCCGTGACTGCTGTCCTGGCATTCTGGAGAGATGCGGGGGACCAAATTTTGCTAAAAACTGCAAAAGAATCCTTAGGGGAGACAAAAGCTCTGAAATTGTAGGGTCATTTGATAGCTAGCATTGAAAGCACACATTTTGTCTGTCTCTCTGTTTCTTTTTCTTTCCTGCCTTCTCTTTATTTATTTATTTAAAAAAAAATTTTTCCAGAATTTTCCACAAGTGGGTTCATTCACAAAGAGAAAGCCAAGTTTTGGGTACAACACCTTCACAAAACAGAGGCTTTTGAAAACATTGGTCTGGATCAAGACACAATGCCCTTCCCCCGCCTCACTCCATCCCTAAATTACTCCCTATAATTTGTTCAGCTTGATGCTGCCCTGAGTGTCCAGGCGGTTGGGACCCTCAGCCCCTTTGGGACAAGAAGGGAAAGGCATCCTTCCTCTCCTCTCCTCTCAGAGGCTCTGAGGCAGCTGGCCCTCTGCCTGGCTATGCCAGAAAGTGGCATGACCACCAGGGTGACTGTGGTCAGCACAGGAAGAAAATCTCGGGTATTCACAGCTAAACTATGGTTTGAGAAATGCTGGCGACTGAGGGTTGGCTGGGTAAAGGAGCGAGAATAGCAGCAGAAATGCACTCTTTGACTCTGCTTCTCCCCGAAACAGGCTCTGCAAGAACCAGAGAAAGGATCCCAATGTTCATGGCGGGGCTGGGCAGTGGCGGCTCCACAGCGAGTGCCAGGGCTGGCTCAGCAGGACTCTCCTTTGGGGTCTTCTTGAGGGTACCAGCGATTCTCAAGGTCCTTTCCATGACATGGGAGTAGCATTCTTTGACCCTAAGAAAGATCCCCCTGGAGCCCAGGATTTTCCAGTCCAGTTCAAAATCCCAGATTCCTCTTCCACTGGAGACACTGTTCCCATTATTTCTGAGCTCCAGTCACATCAGCTTGTGCTGGGGAGACCCTAGGACCTGCGTCACCAAGTTGAGTAAGGAATCTACCCATATTAGTTGGATTTTTTCTTTCAATTGCTCCTTTTCACAGTGGAACAGAAGTAGGGCAGTCTTCTCTCATGGTACATGTGTCTGGCCTCTGCATAACTAAACTTCTTCTGTCCTTAACTCACCGCCTTACGTGGGCCCCAAAGATCTGGGAAACAGATAGGAAGTTCGCTCTTTCCCTTTCACCCCCTTTTTGTTTCATCTTGTTCTTTAAAACAAATGAGCCTGGACGTGGACAAACATATTTGTAGCAGAAGCTTGCACACTGGGACAGGGTCATGTGCTCCATGCTCCTTCTTTATTTTTATTCACTTAAGAGAATCAGAAAAAGCACAGGAGGCCCTCAGGACATGCAAATTAAATGTGGCAGCTAAAATTGGCATCTTCAGGAGCAGCTCAAGCAGGCTGGCACCCACCAGGCAAAGCATTTCAAAGAAGTTGGGGCTGCTTGGCCAAACTGAGGAACACCTTGGGGTGGGAGCAGGGGTGGCAGTTGAGAGGAAGCAAGTCCTCTCTTCTCAGAACTGAGCTTTGCACACTGTCCTCCAGCTAAAGAAAACAGGAGGGGGGCTCACTTATCCACAGGCCTGCAACGTGGATGGTCGTTTTTCTCTTCCGTAAAGACTGATGTTTAAGGAAAATCCTCTGGCGGGCCGACTGCAGTCTTGTTTGTACCAGAGCAATAGAGCTCTTGGTTATAAATACGTGAAGCATAATGAAAAGATTACAGCTCCGTGGCCGGGGTGCAAATTGGTCTGGGTTGTTTACTGCCTGAGGAATGCCTTCCCTCCACCCTTCTCTCCCAGTGCAATCCCACACACAGAGGAGAGTCCACGAAGACAAAGAACTTTTCACGTCCCATTTCTCTGCTTCCCAGAGCTTGTTCCACGGTGGACCTGGCCATGTAGACATGAGGATCCACCCCTGGGCAGGATGGGCAAGGTGGAAGGGAGGCAGTGAAGGAAACGGACTCCCTGATCCAGGACTGGTCAGTCTGTTGGGGGCCTCATCTGGTTCTGTACAATGTTTGGCTCACACACAGAGGGTTGGTATTGGACTAGCCATGGATTTGGGTCGGCTTCAATGATCTCTGAGAGATAAGAAGAGGACACTGAACTTTCCCAGTGTCCATGCTGGCGTGGATGTACATCTTTAGGGCCAGGCTAAATCTGTTCTAGAAGAGGATGATTGAATGGGTGATTAAATCCCAGGCTTGGAATCCTGGCTTTGTCATTTACAAGCCCTGGGTTCTTGGACACGTGACTTGGCCTCTTTCCCCACATTGGCTTTCTCTGCCCTGTGAAGTTGAAATGAGCCAAGGAACACAAAGCCTCATGCCTGGGACATGGGACATGCTTAGTCAGTGAAGGCTATGAGCAGAGCACCAGATACAGGAGTGATGGGGAGTTAGGAATGGCCTTTCACTGTCTGTCCACGGCTTCCCAGGAGCCTGAGTTTACTTGAAATCTCTTTCCTGCCTTCGCTCTGCTGAAGCCTCTGGTTTCAGTCTCCCATCAGCCTGGGACTGCTACTACTTGCTGCCGTTCTTATGCCAAATCTTAGAGTTCACCACTCTGTCTTCATGGCCAGCTTAGTATTTTAATCCTTCTCTTCTCCTGCCTTGTCACTTTCCTCAAGAAAATAACATCATGTACTGCAGCCCAGAAATGAGGCAGAAGAGTTTCCTCACTCGATTCAGAGTTAGGTTTTAAATCTTTGCATTTGATCCCAGGGGTTTCCTCGGCTAGATCAATGAGGTAATTTGCACATGGATGCTTAGCTTGTCTGTAAAAGCCAGGTCTGGAATTTAGTCTCCTAAGCATGAAAGAGATAAAGAGAAGATAATTCTATCCGGGCCCTGACGGTAAACAGCGGCGAGCTCAAACTGGATAATATGAGGGCTTGATGCAAGGACTATTGACAAAGATGCGGGCAGGGTGTAGGGGAACCACAAGGGATAATGCAGTACCCCAGAGCAAGTTACAGTGGGGATGGTTAGCACCTCTAAACCAGAAGGGGCCGGGAGAGGGGGCTGTTACCAGAAGTGGATTCACAGAGCGGTGAGGAAGGGGCTGTTTGACAGAAGCTGTGACCCTCAGCTGAGGGATCCAGGCTTGGCAGCCCCACGAGATAGAAGCAGGGGGAATAGTGACCCCAGCCTCGCTCTCCTCCCGCCTCCATATCTCCTGCCCACGCAGAGCTCCCCTCTGGCTGAATCTGCTCAGGAGCTGGAAGGGATGAGACCCACGTGGGAATCCCTACTGGTCAGCCTTCCCTGCTGTGGGCAGAGAGCAGGGTAGAGAAGAGCACATTAGGGAAACAGAAGACAAGAAGCCTTGTGTGTTGGAGCAGGGGTGCAGGGAGTGGGAATCAGTAATACACAGAAGAGCTGTATTGATCTCAGTAAGTATAAAATCTGGATACCCTTGTCAGTGAGCCCTCACCCTCTCAACCTACAACCTACTGATTCCTACTAATTTCTCTCCCTCTGTCTCTCTCTAGCAAAATATCCAATTTCCATGGAACTATTTCTTCTTTTAAAGAGGCTACAAGTTGTTTAGTAATATATTATGAAATGTACAAATAATAAATAATTAAACTAGAGTAATCACAACAAAACAAAACACTGTATGGTAATAATATCAGTAAGACTTGCAGTAAGAAAGAGCTTTACTAGAATGTTTTTCCATATCGCTCACCTCCCTCCGGAAAGCTGAGGCATGTGAAGTACACCTACGCCCACCACCTTTCTCCTCTCAGTGCCCATCCATGAAGGAGGAGACACAATGCTTCCAGCCCCTGAGTGCTTTCAGGACATGCTCAGTTACTTTTTCTTTGTGGCCACCATTAAGTCAATCAGACTCACTAATGCCAGCATTTTTCTCCTTCTTGCCTTCATCAAAACATTTGTCCTGTGTCCCATACCTGAGAGACCAAATTCTTCCAGAAAACTACTAAAATAACTTGTGAACAAGATTTTAGGTCCAATAGTACTTTCTGTAGTATCTTCTTTATTCAAACTTTTTTCCTATCTTTCCACCTCAGAGCTTGTCATTTTTAGTTGTCCTGTCTCTGGGGTTAACAGTGAAAAGCAGAACTTCTCTCCTGTCTCCTTTTTTCACTGTGTTGACTGAAGATTAAAATCCTTATATGGAATCTTTCCTTAGGTTGGGTTCCCCGGAAACAGATTCCGAGGCAGAGAGTTGCAGGCAGAAAGTTTACTGGGGAAGTGTCTTGGGAGATGGATGTACCCATAAGAACCTGGGGAAGGTAGGACTGGGGAAGGCAGAAGCTGAGCCACAGAAGCCTCAGCTGTTCCTAGGGAAGCTCTGGAGCTGGGATGGCCCTTCAGAGATGTCCTAATTGAGGCAAATGTAACAACCTTTGCATCTTCACATCAGCCAGTCATTGGCCACGAGCTGTCCCTGGGAGAGAGGATTACCTTAGGTGAAGTGGTTCTCTGTAGCCAAGGACAATTCTTAGTGAGCCATGTAGCTATGATCTGTCAGCAGCTGATAGTCCTAACACCCGGGGCACGCTGTTCCTGAAGAGAGGACCTTGACAGAGTCCCGCAGCATCCATTCTAGGCCACTGAGATCCACTTGCATCTCATAGTAATTTTGCCCCATCTGGAAACAGCATTTCCAGGGTTCTGGTTAGTCTTGTTTCTTGCAAAAACTTAGAAGCACTAATGGGATGAACAATAGCCCAACAGCTGCAGTTGACCTTTCATTCATAACTGATACTCATGGTCCTTATCCTCTACCACTCACCCTAGGTTTCTCTCACATTCAGCCAACACATCTACTTGTCCTGGTAGATCACGTAGTGGGGGTCCTAGACCCTCTTTGCTGAGTTACCAAGTCCTTCTCAGCTGTGGCTGGTGCCTGTGCATAAACCACTAAATCCAGGCATGGGAGCACCAAAAGACACCCATCCAAGGCCCTACAAGCAAAAAAGGCAAACCCATACCTGGAACGTGTGTCAGTCCTAGTCAAGATAAACTACTCCTCCACCTAGAGTGGAAAAGATTCAAAAGAATTTATTTGATACCAAACTACTGATTGGTCTACTTGAGTGCCGTATTGGAGACCCAGCATTACTCTTTGTTACAGGCAGGTCAGATGGACATTCAACAGCAACATTAGCTAAACCAGCCCTTGTAAGTGAGTATGCTGTTGGGCCCATGCATAAGCCTTCATTTCTGCCATCATGGCAGCTCTATTCATGAGTCCATTGTACAAGCATTGGGTTGAAGAGAACAGAGGCTGAATGACATCTACTAATACAGCCACTTGGTTATTTAGTACCTCTTCTGCAGTGTATGCTATCTGGTAGTGCCACCACCACAGGTCCAGCCAAGTGCCTCCTTCCCAGACGTCTTTGTCCTCCATCTTTCAATTGTTCTCTTAAAAACCCTGGCACACTAGCCAGGCCATCTGCCACATGCTCTGCTTCCGAGGACCATTCCAGATACCAACTGTTCTAGGTGGGGTGCCCTGGAAACCAGACTCTGTGATAGAGTGCAGAAGGTTTATTTTGGAGTACACTCAGGAGACACATTTTTAAGAAACTGAGCAAGCAGAACTGGGGAGAGGGGCAAATTGAAGCAAGGAGTGCAAACTTTTTTTATTCTCACATCAGTTAGTCATTGGCCACAGGGTGCCCCAGTGAGGAGGTCATAATCTTAGATGAGACATATCTTCAGCAGAGGGCAATTCTTAGTAAGGTATATAACTATGTGTTGTCAAGAGAAAATATTTCCAGTAGCTTGGAGATGGTTATGTCAGTCCTGAAGAAGAAACTTAGGCAGTGAATCACAGTAGCCACTACAGTGTTAGACCATCAGTTTGTTCTAATTTAGGTTCAAGTTTTCTCTATTTCTGTGTAAGAAATTACCCAAAACTTAGTGGCTTAAAACAATATGAACATTTATTATCACACAGTTTCTGTGGATCAGGGATTTAGGAGCAGCTTAACTATTTGGTCCTGGATCAGGGTCTCTCACAGGTTGTAGAGAAGATGTTGGCTGAGCCTGCAGTCCTCTGAAGGCTTGACTGAGGCTGGAGAATCCACTTTCACAATGACTCACAAATATTGCTTGCACATTGGTGATGGCTGTTGGCAAGAAGCCTCAATTCCTGGCCACATGAACCTTTCCATAATGCTGCTATGAGAGTCCTCATAGCAGAGCGGCTGACTGATCCCTGGGCATGTGATCCAAGAGAGAGCAATGCAGAAGCCGCAATGTCTTTTATGATGCACTCTCAAAAGTTATACACTGTCACATCTATAAATCCTTTTGGTAATCACATTGTACCTATTCATTGTGGAAAGATGCTATACAGGGGGATGAATACCAGAAGGCAAAGACCATTGGGGTCATTTTGGAGACTAGCTACAACAAAGATCTACCTCTATTTCACAAATCTAGAAGTCTTGAACCAAAGGTCCTTCTGTCAAATACTCATGTCATTTTTTTTATTTTTATTTTTTAGGAGGGGAATGATAAGATATCAGTTTGGATAGGCATGATGGGGAGACAGTTTATAAAGCATTTGGGAGTTAGCCTGAAGGAAATAATGAATCATTGCTGGCAAAGGCATCATCATTTGGGTGGGTGGGAGGAGAGAGGTTTGAACAAGAATAAACTGATGGAAACAAAGTTGGAGGCAGGGAAACCATTTAGAAAATTGTTGAAATAATTCATGAGATAGACTTGAAGGTAGTAGCATTTATGATGGAAAGATTTATATTGGAGATGGAGTTTGAACCATATTACAGAGGAAGAACTAATAGAATTTGATTGATTGGCTGTGGTAGTTGAGGGAGAAGAAACTCCAAATTTTGGTCATGGAAGAGAAGGCACTGAATTCAGTTTTAGATTTATGAATTGTATAACGTCTATGGGCTATCCAAGTGGCAATGTCCAGCAGGTCTGGAGCTTGCTTTGAGAGTCATCAGCATATATCTGTAAGTGAAGTCACAAGAGTGGGTGAAATTACAAAGGAAATGTGCAACGATTGTACACTGCTCTTGCTTTCCTCTAGAGCACAGCTCTCCAGGAACTGAATATGGTGTTCAACATTTACAGTATCATGTCATTTTAATATTAACTCAGTGTCTAAGAGGGGTGGGGGCTAAAGAGCTATGAATAGCCAGGACTTGAAGGCAGTTGGAATCCATCACTTCCCTCCCTGCTACATTGTTTAATAAAGTACATGTAACTATGTTTCCAGAAAGCAATCCATCACCATAATAATATTCTTGTGCTACAGATTATAACAACATTTAAAATATATTATTTATTGCCCTAGAAATAGGTTGAAAAATCATATTACTGTGCTCAAAGAGCTTGTGCCAAAAAAAATCGCATCGCTTCTGATTGGGGTCTTCTCACATTTTCCAGGATTCTGTAGAAAAGCTTATATATCATCATCTTGGAAATCCAAACACTAAATAGTGGTTTTATGATTATTTTACACTTTTATTCAAGACAAACTATCTAAGTTAATGATTGGTGATTACGCTCATAAACAATTATTAAGGCCTGTTAGCTAGTGCTCCAAAGGTAAAGAGCTAAACTTGGCTTGAGGGACACTACAGAGAAAGAAAAATACATGGTTCCTGCTCTTAAAGACATTGGTATCATGTGAGGGAAATAGCACAAACCCATAATGATCTCATGAGAACTAAACAGATGTAGAAACCAAACTGGAAACTTCCAAGGAAACAAAATCTTAGCAAAGTTCTCTGTGGCCTCCATTGATCATCAAACACTTTTCTAACCTAGAAACAAGCCCAATTTGAAAATTGAAGAGCAAATCCCTCCTGCTAGCTTTATGTCAGGGATGGAGTGGAAGAGGAGAGGAGGGGTCTGTAGTCCTTACTGGCCGTCACCTTAGTGGCCCAGAGGAGTCAACCCCAGCTATAAATGGAATGTTGCCTCCAAGACGCCCTCTCTACCCACCAGATCACACCACATCCCCTTGACTGAGGGATGCCCTTTTGCCCAAGGCTGTAATTCATCTCCATGACTACCAGGAAGGCCAGAACAACACATTCCTCCCAACAGGAGCTACATTTATTTTGTAGGTAGAAAATCAATATCCTTTATTTTGTGGAGATGTGTACAATTGGTTTAAAAGCATTGTACTCAGTTCTGATAGGAAAAGTCTATGTGACCTGAACTTAGCTGACATGCTGGGCTTGGAATCAAGAGGACTGAGCTCTTTCATTTATTTACTCACTCATTCAACAAATTCATTGCTCAGGCAGGTACTGTGTTAGGCAAGGAGAACATAGAGCTTAAAAGAATAAATAAATAAAAGAGTCCCTGTTTTAAGATCCTCAAGTTTAAAGGGAAAATAGACAAATATGATATTAATTCATAAACCCTGGGATAGAAATGTGCGATGAGCTTTGGGAGAAAATTCTTAGAATTTGTTAGGTAAAGATAGGGAAGAAAATGTGCTCTAAGCAAAGGAAACAACATTTTCTAAGACACAGAAACCAGAAAGAACATGATTTGTTCAGTTAATTGCTAACTCTAGCTGGACTTTAGGGAATTTGTGGGGAACAGGTAAGAGATAAAGCTGACAAAAGTCTGATCCGGACAGATTTGGCGAGCCCTGTCTAAGAGTTAGGATTTATTCTGAAGGTAATTGAGAGCTTCTGAAAGATGTTAAGTGGAGTGCAATGATTATATTTGCTTAAAAAAAGATCACTCTGGGAACAGTAAAGAAGAAGGATAAGAATGGATCAGAATGGATCCCCAGGGAATTCCCACATTTACGAGGGAAAACAGAGCCAAGAGGAAAACCGAGATGGAGTAGCCAAAGGATTAAGAGGAAATCCAAGTGAGAGTGGTTTTGTGGACTAGAAGGAGAGTGTTTCAAGTAGGGAGAGACAAGAGCATCCAACGCCATACAGAGGACAAAGAAGGCAAGGATTGAAACACGTCCATTAGAGTAGCAACCAGGAAGGCATTAGAGACGTTAGTGAGAGGAATTTTGTGAAGTGGGAGAGGTAGACTGTGGGTAAGGGGAAAACGGGAGCCAGGAAGAAGAGACAGAGAGGACCACCTTTTTAAAAATCCTGGCTCTGAAGGGATGAAAATCCCTCATTAGAGGAAACATGCAACGCAAGGATTTTATTCTATTGTTTTTTTGAAGATCAGGGAGATTTGAGCGTATTCCCATGTGAGTGAAAGATACAGGAAAGAGCGCAGGTAATTACAGGGGCAAATTCCTGAAGATGTGGGAAGGAACAGGATCTAGGGCATGGTCACAGGGCTTTGCCTGAGACCAAAGACACCTCTTCCATGGTCTAATGAGAGTGTGGGGGGAAAGATGGCGGTGCTAAAGTGGAGGGGTCTCCCTCTGACACTTCTGCTGCTGTCTGTGAAGTAGAGAGTAAGGTTCCTGCTGGGAGTGTAGGGGCAGGTGTTGGTGGGCTTGAAGACTTGGGACGGGAAGAACAGTTGGAAATAGGTACTGTGGAGAGTGGGAGAGAGAGCCTGTCTAGGTGAACTTGGAAGAAGTCTTGTGTTAAGAGGAGGGCTTCTCTCCTCTGATATGGGAGGAAAGAGAAAGTCTGGTGCTGCGAGATTCTGTGATGTCAGGGAATTCAGGTCACTTCCCAGACTTCCTTCTTCCTTGTGTGAATTCTCTCTGAGGTTTCTCCCATGTTAGCTCTCAATTCTGTTTCTTTTCTTACTCCTTAAGAAAAAAAAAAGTAACTATACATCAACAAACTGGCAGTGTGTCATAACTGAGGGGAGATGGCACTTCCTCCATGTGCCTGAAAAAACAAAGTGATTCAGCTTCTGGTGTATTAATTAGAGTCCAGTTAACTTCCATGAAAATAGAATCTATTGTACCATCTTTATATATTTAAACCTTTAGTGACAGCAACTCCTGGAACACATCCAGAGCAAAGCCCTGGCAAGGCCTTCAATCTACGACAATGCTTGTTTTCTGAACACGTTAGATAGTTGCACTCAATCCAATAAGCATTTAGGAAGCAACATCTGTGTACCTGCAACTGTCTCGTCAAATCTAGATAAAATTCTCCTGTTTTGTTTGGGGCACAAATAACAACTCCATGTCACTGTGTGTCTCATTTGTGGAAAATTTTATAACCACAGTACTGGTATAACTCTTAGAAGTTTATTTTTGACAATTCTTTCTTCCAAAATTCTTCCGTGATTTAAAAACAAAACAAGAACACACACATAAACAAAATTCAAGCCCTCCTCTAGCTAATTACTGCTCACTCTGACACCCCAAGGACTGAAATGGGGGGAAAGGCTTGAAGATGAGATCACTTTATGAGAATGGAGAAGAAAATAATAAACTCAAATCCCTCAATCAATTATTTCTCAGAAACAAAACATGTGTCTCTTTGGCCTTGCTTTTATTTTGGGAAACGCAGAAGCCCTGGGCAGGGATGGCCTTTCCTTTGACTTGGTGTTTGGGCCATTCCCACTGAGAGTTCAGGGAACTGGTTCTCCTCCCCCCACAGCTATTACTCTTTCATTTGGAGAGCCTGACACCCCATCATGGTGGGAAGTTGGGACAATCACTTGGCTTGTGCAGCCTGCACTTTCTCATTTTAATTATACTACAGGGAGAAGCATGCAGCTTGCTGCCTTCAGTCCAAGGGCAGGATTGGAGAATGGGCTCTTCTGCTTTTCTCTTTCTGATGACCTGGGTTCTATTGTTCAAGGACCACATTCTTTCAAAACATTTTACATTAGCAGCCATACTCTATATCATTTATCTAGTCATTTGTTGAATTTACTCTCTGTCTTCCTGTGAAACTGTGCAACCAAGAAGATGGCATTAGGCCTCTTTTCTTTACTCCTATTTCCCCAGTACCTAGAACGGTGCCTGGAACAAGTAGGTGCTCAGTAAGTATTTGCTCAGTAAGTATTTGAGTTAATTGAGAATTAAACTGAAAGAACTCATGTTGATTCTCTTTCCACAATCATATATTCCCAGAGATGGGAAGGAGGTAAGAATGGTGAGGACTTTGACCTTGATTCCTGAGCATCTGTAAACTATGAAGTTCCCAGCTTAAATGGTGGAATAAAGTTTTCTCTCCCTTGAAACTCATGGCTAGAAGTATGAGGACTGTTGTAACTCCTGCCTCTTCCAAATGAGGCTGAAGAGACCTGTGGGTGACTGTCCATGTCACTCTCATGGGATGAATAACTGGTGTTTTGGGTAATGCCAGCAACATTACAGAATCATACATTTTGAGCCACTTTTTAAAAGAGTTTAGCCTATGGAATCCTTATATATTTCTAAAATCAAACTATGCTGTCTCTTATTGGGATAATCATACACATTATTTTTCTAATGGGATACATAGAGATTGAAAGGGGAAGCTATTAATTACACTGGACAAAAGGCATAAATTGGGACTTTCCTAGAAAAACCAGGTTGAATATATGATTACTTAGTAATTGGAATTTATTTATAAGACTTTTAGAAACATGAGGTCTGTGGAGAGAAAAACATATTAAAGTGGAGTGAAGAAGCCTTTAAGAAGTCTTTCTTCTGCTGCTATTGGGCACAGTTTTTCACAAATCATCCCAAGTAGGAAAGACCAATCCTCAATCGCTGTTGGGAACCTCTCCCATCTCAACAAGTTCCTTGATACTCACACTTTCTTTCCACATAAATCGTGCATACTTGATGTGAAGACAGAAATGCTAGCTATGAGCAATTAGGAACAACCTTTTTTTTTCCCCTTGAGCCAAATAATTCCAAGGCCTTTATATCAGTTTCCTTATGTTATTTTCCAGTCACTTTATCAGATTTCCTGGTCTCCTCTGTGCCTTTTCCAAGGTTCTCTTTGGGTGCCCCTAACATTTGATACCCAGAATCAAGTCCAGTATTGCAGGAAGAATCTGGCTGACTTGATTTACCACGGTGCCATAGCTGCGAAAACGATCTCGCAAAGGGAATGCAGCCCTGGTTCTCAGCCTCTGTTACAGGTCAACATTCATCTCTGAACATTCCTTTAAGAATTGAAAGCCCATCAGTGTTACCTGTTAGGCCTTGACCACACTGTCATCTCCCAGACAGCAACAGCTTGTTCTGGAATAATCTTTTAGTAATGAGCTACCACAAAGACCTCCAGCTTATCTTGTCTAAACATGAGATGTGAATGACTTTGCTAATTTTGCCATTGTAGACTACTCCTTTCACAGGGATTTTGCACAGGAGAAAGTGAGCAGGCACTTGAATGCCACAAACAATGTTGAGAATGTGGGAACTGTCTCATGCTGCTGGGACAGTCAGCGCCCAGGAGGCGCGCTTGGCAAGAGGAACGCGCTGGTTGAATGCATGCATTGTGTCATCCTTGATTCTTGCTTGGCCGACCCAGACACGCAGACTCCAAGACTGACAGGGCCTAAAGGGCCCCTCCAGGTGGGCAAATGCACCCCCCTCACCTTATGAATGATAAGACTGGACGGCAGGTTCTTCCTGTCAAGACAGACCTCAGAGACGATGGAACAATGTGTCTCTAAACAGCATTTGGGGTTTTAGTAAAGTCCGTGCCTCTTTCATCTGATATGATTTCTTCCAAAAAGCAAGAGCTGTTCCTAACTTCCGGACTCTTTCAACACAGTTACTTTAATAAGGAGCAAAAGAAAATGAATTTAACATCTCTTTACACTGAAATCTTCTATGGGGGAGATGAATCAAGCACTCCACATTTCTATTCAAGCTTCAACAAGCTGCAAAACATCGAATCTTACCTCCACCTGGAAAAGTTTGGGGAGAGTTGAACTATCTCCCAAGACTGAGGGGAGTTTGTTATTTAAATGATCCCTGCAGAAATCTTTCTGTAAAAGAAAGAATTCCTCATTCCATCCTCTTTTCTTTCTTTCTTTGATGTTTTGTAAATTATATTTTCGGAGATTGTGGCTGGGCAAAGTGAAGACTGTTTGTACTTTCTAAGTCTGGAGTTTACACTAAAAATAATTGGTATTAGACCAAAGGATGTGGAGGTATTTCTCCCTTCCACATGGGCTCTCCTTCTGAAGAGGGTTATATCCGTCCCTGTGCGCCACCCTTCCCACGCTCAATTCAAAGCCAATGATTGTAGTAACAATCATTTTCACTGTATGCTTTCCCTATCGTTCTTAGCTTCTGTGGGCAGATGTCAGAAAACTGGGCTTTGCTTGGTCAGTCACACAAACTGAAAGTACATTTTTGTCCTGTCATTGACTGATAGCTTATTCCTGACAGCAAGAATGACCCCAGATCTTGTCAGAAATAGAAACACAGAAATTGAAATCATGTGGCCTCCCTCTGCAGAGGTTTTAAATGGGGCCAAGAAGTAACAGGCTTCATCCTTGAGGGGAGTATCAGCTCCAGGAGCCCAATCTCTCACTCAAAAATATCTGGTATTTATCGGGCAATAAACTAGCAATTGCAAGTAAGTCCAGCAAATGCTGATGGCTCTTCATTTTACATTCTTAATATTGACACTATGTTCTGACAGACCTGGTCCAGGAAGTCTCCCCAGCTTGAGTGAATCAGATTCATGGGGATTTCTGTGTTTGCCTATAAGCTAAAGTGCATTTCCTCCCTTCCTTCCTTCCTTCCTTTCTTCCTTCCTTCCTTCCTTCCCTCCTTCCCCCTTCCTTTCCTTCCTTCCCCCTTCCTTCCTTCCTTTCTTCCCCCCCCCTTCCTTCCTTCCCTCCTTCCCCCTTCTTTTCCTTCCTTCCCCCCTCCTTCCTTCCTTCCTTCCTTCCCCCCTTCCTTCCTTCCTTCCTACCTTCCCTCCTTCCCCCTTCCCCCCTTCCTTCCTCTCTCTCTCTCTTCTTTCCTTCTTTGCACTTTTTCTGGAAGAGAAAATTGTGGTGATGGACAGTGACGAGCAGGGAACTCCAGTCTTTGGAAAACCTTGTTGGTGACGTGGTAATGAGAGACTCTGTCACACTCTACGGAGGCCAGCTGATGACCAAGTTATGGATTGATTCCTTTTATTTTCTCTAGAATAAAAATACTTAGAAGGCAGAGAACAGATCCCTTCTCTATGAGATACAATATTAGTAGATTGTGGGAGGTTGAGAAACAAAGTTAGCTGAAGTTTCATAGCATTTGTCAGTAGCCTCCCAAGCTCCCATATACTAATTTGACCTTCCCAATTTCGATTTGGGAATCCATATCATCCCAGGGAAGCTAGTCTAAACTAATCCATGTATCCATACTCCTTTCTACGGGGACCATTGGGGTGAACGTGCAACTTCAGCTAGTCCAACAGATTCTAAGGACTTCTGTTGGGAATGCTGGGACAAAGATGCTCTCTCCTCTGGATATGAACAAGGATTCACATATTATATAACAGAAGCTGCTGGCAGCCATCCTGTGACAGAAAGTATCACAGGATAAAGCCAATTTCATGGGAGGCAAAGCAGACAGAAAGAAATCAGGTCCATTTTGGCATCCTTGAGCCACTGGATCGAACTGTACTTGAAACCAAACCTACAACTAGATTTTTTGGTTATGTTGAGCCAATAAATCCCATTTATTGTTTAAGTTGAGGTGAGTTGAACTTTCCTGTATACGCAACCCAAATATTTTTAATTTAGAAAATCCACATCTTTGACTAAAGGAAATAATGTGGGGCAGGATGGTACACACACACACACACACACACACAGAGAAAGAGACAGAAAGAGAGAGAGAGCACTTGGTCTCTGCATAATGCATTAGAATTCTTTGGGGAATACACACTGTATAAGACACACCCTTAACTTGGTAGTCTAATTGTAAAATAAAATCAATGCCTATGTTCAGTATTAGAAACTAATATGCAAATGGCATGCAGTGGTACAAAATGTAGTGCTCCCAGAGAGGGGGGAACGTCAATGAAAGAGGATGAGAGCCTTCATGGAGGAGGTGAGATTTAGGCAAGAACATGTGGGAGACAGCTGGATGAAGAAGAGAAAAATAAGGTGAGAAACGTGAGCCAAGAGACCCTGAGCTCTAAGGCACCTTTAAAGGATTGTGACCCTCAAAGCCCCAAGCTCCATCAGTTTGCTTTGTATACTATTCAGCATGGTTTCTGGTGATGCAATAATAATAAGCTGAAACTGACCCTTTACTAAGAAAACCAATATAAGCTCTCTCTGGGAGCTCGCCATCACTTTCCCATGTGCAAACGTCTAGGTGAAATTCAGCTGTCTAGGCTCTTCCCTTTCAGTTCCCTGCATAATTTCTGCCTCTGAGTTACAGGAAATTTCTTTCTGTAAAGCCATTTGGAGACAGATTGTAATATAATGCTCTTGAGCATTCCACTGTAACGATCGATAAAGGCAGCACTCCCTGCAGAAGTAATCAAACACAGGATGGAATCTAATATGCAGAGAGCTGATATTTTAACTAGACTCAAGAAACTCACTGACTCTTTGCTTGAAGCTGTGGCCCGGTTCATTTTCCTGCCTTTGTCTTATATTTTTATATACTTCTAAGGTCAAGCTTTTTGAAGTAGCTTATAGTTATTTTATTCTATTTTAGTTGTTCAAGGCTGCAACCAAGGTCAAATCTACATAAAAATAAGCATGTTGGCAACCAGCAAAGAGTCTGTTATTCTAGGAAGAAATAACATGGCAATCGTGACCCTGGGTCCCCCATGCGCCCTCCTCACACTCTCCTTTTGACTCTTTAAGGAAGAGGCTGAATGCTCATGGCTAGTATGTGCCAAGTAAACCAGAAGTGCTTTCTTGGAGAAGATAAGCTTTTCTAGTAAAAAGACATCCTGTCCATACTGAATCACCATGGAGTGGAGGATGGGAGATCGTGGGGGGACATCATTTTCTTTCTATTAACTGGATTAGGAACAAGATGAAAAACAGTGTCTCTCGTTCTTTCTCTTCTCACCATGACTGTGTTCGCCTTCCCTTTCTGGAACTGTTCTCTGTGGATATGTCCTACAATCATCAGATCAACATTCTGAGCTTGTGTTTAAAAACCACCTTTGGAGGATGCTTAATGCATCTTCAATAATAACGAGTCATAAACAACAACACCACCCTCTGCATAAGATTTAAAGAAAATCATTCTCACTACGATGGTTGTTTTTAATCTTTAGAAAATATGAAGGAATTTATATTATAGTAACTAAAGAAATAGGATCCTTCAAATATTCCTTAGCTCAAGGCAGCATTCAGAGCTTTGATAAAGGGATTTTGGTGTTATCTTTAAGTGAAAATTGGCATCACTACAATTTATTAAATAGATGTTACTCTTCCCACCTTCCCACCCATGGCGGCCCCCACCCCCTACATATTCATATAATTATAGAATTAGAAGAGGACAGTGACTTCAGAGCCCTGTATGACTGAACTGGGGTCAGAGATGTTCAAGGACGTAATGATAGTGCAAGCATTTATTCTCTTGGGAGTAGGATTATCAAGAAAGTGTCATTTGCCCCAGGCCGTTGAGAGGCCAGTACCTCTTCAAATGTATTAAAGACATTAAAGACCCATTATTACTACTCAGCAATAAAAAGGAATGAACTATTGACACTCAGTGCAACATTGATGAAGATCAGAATAATTATGCTCAATGAAAGTAGTCAGATTCCATTTATACAAATTTCCAGAAATTGTAAACTACTCCATAGCGATAGAAAGCAGATCAGTGATTGTCTGGGGTAGGGAGGAAATGCAAGTAGCGGCACAAGAAAACTTTTCAAGTTGAATCATACAATCATTATATTAATTGCCAACTAAAAAATTGGCACTTGCCATCTACCTCTACGAGAATTAAATCATGAGCTGCTGCAGCCGCTGACCTTCAACACCCCCTGAAAGGAGTTCAGGGTGGAGATCAAGAATGAGGCACTCTGTGCTCTGGGAAAAACTGGCAGAACAGGTCTTCAGATAATTAGATATTTTCAGGAGAAGATTTTATGAGCCCAATTCTTGCATCTCCTCTTATCTAGAAAAGCACTGAAATCATTAATGGTGACGTCTGCTCCTCGTGACTAGCAGCAAGTCTCTGCCAAAATGTGTGCTCAACTGCACGCATCCTCCTTCACCAAAATCACATACAGCACTGACCTTCCCCCTACCTCTTTGGAGCGGTTCCTCAGAGCTCTCTGAAATGCTGTCTCCCGGGCTATAGTCCTCATTTTGCCCCAAATAAAACTTAACTCACGACTCTCACGTTGTGCTTTTTTTTTTTTTCAGTCAACAAATTGTGGTGATGTTTTTACAGGTGTATTCATACCTCAAAATGTATCAAATTCTACACTTTAAATGGGTGCACTTTATTGTTTGGTACCTCAATAAAGCTGTTTTTGAAATGCAGTGATAGAACAAATAGACAACAGGGGATGGGGGAATGACGAGGAGAGAAAAAAAAGTGAGGGACTATTTCTCCTAGTGCAGCCCAGACACTTTTACTGGGGTGCAGTTCCTTCCAGTTTCAACCTAGTGTCTCAAAAATGAATTCTTGTCTTGATACTTTATATCTCTAGAAAAGAACCTTACCTAAACCACAGCAAATGGTTTACAAGATAACCACTTGTAACTAATTAATTTAGTTCAACATCTAAAGAAATCCTCTCTTACTGTTTGGATATATCTCATCACCTACACACTGTATATACATTAATAATATCTTTCTTCTGGATACTTAATGCTCCTTTTTTTTTAATATATATATAAATTTATTTATTTATTTATTTATGGCTGTGTTGGGTCTTCGTTGCTGTGCGCGGGCTTTTCATTGTCGTGGCTTCTCTTGTTGCGGAGCACAGGGTCTAGGCATGCAGGCTTCAGTAGTTGTGGCACGTGGGCTCAGCAGTTGTGGCTTGCGGGCTCTAGAGCGCAGGCTCAGTAGTTGTGGCGCAGGAGCTTAGTTGCTCCACAGCATGTGGGATCTTCCTGGTCCAGGGCTCGAACCCGTGTCCCCTGCATTGGCAGGCGGATTCTTAACCACTGCGCCACCAGGGAAGCCCGTGGATACTTAATACTCTTTATTGGTTGCCGTAAGAGTTTTGATGGGAAAAGTTTTACAACGTTCAGTCCTCAAATAATACATGTAATTGTGGGAAAATAAATGGGCACTTGGATGATTGACTCGGTTCCTCCAAAAAAAAAAATCTGTGGCAGGGAAGAAAAAGATAAACACAGATGGAAGATATGTAATAAGCAAATGCAATGAGACACCCTTGATGGGATCACTGTTGAATCAAATCAATTGTAAACAGACTTCTTTGTAACGACTGGGAGCTTTTAGGTATAGTGAGTGGGAAATGATATTAAAGAGCTTCATGAGCGGGAAAATGGCACGGCTGCACATGAAAATATCTACAGCGCTTAGAGCTGCGTACAGAAGTACCAGGGGGAGATATGACTGAGGTCTGGGATTTGCCTTAAAATTCTTTAGCTGAGAAAAGTGGGGAAGGCATGGAGCAACTGTGGCAAAACTCTTAATAATTGTTGAATCTGGGTGATGGCATTGGGGGGTTCAGTAAACTATTCTTTTTACTTTTGTATATATTTGAATTTTTCAAAATGAAACATTTTTCAAGACTTTGTTAAAGGACTTGTTACATTTAGAAAGAGGAGAGGGGCGTGAATTAAAGAGATGACCAAAGGAGAAAGGAAAGAATTGACCTGCGAGTGAGCAGAGGGGTTGAGGGAGTGGGAGTTGGGGTGGGTGGGCTGGTGGGTGGTGGGTGTGGAACTGCCTCAAATCTATTTCTAGAATAGAAATACAGCCTGCCTGAGTGACATTGGAGAAACTGGAGAAACTGCTTGACCTCCCAGGTGTGTGTGAGGAGTAATGGCCTTGTCTGCAGCCCCAGTGGATGCACTGAGTTATTCAAGGGCCTCATATTCTCCCAACTGCCCTTCTGAGCTATGATGGTTCTGCCCTCTCCAAACTGCTCCTGGATCAGATGACAGGACGTTCTGCTCCTGTCCCCAGTGCCGTTGATTTTCCAGGAGCCACTTAATCTCAGAAACACTACCATTTTCTCTGATGCATTTGAAGTTGGAAATCCATCTCTCTGTCTTGGGGCTCTTTATCCCTTGTGGTCCCCCTCCCAATGGCACCACAGACAAGGACCAGGCGACAAGAAAAAGTGAGATGACCCCAAACAAGCTCTCCCTCTACGTTTACAGGGCAAACCATGACTTCTCAAGGCCCACAAATTATAGGGAGAGAAAGGGTGGAAAAATCCAAGAAAAAAAGAAAAAAACACCCAACCATACCACCCGTAAAAACATGCCAGATGGGAGGGGAAGATGCCTATAATTCTACTGGTTTTCAAATGTATTTATTTAGTTCAGTCATTTATGAAACAAAACCCAGAAATTCCAGGCATCTCTCCTAAACAAAAGAACCACTAATGTTTGTTTCTGGTCAGCATGTAAAACTTGGTTAGAACCCAAATGCTAGACATAGGTTCCTAAGGAAGGTCCCTTACAGCCAGGCCTCAGATATGGAGGGCCTGTCATGCACATTCTTATCTAGCTGTCAGAGTTCAGCCCAGAGTTACCAACAACTGGAAAAACATTCAAGAGATGCTCTTCCTACCTATGTCAAGGGGAAACTTCCTCCAGAACAGTCACCAAAAAAGAAGCAAAGGTAATTATTCAAACCACAGCACTGCTAAATTTTCTCACTGCCGCGAGCCCCCCAAAGAAATCTTGATTCAGACTATCTAGATTCTACAATGTTATCAGTCATCAACAGATTTCAACCTTCCTTGAAAGTGCTTCCAATTGTTTCAGTGGCTAAAACAACCTAAATCAACACTGGATATAGCAAAGAAAACAAACCACTTATAAACGTTCTCATACCTGCCAAAACTGGAAAGCTATAAATAGGGCAAACACTGTTCAAAAATATTTCTCAGGGAGAAAACAGGCGGAAAAGAGTGAATAATTTTCAAAGAAGGATTTTTTTTAAAGTTAGTTCATTTTGCAACTTGGAATTTCTGTGGCCATAAGGAAGGGAGGAAAACATAACTCAGCCATGGTAATATGTTTCCTACACCCATAGGATGTTAAAATGCTGTCAGCTTGATGGAAGCAATTACACTGCATATGATATTGATAGAGTGTTTCAGTCAGTGTGTCATTTCTCCTATAGCTTCTGAGAGAAAGCAATTTTTAAAATACCATTATTAGCCCTTTTGTACTTTTAAGAAAATAAGCTGTTTTCTTCCCAGAGAAAGCTTGGTTTGTCAAGGTCATTTAACTACTAAACCAGAATCAAGGTTCAAATAATACTGAATTGACCAACTCTCTCATTAATCATGCAGTCTGTTGTATTTGTTTTTCAAGCATTTAACTCTATTGTTAAGTGGTCACTATTGTAGTTCTAAGGAACAGAAATCTTCGGAGTTTAATAATTTTGAGTTAGAATCTTGCTTCTGCCATTACTAGCTGTGTAAGCCAGGGTAAGTTCTTAAACTCAGCCTGCCTTGGTTATTCCAGAAGTGTCCCATGTGGTTTGCTTCTTAGAACCTTGTGATTAGTTGATCTGGCTACTGATTCAATGATTGAAAATAAGTCTATTTAGGGAAAAAGTCTGAGGGGATAAAATTATGTCTTTTGTGTGCAGAATACTACCACACCACAAATTTTCTCTTCTGTAAATTGAAAATTAAATGAAATAGTGTATGAGAAGTGCTCAACATAATGTGTGGCAATACAAGTATTCAATAAATGATGTAGTCATTGTTAATAAATACCTTCTGATTAGAATTACAGATCCATCACTTCCTAGATTAAAAGGACTTCATTTATATGTACATATATGAATATAAAATGACAATAAATGCCATATACATGTAAATGACATCATTTTTCCAAGGGAAGATTTGATCCCAAAACGCTGGTGAAGCCAGGAACTTCATCTTCCTCCTCTACAGCCCGGCCTTGGCCACCCTGCTTCAAAATAGATGCTTTGTTCATTCTTTCACTAGTTTCCTCCCTTCTGTTTGGAATCTGAAATATTCTTTTTTTTGGTTTCTGACCCTATGAAGGAGAAGAGCTACCAGACCAACAGTATTCAGAACCTGGGATTAACTGCTGAGGTGGCCCTGCCTTTATATGCAAAACTGCAACCTTGCTGCAGACCCTGAAGGACTTGTCACTCTAGGAAATGTTTCTCAAGGTCAAAAAGAAAATCAACAGGACTGAAGACTGACTATGGACCCCAGCATGTAGAGCTGTTTCATTCCTTTTGAGGGGCATTTTTAGAGACATGCCATTGCTTAATTTATGTAAGAAATACATACTTTGTGTGGTCCCCCAATATGCATATGTACTACCCACGTGTCGGTTTTAATATTGTTTTTCATCCTTTCTTATCTCAAGGTCTATATGTCCTAGAAAAGCACGGTGGGAAGGCTTTGTTTCTACTAAGTGAGCTGCTCTTCCAGAGGAGATGGGTAAAAAGATGTGTTATCTGGGTCCTCAGAGAAGCAGATGCCAAGATGGGATTAAACATGCTAGGATTTAATAGGGGAAATTTCTGTGACAGACCACATGTAGGCAGCTGATGTGGCTGGGAGGGTCCATGCGAGACCGATTCCAAATAGAGAGGAGGAAAGAAGTGTGGGCGGATGCATCCTAGATGGCCCTGCAGGCTACAGAAGTTTATCCGGGTCGTCAGGGAGTCCAGGAGTGAAAGTCAGCTGGCAGAGGAGTCCTGAGTCACCCAGGAACAGGCCTGCCTTGGAATCACTGCTGTGTACAGTCACGGGCTAGGCCCAGCCTGAAGACAGTGTGACCTTAGTGCAAACAGGAGCTGGATCTCAGATCACAGCAGCTGGAGTCACTTTTGCTGCCTGTAGTTGGAGGTTTCTGAGACACATTCTCAAGGCTGCCCCAGGAGAAATGATCACTAACTGCTGCAGGATCTCTTACAGAGAACTCAGGCAGCTGGAGAAGGGAGAGAGGCTGCCTGCGGAGAATAGGGGCTGACCCCTTCCCCCCCAGGACACACACACACACACACACACACACTGTGAACACATATACAGTGTGGGAGACCTACATATTCTGAAAGGCACAAATACGCCTCTTTCTGCAAAATAGTTTGCATCAGAGAAAGTCCCCGCAGTTCTGTGGGCTTGGGGTGCTGGCATGGGGACCACTGTCATGTTGACCTGGTTACTTACAGCCAGCTCCGAAGCAGAGGGGACAGTGCGTCTTTCTTCTCGGCGGGAAACATGTCTTAGAGGGGGAGTTAGTTGAAGACATGAGGAGGAGAAAGAAGAAGGAAGAAAAGGAGAGAAGAGCAGAGAGAGAGCGTGAGAGAAAGCCGAGAGCTTCTGATTCCCATTCAGGCCTCCGTTCTGTGCTTTGCGTGAAACAGAGAAAAGGCCAGGAGAGCCCAGTGAGCTCAGTCAAATTCCCCCAGAGGGAGGTGACATTGGCAGCTGGGGGCAGGAAACCTTCTGCAGTGGGTCAAGTCAAGTCAACGAGATGGCTCTGGCGAGGGTGGTGGGGTCTCAGCAGAGCAGGGTCAGTGATGATCTGTCAGCACTGGCACCCACCCTCCACGGGAGGCACCGAGCCGAGTGGAGGACAGGCCTTCCACGGGGTAGAAACTGGATAAACTGAGAAGCCAGGCCGAGCTGGAGGGGAAGAGCCCAGAGCGGGAGCAACCATACCCAGGCAATGCCCTGCTAGTGGATGTTTGAGGAGAACCTTGCAATTCACTCAACAAACAGTTATGGACGACCTGCCCATCTTTATACCCGGTACAGGGGATGCAATTCATTGTGAGAAAAAACAGAGGTTGTCCTTGCCCACATGGGGCTACGTTTTATCTGGGGAGATAGTATTAATAAAATAACCTGCAAATAAGTGTCAGATTGTGACTATGGTAAGTGCTCTGAAGGGGGATACACACTGGTGCCGTGAAAAGATATAACGGGGAGACTTGGTTTATTCCAGAAAGTCAGAAAAGGTCCCTTGAGGAAGTGACTGTCAGCTGAGATCTGAAGTGTCAGACAGCCTTAAACTTGCACACAGGAGAGGGCAGAGTGCTGCAAGCAGAGAAGGCACGTACGCCCCAGCCCTGCGGTGGGAGCAGAAATGGTGCGTGGGACACTGGAATAGAGACAGAGGCCGGCGGAGCCTCCAGACAAGATGCTGGAGGTGCAGCAGGGGCAAGATTAAGGTCTAGTGGGCCATTTTAGTGTCTTCATTTTTGTCCCAGGAGCAGGCCGAGGCTATGGAAAGGCTTCAAAGTGGAGAAGGGATATGATGAGATTGGCATTCTGAGGAAAAAATAAATCATTCTAGCTGCAGTGTGGAGCTGAATTGGAGAAGGTGAGAGAGAATGCAGGCAGGACAGTTAGTGCAAGAGAGGCTGGTGGACCTGAGCAGGATGGAAGTGAAGGGGATTCAAGGGATGATTAGGGGACAAAATCGAAATGAGTTGGCAATGACTTAGACATGGGCTGAGAGGGCAGGAGTGCTGCTGAGGTTTCTGGCTCGTACATCTGGCTGGTGGGGATGCCTTCACTGAGAGGGGGAACACAGCAGAAGGACCAGGCTTGGGATGGAGGTGGGAAATGTTCCTTTGAGACATCCAGGAAGAAACATCAAGTAGGCAATTGCATTCATGGCTCTAGTTTCTGACAGTCAGGGTGGGAAGGTAGCTTCTGTTGCATTCTGTTGCACTCTCCTTAGGATGGATGTATGGGGGAGAAGGGATACACTGGCAAAGAGAGTCAGTGGGCCTGGGCATGTGGGTGTTTGCACCTCCATGCCTCTCTCTCCAGGGCAATTGAGCCGCTGTCTATCCTGGGTGCTTGAGTTAGGCTGCTCAAGAATTTCTGACACTGAATAAACAGGGCTTGAAAGAACCCGGTTAGCAAAGGATCAGAGGAGACCTAGGAGGGGGCTCTTGAGACCTTGACAGAAGGAAGTTCTGGGGCCTCATATTTGTCCTTCATACCCCTAATGTGAGCTACTCATAGTCTAACAGCACTGTTGACCTTTGCTGTGATTAGGTTTCCTGGGAAGCTAGAGAAGCACAGCATGTTCCTATGCGTGGACACAGTGTTACCTTTGGCTTGGCCTGAGGCCACCCCAGGTGCAGAACAGTGCAGGTGGCGCTCCTACCACTTGGAGGACAGAAGCGGGGACACAGCCTGGTCCTCCTGCTTCCCTCCCCCAGAGTGTGGGGTACAGATGCTCCACGAGGAGAAACAGGGAACTGGTTTCCCCATGAAGTTGTACAAATGAGTATCAACAGGTCCAACAAGGGTTCCAGGAAGTCGGGTACGGGCACCCATGCATGGCTTGAGAGCCCGGGGGGCAACTGGACCCCCTTCTCCCATAGAACACCCCTGGGTGTTACTCTCAGAAAGGGAATAATGGGTGGCTGAACCCTGGGTCTGTCTGATAGGTCTGTTTTTATACTTCCTCAGATGTTGAAAGTCTTTCCACCTGGGGACGGGGACAGACTTAATCCCCTGAATTTGGGAGAAGGAATTAAGGATGGTGTCTCACTTCCTACTTCTCCTCTTTTAGGGTCTATCTGCGTGAAACATGTATTTTCATCTGTTCGAGAGTTTAGCAGTAAACACCCTGCCCCTGTGGGCAAGACTTGCAGTTTTCTCTCCTCGCCTCTGATGGGGTGGGTAAGTTGTATTCTGCAGCATCCTCCTAGGAAACCCGTCTGGCTTTCCTATTAAACTCTGCTTTCTAATTTCAGCTTTAGCAATACTAAATGTGACTTTAAAAACATCTCCATCTGCCCACTTTTCATGTCTATGTTGAGCAAAAAACAGGACTGTCACTGCTGGGCCTTTTAAAACTCCAACATATACAGAACATTATGGAGAACATCAACCCTAGGGGAGCTTTCTACAGCTTAAAAGTGAAGCATCCCTCCAGGTGAGAGAATTCACCCCATTGAGAGAATTGCGCTTAACCTGACAACTGCTATATCGAATATGATCTGGTACAAGCATATAATGGATACTTTTTTCCATCAATAAGTGTGAAGTGGTCATATAACTATTATAATGCAGGGAAAACTGAAGCAAACTCTTTTCGCGTCTTTCCTGCACTCACAGACTGGCCAGGCAGAATACTTTTCCATTTGCTCCTCCAGATCCATTTCCACCCTTCTCCACTCTGCCATGCGCCCCAGGAGGCTGGCCGGGAAGAACAGCACCAATGGGCTCCTGTTGGGTTCAGCCAATAAAAGGCACCGGAAGGAGGAGAGAGGTTGACAGAGAGGTCAGGGTATTTTTGACCTCAGTCTCTGCTGTTGTGGTCCTGTTCTTCTCCTGAGGGTCAAACTCCTATCAGACGGCTCCCCTCCCACATTACAGCTCTGACTAAATTCCAGTAACTCCACCTTCTCTTTGGCCCCTTCAAGCTTCAGGGCAGTAATGGCCACTCCCCATCATCAGCCCCCTTGGCGCTTCACTTCTGACTCCATACCCCTGGCCATGCCTCTACAAATAGTCCCCTTTTTAATACTCTTGGATTACCACCTTGAATACACTGTTTTCTGTTGAGACCCGAGCGCTACACTACGTTACCAAGAGTGGATCAAAAGACATCTGAATTTCAGTCCAGATTCTTTGCCGTGTTCACACATTCGCTGCCGTGTACGCAACCAGTTACCATCTAGGGAGATGTCTCCTTGGGACACTCTGCCCCTCGCATGCCTATCTCCCCACACAGACACAGTTCCCAAGCTGTCTCCAGTCAGGCCACAGGCAGGGAGAGCATTTCAGCATTGTGAGTATCTGCATTAGAAACACCTGAAGCTCCATGTGACTTAGAACCTTTGCCACTCTAGAAAGCCTCAAATCTGCCCCACTCCATTAAATTTAGAGATGGAAAAAAATTATTAATGTGCTTATAAATTTCACAATGCCTTATTTGATTAGAAACTCTTTTACTCTTTGCTGTGTCCAAAACTAAATAAATTATTGGGATCACATATGGTATTCATTAGTCTTAGTCTATGGGACACCCAATTTGCTTTCATAGTATCTGGTGAATACCCTAGAGTTAGGCAGGGGCAAAAACTTAAGGACGATTTTCTTTATTGGACATTTTCCTGCTGGTCCCCAAAGTAGAGGAGTTTGGCTTTACTGATTCTGGATAACAGAGAATAATGCACTTAACTAACATTTATCCAGCATATATTGTGAGGTAGATGCTATACTAGGCATTTTACATGTAAAAGCTCCCAATATCCACAACAATGGTGCAAAAAGTTATTATCACTTCATTTTACAAATGAAGAAACTGAAGCCCAGAGAGGGGAAATGATTTTCCTAACGAGAAAGAGCTAGTATCGATCAGGATTTGGACATGGGTTAAAAACTTCTAAAACACTTATTTCATCTGCCATTTTGGTCCCTTGTTTCTGGGCAAACATACAGTTTGAACTTTGTCATTAACCAGCTTTGTGATGTTGGACGATTCTCTTTACCTCTCTGGGCTTCAGTTTCCTTATCTGTGAAATGAAGAGGCAGAGCTAAAGAAACTTAAGCTCCAAAGTTACTGGATACTAATGTGTATGTAAACGTATTACCCCATAATGGGTTGTTTCAGTCAGGATTCAGCAGTCACTCTAGTTATTTAAATAGAAAGAAATTTAATACAGAAACTTAGGTGCTTACAAAGGCAATTGGAAGGAAGAGAGGAGCAGGAACTGGGGTGATCTGCCAGGAATGATGCCCAGAACAATCCTGCTGAGATGTGGGACCCCTGGGCTAGAGGCAGGTGATAAAGCAAAACGATTATGGGCTTGACATCAAAGAGCCCTTGGTAACACCTCCAGCTTTCCCACTTATGAGTGTGGCAATGTAGATAGCCTTTCTGAGCCCTATAAAATCAGATAACAAATGTGAAAATATCTAGCACACAGTAGGTAGTCAATTAAGTTGTGCCCTTGTGCCCTCTTCCCTCCTCCTGAGGTAGAAATATGCTTATCTGGAAGTAGAAATATGCTTATCTGGAAATAGAAAGAAACATGTGCAAGCTGGAACAATGGGCAATAATGATAAAGAGGTAAGATGGGGCCAGAGAATAGGTTTTCCTAAAAAAAAAAAAAAAAAAAAAAAAAGATAGGTAAACAAGCTTGAATTATATAGGCAATAGGGGCTGATGGCAGTTTTTAGATAGAAAAAATGATATGAGAAATTTGGTGCTTTGGCAAGATAAATATGACAGCCATATTCAAGAAGTAAGTTGTTCTCTCAATGGTTAATAAGAGATGCATTCCTTTGTCAGTCTCTTTAAAAGAATGTTCCTTCCAATTTCATGGAAAATGCCCCTTGGGAAGCCACAGCGTAGACTATAATCCTTGTTTAGTAGGAAATATTTAATTGAAACAATGCCTCTCTTTGTTAAGCATAGAAGAATATTGTATTCTTCCAATAGGTGTGGTACTGTGGGCCTGGGACATAGGCTCCCTGAGTCCTAGACAGAGGGCTGAGAAATAGAGTGGTCATGGTAAGAAGACCTAACTCCAGTAAGATAGTGTCCCTCAAAAGGTACACAACTGGGAAGCCATGGAACGAGAAGTTACATCAACCAGGAAAGCTAAAGTATACCCCATCCCACAACTACGTGGGAATCACACAGATGAGAAAACAGCAGATATCCTCCAATCTGCCCAGGCATGAGTTTTCAACCTCTTAGTAACATGGCATCTGTAAAATCACTTAGGATCTCAAATGATTACAACTTGAGTGACCTTAGACATAGAAAAATGTTTGTAGTTCCTTCCAATGTCAAGAAATTTTAGAACTAAAATCTACCTTGCAGTGTATCTAGTAGTTGCTTAAATACACATCTGGTAGATGCTTAATAAATTTGGAGTGAACAAATTATCTACCAAAAATCTCTCATGATTTTTTTCAGTTCTATTGAGATATAATTGGCATACAACATTGTATTAGTCCAAGGTGTACAACATAATGATTTGATACATGTATGTATTGCTAAATGATCACCACAATAGGTTTAGTTAACATCAATCACCTCAAAAAATTGCATTTTTTTTCTTGTGATGAGAACTTTAAAGGTCTACTTTCTTAGCAACTTTCAAATGTGTGATAGAGTATTGTTAACTCTAGTCATCATGTTGTGCATTACTTCCCCAGGACTTATTTATCTTATAACTGGAAGTTTGTACCTTTTGACCACTTTTACCACCCCACTCCCCGCCCCATTCCCTGCCTCTGGCAACCACCAATCTGTTCTCTATTTCTGTGAGTTTGGTTTTTATAGATTTCACATGTAAATGAAGTCATATAGTATTTGTCATTCTCTGCCTGACCTACTTCATTAGCATAATGTCCTCAAGGTCCATCCATGTTATTGTAAATGGCAGGATTTCCTCCCTTTTTATGGCTGAATAATATTTATACTACATTTTCCTTATCCATTCATCCGTTGATGGACACTTAGGTTGTCTCCATGTCTTGGCTCTTATAAGTAATACTGCAACAAACATGGGGATGCATGGCTTCAAGCTAGTGATTTCATTTCCTTGGGATATATACCCAGAAGTGGAATTGCTGGATTCTATGGAAGTTCTATTTTTAATGTTTTGAGGAATCTCCACTGTTTTCCATATTGGCTGCACCAATTGACATTCATACCAACAGTGCACAGGGGTTCGTTTTTCTCCACATCCTCACCAGCACTTGTTAACTCTTGTCTTTTTGGTAAGAGCCATTTAACAGGGGTAAGGTGATATCTCATTGCGTTGATTTGCATTTCCCTGGTGATTAGTGATGTTGAGCACCTTTTCATGTACCTGTTGGCCATTTGTATGTCTTCTTTGGGAAAATGTCTATTTAGTTCCTCTGCCCATTTTTACTCAGATTAGTTTTTTTTTTTTTTTTGCTATTGAGTTGTGTATGTTCTTTATATATTTTGGATATTAAACCTCTATCAGACATGTGATTTGCAAATTTCCCCATTTCGTAGGTGCTTTTTCATTTTGTTGTTTCTTTTGTTATGCAGAGGCTTTTTAGTTTGGTATACTTCCATTTGTTTATTCTTGCTTTTGTTGCTTTTGCTTTTGGTGTTAAATCCATAAAAACATTGCCAAGACTGATGTCAAGGAGCTTACCACCTATGTTTTCTTCTATGAGCTTTATGATTCAAAGTCTTACATTCAAATCTTAATCCAGTTTGAGTTTAATCCAGATTTTTGTGTACAGTGTAGGATTGGGGTCCAGTTTCATTCTTTGAATACAGCTGTCCAGTTTTCCCAGCACCATTTATTGATGAGACTATCATTTCCTCATTGTATATTCTTGGCTCCTTTGTTGTAAATTAATTGACCATATAGGCATGGGTTTGTTTCTGGGCTCTCTATTATATTCCATTGATTTATGTGTCTGTTTTTATGCCAATACTATACTGTTTTGATTACTATATATTTGTAATATAGTTTGAAATCAGGAAGCATGATGCTTCCAGCTTTGTTCTTCTTTCTCAAGATTGCTTTGGCTATTTAGGGTTTTTTGTGGTTCCTTACAAATTCTAGGATTATTTTTTCTATTTTTGTGAAAAATGCCATTGAAATTTTTGATAGGGATTGCATTGAATCTGTAGATCACTTTAGGTAGTAAAACATTTTAACAATGTTAATTCTCCCAGTCCATGAGCACATAGTATCTTTCTATTTATTTGTATCATCTTCAAGTTCTTTCATCAGTTTCTTATAGTTTTTAGTGTACAGATATTTTACCTCCTTGGTCAAATTTATTCGTAGGAGTTTTATTATTTTTGCTGCAATTGTAAATGAGATTTTAAAAAAAATTTGTCTTTCTGATAGTTTGTATTAGTGTATAGAAATGCAACTGATTTTTGTATATTAATTTTGTATCCTGCAACTTCACTGAATTTGTTCATTAGTTCTCACAGTTTTTTGGTAGTCTTTAGGGTTTTCTATATATAATATCATGTAATCTGTAAATAGAGACAGTTTTACTGCTTCTTTTCCAATTTATTTATTTCCAATAAATTCCCTTTCTTTCTTTTTCTTGCTTAATTGCTCTGGTTAGGACTTCCAGTACTATGTTGAATAAAAGTGGTGAGAGTGAGTATCTTTGTCTTATTCCTTATCTTAGAGGAAATGCTTTCAACTTTTCACCATTGAGTATGATATTAGCTGTGCACTTGTTACATATGGCCTTATTATGTTGAGGTATGTTCCTTCTTTGCCCATTTTGTTGAGTGTTGTTATCATGAATGGATGTTGAATTTTGTCAAATGCTTATTCTGCATCTATTGAGATGATCATATGATTTTTATCCTTCATTTTGTTGATGTTATATATCACATTGATTGACTTGCGTGTGTTGAACCATGCTTGCATCCCTCAAAAAGTCCCATTGGATCATCGTGTATAATCTTTGTAATGAATTGTTGAATTCAGTTTGCTAATATTTTGTTGAGAATTTTTGTATTATATTCATCAGGGATACTGGACTATAATCTTTTTTTTTCTTGTAGTGTCCTTGTCTAGTTTTGGTGTCACAGTAATGCTGGCTCCATAAAATAAGTTTGGGAGTATTCCCTTCTCTTCCATTTTTTTGGAATAGTTTGAGAAGGACCAGTATTAATTCTTCTTTAAATGTTTGGTAGAATTAACCAGTGAAGCCATGTGGTCCTGAACTTTTGTTTGTTGAGAGATTTTTGATTACTGATTCATTCGCCTTACTAGTAATTTGTCTGTTCAGATTTTCTATTTCTTCATGTTTGTAGGTTATGTTTCCAGAAATTTATACCATGTTGTCCAATAGAAGAAGAAAGAGAACAAAAGAATTACAAAACAGCCAGAAAATAATTAACAAAATGGCAATAGTAAGTCCATACCTATCAATAATTACTTTAAGTGTAAAGGTACTAAATTCTCCAATCAAAAGACATAGAAAGATCAAATGGATAAAAAAACAAGACTCAACTATATGCTGTCTACAAAAGAACCACTTCAGCTTTAAGGACACACACCGACTCAAAGTAAAGAAATGGAAAAAGACATTCCACGCAAATGAAACCAAAAGAAAGCTAAAGTAGCTATACTTATATCAGACAAAATAGACTTTAAGACAAAGAGTATAATAAGAGACAAATAAGAGTCATTATATAATGATAAAGGGATCAATCCAACAAGAGGCTATAACATTTATATATATTTTTGCACCCAACATAGGAGCACCTAAATATATAAAGCAAATATTTGACACACCTGAAGGGAGAAATATACAGCAATACAATAATGTAAGAGAATTTAATACCCCACTTTCAACAATGGGTAGATTATCCAGAGAGAAAATCAATAAAGAAACACTGAACTTAAGATACATGTCAGATCAGATAAACTTAACAGACATTTATAGAACATCCCATTCAAAAGCAACAGAATATACATTTTTCTCAAGTACACACAGAACATTCTCCAGGATAAATTATATGTTTAGCCAAAATAGAAGTCTTTAACTTAACTTTACATCTCAAGGAACTAGAAAAAGAAGAACAACTAAGAACAAACAAACTAAGCCCAAAGTTAGTAGAAAGAAGGAAATAACAAAGACCACAGCAGAAATAAATAAATAGACTAAAAATACAATAGAAAAGATCAATGAAACTAAGAGTTGGTTTTTTGAAAAGATAAACAAGATAGATAAGCCTTTAGCTAGACTCACCAAGAAAAAAAGAGAGAAGACTCAAGTAAATAAAATTAGAAATGAAAGAGGAGACTACAGCTCATACCACAGAAATACAAAGGATTATAAGAGACTATTATGACCAATTATATGTCAATAAAAGTCTTCATTTTTAAAATGAAGTAGCCAAAAATTGAAGTGTTAAGTAATTAGACCAAGGTCACCAACTAGATAGGGGTAGAGCCAGGTCTAAAACTCAAGTCTCCTGACTTTCAATTGAACGTTTTATCTTACTCCATATTGCCTTTGGCTCTTGAGTCTGAGGGAATTGGGTGTACATACATCATGGTATTGCATATGAGAAATGTTTAGGATCAAAATCAGATAATTATAGCCATCTTCCTGGGCCTCTGTTAGGTTCTTGTGACCCACAGGTCTCCATGGTGACATCCAGGAGTAGAAGCACCACTTCTACAATGCACTCAAGAGAGTCATACCAAGAACATGGCTTGCAGAGCCAAGCCAAAGGACAAGTTATGGGGTAGGGGCTGGCTCAGTATGCATGGATTTCTCCTGAACCCATAATTTTTACTGAAAGTACTAAACATCTCCTCTGGCTTCCTCTGGTGTCAAAACATGAACACTACAGAGGCAAAGTGGGGTCTTGAAATACTACTAACAAATCTGACACATATACAAGGGACCAAGAAAGTAAGAAAGAAAGAAATGAAGAGATAAAAGAGGAGAGAGAGAAAAAGAGAGAGAGAGGAAGAGAGACAGAGAGAAAGGGAGAGAGACAGAGAGACAGAGAGGGAAAGTGAGAGAGCAGAATAAGAGCTAGGAGAGGGAGACAGTAAATAGATGCATATGCCAATGAAGCCATTTTTTCCTGGGCCACACCCTCCATCAGAAATCTGAAAGCTGGGCTCTTTTTCAGGATCTCTGAAGCTGTTTTGAGTTTCTTTCCATAGTTTCTAGGAGACTGTTTTTTACCAGGCTCCCTGTGGGGAAATGGTTATTCTCTCAGCTCAGTGAGGGCTATTGACAAAGACTAGTTCTTCCTTGGAGGTAAAGAGTGACTTCTGTGAGGCTGAGGGAGAAAGTCTAACATCTCTAAGAGTTAAGACCCCCCCAGCTTAACAAGTTGTCACAGCCGCCACTCCTGCCAGGGGGAGCATCTTGCCAGTTGCCTCAGTAACAGCAGATGCTTCACAGTGCGGCCCTTGGCGACAGTAGCAAGGAGCACTGACTCTGCTCACAAACAACAGAAGCTCCTATGATGAACCATGGAGATAACTGTCGGCATTTACTTATGTCAGTGCCTTTTTTAAGCCTCAGCATCTCTCAACTCATCTAGCAGTTTCTGTGCTTCTCAACAGGAGAAACACTGCATACAACTCTCTCAGCCCCACCTCTAGAGGCCAACTCCCAGCAAGTTCCTGGTACCCTTTGGCCAACAATTTCACATTTTCATATATACCTTAGAAAAAAGTCTCATATATGTTCACAAGGAGACCTGCAAAGTGATTCACTAAAGCATTCTTTGTGATGGAAAAATCTTGGAAACTACTTAAACATTCATCCACAGGATATGAGATAAATACACGTTGCTGCATTCGTAGAGTTTACATTAAATACAAAATGGAGCCAAATGTAGCAACCAGGATGAATTTCAGAAATATAATAATGAGGAAGAAAAACTATATACAGAAGGATACTTTTTATATAAAGTTTGAAAGTATGTACAATTATGCTTTTTACTATACATGGAGGGAGTGCGAAGGAACATGAAGACAGTTAGAAAAAAATCATGGCAATATTTGGGGAAAGAGCGTTCAAAGTAGAGAAAAGAGCAAGGGCCTAAGGCCTGAGGTGAAAACATATTTGATGAGTTTCAGTAAGAGCAAGCAGGTGGGTGTGGCTGGAGCAGAACATGTCGGGGAAGGAAGAGTATAGGAAATAAGGCCAGAGAGGTAGCCAATTGTCAGAACATGAACGACGGCCTTGCAGTTGCCATTGGAAAGTTTTGGCCCAGAAGCCTGTGGTATGAGGCCTAAAATTAAGGCCCAATATTATGTCCTGCACTGACATGGGTAGGGGGGTAGTAAGAAGGCCTCCAATGGCACACCCAGAAGGGCTGCCCCCCATTCTGCTTCTGCAGGAAAGATCCCGTTGCCAAACACCCGTCTTAACAACTGGACCAGTTAGGGTTCCCGCTTACCCCTGAATTATTCAAACAACCAATCACATCCTCCTGTGGGAACCAGTGGGCACCATTCCCTCTTAATACTACAAAGCCTCCCTGTTAGCACTCCTGGTGGTTCACTCTGTTCCTGAGTGCAACTCCCATGCGGCCATGTGTGGTGCCCAGTGGACTCCTCCCCTAGACTGTGAGTGTATGTGAATGTGCTGTCGTCAGTCTCATCTGTCCAGTGCCCAGGAAATGGCTACAATGGGCTGTGTTTGATCCCAGACACAGAATCTCCCCCTCACCGATGGGGTGAATAGGGAACAATGGTAACAGAGTCACATGATTTGACTTATGCTTTAAATGGATACTGGCTTCTGTTGAGAATGAGCTACAAGGAGGTGAAAACAAAAACATGACTACCAGATACGGGGTGGGGGCCTGATCCAGACATGACCATCAACTCACATAGAGGACAGTGGAAGAGGCGGTGGGGAGATGGGCCTGGATTTGAGGTCAAATGTGGGTGTGAAAGAAAACATCAGTGCTTTTGTTCTGATAACTGGTTGCCATTTTTTCATGCTGGAAAACTGGGAGAAGGGCTGTTGTACAGTGAATCTCCCTGTCTTATACAAGTTGTCACACAAATCAGAAAAAAAGGGAAAGAGTCTAACTCATTTGGTTTTAATACCATATCCAGGGCAAGAAGACAAAATTGTCTATAGATACAGTTTCACTTATGAACATGCACATGAAAATCCTAATTAAAATATCAGCTATTAGAATTCAATGATGAATTTAAACATAAAGCATGAACAAATAGGGCCCATTTAAGAAAAATGGTTTAAGAAATGAAAATATAAAACTATTAAAATAATTCATCACATTAATGGACTGAAGGAGCAAAATTACGTAAGTATCTCAACAAAAGCAGAAAAAGCACTGGATAAAATTCAATATCTATGTTTTTTTAATAAACTCTTAGAAAACTAGGAATAGAGGGAAGCTTCTTTAACCTGATAAAGGTTTTCTACCAACCATTTACTGCAATCATCAAGTTTAATTAAAAGTTTAGCTGCAATTTCCTTAAGGTCAAGAACAAGACATGAATGACTTGGTATCATTGCCACTCTTTAACAGAGTACAGGAAGTCCTGGTCACTGCATTAAGACCATGAAGGAAGGAGACCAAATTGTTATTATTTCCAGTTAAAATATCATGATCAAATGCACAGAAGACCTAAGAAATCAGTAAACTGCTAAATTAAAAGAGAGTTCAGCAAGTTTGTTAGGTATAAAAACAATGTGTAAAATTTAATAGTGTTCCTATGAATAGGCAATAACCCAATAGGCAATATAATAGAATGTAAGATACTATTAATGGTAGCAACAAAAACTATAAAGTATGTAGATATCAACCAAAGAAAGAACATCTTTATAGAGAATAAATTTTAAACTATTAAAGCACAAATCAGAAAACCTAAACAAATGAAACATTAAGCAACATATAGATTAACACCTTGCTCTGACATCATAGAATTAAGTTTTCCTTGATTAGTTTCTAAATTCAACACAATTACAATCAAAATCCCAGAGTGAAATTTTTAACATGAAAAACAAATTCCAAAATTTATGTAGAAAAATAAGAATTTTCAAAGAGTTAAGGCAAAATCAAAAAAGAAGACATATCAGATATCGGAACACATTACAAACGAAGGAAACCTTTATTGATAAAGCTAACAGAAGCAGCAGACTGGGAGAAAATAATGACAACAGCTAAAACCCACAAATAATTAAATTTTGAAATACGTGAAGAAACTTTTGTAATTCAGTTAATATTGAAAATGAAGTTCACAACAGAGAGTGTGGGAGGATAAGCCACCCTACCAGATAATATGACAACTTATAAGCCATAAATATAAAAGCCAGCAAAGTTGGACACATAGTAAGAAAAAAAATGGGCAAAAGTATAGAGAGGTAAATCACACAAGGAAAAGCCAAATGGCTAATAATTAGTGAAGAAGGTTCTACCTCCCTAGTTATCAGATGAATGTAAATTAAAGCCACTTAATAATAGAGATTAGGAAAAATTAGAAAGCCAGATAATAAAAGTGCTGGTGAGGATACGGGGACACAGTAATCCTCATACACCACTGGAGGAAGTGCAGAGCAATGCAGTCTTTCTAGAAAGCAACCTAGCAATGCTTAGTGAAATTAAGAATGCATACATACAACAAACTAGCAACTCTTAGTGAAATTAAGAATGCATACATACAACAACCGTAAAACCCTACTCCTGAGTTTATATTGCAAAGGAACTCTCCTCTAAGTGGGTACAAAGCTGTATCAAAGGATATTCGTGCCAGGTTGTTGGTGGTAGCAAGGATTTGGGGACGACCTAAATGTCCATTGATAAGGGAAATTGATAAAGGCAATGTGTAATACGATATGATGGAATGCTAGGTGACTATCAGACATAAGGAACAAGATTTACATGTAGCAACATGGATGGACCTCAAAACAAAGCGTTCAGTAAAAAAAAGAATAAAAAGGATGAGATTCAATACTTGTTGGCATTTATGTAAATCAAAAACACTGACACAAAATGACATTATTTTTCAAGGATATACATGTCTAAAGAAACACAGGGAAAATGAATTGCAAAAACATAGATTAAGTACATTACAGTGAGTGCACATAGGAGGAAGGGGGTGATATGGAGGATGAAGGGGGAAAAGTACAAAAGTAATAACAGGGGCCTTATATGCACTGCTGTTGATAATGGGTCATGAAGAAAAGAGGTTTAATAACTCAATTCTCTGGGTAAAGAAGATGTGGTATATATGTGTGTGTTTGTGTGTGTGTGTGTGTGTGTATATATATATATATATATATATATATATATATATATATATATACACACACACACACAATAGAATACTACTCAGCCATAAAAAAGAATGAAATAGGGCTTCCCTGGTGGCGCAGTGGTTGAGAGTCTGCCTGCCAATGCAGGGGACACGGGTTCGAGCCCTGGTCTGGGAAGATCCCACATGCCGCGGAGCAGCTGGGCCCGTGAACCACAATTATTGAGCCTGCGTGTCTGGAGCCTGTGCTCCACAACAAGAGAGGCCGTGATAGTGAGAGGCCCGCGCACTGCGATGAAGAGTGGCCCCTGCTTGCCGCAACTAGAGAAAGCCCTCGCACAGAAACGAAGACCCAACACAGCCATAAATAAATAAATAAACAAATCCTTAAAAAAAAAAAAAGAAAAGAATGAAATAATGCCATGCGCAGCAACATGGATGGACCTAGACATTTTCATACTCAGTGAAGTAAAGGGAGTTGGGGAGGGATAAATTAGGAGTTTGGAATTAGCAGATACAAACTATTGTATATAAAATAGATAAACAACAAGGTCCTACTTGGGAACTATATTCGATATCCTGTAATAAACCATAATGGAAAAGAAATATAAAAACAAACAAAAATAAATCAATTCTCCTCACCTGAGACTTATGAAAGGCAAAGAAATGAAAAGAAATAAAAGGAGTGTTGAAAAACGCTCTAGCTGATCTTTGTCTCTTGGTGTTCTGAACCATCTGTCTCACTTCCTCAGAAATGAATTAACCCATTAGCTAGGACCCAGTCAAAGAAGAGGTGTCTTCCCTTGGACAGTCTCTTCGCCCTTTAAGCCTCAGTTTCTTTACTTGTAAGAGTACCCATCTGCCAGTTTTGATGGGTGAATTAAAAGAGCTGACCCACGCACATCTCTGCACAGTGCCTAGTTCAGGGTAAGTGCTGAGCACCCAGTGGCCACCACGATTTGGACATACAGACTCAGAACTTGACAAAACCTGATAGGTGAGTGAGTCAATTCTTATTTCATGAACATGGGACTACACAACCAGAGGAATTATGTGACTTTCCCAGGGTCCGGAGATAAGAGGGAGAACAGAAATGAGAAGGCAGCTCAAATCATTCTTCATCCAGTTGTGTCCACTACCACTCACTGCCTCCTCAGGCTTCCTTGAGAAGATCTATACAAACTAATTTTTCTGGGATGAAGAGCAACTTTTATTCATGGCATATTTACTTTTTTTAACATCTTCTTTGACGTATAACTGCTTTACAATGGTGTGTTAGTTTCTGCTGTATAACAAAGTGAATCAGCTATACATATACATATATCCCCATATCCCCTCCCTTTTGTGTCTCCCTCCCACCCTCCCAATCCCACCCCTCTAGGTTGTCCCAAAGCTCCAAGCTGATTTCCCTGTGCTATGCAGCTGCTTCCCACTAGCTATCTGTTTTACATTTGGTAGTGTATATATGTCCATGCCTCTCTCTCACTTCGTCTCAGCTTACCCTTCCCCCTCCCCATGTCCTCAAGTCCATTCTCTACGTCTGCATCTTTATTCCTGTCCTGCCCCTAGGTTCTTCAGAACCATTTTTTTTTCTTAGATTCCATATATATGTGTTAGCGTACGGTATTTGTTTTTCTCTTTCTGATTTACTTCACTTTGTATGACAGTCTCTAGGTCCATCCACCTCACTACAAATAACTCAATTTCGTTTCTATTTATGGCTGAGTAATATTCCATTGTATATATGTGCCACCTCTTCTTTATCCATTCATCTGTCGATGGACACTTAGGTTGCTTCCATGTCCTGGCTATTGTAAATAGAGCTGCAATGAACATTGTGGTACATGACTCTTTTTGAATTATGGTTTTCTCAGGGTATATGCCCAGTAGTGGGATTGCTGGGTCATATGGTAGTTCTATTTTCAGTTTTTAAAGGACCCTCCATACATGGCATGTTTAAATCCATGTGGCTGTCAATATTTCTGGCCAATGGAGCACTGTGAAAGGAATGAAAAATACAGATAATAGAAAAGGTCATTTATCCACATTGACTCTTTTTAAAAGATATACAGTAATGCAATTTCCAAATCATGCCAATGATTGTCCAAAAGTAGAAGGAAAAGTGCCTACAGAGTTAGGAAGAGGAAATTACAAAGCAGGGTTTTAGGTATCAGCGTGTACTAAGCCAGGTAAGCAGACTGTGGATGGTACCTCGAGGGCCATCATTTTGAGACCCTGCAAAGTAGATGAGGAAGGGAAATTTAAAACCAGGGCTCTCCACCCATCCTCCAGAAGAATGCTTTAATTTCTTTGTCTCTAATATCAAATGTGGAGGGTAGCAAGCTGCTGCCAACAGCTGGAAGCCTGCCATTCTGATGGAATGCTGCTATCCCTGTGAAGGCATCAATGTCATGAACAATTCTGAACACATGAGAAGAGCCACCAAGGCCATACAAAAATCTGGAGGCCCAGCCAGGATTAGAACACCAGCCTCAGCCATAATGTTAAATACAGTGAGAGTGTGTATGGAGGTGAGAGTCAAAACAGGATGGTTTCCAAGAACCCAATGCTTGAAAGCCCAAAGACAGAATCTTGAGGACGCCCTGGTGTAAGCAGCATTGTTATTCAACTAAGTAGACCTCTGCCCTTCTTGCTTACTTTCCTTCTCTCCCTCTTCCTCAGCTATGTCCTACTACTTTTTCATGCCCCCAAATGTAGAGCCTTTTGGTATTGGCTCTGTAATCCAGTGCATATGTTCCTATCTCTGGGGGCAAACAATTGCACTGTATGTAATTTCCCCCCTACTGCATGCCAAAAGAAAGTCAAATGTCTTCTGTTCGCTCTCCGTTACGCTGTCTTTCTATTAAATTTCTTCCTGTGAACTCTGACTTCTGCTGGTAATCTATTTTCACCCTTTCAACAGCAATGAAAACTCAGAGAGATGTTCAATCTTTGTGTGGTAACAGAGAGCAAATCATTAACTCTGAGTACACTCAAATGCGAAGCAAGGTTTTCCCCAAAATCACTCCTTGGAAAAAAGAGGGAATTGCTTTATATTCTGAGTTTCTTACTATAGGATGTTCTCATCCTTATTTTATTTCTAATAACACCATTCTTTTCAGGGAAGACACATTATCCTGAAACACTCGTCATCAATGCAAGATTCTGATGTTTATAAGTGGAATCGGTGAACATTAATACATATTTATTTTTTCTTTCCCTTGTATGAATGGCCTCATATTTGCAAGAGTGGATGTTGATGCGAACAAGCCTTCTAAATATCACTTTTTAAAATATTACAGTAAGTGGTTACATAGTGGATGTTGAAAATATGTAACTGCAGGATGAAAGAAAACAACTGTCATGGTACTATGCTGTGGCTTGGAATAAAACTGAAATACGATAGTGGAAAAAATATGACTGTAGTAATATTATGTAAAATATGAAATAATATATAAAGTGATATTAATATATCAATTTTATAAGTGTACAAAATGATTAAATATATGTAACTAAATTGATAACTTAAGCATTTATACGTAGGTGATTGGTGCTTTTTAGCTACATCTCTAAACTTTTTGGTGAGGGGGAATGGGAGGACTTATTCGGAGGATGGCAGAGGGTCTCATGCTTGGCATTGCCTTCTACTAGGGTATGTACAGTAGATATACAGACAATGGCTGAATACTAACTATGGTTCCTGGGGAAGAACTACCAACGCTTCACAGCAAGTTCTTTTCTTTCCTCAGTGTTATTGTGAAAGTATGTTTGCCCAGCAGTCCTTATCTTGATTCCAGATCCTTAGTAAATGTTGGCTCTTTTCTACACATGACCATGGTAGTTTGTGAAAAAAGCACTCTGGGTCCTATACAAGGAAATGAGTGTTTGAAGTATTACTTCAAAAGTAGCCACTTTAGGAGACGCTATACATTTATTCAAAGAATGCCAGTCACGGGCCAAAGCTGCTGGGGAAGCTGTTTTGAGGACTGCCTTCCAAGAGTCAGTTCATGGGCCACATGACAGAGTCAGCCTCTGCAATTTATAGGCAGCCCTTTTATTCTAGTTTTTAACCCCAAATGGTTACACTCATGCCATTTGCCAGATTGGCCTCTGGATGACTTTCAGCTCTTTCCAGAAATCATTAAATCCACTCCCTTCCACTGGCTCCCATCCCCCCACCCCAGCCCAAAGGATGAGGACTTGGCATAGAGCAGGACGCTCAGAAAAATGCTTTGCAAACTCCGAAGACAGTTCCACAAGAGGAGTTCCAAATGTTTAGAGGAAAAACAACACAATTAGAGTAAGTATATGACCTCCCAATGAGAATGAGCTGAAAAGAGACAACATTCCTTTGAGTTCTAAGTACAGGGAGATTTGTTTTTAAAAATCACTTTATATTCCTACCTCATGTTTGAAATGTGCAAGCCTTGCATTTCATACCAGGTCATCAGGTATAGCAAATACTTGTATCTGCTTACTGTTTAATCAAAATAGAAAGCCTGGGCTTCCCTCGTGGCGCAGTGGTTGAGAGTCTGCAAGGGACACGGGTTCGTGCCCTGGTCTGGGAAGATCCCACATGCCGCAGAGCAACTGGGCCCGTGAGCCGCAATTACTGAGCCTGCGCGTCTGGAGCCTGTGCTCCGCAATAAGAGAGGCCGCGATAGTGAGAGGCCCGCGCACCGTGATGGAGAGTGGTCGCCGCTTGCCACAACTGGAGAGAGCCCTCGCACAGAAACGAAGACCCAACACAGCCATAAAAAAAAAAAAAAAAAAAAAATAGAAAGCCTTCGGCTTTTTTTTTTTTTTTTTTTTTTTTTTTTTAGGGACTAACCTTATAAACCGAAGCACAATTTACAAACCTGCTATGTACTTTAGCAAGAATCAGTGAAGTAAAATGAATATGCAAACTTGGATTCTTTAGCAAAACAGTGAAATCATCATCTCAAGTAACAACGCTAAACATGGAACTATAGGCAAGGATGATGCAGTATAGAAGTAATGAATCATCAACTTCAGTTATTCATTAATAGAGGGTCTGAAAGTTAAAGTTATATGGACTTGTCTCATTTGCAGTCCTGGTTAATAATATTAACATCTTTCCTCCTACATTTTGGTTCCAACATGTTACATTCTCTTCATATATCATATTCCGGTTTTATCTTTACTGGGCAGTTATTTTGTTATAAATTTATTACTATTCATTTTTCGACACAATCTCCCAGCACGTAACCTATTCCCTGTTTGGAAATTACACTTTTTTAGAAACTTATTTTTATTCTTTCAAGCCACTAGGGTATCTTTTAGTAAGTTCACTGAGGCAGTAATTTCCCAAGTAGGAGTAGCTGACCCTTTAAATATTGTCAAATGGCCAACTTGTGAGTTGATAGGAAGATCCAATAAATGCAGACATAATGCAACCCAAACCAGTTAAGAAATATGACTTTGGGGATTTAAAAAGAGAAAGTGAGTCCAGGGAAATGTGCTAATTCTTTTGGAGAGAACTGTAAAATTAGGGAATGAAGGAAAACAAATTAGACTTTACATGTTTGGATATCAGAAGAGCATTTGATTCAGAAGAGGAATCTTACGGTTAGATTAATTCAAGCTGGGCTGACTATTTGAAGAGTAAGATGCGTAGTTCTAATATGGTACTGGTTAGATTCACAGTTCTCAACGCCTCTAGAGAGAGCATGGGGGGTGCCAAACACAGACCAGGAAGGTGAGTCCTTTCACTGTGCAATAGTTTTAGGAAACTTCTTCCAGGAACTTCACCCAGAGGAAAACCCAACAGAAACAAAAACAATTTACATTTGTCCACACTACAGCATTTCTCTGGATTCTGCCAGGTATTTTTTAGATATTCTCAAATCAATTCCTCATTCCCACCTCTGGCACCTCACTGCAGCAGTAGCAGACATTGAGAGTGTGTTTGCAGTTGTCAAATGCTTTCCGCGTACATGATTGGCTCAGATCCACACAACCATTTTGTGGCTTAGATTTGTTTCTCCACTTGAATGTAAGCTCCAGGAGGGAGGAATTTTGTCTCTCTGATCTACTGTTATATCCTCAGAACCCAGGAGAGTGCCAGGTACGTGGAAGGCATCAGCAACCATTTGTTGACTTTTATGGGTGAGGAAACTCAGGGACTTCCAGAGAGTAATAATGACATATTTGTTAAGCTCCCTGAAGTCTTCAGACAGCTGTTCTATTTATCCTGTTTTTGCAGACTCCCATATTTTACGAGGGCACTACCTTCCTTTTTTGTCATAATTACACACTATACACACATACACTAATACATATATATTCGCTATTGTTTCTTGTTTTTTACTTAACCCTTCTCCTGAGCAATTACATCTAAGAAATCATGAGTTTGGTGTGCTAGTTATATAATAAATTGTTTTCTGATACACATAAAAATAAATACTAAGCTTTAAATTTAAAAAGGAATAAAAACTTTGGGCATGTACCACCAGAAATCATCTCACATAGTACAAGGTGCTGTGCCTACCACATTTGGACCAACACTATTGTACTGGATCCTTACAATAACCCTGTGGGAGAGGTCTCATGAGCAAAGCAGAGTAGGCTCTGTTAGCTCATTTACCAGTGAGTTAACTGAGGGGGATGGACACAGGGTCACACAGCTAATAAGTGGTAGCTATAGAACTATGAACCCCGCAGTATTCCTCATTGCCAATTTACTCTCTTCCACGATTTTACTGCTCCCCCAGCATTCCTGGGGAAATCTACAGCTAGGCTGGTATCTGCTCTTTCTTAGGGTGGATACCCTTGGTATCAAGGGTCTAGCTTAGAGCTGTTTGAAAGCAATCTTGAAAGCGTGAAACAGACACCTTAGGTAGGCCTTAATTTGTTAATTGTAGTCAAAGGAGGAAGCACATGCTAAAAAATTGTTGGTGAAAACTGTGTCTCATTGGTAATAATGAGCACAGGACAGAAGAGGGTAGAGAGTTGGGCGGTGAAAGGAAAAAAAATAGAAATGAGCTTAGAAAAACATACTCCCAGGATGCTTATTTGCATGTACTATAAAACCAAGTAAGGCTCATTTGACGTAATCATGTCAACAGCAGTTCAAGTAGATGAGTCTGCCCACTATGTACCAGGTCTGTTTCCTGCACTATCTCATGTATTCCCCCTGGCAGGTAGGTTTCTCGCTCAGAGTAACTTTCTCAGGATCACAGACCTGAGAGGGAACAGAAACAGACTTTGAACAGGGTCTCTCTAGTATATTCTTTCCTTTCCCTCTCTGCAGTTGTTACCTCAGTGGTGGTGAAGCATTCATATTAACCTTCAGTACATGCTTACATTTCGGTCGGATGATGAGACCAAATAACGCTGTACACCAAAGCTAAAAGCTTACATGACCTATAGGCCTGTTGGGATGGGCAGCTCTGAGATGTGGTCATGGCTTTGTGGTCCATATTCATCTGAGATCTGGCCTAAACCTTTGGATGACTATGAAGCAGCTATAGGAGCTGTTTTATACCAACTTACATTGAGTGGACCAAGGGTCCATACTGATCTGTCCAGTAAAGTCCTGAAGTTGCCTAAGGTGCCCACAAAATCCTTAGGACTGGTTTGAATGAATAGAGTGAGCCAAGGTCAAGTGGCTGAAAATCCAATAAAAAAGTCTTCCAAGGCTGCCATAATCTTGGCCCATATTTTTTAAAGTGACTGGAATGATCTTGCATCTGAGTTCAAGAAAAGATGATAAGGGAAGTGTCAAAATCTGTCCTCCCAGCTATCATTCTGCTGACTGCTAGCTTTGTGTGCTATATATACAGCTCTCAGCTCTCCCATGAATTTAGCATCATATTCTGATAGATGGTAGATGTCAGAGAATAGATGGTCTAGGGAGCCAGAGATGTTTTTTTCCAAATACATCCCCTGTCTTTAACCTTTCAGCAGGCTATGATGAAAACACCTTATAAATCTATTTTTTAAACCACTTAATATTTTAAACCAAAGAGAGAAAGTAAAAAACAAAAACAAAACTCTTTAGCAATGCATCTCAGTTCACACACCTTAGGATCAGGAAGTCTTGACCAAAGTCTAAACAAAACACCCTCTGTAATTCCAGCCCATTACTCTGTCCTCAACAGAAGCTAAAGAGAAAGCTCTCACAATGGGGAAAACACCCACATTTTGAAGGGTCGGAGAAGGAAGCTCCGGTTGACTACCTATGGAGGAGTGGAGGGAAATTAGGAATTCCAGGACTCACACGAGGCTGGTGGCTTTATATGGCAAGGAAGAAACGTCACAGAACAGTTGGATGTACAGAGCTGCAGATAAACGAGTTCCATATGGAGAGAGGAAAGGAATAGAAGGCCTGCCTGTGTTTTTTCAGACAGTATCTCTTTAGAAAAGCTAAGCTTGTAATTAGGGTCATAATTTCTTAAATTCTCTCTTGCAACTGTGCATCACTTCGGGGTGTTCCTTAAAGGTCATTTAGCTATTTTTAAAAACTTCCTTACTCCAGTTTTTTTTTTTTTTTTTTTTTTCTTTTTTACTGAATTTTTTTAAAAAAGCCAACTGCTCCCTTGAGAAGTTTAGCGATTCTAACTCAGAGGCTCTGGTCCAAATCACCACTGCTCACCTGATAACACACCAAGTACCTAGAAGGAAATGTGAGCTTTCTAACTTCTGCTATAAAAAATGGGATCAACATCATAATCCTGTGTCAAAGCATTAGTGACTAAAATGTACCCCAAGACCCCCTTGACCACCCAGCTTATGAGAGGACATTCAAGGAAAATAGGTAACAGTCAGCAACAATCAGTAGCTCTTGTTGGCTCTTCCATGAGGGATTCTAAGAACCAGCCTCCCCTAGGCGTTTCCCTTCCTTGAGGACAGCAAGGTGATTTGGGTGGGGTTTAAGTTCCCCTGCTCTCCCCCTCCACCTCCTGGTGACTTCACTTAGTTGCTACAGCTGCTCTTACTTCTACGTGATGGTGGAGTTAGCCTTCTAGCCATTTCTGTATCACCTCATGCTTCCCATTTCTGTGGCTTTCTTTTCCACTCCCTCCCTCATGGAGGGCTCAGGATGGCTTTTTCTTGGCCGTAACTGTTGCTGTTTCACTGAGATGGAGAAAGGAGGAAGGGGATGAGAGGAGGGAAGATTGAGGTGTCAAGATTTTACTCTTCAGTGTTACAACTCTCGCTAGGCTCCTCAAAGGCTAGTTTTACTCTCCTGATTTCTCACTGTGTCTAAAATGGACCACAAGGGTGTCCATTCTTTCACAAATCACTATTTCCATGAGGGACTTGGAAAAAGTTCCCTTGGACATTTGGGACTCTCTACATAATGTCAGATTCCTAAGCTTTTAAACTAAACTCCCGGGACTTCCCTGGTGGTCCAGTGGTTAAGACTCTATGCTCCCAACGCGGGGGGGCCCGGGTTCGATTCCTGATCAGGGAACTAGATACCTCATGCCGCAGCTAAAAATGATCCCGCATGTCCCAACTAAAAATGATCCCGCATGTCCCAACTAAAGATCCCATGTGCCACAACTAAGACCCAGCACAGCCAAATAAATAAATATTAAAAAATAAATAAATAGATAAACTAAACTCCCCACAATCAGCCAGATGCCTTGGCACCTTGTCTCTCTCCTGCTCAGGAGGAGTTGTCACTCCTGTCCAATATGCTACTACATCCGTTCCCTATAGGCCCCAATATCTTCAACTATCAGTACAAGCATCCAGCCCTTTCTCCTTACGTCTCCTTTACTCCATTAGTGTTTCTCCCAGGGATCTATAAGGTTCTCAAGCAAATGGGACACTCAGAAGCATATTGTGAGTCATGATGTTTTCTAAAATGGGTGTGTAGATTAATTCCTCACTTTCTCCCAGGGCTCTTAAACTCTAATAGCAAAAATTTTGTAACCCAAAGTGGAAGACAATTTATAAAGCATGCCCAGCCTCCTGCTATGACTATCAGCTTCCTTTAGCAGGCAACCTAGCTTCCTTCTGGCCACCAGCCATACCTGGGGACCTCACATTGCAGGAGGTACGATTGAGAGCAACTGGCAAGTCTCTATTCTTGAACTCTTGGTGACAAACCTATTGCGTCACTTGTGGGGACCTGCCCTCTCATCTTGGAGCCATTCTTCTTTGTTGTAATGTGGGTCTCTCCTCTTGACCTTCCCTTCTGAAATCATATTGCTTTCAGTATTTTTTGAGAATCTAGCTGGTGACTCCAATCTGCTTCCATAGAAACTGCTTCCTGTCCTTAAGAAACTCTCAGATTCCGAATTCATGGAGTCAAGAATAGGCCCCTCTTTTTAGTGGCTGTCTTCTTGATTGAGATCCTGTTGAAATGCAGACAGCCAAAATCTGCCTTCCCCAAATGGGTCAATTTGACCTACATCCCTGGCTTCTCCTGTGCTGCCACCCAGAAGCCTGGGTGTTGATATACTGGAAAAAAAACAACAACCACAAAACAACCACATTAAAGTGTGTGTGTGTGTGTATCTACACACACACACACACACACACACACACACACACACCTCATGCATTTCATTGTGTTGTAGTGGCCAACAGCAGTCTTTAACCTTTAGGAATTGGTGGAATCTCTTTAATTAGTAACATTTAAAACTAGAAGAAACTCAGCATCAAAAGGAAATAATGACAATTTTGAAATATTAACACTTTGAGCTTATTAGAGTCCTCCCATAGCTCTGAAAGGACATCATGGGTATGTTCACTTTTTTTTTGGCCATGCCGTGTGGCTTGCAGGATCTTAGTTCCCCGACCAGGGATTGAACTAGGGCCACTGCAATGAAAGCGCCAAGTCTTAACCACTGGACTGCCAGGGAAATGCCCCGTATGTTCACATTTATTCTTTGATTTATTTTAACCTTTCACTATGGTGCTTTTCACACATAAACAAAATTGAGAAAGTAGTATACTGAATCCTTGTGAACCCAACATCCAGATTCAACAATTATCAACCCAGACTCAGTCCTATTTCATCTATAACATACACACACATTCCTCTTCCACCCTCCCTGGATTACTTTTTTTTCATTCAACTGGATTTATTTCATAGTACCAAAGTGTACTATTCAAATTAATGGCACAAAAATGAGCATCGAGTTAAAATCTTACAAAACCTCATAATCTCTGCAAAACCTCATAATTTTATGAGGTTTTTTTTTTTTTAAGAAAGAAAAAGTATAATTGACTTACAATATTATAGTAGTTTCAGGTGTACAACATAGTGATTTGATATTTTTAGACATTACAAAATGATCACCACAGTAAGTCTAGTTACTATTTGTCACCATACAAAGTTGTTACAATATTATTTCTATATTCACTATGCTGTACATTATTTATCTTATAACTGGAATATATCTTCTTGTTGGATTGATCCCTTTATCATTATGTAATGTCCTGCTTTGTCTGTTACAGTTTTTGTTTTAAACTCTATCTTGTCTGATATACGTTTTGCTACCTCGGATTTCTTTTCATTTTCATTGCAGGGAATACTTTTTTCTAACCCCTCACTTTCAGTTTGTGTGCATCTTTAGTTCTGAAGTGAGTTTCTTGTAGGTAGCATACACATGGGTCTTGTTTTGTCATTCATTCAGCCACTCTATGTCTTTTGATTGGAGCATTTAGTTCATTTACATTTCAAGTAATTATTGGTAGGTATGTACTTATTGCCATTTTGCTAATTGTTTTCTGGTTGTTGTTGAAATTCTTTCTGGTTCCTTTCTTCTTTTGCTCTCTTTCCTTGTGATTTGGTGACTACTTTTAGTGTTATGTTTGGATCCCTTTCTCTTTCTCTGTGTGTGTGTATCTATTATAGAATTATGGTTGTGGTTACCATGAGGTTTGTATATAACAACATATGTATATATGGTTATTTTAAGTTGATGATCTCTTAAGTTCTAATGCATTCTAACAATCCTGCCATTTTACTCCTCTCCTCCCTCCCATGTTTAATGCTTTTGATATCATATTTTATATCTTTTTGTTTTGTGGATATAGACAATTTACTACTTTTGTCTTTTAACCTTCCTACTAGTTTTATAAGTGATTGATCTACTACCTTTACTGTATGTTTGCCTTTATCAGTGAGATTTTTCATTTCATAATTTTCATATTTCTAATTGTAGTCCTTTCTTTTCCACTTAGAGAAGTCCTTTTAACATTTCTTATAAAGCTGCTTTAGTGGTGCTGAACTCTTTTAGCTTTTGCTTATCTGTAAAACTATTTATTCTCTCATCAAATCTGAATGATAGCCTTGACAGGTAGAGTAGTCTTGGGTTTTTTCCTTTCATCACTTTGAGTATATACCATGCCACTCCCTCAGGCCTGAAAACTTTCTTCTGAAAAGTCAGCTGGTAGTCTTATGGGACCTCCCTTGTACATAACTAGTTGCTTATCTCTTGCTGCTTTTAAGATTTTTTCTGGATCTTTAATTTTTGTCATTTTAATTGTAACATGTCTTGGTGTGAACCTCTTTGGGTTTATCTTGATTGGGGCTCCCTGTGCTTCCTAGATTTGAATGTCTGTTTCCTTCCCCATGTTCGGGAGGTTTTCAGCTATTATTTCTTCCGATAAGTTCTTTGCTCCTTTCTCTCTCTCTTCTCCTTCTGGGACTCCTAAGATGTGAATATTATTAAGCTGATGTTGTCCCAGAGGTCTCTTAAACTATCCTGATTTTTTAAAATTGTTTTTTCTTTTTTCTGTTCAGCTTGGGTGATTTTCACTACTTTGTCTTCCAGTTCACTAATTTACTCCTCTGTATCATCTAATCTACTATTGATTCCTTCTAGTGTATTTTTTACTTCAGTAATTGTATTTTCAGCTCTATTTGGTTATTTTTTATATTTTCTAACCATTTGTTAAACTTCTCACTGTATTCATACATTTTTCTGTGAAATTCATTGAGCATCTTTATGATCATTACCTCAACTTCTTTACTGGGTAGATTGCTTATCTCCACTTTGCTTAGTTCTTCTTCTGGGGTTTTGACCTGTTCCTTTGCTTTGAACGTATTCCTCTGTCTCCTCATTTTATCTAATTCTCTGTGTTTATTTCTATGTATTAGGTAAGTTGGTTACATTTCCCAATCTTAGAGAAGTGGCCTTATATAGAAGTCTTTGGGGTCCAGCAGCACCTTCCCTCTGGCCACCAGATCTATATGCTTTAGGGGCACCCCCTATATGGGCTTCATGGGCCCTTCTGTTGTGGCAGGACTGACTACTGTGGGCAAGCTGGTAGGCAGAACTTGCTCCCAGCCCAGTTGGCTGCCAGGCCCTGCCTTGTGCAGTGGCTGCCAGCCCATTGGTGGGTGGGACCAGGTCCTGGGGCTACTAGATTATTTTGAAGCAAATTCCACATTTTATACTATTTCATCCATAAGTATTTCAGTATATATCTCTAAACAATAAGGATTCATTAAAAAATTACACCTAAAACATGTGAAATAATTCCTTAAATGTCATAATAGATCCAATTAGTATTAAAATTTCCCCTAATTGTTTTATAAAATTGTTTTTAATAGCTGCTTTGTTGAAATCAGGATCCAAAAAGTTCCACCCATTGCATTTGGTTGATGTGTCTAAAGTCTCATAAAATACAGCTCCTTCCCTCTTTTCTTTCATCTTTGCAATTTATTTGTTAAAGCCACCAGGTTACTTACCCTGCATAGTTTCCCACTGTCTGGATTTTGCTAATTTTATTTCCAAACTGTTGTGTAAGATGCTCCTCGATCCCCTTATTTCCTGTAAACTAAAAATTAGATCTAGAGTGTCACCTGATTCAGGTTCCATTTGTGTGTGTGTGTGTGTGTGTGTGTGTGTGTGTATGAATACTTCACAGATGGTGTTGTGTACCATCTTCAGGAGGTACGTTATTATTATCTCTCTTTTTGTGATGTTAGCAGCCATTATTTATTAAAAACTGCTTAAACCCAAATTTTTTTCTGAGGTGATATTATACATACTTTAAAATATTCATTAGAAACACCTTCAAGTTTTATTGCAGTCTTAGCCCATTTTCATTTCCATTAGCTAAATAACATTCTTTCTTTTAAGCATCAGCTTCCAAAATTTCCATCAGTCATGCTCGTATGTCATTTCTTCTGCAGTGAGATGGTTACTCTTGCCCTGATTCTTCCTCCACCTCCTTCCCACCCCTTACATCCCCCAGGAAGGGAATATGAATATCTTGATGGTACATTTTGTATTTTATAGCAATTCCTTTAGAGTACTGTCTTGTTTTTACAGTATTTTTCCTCTGCCTGTCCCATAGTGACTGTTTTCCTAAACTATTAAACTTGCCTCTAAGATTCTGATTACCAATTCCAATGTGTCGGTTTTTTTCCACATACCACCAAACAATTCTCTGACACCAGTCGGATGACTTGCAATTCAACTCAATTCTGAAACTATCTGCCTGGAGATAGCATCAGATTCTAGAAGTTAAGGGCTCAGTGCCATAAGATCGCCCTACCACTTCAGATGTCAACTACAAGTCTAGTTTTTTACCTGTGCTTTGGACTGACTGGTAATGAATCAGAGGTTCCCAGAACCCCTCATTGGGTTTGATTAATATGCTAGGCCAGCTCACAGAGCTCAGGAAACCAGTTTACTCACTAGATTATCGGTTTATTATAAAAGATATTAAAGGAACTAATCAATAGCTAGATGAAGAGATATGTAGGCAAGGTCCCAAACAAAGGAGCTTCTGTCTTTGTGGTTTGGGGCCTGGCACAGAGATACATGGAAGTATTCTGGTTTGAGAATGTTCCTCAAACCCTGTCCTTTGGGTTTTTATGGAAGCTTCATTAGATAGGCATGATCGATTATATCATTGGCCATTGCTGATTGATTCAACCGCTAGCCTCTCTCCTCTGCCTAGAGGTCCAGGGGGATGGGACTGAAAGTTCCAACCTTCAATCATGTGGTTGGTTCCCCTGGTAACTAGCATCCCTCTGTAGATTCTTTCCAAAAGTCACTTTTATATAAACCCAGGTGTGGTTAACAGGGATTTGTTATGACTATCAAGACAACTTTAATGTTCTTATCACTTAGGAAATTCCAAGGCTTTTAGGAGCTCTATGCCAGAAATGGAGATGAAGACCAAATATATATTTTTTACTATAAATCACAATACCACATCTTCCTTTTCTTTCTCATTTTGACTTCTGCTCATGCACAGTATTCACAATACATGAAAGTTTTGTTTCTCTGCTGCTGATAACCTAAAGTCCCATAAGCTGGAGGTCTTGGCTCAACCTTCTCTTGTTTGTCCTCAGCTTCTTGCCTAATCCAGGCAATGTTGACCACTCTTACTTATTGAAATGCCCTTCCTTTTCTAGGATCACTCTCTCTGGTTTTCCTCCTACCTCTCATATTATTTTTTCTTGGTCTCCTTCAAAGTCACCTCTTCCTCTGTCCATTCCTGAAATATGAGTTTTGCCCAGGATTTTGTCTTTGGCCCTCTTCTCCTTTCACATGATGCTCAGTGAACTGATTCATCCTCTTGGCATCAACAACCAACATAGGAGCATGACTCCCAGTTCTAGATATTCTGCCAAGGCTTCTCTTCTTAGCTGTAGGATTGCACATCTAGCTGTTTACTAGAAATCACTCCCAGATAATTCTGCCTCCGTAGGAATGGAACAGAGCACATTACCTCTCATTTCCAGCTTGCCTTGCCCCCCACCCTCCCCATCCCAACCTCCTTACTTCATTCTCTAGCTCTGTGAATCACACTACTATCAACCACAGTCATCAGCTCAGAAACCTGGGCTCCTCCTAGGCTCCTTTCTCTTCCATCACATCTGATCCATCATCATTCATGCTAACTGCTCCTATTCATGCTTTCTCATACTCGTCCCCTTTGCCATTACCATTACCCCTTATTGCCTAACTTGTTTGCCTGCTTCCTAAATTCTGCCCCTTCCATTCATCCTTCACACTGCTACCAGAATAATCTTTCTAAAATACAAATCTGAGTTATGGTACTTTACACTTAAATTCCAAACTCCTTGATATGGCAGTCTTCATTCAACCCTTGGCCATGGTTTCTGTAGCCCATACGATGTACATTCCAAAGATTATATGCAGTAACACATGTCAGTTTACTAATACATTGCCTGGCTCGATATACAGCAACTAGTTTCCATTTTGGGCCTAAATATTTGCTCTTCTTCTTGTGTCATATGCCATTCCATGCCATTGTGTATTTGTACATGCTCTCCCATCCTCCCCAACCCCTCCTGGCCTGTCTTCCCTTTTTCCACCTGGGTGGTACTTACTTATCTTTTAACCCTCAGTTCAACTCTATTCACTTCAGGAAGGCTTTTTTGAAACCATATGTAATTAAACACCTCTTCTCTGTGTTCCTAAAAATTCCTCCATTACTTCTGTCATGGCCTCTACATAGTTCAGTATTGATTTACTTGCCTCATAGACTGTAAGCAATGTGTAGTAGTTCTTGAGGTTTAATATTTATATCCCCAGTAATAGACTCAGTGCCTGGCCCATTGTGGGTGTTCAGTCAAGGCAAAAATGAATGAAGCCCAGAGAAAGACAAATACCATATGATATCACTTATATGTGGAATCTAAGAAAATGATACAAAAGAGCTTATTTACAAAACAGAAACAGCCTCACAGACATAGGAAACAAATTTATGGTTACCAAAGGGGGAAGGCAGGGAAGGGATAACTTAGGAATTTGGTATTAACAGATACACACGACTATATATAAAACAGATAACAAGGACCTACTGTATAGGACAGATAATTCTATTTGATATCTTATAATAGCCTATAATGGGAAAGAATATGTATATATAAATATATATGTATATTTGAATCACTTCACTGTACAACTGAAACTAACACAACATTGTAAATCAACTATACTTCAGTTTAAAAAATGAAGCCCAGTCATTTCTACCTCTATACACTCATAGCGTGTTCAGGCCCTCATCATCTCTACTTGGATAACCATAATTACTTACAAGTTGCTTTTCCTGATTTCAGTCTCCATCCCAGTGAATGCATTTTTCAGCTCTGATTGTACCATTTTCCTCCTTAAAAGTCCACCGCTTTCCAATTCTGACATGTCCCTCAGTAGAGCAGGGGTCCTATTGAAAGCTGGGATTGCTGTACTGTGCATATAAAAGGTGTGAAGGCAGAAAACTGGTTGAGAAACACTAGCCTATAAAATTAAATCTAGGATTATCAGCATGGTTCCAAAATGTCATGTGATTTGGTTTCTCTTCTAACCTCCAAACAGCCTTGGACCCAGCTATACTAGACCTTCACTCTTTCACCCAAACCAGAATGCCCTGGGCTCTCCTGCATTGGTTTTTGCATAATATGAAGGCTTGAATTTCTTTCTTTCACAAAATCTTCATCCTTCAAGATCCATCTGAAATGCCACCTTCTGTGTGAAACCTTCCTTGACTCTGTGTCCTCCAGCATGTTATGAATCTCATCACTCTTCCACTTAAGGTCCAAATTCCTATGTTAGTGAGTGCATTTTATCTTTACTCCACTCTGTATCATGTAATGGAGGGAGGTGTTGATATCACTGTCCCTCAGTAGGGTATAAAATCCTTAATGAAGATGGAAGGTGTTTATTGTACTTATTTTGTAGCATCATACCTGCCTACTCCCTCTTCTAGCCCCGAGCACCTAGCACAGTTCTCAACTGTCAATATTTGCAGATCTGATTTACATTTTTCTTAGTAAAAGTGGCTCTTCTCCTACAGCCCAGTTACTGGAACTCACCATTCCCTCCATTTGTGGATGCTAATTCCTAAAGTCTCTTTCTTTTTTTCTTCTCATAGTGGACCTTTGGCTTTACCTCACCTTGAATCCTTAAATTCTTCATATTTCCTTCTGTCAGAACTTTCCTGGGGAAAAAACATTCTACCCTAATCCCTTTAAGAAAGACTATCATTTTAGCATGCTCAAGATTTATTTCATCTCATTCTCCTATATTCATACTTCAGACCCCACATCTGTTTCCTTTAAGAGACCAATCATTCCCTGCATACCCTGCTTTCATATACTAAGCCTTTATGTCTCTCCATTTCTGCTTCCCACCTCCAGTGGAACACCTTCAGAATCTCTTTTTAAAATCTTGACTCTTTAAAAACTCTTATTCTCCATCCATTCTTATGTTGTCTTCCCAACACAAAAATGAGAAATGGAAACCTCTTCCTTGATTAAAAAAACCTTGCTCAGATAAAGCCCAGGCTTCAGCATCCCAACTTCATCCACTAGAACTGAAGTGTCGTTGTTGCCTTTAATCACATTTATTTTATTGCCTCCATAAAGCAATAAAATATTTCAATCCACACACTATGCAAACAGTCGGCTGCAGCCAGCTATAACTTAGGAAGAGAAAAACTTGGCCCAAGCTATTTCATGAGGTAGGTTTGGGTTGCAGAGGACATTCCTCCTGTGCTTTTCTTTTCCTCTCACCTTCTTCCTAAGAGTCCCTCTGTTGTCTCTGCTTTTCCCAATTTGCTTCTGCATCCTGCTTCCTCTCTATTTGGATTCTAATTGGGCCTTCCTTTGCCTTTGATTCTCTTTAAATAGCTTCTGCCTTTGCACACCTCAGTCTGTACTGATGTGAATTATCTTATCATCTCCTTCTTCTCTGCACATTCACTGTACATTTTGTGTGGTCTGTTTACTGCCATATGTTTGCAGAGGGAGTACATCATGGAGATCAATGTCCTGGCTGGGGCATCAGGCTGCATTCGGATGCTCTGCTCAGCCTCTTTCTAGTTGTCTAATCATGGGCAAGTTGTTTAACATCTCTGAGCCCCAATTTCCTCATCAGTAAAGCAGATGTAACAGGAGTACTTAGTTCATGATGAAGATTAACATTAGTACTCATTATCATCACTCTTTGGCTCCAACTGGATTAAGGAACATGGGTCTTTTGCCCAGCTTTGCATAACGATATAGGCTCTATTCATCACCCCCACTACCATTTTTTTTTTGAATTTTGGACTTTATTTATTTTTTTATACAGCAGTTTCTTATTAGTTATCCAATTTATAGATATTAGTGTATACATGTCAATCCCAATCTCCCAATTCATCCCACCACCACCACCACCGCCATTTTCCCCCCTTGGTGTGCATACGTTTGTTCTCTACATCTGTGTCTCTATTTCTGCCCTGCAAACCATTTCATCTGTACCATTTTTCTAGGTTCTACATATATGCGTTAATATACGATATTTGTTTTTCTCTTTCTGACTTACTTCACTCAGTATGACAGACTCCAGATCCATCCACATCTCTACAAATGACCCAATTTTGTTCCTTTTTATGGCTGAGTAATATTCCATTGTATATATGTACCACATCTTAATTATCCATTCGTCTGTCGATGGGCATTTAGGTTGCTTCCATGACCTGGCTATTGTAAATAGTGCTGCAATGAACATTGGGGTGCACGTGTCTTTTTGAATTATGGTTTTTTCTGGGTATATGCCTAGTGGTAGGATTGCTGGGTCTTATGGTAATTCTATTTTTAGTTTTTTAAAGAACCTCCATGCTGTTCTCCATAGTGGCTGTACTCAATTTACATTCCCACCAACAGTGCAAGAGGGTTGCCTTTTCTCCACACCCTCTCCAGCATTTGTTGTTTGTAGATTTTCTGATGATGCCCATTCTAACTGGTGTGAGGTGATACCTCATTGTAGTTTTGATTTGCATTTCTCTAATAATTAGTGATGTTGAGCAGCTTTTCATGTGCTTCTTGGCCATCTGTATGTCTTCTTTGGAGAAATGTCTATTTAGGTCTTCTGCCCATTTTTTGATTGGGTTGTTTGTCTTTTTTAATATTGAGCTGCATGAACTGTTTATATGTTTTAGAGATTAATCCTTTCTCCATTGATTCATTTGCAAATATTTTCTCCCATTCTGAGGGTTGTCTTTTCGTCTTGTTTATGGTTTCCTTTGCTTTGCAAAAGCTTTCACGTGTCATTAGGTCCCATTTGTTTATTTTGTTTTTATTTCCATTACTCTAGGAGGTGGATCAAAAAAGATCTTGCTGTGATTTATATCAAAGAGTGTTCTTCCCATGTTTTCCTCTAAGAGTTTTATAGTGTCCAGTCTTACATTTAGGTCTCGAATCCATTTTGAGTTTATTTTTGTGTATGGTGTTAGGGAGTGTTCTAATTTCATTCTTTTACATGTAGCTGTCCAGTTTTCCCAGCACCACTTACTGAAGACACTGTCTTTTCTCCATTGTACATCCCTGCCTCCTTTGTCATAGATTAGTTGATCATAGGTGTGTGGGTTTATCTCTGGGCTTTCTTTCCTGTTTCATTGATCTATATTTCTGTTTTTGTGTCAGTACCATATTGTCTTGATTCCTGTAGCTTTGTAGTATAGTCTGAAGTCAGAGAGTCCGATTCCTCCAGTTCCGTTTTTTTCCCTCAAGACTGCTTTGGCTATCCGGGGTCTTTTGTGTCTCCATACAAATTTTAAGATTATTGGGTTTCCCTGGTGGCGCAGTGGTTGAGAGTCTACCTGCCAATGCAGGGGACACGGGTTCAAGCCCTGGTCTGGGAGGGTACCACATGCAGTGGAGCAACTGGGCCCGTGAGCCACAACTACTGAGCCTGGGCATCTGGAGCCTGTGCTCCACAACAAGAGAGGCCGCAACAGTGAGAGGCCCACACACCATGATGAAGAGTGCCCCCCACTTGCTGCAAATAGAGAAAGCCCTCACACAAAAACGAAGACCCAACACAGCCAAAAATAAATAAATAAATAAATAAATAAAATTTAAAAAAACTTGCTCTCACTACACATTTAAAAAAAATTTTTTTTAAAGATTATTTGTTCTAGTTCTGTAAAAATGCCATTGGTAATTTGATAGAGATTGCATTGAATCTGTAGATTGCTTTGGGTACTATAGTCATTTTCACAATATTGATTCTTCCAATCCAAGAACATGGTATATCTCTCCATCTGTTGGTATCATCTTTAATTTCTTTCATCAGTGTCTTATAGTTTTCTGCATACAGGTCTTTTGTCTCCCTAGGTAGGTTTATTCCTAGGTATTTTATTCTTTTTGTTGCAATGGTAAATGGGAGTGTTTCCTTAACTTCTCTTTCAGATTTTTCATCATTAGTGTATAGGAATGCAAGAGATTTCTGTGCATTAATTTTGTATCCTGCTACTTTAACAAATTCATTGATTAGCTCTAGTAGCTTTCTGGTGGCATCTTTAGGATTTTCTACGTATAGTATCATGTCATCTGCAAACAGTGACAGTTTTACTTCTTCTTTTCCAATTCGCATTCCCCTTATTTCTTTTTCTTCTCTGATTGCCATGGCTAGGACTTCCAAAACTATCTTGAATAATAGTGGCGAGAGTGGACATCCTTGTCTTGTTCTTGATCTTAGAGGAAATGCTTTCAGTTTTTCACCATTGAGAATGATGTCTTCTGTGGGTTTGTCATATATGGCCTTCATTATGTTGAGGTAGGTTCCCTCTATGCCCACTTTCTGGAGAGTTTTTATCATAAATTGGTGTTGAATTTTGTTAAAAGCTTTTTCTGCATCTATTGAGATGATCATATGGCTCTTCTTCTTCAATTTGTTAATATGGTGTATCACACTGATTGATTTGCGTATATTGAAGAATCCTTGCATCCCTGGGATAAATCCCAGTTGACCATGGTGTATGATCCTTTTAATGTGTTGTTGGATTCTGTTTGCTGGTATTTTGTTGAGGATTTTTGCAACTATATTCATCAGTGATATTGGTCTGTAATTTTCTTTTTTGTAGTATCTTTGTCTGGTTTTGGTATCAGGGTGATGGTGGCCTCATAGAATGAGTTTGGGAGTGTTCCTTACTCTGCAATTTTTCGGAAGTGTTTGAGAAGCATGGGTGTTAGCTATTCTCTAAATGTTTGATAGAATTCACCTGTGAAGCCATCTGGTCCTGGATTTTTGTTTGTTGGAAGATTTTTGATCACAGTTTCAATTTCATTACTTGTGATTGGTCTGTTCATATTTCTTATTTCTTCCCGGTTCAGTCTTGGAAGGTTATGCCTTTCTAAGAATTTCTGCATTTCTTTCAGGTTGCCCATTTTATTGGCATAGAGTTGCTTGTAGTAGTCTGTTAGGATGCTTTGTATTTCTGTGGTGTCTGTTATAACTTCTCCTTTTTCATTTCTAATTTTATTGATTTGAGTCCTCTACCCTCTTTTTCTTGATGAGTCTGGATAATGGTTTATCAATTTTGTTTATCTTCTCAAAGAACCAGCTTTTAGTTTTATTGATCTTTGCTATTGTTTTCTTTGTTTCTATTTCATTTATTTCTGCTCTGATCTTTATGATTTCTTTCCTTCTACTAACTTTGGGTTTTGTTTGTTCCTCTTTCTCTAGTTCCTTTAGGTGTAAGGTTAGATTGTTTATTTGAGATGTTTGTTGTTTCTTGAGGTAGGCTTGTATTGCTATAAACTTCCCTCTTAGAACTGCTTTTACTGCATCCCATAGGTTTTGGATCATCGTGTTTTGTTGTAATTTGTCTCTAGGTATTTTGTTAATTTCCCCTCTGATTTCTTCAGTGATCTCTTGGTTATTTAGTAACATATTGTTTAGCCTCCATGTGTTTGTGTTTTTTTCCATTTTTTTCCCTGTAATTGATTTCTAATCTCATAGCATTGTGGTCAGAAAAGATGCTTGATATGATTTCAATTTTCTTAAATTTACTGAGGTTTGATTTGTGACCCAAGATGTGATCTATCCTGGAGAATGTTCTGTGTGCACTTGAGAAGAAAGTGTAATCTGCTGTTTTGGATGGAATGTCCTATAAATATCAATTAAATCTATCTGGTCTATTGTGTCATTTAAAGCTTGTGTTTCCTTATTAACTATCTGTTTGGATGAGCTGTCCATTGGTGTAAGTGAGGTGTTAACGTCCCCCACTATTATTGTGTTACTGTTGATTTCCTCTTTTAGAGCTGTTAGCAGTTGCCTTATGTATTGAGGTGCTCCTATGTTGGGTGCATATATATTTATAATTGTTATATCTTTTTCTTGGATTGGTCCCTTGATCATTATGTAGTGTTCTTCCTTGTCTCTTGTAACATCCTTTATTTTAAAGCCTATTTTATCTGATATGAGTATTGCTACTCCAGCTTCCTTTTGACTTCCATTTGCATGGAATATCTTTTTCCATCCCCTCACTTTCAGTCTATATGTGTTCCTAGGTCTGAAGTGGGTCTCTTGTAGACAGCATATATATGGGTCTTGTTGTTGTATCCATTCAGTGAGCCTGTGTCTTTTGGTTGGAGCATTTAATCCATTCACGTTTAAGGTAATTATTGATATGTATGCTCCTATTACCATTTTCTTAATTGTTTTGGGTTTGTTTTTTTAGGTCCTTTTCTTCTCTTGTGTTTCCCACTTAGAGAACTTCCTTTAGTGTTTGTTTTAGAGCTGGTTTGGTGGTGCTGAATTCTCTTAGGTTTTGCTTTTCTGTAAAGCTTTTGATTTCTCAGTCGAATCTGAATGAGATTCTTGCCGGGTAGAGTAATGCTGGCTGTAGGTTCTTGCCTTTCATCACTTTAAATATATCATGCCACTCCCTTCTGGCTTGTAGATTTTCTGTTGAGAAATCAGCTGTTAACCTTATGGGAGTTCCCTTGTATGTTATTTGTTGTTCTTCCCTTGTTGCTTTCAGTAATTTTTCTCTGTCTTTAATTTTGGCCAATTTGATTACTATGCGTCTGGGCGTGTGTCTCCTTGGGTTTATCCTGCCTGGGACTCTCTGAGCTTCCTGGACTTGGGTGGTTATTTCCTCTCCCATGTTAGGGAAGGTTTCAACTATAACCTCTTCAAATATTTTTTCGGGTCCTTTCTCTCTCTTTTCTCCTTCTGGGACCCTTATAATGCAAATGTTGTTGTGTTTAATGTTGTCCCAGAGGTCTCTTATGCTGTCTTTATTTCTTTTCATTCTTTTTTCTTTATTCTGTTATGCAGCAGGAATTCCACCATCCTGTGTTCCAGGTCACTTATCCGTTCTTCTGCCTCAGTTATTCTGCTATTGATTCCTTCTAGTGTATTTTTCATTTCAGTTATTGTATTGTTCATTTCTGTTTGTTTGTTCTTTAATTCTTCTAGGGGTTTGTTCTTTAATTCTTCTAGGTCTTTGTTAAACATTTCTTTCATCTTCTTGATCTTTGTCTCCACTCTTTTTCCGAGGTCCTGGATCATCTTCACTATCATTATTCTGAATTCTTTTTCTGGAAGGTTTCTTATCTCCACTTCATTTAGTTGTTTTTCTGGGGTTTTATCTTGTTCTTTCATCTGGTACATAGCCCTCTGCCTTTTCATCTTGTCTATCTTTCTGTGAATGTGGTTTTTGTTCCACAGGCTGCAGGATTGTAGTTCTTGCTTCTACTGTCTGCCCTCTGGTGGATGAGGCTATCTAAGAGGCTTGCTCGAGTTTCCTGATGGGAGGGACTGGTGGTGGTTAGAGCTGGATGTTGCTCTGGTGGGCAGAGCTCAGTAAAACTTTAATCTGCTTGTCTGCTGATGGGTGGGGCTGGGTTCCCTCCCTGCTGTTTGTTTGGCCTGAGGCGGCCGAACACTGGATCCTACCTGGCTCTTTGGTGGGGCTAATGGTGGACTCTGGCAGGGCTTATGCCAAGGAGTACTTCCCAGAACTTCTGCTGCCAGTGTCCTTGTCCTCACGGTGAGCCACAGCCACCCCCTGCCTCTGCAGGAGACCCACCAACACCAGCAGGTAGGTGTGGTTCAGCCTCCTATGGGGTCACTGCTCCTTCCCCTGGGTTCCAATGTGCACACTCCTTTTGTGTGCCCTCCAAGAGTCCCCACCACCATTTTTAAAACAAGTGTGTGTGTGGGATGTCTCTGGCAAAGAAAAAAATAGTAAGTTGTACATCATCCCTGTCTTGAACGATCTGACCCAAGGACTTGGGGGTCTTTTAGGTTTCTGAACCTACCCATAAGCTTTACAGCCATCTGGGATGCCTTTGGAATTTGTGCCTGGTTTGCTAAGATCCCCTGAGAGTATATGGTAGGCCACCATAGTATCCATGAGCAGCAGGACTAGGGGTGGAAAGATCCAGAAATTTTCTCCCTCTGCGAGGTGTCACCAGTCCTCCAGGAAAAAAACCAGAGCTCTAACTTCCAGGGGAATCCCATCATCCATTAAAGTCTTCAGAGCTGGGTCCAGAACAAGCACCAAGCCGGGACAACAAGCACCCTCAGCCAGTTTCCCCAGGACCAGGACACTAAGTTTTCAATTCAGACAGGAAAAAAAAAAACATTCAAAAGGTTGGGTGACCCGGGCATATTAACCGTGTGACTCTAGGCAAGTCGACTGCCCTCTCTGGACCTTGGTTTCCTGATCTCCAGAGGAGAGGGCTGGATCTATGAGGAGTCGGGATTAGTTGATTGTTAAGGTCTCTTTCCTCATGAGCATTCATAATTCTATAAGGCAGCTCTTCCTCAGCCAGGCCAGTAATGTGCCCAGGTACATAGGTATCCATACCCATCCTGGATTATCCAGTACAGCAATGACTTCAAATATTTTCTCTAATTCTCAAAGCAAGTGCACAATTTTTACTTTAGAAAATATTGCGAATTTGAGAATAGCTCCTGCTCATTGACAATAACGCTGGCTTATTTCCTTGCATGTGTTCAGTCTCAGCCCTCTTGATAGAGGCCAGTGCTTGATAGAATGTGTAACCCCACTTATACCTTCATCCCCAGCAGTTGGCCAAGCCCAGCTTGGGAGCAAAGCTTTTTTCAAATTTAACCAGCACTTATCTGGCACTTACAGTATGCCAGGCACTGCTCTAAGACTATGCAAATATCAATTCATTTAATGTTCATACCATATGAATTGAGAAATTTTATTATTTCCATTTACATATGGGAAACGGAGGCAAAGAGAGGTTAAGTAAGTGGTCCTAGTCACACAGCCAGTGAGTAGCCAAGCCAGCTCTTAACCCTACTCTAACCTGCTGCTGTCACCTCCAGGCACTTGGGTGGAGCAGTTAGCATTGCTGGACCCTCTGCTCTGGCTCATGGTCTATGTTTCTTCCTTACTTTACTGTCTCCAATTTCCAAGGGCTCGTCTCAGTGAATCTCTTAGCAGATCTTCAGGCTTCGATCTCTACGTGACTGTGAGGTAGCGGAAGATGCTCTGTTCTCCCAGTCAAAACACATGTGTCACATCCCCAGCTCACCTTTTACTGGTTCTGTGACTTCAGACATCCATCACCTGCCTCTATTAGCTTCATTTTAAAATGAGGCTATTAGTACCTGCTCAGCAACAGAGGGGAAATCCACTGAGCCCACACCTGGGAAAGTACCTTGAAAGTTACAACGTGACATATAAATTAAGGGATAATGTCAGCATCTGGCACCTCACAGGTGATAGTCATTTATTGCACATTTGTTGAATTGATCGTAGGCAAGAAGCAACACAAAATTTTGGAGAGCGTACTGATGCAGGAACATGTCTAAGCCCTAGCTAGGTTTGCAATAGAGGAAACCATCAAACCATTATTTCCCTAAGCCCTCGTATCTCTAAAATGATCTGCTCTAAACAGGCACATTTTCCTCAAAGAAGCTCAGAAGCCAGAGACTCTGGAACACACGTGTGTGTCTTGTGGAACCAGGTGATGAGTTGGGCCAAACGACAGGCCTGGGTTCGGGGGGATGGGTGGTAAAGGAAGCGGCCTGGGGAACTTAGGTCTGTGTCTACTGAGGCCAGTCATCTGCTCAGGGTGTCCTGTAAGCTTGATGACAGGGAGCAAAATGGGTGCCAGCCAGAGCCAAGTTTTAGCTAAATCTAAATAAGAGACTTAAAATACCTACCTTCTCGATCCCTGAAAATAGAAACTTGAAATCAACAGCCCCTGATTCCACCCTGAATCTGAGACGGGTCCAGCTAGTCTCCACTGATGACAATGGCAAACGCTCCAGCCACCACGGGCACTGGTGGGGCGCCTCAGGCTTCAGGTGGCTCTCAGTTCAAGCTCCGCTCAGCTCTACTGACTTGGAGGAATTAGGGAGCCTCTGAATGTCAGCATTGTCCCCTTTTCAATGAAAAAAAAAAGTTTTTCTAAAAAAATAATCAAATAAACAGGACCTGCTGGCTTAGAGGAACCTCTGTGAGCTTCCAGGAAGCAACATTCCCACCACCGGCTCATTTTCACGGGGGAAGCACAGCCTGCGGGCAGAGTGGAGACTTGTTAGACACCATCTGCTCTGTGTCCAGTCGGAGGAGAGGGAGCACGGGGGCAGCCAGGGCTACTGAGAAACTGCTGTGCCCAGGAGGGAAATAAACACTGCCCCACATATATTCTAGGAAAGGAAAGTGTGGGCTTGATGTGAGAAAGGCAGAATCTGCACCACTGAATCCCCAAATATTTGTACGGGGGGTTGAAAGCAAAAAAAATTTACCAAAAACTCCCCACAAGCCCAAACAAAGCTTCAGTGTGTTCCCATTTACAGCCAGCCTGATAATCACACCCTTCGCGTCTTCTGCAGCTGGGCTGGAACTCAGTGAGTGGAAGGCGCTTCCTATAAACAAAGGCTAGCAGAGGGAGATCGCCTTGCCTTCATCCTGCTCCTGGACCTCCACCTCCGCCCCTCCCTGCAGAGCCAGCAGGTCAAACAACTGCTTAACCTCTTGGGTTAATTAAAATTTTGGCTCCCTCTTGCAAACTAAGAGCCAGAGATAAAGGAGAAATAAACTGGTCACTGGAACTCGTGAAGGAAGCTTGCATGCAGGCAACGGGCTGCTCTGGGTCCTACCCACCCCCGAAACTGGATCTGTGCAAACTGAGGCTGGCTGAGATCCCCTCCAAGGCTGCAAGGCTCTGCTCTTGGGAGAACACAGCATCACTCTGCCCACCTGAGCTCCAAGCAAGGGCTGCAGTTCTTGGAAGATGGTTTTCAGTAAGATGGTAGAAACTCAGAATTCTAATCCACAGCCAAAGCATGGAATCAGTGCATGCCCATTCCAGACCTTTGTTTTTCTCCTAGCCTTCGCTCCCCCAAAGGGAGCCCTCTCACTCCATTCTCCTTCCTGTTTATTTTACGTACCTTCCTCCTAACCCCCAAAGTTTAGCTCAGCTTCCCCAGCCTTCACCCACTTTCTCACCATACCTGCGAGCCCCCCGTGTCCTCTCTCACTTCTGAACTTAGAACTCTGGGTGATGCGGCTCTTGTTTGAGCTGTATAGATATCTCTTGGCTTCTCTGCTGTCTCCTCTGTTATTTCCATCTTCCTGTGCCCATCACGCTTTGCCCTCCTTACCCCCCCCCCCCACAGTAAGTGTTTAAAGTCCATGAAAGCAGATATACAGCCTATAAGATATCAAAATCTTTTAAAGGTTGAATACCTCTTCAACCAAATGTTAGCTATCCATAGTTTCTCCCTCTCTCAAGGTCAAGCTTGGGTTCTGTTGCATCCATGTGTTTCCCTGCCACGATCCAACCAGCACCCATCTCTCACTTTCCTGTCTACCTTATTCTTTGCCTCTTTGATGCACCTTGTTTCATAGGTTCTAGCAGGTGTAAGGGGTCTACAGGGTCTTCTCTCCACCTTTCCAGCAACCCATGGACTTCACAAAACCTGGTCACCTAGCTGCTGCTTTATTATTTGCAACTCCATAAAGCATGGGATTTTGTTGTGATAACTGCTTTCTGTTTTCTGTGTGTGTGTATAAATTTTGTTTCCTTTAGAAGACTGTATGGCAGTGGCTGTTTGTCTATAGCATGTATAAGTATCACCTGGACACTTATTAAAACATAGAGTCCAGCCCCCTGCCACAGAGATTTTAAGAGACCATCGGCTTAGAGTCAGGCCTAGGAACCTAGGTTGGATTTTGAGAAAGTTATTCTAAAGCTACTCTCTGTAGATCAGGCCTTAAATTGTTTCCATGTTGTCCATGGTATGGGACAGAACTGAGCCTGGTGAAGATGGCTGCTCCACGGGGTCACCAGATGGTTGATGTAAATGAGGTGGGATTCCCACCTAAGCTGGTTTTCTGAGCCAGCCTGTCTTCCACTGCAGGGTTAAAACTTTTCACCTGCACCCCCGCTACCCCCCAGATAAATGACCTCCACAAAACACATCAGGAAAATCCCTCAAATTCCAAGCTAATTGACAGAGATTCCGGGGATAGTTAGCAAATACTTCTCTCTTCTCTACTGACCATCAGCAAGAACAATAGCTGGCCCTCAGCCCACCCAGCAAATATCATTCCATCAGGGTTCTCTGCAACTTTGTCTCTTACTACAACATCTATGAGAATCGAAATTCTCTAAAATCAAATTCCAAGCCTAAAAGAGAAAATGTTATGATACCTGGAAGCAGATCATTCAGATGTTTTGAGTTAATTTGTCATGACTGAAAGAATTTTCACATTTGCAAAAATATCAGAGTTCACTTTTGGCCTCCAAAGAGCTGAAATATAGCTCTGTTTTCAAACTCTAATGAATTTGGCATGGACACTGTTGTCAAAATCAGGGTGAGTTTTGGAAGACCCAAAAAGTGAAGTGTGAACTCATGTAATCACAGATTTCAGAATCACAGATTGCTGACACTAAAATAACGCTAGATAGTACCTCATCCAGACCCAGCTTTTAGAGTTGAGGAAGCTAAGGCTTTGCCCTATATTCGTAAGTACCAAAACAACAATAAAACCCACAGTTCCCAAAGGCTACTTTATTCCAGGTGGGGGGCTTTCAGCAAAGCATAAATGAAGATAACAGGAAGTACTTTTAGTGGGGCAGGATGGTCTGTGGATGCAGGGTATTCATTGAGGCTGTAGCAGTGCAGAAAGAACAACAGACCAGGAGGCAGAAGACATGGGCTCTGTGTCCCGTCTTGGCCAAGTAGAAACCTCAAGACCCTGAACAAGTCATGACTGAGGGTTAGTGTCTTCATCTGTAAAATCAGGGCTGTATTATTGACGAACTGAAGCTAAGTGTGTGAAGTACATTACAAACTCTCCAATTCTATTATCCCAGCAATGCCCACAGCTGTACCCAGATGGTCTGCTTAGAGTTAAGTCTCCGTGTCCCCTTACTTCAACTCCTTTTGCCTAACCACTAAATCCAATTTTTGATCCTGGTTCTTTGTGGCTTTTTTGCCTTCTCTGATCTCGCCCTGCCCAAAAAGGAGCACCCCTGGGCCCAGAGATGCCCATTTCCAGTCTGGAACTAGCAGAGCAGAAGTACAAGCCAATTTCTTCCATTTCTGTCTCCCAGGATTACACAGTTCCCTGACCCACAACAGTTCCTCGGTGTTTATTAACTTGTACCAAAGGAAATAGAATAGAATGGAAAAGAATGGAATTGAATTTCGTAAAAGTGAATTCAAGCCCACCCCTCCCCAAATTCCAGTCTCCCTTACAGAGAACACCTAATTAAGCAGGTCTTATCTGGTGAGATACAGATTTTTTAAGAGGTGAGTTCTACCTATTGCCAGAAAGTGAGGAAGATTTTTTTCTTTTTTTAAAAAAACTGCACTTTTCCCAGGTCTACTATCTACTTTTCCCAGTAGAAAATGATCCTCTTTCTTCCAGGAGGAAGTGTATAGGTTTCCTATGTGGGAGGATGGTGCTGATTTGCCACAAGATTTTATTTGCAAACTCTCATTATGGGCAAAATTATTATTATTTCTCTTTTGTGGCTCTGAAGTTTTTCTAAGAACCATAATGAGGAGACTCCTAGAAAAGGAAGACAGTAACTCAAGCAAACTCATTTTTCTGGTTTGCTTTTATGGTCCAGTCTAGAAACTGTGGCTCTCGCCACATTCCTATCTGTGGGTCCAGCTGACTTTCCCCAAAAGGAGGTCCTCACTTAAACAGCACCTCAATGCAAACATAGCTCAGCAAAACCTCCAACAGGAGGTACCAGACACTGATTATGTCTGAGTCCAAGATGTTACAAAATGTATAAATGCCACAAAGTCTATCAGCTATTGGAGTTAGACTGTGTTTATCACAGCAAGGGGCAAGTAGAAGGGGGTGGTCTCTCTTTGAAGATCTCAAGTCTTGGCCTGTGGGGTGAACTTCTCCACCTTTTGGAATACGTGGAATATTCTGGAATGTGGTGGGATGCCCTCCATGCTGGCAGGAACCCCTCCTGGATTCCTTGGGATGAAGTCTTTATCAACACTTCCACCTAGCCTCTCACGTTCTCCACCCGCTAGAGAACGAGGCCCATTAGGAAAGGAAGACTAAGCCATGATCTGAAAACATGTTACCAAACATTTTAATTTTACCCAAGAAATAATCAGAAGCCACTAGAAGAGAGGAGAGTGACACCTGAAGAAGATAGTTTTGGCTCCTCTGCTTAACGACTGAAGCCATTATACGTTTTAATGGGATTGCATATATGTAAAGCACACTAGAGTCTACAGAATTCTTTGCACAGGCATGATCTCATTTGATCATGGCACCCTGAGACATAAGGGGATTGCTGCCCTCACTTAGAGATGAGAAAATCAAAGCTCAGAGGGTCTTCAGACCCAGGGCTCTTCATCCCACTACCCAGGCCCCCAGCCCTTCAGCAATCCCGGTAGGGCAGGCAGCTGATAAATGCTGATTCAGAAGGTCAGCGGACTGGCCATCTCTCAGCAACACTGTGAAGGCAGGAAACGAACCCTCAGTGGCAGGCAGGAGCTTGATATTTTCTCACTGGATTCCCCCAACTCAGACTTCTTGGGTTCAAATCCCATCTGCAACAATTGTCAGAAGTGGGGCGCTCTAGGCAAACTGTATGCTCAGTCGGTGCCTCAGTCTCCTCACACGTAAAACCGAGATAATGTTATCCTTCCTTTCAGTGTTACTGTGAGGGTTAAATGAAGCAACCCGCTAAAACACAGAGCTCTGTGCTAAGGACTCATCGCGTATTACCTATTACTACCATGATTATTTCCCTTCTTTGTATACATGAAGAAAGAACGCTCATAAAGTTTAAGTGGGAACGTTGCTGAGATTGGAATCTAGTCTGACTCCAAACACCTTATTGTTTTTTACTGCCTTCTGCTACCCTCTGCTTCCTCTCTCTCTGCTCTTCTCCTCCTGGCCTTTTCCTCCTTGGTAAGCAGCCTATTATCCTTCCAAGTGTTTCTGATCCCGGGCTGCCTGCATCAGAATGATCTGAGACCTTCCCCACGTGGACAGAACCAGAATCTGCATTTTCCACAAGAAGCCCAGGTGACTCTTCTGCACCTTGACGGAGGTCAAGAGCCGCTGACTCAGAGGGACCACTGCAGCAGCTGTCACTGCCCAGACCTCCCCACCTCCCCCTTCACCCAGGAAGTGCTCCAAAGCTATGCTGCTGTGGACGCTCCCTCCCCTGCACATCTCCTACCTGCTCTTTCATGATGGGCAATTAGAGATACAAGGCTGATGCAGCTCACCCTGTGATGACTGGTCATTCCAATCCACGTTGAGTAATGGCTTATTGAAGTAATGCCTTATTTTGCCTCAGACTCAGGCAGGCTCATCAGAGTGGGTAGCGGGTAGAGAGCGGGGAGGACAAGCAGGGGTCAAGCTACATACATTCTCTGCACAAGTCACCCACCATGCACAAAGATGTAACAACTACCCACCTAGAAAATCACAACCTGTACCAGGGTCAAGCCTACAAAAATGAGATAACACAGCAGAGCAAGCAAGTGCAAAAGGGGAGAAACTAAATCAGTATTTGTATTGGAGTTTTATCTTATCTCACAAGTGCAGCAGACCCTTTCCAGAGAGGAGGCTGGGTGTCATTTACCATTTGCTCTCATTTGTTCCGGCTTTGCAGAGACTAGCCAACTGCCCCCCCCCGATCCAGATGTCCACAAGAAGCTTTTACCAGATGCTCCTCTGAGGCTGCTAAGCCTGAACCTCAGAATGTAACCCCAAGGCAAACAGCATTTCTGCTTTCTTATCAAGATGACTGGGTTTTTTTTTTTTGCCCAAATTTCTTCTTAAATTGGACTTAATCTCTGGTTATGTAAACAGCTGAAGATATCCTAATTCCTGGGAGGATACCAGAGATCAGTACTTGAGTGGGGAAGGAGATGACGGAGTGGAGAAGAATGAAAGGGAAACAAGTATTAATTATTAAACATTTACAAGATTTACAAAATCACACACCATTGGGCACTTTTTCCCTCCAAGTGCTCTGTCCCCATTAAAGGCGAGGAAAGGCAGGCTTCTCACCATGGAGAATTTACCTAATTATGTTTCCTCTCTTCTAAGGCGGGAAGGGTTTCCATGGCCGGGTTTAAAAACGTGGGTCCTGTGGGCAGCCATCTTTGCTCCGAATGGAAATGCAGTTGCCCTATCTGCCTTGATTTGATGCGATCTCTTATTTTACAAACCGGACTTGGAGCCACTTCACAAAAGGCACTATGCAAATATCTGGGAATAACATGCAAATATCTGGGAATAACATGCAAATATATGTGAATAACATGCAAACCGCCCAGGATTCTGAGCATGTTTTTATAACAGAACAGAAACACTGCCCCCAGCTTAGTTTTGCCTGCTGGTGTTTGGGGCAGGGGAGCAAGCAGTTCAGGGTCTGGGTGTGGAAGGAGAGGTGGGGTGACAGAAATAAAGAAGTTCCTGATGTGCCTCACCCTCCCTAAGAGGGTAGGTGTGGGTTTACCCACCATATTTTCCATATACTTGAATTTCTGGAGCAGGTTTAATGTTACTATTACAACTTATTGTCACCCAATAGTTCGGTTAATGGGTGTTTCGATTTGGGGCTTGGAAATCCTGTCATTGCAATCGTAAGCGCTGTCCTCCCAATCCTCAGATCCCAGGTGGAGACAGTCCAGGTGAGTCATGCCCCAGAGCCCCTCTTAGACCCTGGGGAGTCACCCAATATTAGTGGCCGAATCATCCTCAGGTACCATCTAGTCCAACTGCCTCATTTTACAGATGGGCAAATTGAGGCCCAATGGCCCAGTGTCACTGTGATACACTGAGTTGGTGGCTACACAGAGGTAAGAATTTGGGCCCCATGAGTCTTGGTCCAGGAACTGCCTTGTTGCTCTTTAAGAGTTTACAAAGAATAGACAAGATATGAATATACTTTCTGAAATCATCATTTTAAAAAGGAGAGAGACAAATGGACAAAGGTAAAGAAGGAAGCTACGTCTAATAGTGGGGCGGGGGGCAGAGTGGTCCAAAGTTTGAGCTCTGAGATGAGACACAACACGGACCAGCTGCTTAGTTGATGTGTGGACTTGGAATCTGACCTAACCTTGCTGAGCCTTAGCCCTCATCTTTAAAACAGAGATCATAGTGCCTACGTGCCCGGGTTGTACAAGGATTAAAGGAGATAATGCACAGATCCTGGCACACACGAAATGCTGGCTCTCGTTATAACCTCAGTGCAGCCATCCAAGGATTTGAATAGACTGCCAAGGCATCAGTCCTGGGGGGCCTGTCCTTAAGCCAGATTTCCTCCCTGCCAGCTCCTCTCTTCTGGCCCAGGACCCTAGCTGCCCAAACCCGCCCCTCCACCTCCCTCAACAATTAAGACAATCATGACAGTTTTAGTACTCAGCTCTACGGATCTCTCCAGAGGGTGGCAGGGCACTGACTAGAAATGAAGTTGCAAAAGGACACAGGTTAAAGGGTACTGGTAAGGAAAAGAGAATGAGAGGAAAAAGAGAGCTATTAGGGGGTTCCTTTCATCTGTCATACCAGTGCTGGATGATGTAAGAAAGCCTTTACAAGAATGGGGAACGTGAGGTACAACCACCAGCATGCCAGTCCTCCATGGAAGTTACATGGTAGCCAAATGAATGCCCACTTTTCTCTCACTTTGCCTAAGTTACTAAATACCTTAAGTTAGTGCAAAAGCTTGGCTTTCCCTGCCCCCAGGACCATTAAAACCATGTCCTGTGAAAGCTGGTTTAAATAACATTCTAATCACGGACTGCTCAGTCATTATACAAAGATAATTAGTATTTTATAAAGATCCTGATTCAACAAAGAAAGATCAAATAATATTCAGTATAGTTTTCATGAGAAATACATTTACTCATGTTCGGAGTCTCTGAAACCTGGCCTTTCATCTTTCATGCATGTTAACCAGAACACCCTATTTTCTGGCTGTATCAGAAAGGACAATCCACTCTCTTTCTTAACTCTAGATCTGCAGTTTTCCTGTTGAGTCCCTATTTATCTTCTTGCGAAACATGTGCCCAAAAGAACAAGAGGATAACATTTTCTCAAGACAATATTTGTTTTGCAGAGTGTATCCCTGATACTGGACACCACCCAGCTGTTGGAGACCCTGGAGGTCGAGAGTCTGAGGTTCCGACATTGCAATTCAAACCCCAAAGCACAACGGATCTTCATCTTGGTTTCAGAAAAGTCATTATCTTCATTTTTTTTTTTTTTTTTTTTTTGGACACTGGAGCTGACCCCCTAGAGATAAGAACAAACAGAATGTGTTCCGTCTTCCCCAAGACTGCTGCACCAGCATATATTTTCCACTTAAAGCTTTTAAGTATTTGACTTATACGTTGACGAACACCCCCAGTGGACTGTTAGGGTTTGGTTTAATCTCCAAGAAAACTGGCATTAAAATAGACCTTTTCCCGGCAATAATCATCTCATTTACGATAAATTATTCTATTCTCAGTACCTTTGAGACACATGAGAGCTTTCATGTAATAAAGAAGCCATTTGTTTCTGAATATTTTAATGCATGTTTCCATATTTTTCTCATTTTTAATGCAAGTGCCATTGACAGTATTGTAAGAGAATGTCTTTTAAAAGCAAATTTATGGCAAACGTTCCAGTGAAATGGATGGCAGCATGCATAATCGCAGAGCTATTCTGCTGAAAGGAGCAGGGCAGAGATGTTCTAATTCTCATTTATGTGCATAAAAGAGTAACCTGGACAGAGAAAGACAATGTTATTAGGCAAATTGATAAGATATGGGAGATCTCCATTCAAGGTGGGCACCATCCTTTGATTTGCTGTATGTACTTAGTCATTGCTATGTCTCAGATGCCACCTCTGAAATACAGGTGGAAAAGGACAGATGTTGGAGAAGTCCATGGTGACTACTTAGGAAGAGTTGAGTCTGAGCTTTTATGTGTTAACTGGAAAAAGAGGCTGTTTTGAAAGGACAGAGAATCCAGGAGCAGATAGTATGGTCTTTGCTAGAAATTTGACTCTTTTGATTTTCTAAACTTCCATTTCAGAGCTGCTCATTTGGGTGCTATCTATCTGAAAAGCCACCATGATGGTGGTTCTTGATTGGGAGGGTGGTAACAGGGTCTGGAAAGGGAGACAGTGTCAGAATCAAATATACCTGTCGCTGCTTCTATGATTTTAATTTATGCTAGACTCTTGGGGCAGAAACACCTTTTGAGAAATCTCCTCAGATATATAATTCTGATATGCTTCCTAAGAACCACTGCCTTACTATAAGTATGAGATTTAACCTCAATCTTATGTACTGACAAGAAAATGCATTCTTGACATGAGCGATATAGCACTTCTGGGATAAGAAGCCAACTCCCATGGACAGCTAATGATGTTCTTTTGGTAAAATGCTCAGTTCTTTTTCTGGACATTAATACTGTCCATCAGTAAGAGTGAGCCATTGTCTAGGGTCAAGCTAATTCAAAGTCACACTCTGGCTAAAAGAGTTAAAGTCTTTGGGGTGAAGAGTTTACAGAGTAGGGATCTAACTTTAGTTTTGGACAGATGAGCTATTTTGGCCTTGGGGATGATGCCTAACTCTACTCTAAACATTGCATCTAGCTCTCAATTCCCTTCCAAGCACCTGGAAAAAAGGAGAAAAAATACAATAAGAGGGAAACGATGAGTCGGTATGAAGATGATTTAATAGAAGCCAAAGCTAGAAGGAAAGAGTAACGCATGCATTGCCTTCCTACTATGTGCCAGGCACTGTGTTATATGTTCCCATTGTTAGAATGGAGACATGTAATAGGAGATGTCTAAGGATGCTGGATCCTGGGGACCAATGTCTCACATCTGCTCTAATATGGTAGCCAGTAGCCATTTGTAGCTACTGAACACTTGAAGTGTGGCCAGTGCAAATTAAGATGTGCTGTAAGTGTAAACTACATAAGAGATCTTAAAGACTTGGTTCAAATAAAAAGAACGTAAAGTATCTCATTAATAATTTTATACTGAATACATGTTGATCTGTTAATGTTTTGGATATTGGGTTAAATTAAATGTATTATTAAAATTAAATCACCTCTTTCTTTTTTACCTTGTTTAAATGCACGAGCACTAGAAAACAAAATGACATATGTGAGGCTTGTGTTTGTGACTCTTGTTATACTTCTGTAGGGTTGCACTGGCTCAGACTGTTAATAAAACTCAGCTCTGTCATCAAGAAGGGGAAAGAGGGCTTCCCTGGTGGCGCAGTGGTTGAGAATCTGCCTGCCAATGCAGGGGACACGGGTTCGAGCCCTGGTCTGGGAAGATCCCACATGCCACGGAGCAACTAGGCCCGTGAGCCACAATTACTGAGCCTGCGCGTCTGGAGCCTGTGCTCCGCAACAAGAGAGGCCGCGATAGTGAGAGGCCCGCGCACCGCGATGAAGAGTGGCCCCTGCTTGCCACAACTAGAGAAAGCCCTCGCACAGAAACGAAGACCCAACACAGCCATAAATTAATTAATTAATTAATTAATAAAAAAAAAAAAGGGCTTCCCTGGTGGCGCAGTGGTTGAGAATCTGCCTGCTAATGCAGGGGACACGGGTTCGAGCCCTGGTCTGGGAAGATCCCACATGCCACGGAGCAGCTGGGCCCGTGAGCCACAACTACTGAGCCTGCGCGTCTGGAGTCTGTGCCCCGCGACGGGAGGGGCCGCGATAGTGAAAGGCCCGCGCACCGCGATGAAGAGCGGTCCCTGCACCGCAATGAAGAGTGGCCCCCACTTGCCTCAACTAGAGAAAGCCCTCGCATGAACCGAAGACCCAACACAGCCAAAAATAAAAAAAAAAAAAAATAAAATAAATAAATAAAGTAGCTATAAAAAAAAAAAAAAAAAAAAAAAAAAGAAAAGTGCTTTAAAAAAAAAAAAAAAAAAAAAAAAAAAAAAAAAAAAAAAAAAAAAAAAAGAAGGGGAAAGAAAGACCTCTGTTTAACGTGATAATCCACTGTTACCCAGGGCCAAATGTTCCAAACTCTTCATATGGACCGAGCCTCTGAGTTGCTGAATTTAAGTGGAGGCACTTTGAATCCGCTAGGGATACATCAGTGGCATAGGCTTTGACCAGGGGCTGCAGGGAGGACCCCAGACTCAGCCCCAAATGGACAGAAGAGCTAAGTCCCTGTGGAACAAAGAAAGTGGTGACAGAAAAGTGTGAGCACTCACAGGCCATGTGAAATGGCTGGGGGTAAGGGGGTGGCACTGAAATGGGGAAAAGGGAAAGAGGACTTGGAGAAATCAGGAATCAAAAGGGAATCTGTTTGCTCTTTCCAACCTCGAGATTTCAAAAACCAAACAGGAATTTTGTGCACAGTAAAAGCTGATATTCACTGTATCTTCCAGAACGCCCGTTACTGTCTTAAATGTTCTACATGTATCAGCTCCTCTAATCCTATGAAAAGCCCTATTAGGCAGGCATTACTATTATCCCATGGGAGATGTAGAAACCAAGCCTGGAAAAGTTTAATAACTTGTTGAGTTTTCTCATTTGCTAAGTGATGAAGCTGGGCTTGAAGCTGAAGTGTCTAAGTCTACCTGTGCGGCTCACGCTCTGCACCACTGCATGCCGCGAAACCCAAGCCCTCCCTTCTCACGGGGCTGTAAGAGCCTTGGGGAGAAGACAAGGGGTGGGAATGGGTCCCAGTCAAATTCCCTTCCATTATTTTCAAGATAGCCTGGGGGCTGGGACCACAAAGAAAGTACATTTACACAGGCAGCTGGGAGTTGAGAATCTGCATTTGGGTGACTGGGCAAGAAACCTGGTACAAGGTAGCTACTGAGGGTGTGGGCTCTGTGAGCCAGCTGTCAGGGTTTGAATCCCAGCTTGACTACTTCCTAACTGTATCCAAAGGCACAGTTTCCCCATCTATAAAACAGGTTAATTCCAGTAGTTGCCTCAAAGAGGTGTAGAATTAAATGAGATGCACGGAAAGTGCTTATTAAGTACACATAGTGAGTCCAGCAGTAGATATTGGCTGTTATGACAGTAGAGGAGATGTAGGATACAGCTCTAAAGGCTGCCACCCACAGGTGAATCAGCACATTGAGAGTCGATGAAATGTAAATAGAAGTACTCCTGAGCAAGCCAGCTTTGCCCTGAGGCAGAGAAAAGATATGCAAAAGAAAAATGCTGTAACCTTGGATCTTCTTCCTCAGGAGATGAGAGGCTGTTGAGATCCTTGAGGACATCTCCTGCATGCTCATCAGTACAAGAAGTTAGGGTTAGTTTGACTTCCCTTTGCCCATAGTAAAGAAAGAGTCCTTTGCCTTGAGTGGTGAAGCATCTCTCTAGGGAAGAGGACCGCCACCCTGGACCCCTAAGACATCACACTGTGGGCCCAGCCTCAATGGACTGGCATAGCAGGCTGGGCCAGAAGTGTACCCAGGAACTGCCTGTATCAGACATCGGCTGGGTGGGCTGGGACAGCACAAAGGGTTGAAGCAGGATTGGAGGATTTCTGCTCATAGTGGTCAAGGAGCGGCATGTCCACAGCAGGCCACAGAGGAGGAGGAACACAAGGAGCTTCTGGAAGCTTCTTGAGTAGAAACTTCTATTTACAACTCATCCAACCCCACTTCCCTGTCTTTGGGCGGGATGCTTGGAAGCTAGAGATATTTAAATGTGGTTTTCCTAGATTTCGTGTGTCTCCTAGGAGGTGTTCCTCTGAAGCTCAGGCCAAGAGGACCACAGGGAAGGAAATTTTATTGTGGCCAATGGAAGCCAAGGGAGCATTTCAGAATGAGGGCATTGGCTGTTGCACTACCTTACAGAGGAGTCAGGTGGAGGTTGATCTTGGATTGGAACTAAGGGGAAAAAGTTTGGGGCAGACCTTGAAGGGTGGGCTCGCCTTCCTTCCCATTTCTCTATCAAAATGTTACGGGCAACCTAGTCTCTGAGCAGAGAAAAGCAGGCCCTTGGATATTACTGGCAAGCATTATAACATCCCATTGAGGGAGACATTCTCTACCACAACAGGGAGTCTCGAATTAGTCAAAGACTTGCAATGGTTTCTTGATAAATGAAATGTAGTCAATTTTGGTGACTTCTTTGGGGGATATTACATGTCTTGTTCCTTTCTCTTTGTTTACTTTGGATTGCCAGTGAGGTCAAGTGCACAGTTGTTGATCTCATCCCAACAGCCCAGAATACGTGAGCACATCTGCAGCCCAAGAAACAGCACTCAAGTGACCAGAAGTAAAATGTGGTGCTACGTGACCCAAACAATTGAGAGGATACAATCTGGCACAAGCTGTAGCCATTAGAAAGCCATATATATATATATATATATATATATATATATATATATATATATATATATATATATATATATATATATGGTAGTAACATTTTTAAAAGAGATATGACAGCACAAAATGTTGAACCAAGTTTAACTCATATGTTGCTGGTAGAAAGGTAAATAAACACCTTAGAAAACTGGGCTGAGCACATAAATACGTTATGCTCCAACAATTCCACTCCTATGAACATACCTAACAGAAATATATACACGTGTGCACCAAGACACATTTTCTCATATCCACACTATTCAAAACAGCCAATATAGGGATATCTCTTTTGTACGACATCAAAATCTCCCTAGCCCTACCTTTGCTGTTGCAACTGATTTCATGCAGGCTTTGGCTACTGCAGGTACAATCAGTATAACACCTTACCTAGGGCCTGCACCACGTACACCTGACTTCCTGCAATGCAGCCTCTCTGACTTGGGATTCCCTTGGAAAACTCATGCATGCACGACCTGGGAGAACAGGAGAATTTATGCTGGTGGGACCATTCTTGGTCAATGGGAGACAGGAGCCAATAAGCAATGGATAAATGTTTCTACTTCTGTTCTCCCTGGTAAACAGTCCTGAAACGCATTTCAGATGGCCCCTTAGAAGATGCTGATAGGATTGAACAGCAGCTAACTGTAGGAGTAGTTAACGTAACAAAATATCCATATATTGACCTCCCCTCTTTTCCGATTTCACACTCCCTGGCCTGCATGCCTGTTCCCAGGGAAAACGTTCCCAAATGAAGTGTCCACAGGCAAACCTCTGTCTTGGGGTCTCCTTTTAGGGGAACCCAAGGCTAAGATAGCTCAATTTGGAAACTACCCAGTAGTAGAATGAATAAATAAATTGTGGAATATTCATAGGAAGAATTGTTGAATTCCATTCCCCAAAAAATTAATGGAACACACAAATATCATGTCAAATCAAGAAGCCAGCTAGAAAAGAATATATGCTCTAGATTCCATTTATACAAAGTTCAAAAGCAGGCAAAAGGAAATCATGGTATTAAAAGTGAGGAGAGTGATTACCTTTAGTAAGGAGGAAGGGGGCAGTCATTGGAAGAGGTTATGGGGGGACTTCTGGGTACATTGTCAACATTCTCTTTCTTGAACTGGGTATTGTTATGCGGTGCTCACTTTATGATAAAACCTTGCACATTTGTGCTATATGTGAACAGACATGGTTTTAAAAGAGCTTAAAATCAAGAAATTGTGATGACCAACTCTTTACTCAACAATGTGCAAGCTTGTTTTAGGAAGATCACTATTTATATCTACAGTCTACTGTAGGAGATGCCAATTCCAGTTCCTCCCCTAGCTGGGAGGGTAACATGGACAAGTGAAAATGGCCCAGTGAGACTGTGATTGTCTGAACAGGGTGGGTTCTCTTCAGTTCCAGCCAGTGTTGTGGTAGTAAACTGGTAATCCAAAAAAACAAAAAAGCACAAGTAATCGAGCAACTGGGGTTTGGAAAATTAGGTTCTGGTCCCAGTTTTAGAGTTGAAATTGCTTTGTTTACCAGGGTCTCAGTTTCCCCATCTGTATTAGGATGCCTTCTGGAGACATTCTTCTCATATCAGAACTTCTAGGTTTATGTAATGAGCATCAAACCATGTGAAGCTATCCTTTGGGAATGGACAAACTTCACAACATGGCAGGGACAACTTAGTGGTGCTGGGCCACTGACAGACATTCCAGGTTTGAAGGTTGCCGCTTTCTCTCCTTCCACTCCTGTCACTTATCAATGGGAAGGTGAGGCTTCCCCAAGCCATCAGCCTAACAACGTGCATTGGCCTGCTGGGGAAGTTCAGTCCTGATGCTCCATAGTCCTTGAACTTCTTGATTTCTGGGGGAGAATAGATCCACTTTCTTGAAAGGAAACAAAGTAGAGCAGGGAGACTTCACCTGGGCTTGTACTGTGGCTCTGCCACATGATAACTACGGATTTCAACCTCACTTTCCTCCCCTGGGTTCCTGTCTCACAAGGATTGTGACAAAAAGCATCAGCCTCTTAAAGTGTCTATATCACAGAGTCTCTGAAACAGGGTGTCAAATAAATGTTAATCACCACGATTATTGTTATGATTTATCAAGGCCTCTCTTTAGAGGTGCTGAACAGCCAACGGCTCAGATCCTCATTAAAATTTAAACTTGTGTCTCCTTGTGTTTCATTTGGTCTCCTTTACTCTGTTATTTTAGAGAGTCAGCCAGAGCTAATATTTCTGCCAGATCCAGACAGGTCTAGACATGGATATTCTAATCTAATCCCAAACTGCAGGCTCAGGAATGCTCACAGAGAGACGCTGCTATGTATTCTGCTGGAGAAAATTCACATGCCAGGAGGCAAAAGATTCAAACTTTGAATATCTGAGAAGGCAATTAGGTAGTTTAATCTGTGCTCTTCATTTATTTTCAGATACTATGTATATGTTCTCTAAAGACAGGATCAGTAACTATATCAGAGCTTGAGATAAAGGGGAAAGAAATAGGTCATACCAATTCTGTTTTAATTTGAAATTTTGTTCATCAAGGGTTTTTAATTAATTTTGATTTTTAAATTTTGCATTAAAATCTTACGTATCTTGATCACTGAATTTTTTGGCACCCCTTTAAACTTTGCACTTGAGGCAACAGTGCCCCACTTGCCTCACCCCAGTCTTAGCCTTACTCACCGTCCTGCTAGTGCCCTAAGCCAACAGGCACTTAGTGGAAGATTTTCTTTTTTTTTTATGTATTGATCACTTCTAGTTGAATTCAATCAAGAATATGATTCAATATCTTCACATAATGAGTCAGGTTTTCGTGGAGAAATCACTAAACTGGAGTCAGAAAGCCTGGTTCTAGCTTTCATCTCGGTGTACTAAATTGCTTGAGTACAATACTAATACTAGACTTCTCTGAAATTCTGTTTCTTTGACTTTAAAATAAGTACAAGCAATATATACTTTTTTGGTGTAGGCTCGAATACCTAAATGCTTTAAAATATTATGTTAAAATATTCATTTTGATTACTGAGTTTTTTGGCATCCCCTGTATGTGCAAGGAGTATTAGTAAGAGTTCTTGGTTGCAAACAACAGAAATCCCTGCAGCGACCTCAAGTGTAGTCACTGGACTATATTGGTTATTTCACCAAATATCATTGAGGGCTAGATAATTAGGTTTGGAGACTACTCAGCTATGACCAACACTCTAATTATTACCCCAGGAAAGACACTGCTGTTACAGCGCTGCAGGGAATTGCCACTAGGATCATCGCAACCTCTGCCTCTGCATACCAAATGTCTCCCTGTCACCCACAACAGAAGTCTTCCACTCAGCACTCCTGACTCTGCAAGCTCTCCTCCAAATCAAAGTTGTGCATGGGTGCATCTGAGGAGGATCGGCCCATGCCTCTACCTAGCTGCAAAGGAATTTGGGAAAATGAGTTTCTGGCTCCTTCCTGGGGAAAAGGGCTCATAAATCTGGAAAATGTCAAACTAAGGAAGGGTACTGGGTAAGTACTGGGCATCCAGATGGCATGATTCACGTCCACTGCAATAAAGTGGTTTTTGCAGGCTCGGGCAGCATTCATGGGTATATGTACAAACACGGGGCAAGGGACTAAAAGTTCACATGGAAAATCACCTCCCTCTTCCCTGAAGTTACACTCACATTTGAAGCTACCCTTTTTCCCTGCCTCTCCTGGAAGCAAAAGTGTTTATGAGAACTCGGGCTGAGATACTCACTCCTGGTGTCCCCATCACTCACTTAAACTCCTAGATTCCCCCATTTCCTTTCTGTAATCTGGTAATAAGTGACTGACCTGCCTCAAGGGATGCTCTCTGGACTCATTAAATCTGAAAATGCTTGGGAAATGCATCTGCTAAGGCCTGCAGCCAACTATCATCATGGTCAGCTTACAGATACTCTCTCAGGCAGCAAAATGTTTTCAAGTTCTAAAATCCGGACCCTAGCCCGTCCCTTTATTTCCATCTTACCTAGCCTGGCTAAATTCTCTGTATAGGAAACAAACATTCAAAATGAAAGTTCTGTCTATCTCCCTTTTTATAGATTTCCAGGGGCCCACGGCACCAACGCAGGGAGGTGTGCTGTGAAAAGAAACAGTGAATTTCCCGAGAGTGCTTCCTCCTCTGAACTGATCTAACTTAAGCTCTCTGAAGCTCTTCTCTTCCTTCAGCTTCTGAAAATGGGGTGCTGGACTGAGAAGCAAGGATTTTTCATTGGCATAACCATTTATCTTAATTAATATGGACTTCTTGTGTCCTGCTCTAGTTTGAAATCTGTGGCTACCTCAGTGTGTGTGTGTGTGTGTGTGTGTGTGTGTGTGTGGTTGTTTTGCTTCTTCTTTTATATTGTGAATTGACTGACAATGGAGACCAAGACTCATCTCTGCCTTCCTCCCAACAATGCCTTAAGAAAAAAAATCTTTAAGAATAAACAAGGGCAACTCTCACCACTATTATTCAACATAGTTTTGGAAGTTTTAGCCATGCAATCAGAGAAGAAAAAGAAATAAAAGGAATCCGAACCAGAAAAGAAGAAGTAAAGCTGTCACTGTTTGCAGATCATATGATACTATACATAAAGAATCCTAAAGATGCTATCAGAAAACTACTACAGCTAATCAATGAACCTGGTAAAGTAGCAGGATACAAAATTAATGCACAGAAATCTATTGCATTTCTATACACTAATGATGAAAATTCTGAAAGAGAAATTAAGGAAACACTCCCATTTACCATTGCAACAAAAAGAATAAAATACCTAGGAATAAACCTACCTAAGGAGACAAAACACCTGTATGCAGAAAACTATAAGACACTATAAGACACATGAAAGAAATTAAAGATGATACCAACAGATGGAGAGATATACCATGTTCTTGGATTGGAAGAATCAACGTTGTGAAAATGACTATACTACCCAAAGCAAATCTACAGATTCAGTGCAATCCCTATCAAACTACCAATGGCATTTTTCACAGAACTAGACCAAAAAATTTCACAATTTGTATGGAGACACAAAAGACCCCGAATAGCCAAAGCAATCTTGAGAAAGAAAAAAGGAGCTGGAGGAATCAGGCTCCCAGACTTCAGACTATACTACAAAGCTTCAGTAATCAAGACAGTATGGTACTGGTACAAAAACAGAAATATAGATCAATGGAACAGGATAGAAAGCCCAGAGATAAACCCACACAAATATGGTCACCTTATTTTTGATAAAGGAGGCAAGAGTGTACAATGGAGAAAAGACAGCCTCTTCAATAAGTGGTAGTGGGAAAACTGGATAGCTACATGTAAAAGAATGAAATTAGAACACTCTCTAACACCATACACAAAAATAAGTGGATTAAAGACCTAAATGTAAGTCCAGACACTATAAAACTCTTAGAAGAAAACATAGGCAGAACACTCTATGACATAAATCACAGCAAGATCCTTTTTGACCCACCTCCTAGAGAAATGGAAATAAAAGCAAAAATAAACAAATGGGACCTAATGAAACTTAAAAGCTTTTGCACAGCAAAGGAAACCACAAACAAGACGAAAAGACAACCCTCAGAATGGGAGAAAATATTTGCAAATGAAGCAACGGACAAAGGATTAATCTCCAAAATATACAAGCAGCTCATACAGCACAATATCAAAGAAACAAAGAACCCAATCCAAATATGGGCAGAAGACGTAAATAGACATTTCTCCAAAGAAGATACACAGATTGTCAACAAACACATGAAAGGATGCTCAACATCACTAATCAGTAGAGAAATGCAAATCAAAACTACACTGAGGTATCACCTCACACCAGTCAGAATGGCCATCATCAAAAAATCTACAAACAATAAATGCTGACGAGGGTGTGGAGAAAAGGGAACCCTCTTGCACTGTTGGTGGGAATGTAATTGATACAGCCACTATGGAGAACAGTATGGAGGTTCCTTAAAAAACTAAAAACAGAACTACCATACGACCCAGCAATCCCACTACTGGGCATATACCCTGAGAAAACCATAATTCAAAAAGAATCATGTACCATAATGTTCATTGCAGCTCTATTTATAATAGCCAGGACATGGAAGCAACCTAAGTGTCCATCGACAGATGAATGGATAAAGAAGATGTGGCACATATATACAATGGAATATTACTCAGCCATAAAAAGAAACGAAGTTGAGTTATTTGTAGTGAGGTGGATGGACCTAGAGACTGTCATACAGAGTGAAGTAAGTCAGAAAGAGAAAAACAAATACCGTATGCTAACACATATATATGGAACCTAAAAAAAAAAAAAAGGTTCTGAAGAACCTAGGGGCAGGACAGGAACAAAGATGCAGACGTAGAGAATGGACTTGAGGACACGGGGAGGGGGAAGGGTAAGATGGGACGAAGTGAGAGAGTGGCATGTACATATATACACTACCAAATGTAAAATAGATAGCTAGTGGGAAGCAGCTGCATAGCACAGGGAGATCAGCTCCGTGCTTTGTGTCCACCTAGAGGGGTGGGATAGGGAGGGTGGGAGGGAGATGCAAGAGGGAGGGGATATGGGATAGATGTATATGTATAGCTGATTCACTTTGTTATACAGTAGAAATTAACACACAATTGTAAAGTAATTATACTCCAATAAAGATGTTGAAAAAAAAAAAAGAAGAAACAAGGGCAGTTAATGAAAGCTTTTTCAAAATAACTTCTATTTTTATACAATAATCTTCCTTTGCTCCTTTCTTCTTTTCATCATAAATTAGTTGGTTTTTCCACAGAAACAATGTAATAAGTGGTGATTATATCCTAAGGGTAACATCACAGATGCCAATTTAATCAATAATATTGTTGGGAATTTTTATTGGAAAGGAAAGAAATAAGAAAACCCCTTTTTTTCTATACTGCTACTTAAAAGAAACATAAAAACAATGATTCCAGGTAAGAAATTATTTTGGAAAGAGTCTATAACTTGAAGGAGGCTGGAACTCAAAGAATATCAGGTTGCTTTGGGGAGAAGGAGGCAATGGAAACATCTGTGGGGATGCTTAAAGGACTCTGCAGACATGAAGTTCTGGCAAACCAGAAGATGCCAACATTGGGTCTTAGTTCAACCTAATTTCATTACAAACACCAGGGTAGTTATATCTCTATAACTCTTCTCAGGTTTATTAGACTTAATACAGCTTGCCTTTTGGCTCACAAATGGGACCAATAAAGAAGAAGAAAGAACAAGTTTCAGGGTAATAGGCAAGAGTTGAAAGAAAGTGGGAAGAAGATTAAAGTGCATGTCTCACCGTGTGTGAGAAAGAAATTCCCTGGCATGGAATTAATGGAAGTAGAAGAGTGTATTACTCTTCTACTGTGTATGTTCTCCTCATAAAGATTGCTCCTCATGTAAGGCCTTATAGAACATGGGAAATAGGAAGAGCATAGGTGTGACATGCTGTGATTTATATTCTTTAAGGGATCCCTCTTGCTGTGGTATTTGTTGGGGAAAGTGAGCAATGGACTGGGCAGTAGCAGGGGAGGTGGTGAGAAGCAGTCGTATTCTGGGTATATTTTGAAGGTAGAATCATCAAGATTAGTGGATGGTGGTGATACCTTCAGCCCAGTGGATTGGTTTACTATAGAAGAATATAAGATAAAGTCAGGAAGAAGCTCCTTGTCTGGGGTATACGGAAAATGCAGATGTTCAGGGGCTTATTGTCCTATGTTGACTCAGTGGCAGAGCTGCAGCAGGGTGGATCGAGGGAGCATCTGGGCTCTGGAGTAGACTCATCTACGGGCACAATGGAAGAGAATGCTCATCGCTCTAGACTTAAATTCAGTAAATACTTATTGCAGGCCGACTGTGTACCAGGCACAACACTGAATCCTAGGAATAGAGACAAGCTAGTGAACAAGGTTCTTGACCTCACAAAGTTTATAATCTATCTACTAGATTGCTTTGTGGATATGGGTATAAAACCTCCCGGCATACTTTGTACTTTCTCACTTCTATTCAATTTTTCTCATGCCCTTTCCTCTTGTTAAAATACTTTCCTTTTCTTGAGGTCTATTTTCACCTATCAAAGCCCTCTCTGGTTCATTTCCCAGGCTGCCTTCTTCATGAAGCCTCCTTGATTTTTTATCTTCAGTTTTCAAGGCCCTTTTTGATACTTTTCCTGTAATACTCATTACACTAGAATATGCTTTTCATATACCTGAATCTCCTCTCTTACTAAACTGAAAATTCCTTGAGCCTGAGTCTTGCCACTCATCTTTACATTGGCCAGAAAACTCAGCACATACTTGATACCCAGGAAGTGACAAAAGAAAGAATGAATACATTTTCCCAAGGGAGAGAGCACCCAGAGAGAAGTGCAAAGGGTCAAGGGCGTATGCACTGATAGGGGGAGCAGAAAAGAGAAGTCACAGGAAAAGGCAGAGAAGGAGCAGCTGTGGAAAGAGCAGATACAGAAGGAAACAGGGTCAAGGAAGGGAAGAGAGGCAACAAATCAGCAGAGTTGCCACTACGGCAAATCTCTGCAAGGATGGTGTCACTGGATATCAACTAAAGGACGCTGGGTGGTGGAACAGAGGCCAACTTGTAGGCGGCTAACAAAGGGATGCAGTGAATGTGGCCATGCCCAAATCAGCTGTAACTTTCTCTGCATTACTCTTTATCTGTAGGACTGGTTCACTGGTCATTCAAGGTATCTCTATTTCTCAGGGTTCAGTGCAGGACACAGAAACCATTCTAGGTATTTCATATTGAAATTGCTGCAGGAGAAGTCAGGGGGCTGCCAATGGATTTTGGTTTCAAGATCAAATCACTGGTAGCATCCAGAGAACAGGCTACTTACTGCTCCTGCTGTTATTGAGATGACCCCAACTGTGGCCCCAACTGCCTCAGCCCATGAAGCTGGACCCTGGAGGCCAGGTTGCAACACTCAGATCTCTTGGAGTTGACTCGTAGGCATCACCACAGCAGACAGCCACTGCCTCATGTCTGCCTTCCAAATCTCATGCAAGGGCAGCTGTCAGGTGGAGTCCAATTCTCCAGTAGAGCTGTAGCTGCAAGGAAGCCTCGAAAGGGTCATTTTCAGCTTTCCAACCTCTCCAAATAGAAAGAGGGTCAAATGGGGGTTGAGAGCACTCATCCAAACATGTCCCACAGCATCCCAAGTGGTCAGCTAAGACACGAGAGCCACGGCCACGTTACTGTCACTCCGAGTGGAGGCTGGGTGTGCCAGGGGTTGCCAACTCATGTGTTTGCTGGGAAGACTTTCCTGCCACCCGCCTCCAACTTCAAAATTTATGTCTTCGTCCTGTGCAATTCCATAGCTCTTTATTATAATATTGCTACATTCTCCCATGTTTTATTGTTAATTGGGTATATGTGGTTCTTCCTCACCAGATTACACATTTCCCCCAAAATATAAAAGCTTGTGTCTTAATCTGTTCAGACTGCTATAACAAAAATACCATAAACTGGGTGGCTTATAGAAAACAGAAATTAATTTCTCACAGTTCTGGAGGCTATAGAGCCCAGATCATGGCACTGGCAGATTCGGTGTCTGGTGAGAGTTGGCTCCCCCCTTGATGGCTGTCTCCTGTCTGTGTCCTCGCATACAGGAAGGAATGAGGGAGCTCCCTGGGGTCTCTTTCATATGGGCACTAATTCCAGTCATGAGAGCTCTGCCCTCATGACCTAATCATCTCCCAATAGCCACCCCCCCCCCACCAATACCATCACCTTGTGAGTTAAGTTTTAACATACGAATTCGGGAGGGACACAAACACTCAGCCCAGAGCAGCCTGGGATAGAGTTTAGTCACAGAAAGCACTCTATTATCATAGTTATTATTGTCTTGATTTCTCTCATTCCTAAATCCTAGCAGTTCTATAGGTGCTCTATCTTGGCTTTTTAATGAGTGGATTCTTAATGCTCTGTCTTTATAAACAGTAACTGCTCCTCCCAACACCCCCTCTCCTACTTCCCAATCCCCCCCCCCAAGACTTCCCTCACATCATTCATCCTACCCCTAGGTCCCAGATACATGTTGTGGGAAAATAAAAGAGAGCACCACTATACAAAAAAGTGAGGACATCTATTTTAATGAAATAAGATGCTTAGTTTTCCCTGGGTAATGAAACGTTATCAGGCCGCCTTGACTCCGGGGGGTCTAAGGCGCTGGGGAGCTGACTTGCTGAGTAAGACTTGCACCCACACAGCTGTTGCCTTACTCTGTCTTTGGGGCAATATTGCTGCAGATGAATGACAGGTTTTTTGAGCTCAACATCACCTCCCTTGTCCCATACAAAACCTTGATGTGGCTGCCAATATTTCTCAAATTAGTTTACAACTGAGTTGCTATAACGTACTTCTCTAAGGTGACTTGCTGTAAGTTCTGTATACTGAACACTGTATGAACACTTTATACTCTGAATAAAGTACAGTTATATTGGACAGAGAGCCTTTTCTCTAACTTCACGTGTGGCTACCTAAGACAGTCTTCCACACGGTGAGGAGAGCAGAGAAAGGCCTTCAGAGGGCAGGATCTAGCCCTTCTGTTGAGTTTGGTTCCAGGACCTTTGCACAGTTAACTCTTACAGGACAAGCAACAAGGTATTTTGTGCATTTAAAGTGCCTCAAACGGGCTTCCCTGGTGGCGCAGTGGTTAAGAATCTGCCTGCCAGTGCAGGGGTCACGGGTTCGAGCCCAGGTCCGGGAAGATCCGACATGCCACGGAGCAACTACGCCTGTGCGCCACAACTACTGAGCCTGTGCTCTAGAGCCCATGAGCCACAACTACTGAGCCTGTGTGCTACACCTACTGAAGCCCACCTGCCTAGAGCCCGTGCTCCGCAACAAGAGAAGCCACCACAATGAGGAGCCCACGCACAACAACTAAGAGTAACCCCAGCTCGCCGCAACTAGAGAAAGCCCACGTGCAGCAACAAAGACCCAACACAGCGAAAAATAAAAAATTAAAAAAAAAAAAGTGCCTCAAAGATATTTCCTTAGTGTTAGAGGATAAAGCAATAATACACTGACAGCTGAATTTGGAGGCAAAGTCCAGACAAAGTCCAGTTGATTATGATCTCTCTGACCGAGATGTCCGATTTGCCAGTATATAAATTTAGTTCCAGCTGGAGCTGGGCATCTGCTGCATTTGAGGGCTCTTGACAGATAGCTCATTCCTTTGAATGAGAATCAGCAAGTCTAGATCAAAGGTGAATCCTTGGGGAGGGCCCGCTTACAAAGTGGTTTCGTCCTGCGGAAAGAGACTGTCTCCAGCTGGTGGGAAAGGAAGCCCACAGCCATGCCACCGGCAGGCAGGGGTGAGGCCCAGCGGGTCCACGGGACTCCCCGCCTCGCCCTTTCCCCTTGGCAGTGCCGCTCTTTCTCTCAGTACAATGCAGAAGCCTGAGAGGGAGTCGGCTGGCCTCTTCACATCTGCTTGTCTCCGCTGGGTTCTGAAGCTCCTCCAGGTCCTCTTCGTGGCAGACATTCATCCCCTAGGCTGAAAAGGAGCATGGTTCCGTGGGAGCTGCGCGGGATCAGGGCCAGGGGCGCCAAGGAGTATACAAGATGGAGAGGGTCCCTTCCTTTGAGAATTGAGTTCCATGGCAACCCACCAGGATGTCCCTGCTCCGAGCCCACTTCCCTACCATTGCCTTGAATTATTCATCAGCTTTTGCAGAGGAACAAAAGGCAGAGTCATTTCATCTCTCCAGAACTGACTGTCCTCAAAGAAACTTAAAATTCACCACGAGCATCCTGAACTCTCCCATGCACTTTGGGAAGGGCCAGCAAAGTGCCCCATCATCCCCCCGCCGCCTGCCCCTCCCCTCCTGACTGGCTGAGTCCTGCTGAGCGGCTGTCTCTGGCTACTTGGTCCTTCATGCTGCACTTTGTTCCTCTGCTCACTGATCATTAGGACGGGAACGTATCCCAGGCATCCCACTGGATGACCTTGACATCTTGATAGGCACCAGGGGTTGGGACAGATGCCCTGGCTCGACCCTAGGGCCACACTCAGTCTCCTTAGGCTTCCCTTCAGAGAAGCTCCCGCTCCTTATCCTGGACAGCCCTGATTCACATAAGAACACAAGTGGGAGAAACAAAAGAGCCTTTGTCCCCTCACCAGGGACCTCACCCCCTTTACTTTCAACCCAAGTCCATGATTCCTAGTTCATCAAGGAAATACAATCCACCAGGCAGAACCTGCTTACCTTCCTCTGCCTCTGAACTTACTCAAAGAGGCACCCACTGTCTTCACACCACTGTGTCTTCCCTTCCTGACTCCAAGGAATCTTACCTCTTAAACACTATTGTCTCTAGCTATGCTCTTTGCTTAAAACCCTGGCCCTTCTGCTAATACCCCACTCGCTTATGTTCAGGGTGGCAGTGTGGCCTGTGGATTAGAGAGCCGGAGGCTTGGGCTGAGCACCCGTGCTTCCCACTACCAGCTGAGTGACCTGGGGCAGTTGCAGGCTGCCCCCAGCAATGGGGTAGTTCAGCAATTGTCAGGGTTTCTGGCAATAGTACCCTCTGGAGATCAGAGGTAGGGCAGTCCCCAACAACCTCACTAACAGGCGCATGTCACCATGGCAGCCAATCTGAGATCAAATTCTGAAACAAATGCAAACATTTATTGGCAAGCAGGCACAAAACTGTCACCCCAGTTCTGTTTTTGCAAGTTTGACTTGGCCCTGCTCCATCCTCAAACACTCCAAAAAGCACCTTGCGGAAAAGAGTCACTTCAGGGTGTGGAGAAAAGAGAATCCTCCTACACTGCTGTGGGAATGTAAATCGGTGTAGCCGCTATGGAGAACTGTATGGAGGTTCCTCAAAAAACTAAAAATAGAATTGCCATGTGATCCAGCAATCCCACTCCTGGGCATATATCCAGACAAAAGTATAATTCGAAAAGATACATGAACCTCAATGTTCATTGCAGCACTATTTACAATAGCCAAGACATGGAAGCAACCTAAGTGTCCACTGACAGATGAATGGATAAAGAAGATGTGGTACAGGGACTTCCCTGGTGGTCCAGCGGTTAAGACTGCACTTCCAATGGAGGGGACCCGGGTTCGATTCCTGCTCAGGGAACTATATCTTGCATGCCACAACTGAAGATCCCACATGTCGCAATGAAGATCCCGCATACCACAGCTAAAGACCCAGCGTAGCCAAATAAATAAATAAATATTTGTTTAAATGGGCAAAAGATTTGAACATTAGAAAAAAAAAAAGATGTGGTACATATACACAATGGAATATTACTCAGCCACAAAAAAAGTGAGATAATGCCATTTGCAGCAACATGGATGGACCTAGAGATTATCATACTACGTGAAGTAAGTCAGACAGAGGAAGACAAATACCATATGATATCATTTATCTGTGGAATCTAAAATATGATACAAATAAACTTATTTATGCAGCAGAAACAGACTCACAGACATAGAAAACAAACTTATGGTTTTCAAAGGGGAAAGGGAGTGGAGGGATAAATTAGGAGTTTGGGACTAACAGATACACACTACTATATATAAAATAGATAAACAATAAGGACCTATTGTATAGCACAGGGAACTATGCTCAATATCTTATAATAAGCCAAAATGGAAAAGAATATGAAAAAGAATTATACACACACACACACACACACACACACACATATCTGAATCACTTTGCTATACACCAGAAACTAACAAAACATTGTAATTCAACTATACTTCAATTTAAAAAAGAGTCACTTCAAGTTAGACGGAACAATACTCGGACAGCACGACAAAGATTGGGGCGGAGTTTTGGGGACACGACTACCCCTGAGGCATGAATTCCTGATTAGCAGACGCCAACTGCTAACTACCTACCCTGAGGCTAAGGTTAAATTACACATACAGACATTATACTGAATTTTATCCTGAAATATCTTAAAGTAAATGGTCACACATTCAGTATAATGGTAAATGACTTCTCCCTGTGCCTCCATTTCCTCATTCTGGAAAATGGCAGCAATTGTGATAAAAACCTCACAGGGATATTGGGAGGATCAAATGAGTTAGTTAATACACAGAAAACACTTAAGATAGAGCCTGGAACACAGTAAGAACTCAAAAAAATTTGTTTGTTATTATTGCACTTCTTGAAACTCACTTATTCCCATCAACCTACAGTACCCTTCCTTACACCTTACCTTTCCATCCATTTATACCCTTTGCTGCTAAACTTCTTCAAAAACTAACCTTTACTCTATGTTTCCACTCAATCAGATTTACATCTACATCAGTTTTCCACTTGACTCTACCTTTTCATCACATTTCTTATTTAATTCCTCAAACGTTTGTTAATCTCATAACGATCGCATCCTGTGCTAAGTGCAGGGAGGGATCTCAAGAGGTATATTTGACAAAATCTAACCCCTTAAGAGGCTCATGATAGAGCTGGAGAAAAGAAGGCACAACTCTAAACGCCTTGAAGTCCAGGGCCTCCTCCTAAAATGTGATTTTAAAGTAGTAGGAGGACTGTTCATGTGTCACATGTGGAAATGATTCACTGTCCCCAGTAGAATACACATCAGCTTCTTCATATTCCTAAGAATTGTGAGGTTCTAAAAATAGAAGAGATCAAACATTGCAGGATTCTCTCAATTTCAGGGTGTTTTATGTTTGACACAAAATACTTTTTACATATACTTTTTAATACTTTAATACTTTAAAATACTTTTTTAAGACACCCCCCAAAACAAAATCCATTCAAATGACATGTTTGAGTGGAAGTTAAAATTTTCCTTGAGTAGCAGCAGAATTAGTTATTGTCTAACTTAAATGTAAAAGCCATGCCTGGGGACACCACTTTGAGTGTTCCTGACATCAGGGCAACACATAAGGGTCTAGTCAGTATCTAGGCCAAAATCACTGATTACTGTGCAACCTCCAGCAAACTGAGAAAGCAACCCTAAAAATTCCATAGGAAGGGAACTCCCAGAATACGGCAGGATGATCTAAATTATTCCCTAATTTGTTTTATTTCAGAAAGAGTTAAGATTGGTATAAGAATATTAAAAAGTATCAAACAACAGTATTAACAGTTTATGTTAGGAATCTGTACATATTTGGTATTTTAGATATGTGAACATTTAGGATAATTTGGCCTATTTGAGTTATAAATAGGTCAGTGTTGAAATTTCAATTTAAAATCTTAACTGCGTAACTAATTTAGACTTTTGATTTTCAGTAGAAATCTCATTGTCTTATATAGTATTGAAACAGCCAAGAAAACTTAAGCCTCATCACACATATAAGATTGTGACTTGTTACTTCTTTCAGAGGTTATTTGGGTACTCAGGATGTTTTGTTAAATTAGGCAGTTGAGTAACTTAAAAGGGAAATCAAATGTATTAAATTTATACATGCATTTTAACATGTTTAAAGTAGTTCAACTGAATTTGTAAGTGATACAACATTTAATCTAAGGCCTTCAAAAGTGATTTTTCAAATTTGCCAGATTTACAAATCCTAATCTATTTATAAGCAGAATTTGAGAAATGAACTTGAGTTTTAAATGTGTAGCTTGATAAATTAAACCTTAAAGAAATAACAAACACAAAAATGTAACCCCCTGAATGATTTTTTTTTTTCACAGAAACTTCCCTCCAGTAATTAAAGCAATTAAACAATTACTTTATACTCACCTAGCCTTTGCCTTCTAAATCCTTATAATACTACTTGGGCATATGCCTCAGCTCTCAAACAAGCTCGTTTGTGGCATAGACTAGATCACCTGTTTCTGCTGTATCCCCCAGGGGACGAAGCACAGGGTAGATTCCCAGCAAATTCTTTCCTCACCTGGCTCTGTGACTTTAGCAAGTCACTTCACCTTTCTGAGCCTCTGGCATCTGGAAAGGAGGAGCTGGACCATCCTGCTAGAAGGTGGTCTCCATGAGAGAAGAGCCTGTGTGTTTCTTGTCACTGCTGTACCCCCAGAGCCCATACCTGTGTGAGACACATGGCAGGTACTCAACAGACACCGCTGAATGAACGGGCAAATACACTAGATACTTCTAAGGCTCTAACTGCCATGCCCCACAAGGTCTGAAAGGGCCTTGAGAGCAGTACATTAACAGAAAGAAGATAAACGTAGTCACAATAGACTAGGATCACAAGGTTAGGATCCAAGATATGAAACAAAATAGACCTTGACTGTTTCCATCTGGTCACCGTTCAGTCCAAAGTGAGTCTGCTGCAGACCCATCCGCCTTGCTCTGCTGCTTCATCGTACCTGCTCCGTCCCGGACCGACCTGCTCCCGGCTCCATCCAGGGAAACCTAACATCCTTCCGAAAGGACCACAGACAAACTTTACTTTTCCAGTCTTGTTACTGTGAGTGGCCTCCTGTAGCGTTGTCCTGTTGCATCTTCTTACACTGGAAGACCCCCTCTTCCCCAGGGGCGGTGGGGGGAGGCAGGAGGCAAAAGGCGCACATAAGGCCCTGCCCCATGTACTCGGAGGGAAGTAAGTGATTATATGAGAATCACTGCTTTGGCGAGTAGTTAAGCAGCAAAGTGACCTGGGCACCGTGGTGTGTACAGAATTTTCTGCCCGACTCTGCCTCAAGCTCTGTGTGATCTTAAGCAAATGATCTCCTCTCTTTGGGACCTTGTTCTCCAAATCTACAAAACAAGTGCTGAAATACAAGCTCTAAGACAGCAATTCTTTTGGCCTCAGGACTTCTTAGCACTCTTAGAAATTACTGGAAATGCCAAAGCTTCTGTTATACCTATTGGATTATATCTACAGATATTTATTGTAATAGAAATTAAAACTGAGGAGCCTTTAAAACATAAGAACACAGAAGCACACATTCTATTTGCCGTCAGAGCAAAGATGTCACCGGATGTCATGGAGCCTCTGGAAAATTCCAGGATACACTTGAAAGAAACCAGAGTGTGTCACTCCAAAATATGCCTCTTTGACATATCTTGAGCTGAAAGCAATTAAGAAGCAGTAAACATAGGAAAAACTCCCCCCTATCTGCCTAAAGGCAGGAAATAATTTCTTCTTTTACTGGATATAGACTCTTATCAGCCCAGTGATGGCACTAGAGGAATCTGCAAATAAACCTTATTAAACTAACCCTTATCTTTCTGGTCACTTTTTTTTTACCATTCTTATGTCTAGCCCAAACTTCTTTGCCTTGTCAATTTGTCACCAATTTATTGTTTCTTTGTCTGAAAGGTATAAAAGCTTCCTGCTCTGGGCACTTCTTCAGGTCCTTAGTCCCTTGTGAAGGCTCCCATGTACATGTAAAAATTCAAGAGACTGGGTATGTTTTTCTCCTGTTAATCTGTTTTTGTCAGTTTACTTTTTACACCAAGCCAGGAACCCTAAGAAGGCTGAGGAAAACATTTTCCTTCACTACACACTAATGAGAGAATGAATATTCAAACAGAATCTTAATATCATTATGGGAATAGTTTTGACCTCATGGACCTCACTTCCCACCCTGAGGACCACTGATCTAAAGGCCATGGTGTAGTGAGACCCTCCCCTCATAAAGGCGACTTTTGGTTTCATTGAGGAAAGGGCAGACTGGGAAAGTTACTATTTTAAGTGCAAACTGGAGATGCCACTTCACACCCTCCTGCTTTCTCTGTGGCCTTCAGAGCTGTCAGGACCCCATGGCTGTGACTGCCTGAGAACCCCCTTTGTTTCCACGTGTCTTGTTTGTTGTTGCCAGCAGGGCATCCCAGCTGGCCTCAGATCATCCCTCCCACCTGCCCTGTTCCTGCCAGGCCAGGCCCGGGGTCAACACTCCTGGACATAGCCTGTCCTTGTGACAACTGGGCGCCACAGAGAAAGGAACTTCTGGAGCCACTGGGAAACTGACTTCTAAAGGGACTGGCTTTTCCTTAGCTCAGAGAACCCAGTGTACCTTCTGCCAAAACAGCCTTTGCTGGCAAACATCCTACGCAAGTGGCGAGACTCCAGGGAGGTGTAAGAGAAGATGATGAAATGCACCAAGCAGGCAGCACCAGCACAGGGTAGATGAGGTCAGGAGAAGGGTGAGCCATCAGCACTGACAGGGGTGCCAAGGGATCCATCTATGCCTGGGAGCCTGAGCTTGGAGACGCCTAAGTCCTGTGCTCAGAGTCACCTAGGAGTCTAGGCCCTGAAGGCTAATAGGATAACCCATGTTCTCCTACCCATTCCATCATACATTTTTAACACCACATCTTTTCAGTTAAATGGCAGCTTCAACAAATATCTCTTGCATTCCTATACACTAATGATGAAAAATCTGAAAGAGAAATTAAGGAAACACTCCCATTTACCATTGCAACAAAAAGAATAAAATACCTAGGAATAAACCTACCTAAGGAGACAAAAGACCTGTATGTAGAAAACTATAAGACACTGATGAAAGAAATCAAAGACAATACAAACAAATGGAGAGATATGCCATGTTCTTGGATTGGAAGAATCAACATTGTGAAAATGACTATACTACCCAAAGCAATCTACAGATTCAATGCAATCCCTATCAAACTACCAATGGCATTTTTCAGAGAACTAGAACAAAAAATTTCACAATTTGTATGAAGACACAAAAGACCCCGAACAGCCAAAGCAGTCTTGAGGGAAAAAAATGGAGCTGGAGGAATTGGACTCCCTGACTTCAGACTATACTACAAAGCTACAGTAATCAAGACAATATGGTACTGGCACAAAAACAGAAATATAGATGAATGGAACAGGATAGAAAGCCCAGAGATAAACCCACACGCCTATGGTCAACTAATCTATGACAAAGGAGGCAAGGATACACAATGGAGAAAAGACAGCCTCTTCAATAAGTGGTGCTGGGAAAATTGGATACGGAAGCAACCTACGTGTCCATCGACAGATGAATGGATAAAGAAGATGTAGCACATATATACAGTGGAATATTACTCAGCCATAAAAAGAAACAAAGTTGAATTATTTGTAGTGAAGTGGATGGACATAGAGTCTGTCATACAGAGTGAAGTAAGTCAGAAAGAGAAAAACAAATACCATATGCTAACACATATATATGGAATCTAAAAAAAAAAAAAAAAAGGTGCTGAAGAACCTAGGGGCAGGACAGGAACAAAGACGCAGACATAGAGAATGGACTTGAGGACATGGGGAGGGGGAAGGGGAAGCTGGGACGAAGTGAGAGAGAGGCAAGCACATATATACACTACCAAATATAAAATAGATAGCTAGTGGGAAGCAGCCACATAGCACAGGGAGGTCAGCTAGGTGCTTTGTGACCACCTAGAGGGGTGAGATAGGGAGGGTGGGAGGGAGACGCAGAGGGAAGAGATATGGGGATATATATATATGTATAGCTGATTCACTTTGTTATAAAGCAGAAACCAACACGCAAACACAAAAAAACATGGCAGCTTCACCAAGATGTTAGCAACCCAGGGAGTCTAATCGGCTCCCCCACTCCCATATTCCACTCCCATTCTCTTGTGAGCACTACAGGGTGACTGTAGGGCACACTTACAGTCACGATCCACAAGCGGAGTCCATCGTCACGCCTGTTCACATCTGAGCAAGCACTCTGGAGAATGAAGTGTTCCAGCTCAGGTCCGTCTGCTTCATATCTTCTCAGAAAGCCAGACAAGACATCCTGACAGCAAAGCAGTGACAGCTGAGAAATGACATGGGGCACAACCCCACATCCCGGCAAAATGGTAGCATGGGTTGGCACCTCCCCTGCCACACCCTTCCCTTTCTGCATTCATCTCCCACATCTTAGGGCAGAGATCTACAAAATACTTTGTTCTGGGAACTCCTAATATTCTTGGAAAAATTATATATCCTCACACATTTTTAAGTTAACATATAAAATTTTTATTGCAAGTTTAAATAATTGAGAAAACATAACTTCTGGCACACTGACTTTTAGAACTGCTAAATCACTCAAATGTATGAAATACGTACCTTCACCTATTTGAAAAATACATGAAAAAGCTCTTTTTTAACAGCCAGAAAATTTCCATCATTTATTGTTCCTCCTTGTACTCATATTTCCATCTATGTTACCCATAGAATTTTGTTTTAGTAAAATATACTTATAAGCTTAGAAATATGCTATTGATCACCATATCATAATTCTTGGCAACAAATATGCACATAAGTTAAAGTTTTACATATTAAATTTTTCTGTATTGAATATTTATTATGATTATTATTACTTCAAAATTGAAAAAGTTGGCTGCAGTCCTGAAGATGGTGGAGTAGAAGGACGTGCTCTCACTCCCTCTTGCGAGAGCACCGGAATCACAACTAACTGCTGAACAGTCATTGACAGGAAGACACTAGAACTCACCAAAAAAGATACCCAACATCCAAAGACAAAGGAGAAGCCACAAGGAGGCGGTAGGAAAGGCACAAGCACAACAAAATCAATTCCCATAACTGCTGGGTGGGTGACTCACAAACTGGAGAACACTTATGCCACAGAAGTCCACCCACTGGAGTGTAGGTTCTGAGCCCCATGTCAGGCTTCCCAACTTGCGGGTCCAGCAACAGGAGGAGGAATTCCTAGAGAATCAGACTTTGAAGGCTAGTGGGATTTGATCACAGGACTTCAATAGAACTGGGGGAAACAGAGATTCCACTCTTGGAGAGCACACACAAAGTACTGTGTGCATCAGGACCCAGGGGAAGGAGCAGTGACCCCACAGGAGACTGAACCAGACATACCTGCTAATTTTAGAGGGACTCCTGCAGAGGTGGGGGTGGCTGTGGCTCACCATGGGGATGGACACACTGGCAGCAGAAGTTCTGGGAGCTGCTCCTTGGCATGACCTGTCCCAGAGTCTGCCATTAGCCCCACCAAAGAGCCGGGTAGGCTCCAGCGTTGGGCTGCCTCAGGCCAAACAACCAACAGGGTGGGAACCCAGCCCCACCCATCAGCAGACAAGTGGATTAAAGTTTTACTGAGTTCTGCCCACCAGAGCAACACCCAGCTCTACCCACCACCAGTCCCTCAAGTCAGGAAACTCGCACAAGCCTCTTAGATAGCCTCATCCACCAGAGGGCAGACAGCAGAAGCAAGAAGAACTACAATCCTGGGGCCTGTGGAACAAAAACCACATTCACAGAAAGATGGACAAGATGAAGAGGCAGAGGGCTATGTACCAGATGAAGGAACAAGATAAAACCCCAGAAAAACAACTAAATGAAGTGGAGATAGGCAACCTTCCAGAAAAAGAATTCAGAATAATGATAGTGAAGATGATCCAGGACCTCGGAAAAAGAATGGAGGCAAAGATCGAGAAGATGCAAGAAATGTTTAACAAAGACCTAGAAGAATTAAAAAATAAACAGAGATGAACAATACAATAACTGAAATGAAAAATACACTAGAAGGAATCAGTAGCAGAATAACTGAGGCAGAAGAATGGATAAGGGACCTAGAAGGCAGCATGGTGGAATTCACTGCCACGGAACAAAATAAAGAAAAAAGAATGAAAAGAAATGAAGACAGCATAAGGGACCTCTGGGACAACATTAAACATAACAACCTTTGCATTATAGGGGTCTCAGAAGGAGAAGAGAGAGAGAAAGGACCACAGAAAATATTTGAAGAGATTATAGTCAAAAACTTCCCTAACATGGGAAAGGAAATAGCCACCCAAGGCCAGGAAGCCCAGAGAGTCCTAGGCAGGATAAAACTAAGGAGAAAAATGCAGAGACACATAGTAATCAAACTGACAAAAATTAAAGACAAAGAAAAACTATTGAAAGCAACAAGGGAAAAACGACAAATAACATATAAGGGAACTCCCATAAGGTTAACAGCTGATTTCTCAGCAGAAACTCTACAAGCCAGAAGGGAATGGCATGATATATTTAAAGTGATGAAAGGGAAGAACCTACAACCAAGATTACTGTACCTGGCAAGGACCTCATTCAGATTTGACGGAGAAATCAAAAGCTTTACAGACAAGAAAAAGCTAAGAGAAAGCAGCACCACCAAACCAGCTCTACAACAAATGCTACAGGAATTTTTCTAAGTGGGAAACACAAGAGAAGAAAAGGACCTACAAAAACAAACCCATAACAATTAAGAAAATGGTGACAGGAAAATACATATCAATAATTACCTTAAACGTGAATGGATTAAATGCTCCAACCAAAGGACACAGGCTCGCTGAATGGATACAAAAACAGAACCCATATATATGCTGTCTACAATAGACCCACTTCAGACCTAGGGACACATATAGACTGAAAGTGAGGGAATGGAAAAAGATATTCCATGCAAATGGAAATCAAAAGAAAGCTGGAGTAGCAATACTCATGTCAGATAAAATAGACTTTAAAATAAAGAATGTTACAAGAGACAAGGAAGGACACTACATAATGATCAAGGGATCAATTCAAGAAGAAGATATAACAATTATACGTACATATGCACCCAAAATAGGAGCACCTCAATACATAAGACAACCGCTAACAGCTCTAAAAGAGGAAATCAACAGTAACACAATAATAGTGGGGGACGTTAACACCTCACTTACACCAATGGACAGATCATCCAAACAGAAAATTAATAAGGAAACACAAGCTTTAAATGACACAATAGACCAGATAGATTTAATTGATATTTATAGGACATTCCATCCAAAAACAGCAGATTACACTTTCTTCTCAAGTGCGCACGGAACATTCTCCAGGACAGATCACATCTTGGGTCACAAATCAAACCTCAGTAAATTTAAGAAAATTGAAATCATATCAAGCATCTCTTCTGACCAAAACGCTAGAAGATTAGAAATCAATTACAGGGAAATAAACATAAAAAACACAAACACATGGAGGCTAAACAATATGTTACTAAATAACCAAGAGATCACTGACGAAATCAAAGAGGAAATAAAAAAAATACCTAGAGACAAATGACAATGACAACACAATGATCCAAAACCTATGGGATGCAGCAAAAGCAGTTCTAAGAGGGAAGTTTATAGCTATACAAGCCTACCTCAAGAAACAAGAAAAATCTCAAATAAACAATCTAACCTTACACCTAAAGGAACTAGAGAAAGAAGAACAAACAAACCTCAAAGTTAGTAGAAGGAAAGAAATCATAAAGATCAGAGCAGAAATAAATGAAATAGAAACAAGACAACAATAGCAAACATCAATAAAACTAAAAGCTGGTTCTTTGAGAACATAAAGAAAATTGATAAACCATTAGCCAGACTCATCAAGAAAAAGAGGGAGAGGACTCAAATCAATAAAATTAGAAATGAAAAAGGAGAAGTTACAACGGACACCGCAGAAATACAAAGCATCCTAAGAGACTACTACAAGCAACTCTATGCCAATAAAATGGACAACCTGGAAGAAATGGACAAATTCTTAGAAGGTATAACCTTCCAAGACTGAACCAGGAAGAAATAGAAAATATGAACAGACCAATCACAAGTGATGAAATTGAAACTGTGATTAAAAATCTTGCAACAAACAAAAGTCCAGGACCAGATGGCTTCACAGGTGAATTCTATAAAACATTTAGAGAATAGTTAACACCCATGCTTCTCAAACACTTCTGAAAAATTGCAGAGGAAGGAACACTCCCAAACTCATTCTATGAGGCCACCATCACCCTGATACCAAAACCAGACAAAGATGCTACAAAAAAAGAAAATTACAAACCAATATCACTGATGAACATAGATGCAAAAATCCTCAACAGAATACTAGCAAACAGAATCCAACAACACATTATAAGGATCATACACCATGATCAAGTGGGATTTATCCCAGGGATGCAAGGATTCTTCAATATACACAATTCAATCAATGTGATACACCATATTAACAAACTGAAGAATAAAAACCATATGATCATCTCAATAGATGCAGAAAAATCTCTGGACAAAATTCAACACCCATTCATGATAAAAGCTCTCCAGAAAGCGGGCATAGAGGGAACCTACCTCAACATAATAAAGGGCATATATGACAAACCCACAGCAAACATCATTCTCAATCGTGCAAAACTGAAAGCATTTCCTCTAAGATCAGGAACAAGACAAGGATGTCGACTCTCACCATTATTATTCAACATAGTTTTGGAAGTCCTAGCCACGGCAATCAGAGAAGAAAAAGAAATAAGGGGAATGCAAATTGGAAAAGAAGAAGTAAAACTGTCACTGTTTGCAGATGACATGATAGTATACATAGAGGATCCTAAAGATGCCACCAGAAAACTACTAGAGCTAATCAATGAATTTGGTAAAGTTGCAGGATACAGTATTAATGCACAGAAATCTCTTGCATTCCTATACACTAATGATGAAAAATCTGAAAGAGAAATTAAGGAAACACTCCCATTTACCATTGCAAAAGAAAGACTAAAATTCCTAGGAATAAACCTACCTAAGGAGACAAAAGACCTGCATGCAGAAAACTATAAGACACTGATGAAGGAAATTAAAGATGATACCAACAGTTGGAGAAATATACCATGTTCTTGGATTGGAAGAATCAACATTGTGAAAATGACTATACTACCCAAAGCAATCTACAGATTCAATGCAATCCCTATCAAACTACCAATGGCATTTTTCACAGAACTCAAACAAATAATCTTAAAATTTGTATGGAGACACAAAAGACACCGAATAGCCAAAGCAGTCTTGAGGGAAAAAAACAGAGCTGGAGGAATCAGACTCCCTGACTTCAGACTATACTACAAAGCTACAGTAATCAAGACAATATGGTACTGGCACAAAAACAGAAATATAGATGAATGGAACAGGATAGAAAGCCAAGAGAAAAACCCACACACCTATGTTCAACTAATCTATGACAAAGGTGGCAAGGATATACAATGGAGAAAAGACAGTCTCTTCAATAAGTGGTGCTGGGAAAACTGGACAGCCACATGTAAAAGAATGAAATTAGAACACTCCCTAACACCATACACAAAAATAAACTCAAAATGGATTAGAGACCTAAAAGTAAGACTGGACACTATAAAACTCTTAGAGGAAAACATAGGAAAAACACTCTTTGACATAAATCACAGCAAGATCTTTTTTGATCCGCCTCCTAGAGTAATGGAAATGAAAACAACAATAAACAAATGGGACCTAATGACATTTAAAAGCGTTTGCAAAGCAAAGGAAACTACAGACAAGACAAAAAGACAACCCTTAGAACGGGAGAAAATATTTGCAAAGGAATCAACAGGCAAAGGAGTAATTTCCAAAATATATAAACAGGTTATGCAGCTCAATATTAAAAAAAATACAACCCAATCAAAAAATGGTCAGAAGACCTAAATAGACATTTCTCCAAAGAAGACATACAGATGGCCAAGAAGCACATGAAAAGCTGCTCAACATCACTAATTATTAGAGAAATGCAAATCAAAACTACAATGAGTTATCACCTCACACCAATTAGAATGGGCATCATCAGAATATCTACAAACAACAAATGCTGGACAGGGTGTGGAGAAAAGGGAACCCTCTTGCACTCTTGGTGGGAATGTAAATTGATACAGCCACTATGGAGAACAGTATGGAGGTTCCTTAAAAAACTAAAAATAGAATTACTATATGACCCAGCAATCCCACTACTGGGCATATGCCCAGAGAAAACCATAATTCAAAAAGACACGTGCACCCCAATGTTCATTGCAGCACTGTTTACAATAGCCAGGTCATGGAAGCAACCTAAATGCCCATCGACAGAGGAATGAATAAAGAAGATGTGGTACATATTTAAAATGGAATATTACTCAGCCATAAAAAGGAATGAAATTGGGTCATTTGTAGAGATGTGGATGGATCTGGAGACTGTCATACAGAGTGAAGTAAGTCAGAAAGAGAAAAATAAATATCATATATTAACGCATATATGTGGAACCTAGAAAAATGGTACAGATGAACTGGTTTGCAGGGCAGAAATTGAGACACAGATGTAGAGAACAGACATATGGACACCAAGGGGGGAAAGTGGTGGGGGTGGTGGTGGTGGGATGAATTGGGAGATTGGGATTGACATGTATACACTAATATGTATAAAATGGATAACTAATAAGAACCTGCTGTATAAAAAAATAAATAAAATTCTAAAATTCAAAAAAAACATTGAAAAAGTTAAAATTTCCTGTCACCATAAGACTCTACATGTTAATCAATATTCTAGGTTGATTCATCATTACAATTTATATTGGTATATAATTGAGTGAAATGAATAATTATAATATAAAATTTAAAAATAATCATTAAACATACAAAAGGAAACTAGCCTTTTTTAAAGATCAATTTATGTATCACAGATGAATTTTGCTCATTGCTAGAAGAAGACAATATTTTGTGGAAATTACCAGCAAAAAGAAGAGAAGCTTTTGGGTCACTAAAGGTGTAGAAAAGTTGAAGCAAACAGAAAAATTGTACCCAAATTAAAAAATAAATACAGATTTATAATACTCAATAATCTTCCGGCAAAAGCTAAAGGAACTTGCTCCCCCATGAGTTTGAGTAAATATTTAAGAAGATAACCCACATAACTTACTTGAATTTGAAACTATAATCTTAATCTTTCACCTCCTCCTACCTGAAATCAATGCAAAATATGTACTTGAGACCCAGACCCTTTATTTGGCACCAAGTTGACCCTTTATTTGGTGCCCTGGAGGATTTTTCCCTGCGAGGCAGTGCACCATAGTAAGATGCTACCTGCATGACAGGTACAACTTCCTTTTGAAAAGTCCCACAGGGCCATGGTCAAAGGTGAGGTGGGGAGTGAGAACGAGCAGGATACCTAGGATCTGCCCTCAGGGGGATCATTTTGGCAAATAACATACAGGGAAACAGGGAGCTGAAAATTCTCTTGAAATTACCCATGTCTGTGTACTCTTTGATGGGATTTTGTGTGCCCCTAATGGTGGGTTGTTCTGGGTGCCCTCTGTCCATCGTCTGTTCCTTGACTGCACCCACCCCAATGTCTATTTCCTTCAAGTCAAAGATCTCAAGCCCCCTATTTCAACAGGCCAGCCACAGCCATCTTCCTCTGAGTTCCAATTGCTCATTTCTTCTTCTTTTTCTTCGTCTCTCCCCATCCTCAATCTTCCAGGCTCAGTTCTCATTCCCAAGGACCTCAGATCTTGCTTTCTGATTGTTGCACGGTAAGATGTGCAGGCTGATGAGTTGAGATGGTCCAGATACACCATTTGCAACCCAAAGGGAGGCCATTGCTAAAGGCCTTGCACTGGTTGGTGAAGTAGGTGAGGACACTCCTATCTTCTTACCTCTTGCGTTCTTTCTGAGTTCTTTCCCATCTCCTGGGGCCTCTTCAGTCTCTCAGAGTTTCTAGGCACTATAAGCTGCAAATGCCAGAGGTGCCAACCAGAAATTTCTCCTGAATATCACCTGTTTGTTGGGCAGGGTTACCCCTGGGTCCCTAGCTCAAAAGGCTCTCCAGAGCCTAGCTTCTGGAGGAGTTGGCGTTGGACGGGGGATGCCACTCAGTAAAATCAGGTTTCCTTGGCATCCTCTCACTTTCTCTCCCAAACTCCTCCCATCACATCTCCACGCTGCTTCCTCCCTCCCCTGCCCCAGCTCCCTCCTGGGCAGGTATTTCTAGGCTGAGGGGCCTCCCTTGCTGGGAAGCAGAGAAGAGGAATGCCCAAGCACCTGGATCCCCTGGGTGTCCTTTACTCAGAAATCCAGGGGTTCCTCCTTCTTCAATCCTCAGCCTGACAGCTCAAGAAGTATCAAGAAGTTTCTGGAAGTGGTGCCATTAGATCTGAATGAGTGATCTGTTGAAGAATTTTCTAGCTATAAAAGGATTAATTCATTTCTAATTTCATCAAGTGGTAGTTTATAGACTGCTTAGCAAGGCCATTAGCCATACTGAACCATATGTTTAACAACTTCTGTGGGGCAACAAGACATTTTTATGTATTGAGTGAGATGTCAGTATCAGTATCATTATCCTCATTTTACACATGAGAAATCAGTTGGCCAAATTCACACAGTAAATATCTGATAAAGAAGAAATGTGAACTTGGGGATTCCTTTTACCTGCTTCTAAGACCACACTTGTCCATGGCGCCCCACTGGCTCTCAGCTTCCTAGCCTGACATTCGGGGCCCTCAACAATCTGGCTCTCTCCTGCCTTTCACATCTTCTTTTCCTGTAGCCAGGGTATACCTGGGGTAAGAGGCAAAATACATAATATTCAACATAGCAGGCACCATCTAACAATAGACAGTTGGAAAGGCCCACATTTCAGCCCTGCACATGCCCATGCAAATTCCACCCGCTACCCTGAGGATGCTTGCCATCCTACTTGGATTCATACTGTCCTCTTGACCTTGACATTCATCCCAACCCCACTCCCCATGCACTTTAAGTCAAGGGCTGCTTTGAGCCACTCTTAGGTTTCCTGTTTGTGCTTGATCAATCCAGAGCAAGGTTCTCTTTCTGCTAATTGGGTTTCTTCCACTCTCCAACAGTTAAAGAGACAGTTAAAAGGTAACTTATTAACCATTATGTGTGTGTTTCTCACCTACAAGGCTAAAGCTTCTTGAGAGCCACATCCCGGTCTGATTCATCTTGAATTCCCCAGAGTATCTGACCCCATACCATCTCCCCTGGTCAGTAGCAGGCACTTGATACATATTACATATTTGTGAATAAATGGGCAAATATTCCTTTTTTATGAAACAGAGTGTTACATCTTGATTATCAGGCAGCATCCTCCAATTTGCCATACACTTAATGTATCCCTGATATACAGTTTCAAGCCACATGTAACAATTTTCAGGAGTAAGTTCTCTGATATCTCTGAGTTATCTCTAAAGCAGAGCTGTGGAATTCAAAACAAAACAGCAGAACAAAAACATCATATTACTAAGTCCCAAATGTTCTTATCCTGTCGCCATATTTTTTGTTTACCGACTAGAACTGATGGTGTAAATTAATACTTGATGTCTTCTTGAGCAAATTACATTCACTGGATTTTTCAACCTTGGATTCCCCAAAACAGGATATTTGCAAGTAGGCAGGGATTCCTAAATTGAGATAAGATAACATGGAAGGGTGATGTCCACTGAAAAATGTAAGGTACTATGCCTGCTTCCCATAAATTTGTAATTTCTTTGGGCCAACTACACATGGAGAAATGATAACAAGACCTATCTTGGTGCCTAGGTTCAAATAAGTAGTAAGCGCTTGGGCTGGGACGGAAAGGCTGTGGAAGGAGTTCAGATCTGAGCTGGGTCTTGAAAAATGTTGAGAATCTGCGGGAGGAGATGAAAGGTCTCTACGAGAGGGCTAAGGGTTAAGCGCCAGAAAGAGTTCAGGATCAGAGAGAACCTGATTCCCCTGGGTGAGATTTTCTACACACTCATCTCTCTGTGCCAGCCTGAGTCTTGGCGCCTTTGCTCCCTTATTCCCCGTTGAACAGCACCATCGCTTCCTCCCACTGCGGCTACTTTCTCAGCCCTCATGGGAGATGGAGATGGGCTGTGTGTGGCAGGGACTGCTAGTCAACGCACTGTCTGTCCTCCCTTTTCTTCTGGAAATAAAACTTAGTGCTGACCAAGGGGATATAAACAGAAGTGGTGTGCACCTTCTGGAAAATGTCCCTAAAGGGAAGTGGCTTATCCCACCCTCACCCACATCCCCTCATCTCCTTCCTGCCAACTGGAACGCAGATCCTGTTGCTAAGGGTTACAGAGCAATAACATTGACCAAGCCGGGGTCCCTGACAACATGGAGTGTGTCTGGCAGCACTGGACTGTTCCCAGACTTCTTTTATGTGAGAAAGAAAAAAAACGCTGTTAAATTTTTGGTCCTTCGGATTTTCTTGTTTCTATCATTTGAAGCTGAACGTAACGTTAATTTTACACTCTACAACTGGCGCAGACTTCACACAAGAAAAATGACTCTGGGTAATTTAACAGAAGGAAGAATTACTGTTCTACTTAGAAGTTACAGAAATGGAAATTAAAACCAGGAAGAGGCCACTTTGTCTGCTAAATTCTAAAAAAGAAAAATGATAAAATTCAATGATGATAAGTCTTCAGGGAAATAGGTAGGCTGATGACAGTGTTATAAATTGCTACAATCCTTCTAGAAAACACTGGACACTTAGCTCACTTGCCTCAAGTATGTTTCTATACTATTAACCAGTGATCCAATTCTTAAAAGATTGGAGAATGTATCAGTCAATGAACTCAAAAGTAAAAATTTATAGAGATGATGATAGCAGAGTTATCTTAATAGCAGAAAACCAAAACTGCCTAAATAAGGTACTACAGGGGACTGGTAAATGATGACATATTAATTTGATGGACAACCATTTAAAACAACATATGACAAATACCATAAAATAACTTGCAAACATACATGTAAAATAATGTTAAATTAAAAACAAAAATTACTTCAGGGAACTGAATATACCTTGGGACAGCACCTGTCAAATTATGGCTGTTTGCCCAGTCTTGTGCCTTCAATCAAGTTCAACCCATGCACACAACATCCAGTGAGAACGGAGTATCCCAGATCTGGTTCGGTGCAAATTCCCGGTCTCTCTCTGTGTTGTTACCCTTCCTGTTCTTGCAGAAACGATTCCTTCCCATTCTTTTTTTGAAACTTACTTGTTCATGAATTTGGGGTTTAGGGTTTTACAAGGTGGTTTCCAGTGGAATATCTCAGGTGGAACATCTTCTAAGAACCTTAGGATATTGTTCCACAGCAGCCAAACATGCTCAAAGTAGAGACATTCCAGTCTCAGAAAGAATTGTCGATGTGGCTTGGAACATGTAGTGGACATAAGTTACAATAACAGAACACCTATGACATTTTAAAGAGAGTTGTACTAACACAAAAAAACAAAAACCAAAACCATAGTAACATTCTGGAAAAGGCAAAACTATGGAGACAGTAAAAAGATCAGTGGTTGCCAGGGTTTGTTGGGGATGAACAGGCAGAGCACAGAGGATTTTTAGAGCACTGAAAATACTCTGTATAATGCCATAATGAAGGATATGTATCATTATACATTTGCCCAAACCCGTGAATGAACCCTATGTAACTATGGACTCTGGGTGATGAAGATGTGTCAATGTAGGTTCAGTGATTGTAACAAATGTACCATCTGGGGGGGAAATGTAGATAATGGGGGGCTATGCATGTGTGAGGGCAGGGATATATGGGAAATCTCTGCACTTCCCCCTCAATTTTGCCGTGAACTGAAAACTGCTTTAATAAAGTCTTAATTAAAAACAAACAAACAACAAAACCATAGCCAGCTTGGAGTAAAAGGGTCTGAGATTTCACAAATTGCAAAATGGCCTTTGAGCCCCCAACTTTTTTTTTTTTTGAGTAAGGGGTAGGGTCAGAAAGCTACTCAGGGGCTTCCCTGGTGGCGCAGTGGTTGAGAGTCTGCCTGCCAATGCAGGGGACACAGGTTCGAGCCCTGGTCTGGGAGGATCCCACATGCCGCAGAGCAGCTGGGCCCGTGAGCCGCAGTTACTGAGCCTGCGCGTCTGGAGCCTGTGGTCCGCAACAAGTGAAGCCGCGGCCCGCGCACCGCGATGAAGAGTGGCCCCCGCTTGCCACAACTAGAGAAAGCCCTCACACAGAAATGAGGACCCAACACAGCCATAAATAAATAAATAAAATAAATTAAAAAAAATATAAAAAAAAAAAAAAAAAGAAAGCTACTCAGGGGCCAACACAGGCTGCTTCTTTTGGAAAAGGAAGGTTGTTTCAGAAGGTAAAGCCAAGAGATGGACAGAGGCGCCAGGAGCAATGGAGAACAATGGATTGGGAAACTACTCCCGGGGAGCAGATCTGGGTCCTGCTATCGGAATAGGGAAACTTGGCAACATGTGCCTGGCAGGATTCCAGAATTCTTAGGAGTCAGTGTGTCTATGTGTTTTCCTTTAATTCCCTTTTTGAATGGAAATATTTACTGCAATTGTCCTGTCTCTGGCTTGCACTGTTTGTTGAGTGTGTGCACAGCATAGAACTTGTCTCTTTCATTTACAGGTTTCTGGATCCAAAAAAGTCACAGCCAAGGAACTGCCTCATCCTCATTTGAACTTGATAGAAATCACAAGACTCTAGACTCTGAGCCTAACACTATAGTTAAATGAGATTTGGGGGGGGTGGGGGCGGTTCAGAGGAAGACAGTAGAATTTGCACACGAAAGGGGCATAAATAATTGGAATTAGGGGGAAGGCTATAGTCTACTTTTGTAGTAATGGGCACCAGTGATTTATGCCTTTAAATAGCCCCTTCCCACATTGGCTTTAGGTTTGGCCAGTGACTTGCTTTGGTCAATGGGACATCAGCAAATGTAGCGCAAACAGCAATTTGAAGAAAGATTTGCTTGTTGGGGCTTGCCCTCTCTTGTTGATCCTATAGAGCCCTTCCACCACCATTTGAAGAAGCCCAGGCTGACCTACTGGAGGATGAGAGAGCACGTGGAGAGAGGCCCCGAGCTGTCCCAGCCGTCCCAACTGAGGTCTCAAAGATGTGAGTGAGCTCCACTCCAGCCCAGCTGGTCCAGACTAGAAGAAACATCTACTTATCCCATAGAATCATATTTGTTGTGTTAAAGCCGTAAAGTTTTAAGGTGGCTTTTTAATCAACTAATACAGGAAGGCTCAAGCTGGGGTAAATCCAGCATGTGGAAGATGGGGGAGGTGAATCTGAAGAGGAGAAATCTCTGGGAAGAATGGGCCTATTGTGTGGGCAGTTTCCCAAGACAAGCTAAAGCAGGTTCACTGAGGGAGATCATACTACAGTGAATGAGGAGCCAAGAAGAAAATGCCAGAAGTTAAGTCCAATGGGAAAGTTGAAGATGGAAAAGAACATGAGCAATAAATGTGGACGTTTGCGGGATTAAGAAGAGGCAAAGTGGTGGGAGGAATGAGTGGGTCAGGACAAGTGATTCAGAAATAAAGCCTTGAACAAGAGTGAGCTGCAGGTCTTCTTTTTATGAAGTAGCTAACCGGTAATTAGCATAGTGTGCAATAGAAATACTGAATCAGAATCTATGAGGGTGTGATCCTGGAATCTGCATGCTTAACAAACTCCCCAGGAATTTTTAATGTATAATTTCTTCTCAGTGATCCGCCTCGTATCAAGGGGTATTGGAAGGGGTAAACTTTGTCAAGTTCCTGTTATAACCCCCTGTTCCAGGACAATGGGTGCTCCATTCCCCCAAACATAACCAAGGATGATCGGTGATTCTCCAATGTAGGTGCACATTAGAATCATCTGGGAAACCTAAATATATATATATATATATATATATATATATATATATATATATATATATATATATATGAATGAATGCCTAGGCCCTACTGCACAGGAATTCAATCTGAATCTCTGGGAGTAGCATCCAGGTGATTAGATTATGGGGTAGAGGAAGACTCTGGAAGAGATGATGTAATCCCTAAACCAACAGCCCCTAGAGTTTCTGAGAAAGGAGTAATAAATTCAGAATCTCTCTGAATCTCCTCATTTTCATATATTTTGTGATTGATCTAAACTGCTATTAAACTCAAAAAGCAGTGTTAGGAATTTGGTGACTAATGGCTATTTCTGAGTCAAACATGAAATAGCACTTATTTTCATGATGTAATAAAAGTCCAGTGAACATTTACTCAGACCCAGTGAATATGATTATTTGAACAGTCTAAAATCAAGTTATATATGAAAACATATTTTGCTTAATTTGTTGCACAAGATTTCAAGATTTTGGTAGAAATGTTTAAACTACTAAAAAAAATTTTGGTATTATAAATGAGTAAAATTAGCCTGATGTTTAAGATAATAAAGAGTAGTTGGGAGCTGTGACAAATCAAATTTGTGGGGATGGGAAAACCTTTGTGCCAGCCAAACATAAAAACGATTGAAGGTCAATTTAGCTTACAGGCTGTCAGTCTATGAACCTCTGAGTCATAACAGAAACCGTTATAATATAGAAGGAAACATAACTATGGAATTACAATAATTAAGGGGTCAGGAAAAGTTTTAAAGAAGGGGTGACCATGGAAACATTTTAAAGGCTGAGGATTTTTTTTTCATTTTTTAAAAGTTAACTTAAAAAATGTTAAACTTTTCATCTTGAAATGCTTTCACTTGCAAGCATGTTATAAACATACTACAAAGACTTCCTGTGTTCTCTTCACCCAGGTTCTCCAAAAGTTAACATCTACCATAACCTCTGCACAAAGATTAAATTCAGGAAATTTTCTTTAATACGATACTGTTGTCTTTTACAAATACCACCGATTGTCCCACTAATGTCCTTTTTCTGGTTCAAGACCTAATCCAGGATCACACTTTGTATTTGGTTGTTATGTCTCCTTAGTTTCATTTAATCTGGAATCGTTTTTGTTGTCTTTCATTATCTTGACATTTTTGAAGCGTGTTGGTCAGTTATTTTGTAGAATGGCCCTCGATTTGGGTTTGCCTGATGTTTGTTCATAATTTAAGTTCAGGTTATACATTTTTGGAATAAATACTGCAGAGTGGTGCTATATCCATCTGAATGCATCATAACCAAAGACAAATGATGATGACTCGGACCATTATACTGATGAAAACTTTGATCACTAAATTAAGGTGGTGCCTGCCATCTTTCTGTATAATAATGTTACTATTTTCCCCTTTGTAGTTAATAAGAAACTTTGGGGGAGTTTCTTTGAGATTATGTAAATATCCTGTTTCTCATTATACTTTTGTCCACTGGTTTTAGCATTTATTGATAAATCTTGCTTGAAACAATTATTACTGTGGTGTTTAACAAATGTTTGACATTATTCCTTCTACATTTATTAGTTGGAATTTTATTTTTTCTTCTCTCCCACCTATCTGTTTATTTGTTTTTATCAGTATAGTTTGTGGATTCTTATTTTATTCTATGATTTATAATCCATTACTAGTATTATTTATTTTGTTGTTCAAATTGTCTCAGATTTGATAGTTGGGAGCTCCTTCAAGTAGGCTCCTGTGCCCTTTTGACATATTCCCATCATTTCTTTTATAATACTTCCTTATTTTTGGCATCATGAGACATTTCTTGACTATCTTATACATCCTCTGCCTAGAATCAGCCATTTCTCCACGGAACTTTTATTGGAGAATAGTGTTCAGAAACCAAGATCTGAGCAATTAGTGTGTTTATTATTACTGGCATTGCTTCTAGGCTCTCTCTGCAGATTGAGCTAGGAAATAAATGTGTGAACACAGAGGCATATATTTATGTCTATTTCTATATGTATCTACAGATTAAAAGCCATGAGTCTATGTTGATAACCTCCAATGCTAATCCAACACTACATTCACTCTAGTCTTTCCCCTTTCCTTATTTATAACTTCCTTTCCTGACCATGAGAAACCTGGTTCTCATTTTCCATAACATAGTAACTTATTTGCTCAATCCTAGGATACACATTAAGTGGTTTTAGACAGTCCACCCCTTTGACTATGCAACACCTACATACACCCATCCTCCCACACATGCATTTTTTAAAGTCTTCATTCATACCTACATACAGTACACTCATTCTGTCCCCCAAAAGAGACAACCAAAGTATCATCCAATTACTACATCTAGTTCCAAGTCCAAGACTTCTGGGTGATATAAAAACTTTTTCTTTCAGTCTGGGTGTAGCTCTTCATGCTTTGTTAAAACAAATGTATCAGTCACCAACACATTCAATATATAATAGTAGAGAAAGAATATAGGTAACTTCAATGAAAGAAATCTCAATTATAAAAGACGAGAATTGGCAAAACACACACCCGCATGAACACAGGCACACACTGGCAAATAATACATAAAAGACATAATTCCCCTGGGATGGGTATGTGACCTGGGAATGAGAACATGACTTAAACAGTCTAATCAGGGGGAGTCTAAGGACTCTGGCTTGGAAATGCTGGTACTAAGGATTTTCTTCCTTTTTCTTAGCATCATGGTCTGCTAATGCTTTGTCAGTGGAGGAGTAGTTAATCAATCAATCTGGCAGCCTCTGGTTTTCTTCTTTTGGAGGCTTTTCTTTGTTCACTGACATATTTAGAGAAGTTTCCCTTTCCAGGGGCTGCATAATTTTAGCATCCCCTTTTCTGTGTGTGTGACTTCAAAGAGTCTGAGATTGCCATAGGGTTTGAGCAGTCATAGACTGTGGTTGTCCAGGATTGAGATGTCTTTGGTAATACAGCTCCTTTATAGGTTTAGTTATCATCAAGGTATTTGACTAGTCACTTCTGCAGTCTAGAAACCATGGACAGAATGCTTGCCTCTGGTTGTATTTGAGTTTAGGAAGTTCTGTTGTCTAACAGCAGGCCTCTGTTGTATTACCATCCCCTTAGACCTCAGTGTAATGGCTGCAACTTTTATCTTGGCTTCTGCTTCCGGACAGTTTCTGACAATAACTTGGAGTGGAATGATTTGTTCCCTGTCCTTGATTCCATCACAGCTGCACTTGTTTGCTTTGTCAGGTGGGGACTGTTTCATAGGAAGTATTTAAGAGTGACCTAAGTGGACAGGCTTGTCTTTTGCCCCAGCTTTACCTCTTGTCTTTACCTGTATGAACCTTAACTTAGAGTCGAGTATTTGGTCTTTGTAACACTGCTAGATTCCAGTAATTTTTCTTGCAGTCATACCCAGAGAGGGCCTTCTAAGCAAAACCATACTTTCTTTCTTCTGCTCTCAGACAGGTCACTTCATCTTAAGATTGTTGCTTTAACTATTTACAACAGCCAGGACATGGAAATAACCTAAGTGTCCATTGACAGATGAATGGATAAAGAAGATGTGGCACATATATACAATGGAATATTACTCAGCCATAAAAGGAACAAAACTGAGTTATTTGTAGTGAGGTGGATGGACCTAGAGACTGTCATACAGAGTGAAGTAAGTCAGAAAGAGAAAAAGAAATACCGTATGCTAACACATATATATGGAATCTAAAAAAAAAAGAAAGAAAAAAAAATGGTCAGAAGAACCTAGGGGCAAGATGGGAATAAAGATGCAGACCTACTAGAGAATGGACTTGAGGATATGGGGAGGGGGAAGGGTAAGCTAGGACAAAGTGAGAGAGTGGCATGGACATATATACACTAGCAAATGTAAAATAGATAGCTAGCGGGAAGCAGCCACATAGCACAGGGAGATCAGCTCGGTGCTTTGTGACCACCTAGAGGGGTGGGATAGGGAGGGTGGGAGGGAGGGAGATGCAAGAGGGAAGAGATATGGGGACATATGTATATGTATAACTGATTCACTTTGTTATAAAGCAGAAACTAACACACCATTGTAAAGCAATTATACTCCAATAAAGATGTTAAAAAAAAAAAAAAAGAAACGAAATTGAGTTATTTGTGGTGAGGTGGATGGACCTGAGTCTGTCATACAAAGTGAAGTAAGTCAGAAAGAAAAAAACAAATATCGTATGCTAACACATATATATATGGAATCTAAAAAAAAAAATAGTTCTGATGAACCTAGGGGCAGGACAGGAATAAAGATGCAGACGTAGAGAATGGACTTGAGGACACAGGGAGGGGAAAGTGTAAGCTGGGACGAAGTGAGAGAGTGGCATGGACATATATACACTACCAAATGTAAAATAGATAGCTAGTGGGAGGCAGCCGCATAGCACAGGGAGATCAGCTTGGTGCTCTGTGACCACCTAGAGGGGTGGGATAGGGAGGGTGGGAGGGAGACACAAGAGGGAGGGGATATGGGGATATATGTATACATATAGCTGATTCACTTTGTTATACAGCAGAAACTAACACAACATTGTAAAGCAATTATACTCCAGTAAAGATGTTAAAAAAAAAAAAAGATTGTTGCTTTATTGTAGGACCTTACTGTAATCCCAGATCCTAGATTTTTCCTACCATTTTCCCTGACGTGCCTTGTAGGCACAGGCCTGAGTCCCAGCAGGCCACTGCTCTTCACATCATCACCTCTGCTCAGACAAGTCCACATTTTAGGTTTGTGTTTACTGCACCCTACTCCTGGAACCAAATTCTGTATCCTTTATGAACTCTCTGGTGCAAGAAACAGAAAAGTTGGCTCAAATTAGCTTAAGCAATACAGTAAAAGAATTTATTCACTTTTATCACCTGAAGTTCAGAGATAAGGCAAGCCTCAGAGTCAGCTTACCTCCCAGTGGGATGTACTCACTGCACCCTTCTTTTCTTGTCGGCTCCATTCTTAAGCTCCTTCCATTTTAGTGGCAAAATGGCTCCAACAGTCCTTGTCTTTATATCTTTATCCTCTGATTCTGAGAGGAAAAGCACAGAAAACAATGCTCAGGATTGCATGCCAGAATCCCAAGATTTACCCGACTGGACTGTTTAGCTTAGGTAGCTCCCCTAAACCAACGGGGAGTTGAATATGTTTGGCTAAGTCAATCAGTACCCATCCCATGGGTGGTATGCGGCAACAGTAAACATCAAATTGAAAACAGCATACCATTAGAAAGGGGAAAGTGGACTCTGGGTAGACAACCAATAATAATCCATTACCAGCCCTCTTAAAATAAACTTGCTACCAAGCCGGTTTTTTAAATAATTAATTAATTAATTAATTTATGGCTGTGTTGGGTCTTCGTTTCTGTGCGAGGGCTTTCTCTAGTTGCGGCAAGCGGGGGCCACTCTTCATCACGGTGCGCGGGCCTCTCACTATCGCGGCCTCTCTTGTTGCAGAGCACAGGCTCCAGATGCGCAGGCTCAGTAGTTGTGGCTCACGGGCCCAGCTGCTCCGCAGCATGTGGGATCTTCCCAGACCAGGGCTCGAACCCGTGTCCCCTGCATTGGCAGGCGGATTCTCAACCACTGCGCCACCAGGGAAACCCCCTACGAAGCCTTTTAAAAATAACTTCATATTATCTTGTTTTTTAAAGATAGCATTAATCTGTGTTTGAAAATGTCTTATTTATTATATGTCTCTCTTTGAAGAATCTCAGGCTCCATGAGAACAGTGACTTTATCTATCTTGTTCATTTCACTTATAATTCAATGGCTGGCATTCAGCAAATATTTGCTTAAATGAATGAATGAATGCATTGTGTTTATCTTGCATCTCTGAGACCTTAACAACATAATGTCCCAAACCTCTAGGGCATGAATACTTTATTTGAGATGCTTGGGCTTAAAGCTTCACAGCTGGTAAGTGAATGGCCAAAGCCCGAACTCAGGCTGCCTGACCCCACATATCGTGCATTTCTGACCATTCCAAGCTGCTCTCGTGTGATGAAATAGGCCCTCAGTTTTAGCACAGCTGCGTTCAGAATACATGTAGGAAATATATAAAATATGTTGACAGCTAATGTCCAAATAATAATTTGGAAGAATGAGAGGAGTCTAAAACTGGCATGAATTGATACTTGTTTTTCTGATCTGGAACTATCAACATGCTCTGAGTTAAAATCATATCCTGCCTAAAGGTACGTGAAAGAAAGGGGTCGATCCGTTGTTAATCCCCTTTCATTTTCCTATGGTAATAATATAAGGCACATTATAATTTTGTTTATTGCATGTTGCTTCTGTTGAAGATAGCAGAGAGGTCTGATCAACAGAGAAAAGTACTAATATTAATTGATTGTTTACTATGAGCTAGGTACTTCATTCATTCATCATTTACTCATTCATTGACAACTTTTCATTCTTATTCATTCATTGAATATTTATTGAATACCTTCCAAGTGGCAGGCGTCATGCTAGGGGCTAGGGATACAACATTTAGCACAGTCTAGGGAAACATTGTAGTGCATCGATTCAGATAATGAACTCTGGAGTCAGCAAGATCAGAGTTCAACCCATGGCTCTGCTGTGGTCTGTGAGACCCTGAGCATACAGTTAACTTATCTGTGTCTTATATGCTTCACTGCATGACATTGTTCTTTGACTCACATGGAGTTGTTTTGTGAGGCTTGAGTGAGATAAAATAAATGTTGTATTTGCTGTGTCTGTCACATAGTAGTTGCTCAATTCAATGTTATTTTAAATTACCAGATGGTCCCTATCCTCAAGTTGCTTACAATGAGTGGAGAAAACAGACATAAGTCTTTACACTTAGTTTTCCCCAACATGCTCTGACATTAGTGTTATTTTTCCTGTTTTATAAGCAAGACAATGAGAATAGTTTGTTCGAGCCCTCAGTTAATGAGTAAGTGAGGCAGAATCCAAAATTCAAAGATGTCTGAGTCTGAAGCCATGTTCTCTCCAACTGTCTGGATGAGATACGGAGAGACAGTTGTTCTAGTCCTGATTTCAGTCCAGTGGTTCTCAACCCTGAAGAGCTTTTATAAAGCACCAAATGCCAGGACCCTGTTGCAATTCAATTAAATCAGAATATTAGCATCAAGGCTGACTAGGCATTGAGTATTTTCAAAATCTCCTCAGGAGATTTTAATGGGCAGCCAGAGTTGAGGCACATTCAACTCTCTCAAGACTCTTCCAGCCTTGACAGTCTGATCCTTCTATATATGGCAGCAATTGTCAGGATGAGATCAGCCTGGTAGAAGCAGGGACATTCCGGGACTTTCCTCCACTGGGGCTCCATGGTCACCACTGTGTACTTTAAGGGAAAGGCCAGTGTTGGTAGAGCTCCCTTTGCCTAAGGCCACCGCCATGGGGTTATAAGACACAGGAGAGTATCCATATGGCACCCCTGGCAGCTGGGTGAGCGCTGCTGAAGGACACTGGTGAGAGCTCAGTCTCCCTCTTCAGTGTGCTGGTATGACAGATCAACAGCAGCCTTCACACATGGAGAAAGGAGCAGCCTGGGAAATGTCCCAAATAAATGCAGCTGTTCTTTGTTTCTGGAGAGGATGCCAATAACCTTTTGTTCCTTGGAGTTCTCAAGAATGAAATTCTGTGCATAGCTATAAAAACAAACAAAGCCCTAGGGATAATTATCATACTAACCAATATGTCATATAGACACTTATTTAAGTTAATTAACCACAACAGGTATTTTGATCTATATTCTCCCAGACTTTATATTGAGATATTCAATGAAGGGAAGAAGAAGAGTTTATCAGCCGCCAGATGCCCTCTGGGACATTTTAGTCAAAGTCAAAGCTTCTGCATCTCCCTAAATTGGGGTCATTTCAGGAACTCATCCCAGAGTCTGGTCCACGTAAATCCAACCTGCCCACTCTCTGATTTGCTCCTCATAGCAGTTCTGTGGGATACATGGTCAGGTATCACTGTGCTCATTTCACAGGGTTGGAAACTGATACTTAAGAGGTTAAGTGACTCACTCAATGACTAGAAAACGCATATCCTCCATTCAAGCATACATCTCTGGATTCTAAATTCTCAGGTTATTCAACTGAGTCAGGAGGAAATTACACTACTCAGGCACATCATAGACCGAGAAACCAACAAACCAAATGAAAGCAGAGACATACTAGTAAAAACACTGGCATTGGATTCTGATTATTTGTTACTGACATGTTACGGCTTTAACTACTTTACTCCCGCTCTGGGAACCAAGAAGAGCATGCATGTATCAGGTTAGAAGGGGGGACCCAGACTCTGGCTGGGTCAGATCTTCCTCCTTTCTTGTTACCTCACCCCAGTCTCAAGTAGCAAGTGATGCAGAGCCTTCATGTATCCAGTCTCTGGCACAGGAAAATTACCCCGAAAATGTTCAGTTAGAGGTTGAATAGGAAAATTACCACCCATGCGAGACAGTTGAGAAAGAGCCATCATAGCTAAGGATGGGTGTGAGAACTCTCTAGACCAGCACTGCCCAATAAAAATATAACATAAGCCACATGTGTAATTTAAATTTTCTAGCAGCTATGTTAAAAAGAGTAAAAAGAAAAAGGTGAAATTTATTTTAGTAATATATTTAATTTTAGTCATATATTATAAATTAATTTTAGTAATATATCCAAAATATTTCAACATGTAATTTATAAAAAAATTAGTAATGAGATATCTCACACTTCTTTTTTCGTCTTCTTCTTCTTTTGTACTAAATCTTCAAATTCTGATGTGCACGTTACACTGACAGCACATTTCAATTCAGACTGGCTGCATTTCACATGCTCAGTAGCCAGACATGGCCAGTGGCTACTGTACAAAACAGTGCAAGTCTCGATCATCTCCACACAATTATTAGGCTGTTCTATTGATACTTACTATACAGAATCAGTTTTCTGAAGCTTTCTTATTATTTGGGGTTTAATTTGCAGCAAGTTAGATTTAACATGAAGGATAGGGTTTTGGTTGGTGAAGCAGTAGAGTTTTATTGAGTACTGTAACGCCAGACACTGTGTTTGGCTCTGAGAGCACAGAAGTGAGCAAAACCAGAGCCCTGGAACCCTCTGAGTGAAGCCATTTAAGAAAAGGATAACTATCCATCCATCTGAAATTCTGGGGGTACAGTTCTAATTTGAAGCTCAAGGGGATTCAGGGAGAGATATTGAATAATGGAGATGATCTAAAATTAAAAATCAGCAAGTACTGGAACTCCTATTGTGAGCTCTGCAATTCCCATGGGTTGTGGGTGATATGAAAAATATATAAGATAGAATTTTAAGCATCTAGAAGACTTACATATAAGAGAGCTGTCTTAGTTTTGTTTTCCCCAATGCTCCCCACTAAGCTACGGATTTGTGTTTAAGTCATTTATTTGGGAGGTGATCTTAGGAACCATGAAAGAGGAGGGGGGATGTGAGGAAGAAGAGAGGCAAACCAATACACGATGCATTAATGGATGAGTTACTGCTGTGGATGACTGGGGCTCCATCCCACTGGGGATCCTCTGAGAGCTTGTGTGGAACCTGCCTCAGAAACCACTCACTGAGGCACAAGGGAGCTGGGGTATTGGTCCTCCAACACCAGCACTCATTGATGAGGGGTCCCTCCTGGGGTGTTAACTCCTGGCACTTCTGACCTGCCGTACACTTGGGCTGAGCTCACTCGTGCTGCCAAAGAACACCCTCGGGAAGAGAAGAAAGAGACAGGAAGCTATGGGTGTCCGTGGGAACTAGCACAGGAAATTCTGGAGTGCCAAGAAGATATGACTCGGGGGAGATTGGGATTGACATATACACACTAATATGTATAAAATAGATAACTAATAAGAACCTGCTGTATAAAAAAATAAATAAAATAAAATTCAATAATTCAAAAAAAAAAAAAGAAGATATGACTTGGGCTCTGACACAGTCTGCAACAATGATTAGCATTCTGAAGTGCTTACCATGGTACCAGACCCTGTTCTAAGCACTTTACATGTTGTAATCCACTAAATCCTTAAAACTCTATGAGATAGGTACCTACTACCACCTCCATTTATAAAAGGAGAAAATTGAAGAATAGAGAGGTTATGTAGTTTGCTCAAGGTCACACAGTTAGGAAGAGACACAATCAGGCTCTGAGTTTGGTGTCTTAATCACTGTGCACTTATTTACCAAATACTAGGATTCTATTAAAAATGGAATCTTCCTTTCAGAGAAAGCCTTCCCAGTTGTGCTTTAAAAATGCTTGATATTATACTTGAACAGAAAACTTGCCTTTCGAGGTTTCAGTTTTACATTCTGGACTATCTACACAGCTCTTACTAGGAAAGTCTCTTCAGAGTAAGTGGAAGAGAGAAGCTCTTCAAATCCAGAACTAGACTAGATCAGCTGATCAAAGACAGAGGTTGGCCAAGGTGGGTGCTGAAGAAAGGAAAGCAATATTTTTATAAGTCAAGTACCTAGACTGCGTGTCTCCAAAGTGTTCACAAATCCATGGTATGCAAAGATGCCTCTTTGTGGGATCCTTGCTCAGATAACTGAAATATTAAGGGGCTGAACCCTCATGGAACAAATTCGTTTTTCTCCCACCCACTGATGGCTAACCTTCTCTGTCGGTTGGATCTGTTTTCCTCGCACCTTGGTGGGAACTCAAGTTGACCCCTTGTCTTTTCCAGTCAGTCACGTTTCAAGGATGCCTCATTCTCAGGTAAGCAGTCCAGTTTGTCTAACCCAAAACTTCAATCTCTCATGCATTTCGAAGCTCCTCTCCTGCCCAACTGCATGCCTGCCCCGGGCTCAAATACTTGAATTAAGGAAGGGAGGAGGGTATTGATCGGTTCCTTATTCACCCTGTAACACCCTCTCCCCAGCTTACGCTGCTGCTCTAACGCCTCCAGAGCCAGGGTAAGGGGAGCAGGGAGAAGGACAGGGGCAGAGCCTTACTGACCAGCACTGTAGCACCACGGTTGTGTGCCCTCTACATGGCAAATCCTGGCTTTTTCTTTCATCCTTCCTTTTTGCTTGTTCTTTGGAGACCTCCTTGCTGGGCACATCTCCCTGAGGAGATTAATGTCTCCTGGCTGACCACTCATGACCCCCTCAGCTCCCACATGACAGTTGAGCCTTCAGTCTCTTTCTGCTGGGCTGTGTAGTCCCTGTGGACAGACCCTATGGGTGGGGTGCTTTCAAGGCAAACAGAGCCTGGCTTCCACCTAAGGTGGCCCCCCCGACCCACAGATGACAGGATGATGCCTACCTTTGCCCACCCTAGAAGGCAGTGTTATCTACTGTCCCACCAGCCCTCTCTCTTCTCCCAACCACTGGGGACAGTTCCATCAGTCTTTCCCCTTTGGAATTTTGTAGGCCCTGTGACCTGTCAACTCTGGAGAATACTTGTCAAACTCTTCTCAAAATTCTTTTTAGGGACTTCCCTGGTGGTGCAGTGCTCCCAATACAGGGGGCCTGGGTTCGATCCCTGGTCAAGGAACTAAATCCCACATGCCTGCTGCAACTAAGAGTTCACATGCCACAAGTAAGGAGCCTGCGTGCCACACCTAAGGAGCTGGTGAGCCACACCTAAGGAGCTTGGGAGCCGCAACTAGGGAGCCCGCCTGCTGCAACTAAGACCTGGTGCAACCAAATAAATAAATAGGTATTTTTTAAAATTTCTTTTTAAATCCATGGCAGCCTTTGGTTTCTATAGTAATGCAAGCAACTAGTTCAGGGGTAAATGGGCAAGATTTATTCTCTCCTCTTGGCCCGAACCCCAGTATCCTCTATCCTTCCTCACTCCCATCACACATTTGATTTGAGTAGGGGAAGGGGAGGAAATATTCTGGGCTCAGAGAAATCCTCTCTTATTAACCTTCTTTCAGCATCGTTGTTGCCTTTTATATGGGCAGGGGAAGGTAGTGATGCACTACGGGTTGCAAAGCTGGTTCCAACCTCATAGCAAGTCCTGCTGATGGTCTAGCACCCACTGCCCTCAGCTTTGGAGCTTGAGCAATAGGGCCCATCTTATTTCATATCCTGCTAGAGAAGTAAGAGAGCTGACCACCTCTGTAAGCAGCTTAAAGGCACTTTAGTCACACTGGGAGTAAACAAATTACCTCAAGATGTCTTCCAACATCCGGTTTTAATATTCATAATCTTAAGCTTTGCTTGCTGTTTTTCTAACCACAGGATGACTCCTAACATCGCTTGAAAAGTGGGGGAAAAACTTTTCTTTCTTTTAGGCATATGGAAAAATAAAGCAGGTATAATAGAGAAAAAGCAATTCAAGGATCCTTAGTTCTACCAATATACCAATCGTGACGATAAAGAGGACTTAGCAAAAGTGTGATCGGAATATGAGCTTTTGAAAGCAGTCCCCACCCCCTCCACTAGTGCTGAGCGACAGAAGAACTTGAATTAACATGAATTCCTAGAATAAATAAATTCTGTTTCCACGCCTGGGGAGGGAGAGGAAGAGAAGTATCATGGGAATATATTATGAAATGCTTAGTGAAACTTCAAATTCGAAGAAATACAAAGAAATATAAATCTCTCTCTCTCTCACATTACAGAGAGACTGACAGATAGATAGATAGATAATCTCTCCTACTTGAACAGGTTGATCTACGAGCTGTTCTTTCCATGTCATCTTTTTTCCTTCTTACAGAGATTCTGTGTGAGTCATCACAGCCATAAAACTATATGACTGAACACTGATAATTACATGACTTTTAACTGGAAGAGAACAATGGCTTTAGTTCCCTTATGGAGCTGTAGATTTTCTGTCAATGTGTAGCCAAGAATCGTGCTTCGCTAGTCAGAGGGTCTGATTGTCTGTCTTCGTGGAAGATTCAGGCTCAGTAACCAAGACTCCAAGGGGCAGCAGCTGCAGATTTCCCAGAATCCCTGTCCAAATCAAGGGGAGCAGTCCATTCCCAGAGCTGGCAGTGCCCCAGCCCCCCATACCCCTGCCGGCTCTCTGTCTCCTGGGGCCAGATCCCTTGGCCTGAGCCTGGATGGTGGCAGGAGGCCAATGCATATAGGGACAAACTTTCCCCCCTTCTGCTCTCACATGACATCAGTCGGCACAAGAAGTGCCAAAGTACAGGAGATTGGCTTAATAACTGTGATTTAGTCTCTTCCCTCAAAATAAAAATAATGTGCCTTCAAATTACAACATGTTCCCTGAACAATATTGAACAGAATATTTATGGAACAGCAGTTCTAGCTGTGGCATCCAGCTTAGTATCTTCCTTCCAAGTATCTCACAGGCGTTTGCTTGTTGGGACCTGACATCCCTAGCGGGTAGATGGCACTAATATTATGATCCGTCTTTTAAGCCACGGACTGCTCCACTGGATGTGACTTTCCTCCAGTCACACAGCTGATTACCTTCAGGGTCACGACTGAAGGCCAGTTTCCTCACCCTCAGAATTCTACTGCCTTAATTGAGGAGAGGAATGCTACACAGAATTTTTGAAAGGATTTTTTCTTTTTTTTTTTTCTGATTCCAGAAGTAATCTGTATTCATCAAAAAAAGAAAAATTGGAAAAACACTAGGAAGCACCAGGAAGCAAAGAAAAATCACCCATATTCCCAGTCAGACATGATGACTGCTATTAACATTTGGTTGTGCAATCTCATATGTCCATTTTCTTTTAAAAATGGTTTCATACTGTGCCTACTGGTTTTTTAGGAAGTTTCTTTCATTTTCTTCCCAGTCATAAGGGTAATACATGCTGATTATAAAAAAACCGGAAATCACAGACAATTATAAAGACCATCAAACCCACGCCATAATCCCACCCACCAAGAGGTAACCATTAAAAAGCAATTTCATTGAATGTGACATTTAGAAAGCCCATAAATTTGCAACATGCCTCTCAGGCGACAGTAAGGTGTTTTAGGGAAAATGAAGAAATGAATACTTTGCCATTATCCTTATTTAGAATCGAGGCTGATTTGTCTAGAATGAATGTCTCTTCATTTCAGCCTCCCTATTTATATATAGAGAGGCAAGAGTTTCCTATTAACTTCATAAGAATACTTTCAGGATCAATCTTAAAACATTGGTTGAGAATTCTGACTGTTCTGAAAGAAACCTACACTCTCCAGGCCATGAGCCACGCTCATTCAGTTAGAGTTTCTCCCTGCCAGGCCAGGCCACACAGAATTGGGGTCACATGTAAATAGTAGAAGGTGGCTTGGCTGGAGATCACACTCCAGCTTTATCTGGGCCCGAGAAGAGAAGGAGCTGACAAAGCAGAGGAGGGTGTGCAAGATCGCTGTTCCTCTGTACAGTCAAAACCATCCAAGGCACATCTGTGTGCAGGTGCTAAAGGCTTTGGGAGGGAGAGAGCTCTCTTTTTCAGGGCATTTATATTGACTTTTCTTTGAAACCTTTTTATTTTGTTGCTATATCTCAAAATTGCCTTGAAAATAGTAGTCAGCATGGGGAATGGTCCACCATCTGACTTAGTAACTCTCTTAGGGATACGGCTGTACCTACAAAAATAGAGTGTTCTCCATGGCTTAATCAGCCCGATGGCAGCACTAAGATTGGAAGAAGAAAGTGTTCTGATGCTACAGAACAGAAAGTCTCAATGGTAACTTATAAGACAGGTGGAATTTTGATTATGGCTGCACAGAGGCCCCTAGAAGTAAGCACTCAGGTATGTGTTACCTTGCTAAAGTACAACAGAACCAATCAAACGGATGAAAACCTTAATCACACTCCTGACGTGTACCACTGTTGTCTCATGTTATCCTCACTCCATGTGCTCCCCAAGGCCTGCTCCTCCTCCTGCATGTCCTATGCGTATATGGCAGGTGGCACCACTATCTACCCAGTTGCCCCCAATCCAGATTCCTTAGCATCATGCTTGACTTCTCCCTCTGTCTCATTCCCCTAATCTAATTAGCGAGTCTTGCTGATTCTGCTTTCTAAATATGTCTCAATCCTCTACTCTTTTTCCATTCCCACTTTGTCCACGCTGCAGTCATCTGTTAACTGGTCCACTGCTATTGACCCCTCATTGGGGTCCCATTTCCATTCTTGCTGTCCCCTAGGCAGAGTAATCCTTTGGAAACACAAATCTGACAGTGTTACTCTCCCGCTGAGAACTCTCCCATAGTTCTTTTAATCAAAGAGTAATTTCCATGGAGTAAAAATCTCTCTTTTGAGTATATGATTATGCAGATTTTCACAAACACACAGTGGTGTAACCATCACAGCATTCAAAATACAGAACAGTTCTTTTTGGTAATTAAGAATAAAGCTGTTATAAAAACTCACGTAGTATCTTTTGTGTAAAAGTAAGTTTTCATTTCACTTGGGTAAATACCTAGGAGTGGTATCTCTGGATTGTATGGTAAATGTATTTTCAACTTCATAAGTAACTGAAAAACTGTTTTCCAAAGTGGCTGTACAATTTTGCATCCCTATATTGGTAGGATAAAGTCCAGACTCCACATTAGGTCTTCAGAGCCCTCCACACCTGCCTCCTACCTGTCTCTCCATTCTCAGCTCTCTCCATTCCCCCACCCTTTCCACACTTTATCACCCAATCACACTCAACTTCTTTCACTGTTGTGACAAACTCTTACTAATCTCTGGGACTTCCCACATGCTGAGTCTTCTGCCGAAGATACTAGTGTATCTACCTCCCTTCTTTACCTGAACAACATTTCTTTTTTTGTAGTTCAGATCATTTTATTTATTTATTTTTAAATTGGGGTATAGTTGCTTTACAATGTTGTGTTAGTTTCTGCTGTACAACGAAGTGAATCAGCTATATGTATACATATATCCCCTCCCTCTTGGACCTCCCTCCCACCCCTATCTCCCCCATCTAGGTCACCACAGAGCACTGAGCCGAGCTCTCTGCACTATACAGCAGGTCCCCACTAGCTATCTATTTTACACATGGTAGTGTATACATGTCAATTCCAATATCCCAATTCATCCCATCCCCCCTTCCCCCCTTGGTGTCCAAACGTTTGTTCTCTACATCTGCATCTGAACAACTTTTTAATCTGACAGATTCAGTGGCTTAAACATCGCCTCTGACAGGAAGCTTTCCTTGAACCTCAATTAGGATTCCGCATGTAGTTCCCTCATTCACTCACTCAACAAAGGTTTGATGAATAACAACCAGAGCCTAAGCTCTGTTCCAGGCACAGGGGAGATAGCAGTGGATGAAAGAGATAAAAGTTCAGACTCCCATGAAGCTGACAGACAATGAACAGTAACAACAACAAAACAAACATATACTAGAACGTCAGGTGGTAGCCAGTGCTATAAAAAACCAGAGCAGAACATGTGGGGTTGCTATTTTAGATAGGACAATTGGAGGACATCACTGAATAGAGGACATCTCTCTAAGAACAGGTATGAATGAAATAAGGGAGCAGCTCTGCAAATATCTGGGGAAAGATAATTCCAAGCAGAGTGAACAGCAAGGACCAAGATGTTAAGACAGAAAAGAGGTTGGCATGAAAAGGCTGGTGTGTTCAGGAAGCAGCTTGAAGACTGGCGATGGGAACCTAGGAAGCTGGGGAAGAGGCGAGGAAGATGAGGTTGGACCTTGGGGTGCTTCCATAGCGCCCTCCACCCCATCACAGCGTTTGTCACACTACATTGTTACTGCTTCTGAAGTTGTCTGTCCTTCCCTTTCAACTGTGTGCTCTTTGAGGCCAGGAACTGTGTTTGTTCTGCTTATTACCAGTTGTAAGTACTTACACCGTGTCTGCTGCCTGGTAGGTTCTTTTTTTCTTTTTCAAATTTTATTGAAGTATAGTTTATTTACAATGTTGTGTTAATTTCTTCTATACAGCAAAGTGATTCAGTTATACATATATATATATGTATATATCCTTTTCCATTATGGTTTATCACAGTATATTGAATATTGTTCCCTGTGCTATACAGCAGGACTTTGTTGTTTATCCATCCTATATGTAATAGTTTGCATCTGCTAATCCCAAACACCCAGTCCTTCCCTCCCCCACCCCCTCTCCCCCTTGGCAGCCACAAGTCTGTTCTCTATATCTGTGAGTCTGTTTTTGTTTCATAGATATGTTGATTTGTATCGTATTTTAGATTCCACATATAAGTGGTAGGTTCTTAATAAATATTCAGATGAATGAATGAGTGGATGGACTACCTCAACAGCGCAAAGTCTCTTGATAGAATGACAAATCCTTGAGAAGATGGCACGAGCCCATATTACCAGCAGAAAGAAGGAGGCTCAGATTGCTGAAATGACTTTCTCAGAGGGAGAGGTGAGTATGTGGCTGGAATTCAGCTTCCTCGTGATCGCAGCTCCATCTCACAATACCTGCACAGTCTTTCCTGAACCAGGAAGTAACAGACTCTCATATCCAAACATCCTTCTGGGGGGCTTCCCTGGTGGCACAGTGGTTAAGAATCCTCCTGCGAATGCAGGGGACACCGGTTCGAGCCCTGGTCCGGGAAGATCCCACATGCCTCGGAGCAACTAAGCCCACGTGCCACAACTACTGAGCCTGCGCTCTAGAGCCCGTGAGCCACAACTACTGAGCCCACGCACCACAACTACTGAAGCCCGCTCGCCTAGAGCTCGTGCTCTGCAACAAGGGAAGCCACCGCGATGAGAAGCCCGCGCACCGCAACAGGTGGCCCCCACTCGCCGCAACTAGAGAAAGCCCGCACGCAGCAACGACGACCTAACGCAGCCAAAAATATAAACAAATTTAAAAAACAAACGTCCTTCTGCCCATCCTCATTCACTATGTCTGCTGACCTTAAATTTGAAAGAATATCTCTGGACCATCCTTTAGGGCATCAGTTGTTGTTGTTGTTTTTAAAGCAGCCCAGGAGCCCACAAATGCTTTTTTTTTTTTTTTATTTGACCCACAGAATGATTTCAAAAAACTGGGAAACATCATCAAAAAAGAGAAATTTCTGGCTTATTTTGAAAAATCTGAAGATGTGGCAGTGCTAGCTCTGTAATTTCCATGGAAACACCCAGCAGACTGGGGAGCGACTGTCCCTTTATGCAGGATGTGTTCTCTCCAATGTGCCACAGCTCTCAATGCTCTTTGGTGCCAAGTACCTGGTCCATGTCACTAGGTGAGGTTACTTGTTTGGAGGGTGATAAAGGGTGGTTTAATGCCCCATAGCACATGCAGTCAAGGCCCATGGTTGAGGGGGTTTGAGGACCAGGGCCAGCCCCCTGTGTATTCCATTTCTCTTTCCAGCACATGTAGGTGGTTGCATTTAGAATGAAATGACTAGGTAGAGTAGTCCAAAAAATCAGGAAGTGAGGAAACAAAGGTGATGCCCCAAAGATCTGCATGCAGCAGAAGAGATTATGAGAAGGGCATAGGGAAGGCAGCGGTGAAGGCAGCAGGGGCGATTGCATCCCGCCACCCAGCTCAGGGCGCCGGCCTCGGGTCTTACCTGTACGTAAGTCCACCTGGTTTGCAGTGCCAGCTGACAGAGCCCCTGCTTCCGCCTTGATTATATAACTCAGTACTCCGGTCGTTGCACACTGTCTACATTACTGTTCTATCGAAGACATCAATGCATATCAGGCAGTACCAACTCAAGTCATAGTCTGGCTTAGGAGAACTCCGGAAGAGAGCTAGAAGGAATTTTCCATGCCAAGTTATGTAATCCAAGGTCTACCACAAATCCTGGCACACAGTCGCTGAATAAATACTTGCTGAAGATGAATGAACCTCGTGCGAGTGACTTTTCCTCCCACTTCATCTATAAAGTGAGGGGTTCTCATCTAGCTATTCTTTAAGACCTCGTAGAGCTCAGACATCCTGTAGTTCTATGGATTTCTAAGTAGTTACAAGCAAAGTAGAGGTCGGCAATAAATACTGGGGTCTCATCCATTTCCTGAGCAGAATAAAACATTTTAATGATGGCAGAAAAAGAATCAAGAAGGCTCTGATTTTCCACTGCTGAGCTGAGATCATGCCATTAGTCACAGCTGTGTTTCTCAGCATTGGTGTTAAACCAGGTCCATCCAGAGTTTAGATCTTGCATGTGTGTGGAGTTTATTGGCCAAAAATGAATGCATCAGAAATTTGCCTCTGGGACTCAAGACACGTGGCTGTAATGGGTGTGATGTACAGGTGAGGTCAGCCTGCACAGGCCAGCCAGGTGGTGGGGCCGCCCGGCCGCTATAATTTAAAGAGCCCCCCTGGGCCCCTTGCCCGATGATTTTCTTCTGTTAGCCTGCTTCAGTGCCTAAGATCCCCACTATTAGTCACACCTTTGAGTTAAGGCCTTGAAAGATGGTCTCCAGATACTCCAATATGCAAAGAGGGATTTTAAATCAAAACATTTGCATTTATTACCATGTTGGAACAGTAATTTTCTCCAGCAATAATGATGATATTTGCAATCTATTACTGAGCACTAACCCTGTACCAAGCACTTTACACACTGCTGAGTGCTTTTTCATTTCACCCACACAATCCCCTCTGCAACGAGTACTATATTTAGCCATATTTATAGGCTTGGCAAGAGCCAGAGGTCATACGACCCTAAATGGAGTCAAACGCAGATTCTAGATCTTCTCTTTCTCTCTCTCTCTCAGGATATAACTTACACACGGTGCAGTGCACAATCTTAAATGCACAGCTGGGTAAATGTTTACATATGCATACCCTCATATAACCGTCACTCAGACCAAGATAGAGAACATTTCCAGCACCCCAGGATGTTCCTTCGTGTCCCCTCCCAGTTGGTCCCTCAGCACCCCTCCTCTGCAAAGGATTCAGAACCCTAACATCTACCTGTTTGGCTATGTGAAGGGAGGTGGTAGCCCAGGCAAACTCGTGGGGGGAAGAAATAGCCCAAGAAAAAGAATATTAGGAGGGAGCAGGGTAGTGAGGCAACAGGAGGGAGCTGTCTCTGGGGAGAGGCGAGGGCTTGTCCTCAGGTGCCAGTGTTCCCTGCAGCACACCCAGCTACTGCCCAGTTGGCTGGGACAACCAGCCAGCAGCATCTCCAAAGCATGAGGACCTAAGTGTGCAGAGACCGTCACGGGAGCGCAGGGCCTGCATATCAAGCAGTGCTGGTCTCTCCCACTGCCAGGAATCCCAGTCTCTGACAAGAAACAGAATGCTGACAAATGAAAAGGAGATGTGTTTGCTGGCACAGAGTCCACGGAGTGGGAAGACAGGCCAACGCAGTGCTCCCACAGGAAGTTTTGAACCCACTTTCTAATTCTTAGTTTAGCTATCATCAACTCTTCCCAGATCCAATGTTGCTGTTTTCACTTTGCCGTGTTTAAATCGAGCTTCTCCTATTGTCCTTCTGTCTGCCCTACAGTTCGGGATGCTAGTTTCGAATTGTACAACCTCCTCGGGCTTCTGCACGGTGTTGATTGCATTCTCTTTAAGAGAGCTCTTCTGCCAGCTGTCAAGTGTTGACCGTCAGCTTGTATTTGATTATTCTTACCAGTTCTTCTTTAACTATGCATCACCCTATCTCCAGATCTGGAGTCCTAAGTAGTTGGCAGGCACTAGGAGACACACTTCAGGGAAACCCTGTGACTTAACCTAGAGGGCAACTGCAGATAAAGATTAAGAGCTATGTACGTAGGTTTTTGCTGATAAGAGGAGTGAGATTTCGCAAAGGGAGAGAAGGCTGAAGAAAGAGGGAAGACAAGATGGCGGAAAAGAGAATGAAGAGTGGAAGGAGAGAGGGAGAAGGGGAAGGGAAAAGAAGAAAGAAAAAGAGGAGCATGAGAAGGAGAAGGCTGGAGGAGATAGTGCGGAGGTACGGAGGGAGGGAAACACTGAGAACAAGTGGAGGAGGGAGTGGGCAGATGGAGTTCAGACTTTCAGAGGACAAGACAGGAGTCTGTGACAAGAAAAATGGACTTCGGAAGGCTTGATGATTTTTGTTAATTGTTTACGATAACCAAGCAGCTAAACACCGCCAGGCATTTACATCAATGGATGCCTATAGAAAACTAGACGTCAAACATTGCAAATATTAAATATTCTGCCCTGTGATGTCCCCGAATGCACTCATACTTAGCAGATAATGGGTTAATTATGTAGATAGATCAGGAAATATGTTTGGCCCTTGTCAGTCACGTCCCATTTCACACAGCTGAGAAATTATAAAAGGTGGGAGAAATAGGTGCAAACAGAAACAGTGGGGCTGCCCACCCTCCTCTTTACAAATTCAACTGGAGAGATTTCTTTAGCTACAACCAACCATGCTACAACTGGACATGTGGCATTTTCAGAACATTCCATCTAAGGAGTCAGGGAAGCATGTAATGCATCTTGAAAATATTTCTATCTAAACCATTTAAAAATTTTGTGTCATGTTTATAGGGGGTAAACCCTCAGGTAAAAATGAGCTCCCCAGATGGTGCATCCCTGCCCATTCTCCTCCAGGAGTTCTAGAGGACCCACATTTTCTTGCATGTGTTTGTCATCAAAGATAGAGATGGCCTCAGAGACCTGCTGAATGATGGGTCTGTTTGGTTAAGTTTTGGGGGCAAGACAAAACAATTCACTTTTCAGCATTTATTTATTGTTCAGTAACATTCCTTGCTAGTCAGAAGATTCCTACAGTTCAAAAAGTTAAAACTCTACCAATAAAGAAACTCATTTTTAAGCACATAAAAATAATGGTTCAGATGTATAATGATACTCTATTTGCATTTTTCCTAAATTTATAAACATAGTGCTGATAGCCATCATATAGAAATTAAAATTCTGAATCTAGTAATCTAAGTTCAAATCTTAGAAAGTCTGTTTAAAGAAGGCATCTTAGTGAACTAGAAAAACTAGAAATTAGATGAGTTTAGTTTTAGTACTTCCTCATCCACTAAATGAGTATTGCTCTTTGGATAAGTCATATATTTATTTATTCATTATTAATTTATTCATTAATTCCAGAAATGTTTTTTGTTGAACTTAGTATGTGCCAGAGTCTACTAATCTCTGAAGATATGGAGAGGAAAGGCTCATTCCTGCCACCGTGTACTTCCTCACAAAATGTAACTTCAAAAAGTACTTATGTAATATCTGTCTCCTCACATTAGATTATTAACTTTACAAAAGAAATGACTGTGCTATGGTTTACCTTTCTCCATCACTAGCCCAACACTGGGCACGTGGCATTTACCCAGCAAATATTCATCCAATGAATACATTTATCATAAGTTAACATTTAAATAGCACTTACAGGGACTTCCCTGGTGGTGCAGTGGTTAAGAATCCGCCTGCCAATGCAGGGGACATGGGTTCGATCCCTGGTCTGGGAAGATCCCACATGCCCCGGAGCAACTAAGCCCGCGTGCCGCAACTGCTGAAGCCCGCGCTAGAGCCCATGCTCCGCAACAAGAGAAGCCATCGGGATGAGAAGCCCACACACCGCAACGAAGAGTAGCCCCCACTCGCCACAACTAGAGAAAGCCTGCCCGCAGCACCGAAGACCCAACGCAGCCAAAAAAAAAAAAAAAAAAAAATAGCACTTACATCCATTATCTCATTTAATCTCGACAACAACCCTGTGAGGTGGGTCCTATTCTCCCTACTTTACAGTTGGGGAAACTGAGAAAAAGGGAAGTAAATCTGGGCTCTCTGGTGCCAGAATCCGTGTTCATATCCACTCTACTGCCTATGAATGTATCAATGAATTAATGAATGAGTGAATGAATGAATGGATTTAAGTAGTTTACAGGCTCTGGGCTTTAGGATCATTAATTGCAATATGAGGATATTGGACAGTTTTCCTAAACTTTTCCACCAAAGTCTAGTACAAGTTCTTTTAGCAAATCACTTTACCAGATTATCATCAGGTGCTCTCCATTTGTTATTGAAAATGTACTATCTGATGCCCAGGAATGGCTGAGACTAGTGGCCAGTATACTCTCTGCTATGCTCTTGCATTTCTGTTCCCTCCACTTGAGTTGTATCATTCCCAAACCTGTTTGTGCCTTTTGTACTTACTCTAATTACATAATTTAATTAAATATTATTTAAGTGCATATAAAATGATTGCAAAAAGAAGTAAAGCTGTTATTTCTATGAAAACTATACTGGTGGTAGACACGCAAGTGTGGATTCCTGTCTGTTTGAAATCTTTTAAAATAAATGGTGAATGCTGAAAAGGTAAGTTAAAAGATTTAGAAATACTTTTTAAATGCAAGTACTTGCATTTGATAGTTGCTTCCAAATAATGTGTGAAAGAGACAACGGTAAAAGAATTGTACAGCATCTTGAAGGACTATTCACTCAGATGCCTTTGCCTGTGGCTTTAGATTCTCACATAGAGAAAGCTCTCAGGGATATTAGACAATAAGCAATCTCAATCAAGAAACCCATTTTCATAGATAACCACTGATATCAAAAGACAAGGAAATGAATATGCATTTATATATTTTAAGATAAAATGAAGCACTTGGAAACCATGCCCCAAAGGGTTAATAGAAGCTGGCACCTTAATAGAAGTCCTTGAGTGTATCTTACAGAACAGCAGATAAGGGAACAGCGGATAAGGGAACAGCTTATTAAAAACCCCTCTGTTTGTAACCTGCCTTTGCTAATCAAGCCTACTTTATTTTTATTTTTTTTTCTTCAATTGCATACCCTCCAAGCTTCACATAGCCTAGGTAATATAGCACCAGACTTCTTAACCACCCCTATAGATTATGTCTTCATCATATGGGTCCCTATAGTAATGGAGGCGGAGGGTGGGCAGGGGCTTAAGTTGTTTTTCAGGAAACTGGAGTTGGCTCCTGCCCAGTTAAAGCGGGCCAAGATTGTTTGGGACCACTGACCCTGAAACTGGGACTGTGCAGGTGTCCAATGAGTGACATTTTGACATCAGAGGGCCAGAAACTTCACCCTCAGATCATGCTAAGCACCTCCATTTTTGAACATGCAACCCATGAAGAAGCGTGTAACCCAGATACTCCTGCGCAGAACACTGATTACCTCACCTTTTCCCCACTTCCAATCCCGTTTCTTCATGCCTAAGACCACCCAGCTTCTTTTAACCTATAAACATCTCAAACCCCTCACCTCTGGGGAGGCGGATCTGAGGCTTGTTCTCCTGCCTCCTCATTTGGCTGCCTTGTAAATAAACTCTTTCTTGGCTACAAACTTGGGCCTCTTGGGGCTTTGCTTGCCTGGTTCAGTAACAACTTTAGGCAAGTATGTATCATTTTCCTTTATTTAATCAACACTGAGTAGGTGCACATGCATTGCAAGAAACTGATCTTCAAAGTCTTGTTTCATCCTACAGTTTCTATGAAATTTGCGTACTTCACTCAGTATGACAATCTCTAGGTCCATCCATGTTGCTTCAAATGGCATTATTTCGTTCTTTTTTATGGCTGAGTAATATTCCACTGTATATATGTACCACATCTTCTTTGTCCATTCCTCTGGACATTTAGGTTGCTTCCATGTCCTGGCTATTGTAAATAGTGCTGCAATGAACATTGGGGTGCATGTATCTCTTCGAATTATGGTTTTCTCTGGATATTTGCCCAGGAGTAGGATTTCTGGGTCATATGGTAGCTCTATTTTCAGTTTTTTAAGGAACCTCCATACTGTTCTCCATAGTAGCTGTACCAATTTATATTCCCACCAACAGTGTAGAAGGTTCCCTTTTCTCCACACCGTCTCCAGCATTTATTGTTTGTAGATTTTTTGATGATGGCCATTCTGCCAGCTGTGGAGTGATACCGCATTGTAGTTTTGATTTGCATTTCTCTAATAATTAGTGATGCTGAAGACAAATATCATATGATATCGCTTATATGTGGAATCTAAAAAGATGGTACAAATGAACTTATTTACAAAACAGAAATAGAGTCACAGATGTAGAAAACAAACTTATGGTTACCAGGGAGAAGAGGGGAAGGTGTAAGTTGGGAGATTGGGATTGACATATGCACACTACTATATACAAAATAGATAACTAATAAGGACCTACTACTGTAGAGCACAGGGAACTCTACTCAACATTCTGTAATGGCCTATCTAGGAAAAGAATCTAAAAAAGAGTAGATATATGTATATGTATAATTGATTCACTTTCCTGTACACCTGAAACTAACACAACATTGTAAATCAACTATACTCCAATAAAAATTAAAAATAAATTTAAAAAAGGAAATTTGCACCCCATTCTGTGGTAGATATTAATACTGCTCAAAAAATATTTTTAATTCTTCTGGGCACATAGTAGGATTGCACTTCCCTGTCCCTCTTTGAAGATAGGTGGGTCTCTATGACATGCTTCGGCCAATGAAGTGTGTGCGGACATGACAGGTGCCACTTCCAGATGGATGTATTAGGATCTAATCCATGATTTACTGTAGTTGTCTTTTCTTCCACTAAGACAACAGGCAAAGTTCTACAGAGAGACTGCTCCTTCAATCCAGATCCTATAATGAAGACAATGTGAAACACAGGCCCTAGCTGACCCTCATGGATGTGTCCCATGAATAAGAAATAAGCTTTTTTGTTTTAAGTCACCAAGACTGGAAGTTTTTTGTTATCAGATCATAATCGAATCTATCTTGACTAACACATATTCCATGATGCATCTTACTCATTTAAATACATAAATATATCCCCCTCCAAATTTGCAGATACCCTTAGCACCCCAGAGAGACACACCACATCGATCTAGTGACTTTGTGTACTGCCTTCACTTTCGTCCCATGTGAGAAGCATAGAATCAGAAGCTTTGGGACCCCTTCAAATGCTGATGTTATGTCATGCTGTGTATGAGAAGAGAACAGGCACCCACGAAGACTGTGTCTATGTCACTTAACTAAACCAAATAAAATTAAATTAATTTGATTGGAGAGCTGTTATATCTGATTGTGGAGCAATTGATTAGATTTCCATAGAGTGAATCTGATTTCATTGTTACTGTTTAGTTGTCTTAATGAGGGAATTGGATTGCACAGTGATCCAACTGATCATTTTGGCAATTGGCCTGCCAACTGTTGGCCATTTAGCCAGAGCACCACTGTTTGACCCTAGGACAGGATGTGTAATTAATTCACTTGAATGTTGAATTCAAGCATTTTTTCCTACAAGCTGCTATGTGTCAAGTACTGTCATATAATGGAAAATATTTATCAGTTGTAAATATTTAAAATGTACAGTCCTCCCTGAATACACGCCATACCAAGAGATCTAAACATTGTACAATGCTATAAACTTTGACTGGATCAAGCTTCAATTTTAAACTCTGTGCAGGCCTCTACTTCCCTGTAGGGCTTCATTCCAACATTGCTTAGGATCAAAAATAGATTGTTCCTGCCCCTTAAAAACAATTGATTCTGATTCCATTGATTCAAAGTGAAACTACTTTTGCAATCGTGGAAGAACAGACTCTGGGCTCCAGGAGACCAGTGACTTGTATATTCTATACATTATTGTGCACACTCAAACAATGCCTGAGTTTGTTGTAGGTACTTAACAATATTGGAAGAGTAAATGAATGAGTAATTAACTAAAGATTGAAGAGCCCCAATATTCCTTTGTTTCAGTTATTTTCCAGAAGTGAAAGAAGTGCTCTTCTGAACATGTGAAGCAATACAACTTCACAGTTAAGTTCTTTGGCTTTGCAGTTTGTTGAGTCTGAATTTGATTTCTGATTTTGCCATTGTTGCAAATTGCACTTTCAGAAGATGGTCACAATGATATCTCCCATTCCACACATTCTTTTGCAATATGAACTTGACATGCCCCCATAATGAGGTAGCCAGTTTCTCCACTTTATTGAATCTGGGTGAACCTTATGACTGGTTTGAGCAATATCATTTAGCAGAAATTATGATGCACCAGTTACAGATATAACCCTTAACTGGCCTGACAGTTTCTGTTTCCTCCTCTTGGAAGCCAACCACCAGGTAAAAAGCACAATCCTTTGAAACATCAAGGTTCTGGCTGGATTCCTGAAAGGATGATGAAAACATAAAGGAATACATTTTGAGAGAAAATTGGATGGATTCATTACTGGGCATGTTGAACATGCCTTGCCTTTGGGACACATAATTTTAGTGGGGAGTTGGCTTTTCAGGTTTGAAACTCAAAAGAAAGATATAAATTGGAGATATAAATTTGGAAGTCAACAGCAAATAGATGGTGACTGAAAACATGGACACAAATGAGAGTATCTTTAAAAAAAGCATATAGGATGAGAAAAGAAAGTGGGTTTGGGGCATAAATATGAGGAATATCATCATTTAAGAAAAGGGTAGGGGGCTTCCCTGGTGGCGCAGTGGTTAAGAATCCTCCTGCCAACGCAGGGGACAAGGGTTCGAACCCTGGTCCGGGAAGATCCCACATGCCGCAGAGCAACTAAGCCCGTGCGCCACAACTACTGAGCCTGCACTCTAGAGCCTGCGAGCCACAACTACTGAGCCTGCACTCTAGAGCCCGCGAGCCACAACTACTGAGCCCACATGCCACAACTACTGAAGCCCGTGTGCCTAGAGCCCATGCTCCACAACAAGAGAAGCCACCTCAATGAGAAGCCCACGCACCGCCATGAAGAGTAGCCCCCGCTCGCCACAACTAGAGAAAGCCCGAGCACAGCAATGAAGACCCAACGTAGCCAAAAATAAATAAATAAAATAAATAAATTTAAAAAAAAAAAAAGGGTAGGGAATGAACAACTGCAAAAGAGATAGAGAACAGAGGTCCAGAAAGGTAGGTGGAAACCCAGGAGAGTTCTGTACCATAGACACAAGGGAAGGGGGTTTCCAGAAAGAAGGTATATTCATCTGAGTCAAATGCTGCTGAGATGTCAAGAGAGTTGAGGACAGATCTATCTGGAAAGGCTGAAAAGCTAAAGTCTCCATCTGCCAGTCCCCCTTGCAGCTAGGGTTTCACCAGTTAGATGCACTTGCTTGAGATTTAGAAAGTGGAACAGAGCAATCTTTCTGGAGCTTTTGGCTGTTTCCCTGCCCTTTGATGGTACATTTATGAAAGCTGTCACTCAGTTCTACTTCTAGAGGACACACCAGCCAATAATGTCCTGATTATCAAGGTCATCAAAAGCCAAGTCAAAAATGGTGAAAATGCTTTTTAAAAGACAGTATGGATATAATGCAACAACCAATGCTGCCCAATTGAAGGTCCACAGAGTGACTCTTCATCAGGCTTTGCGATCTGGATGTGCCACACGAAGAGGCTCTGGAGTATCATCAGTATTCAATTCAAATAACAAGACTCAGTTAAGCTGTGAAATGCATCAGTTTGCATTAACTTACTCTTTCAGCGAGGAGAGCTGAATATGGAGAAGCAAGGTGGGGAGAAGGAAGGGTGGGCACGCAGAAACCCAGCTCCAGTGATGCAGCAGGGCTTTGGGCTGTAAAGATGCTATGGCAGCAGATAGATTAGTGAGAGAACAGCAGACAGACTCAGGTTGGCTTCTGTTGTGCCTCACAGAACTCCCACAGATGGCTGAGAAGGTACCAAGTTCAGAAGATGGTGGTTGGTGAGTGGAGCTAAAGGGTGATGCTCACTTGTAAGGTGTGTAAGTGCCTTTGACAAATACCAGACTTTTCAGCTGCTGTAACTGGTGACAATTTCCAAAAGAAATCTAGAATTTACAAAGTCTTCCCATTTAATATCTCTCTTCCACAACTGTCTACTGAGGGAGAGAGGAAAAGGAATTAATAATCTCATTTCTCCTTGGGCTAAATTGTGGCAAGGCTAGGTTGAAGAATTTCCCAAGGTCCTAAGGAGAAGCAATCTTAAGACTCACATGAGTTGCTAAATAATTTGGAGGAGACCTCCCCAATACATATATAGTTGTTAATGTTTTTTAAAGGACTCTCTCATTTCATGCTTGTCACAACCCTGGAAGGAAAACAAGGCATTTCCATTTAACAGATGAGGAAACTGAGATCCTACGGAGTTGGACTTAACCAGTTCATCTCACTAAAAACAGCAGAGCAAAAGTAGAACCTTGCTTTTCTCTCTCCTGGTCTTCGGGTGAATTTTGTCGATTGAGATGAAGCACATTGCAGCTTGATCTTCAAAAGTTGGAGCTTGCACAGTTACTGAGCCTGCACAGTTCATGGAAAATAACCAAGAAACACATTCTGGGATAGCCTGGGACTTCAAGGTCAAGAGAAATATTCAGTGATGTTCTAACCAAGCTGTGTAAGGAACAGCTAATTTGACTTGCTGAGAACATGATAATATGCAAATATAGTACTGTAGTTAATGGTTCAGCATTGATGATTAGCAAATAATATTTCTTTGTAACCCAAGTTTTCCCAGTCTGGTGTGGGGCTGGACTGGAGGCTCAAGAGGGTCACGGGTGTCCCTGAGAAAATGGCCATTGCTCTCATGTGTTTCCTCTCTGTGGGTGCCCTCTCACCTCCTTGAAACTGAAATATAATGAAGAATGTGCAATCATTTTTCACTAATTTTCCCTTTGCCTTTACCAGAGATCAGAGTTTTGGCATCTTTATTGTATCATTAATTTTAGTTATGTTCTGAACATGGAATAAGGAGGTCTTCAAGGCTACGGGTGACTGACGGTGTTCAGACAAGTCCAATTAAGCTTCTTATGTTTGGAGAGCCTTGGAAAGATAAATAAATCACTGAAACTTTCATTATGAAAACTGCCATTTGGCCATGGCGATGCTTCTCCTGGGAAAGCAATGAAGATTTATGTCGGGAGGAAGGGGACAGCCAGTAAAGCAGCCCCTGCCAGGAGTAGATCCCCACTGTGGACTGAACTGACCTAAGCATCCAGCTGAGCTCTGAGCATGCCTCTGTCCTCCGTCTCCTCACACCCCCTTTGCAGTTTTTTTTTTCCTTGGTAAATTTGTGACCTGAAGATACTTCCTTCACTCATGTTGCCGGTACAGGCTTGTGGTGAGAAAACAGTGTCCAAAAGCAATCAATCGATAATGATTTGGCTAACACACCTGAATCCTGCTGTTTGATTCCCAGGGCCTCCCACTACCCTGTGTCTGCCCTTAAAGCTCCTGTCTTCTCCCAGGAGTCCTTTCTATCTCCTTTCTAGCCTCAAGACAAGTGAAAATGACAGGGAGTTTCTAGTTCTTTAGGAATTCCCACCTGGAGCAGTTCCCATCCTTCCACGTCCCTTGTCCTTGTTCCCTCCCTACATCCCAAGGGCATCTGTGAACGATGCTTATGAAGATCTCTGAGGTCACTGGGAAGATCAAGGAAATTTGCATACACACTAATTACTAAATGGAATTGAGGAATTACTGTTAACTTTGTTTGTTAATGCCATGGTGGTTATATAATTTTCTTAAATGCCTGTAAGTTGGACATATATTCTGAAGCACTTACAGATGAAATGGCATAATGTCTGAATTTGCTTTTAAAATAAAGGGGTAAGGGGTAGGTGAGTCAGGATCTTGTCAGGAGACAGAATCCACGCCACGTATTGTAACAGAGAATTTACCACAAAGAATTATTAACCAGGTCACCGGAAGGCAAAAAGAGAGCCTAAGGTATCATGAAAGTAGCAATTGCAGGAAGTAGTTACTGCCCTAAGGTTGGGGAATAAATGGAAGGGGTTGCACCCAGCAAAACCTAGAGGCTTGGAGAAGGGTCCCTGCTCAGCGGGAACACAGACGTCTGAGAGGATCCCTAGTGTCTGAGCTCAAGGAGGGGCGCTGAAGGTACCCCCGGACTACAGACAGTTCTCTGGCCACCTGGGGCTGGTGCTTTTGAGGGGGGCAATGAGGCTGGTTGTGTGAATGTCAGAGGAACTGCAGCTAGATACCACTGTTCGTCTGGAAAGGGACGGCTGCCTCCGGAAAGGGTGGTGGTGTTGGCAGGAAGCCAGCAGGAAGGGGCAAGTCCCTTCCTCCTCCAGCCATTGGTGGAGTCCAACAGGGAGCCGGCTGGTAAAACAAAAGTGGGGTTTGAACAGCCCCCAGGTTCTCAACGAGCACACAGAAGTATGGGCCTGAAGCTGAGGTAATAGCTTAACAACTGGCGTGAAGGGGATATACCAGAGAAGACTGGCACTAGCTATCTGTTTTACATTCGGTAGTGTATGTATGTCCATGTCACTCTCTCACTTCGTCCCAGCTTACCCTCCCCCTGTGTCCTCAAGTCAGGGAGGTCAGCTCAGTGCTTGGTGTCCACCTAGAGGGGTGGGATAGGGAGGGTGGGAGGGAGAAATAAGAGGGAGGAGATGTGGGGATATATATATATGTATAGCTGATTCACTTTGTTATACAGCAGAAACTAACACACCATTGTAAACCAGTTATACTCCAATAAAGATGTTTTAAAAAAAGAAAAAAAAAAAAGACTGGCAAACAGAGGCTAATTGTTGAAACTCAGTGGTGCACCCATGAGGGCTGACATACTATTCTCTCCACTTCTGTATATATTCAAATTTTTTCTATAATATTAAGATAAAAAAGGAGCTGACAGTTTCACTTTAAAAGGACTTCTTCTAAACAGACTCACAGACATAGAGGACAGACTGTGGTTGCCAAGGGGGAGGGGTGTGGGGAAGGGATGGATTGGGAGTTTGGGATTAGCAGATGCAAACTATTATGTATATGTATAACTGAATCACTTTGCTGTACACCAGAAACTAACACAACATTGTAAATCAACTATACTTCAATAAAATAAATTTTTTTTAAAAACTTCTTTTAAACTGTTGGTCTATATTATTAACATTATATCAAAAATATCAAAATAATTTTAATGGAAATCAAAAAAAATTAAAAGATCTATCTACAATTATGCCATTCAAAAGAACCCCACAAATTTTCTATTTTTTCTTTTTTTTAACAGCATTTTCAAGATTTGCTTTATTAAGAAACTCAAACCCCAGGGGTAACTGGCCCCCTTAGTACACTGAGAGTTAGGTTTTAACCATTCCCACCCTTTCTCTATCTGTAGTCACTTTTCTGCTTTAAGACAGAGTGAGTTCTCAGCCTCCATCTCCATTTAAGGATATGACCTAAAGACAGATAGATGATAGACAGATAAATAGATAGATAGATATCTCTTTAACTTTTCTCCATATATCTTTTCTTTTCTTCCATTCCTCTCATCATTCCTGCTCTCTTTTTGAACTCCCTTCAGTTAGTCCATGGACATAGCATAATCCACAGGGTTCAGTGGAATCACAAACAAACGCTGTTACTGGACATGACCAGTTAGCCCAAACGGCGCTCTCCGTGTCTCCCAGGCCTAGGTGGGGCATTTTATTCTTTCCAGGCTACAGGCTGCCTCTCAGGCCCAATGCGGAAATGGTCATAAAGTGGTTAGATGGCAACTGAAGAATATGAAGGATTCTATGCAAACTCCTACCTGTTGAATTTGAACAGCTTGATATTTCAGAAAGATTGCCCTTGCTGGAATGCAGAGAATGGATTAAAGGGGAGCAAGACTGGGGCCAAGAAGAGTCAAGATTCTGCAATGATGATCCAGGCAAAGTGGATGGTAACCTGAATAAGATAATGGCGACAAATGGAAAGAATTGAGGGGCCTGAGAATATTGAGATGGAATCCGTAGGACTTGAACATGAATTGCAAATGGAGCAGTGAGGTAGAAAGAAAAGTCAAAAATGACATCCACACTCCCTGTTTGTGCAGTCAAGTGAGTGGTGACGTTCTCATTCACTGAGAGAGGAAATAGAGGGCAAAAAGTGGAGAGGAGATGCTGACTTTATTTGGGGGGACACTTTAATGTAAAGATTCTGAGAGACATCCAAGTAGAGGTGTACAATAAGCAACTGGGTGTATGGTCCTAGAGCTCAGGTTTTGAAGGATCTGGGATGCAGAGAGAGATGGAGAGTTATTTTTTGGTATTTGTGATTGTATTTTGTTTCTTTGTTTGGCCACGCAGCACAGCTTATTGGATCTTAGTTTCCCGACCAGCGATTGAACCTGGGCCCCAGCAGTGAAAGTGCCAAGTCCTAAACACTGGACCGCCAGGGAACTCTCAGACTGTATTTGTTTTTAATTCAACGAATATGCATAAATATATGAGTTGTAACAAATTAAACAGCACATGTGAATTAAAGTATCTATTGAATACTCTCTCCATATGCCAGATACCTCCCTAAAGATATGTTATTGTCATTTTCACCTATATTCTTCCAGAATGTTTTCTCTGCCTTTATATACATATATGAGCTTACAGAACTGTGTTTCGTTTGTTTGTTTACCTGAAAGGTATTAGGCTGCCTTATGTCAGTTTCCCCAAGAAATAGACTCTGAGATGGAGGCTTACATGCAAGAGATGTAATGGGGGGAATGAATTGCTGGAACAAGGCCTGTAAGGGAGTGAGGGAGTTGGACAGAGGAACAAGTGAATTATGATGCATATCCAGACGATGTCTCAGCCAGTCTCATGGGGCACTCCAGATACGCCTTCAGAGTTGACCTTTAAGGTAAAGGGACTGGGCCATCGTACCTTCATCTTAACCAGTCATTGAATGGCAGCTGCCCCTGAGAAGGGGATGTACTTTAGAAAACATGGCTCTCTTCAGCTGAGGGCAATTTCTAAAGCGAAACTCCACTGTGACCCTTCAGCAGCCAATGTGCCTGGCAGCTGGAAGAATAAGGGCATTGACCCTGAAGGGAGGACCTGAGAGGCACACCACATAGCCCCCACTATACAGGCTCTAGTACAATTCTGAAACTTGCTTTTAAACCTAAGAGTATTTCCTGGTGCTCTCTCCTCTTTAGTAGTCAGGTTCATCTTATTCTTTTTAATGGCTACATAGTGTTCCAGCAGATGATGGACCACAGTCTCTTTAATCTTTCTCTGTTGATGGACATTCAAGTTGTTTTCAACTCTTTACTGTAAGAAACAATCCTGCAGGTCAAATGGATTTCCAGCTTCTGATAGTGATGGAATAAGTCCCTCTCAGAGGATGCCCTTTCCCCTCTAGAAACAATGATAAAACCTGGATATAATACAAAAGCAACTACCTGAAGCAATTGGAGAGGGAACAGAAGCAGAAAGACTCTTGTGGGGAGTGAATGCTTGGACTGCTGTGGTGTAAGTGCCCCAGTTCTGCGGCTTTTAGTTCGAGATTGATGTGGTCCATTTGGCATTTGGCAGCCTAGTGGTGAGGGCACTGATTGAAAAACGCACAGTCTTTCTGGTTAGCAGAATCAGAAAAGTGAAGCTGGGAAACTGTTACTGAAGTGAGTGGAAGAATCCTGGAAGGGAAGAGAAAGGAGACAGAGAAAGGATCCCTAAATTCTGTCTAGCCACACCTCAGGCTGACCTCTGAACTGTGAATGCATGGAACAGAATAAAGCAGCTCAGTTACAGCGAATGATTTGAATCAAGACTAGAGCTGCTGCCCAAAGAAACAGAATTTGCAGTTCGAGCCTAGCCAAGAAAATTGCCTGCTAAAGCCAAGGCAATAACACACGCTAGAGAAAAAGAACAAAACCCAGAAACTTCATGGCTTTACATTCATAATATATGTGATAGATTCACAAATAACTTGACATATAAAGAATCAAGAAAATGAAGCACATTCTCAAGAGAAAAGAGAATGAACTACATCTGACCCTGAGATGAAGCAGATGTTGAAAGTAACAGATAAGAATGTTAAAGCAGCTATTTTAACTATTCTTGATAAAGTAAAGCAAAATATGCTCTCGATGAATGAAAACATCGGAAAACTCAGCAGAGGTACTTAAACAATAAAAAAGTGAAAATTCTAGAACTAAAAATATATCTGAAATTCTAAAATTATTGAATCAACTTAATAACCAAATGGAGATGTTAAAAAAAAAAAGAGTAAGTGAACTTGGGAATAACTCAATGAAATTATCTAAATAGATGAACAGAGAGAAAAAAATTTTTAAAAATGAACACGGGCTCTCTCAGATAATATCAAATGATTCAACATACAGGCAGTTTCAGAGGAAGAAGAGAGAAAGAATAGGGCAGAAAAAAAATATTTGAATAAATAATGGCCAAGTTTCCCAAATCTGTTGAAAAATAAAAACTTAGATTCAAGATGCTTTGTCAACACCAATTAGAATAGACACAAAGATACTAACATTGAAATACATCATAGTTAAACTATTGAGCCAAAGATAAGGGACAAACCTGGAAAGCAGCAAAAGAAAAATGACACATTATATACAGGGGATCAGAGTGCAATTAAGAAATGAATTCTCATCAAAAACCATGGAGGCCAGAAGAGAATGGAATATCATTAAAGTGCTGAAAGAAAAAAAAACAAAAAAAACTACCAACCCAGAATATCTTATCCAGTAAAAATATCCTTCAAAGATAATGGCAAAATAAAAACTATTTCAGATAAAAGAGAACTAAGAATTTGTTGTTAGCAGATCTACATTATGAGAATGCTAAGGGAAGTTCCTTAGCTGAAGGAAAAGATTCTAGATGGATATCTGTATTCTCAGAAAAGGATAAAGAGCATCAGAAATGGTTTTTTAAAAAGCTGGAGAAATGCAAAAGATTAATTTTTCTTTTTTCTCTTAATTTAAAAAATAAATCTGTTTAAGGCAAAAAGTATGACATTGCCTTGTGGGATTTATAATATAGGTATATGTAATACACATAACAACTATAACAAAAAGGACAGAGCAGGGGTGGATATGGCTCTATATATTTGCAACTTTTCAATATTTTACATAAAATGTTACCACGTTATCATGTTAACTGTGAAAAGTTAAGAATATATGTTGTATTTACTAGTCAATCACTAAGAAAAAAATGCAAAGAAGCACATCTAAAAAGCCAATAAGAAAATTTAAATAAATTAAATTCAAATAATTTTTAAAGGCAATAAATGAAAAGCATAGGCTAAAAAAATAGAGGAGACAGGTAAACAACAAAAAATAAAATGGTTGGCCTACCCAAACATATCAATAATCACATTAAATATTAATGGATTAAACAATTTATTCAACAGAAAGAGATTGTCAGAAGGAATTTAAAAACTACTGCCTAAGAGACATACTTTAAATCTGAAGACATAGAGAGTCTCAAAGTAAATGGATGGAAAAAAATATATGTACTATGCAAATAGAAAGCATAAGAAGGCTGCAGTGGCTAGCTATATGAATATCAGATAAAATAGATTCCAAGATGTTGTGGGTTGAATTGTGTTTCCCAAAAAGATATATTGAAGTCCTAACCCCTGGTACCTGTGAAGGTGATCTTACTTGGAAACAGGGTCTTTGCTGATATAGTCAAGTTGAGATGAGGTCATAGTGCATTAGGGCAGACCCTAATGCAATGACCAGTGTCCTTATAAGAAGAGGAAAATTTGGACACAGAGACATGGAGAAACACAGGGTGAAGAAGGCTATGTGATGACAGAGGCAGAGATTGGATTGACAGATCTACAAGCCCAGGAACACCAAGGACTGCAGGCAACCATAAGAAGCTGGAAGAGGCAGGAAAGAATTCTTGCCTAGAGCCTTCAGGGAGGATGGCCCTGCTGATACCTTGATTTCAAACTTCTAGCATCCAGAACTGAGAGATTATAATTTCTGTTGTTTTAAACCACCCAATTTGTGTTACTTCTTATGGTAACCCCAGGAAACTAATACACAAGTCAAAAAGTATTATCAAAGATAAAGAGGGATATTTCATTATAATAACAGGGTCAATTCATGAGGAAGGCATAAACAATCATAAATGTGTGTGCAACTAAAAAAAGAATCTCAAAATATTCTTTTGAGATAAAAACAGACAGAATTAAAAGGAGAAATTGAAAATTCCACAATCAGAGATTTTATCAATCTTCTCTCAGCAATTACTGGAATAACTAGACAAAAAAATCAGCAAAGACATAGAAGATCTGAGAAAAACAATACCAACCACATAAATACATAAAGGAAAGAAGAGTTGCTAGCCTTGGAACATTCTTTTCTACTTTCTGCAATTTTCTTAGTGTCCTCAATTATAGACTTGGTCTTTCTTATGATATGCAACGTATTTATCCTATTTCCCCTTCAAATTTGTGGTTGCAAATGTTTTTAATTTACTTTTTTAAAAAATATCTTTCATCTTACATCATTTATGCAGCATTTCTTTTTTTTCTTTCTTCTTGGTCAATCATTTTAAAAGTTCTCTTTTCTTATCAACGTTTATCTTCCACACATTTCTCCTTTTTGTTGTTTTAAATTTGTACTTCCTCTTTTAGATTTCTGGTTTTCTTAAAATAATAGTTGCAAATACTTTCAAATGCTCTAAATATACTGTCTCTTAATCCTTTACCACAACCCTATGAAGTAAGCTCTGTGGTCATTACCATTTTATAGATGAGGACATTGAGGCACAGGGAAGTTACGTAACTATCCCAGGTCACACAGCCAGTAAATGATGAAGCCAGATTCTAACCAGGCAGTTGAGTTCCAGCATCTATGATCTTAACTATTGGGCTATGAAGTTTGCCTCCCTAGATTGCCAAATTAAATATTTTAGTTCCTATTTTATAATAACTTTTATTTCCTCTTTATCAACTTCCTCATTTTCAAAGGCTTTGCTCATTTTATGACATATTATTCTTCATCAAATTACTTCTTCTTGTTAACTCTTTTGTCATCATAAAAAAAATTTATTTCTAAGTCTCCTGTGGTAGATTGAAAAATGGCCCCCCAAAAGATATCCATGCCCTAATCCTTAGAACTTGTGAATATTATTTTATAGGGTAAAGTCTTTGTAGATGTGATTAAGGATCTTCAGGTGGGAAGGTTATCCAGAATGATCTGGGTGGGCCCTAAATGCAATCATATGTATCATTAAGAGAGAAGCAGAGGCAGATTTGACACACACAGGTAGGAGGAAGCAATGTGAAGACAGAGCAGACAGAGATTTGGAGATGCTGGCCTTGAAGATGGGAGTGATGTAGCCATAAGTCAAAGAATATTGGCAATCACCAGAATCTGGGAAAAACAAAGAAGAGATTCTCCCCAAAACTTCTGAAGGAAGCACAGCCCTGCTGATACTTTGATTTCCACCTAGCGATACTGATTTCAGACTTCTAGGCTCCAGAACTGTGAGAGAATAAATTTCTGTTGTTTTAAACCACCCAGTTTGTTACAACAGCCACAGGAAACTAATACATTCTTTCTCTCAGTCACACTGTTAAGATCTCACACTGTTAAGATCTTTTCCTTGCTGCCTCTTTCCTACTGTGTGCTAGGCTCTAGGGATAAACATGTAAAATAGATAGTGTCTTTATTCTGAAAAAGCTTGGGTCAATGTTGGGCAGTGCTCTGCAGGGTAATTTCAAACAAAATACAATAAAGACTGTATTTTGAGACTGAGAAAGGCTATGAGATCACAGAGGAGGGGTATGAACTTGAGAGGACCAAGGCTGGCTTCTTCAAGGAGGTGACATCTAAGCTGTCTTGCACAGGAAGTAAGGGTGAACCAGGCACATAGTGGTGTTCCAGACAAAGGTAACAGAATGAGCAAAGGCATCTCTCAGGTCCTTTGCATCTTAAGACACCCTTTTTCCCCCTTCTATTAACTCATTAGGCCCGTAAAATGTCTTTTGTTCTGTACCACGTGCTTGGTAATGCTCTATACATATTTACTAATAATTCAAAGGATAAAGCATAATTTTAACATAACCAGTGTCCTTGTTTTCTCTTCATATAACATTCCTCAGTTGAGGGTTGGAGATGGGAATCCTAGTTCCCATTTCCATTTCTCATGGGCCCATTTTCATAAAGTAGTTTCCCCCCAGTTCAGGAGTTTCTTGATAGGACACACGGGACATAGTAAACATGAACATGTTTCCAGAAGTATAAAGTGTGGGTGTGGCTCAATTCCTAAAGATGACCTTCAGAAACTGGCTTTTAATTTTCAGTATTTCCAAAGACCCAGGAAAGCCACAGGGTGATTTTTCTGCCTCTATTTAAAAGATTTTAACCATCCCTAACACTGGCATGACCTCGCCATCCTGCTAGATCATTAACTCATTGTGGGCAGGAATTGATTCCCCCATCCTGCTGGTATCTACCCCTGGGTCTCTGGCCAGAAACTGCACATACAAGGTGAAGTAAAAGTGTGTATCAACAGCTGTGTTTTCTTTTTTCTTGCCTTTGTTGAGAGAGAGAGAGAGAGAGACTCGTGTTTGAGTCCATGCTCTGCACAGCTCTTAGCTCATGAGGGTCCGTTATCAATGTCCACTAAGATATTTAAGGTGTTTGCTCACTATTATCATTAACATCATTATAATAATGTGACTTTTATATTTAAAAAAGCAAGAACAAAAAAAAATCAGACACTGTGTCTTTATGTGCTTTGAACTTGTCAAATGGTTTTGAAGATCAAAGGAAGCAGTTTGATAATAATGAGACCAAGAATTAGAACATATTTTCAAACTTTCAGAATTGAAGGCAGTAGGGGCGGGATACGGAAGTTCAGGAAATGGATGATGGTGTAGAGAAAATGGTGTCATTTCAGAGTACAGCTGAATATATAGAGCTAACCCCCCCTTCCTCCTGATTTTAACAAACATTTGCTTAGCTGAGTTCTACAGCTTCCAGCTCTGCTTCAGAAGGTCTTTGTTGATCTTTGCAAGGACAATTAAGTGTCAGGAATGTGTAATATAGTGAAGCACTGCCAAAACAAACAGCTCTCTTAAAACGTTATGTCGAAGTGGCCATTGTTGCTGGTGTTTCTGCAAGAGTCAGAAACCACTTGCTAATAGCTTAATTCCATTTCTCTGCAGACAAGCTGACCTGATTGCAGGAGAGGGACCCTGCGGTCTGCTGGTTAGAGAAAAGTCCTGGAAGCCTGAACGGGTCCACAGTTTAAAGCATAGCTGAGCAACTGACTCACTCTGGAACCCAGGGCTACATCACTTAACCTCATGGGGCTTGTCCATCCAGCTGGAAAATGTGGCAAGATGTGAGGCTGGACTGAAAATCATTTGTGGCCCAGCTGATTTGCTGGACCACAGGGTACAGTTTGAGACTGCCAGGTTGACTGAGTAATAGTCCTGTGAACCGTGATTGGTAAAGGTACACCTCTCAAGAAGCAAGGAGAGTTCAGGCTGGTGAGAATATCCTTTAAAGGAGAGGGAAGCCTCTCTGCAGAATCAGTAGGTGAGGATTTCTAGTCTCTGTTCCCATCTGGGCTCAGTCAATCATCAGATTTCCCTGAAATGGACCTTAAATAGATCTTAGCAGTATCTAAATCCCCAGCTCGCTGGCACATAGTGACTGTGCTTAGCAGGGCAAGTACTCTGCAGATCCCCTCATGTACCTTGTTCCAAGGATCTGCAGAGTCTGCGGAGACTTAGGGTCAGATCAGCCATGCTGAGACAGGATGGACTTGAGGCAACTGAGTTATGTATGAGTTTACATAAAACACATGCACTTGAATGGAAAGAAAATTGATTGAAAATTGATGAGTTAAGCTAAAAGGGAAAACAATTCGAGGAAGGGACTGTTTATCTCATAGGAAATTGCCTTTTGGTATTGCCTTTGGGTTTCTGAAAGGCATGAAAGGGATCCCAGGGATGATGGCTTCAGATCCAGGAACTGACAAAATTTTGGTAGTGCAAGACTGGCTTTTGAAGGTGAGACTTCTGATAAAACCTACAAAAGTCTAGATTGGTAATAGGTAGTTTACTATAAGCCACAAGGGAGTGTCCAAACTGCCTGGGAACCCGATAAATTTTGCTTGAATTGACTCTTTTATTCCAAAGGCTAAAAATAGTTGGTTTGTGTTTAAAACACTTTTTAGCTTGGCTAGTCCTAAGCAGGTCAAAGGAGAACTGTTTGGGGTAAATAAACTTTTAGAAGTGGAGGAGAAGTAACAAGACAAATATGGCTGTTTTCTGTACTAACTGTTCACAAATCCACATACAGCAGCTGATAGAGTTGAACATATTTATCCCTTCATCCTATCATGGATGAAAACAGTCATCTCTATGAGTGGCTGAAAAGACACTCAGAACCCACGTGAAGTCTGTCCTCTGCCTCATGATTCTGGACATGACTTTCAGGGCCTGGCTCAGTGTTTGAAGCCTTTGATGTCCTGTATAGGAGAAGTACTAGGTTCTACCATTAATTCCCAAAGAATCAAGAGGAAAACATCGCTATCATCCTGGGGTGAATGAGACTAATGAGAATGATAAGAATCAAGAAGGAGAATAAGAAGATGAATTCAGAGGAAGCCAAAAGCATAAATGCTTACTAGTATTTTGAGCCTAACTTACCTGAGTAGAGAGATTGGGATGACAGAGGACTTCCCAAGAAATAAGAAATGAGGAAGACTTCTGAACACTCCTGACAGAAACAAAAGTACACTTGAACAAACAGAAGACATCTCTTGTTTTGGAGAGAACAATTCAGCCCATAAAAATGTTATTTTCCCCCAAGTTAATTTATAAATTTAATGCATTCCCAACACCAATACCAAAAAAGGTTTTTCACAATGGAGCTACACAAGTTGATAGTAAGACTAGAAAAACACAAAATAAGAAAAGTTACAAGAGAGGATTAAGGATATAAAAACATTATAATTAAAACAGTATAGTACTGGTGTGTGAATAGACAGACCAGAATACGATTGAAAAAAACTAGACCCAAGTACCTGTGGAAAATAGTGTATGGAAAAGTATTTCAAATCACTGAAACAAAGATGAGTGTTTTAATTAAGGTGCTGAGACAAACTGGATAACCATCCGGAAAAAGATACAATTAGACTTATATCTCACACCATAGATAAGAATAAACTCCAAATGAATCAGAGAGAAAAATGTAAAAAATGAAACCATATAGATGCAATAAGTACACACAGGTGAATTCCTCTATAACTTTGGTGTAAGGAAAGACTTTTGATTATCACTTGAAATCCTGAGGCAATAAAAGAAAATATTTAACTACAAAAAAAAGTTACATGGCAAAAAAACACCATAAATGAAGTTGACAAAAACAAACTGAAAGACATTTGCAACACATAGATAATTCTAATGTATTAAGAATTCTTAATATATAAAGAATTCATTTAAAAGTCACAGAAAGAGACCTGATAGGCTTGATTTTTTAAAAACTAGCAAAAGACATGAACAGACTACACACACACACACACACAAAACACACACATATGAACACTGCTTAACATTAGAAAAGTAATAAAGGTTAAACTACTCTGAGGTACCATTTCTCACCCATGTGATTGGCAAGCATGTTAAAGTTTGACCATACATTTTGTTGGTGAGGCTTTGGGGAAACAGGAACCCTTAGACCTTGCTGGTGGGAATGAAAATTGGTACAACCTCTGAGGAGGAGAATTTGACAATATTTAACGAAACTATATATGTGTTTATCTTTTGACTTAGCAGTCCCATGTCTAAGAACTTACTTTGAAGATACACCTCTAAAAATATAAAAATATATATGCAAAAGGTTTCTCAATACAGCATTGTTTGTGATTGTAAACATTGGAAATATAAAAAAGTCATTAAATAAACTATGTTGTATCCACATAATGGAGCACTATGAAGCCATAAAAGTTATTGAGGATGGTATTTATGAACCACATTTGTCAAGTGAAAAAATGCAAAGCACAAAAGACTTGAACTTGTAATCCAATTTAACATTGCCAATAATGGAACAAATTGAAGTCACGTACCTATTGATGAGATACACTAAAGAAGGACCTAATGTGAGATCTATATTGTGCCACCTTTTCTGTAAAAAAAGTGGAGAATATAAGATAATATATATCTCCTTAATTTCACAAAAACAAAACAAAGGATACATCAGAAACACAAGAGTAGGTGAGAATGGGTTAGAAGAAACAAGAGGTAAAGGAGTGACACTTCTCTGAATATTTTTGACTTTTGGAATTATGGTTATATACTCAAAATAATTATATAATGATAAAGTTTTAAAGAATGGGGAAAACAAAACCTAAAATGGAATACAAACAAAAACAAGTAAACTTAACTGTATTTCAAATCAATAACAATCTTACTAAAGGAGGGTAAAAACCAACCCAAGTAATTTTTGAACAGTTTTTTTCTGTATACCCTCAGACTGAAGATTATAAGAACTGTAAACAAATATGAATTCTAGTTAGCTGAATTGTTTGTCACAGTTGTATAGGTCAGTAAGTATGAAACTGCTTTTAGTATATTACAGGAGTAAAATGTAAGTATATTGAGGATAATGGGGCCAGGTTTCTCATTGTCAGAGAAGGTTGTGTTAGGTTAGAATTGGAAGTATCAGTATGACCTCATGGTTTATTTTATATCTATATCATTATAGATATATATTTTACTTCCATATGTTTATAGGTGGCTGTGTGTATCCATTATCTATTACTTATGTCCACTGAAAAGGCCTAGAAGCAATGATACCCCAGTAGCAATGAACACACCTATTGCCCAGATCCTAGTTTCTAAATACCATACCATTCTCCACTAAAGCAGGGTCACTTGAAGAAACAGCTGATTTCACGGCTAGGACAAGAAAAGTTCAAGGTGAGTCTGGAATATCTTCTTGTATAATAAATTAAGGAAATTCTCAAAGAATAAGGGCATAGAAGGAAGTTTAAAGAGGCTCACTCTGCCAAATCTGGGATAATTTGAGCATGAAAATACATGATATTTACAGATCACCTATTGAATAAAACAGAAATCCGTAAGTTCATACTGATATGAATAAATGGAGTAAATGAAGTAGGAGGAAAAACTATTCCCTATTATAGATTGCCATGAAGTAAATATAAAAGGAATAAAAGAGTTTTAAAAATCATTTCACAAACGTCCTTATAAAAAGCAATTCAGCAAGAATCATCAATAGATGATAAAACTGGTAGGTGAAAGTTTGAGAAGTTTGATTGATAATGGTACATTTACAGAGTCTCAAAATATCTTCTCACAAAATACTTATTAATGGCAAAGGGAAATGGTGAGTTGAATGAGAAGAACCTGCCAAACACCTCCTGAACCTTGTAATCCAACTTAACATTGCCAGTAATGGGACAAATTGACATTATGCACCTACCGATGTGATGTGCTAAGGACACAAGGTGACCTCTGCTGTGTTCCTGCCGAAAATACATAATCTCACTCTCATCATGAGCAAACATTATGGACACCTGAGTCAGATTTTCCTCTTTGGTGTGTTTATATTTTTCCATGAATATTTCTAGCATTGCATTTATCACATGCACTATAAATATGCATTGATGATACTTCTCCCGGACTGTGATTCTTAGGGTCAGGGACAGATATTCTTTCTCTTTGTATACCTCTAAGTATACTGCCTTCCCATGCATAACTCAATCATCACATATATTGTTTTTCAAATACTTCTTTGTATGGCTTTCTCCCTTGTTTTAGTTAGAAAACCCAACTAATAATGGCTTAAACGAGAAAGGCACTTGATTACCCTACAGAAAATTAAGTCTGGACATGCACAGTTCCACAGTTTGATCAGCAGTTCAATGATGTTATGACACAGTGTGACTGCATCACGCGCATCTCTGATTCAACTGGCCTTTCCTTCAATTTCAAGATGGCTGCCGCTGCTCCCCACATCACAGTCTTATACAACAGGACCCCAAGAAGTAAGGAAGTAGGTGATTGGCTCATGCCTTTTATCGGGGAGATAATTCTTCCCTAAATCCTCAGTAGAATTCCCCTTAAGTCTCATTCACATGTTCACTCCTAGACAAATTACAAATCATCTCCTCTGGCCAGGTATATTAGTGTCTGAACAAAATTGGGGGCCTGTTAAGAAGAAAGAACAGGGGTTATCTACTGAGTGGGCAGCATTAGTGCCTGCCATACTCCCCTACTAGACTATACGTTTGCTGATGGCAGAAACATTCTTCCTCATTTTTTTGTACCTCCAGGGTATAGCATAACATCTGATAATAGATGCTCAATAAATATTTGTTGAATAAATGAAAATGACCAAACCTGGTATAACATAAAAAAATAACAAGCATGGGAAATAACAAAGTTACATGACTGTACATCTTGGACCCTGGTCTTTAATTCTCCGTTCCCTTCACGGAAGATAACTTGAAGAGAGGAAGGAAGTCATAAAGGTTTTGGTGTTTTAGGATTGTGAGTCTGGCATGAGTAGGATGAGAAGTGGGAAGTTTACAGGCAGAGAGGCTGGTGTATCTGTTGAGATGCTTTGTATTTTAAAATTTGGACAGCTGAAATTGCACATCACGAGAAATACCTGGGAACGATTGCTGGAGATTCTGTTATCACATCCAGATGCTGCACATCCAGAAAAGACAAAGAAACCAACACTTCTAATTTTTCGGACCAAGGAAACCTTCCAGAAGGTCCATAATAGACATCCCCTCACACTTCGAACAGAATCAGGCCACATGCCCATTCTGAGCCAGTCACTAGAAAGGGGAATGGGATTAGTGGGTTTAAGTTAACCGTTCAGGGTGGGGTGGAAGCTGAGGAGAAAACCTGCATGGCCACCGGGCCAGCTTAGGAGCTGTTACCACATAGTAGGTTAAAATGTTTCAAAAGCCTGAACCGATTTTATTTATTGTGGTAAAAATAATTATGAAAGTAGGATGTAAGAGGTATTTTGAAGAGAGAACAGTCATTAACTGAATGTGGGGGAAGGGAAAAGCAAGTGAAAGGAAGGAACCAAAGAGGTTTTGAGGTTAAATTTCTCCTCAAAATTGATCTACAGCAACAACAGAGAGACAAGGAGCCACTTACTATTTCCAGAAACTTGGAAACTATTCCCAGACTTAAAGTTGAGTTGTGGTTAACAATGAACAAACAAACAAAACCCAAAGTAACTAACTAATGCAGGACTCAGAGGATTTTACTATGTGGCAAGACAGAGTTAAGGTCATGTAAGAACAACATACACAGACAATTCCTCATGTGGCTTATGACCACTTCATCTCCCAGGATGTTGAAAAAGTGATAAGGCGAACCATTATTCTGCCCCAGATTTTGATCTCTTGGGAAAAATGAGCTAAGAAGAAAAGAGCAACTAGGCAGAAAGGAGCAGCTTAAACTTCAGGGAAAGCAGGGAGGAACAGCCTGAGCTCAGCGAGACATGGACTTCAACGTTACTGGGGTGGATTCTTAGCATTCAGAGAAAAGATGGAAGGTAAGAGACCCCCGTGAAGACAGTCTGACTATAATTCCACCCGACACAGATGGCCTAGGACTGGGAGGGGTGGCCACAAGAAGTTATGTGGCTACCTATGGTGCTCTCTAATGACCAAGATTTTAAAAGAATATCCATGAAAAGATGGAAGGAGTCATCATCACATGGTGGATAAAACCTTGGCTGTGGAATCTGATTGAATTGAAGGGCGGGTGGGGGGAGATCCTGGCACTGACCCTTGGTAGCTGTGTGGCCTTAGACAAGTTGCATGACTGCCCTGTGCCTTCATTTTCTCGCCTTTAAAACCGTGTATAAGTCCTCCTCCGAAAAGGGACCCCTCCTTCACTGTTGGTGGGAATGTAAATTGGTACAGCCACTATGGAGAACAGTATGGAGGTTCCTTAAAAAACTAAAAATAGAACTACCATATGATCCAGCAATCCCACTCTTGGGCATATATCAGGAGGAAACTCTAATTTGAAAAGATAACATGCACCCCAATATTCGTAGCAGCACTATTTACAATAGCCAAGACACAGAAGCAACTTAAGTGTCCATTGACAGAGGAATGGATAAAGAAGATGTGATATATATATATATATATATATATATATATATATATATATATATATATATATATGATGGAATATTACTCAGCCATAAAAAAGAATGAAATAATGCCATTTGCAGCAACATGGATGGACCTAGAGGTTATCATACTCAGTGAAGTAAAACAGACAAAGACAAATATCATATGTTATCACTTACATGTGGAATCTAAAAAATGATACGAATGAACTTATTTACAAAACAGAAACAGACTCACAGACTTAGAAAACAAATTTATGGTTACCAAAGGAGAAAGGGGAGGCAGGGGAGGGATAAATTAGGAGGTTGGGATTAACATATACACACTACTATATATAAAATAGATAATCAACAAGGACCTACTGTATAGCACAGGGAACTCTACTCAGTACTCTGTTATAACCTAAATGGGAAAAGAATCTGAAAAAGAAAAGATATATGTTTATGCATAACTAAATCACATTGCTCTACACCTGAAACTAACATAACATTTTAAATCAACTATACTCCAATATAAAATTTTAAAAATAAAAAAAAGAAGTCCTCCCCCAGTGGGTTGTTGTAGGACAAAGAAGATAATAAATGTAGAACATATACATTACCATGGTGCTGGGCACCGAGTGAGTGCTCCATGTATATATATATTTGTTGCTGTCGTAAAAACAACAAAAAAGTGGTTGTTTCCACCTTCTAAATATTTTTTAATAAAAAGAGAGAAATTAAGAAAAAAAACAGAAACATGTTCCATAATTCCATTTTCTAGATGAGTCTCTCTGGCATGCCCAGAGAATTCAATCAATAGAGAAAAACACCAAACAAAAACTGCCCCCAACGAGCTTGCCCCAGCGCTTCTCCCCAAGTGGAACCACGGCTAACAGTTTCTTATGAGTACTTCCAGAAAAACATTCTAAAAACGTTTTATATTTAATTAAATGCTAAATAACATGTACACAAAAATTTAGAAGTCGATCAAATAGGGCGTGTGGTGCAGTAAAAATTGATGACAGGACCAGAAGAGCACACATTTAATTCTCCTCCTCCTCTTCCTTTCCCCTCCGTCCCTCCCTCCCTCCTTCTTTTCTTTCCTCCCTTCCCCCCACCTCTTCCTGTCTCTTTTGTTATTCTTCCCATGTCAAGTAGGAAGACTGAAGCTCACTGGCCTGAGAGAAGTGAAGATCCAGCCAAGAGAGGAGCCCATGTAAGTAGCCGGTGGATCTAAATGAGATCACCAGGTGGGCTGTGGTGAAATTTCTCTCAGGGAACTGGGAGGACCTCGGCATGAAATGATGGAAGTGCTGCTCATTGTGTTTAAGGAACTTTGGCAACGGAAGGGGAACTGGACCCCAAATTTCAAAAGGTACATCAAAATGGATACCCAAATAATAGACTAGACACCTTCTAGAATGGGTTATTAAAGGAGATGTGAGTGACCGGAAAAGGAGATTTAGAGAGCCAAGTTGGACTGGACCTACCTCATTCTCTTTTCTGACAGGTTTACTAGACCAAGAATTAATAAGCAATATTGTAGACATAGTGGATCTGGATGTCATGAGGCAGTTGACAATGTTTCTTATGAAATCCTTGTGGAGAAGTAGAGAATGTAGCCTAGGGGCAAAGAGATTCATATGACTTCCTAATTAGCTGGACAACCAGAGGCAAAGGACGCTGGGGAATGGTCCACATCAACCTGGAGGGGGACCTGGAGGAGGACCTGAAGGGTGGTGTCCGTAGAAACATCATCCATATCATCCTATCCCACAAGGACATGGTTGGTAGGAGACTTTAGCCTTATCTGATATCCTGTTTTTAAGGGAGAACATGCTTTAATGTTACATGTGTAAATGAAAATTCACTTTTAAAAATGTTAATATAATAAATCAATAATATAATAAATACAATATAATAAAAATTTAATAATAAAATATTTAATATAATTTTATAACATTTAATTATTAAACTACTGTATATTAATAATAAAAGTTTAATAATATATCCTTTTGATGTTTCCCCATCTTTTTCAAGAGAAATTCTAATCATCTATGTCACTTGTGCTGGATTGACTGCAAAAACGGCTGCAATTACTCGCCCCTTCCTATGTATACATCATTTGCAACAAGACCTTGCAGCATCTCCCATTAAGAGATGTCCCTGTGGGCTTCCCTGGTGGCGCAGTGGTGGAGAGTCTGCCTGCCAATGCAGGGGACGTGGGTTCGGGCCCTGGTCCGGGAGGATCCCACATGCTGCAGAGCAACTAGGCTTGTGTGCCACAACTACTGAGCCTGTGCTCTGGAGCCCACGTGCCACAACTACTGAAGCCCGCGCGCCTGGAGCCTGTGCTCCGCAACAGGAGAAGCCACCGCAATGAGGGGCCCGCACGCCGCAATGGGGGGTGGCCCCCGCTCGCCGCAGCTAGAGAAAGCCCATGCGCAGCAATGAAGACCCAACGCAGCCAAAAATAAATAAATAAAAATAAATAAATCTGTTAAAAAAAAAAAAGAGAGATGTCCCTGTCCCTTGAATGAAGGGCTCTTGTGACTTGTTATGGCTAAGAACATGGGGCAGAAGGGATGGTATGCCAGTTCCAAACCTAGGTTTTAGGCGGCCGTGTGTGTTTCCACTTTCTTTCTGCCACCACTGTGTGACCAAGCCCAGGCTAGCCTGCTGTATGATGAGAAGCACATCACCTTGACACCCAGCTGACAGCCAGCAAACTGCCAGCATGGGAGTGAGGCCATCCAAGACCAGTCAGCCCCCAACCTGCCACCTGACTGCTGACTCATGAGCAAGCTCAGTCGAGATCAGACAGTCTTGGGCCACTTCAACAGAACTTCCCAGCTGATCTGTTGACTCGTGAGCAGTACTAAAAGCTTATTGTCTTAAGTCATTGGATTTCGAGGTAGTTTGTCACGGAGCAACAGCCAGCTGTTACAGCCCATACGTACTGGTTCTACTTTGCCTGTCTTGCTACTCTGACGCTCATAATTCTTTGCTTCTGAACAAACCATTATGTTAAATTCTCCACAGCTTTGCAAATGTAAAACCTCTGCCTGGTCTACCACCTCCTCCTTCAGGCATCCTTCTTCATCCTGCTGACTTCTCCTCCTCCTTAGACACTCATCTCAGGCCGCACCTCTGCCAGGCGGCATTCCCAGAGCTCCCTCTCTCCCCACCTCTTCCCACCTCCTGTTGAGTGCCTCTCCTTCTGCATGCTGCTGACAGTCAGTCCTTGTCTATACGTTTGTCACAGAGCTCATCCGAGGTTAAAAGCATCTGTTTACTCAGCCTACCTACTACTCTTGCTGCACTGTGAATTCTGTGAAGATAGAAATCGTATCCTTTGTCTGTTATCCCAACAAATAGTACAATTCTTGCCAAGTAGTTGGTGTTCTCTAAATGTTTATTACATGATATGCATTAAATGTAAAAAGACAGAGAAGGGGGGGGGGAGGGAGAGAAAGAGGAAGAGAGTGTATTTAGCCTTGAAAAGAGAAGACGTAAAGGGGCTGACAAATTTAATAAAGATACCATTAGCTTGGGAACAGCTACAGGTTACCAATTAGATCTTCATTGGTCCAGACTAACCAGTTGATAAACTTCAGCTCCTTTAGCCATCAACCCCTAGGAGGTAACACGTGTTCCTTGAAGCAGAAGATGTTACCACTGACGCAAACTGTTTTATCTGTAAAGGGTGGCTGAAAAGACACACGAAGTCTATCTTTTAGGTGGGGACCAAGGTCATGCAGTCCTATGTCTGGGAGGACTGCCTTCCATTCACAATTGAGTCATTGATTCTACCATTTTCAGGAATCAGAGGAAAAACAATCCTAGATACAATGTAACAACTGCACAGGCAGCATGTATTCCTCACTCCAAGGAAAAGACTTCAAAGTGACATGATCACTTTCTTCAAATAACTTCTTTATGGGTTGTTATATGGAAAGGAAATTTGCTCTCTCTGGTTCCAAAAGGCAAAGCTGGGACCAGTGGAGGTTGAAGTCAGACAGATACATGGGTGGACCTCTTAATCATTAGATCTGTCAAAAAATGGAGTGAACAACTCTTGAAAAATAGTGCCATTTTTGGCCTTGGAGATGTCCAAAGAGAGACTGGCCAACAACATATCAGCAAAGGTGCAAGAAAGTTTCACATTTATGGGAGCAGATTGAGTCCCCTTTGGTTGGCTATTCATCAAAAGATGGTACTGTTTGGGAATCATCATGTACCCACTTCCCACATTGGCTACCTGCACCAATGACAACCACCTGCCCAATTGTTGTAAACACATGTGAAGGTGTCTGCCTTACTCCAGAGAGACTCTCTTTCGTGCAAAAGCATCTCTGCCTCAATCACACTTGCTAGGAAACCCTAACCCATGGCTGGAGTTGACTAATCAGGAATAAACACTGGACACCAGCCTGAATTTCAAAGATGAAAATGTGGGTACTGAGGGGTGACTGCCTTCTGACATACCCACAGAGGAACGAAGGAAGCTGCTCTGCAGAGAAATAGAGTAATAAGTGCTGATTGAGCAACTACTATATGCCAGGCACTGTTCTAGGCACAGGTGAGCCTGCAGAAAACAAACCCAATTCCTGCTTTCATGAAACTCACATTAAGTAGGGACCAGGAAACAAAGACGAGAGGGAGAGAGACAGCAAAAGAGCATGGCCTGTGTTTCCTGACAGGCCCCTGAGATGTTTCTGTGGGTTCCATGAGAAACCCCAATGGTTCTCCAATAAACGTCGTGCTTTGCTTACGCCAACTGGAGATGGTTGCTGTGAGCTGCAGCCCCAAGACTCCACATGAAACACATGTGACTCCACACCCATTCTTGTCACCGTCACTCTGGGTCAGGGGGGCCAGGGAACTTTTAAAGCTCAATAGGTCAGAAGCTAGTGGAAGAGAAGAGAACTTTTTCTTGCCATCCTTCCATATATCAGTCCTCAAATTTAGGGTCTGTGCATTTCTAGTTCCCATAATAAGGAAGACAGAGAGAAGCTGCTTCCCCAGATACTCAGGATGGCAGAGCAAAGGTTATATGATAGGCAGAGTTCTATGATCTCTACTGCATCCAGGTATTATTGTTATTTAATATTTCTTACATAACTGCGCGATAAGCAAGGAAGTGCATTCTCCACCCAGGCTTACAATAATAAATAAAATCATTCCAAAACAAGAAAAAAAAGAAGCTCTTTCCCCCCAAGAGCTTACAGGGGAGAGGCAAGTCAAACAATACAGGACAGAGATATGGCCTGAGATGAGTCCAGCAAGTTTTAAACAGACTGTATCACCGAGTGGTCAGGTTTCCCGGGGCTTTCTGCGAGCATGAGGGGAGAGCTATTTGGATGGCCATCGGGCTGGCGTGCTCAGCAGAGGGGTGCAGGTCCTAGGACAGTATGTGTCCCATCCTCCAAGGAGTCTGTGTTCCTCAGGCTTTTAGTTTTGGAATTTTCAACTTATTAAGAAAGAAAGTAGAAGAGAGATTTTTAAAAAAATACCAAAAACTGAAAAACCTTGCCATTTTGCCAAATCTGCTTTTATTTTAATGACTCCTACAGTGAGATGCAGATCTTCTTTCAGTTTTCTACTTGCTGATTAATTTCCTGTTTACTCTGAAGGTAACTGAAAACCTTTTGGACGAAGCAGAAATAGCCTTAATGCCAGTGATTCTTGGTAATGGGATGGAGTCTCTCAGGGCCAGCCTTTAGGGGCTTCCTAGAAGCTCTAGGTAGGTGGGTGGTTTGGCACATGTTAGTTTAAAATGTGTTCACTCATAAACACGTTCAACATACAGTCATTCTTCTCCTTCTGCTGGTCTCCTGGGGTGGGGGGTGCGTGGTGCAGAGAGGGAGGTCCAAGCCATGCTCAACTCTGGAGGTCCGTGCTAGTCTGAGTTGTGAAATCAGCTCTGTCTGCCCTCATCCTCCTACCCAGACCCCTTTCTTTGACTTTCACCATCAGCCTTGACACTTTCCACTCTCTTTCAATATTCAGGTCTCTAAGTTTTATGCATGCCACCCAGTTATAACCTGCTGTAAAGAAAGTACTTTTATATTAGTCATGTACACTTGAGTATGAATTTAAGCCAAGTTACTTCTCCTACATATTAACCCTTGCATTGGAAGGGCAGGGAGGTTTAAGAGAAAAAGCAGTGGGCTGGTTGTTCAAAGACTCCACTCTAGTCTTGGTACTGTGCTGAGCGGCTGTGTTTCCTGAGCCAGACACTTCACTTCGTAATTTTGATTTTTTAAAACAATTTGATAACATCAGAGGTTCAAGTAGATAATTTCTAAATCTTCCTGTGAATTTTAAAGCTGTTGATTTTTATTCCCAGTATTAGAAGGGGATGTTTGAGGAGAGCTGGCTCAGGCCTCTGAGCCAATCACACTGTGTTCAGCCGCCTTCAAGTGGGTGCCAGGGGATCTGAGGCACCTCCCAGCAAGTGAGATGCACTGTCTACAGATTTTCTTTCTGGGAAAGTTCCTGCCAGGATTTTATGCAAGGAAAGTCACAACTGTTCTTCTGAATATTTATTCACACCTGAAATTCCTAATGTTAACTTCCTAACACTCACCTAATCCAGCATGACCACCATCACACAAGCTTTAAGCTTCAACCAAATCCCTCTCTGTAGAATTGCCAGTCCCCTCGTGTCCCCACGGGTGCGCTTCCCACTGTCTCCAGACAGGACAGTGGTTCCCAACCTGGGCTGCACGTTAAATCCCCTGAGGAGCTTTTAAAAGTCCTGGGCCCAGGTCACCTCCTAGACCACTCTCGTCAGCCTTTCTCCCTGTAGTGGACCAGAAAGCAGTATTTTGAAAACACTTGTAATTCCAATTTTCCTCAGAATTGAGGACCCCTTTTAAGACATATGCAGGACCCGAGGAACATCTGAGATGGATCTGTATCTTCTAACCCCTGCCCGGGTGAAGGCGTTACTCTACCTCACCTTTCTTCTTTTTCTCAAAATGTATGTAGATTAAGGAGTCTTGGGACTGCCCTGGTGGCCCAGTGGTTAAGTCTCCGTGTCTCCCATTGCAGGGGGCTGGGGTTCAATCCCTGGTCAGGGAACTAGATCCCTCATGCTGCAACTAAGACCTGGCACAGCCAAATAAATAAATATTAAAACACACACACACACACACACACATTAAAAAAAGGAGTCTCCATTTTATTATTCTGTACTTCACTGGGGAAATCATACTGTGTACTTTCTTTTATCTCAACCTCTTGTTTTACCTTGAATAACCTACATGTCAGCCTCCTGGGTATCCCAGTCCCGCAGACAGTAGGATCTTTCTGTCCCTTCATACGTTAACTTAAATTCCTTTGAACCTACTGTTCACCCAAAATATCTGAGCATTCCTAGGGGGACCTAAGTTTCTGTTGATCCCTCTTCTCGCTTCCCCTAAACGTTTCCTCTCTACTCTCTGCCTTATCTCCTGTCACCATCACCGTCTGCCTCATTGTTTTTTTCCATATCAACACCATCCCCATTCCCTCATCCCCTCAGAGCGCTACTAACAAAAGGATCTGTGTGTCATTTTATGGACAGTTGAGTGCTAATGAAAGGCATTACCACACAGGACAGCAGGCATTGCCCTCCTCAAAACCAGCAGCCATGGAAAATTCCAGTCCCATTGAACTGTTCTTTACTTTTTGAGCCGCATCCACTCAAGAGACTTTTTCATCTTTTCTCTCACTGTTAGGCTCTATTCCCTCAAAGTCCTGATAATCTTTTATGCAGGGAAATTTACCTTTCAACATCTTAGGCCAAACTTTATCCTTTTAGCCAGGTCACCTTTTTGAGCAGAGCCACCCTCCTAGGTCATGACGTCCACGTGTCTTCCCTCCTTGTTCTGCTGCCCTCATTCTGGCCTGAGCTCAATTTCTTGATTTAATAATCAATCCATGGTCGGGTAGCGCCAGACCACCCATTACATGACATTCTACCAGGTGCCGGTGGGAGCGGCAGAACATCAGAGTTGGGAAGTTGGACCACGGATGGTCCAGCTCCTCCACTTCAGGAGGGAACAAGATCAAGAGCAGCCTGGTATCAGCCGGGGAGGGTGGAGTAGTTCATGGTGGGCACGCCGGCCTCCTGGGTTCACATCCTCCGATGCACAGTGCTGTGGCCCTGAGCAAGTTACTAACTTCTCTGTGTTATTATTAACTCTGAGGCTAATGCTAGAGCCTATCTCATCAGGCTGATAGGACAGATGAACAAATACGTGCAAAGTACTTGGAATAGTGTCTGGACATAGTACACATTCAATCTTATTATGACCTAGGGTCCCACAGCCAGGCAGGGAAAACCAGGTCAAGAATCCAAGCCTTTCAGCTTCCACTCCCCTGTGCCTCTTACTCTTCCAGGCAATAAAGCATAAGATGTAGGTGAGTCCATAAGACCTTGCCATTGAGCTGAGTAAACAAAACCAGTACACCTGAAACAATCAGGGGCAGCCATTAGGGAAGGACTGAAGAGATAAAACAGATTCTCAAGCCTGGCCACACATTAGCAGCATCTGGGGGATTTTTCAAAATCCTGATGCCCAGGCCATACCCCAGACCATTAAATCAGAATCTCTAGGGGTGGGACCCAAGCAACAATATGTTTCAAATCTCCTAGTTAATTTCAAAATGCAGCCAAGGAAGAAAATCACTGGCTGGAGCAATCATGACACCTTGATGGACCATCTCATCTCAAGGAGGTGATGCAATTTGCTTCTGATGACTACAAGGACTTTCGGGAAAGCCTGAACTTGACCAAATCTTATGACTCCTCTTCCAGTCATTAAGTTCTTAAGCTATCTTTGATTAGACCTTTATCATGTGCCAGGCTGGACACTCATCATGCATTACCTCATTGACCCAATACAGTGATTCTATGAGACCAGTCCTGTAATTAGCCCCACTCTACAGATGTAGAAACTAAGGGTTGGAGAGATGACGTCATTTGGCCAAGGTAACACAGATGGATCTGGGACTCAGACACAGGTCTTCCAACCCAGGGCCCACAGAACCAGACCATGATTCCATCTCACTACTCTGCCCCCTGGAGCATCCTTTTCCAGAAATGCTACTCTCACCTGACACCCACAATCTGAGGGCAGAACTCTCCCCAACCTCTCACCACCATCACCTCCACCTTCTCCAGCACCATGACCCCAACCTCCATAATGGTCATTTTTGTAAAATACAACTTTTTTGGCCTTTGCTTCAATCCCTCCACCCTAAAAGAGATCAACTGTCCCCTTTCTCTGTCACAAATATTTATACAGCCTTTTTTTTTTTTTTTTGCTAATTCCCACTGTTAGTTTCCTTTCTGGTTCCAGCTACTTTTGTACCTAAACTGTTGAATTTCCAGCCTTCTTTGTAGCCATCTGGCCTCCTCCCACTCAAAAATATTTAGCAGAGTATAAGGAAAACCTTTGTCCTCATCTGCTGTGTCTTCCAGAGTATAATCAATCATCTTAATCATCTTGCTCTGAAAAGCCTTCATCAAAGGAATTTGCATTTTCTTTTCCTTTCTAAGACCACCAAACTCCTTATTTCATACATATATATGTGTATATATATAATCTATTGCTGTGTAACAATATTTCCACAAATTTATAAATTTACAAATTTAAGGTTTGTGCCAACCCTGCATTGATCAAGTCTGTCAACACCATTTTGCCAACAGCATTTTCTTACTTCATGTCTCTGTGTCACATTTTGGGAATTCTTGCTATATTTCAAACTTTTCCATTATTATTGTATTTGTTATGGTGATCTGTGATCATTCATCTTTGATGTTACTCTTGTAATTATTTCGGGGGGGGGCACAAACCATGCCCATATAAGATAGTGAACTTGATAAATGTTGTGTGTGTTCTGACTGCTCCACTGACAGGCCGTTCCCCCATCTCTCTCACTCCCTATTCCCTGAGACACAACAATATTGAAATCAGGTTGGGCTTCCCTGGTGGCGCAGTGGTTGGGGGTCTGCCTGCTAGTGCGGGGGACACGGGTTCGGGCCCTGGTCTGGGAGGATCCCACATGCCGCGGAGCAACTGGCCCGTGAGCCACAGTTGCTGAGCCTGCGCGTCTGGAGCTTGTGCTCCGCAACAAGAGAGGCCGCGATGGTGAGAGGCCCGCGCACCGCGATGAAGAGTGGCCCCTGCTTGCCACAACTGGAGAAAGCCCTCACACAGAAACGAAGACCCAACACAGCCAAAAATAAATAAATAAATAATAATTAAAAAAAAAAAACACTTACTGATGGGTTTATTAAACCATGAGAAAACAGTGCAAAAAAAAAAAATATTGAAATCAGGCCAATTAATAACCCTACAATGGTCTCCAAGTGTTCAAGTGAAAGGAAGAGTCACACATCTTTCACTTTAAATCAAAAGCAAAAAATGATCAAGCTTAGCGAGGAAGGAATGTCTAAAGCCAAGATCAGCCCAAAGCTAGACCTCTTGTATCAGTTAGCCAAGTTCTGAATGCAAAGGAAAAGTTCTTGAGGGAAATTAAAAGTGCTACTCCAGTAAAACACACAAATGATAGGAAAGTGAAACAGCCTTATTACTCATGTGGAGAAAGTTTTAGTGGTCTGGATAGAAGATCAAACCAGGCACAACATTCCCTTAGGTCAACGCCTAATTCAGAGCTCGGTCCTAACTCTCTTCAATTCTGTGAAGGCTGAGAGAGGTGAAGAAGCTGCAGAACAAAAGTCTGAAGCTAGCAGAGATTGGTTCACGAGGTTGAAGGAAAGAAGCCATCTCCATAACATAGAAGTGCAGGGTGAAGCAGCAAGCGCTGATGTAGAAGCTGCAGCAACTTATCCAGAAGATCTAGCTCAGATCATCAATGAAGGTGGCTACACTAAACAACAGATGCTCAGTGTAGATGAAACAGTCTTATATTGGAAGAAGATGCCATCTAGGACTTTCATAGCTAGAGAGGAGAAGTCAATGCCTGACTTCAAAGCTTCAAAGGACAGGCTGACTCTCTTGTTAGGGGCTAATGTAGCTGGTGACTTGAAGTTGAAGCCAATGCTCATTTACCATTTTGGAAATCCCAGGGTCTTAAGAATGATGTTAAATCTACTCTGCCTGTGCTCTGTTAATGGAACAACAAAGCCTAGATGACAGCACATCTGTTGGCAACATGGTTTACTGAATATTTTAAGCCCACTGTTGAGACCTATTGCTCAGAAAAAAAAGATTCCTTTCAAAATATTACTGCTCATTGACAATGCACCTGGTCACCCAAGAGCCCTGATGGAGATGTACAGTGAGATTAATGTTGTTTCATGCCTGCTAACACAACATCCATTCTGCAGTCCAAGGATCAAGGGGTAATTTTTACTTTCAAGTCTTATTATTTAAGAGCTATAATTCGTTAAGCTATGGGTGCCATAGATAGTAATTCCTCTGATTGATCTGGGCAAAGTAAATTGAAAACCTTCTGGAAAGGATTCACCATTCTAGATGCCATTAAGAACATTCATGATTCATGGGAAGAGGTCAAAATATCCACATTCACAGGAGCTTGAAAGAAGTTGATTCCAACCCTCATGGATGACTTTGAGGCGTTCAAGACATCGGTGGAGGAAATAAGTACAGATATGGTGAAAATAGCAAGAGAACTAGAATTAGACGTGGAGCCTGAAGATGTGGCTGAATTGCTGCCACATTTAATCTGACGATAAAACTTGAACAGATGAGGAGTTGCTTCTCATGGATGAGCAAAGAAAGTGGTTCCCTGCTCATCTAGTCCTGGTGAAGATACTATGAAGATTGTTGAAATGACAACAGGATTTGGAATATTACATAAGCTTAGTTGGTAAAACAGTGGCAGAGTTTGAGAGGATTGACCGCAATTTGGAAAGAAGCTCTACTGTGGGCAAATGTTATCAAACAGCACTGCATGCAACAGAGAAATCACTTGTGAGGGGAAGACTCGATCGATGTGCAAACTTCATTGTTGTCTTGTTTTAAGACGTTGTCACGGCCACCCCAGCCTTCAGCAACCACCCGCCTGATCAGTCAGCAGCCATCGACACTGAGGCAAGACCCTCCACCAGCCGAAAGATTACAACTTGCTGAAGGTTCAGATGATGGTTAGCATTTTTTAGCAATAAATTATTTTTAAATTGTATGTACATTGTGTTTTTAAACATAACCCTATCGCACACTTCATAGACTACAGTATAGTGTAAACATAACTTTTATATGCACTGGGAAACCCAAAAAAATTCTTGTGACTCGCTTTATTGCAATATTCACTTTCTTGCTGTGGTCTGGAACTGAACCCACAATATCTCTGAGGTATGACTGTAATACAATTTGGCAATGCAACCCAGGGCAAAGAGGGACCAAATCCCCCCCCTTAAAATAAGAGACCCTCAGCACTGATATGCATGAAGTAGAGTCAAATGTGTATGGATAGGAAGAATACGACTTTTTTGTGCCAATCAAATATTTATATTTGAAAGGAAATGAATTCTTGTTATGATGAGGTGGGTTTCATTTTGAACATTCAAAGAGAGAGTAAGCCATAAACCAGAGTGGAAGCCCTCTCCCTCTTTCCCGTCGGCCAAAGCTCACCTCTATATATACACTGCTCTCCTCAGCCAGTCATCTGAGACCAAAACTCACCCTTTTTGCTGCTCAAGCAGCAGAAGTTAGTCCAAAGAGAAAGGCCATTAAAGAGACCACAAAACACAAGAAAGTACCAAACGAGTAGGACTTAGTTATTTTTCTAGGGAGTGGTGGGTTTAACCTTGGCAAAAGGTATAGAAAAAGGAATATGAAAGTCTAAATCAGCATTAGTTTCAGCTGTACAAAACAGAAAAGTCCCAAATAAGAATGATTTAAAAAAGAAAGAAGATTCTCTCTCTCTCCCTTTCTGTCATGATTAAGAAGCCTGAAGGTAGCCAGAGCAAGGTTGCTAAGTAATCCATGGAGGCAGGGAAGCAGGCTCCTTCTCAGTGCTGCTCTGCCATGTGCACTCTCCATTACCAAAGTAATATCACTGTCAAAGTGGCTGCTGGTGCCCCAGTCATTGCATCTGTCTTCCAGTCAGTAGGAAGGAAAAAAGAGAGAAGAAAAGCACCTGCTCCTCCACTTAAGGGCACACTGTGGAAGCTGCACACACACACATATCTGCTGACATCCACTGGCTAAAAGAGAATCATACAGCTACAGCTAGCTGCAAAAGAGGCTGGGAAATGTAGTCTTTATTCTGGGAGCTTAGTGTCCAGATAAAATCAGGCACTTAAAAGGGGGGTAAATGTCTACTGGTGGGCAACAAGCAGCCTCTTGCACAGGCACAGTGACTGCCTGTCCCTTCAAGAGAAGGCTCGCTGTCCCAGCTCTCGGGGGTGCCATCAGCAGACCGCCTTCAGCTCAGCCCCATGGGTCTGCTCAGCCTCGGGGCACACCTGACCCAAGGGTCTGCCCACGTTCAGTGACCGACTGAGGTGGGCACATGGAGGCTGGCCTTTCGGCCCAGTGTGGGACAACTCTGACAGGCCACTTTCGCTCCAGAGCCACCCCCCCATGGCTGAGGTTGCTACTGGGGAACTTTGAAGTTCAATTTCTCCTTCATCCCAGGCCTGCACCAGCTCCTTCACAGCTGTTGACCACAAGGGCACTGCCTAAGAAGCCTCCTGAGCCCTAAACTCTGTTTCCCAGGGAAGCCAGCCTGCCATGACAGGGGGAAGAGGACTTTAAGAGAAAAGACTACAGGAAGTAAAGAGAAAGAGTCTGGAATTATGGAAGCACACGAGGGACACTGTTAGTCAGGGCTCTCCAGAGAAACAGAACCTACAGGGGGTGTGTGTGTAAATAGAAAGGTTGATTGTAAGGAATTGGCTTACACAATTTCAGAGGCTGGTGAGAATGGAATCTACAATGTGGGCAGGCAAGCTCGAAACCCAGGGGAGACAATGGTGCAGATGAAGTCCAGAGGCAATCTGCTGGAAAATCCCCTCTTGCTCAGGGAGGCTGGTCCTTTTGTTCTATTTAAGCCTTCAACTTATTGGATAAGGCCCACCCACATTGCAGAGAGCAATCTGCTTACTCAAGCCTACAGATTTAAATGCTAATCTCACCCAAAAATACCCTCCAAGTCCACACATAAAATTAACCATCAGAGACGCCTTTTCAAGGCCCAGAAAGCCCCCTCTGGAACCTCCATGGATCTCCCTTCAGCCCCCAATACACACACGCACACATGCACACATGCACTCACACGCATGCATGTACGCAGGCCTAGGTGGTGAACTTTTGTACCTAAGGTGGGACAAGAGAGTAAGTTGCCTGATTTCAGCATCCCCTCCCATGCCCTGTAAAGTTATAAGACTTTACAGAATCCTTGGGTAGAGAATCATTCCAGGCATTGACTATTAACTTTGGGAAAGGTAAGAGAGGTTGGGATCCAAAAATACAAAAAGAAGAGTGTCTCCCTCCATCCAGGACAGAGACGGCAGCAGCTGCTTAGTGGATCACTAGGCCCTGGAGCATGGATATGCAAACAATAGTCCAGCCAGAGAAGGTCATTCTTCCTTACTTTCCATGCCCGGGTGAAACAGAAAAGAAGAAGCCATCCCTGGGGTTTCAGCAGGAAAGGGCTGAGATGCTTGCTGCCCAACACAGCCTGCCATCTCAAGGCCGGTCTAACTCCATTCATTCTTCAACTATCTTTACCCTTATTTGTCCTCGTCAACTCTTTTTTTGTTTCCGTATCGATCTAAGTGTGTATTACAATTGTTTTTGTCTTTTCTGTTAGATTACTGGCAGCCCAACTGGGAAAGTTTAATATGTACCTAAGAAGGTCAAGGATGGTTTTACTTCTCACGTGCACTCAAAAAAGTCAAGAACAAGATCCTATCATTAGAAATACAGATTATACCAGAAAGGCTATTGGTAACATGTTACCAATACAAAAAATGTATATACATATATATTCTATCAATGATAGTGGGAGATTTAGAAAATAGAAATTGCTGGTCCTCCACATCCTTGTTAGAAGATATCCAAGACACAGCAAAAGAAACTTGGAAGACTTGAAAGATAGTTTAGAGCTGGGTGGCTTGTACTGATTAAAAAGTCCTCCTGGGAAACTGAGACCCAGAGAAATAACATGATTTGTCCACAAACAGCGAGTTAGTTGTGGAGCTGGGTTTTGAACACAAGTCTTGACCTCCATGATACATCATGAACATGTTTTCTTGGCTTCTTATTTCCGTTCAGTAAACCTGCAAGTTTCACAGGCAAGTGGGACTTTCCATTGTTTGCTGATGGATTGGCAGACGGTACTTAAATTCTCACTGAAACCCGGCTTTTCTTCTCGTTACATCCACGGTGGTGCCTTGCCAGGCACAGAGCAAGAAAGGATTCTGCTCATGCTTCCTGATTCCTTGGGGTCAGCTAAAATTGCCCCAACCCTTAGAGATTTGCAATACCTGACATTTTATCGGATCATATAATAGTCAACCCCTCCCCACCCCAAGCCCCCATCAAAAGTGCAGTCAGGCACCTCAAAATGACTTTTTAAAACAAGAAGCTGAGCATACCTCCTTGAGACAAATACAGCTATGCTTCTGGTGCTGCAAATCAACAAAGGCCCTCACAGCCCCTCCCTCCAGGAAAATTAATAATCCATGAGGGTTTTCAGGAATTGCTAGAAGTATGACACCCACCCTTTCTAGATTTCCTGGAAGAACCCTGATTTCTTTCTGACAAATGAGTTCATTAGGCATGTAATGAAATTTGCTTTGATTTTTAGACCTCTGTAAATGTTTCATGGCCATCGAACCATTCATCAGAAAAAACAACCCTGTGTTGGACCTTGCGTCCTGACAGTTTGCGTGGAAGAGCGGGTGGCTATAACCCAGTGGGAAGAACAAACTAGAAGAAGAGAACAGCATCTCCACCTAGGCCTGGTCCCCGGCTCCTCCCACCCAGCTACCCCAGCCCCCAGGTCACGGACTGCAGGCAGCAAACAGCTGCACTCCAATCCCGTGCACAATCATGGGCAGCACCTGGCTTTTCTCCCACAAAGCAAATTTCATTTTGCCTTTTGCAGAAGATGCATCTCACTCATTTTCCCCTCTGAGGGTCACGTGATGGCCAGCTACAGGCTGCAAATTCAACTGAGTCTTGAGTGGGGAACTGCCAGTTGTGCCCATTCAATCACATTTAACACTCAGAAGTTCTATAAAACCCCAAACCCACAAAAGCAACTTGACAGCAGGGCCCAGACCAGATCAGCAGTGGAGGGCGTCTCACCCACTGCTGTTCCCTCGGCCTTTTTCCCTGAACCCCACCCAGCCCCTCTAGCTGCATCTTTTTTTTTCCAACTAAAAATAAATAATATAGATATTTATTTTTTTGGTTCCTAAATACCATTCTTTTTTATTATTGAAGTATAGTTGATTTATGATATTGTATTAGCATCAGGTGTATAGCATAGTGATCCAGCTTTTTTTTTGCAGATTCTTTGCCATTATAGGTTTTTACAAGATATTGGGTATATTCCCTGTGCTATACAGTCAATCCTTGTTGCTTATCTGTTTTGTGTTTAGTAGTTTCATTCTTTCCACCTTTCTGTCCTCCCCTCTCTCTCTGCACCCCTGCATCTCCAGTCTGGTCAGACCTGCGTGTAAATGTGCAGGCACGATTTCTCTCCTCCTTGAGGCTGTTGTCAGTTTCTGGCTGCAGGAATGAGAATCTCGCCAACAGCCTGAGCCAGAGCGTCCTGTGCTCCCCACCCTTTCTCCCTGTCACCTTCCCATTCATCTACTGTGAGCTCTGACCCATTTTTGGGAACGATAATTAACCATGATGCTTTTTTATGAGAATTCTAGGAAAGTGGATATCCGTATGACTCACACGTCTGCAGTTGAAAGCAGTATTTACTATATTTAATTGAGGCAGACGAGTTTTTCACTAGATGCTCGCCGTATGGATTCACAACCATCTGTAACCATTCTTGGAAAGAAAAAATAAATCAGCACCGCTAGCTCTTAATGAGGCTTTGCCATATCACTAAAACTCTGAGTGAAAACATATGGGACGGTTATCTTTAAATGATCTCATAAATGTCTTTACTTAGGAATACAACAGATTTCCTTTATAATGCTCGGTTTAAAAATAAAGCTAACACCACCCTTAGAAACTATGTTCTGCCACTCTCCGTTTGATAAGAGAATGCTTTTACAACATATATTGTTATAAACTTTAAGAGAGTTTACAATTTATACAGTCATGAGCTTGTTAAGTAAACTGTGTAAATTTATGTGGGCCAGGGTCTAAATTAATTCAAGCCTAAATAAATCAAACTCTAGCTAGACCATGATTTCATTAAAAATTGACAATATGACGCATGGCACTGAAGTTTACTGCCAAAAGAAGCATCATTGCTGTGACAGAGACAAATGTAGGAAGGCTGATAGATTCTTCAAGGTTAAAATAGACAGAGGTATCAAGATGGACACGGCATTATAAGAGTTCCTATAATTGCTCAAATCAATGTCTTCAGGACAGTTTCAGAACAAGTAATCTCACAATGTACTCATGAAAATCCATAGATATACATCTTTATTTTCAGCTTTTCTCCCTCTAATCTGGGGTTTGGGGGTTTTTAGGTTTCTCCTTACCTTCTTGTGAAGGTATATCCATATAGATACAGATATCTACATATCTATATAGAGAGCGATCTTGTGAATATTTATATAATATATATATTTTTCAAATTTAATTTTTGTTCCTGTTTTCACTTTCTATATACTACTTTTATAGAGTATTTTCTCCTTTTTATCTATTTTCTGAAATATATCCCCTGTGACTGGCATCCTACTTGTGTCTGAGATGTTTGTGCAAGTTTGACTGTTTATGAGGTTTCCTTCCTGGAACATATGCAGATCACCTTTCACCTGGCTAAGGCCCCTCTTTAGCCTGTCGTCCCCATCAAGGTCCGGCGACCACTGTCAGGTACCCCTAGGCATGAAGCAGACTTCAGGGGAGGGCGAGTGCAGCAGGAAGGTGTCTGAGCCAAAACCAGGCCTCAGGAGCAGACAGGTATGTGTGTGTTTGTGGAGATACTGGGACAGTATTTGAAGCCCAGTCTCTCCTAGAAACTTGAGGGCACACGGCCTCGGCCATCACAGATCTGTATCTGACTCCAAACAGGGCAGGTGGAAAGGAGGCTATGGTCCCACAAAGATGCCAAGTAGGTGACCTTTGTTTCCACCTTTAGCTCTCCTCTTGCCTCAGCTCAGCCCACCCATCCTGCCCCGCCCCACCCATGACCGGTTCCTCCCTGGCGTTCTCTCTGAGTAGCGCCATTCTGCAATGGATTCCTCCACCAACTTTTCCAGTTAAAACCTTTCCGTCACATTTGTGTTTTAAGGAGAGTCTTTAATGCCTACGGACATAGCAGTCAGTAATTTAGGAGTTTCAGGCCTCTGGCATGGTGGGAAAGGGGATTCTCCTTTAAGACTAAAGGTCCTTTGGTGTCCTCCACACCATCCAAGGCTTCCTGGACCTGTGCTCCCCACCTCCCTACAACGGGGCCCTCTGTTCCTCTGAGAGCTGCAGGGCTGCAGGAGGCTGGGAAACACTAGGGATCTCAGGGGAGGACAAGGGTCAGGACTTGCTCACACCCTGACCTTGCTCAGGAGATGGGGAGGGAACTGGTGCAAACCTTTGAAGTACTGTCCCTTCCTTCTATTCTTCGAGCTGAGCTTGGTCCTTCCTCCCCAAATTCTTGAACCACTTTTGGGAGATTCAGATGGAAAAAACACAATATTTAGGACAAAGTTTAAGATCCTCCAGAATTCTCCTCAAGGATAGCCAAAGCCCAGGGCCTAGAAGCCCCCTCCCTGCCAGCTGTGATCAACCAGGAAGGTGAGGGGGGGAAAAAAGGAAACAGTTCATAAAATGACAGAGGCCAGAGCCTTGGCAAATAGATCTCACCTCCTGTCCGAGGATCTGATGATCCTGATTAACTTGAGGAGATCGGCAGCCTTCTCTCCCTTCCTACCCTCCCACAGAAGGTGGCCGCCCGAGAGCGGAGCGAGGCCCGTGAATTAGCCTACGGCGCCACCTAGCAAAACCAGAGGGTACTCAAGAAACACTGAGCTCGAAGGTTTCAGGGTTGGTTTTTCTTTTCCACACCCAGAAAAGGGGGTTTCCATTTCATTCACAGAGTTCTGGGAAATGGAATTTGTATAAAACCTTTCTTGCACATGACGGAAAACATGTATTAGCACCCAATGAGAGAATGTGGCCTAAAAGCAACTGTAATAAAAACTTAACGAGGATAAGAGTTTAGCACTCTAAACTTGCATTTTTCCCTATTAACAGTTGTGACCATGCAGTTTTTGCCTCAAGAAGAACTTGACTCTGCCTTAAGTTATTGATTCTGCCTTACGTTATAGATTTGATTCAATGACAAAGAGCTACTGTTTCTTCTATTTTCTTTTCTTTTTTTTTTTTCTTTTCTCCTCCAGGTCAGATGTAACTCTGGGTGAGGCCTAGAAGTCCTGAAGGGAACAGAAACTCATCAAAGACAGATTCTAGGGCTTCCCTGGTGGCGCAGTGGTTAAGAATCCGCCTGCCAGTGCAGGGGACACGGGTTCGAGCCCTGGTCTGGGAAGATCCCACATGCCGCGGAGCAACTAAGCCCGTGCGCCACAAGTACTGAGCCTGCACTCGAGAGCCCACGAGCCACAACTACTGAAGCCCGTGCGCCTAGAGCCCGTGCTCCGCAACAAGAGAAGCCACCGCAACGAGAAGCCCCCGCACCGCAACGAAGAGTAGCCCCCGCTCGCCGCAACTAGAGAAAGCCCATATGCGGCAACAAAGACCCAACTCAGCCAAAAATAAATAAATAAATAAATAAATAAAACAAAAAGACAGATTCTGTGGGGAATCTTAGGCACAGTTCAGTCAAGGGACATTCTGACAAATTTATGATATCATGGGTTCTGTCAGATGAGACTTCCCTGGCTCCCTGAAACCCAGCCGCAGGAGGAAACACTGGCCTTACATGCTGAAACCAGCTTATCAAGAGAGCCAGGTCCGCCCTAACCATAAACGACATGGTCCTGCACAGGGAGCTGGAGCCACCCTTCCCATCTGAGATGGATAAATCTCTGAGGCCAACAGACTCACGGCTGCCTCTAAAGCTTCTGGGAGGGGCTTCCCTGGTGGCGCAGTGGTTGAGAATCTGCCTGCTGATGCAGGGGACACGGGTTCGAGCCCTGGTCTGGGAAGATCCCACATGCCGCGGAGCAACTAGGCCCATGAGCCACAACTCTGAGCCTGCGCATCTGGAGCCTGTGCTCCGCAGCAAGAGAGGCCGCGACAGTGAGAGGCCCACGCACCGCGATGAAGAGTGGCCCCCGCTCGCCACAACTAGAGAAAGCCCTCGCACAGAAACGAAGACTCAACACAGCCAAAAATAAAATTAATTAATTAATTAATTATAAATAAATAAATAAATAAATAAATAAATAAAATTGAATCCTTCACATCACACATAAAAGCCAAGTATTGGTAGAGTAAAAACTTAAATGTAAAAGTAGAATTAGAAAACGTATTAAGGATTGATATTAAGAAATAATTTTATGATTTTCTGGTTTATAAAAAACTTCTTTGAAAAAATATATACTATAAAAATATATGCTAAATGAAAAGATTCTTAAAATGAGATTAACTATATTAAAATTAAGAATTTATGTTCCTTACAAGACACCATAATGAAAGTAAAAAGTTAAGTCAGAAACTAGAAGAAGGTTTTTGCCACACAAAGGATTAATCTCTGGAATATATAAAGAACTACCATAAATCAATAAGAAAAAGACAAATAACCCAACTGACAAATGGGCAAAAGTGTTAAACATGTATTTCACAGAAGAGAAAGAAACAGACAAAAGTAAGTGGAGGGACTTTCCTGGTGGTCCAGTGGTTGAGAATCTGCCTTCCAATGCAGGGGACGCGGGTTCGATCCCTGGTCGGGGAACTGAGATCCCACATGCCGTGGGCCAACTAAGACCACATGCCGCAACTACAGAGCCCATGCGCTCTGGAGCTCACGCACCATAACTAGAGAGAAGCCCACGCACCACAACTAGAGAGAAGCCCATGCACTGCGCCACAATGAAGAGCCCGCATGCCGCAACTAAGACCCACCACAGGAGATAGCTTCAAGACGGCGGAGGAGTAAGACATGGAGATCATCTTCCTCCCCACAAATACATCAAAAATACATCTACATGTGGAACAACTCCTACAGAACACCTACTGAATGCTGGCAGAAGACCTCAGACTTCCCAAAAGGCAAGAAAATCCCCACATACTTGGGTAGGTCAAAAGAAAAGAGAAAAAAGAATAGGGACAGGACCTGCACCTAAAGGAGGGAGCTGTGAAGGAGGAAAAGTTTCCACACACTAGGAAGACCCTTCACTGGCAGAGACAGGGGTGTGGCGGGGGGGAAGCTTCGGAGCCATGGAGGAGAGCGCAGCAACAGGGGTGCAGAGGGCAAAGCGGAGAGATTCCCGCACAGAGGATTGGTGCCAACCAGCACTCACCAGCCCGAGAGGCTTGTCAGCTCACCCGCCGGGGCGGGTCAGGGCTGGGAGCTGAGGCTCAGGCTTCGGAAGTCAGATCCCAGGGAGAGGACTGGGGTTGGCTGCGTAAACACAGCCTGAAGGGGGCTAGTGTGCCACAGCTAGCAGGGAGGGAGTCCGGGAAAAGGTCTGGAACTGCCTAAGAGGCAAGAGACCATTGTTTCGGGGTGCGCGGGGAGAGGGGATTCAGAGCACCGCCTAAACGAGCTCCAGAGACGGGAGCGAGCCGTGGCTATCAGCGCGGACCTCAGAGACGGGCATGAAACACTAACGCTGCTGCTGCAGCCACCAAGAAGCCTGTGTGCAAGCACAGGTCACTATCCACACCTCCCCTCCCGGGAGCCTGTGCAGCCCACCACTGCCAGGGTCCCATGATCCAGGGACAACTTCCCCGGGAGAACACACGTTGTGCCTCAGGCTGTTGAAACGTCACGCCGGCCTCTGCCGCCGCAGGCTCGCCCCTCATTCAGTACCCCTCCCTCCCCCCCCGGCCTGAGTGAGCCAGATCCCCCTAATCAGCTGCTACTTTAACCCCGTCCTGTCTGGGCAGGGAACAGACACACGCAGGTGACCTACATGCAGAGGCGGAGCCAAATCCAAAGCTGAACCCCAGGAGCTGTGTGAACAAAGAAGAGAAAGGGAAATCTCTCCCAGCAGACTCAGGAGCAGCAGATTAAATCTCCACAATCTGCATCTGTGGAATACCTGAATAGACAACGAATCTTCCCAAAATTGAGGTGGTGGACTTTGGGAGCGACTGTAGACTTGGGGTTTGCTTTCTGCATCTAATTTGTTTATGGTTTTATGTTTATATTAGTTTAGTATTTAGAGCTTATTATCATTGGTAGATTTGTTTAAAGATTCGGTTGCTCGCTTCCTTTTTTTAAATATATATATATATTTTTTTCCTTTTTCTCCTTTTGTGAGTGTGTATGTGTATGCTTCTTTGTGTGATTTTGTCTGTATAGCCTTGCTTTTATCATTTGTCCTACGGTTCTCTCTGTCAGTTATTTTTTTATTTTTTTATTTTTTTAGTATAGTTTTTAGCACTTGTTATCATTGGTGGATTTGTTTTTTGGTTTGCTCTCTTCTTTCTTTCTTTCTTTTTAGTTTTTAATTTTTAATAATATATTTTTTATTTTAATAACTTTATTTGCTTCTCTTTTTCTTTCTTTCCTTCTTTTTTTTTTCTCCCTTTTCTTCTGAGCCATGTGGCTGACAGGTTCTTGGTGCTCCGGCCGGATGTCAGGCCCAAGCCTCTGATGTGGGACAGCTCAGTACAGGACATTGGTCCACCAGAGACCTCCCAGAAACCACGTAATATCAAATGGCGAAAACTCTCTCAGAGATCTCCATCTAAACGTGAAGACCCAGTTCCACTCAATGACCAGCAAGCTACAGTGCTGGACACCCTATGCCAAACAAGCAGCAAGACAGGAACACAACCCCACCCATCAGCAGAGAGGCTGCCTAAAATCATAATAAGGTCACAGACACCCCAAAACACACGACCGGATGCAGTCCTGCCTGCCAGAAAGACAAGACCCAGCTTCATCCACCAGAACAAAGGCACCAGTCCCCTCCACCACGAAGCCTACACAACCCACTGAACCAACCTTACCCACTGGGGGCAGACACCAAAAACAACAGGAACTATGAAGGTGCAGCCTGCAAAAAGGAGACCCCAAACACAGTAAGTTAAGCAAAATGAGAAGACAGAGAAATACACAGCAGATAAAGAAGCAAGGTAAAAACCCATCAGACCAAACAAATGAAGAGGAAATAGGCAGTCTACCTGAAAAAGAATTCAGAGTAATGATATTAAAGATGATCCAAAATCTTGGAAATAGAATGGAGAAAATACAACAAACGTTCAACAAGGACTTAGAAGAACGAAAGAGCAAACAAACAATGAAGAACAACACAATAAATGAAATTAAAAATTCTCTACAAGGAATCAATAGCAAAATAACTGAGGCAGAAGAATGCATAAGTGACCTAGAAGATAAAATAGTGGAAATAACTACCGCAGAGCAGAATAAAGAAAAAAGAATGAAAAGAATGGAGGAAAGTCTCAGAGACCTCTGGGACAACATTAAACACCTCGACATTCAAATTATAGGGGTCCCAGAAGAAGAAGAGAAAAAAAAGGGACTGAGAAAATATTTGAAGAGATTATAGTTGAAAACTTCCCTAATATGGGAAAGGAAAGAGTCAATCAAGTCCAGGAAGTGAAGAGAGTCCCATACAGGATAAATCCAAGGAGAAACACACCAAGACACATATTAACCAAACTATCTGAAATTAAATACAAAGAAAAAATATTAAAAGCAGCAAGGGAAAAGCAACAAAAAACATACAGGGGAATCCCCATAAGGTTAACAGCTGATCTTTCAGCAGAAACTCTGCAAGCCAGAAGGAAGTGGCAGGACATATTTAAAGTGATGAAAGAGAAAAACTGACAACCAAGATTACTCTACCCAGCAAGGATCTCATTCAGATTTGATGGAGAAATTAAAACGTTTACAGAGAAGCAAAAGCTAAGAGAATTCAGCACCACCAAACCAGCTTTACAACAAATGCTAAAGGAACTTCTCTAGGCAGGAAACACAAGAGAAGGAAAATACCTACAATAACAAACCCAAAACAATTAAGAAAATGGCAATAGGAACATACATATCAATAATTACCTCAAATGTAAATGGATTAAATGCTCCAACCAAAACACACAGACTGGCTGAATGGATACAAAAACAAGACCCGTATATACGCTGCCTACAAGAGGCCCATTTCAGACCTAGGGACACATACAGACTGAAAGTGAGGGGATGGAAAAAGATATTCCATGCAAATGGAAATCAAAAGAAAGCTGGAGTAGCAATTCTCATATCAGACAAAATAGACTTTAAAATAAAGACTATTACAAGAGACAAAGAAGGACACTACATAATGATCAAGGGATCAATCCAAGAGGAAGATATAACAATTGTAAATATTTATGCACCCAGCATAGGAGCATCTCAATACATAAGGCAAATGCTAACAGCCATAAAAGGGGAAATCGACAGTAACACAATCATAGTAGGGGACTTTAACACCCCACTTTCACCAATGGACAGATCATCAAAAATGGAAATAAATAAGGAAACACAAGCTTTAAATGATACATTAAACAAGATGGACTTAATTGACATTTATAGGACATTCCATCCAAAAACAACACAATACACATTCTTCTCAAGTGCTCATGGAACATTCTCCAGGATAGGTCATATCTTGGGTCACAAATCAAGCCTTGGTAAATTTAAGAAAATTGAAATCTGATCAAGTATCTTTTCTGACCACAACACTATAAGACTAGATATCAATTACAGGAAAAAATCTGTGAAAAATACAAACACATGGAGGCTAAACAATATACTAATAAATAACCAAGAGATTACTGAAGAAATAAAGAGGAAATCACAAAATACCTAGAAACAAATGACAGTGAAAACACGATGAACTAAAACCTATGGGATGCAGCAAAAGCAGTTCTAAGCATTCCTACCTCAAGAAATAAGAAACATCTCAAATAAACAACCCAACCTTACACCTAAAGCAATTAGAGAAAGAAGAACAAAAAATCCCCAAGGTTAGCAGAAGGAAATAAATCATAAAGATCAGATCAGAAATAAATGAAAAAGAAATGAAGGAACAATAACTAAGATCAATAAAACTAAAAGCTGGTTCTTTGAGAAGATAAACAAAATTGATAAACCACTAGCCAGACTCATCAAGAAAAAAAGGGAGAAGACAAATCAATAGAATTAGAAATGAAAAAGGAGAAGTAACAACTGACACTGCAGAAATACAAATGATCATGAGAGATTACTACAAGCAACTATATGCCAATAAAATGGACAACCTGGAAGAAATGGACAAATTCTTAGAAAGCACAACATCCCGAGACTGAACCAGGAAGAAATAGGAAATATAAACAGCCCAATCACAAGCACTGAAATTGAGACTGTGATTAAAAATCTTCCAACAAACAAAAGCCCAGAACCAGATGGCTTCACAGGCAAATTCGATCAAACATTTAGAGAAGAGCTAACACCCATTCTTCTCAAACACTTCCACAATATAGCAGAGGGAGGAACACGCCCAAACTCATTCTACGAGGCCACCATCACCCTGATACAAAACCAGACAGAGATGTCACAAAAGAGGAAAACTACAGGCCAATATCACTGATGAACATAGATGCAAAAATCCTCAACAAAATAATAGCAAACAGAATCAAACAGCACATTAAAAGGATCATACACCATGATCAAGTGTGGTTTACTCCAGGAATGCAGGGATTCTTCAATATATGCAAATCAATCAACATGATACACCATATTAACAAATTGATGGAGAAAAACCATATGATCATCTCAATAGATGCAGAAAAAGCTTTTGACAAAATTCAACACCCATTTATGATAAAACCTCTCCAGAAAGTAGGCATAGAGGGAACTTACCTCAACATAATAAAGGCCATATATGACAAACCCACAGCCAACATCGTTCTCAATGGTGAAAAACTGAAACCATTTCCACTAAGATCAGGAACAAGACAAGGTTGCCCACTCTCACCACTATTATTCAACATAGTTTTGGAAGTTTTAGCCATGCAATCAGAGAAGAAAAAGAAATAAAAGGAAACCAAATCGGAAAAGAAGAAGTAAAACTGTCACTGTTTGCAGATGGCATGATACTATACATAGAGAATCCCAAAGGTGTTAACAGAAAACTACTAGAGCCAATCAATGAATTTGGTAAAGTAGCAGGATACAAAATTAATGCACAGAAATCTCTTGCATTCCTATACACTAATGATGAAAAATCTGAAAGAGAAATTAAGGAAACACTCCCATTTACCACTGCAACAAAAAGAATAAAATACCTAGGAATAAACCTACCTAAGGAGACAAAAGACCTGTATGCAAAAAACTGTAAGACACTGACTAAAGAAATTAAAGATGATACAAACTGATGGAGAGATATATCATGTTCTTGGATTGGAAGAATCAATATTGTGAAAATGACTATAGTACCCAAAGCAATCTACAGATTCAATGCAATCCCTATCAAATTACCAATGGCATTTTTCACAGAACTAGAACAAAAAATTTCACAATTTTTATGGAAACACAAAAGACCCTGAATAGCCAAAGCAATCTTGAGAAAGAAAAACGGAGCTGGAGGAATCAGGCCCCCAGACTTCAGACTATACTACAAAGCTGCAGTAATCAAGACAATATGGTACTGGCACAAAAACAGAAATATAGATCAATGGAACAGGATAGAAAGCCCAGAGATAAACCCACGCACCTATGGTCAACTAATCATGACAAAGGAGGCAAGGATATACAATGGAGAAAAGACAGTCTCTTCAATAAGTGGTGCTGGGAAAACTGGACAGCTACATGTAAAAGAATGAAATTAGAACACTCCCTAATACCATACACAAAAATAAACTCAAAATGGATTAAAGACCTAAATGTAAGACCGGACACTATAAAAGTCTTAGAGGAAAACATAGGAAGAACACTCTTTGACATAAATCACAGCAAGATCTTTTTTGATCCACCTCCCTAGAGTAATGGAAATAAAAACAAAAATAAACAAATGGGACCTACTGAAACTTAAAAGCTTTTGCAAAGCAAAGGAAACTACAAACAAGACGAAAAGACAACCCCCAGAATGGGAGAAAATATTTGTGAATGAAGCAACTGACAAAGGATTAATCTCCAAAATATACACGCAGCTCATGCAGCTCAATATTAAAAAAACAAACAACCCAATCCAAAAATGGGCAGAAAACCTAAACAGACATTTCTCCAAAGAAGGTATACAGATTGCCAACAAACACATGAAAGTATGCTCAACATCACTAATTATTAGAGAAATGCAAATCAAAACTACAGTGAGGTATCACCTCACACCAGTCAGAATGGCCATCATCAAAAAATCTACAAACAATAAATGCTGGAGAGGGTGTGGAGAAAAGGGAACACTCTTGCACTGTTGGTGGGAATGTAAATTGATACAGCCACTGTGGAGAACAGTATGGAGGTTCCTTAAAAAACTAGAAATAGAACTACCATATGACCCAGCAATCCCACTACTGGGCATATACCCTGAGAAAATCATAATTCAAAAAGAGTCATGTACCACAATGTTCATTGCAGCTCTATTTATAATAGCCAGGACATGGAAGCAACCTAAGTGTCCATCGACAGATGAATGGATAAAGAAGATGTGGCACATATATATAATGGAATATTACTCAGCCATAAAAAGAAACGAAATTGAGTTATTTGTAGTGAGGTGGATGGACCTAGAGTCTGTCATACTGAGTGAAGTAAGTCAGAAAGAGAAAAACAAATACCGTATGCTAACACATATATATGGAATCTAAAAAAAAAAAAAAATGGTTCTGAAGAACCTAGGGGCAGGACAGGAATAAAGATGCAGACATAGAGAATGGACTTGAGGACACGGGGAAGGGGAAGGGGAAGCTGGGACGAAGTGAGAGAGTGGCATGGACATATATACACTACCAAATGTAAAACAGATAGCTAGTGGGAAGCAGCCACATAGCACAGGGAGACCAGCTCGGTGCTTTGTGACCACCTAGAGGGGTGGGATAGGGAGGGTGGGATGGAGACACAAGAAGGAGGAGATATGGGGATATATGTTTATGTATAGCTGATTGACTTTGTTATACAGCAGAAACTAATACACCATTGTAAAGCAATTATACTCCAATAAAGATGTTAAAAAAAAAAAAGATCCAAAACAGCCATAAATAAATAAATAAATAAATATCAAGAAAAGAAAAAAGGAAACCAACTGACCATAGGTGTATGAGTTTATTTCTGGACTCTCTCTGTCCCATGTAACTGTGGTTGAGTGAGAGAAGAATGGTGGGAGATAAGGTCAGAGGAATCAAACCTGGATTGTTCAGGGTCTTGCAGGCTGTAGAAAGGATTTTTTTTTAAAATGGAAAATGGGCAATTGTAGTAGAAATTAGAAAAAATACATAAATTAAAGCCTGATCAGATAACATTTTATAGTTACCATACATACAAGAAGTAAGAATCCTGGCAATACCCAACATTACTGAAAATACACAGCAATAGTTACACCACTTGGGAAGATAATTTGGCATCATCTAGTAAATTAGGAAAGTAGCAGAAATCTCTGACTCAGTAACTGCACCCCAAGGTAGAGTCCCTAAAGAAACTTTTGCACGGTGTACTAGGAGACATACAGAAGAATGTTCATAGCAGAACTGTGTGTTTGTAATTGGAAAAGAAATTGAAACCAGACCAAATGTTAATAAACAACAGAATGGATAAATAAATCATGGTGTTTTCCCAATGAATACACCAATGAACAAATCAAAAAGCTACACTCACCACTGATGGAATTCAGAAAGGAAACATGGAGTAAAAAAGCAATTAGTAGTAGAATACAAGCAGAATGATTACATAATATTCAAGAACACTCAAAACTACACAACATATTCCTTGGGGATTTAAATGTATGAGGTAAAACTACAAAGAAAAGCAAAGGGATAATGAATATAAAGATCCAGGTAGTAGTTAGCTCTGATGGGGAGGAGGAGTGGGAGGAAGAGAAGGAGTCCAGAAAGAGTGCTTTGAAGGCTTCCAGAAACAATGGTAATGCTTTCTTTCTTTCTTAAAGTAGGTGGTTGATAATGGATCTCTCTTGAGTTATTACTATTTAAACGCCCCAATTTTTAAAAGCTTTTTCTTTTTATACTCACATAGAAAGGTCAAAAAGAGCACAGAGTTCCTATGTATCCTTCATCCAGCTTCCCCCAATGACATCATCTTACATAAGCATAGTTCAATTAGCAAAACCAGAAAATTGACCTTGGTGCAATACTATGACGTAAACTGCAGACCTTATCCAGATCTCACTAGTTTTTACGTGTACTCTTTCTGTGTGTGTGTGCATGCACGAGTGTGTGAGTGTCTGCATGTGTACACTTTATGAAGCTTTATCCCATGTATAGATTCTTGTAATCACAACCACAATCAAGATACAAAACTGTTCCATCACCACAAAGAAACTTGATAGTCACAACCTCCCTCCAACACCAACCCCTGCCAACCTCTTGTCTGTCTTCATTACTATAATTTTGCTACCCTACACATTTTTTAAAATATTCTTTTGTATCTATTTAAAATCTTTTAGAAACTTAGATGGGGAAAATGCTTAGTACCTATAAAGGTGATCCCCGTCATTTATCCCTGGCCTACGTGGTAAAACTTCCCTGGGCTTGCTGAACTGTTCACCCCAACTCATTTCCCTCACTCCTGCCAAAGGGATCAAGGGGAAAGATACGTACACTTTTTTCTCCTCATGAGAGAGAATCATGAGGATTCAGATTCTCTTAGAATCAGATCACCTTGTCTTCCCCAACCTGCCCCTCCCACTTGACCTCAGGCTACTGCCACAGGTGGCAACTTTTCACAGTCTCTGTTTCAGAGGATGAAGTTAGCCCAGCATGGGGAAAGTTACCAAACAAATCAAACACAGAGGGAGGAGTTACAAATACACTGAGAGTCATTTGATCTTGACTGGCAGCCTTAGGTGTTACTAAATCATGCTTCACAGTTTTCATCCCTTTCCCCCAGGCTGGCTGGTTCTTTTGGAAGCAAAGTCCCTGGCTGATCTCAGACTCCTGTTGTCCAGCTGCTACAGGTACAGCCAGTTTAGTTTGAAACAAAATGCTCTAATCCACCTGAACCCCAGTCTTATCTCCTGCCTCTCCTGGAGGCTACCCGACCTGTCCTTTAACGCACCTACTTTCCCTCCATCCATCCTACTGGGGATAGGACTCGACTCTAATCCTTTTTATGTAAAAACGAACAAAACTGTTTTCCATCTGGACTCCCGTAATACCCCTGATGTTTACTGCATCTTTCAAATCTGGTTCTAAACAGCCTCCGGCCCCTCCCTTCTTTCTTCCCCGTGTTTTCTTCTTTCTAGTTAGGTGTGTTTTGTTTTGTTTTGTTTTGTTTCTATTTTACAGCACTCAACCAGGCATGTATAGGCAAACCTTGGTTTTGGCCACCATCAATCAGTACTTGGAATTGTCCTCCTAAAGGGAATCATATTTCCTTTTAAGAACAATGCTGTAATTGGAAGTTGCATTCCTGAAGAAAGCCCAGCCACAGTTAAATAGGTTTATTAAAGTGTATTCCTTAGGATATTATCATGTGATTTGAATGCTGTGGACAAATAACTCTGGGAAAGACAGGACTTAACCAAGTTAATCCCCAGCCCCTGCCACTAAAAGAATGCTCAGATCTTTTTGGGGGGAGAAGGAGGAGTTTTCTAAGGGCAGGCTACTTGAGTGTAGAACAACTACCAAATTATAAGAGAATAATGTATCATTTTTTTTAAAGCAAAGTTAAAAGAGCTGAAGGCACTATTCTCTGGCCCCTATAAAACGAGCATAAACATGCTGTATGTGATGATTAGTCCTGCTTGCTTGCAGATCCACCCTCCACCTTGCCATCTCTCTGTGGCAGCTGACCTGTAAGAGCAGGTTGCTTTGCTCTTCACTCAGCCCTCTTCCACAAGTGGTTGATCCAAGAGCCATCGCAATAAATGAGCTCCAGAGAACTCAACCTGTAACAAGAGCTCTATTGATCTTCTTACCAGAAGGAACAGTCTCCTTCCTTCCCTCTCATTTCCAGAGGCGATTAGTTTCAACTCCTTTGATATATTCTTTGTATATCTCTGGAAAAAAATGCTTATGCTACTTTTTGATAATTTGTTTTAGACATTATTCATCAACTTTCCTCTGTAGAGACGGAAGATGTTGTTCCTTTTTATACACACACAAACACATACATAAACACACACAAACACACAGAGTACATTTTCCATTCACCCATGGTCCAGTAAAGTTAAAGTCAATACTCCGTAAATGTATTATTATGACTATACGTAAATGATAAAGTTCAGCAATGTAATATACTATGATTGCTTTTTTCTACTCATGTTTTTCTGTCCCTAAAGTTAATATATGTCTTTCTTTTCCATTTGCTTATTTTTCTATGTATTTATTACTAATTTATTTCCAAACACTCCCCCTGTAAACCTCCTCTGGCTATATTCAAACAAATTAAGTACTCCATCAATTTCATCTTCTTGAAGATGACTCTTCTAAAGCCTTCTGGCCTGCAATTATCTGGGTAGACTGACTTCTAAGACTACCTCCTGTTTTCTTGGAATATCCCTTTCTTATCACCCTGGGAATTTCCTTTATACCTCTTTGGGATTGGGTTTCTTGTTTTCCTCTTTCTTGGTTTACTTCCTTGTTTTGGTACAGCACACTCTTCAGTAGTTTCCTTAGAAACAGTTTGTGGGAGGTAAATTTTCTGAGATCTTGCTTATCTGAAAAATAGGTTATTTACCTTTTCATTTGGTTGATTTGGGAAGGCGGCTGATCTAACACCTCCTCCTTCTTTAAGCAGAAAACTCTGGTAAAATCTTATCTCCCTTTTACTGTTTCTATATCTGCTTAGATATCCATGTAAAAAGAATCCTGAATAGAGATTCAATTCACAGGTTAAACATGTCCTCAGGATTAGAAATTTATTCACACTCCATAGCCAGTATCAATTAAGTTTAGATGTGAGAAACTATTTTTTAAAGTCAAGTTTGCTGTTACTTAATGGTTTAAGTTTAGATGTCTAGTTTCAAATATTTCCATTCCTCAAAAAAAAAAGAACCTCTATACTTCATTATTATAGATATTAATGAAGAATTTTAAATTCTCCCTGAAATACAGAGATCTTGGTAATCCTATAAAAAGCATGAAAGGCTAAAGAAATGCCAAAATAAAAGTTTTCATATTAGAATAAATACACGGAAAAGTAGTATATTTTATATGGCTCCCTCTATATATCGTGTGTGTGTGTGTGTGTGTGTATAGATGAGGAAACTGAGGGCTGGAAATGTTGGGACATGCTTAGTGATAAAGCTGGTTTTAAATCCAGCAGAGTTTCCACTGCAGAGACATGAAAATTGAAGAGATCTTTGGAGTAAAGTACACTAAGTCCCCTACATATGAACCAGTTCCGTTCTGAGAGCACATTTATAAGTCCAATTTGTTCATAAGTGCAACAAAGTTAGCCTAGGTACCCAAACTAACACAATCGGCTATATGGTACTGTACCGTAATAGGTTTAAAATATTTTTCACACAAATAATACATAAAAAACAAACACAAAAAATAAAGAACACATTTTTAAAATCAATTTTTAGCTTTATTAAAAGTGATACATTCACATAATTTTAAAAATAAAATGATACTACAAAACTTATAACAACAGCAAAACCCACAAGCTCCATGCTTCCTTCTCTACCCCCATTTACTCCCCCCAGAGTCATCCTTTACTCTGAACTGTTTCTTTTGGTATTTACATTACAATATTTACATTCCTGTAGGGCTTTAACTTTGTTGGGTTAATTTTCCCCTCAATGATTTCTTCAAATTTTCTTTTGTGTAATTGTTTCATTTCTTCCATATTATTTAACAACTATAAAATCCCACCCCATACTGTTTTCCACATAATCAAATGTATCAGGAATCTATTAGATGTACTTATGTTGTTTTTGTTTGTTTTTGAATTTTATTTTATTTTTTATACAGCAGTTTCTTATTAGTTATCCATATTATACATACTAGTATGTATTAGTATACATGTCAATCCTAATCTCCCAATTCATCACACCACTAACACCCCCCCTGCCGTTTTCCCCCCTTGATGCCCATACGTTTGTTCTCTACATCTGTGTCTCAATTTCTGCCCTGCAAACTGGTTCATCTGTACCATTTTTCTAGGTTCCACATATATGCATTAATATACATATTTGCTTTTCTCTTTCTGACTTACTTCACTCTGTATGACAGTCTCTAGGTCCATCCACGTCTCTACAAATGACCCAATTTCATTCCTTTTTATGGCTGAGTAATATTCCATTGTATATATGTACCACATCTTCTTTATCCATTCGTCTGTCGATAGGCATTCAGGTTGCTTCCATGACCTGGCTATTGTAAATAGTGCTGCAATGAACATTGGGGTGCACGTGTCTTTTTGAATTATGGTTTTCCCTGGGTATATGCCCAGTAGTGGGATTGCTGGATCATATGGTAGTTCTATTTCTAGTTTTTTAAGGAACCTCCATACTGTTCTCCATAGTAGCTGTATCAATTTACATTCCCACCAACAGTGCAAGAGGGTTCCCTTTTCTCCACACCCTCTCCAGCATTTGTTGTTTGTAGATTTTCTGATGATGCCCATTCTAACTGGGGTGAGGTGATACCTCATTGTAGTTTTGATTTGCATTTCTCTAATAATTAGTGATGTTGAGCATCTTTTCATGTGCTTCTTAGCCATCTGTATGTCTTCTTTGGAAAGATGTCTATTTAGGTCTTCTGTCCATTTTTGGATTGGGTTGTTTGTTTTTTTAATATTGAGCTGCATGAGCTGCGTGTGTATTTTGGAGATTAATCCTTTGTCCGTTGCTTCATTTGCAAATATTTTCTCCCATTCTAGGGGTTGTCTTTTCGTCTTGTTTGTAGTTTCCTTTGCTTTGCAAAAGCTTTTAAGTTTCAGTAGGTCCCATTTGTTTATTTTTGTTTTTATTTCCATTACTCTAGGGAGGTGGATCAAAAAAGATCTTGCTGTGATTTATGTCAAAGAGTGTTCTTCCTATGTTTTCCTCTAAGACTTTTATAGTGTCCGGTCTTACATTTAGGTCTCTATTCCATTTTGAGTTTATTTTTGTGTATGGTATTAGGGAGTGTTCTAATTTCATTCTTTTACATGTAGCTGTCCAGTTTTCCCAGCACCACTTATTGAAGAGACTGTCTTTTCTCCATTGTATGTCCTTGCCTCCTTTGTCATAGATTAGTTGACCATAGGTGAGTGGGTTTATCTCTGGGCAGTCTACCCTGTTCCATTGATCTATATCTCTGTTTTTGTGCCAGTACCATATTGTCTTGATTACTGTAGCTTTGTAGTATAGTCTGAAGTCAGGAAGTCTGATTCCTCCAGCTCCTTTTTTTCCCCTCAAGACTGCTTTGGTTATTTGGGGTCTTTGTGTCTCCATACAAATTTTAAGATTTTTTGGTTCTAGTTCTGTAAAAAATGCCATTGGTAATTTGATAGGGATTGCATTGAATCTGTAGATTGCTTTGGGTACTATAGTCATTTTCACAATATTGATTCTTCCAATCCAAGAACATGATATATCTCTCCATCTGTTTGTATCATCTTTAATTTCTTTCATCAGTGTCTTATAGTTTTCTGCATACAGGTCTTTTGTCTCCCTCGGTAGGTTTATTCCTAGGTATTTTATTCTTTTTGTTGCAGTGGTAAATGGGAGTGTTTCCTTAATTTCTCTTTCAGATTTTTCATCATTAGTGTATAGGAATGCAAGAGATTTCTGTGCATTACTTTTGTATCCTGCAACTTTACCAAATTCCTTGACTAGCTCTAGTAGTTTTCTGGTGGCATCTTTAGGATTCTCTATGTATAGTATCATGTCATCTGCAAACAGTGACAGTTTTTCTTCTTTTCCAAATTGTATTCCTTTTATTTCTTTTTCTTCTCTGATTGTCATGGCTAGGACTTCCAAAACTATCTTGAATAATAGTGGCGAGAGTGGACATCCTTGTCTTGTTCCTGATCTTAGAGGAAATGCTTTTGGTTTTTCACCATTGAGAATGATATTTGCTGTGGGTTTGTCGTATATGGCCTTTATTATGTTGAGTTAGGTTCCCTCTATGCCCACTTTCTGGAGAGTTTTCATCATAAATGGGTGTTGAATTTTGTCAAAAGCTTTTTCTGCATCTATTGAGATGATCATATGGTTTTTCTTCTTCAATTTGTTAATATGGTGTATCACATTAATTGAGTTGTGTATACTGAAGATTCCTTGCATCCCTGGGATAAATCCCTCTTGATCATTTTTAACCGTACAGTACAGTACCTTGAAAAGTACAGTAGTACAGTACAACAGCTGGCAAACAGGGGCTGGAATCGAGTGAACAGGCAAGAAGAGTTACTGACTGGAGGAGGGAGAGGAGGTGGGAGATGGTAGAGCTGAAGGATTGTCAGCAATAGGAGACGGAGGGCAAGCTGCAATTTCACTCACACCTGATGTTGATGGCACAGATTCTGGTTCCTTGCTGGACTCAATTCTATCTACCCTCTTGAAAAAAATGACCCAGTGATGTCTGGGTAATACTGTAACAGCTACATCACTACTGCTTTTATGCTTGCTTCTGGACATCCTGGCTTGAAATAAAGATACTGTACTACTGTACTCCCTCTATACAGTACAGTACAGTAAACAAAAGCGTTACCACTTGTAAAGGATGCAGGCACGTGACAATATACGCCAGACACATGAACTAACTTACATGATTGGACACGTGAACGCACACTCGCATCTTTGAAAGTTCGCAACTTGAAGGTTCGTATGTAGGGGACTTACTGTAATTTATCTGGAGGCGGGATGGTGTGAAGTATGCGAGGAGTGCACAGAGCACACAGATGCCAAGCATGAATGTCCTCATGGAGCTCTCTGGCCGGCCTGCTGTCTGAGAGCCACTTCTGAAGAGGCTGCTGCCTGGTCTGTGAGCAGCTGAGATGGCAGGTGTGGACTCTCGTCATCTTCTAGGAAAACCAGAGAGCCCATCTCTTCGGGAAAGCACTTGAATGATGCCAAAGGTACCAGATAGGTTCAGATGTGAGCCTTGCATGAACTGCATCTGCTACAGTCACCAGCACTCCCTCTGGCCACCAATATTCATTTCTCTCTGCCTGTCTCTGCCTCTGCTCTATGCTTCAGGCATGGGACAGTGAGGCTGGTCCTGCCCCAGAAAGTCACCTTGCCTTCTTGAGTGACTCCTTTGAGCTTGCCCTCTCCTGCTCTCTCTTGCCCCATTAGGACTGTAAAGTGTGCAGTGGTCTCCAGCGGTCTCTGAGAAAGCCCTAGGAGGGTGATTCTAAACCTTGTTTTTGCTTCAAGATACCCAAGGGACAGAATACACTCCTGGAGTGGGGTGTTCTGTGGAGCAGAATCCTAGAGAGAAATTAAAGGTGTAGTCAAAAGCCTCCAGGACACTGTGATTGTGATTCTTCTCCCTTCTCCCCACCTCTCAGTCCCCTCACTCCGCTCCATAGCATAGGGAAAGTGGATGCAAGCAGGGAAGTGGGAAAATGGTAAGACTCTGGCTGGGAAGCGTTCACCAAATGACTGTCCAGGGTTCACCAAAGGTTCATCCAGGCCAGGGTTCACCAAAGGACTCTCCACAGACCACCCATTGTTCACAATACAGTTTCAGGGAAAATGGGGATTAATGTCCTTAATTTTTAATATTATTGAAATATTCACAAGCTTACAGAAAAACTGCAGTAACAGAAGGAAGAACATTTATTTCCTGAACCATTTAAGAGTCAGTGGCCAACCTGAAGATCCATTACCATCAAATTCTTTGGTATGTTTTCTACAAAGGGCATTTTTCCATGTAAACAAATACAACCACCAAAATCAGAATATTGACACTGATATGTTATTACCACTGAATCCTCAGACCCTATTTGAATTTCACCAATAGTCCCAACAATGCCCTTTACAGCAGAAGGATCTAGTCCAGAATCATGTGTTGCATTTGTCATGTCTTTTTAGTCTCCATTATATTTGCAATAGTTTCTGAATCTTTGTTTGATTTTTATGACCTTTACACTCTTGAAGATTACTGGCCAGTTATTTTTCAGAATAGCCTTTAGTTTTGGTTTTCCTGATGTATTCTCATTTTTAAGTTCATACTTTGCATCTTTGTCAGGACTATCACAGAAGTAATGCTTCTCATGGAATCCTACCTATGAGATGGACACACAATTTCCATTTGCCCCCTTTCTGATATCTGCCAGGTTCCTCCACCATATAGTTACACTTTTCTCACTTGTAATTCATAAGTATTTTCTAGAAAGGTATTTTGAAAATATGTAAATACATCATTCCTTATCAAACTTTTAATCTATTCATTTATTTATTTACACTCATTTAAAAAATTTTATTCTGTGGTTTATAATTGATGCTATCATTATTTATTTTGTTTTTCACATTATCCCTGATTTGGCTAGTGGAAGCCTACTCAAGTCTGTCATTCTTTAAGTGTTTTCTAACTTTTTGATACAACAAGGTGTCCCAGGTTTACCTTTTACTCTCCCTCCAACCACCATGAGATTAGTTATTTCTTCAAAGAGTCCTGGTTCTATTTAGTGAAGATGGTATTTAGAAGCCAAGATCTAAGTACTAGGGGTGCTCATTGCTATTGGGATATCAATGCTCCTGGGCCCTCTGAGTGGTTAGAGCTAGGGAATATATATCTATCAATGTATCGAACACCTATTTATATAGAGAGAAAACCATGAGTTCACACTGATACACTCATGTCCAACCCAACACCATAGAGTTCATTCTAGTTTGCTCCCTTTCCAGATTTTTAATTGCTTCTCCAACAGTGAGAAACATGGTTTCTATCATCCTTGATTTCCTTATTTGATCAAAGTATTTAACTAATCTCCCATTTCCACCACACATGGGCATCTCCCTCACCCTGATCAGACTCTGACTCTCCATGCAAGATCAAGGCCATCCCTTAGAACAGAATCTCAACTCACTCTGCTTGGGCTCTGACTCTCCATGCCAAGCCAACCTTAGTAAGAACACTTTCCTCACCCTGCTGGAGCTCTCACACCCCACATCACACCACCCTCCCTGGGGATGCCTTCCTTACCTTATTCTGGCTATGACTCTCCCACTTCAGCCTTCATATGAACACCCTCTTAACCCTACTTAGACCCTGACATCCCACTCTGAACCACCAGGTCTCTCCTGGACCCCCCAACCATGGACTCTATCTTGCTCTGTCACATCTATTCACTTTAGGACTGAATTATTTAGGAAGGAAAGAGGAAGAGAATGAAAAGATGGATTAAAAAAATTTAATGGTTATGTGTTTGTCAATGTGTATGAAAGTATGATTAGTACATCAAACCAGTGGTTTTATAGAGATTATTGCTTAGGACAAGGCTAAAGTAAATTTTTTTAAATCATTTAAAAAATATTAATATTAACTCAGCAGCTCCTATCTGTTCCAGAGGATAAAAACAGGGCATTGTTATCATTCTTAGTATTTTACATCAGGGTGTTTTGTCCCCGGAAGTAATCTGTTGGGATGAAGGTACTTCCAAGACAGGCAACCTATTAAGCCACTATCACCCATTAACCTCACAACACAAGTAGCATATCGAGTATTCCACTTTAAGTTTTGGAAAGCAGGTTGGAGGTCTCTGAGGGAATAGGAACGCTGTAGACTGAATGTTTGTGTCCCTCCCAAAATTCATATGTTGAGACCTAATTCCCAAGATGATGGTATTTGGAGATAAGGCCTTTAGGAGATGATTAAGTCATGAGTGTGGAGCCCTCATGAATGACATTAGTGCCCTTGTAAAAGAGGCCCCAGAGAGCTCCCTTGTCCCTATTGCCATGTGTGGTTATAGTGAGGAGACAGCTGTCTATAAGCCAGGAACTGATCCTCACGAGACACTGAATCTGCCAGCACCTTGATCTTGGACTTCCCATCCTCCATAACTGTGAGAAATAAACGTCTGCTGTTTATACGCCACCTAGTCTATGTTATTCTGTTATAGCAGCCCAAACAGACTAAGACAAGGAATTAAGTACAGCAAAAGGCATGGTGTTAGAGTGGACCAGCAAGGCAGAGAGAGATTCAGAAAGCAGTGCTAAGACATATTTCTTCATTATAAAGGCACATGTCAATCTCTTCATAATTTCTGAAAGGCTATTGCAATAAACGTCAAATAATTTTAAAGAAACACAAGGAAGAGGTATCATGGCAATGAAAATTTGCAATGATGATTTTTTAAACTAGTTGGCAAGCCTCTGATGCTTAGGGCTCAAATGGGAGTGCTATTGGTCACCCTGAACCTCTCCAACTAAACACTCACACACACCACCACCACCACCTTATCTTCAATAAGCCACTTGGGAAATGTTGATGATAATAGTATTAAATGGCGAATTCCCTGGTGGTCCAGTGGTTAGGACTCAGCGTTTTCACTGCCATGGCCTGGGTTCAATCCCTGGTCAGGGAACTAAGATCCTGCAAGCCCCGTGGTGCAGCCAAAAAAAAAAAGAAAGAAAATTTAAAAAAAAAAAAAAAAAAAACCAGTATTAAATGGCTTGGAGTTTAAAAATTTGAAACTTGTTGGAGAGGCAACAATAGAATGCTACAGCGACAGCCCTTGAAGTTTGATGGCTGGCTAGTGAAACCAGCGTGAAAATGTATCCTGACGTATAAGGAGAAAGGAAAGTTGATTTGCAGGAAAATGTAGAGCTCAAAGGACATTTCAACTAAGATATTGGGGAACACACGATTTTCTCAAGATGGATAATTCCCTAGAAAAGTATTCAAGAACAGTAATAGGAAGAATTTAACAAACTGGCAACTGAGCAGGAAACCTCTTGTTTTGAATTTATTTAAAATAAATAGAATCAAACGGTTCCAATTACAGTAGCTGAAACAATATGTTCAGTGCTAAGTTTTATAGATTAATGCTTCTGTGGTTTATGCTCTGATACCCATAGAAAATGATTGTTGTAGTTATTTGAAACAGTTGTAAATAGTGTCTCACCAAAAACCAACTTTTCTCCTTAATAGCAATTTATACATTATGTTTATTTATTTTTTAATTTCTTTTTCTTTTTTTTGTTTTTGTTTTTCTTTTTTTTATTATTATTTCCTTCTTTTTTACAAACCCTTGTGTCGAGGGCTGACTTTCAATGGATCACAGCAAGGGAGCTGCTCTGCTACGCATTATGCTCACTTAATCTATAATATTGATCCTGACAATGATATTGGATTTTTTTAAGGAACCCTTATCTTTTAGAGACAATACTAAAATATTTGCTTTCGAAATGATAGAATTGTTTCAGATTTGCTTCAAAGTCATCCAGTAGAATGGAGAAGAGTGACTAGACATAGAAATGGTGTAAGATTGGACAGGAGTTGATACTTGTCTCAGCTGGGTGATGACTACATGGGTTTTGGATACCATTTTTCTTTAATTTTGTGTACATTTGAAATTTTCCATAATACAAAGCTTTAAAAAATAAGATGAGATCCCTTAGGTAAGAAGCTGGGGACTTCTGGCGGTTTTGATGGACATAGTCTCTAGAGAATAGAATTAAATTCATCCCTCTGATGGGTGGCACATGAAGTCCCTTGAAAAGGTAAAGAAACCAAACTTGGCCACAGACTAACGGGCCTTCATCCTAGGTATCTTAACCCTTGGTTGACAGAAAGCCCTGGGACCAGGCTCCTCCATGACTTCCAATTTTCATAGGCATGGGTTGCTCTCACCTCTGAGTCAGGGGTTTCCCTGATTCAGCTTAAGTGGTAAGACTGATTTGGGAGAAGTCAATTGTATAAGAAGGAGAACATCTATTTTTTTAATAGATTGTCCAAAAAGAGCTCATTCCAGAGGTTTCACGTTTTCATCTAAAGCAATTATACACATTAGCAGAAACCCTGACAAAATGTTGGTGGGAGACTTCTGAACTTCCTTATTTATCTCTCTCTTCAGAAAAAAAAAAATATTCAAAATCAGATGCATTTCCAGATGAAACATTCATCAGAATATTAATACTTTAACATTTAATTTGGGTGATTAATTTGAAAACTTAGTAATATAATAAAAGTTATTTCAGGCTGCTTGTTGACTTTATATCTTTTTAAATGGCAAAAGAGGTTTAATTTCTTTCCAACAATATATCAGTATTCATACAAGACCTTTCTTTCTTTTCTAGTGGGGTTTGTTTTTGTTTGTTGCAGTTCTCATAGAGTTGAAGGTTCAAGAGGGGGAACTGTGAGAGAGAAAAGAAAAAATTAGATCACCAAAGGCTGTTTTTTTTTTTTTTTGGCTGCACCTCACGGCATATGGGATTTTAGTTCCCCGACCAGGGATCAAACCCCTGTTCCCTTCAGTGGAAGCATGGAGTTTTTAATGACTGGACCACCAGGAAATTCCCAATCACTAAAGGCTCTGATTGTTAAATTTCCATCCCCATTTAAAGGAATCTTTAGTCGCCCACACACATGGGTCCTAGCCCCTCTCTAGAACATTCTTTCTCTGCAGAAGTCAACTCAATCTTTTTAGCTTTTCCTGCTTTATTTTCTGAACTGGCAGTTATTAAACAGTAGGTAGGACATGGTCATCTTTGCAGGCAGCCTTGGAAGCAGCACCAGCACAGAAAAGATGTCTCACATCTGGAGCCCAAGAGCAATATTCTAAGCTCAGTATTTACATTGGAAGTTGAGATAGATTTGATTAATTTTTAGAAAGTATGAATCCCGTTTCTTCTCCCCCGGAGGACAAATATACCGCCCTACCACACAGACTTTGGGCTTGACCAGGTGAATCTCTTTGGCCAAAAACTGTGAGCAGACATGATGAGAGCAGAAGTTTTAAATGTGCTTGTGTGATTTGGCTTCTCTTAGGCTTCTGTGATCTGCCATGGGAAGAACATACCCTGGGTAACTGTCCATCACAGAGAATGTGAAGACACACAGAGCAAAACTGAACCCAGCTGAAGCCTGAAGCCAAGCCCAGGTGACCAGCAGCCTGAAGCAGAGCTGTGGGCAAAAAAATATAGAAGTTCTTATTGCAAGTCACTGAACTTTGTGATGGTTTGATATGCAGCATTATTGCCTCAGGTGGTGACTAACACAGAAATTCATCTACATACACAAGGAAATTGAAACCTGAGAGCGGATGCATTTTCTACGAAGACTGTGTAAAGCAGTGACTCTTAACCTACTTTAGAGTTATGGACTTCCTTAAGATTTCAATAAATACCTTGATCTGATTCTTCTCCAAGCTTCCTTGATTCCCTATGTCTCTCCCCAGGCTTCCATGTGAATCCACCTGATTGGCAAAATCTAGAACATGTCTGAACCACTAGCTGCACGGGACTTGGGGACATGTCATATTAGCCCTATTTAGCTTTCTAGCCATTGAAACCTAGAAGGAGGTTACAGTGAGACTTGAGGGGGCCAACCTACTCTTTCTAACACATCACCCTGAGGAGGAGTTGTTTAGGGAGGAGGGGAGTGAGAAAGTGAAGCCAGGGAGAATTAGGAGAACCTGGTATCCTAGAAATCATGACAAGAGGCAGCATGAAGAAGTGAAGGGTCAATCACTTAGATTAAATGATGCAGAGGAACACCATGTAAAGTTGTAAAGAATCTATTGAATTGGGCAATAGTGATATCCCTAGAGGCCAAAAGAGGGACTGCTTCACTGGGATGGTGAAAAGGTGAGAAGGTAGAGATAAGGAGTCCCACAGTATAACTCTTTCCAGAACCTTGGTTGAGAAAGAAAAAGGAAGGATGTGGTTACCATCCGTGTGTTCATTATTCTCCACTGAGGACTGGTAAAGTCAGAGACTAAAAAAGTCTCAACCTCTCTCTTCTTTGTCATTTTCTTCATTGTCTTCTCCTCATTCTCTGAACGAAGGGGTCTTTTCTTGGGTCTCCCAAGTCTTCTTGTGAGTCAACAGCAATGACTCTCAGATCCCCTGTGCATTTTCTTGTCAGATTATCAGAGCCCACAACTGTGGGAAAGTTCCCTGAAACAGCTGCCATTGCTGTGTCTGTGCTCCACACTCTCCTGGCCCTGCACAGCCTATATCTCATTACTACCTCCTGGCAAGGTCTGTCCCTCACTCTTGCTCACCTCCTTTGCCCCGCAGTTCATATTAATTCTCACACTGTGCCCACAGATCTCAGGCCTCACAGTTTTTTTAAGTCAACCCATTCTTGGCCTCATGGTGTTGGTAAATATTGCTAATAATCTCTCAATATCCGTCTTCTCTTCTTCCTTTTACTAAAAGAACCTCCAAGTTTTCCCTGAGCCTAAACAGACTAATTAGCCGGCTTCTCAAGCAGCTAGATATGACCATATCTATGATCACATGTGATTACATGTGAACCAAAGGGAGTCTCACTCCTCCTTCCTTCTAGGCGGAGAAAGGTGATGGCTGGACCACTCTTGGAAGCCATGCATTTAGCATGTCAGAGCTGCCCTACCTACCCAGACCACTCACCTCTAGACTGTCAAATAAGGAGAAGATAAAGTTAGGTTTTAGGTAGACCACAGTGTTTGGTTTTAGACTGTGCATTAAATGATACAACAGGCACAAGCCCTATCACTCTCCTTAGTCACAGTGACTGCATGGCCGGGCTGCCAGCGTCTAGGGCTGGCTTCACAGTGACCACTGCGTCTTTCTGGTCTGATGGTTTGTTCTCTTCCTCTTATCAGTCTCCTCTGACTAAAATAACATCCAAAGATGTTTCTCATGTATTATGATATTTGGAGAATTGGGGGCAAGAATGAATAGCAACTGGTAGGATTCCCCTGGAAGCTTCTTTCCTTGGGAACAATATACATATTCTCCATGATCCTCTGGCATTGGCATCGGCTAGCTTGCAACAAATCCAAGCTCTACCACTTAACAGTAATGCTAATTAACCTTCTTGTGTCTCAGTTATAAAACAGAGATAACAATTGTACCTGTCTATAAAAAGTTGCTGTGATGATAGTTTTAAGCGATGACAGTTCAATGACCTTACTTTTGCAAATTTTGTGGCAAAATATGACCATATGAACCAGTGCTTGAACCCCTCCCTGGATCTTGGGAAAGATTAGCTTCACAGGAAACCCATCTCTGCCTACCTTATAGGGTCATTAGAGGATGACACAACGTAGACCCAGGGCCACTAGCACATAAGGCACATTTGTGCTTCTTACACAAAGGTAAGAAGCTCCAGACACATGACTCAGGGCTTGGCCAGCAGAGCAGGGTTAGGTTTCAGCCCTCACTCTTCCCTTGGCTGGATGCCTTCAGCATCACACAAATGCCAAGGCTGATGGTACACCTGTGAGGTGGGTGTGTTCCCCAAGGTGCCCGGACAACGGGGCGGGGGTGACTGGGAACTAAATTGAAGTCCTTTTCTCTTGCCAAATTGTTATGTCTCAGCACGCAGGTACATATGCCTGAGAAGAGAGCATTTTTGCCTTCACACAAAGGCTCTCTCTCTCTGCCAAGCTCTGCGCCCACTTCTTGGGAATGTGCAGAGGTACCATCAAGCTGTGGGTGGCCCAGCACATTACACCAGCACCTGTGGCAGCCCTGATACCTGGCACCAAATAAGCACTCTGTAAATATCAGTGCCGCTCTCTGGGGCCTCTCATTCTTTCCAGCCTGTGTGATCTTTTCCTTACTTGCTCACTCTTGCATAACTCAAGGTCAAGTTAATTTGCATATTTTCAAGGAAGCAATCGGAAACCTAAGTTGCTCCAGGGAATTGCTTTACCAGTGCGTCCCTGGGCCTTATGGGGGGGTCCACACAAGACAGCACCTTTGGGATTTTGCCAGGTTCCTCGGCTGTCTGCATCAACACACCGCTGGGAAGGAATTTGGAGTTGCAGCACCTAGCGAACACCCAGAACTCACTTTAGGCAAAGCCAAGCCAAAGGGCTGTTCCTGGCCAGTACCGGAACCTGGAGGTAGTGGGGTGGCGGGAGGCCAAGTATCAATGCCCCGCGACATCAGATTTGTCTTTTGGTGCCTTGGTGCGAAAGCTTGAAGCATTTCTTAAAGAGCCTGTTATCTAAAAAACAGCCACTAGAGGGCACTTTAGGGTCTCTTTCTCTGCAGTCTGTCCTGCTGTGAACTGACAGGTTTGCTGAGCTGCTTTGGACCTTACCAGGCCTGCCAAGGGATTGAGGACAGTTCTACCTCACAGCTTAGGATATGAAGGTGGACAGCAGGACAGCAGAGGCCTTGGGCATCCACCTACATTATTTCTGCCAAGTGAGTTACCCTTAGACATTCAATTTCTCCATCAAAGGAAACATACATTTAAAATTTTGAGGGCTTCCCTGGTGGCGCGGTGGATGAGAATCCGCCTGCCAATCCAGGGGACACGGGTTCGATCCCTGGTCCAGGAAGACCCCACATGCCGCAGAGCAACTAAGCCTGTGCGCCCCAAGTACTGAGCCTGTGCTCTAGGGCCCGCGAGCTGCAACTACTGAAGCCCTCGTGCCTAGAGCCTGTGCTCCGCAACAAGAGAAGCCACCGCAATGAGAAGCCCGCGCGCTGCAACTAGAGAAAGCCCGCGCACAGCAACGAAGACCCAATACAGCCAAAAAATAAACAAAATAAAAATTTTTTTTAAAAATTTTAAAATTTTGATAATACAAAGGCTAATTTATACTCCCAGCAACAGTATTTGAGAATTAACTGTTGATCCACACCCTCATTAACATTGGACATGATCATTCTTGTAAATTTTTCTAACATGATGGATTTAAAATACATATGGAGCACATTTTCTTGTTTTTAATGAGTATCTCTATTTTGTCTGTTCCTATCCTGTCAATATTCTTTGCCCTACATGGATATTAAAAATGATATGTATTTTTTAATCCACAAAGTCTCCCTGTACAAAGGAAATATGGTTTCCATCTAGCTCTGTCCTACTGGAATATGCTGCCCCCTTAGCCCAGTCCTTATTCTCTTCCAAACACACTTTGTCCTTCTTACAAGGACAGTGTTTGCTGTGTGCAACTGCTCTCCTCTCCTAGTTTCGTGACTAAGCCTGTGGATATGTTAGTACTGTCTGCTGTAGATGAAAACCTCCTGGAAGGCCACACCTGGTTTGCTTACTTGCTCTGTTAAGCAAAATGCATGCTACCCAATAAGTGTTGCAATTGACAAAGATAGGTTTCAGACTTGGCTTCTTCCCAAAGGAATAAATCGAATACGTGATTCTGACCACAATTAATGTGTAAAACAGGGAATTTGGCTAGCATCTATGCCAAAGGAAAAATAAGAACTGAAGCAGGGAGCTGCCCTCTGCTGATTTAAACAAACAAACTTACTAGCCTAACTTCATAGTCTATAGCAACTTATAAAGTAATTTTAAGTGTCAACTCTAGTTTCAGATGATCTAAGGATTTCTTTTTCACTTAAAAAAAAGTTTTTCAGATTATACATATTTCTTTTCAAAAAAAATGTGATCACTGAAGAAAATTAACAATTTCTGGAAGCCACGTGTTCCAGATGCAAGGCTATAACATGGAAGAAGCCTCCCTCCTAGACTCACCACTTAGAAGAGAAAAGATAATCCAATTGGCATCGGACTATGACCTGAATGAAAAACAAACCTCAGTGTGTTGCTGCACAGAGCCCAGGGATGCGTTAAGTAAATAAGTGAATGGAAGACCCGCAAGTTGCTTCCAACTTTCCATTATTGTAAGGAAACAGCAACAATTTGGTTATTGTCAATTATGTTGCTAAAATAAGTAAGAAGTATAGTATTGGGGTTTTTTTTCCTGTTTTAAATAAGCAGATAGTGATTATTTTCTTCTTTATATTTTCCCATAATTTTATAGTTTTCTACAGAGAACTGTTTTTTTAAAACAAATAAGAATATTTGGAAAGAGGTAAGCAGCATTATCTGGAGGATGACTCCTGAAGTTGAGGCTGTTTGGCCATGGACTTCCTGGAACAGGGCTCCCTCTTTCCCATGGGAGGGTCTGTGCCCCAACCCAGCCCCCTGGGGGTTAGGGGCTCTAGTTCGCCCAGTTCTATGAAGCCAATGTCTAAAACAGCTGCCAGGAGCCCACATTCTCAGACAAGTGCTACACAACCTGCATTGTAACTCAGACTACATGGAACCTAGGTCTGTCTGTTCACACTGGACGAAGCCCACTGGTTGACATGCTGGACTCTCGCATACAACGCTTCAGATCAATGTCTCATTTTTTGTTGTTATTCATCACGTTTTTTAAATTTTTAATCTTTTAGTAAGTAATATATTTATGTGGATACAAATTCAAAAGATACCAAAGGGTAGAATTAAAACTCTCCCCTCTAGGGACTTCCCTGGTGGTGCAGTGGTTAAGAATCCACCTGCCAACGCAGGGGACAGGGGTTCGAGCCCTGGTCCAGGAAGATCCCACATGCCGCGGAGCAACTAAGCCCGTGTGCCACAACTACTGAGCCCGCGAGCCTAGAACCCATGCTCTGCAACAAGAGAAGCCACTGCAATGAGAAGTCTGCGCACTGCAACGAAGAGTAGCCCCTGCTCGCTGCAACTAGAGAAAACCCACATGCAGCAATGAAGACCCAGCACAGCCAAAAATAAAATAAAAAACAAAACAAAACAAAAAACTCTCCCCTCCGTCCCTCAGTTGTCTTCCCCAGAGGCAATTAATTTTATTTCTTTCATATCCGTAAAGAGGTTATAATTGATTATAACTTGAGCATAGCAACCAAAGTAAGTAACAAATGAGGTTCCTTGTATTCTTTGATTTTTAAAGGTATTACTTTAAAAGATAAAAACACATGATAAAAACACTAATCTGTAAGACAAAGCTAAAATGAAAAGTACAAGCCTCCCTTACACATTACCCCCCCATTTTTAGCCCTTCTCCCCAAGAACATCCACAGTCACCAATTTCTTGTAATCCTCCTCAAAACAGGCTCATGCATATATGCCATAAACATCAACAAATTAAATAGATACATGGACGTACCAAATACACATTTCTGACCCTTACTTTTTTCATTTAATTATATATCTTGGATGTATTTCCATAGCAGCACATAAAGCTCATAATCTTCCTTCTTTCTTTTGAAAGGATGAATCATAGAGTTTTCAGTCTTCTATTGGATGATTTTAGTTTGTTACTAGCTTTTGCTATTACAAACAATATTTTTCCTACCATCTCTCCATTTCCCCCACAATGTTTTTCTAATCAGAGTCTGTATGTGTTTGTGTGTGTTATAATTTTGCAACTGTGAATGCTTGTAAGCCTAAATTTCCGGGTAAGTGAATATTCTTTTTTATTATTTTTTCTTTCTAAAAAGAAGGGGAATTTTCAAAAGAAATTGTCTATTGTCATTCTTTTCCAAAACATTTATACCTTCATCTTTAGGCATCATTTTCCAATAATTTCTAGGAAAACAAGTTTTTATGATTATTTTTGCTACAGAATCTATTAACATTAATTTAATAACATTTCTCTCCTTCTTGAGTTTTTCATCTTATTTTAGTTTAGCTCGATTATTTTGTGTTGAATTTGAATGAACATTTCTCCCTCACCTGTTTCCCACAAAATGCCCTTGGAATGTGGAAATTACCTGAGCATTATTCCACAGGGATAATGCTAATCATCATCTGATAATATTTGATAATGGACAAAATAGTTGCTGTTGTGTTAGAATTAAATGAAAGAGGCTACATTTAATAAGCTGACAAGATCGAATATAGAAGTGTATAGAAGTGAGTGCCTTTAGGAAGTTTTCATTTCAGTCTAGGTAAAATTAATTTAAACACAAATGGAATCACTAGATAAAGATATAGCTTACCGTAACTCCCGCAAATAAATTTCGTTTTTGGCATTTGAACAAAGTTCACAGGAAGTTCAAGGACAAGTTTGACCCATACTTTTTTTATTCCTAAAATTCTTTCCTTATTAGTATAATGTTATTAATACTCATAAATTTTTATCCTAAAGTGATGTTTAAGATAATAGATTAACCTTACATGATTCCAGTAGGCTTTCATCAATTTCCAGATTGAAGTCTAAGGCAAATATATTTCAATCTTTTGAAAAGACTGGATTGTTTCAGAAGAATATTTTATTGGAGAGAAAACTAACCTAGCAAACGGGGAAAAAAAAAAAAAGAGTTCCTACCATTTTCTCCCAATAACCTCATCCCTTAGCATTTCAAAATGTAACCGTAGGGAGTGCCCTTCCAGTCAGAGCTGAGTGGCTCCTATTAAACTGTCCCTCCTACATATGACAATATAAAACACTAGGAAAAAAATAAGAAGCACTTAAAAGCAGTGGAGAATTGACAAAAACAGAAAGATTCTGGAAGGGAGTTAACACTTTGAAGCAGGGAAAGAGTAGGGAGGGAGTTTCCCACATTTTATGGCCCTTAGCCTGAGACCACACAGGTCTGTGCAGCATGGGGGTAACCAAAGCTCTGTTAGAAACTCTACAACATTTCTGGCTTGAAGAACCAGAGGTCAGAGCTTGAGGCAACCACATCCTTTGGAAAATGAGGTGGGAAATGGCAGAAAAGAGATAGCTAGAGAGGAAGAAGCTTATATTCTGTGTTTAAACTTACATCACGGATAATCTCTGAATCATGATTGTGCAAGGCCGACTCAAAGGAGCCCAGCTAAAGCCAAAAAAACAACTGAACTCGGATTTGAGCTTCTACTACTGTGATCAATATCATGTTTGGAGTTTGAGTCTCACCACATTTACTGCCCATTTAAAAAGAAAATCAATACCTTGGAGGAATGTAACAGAATCCAGTTTTCATAACATAATATTTACAACATCTAGGTTGCAGTCCAAAATTACTTGACAATCCAAAAATGAATAAATAAACAAACCAGGAAAATGTGATCCAATCTCATAAGAGAAACAATCAATAAAGACTGGCTCTAAGGTGTCTAAATGTTGGAATGAACGAGCAATGCTCTAAAAGCAGCAATTAGAACTATGCTCAGTGAGGTAAAGGAAAATATGCCCATCATGATCTAAAGGATAGTAAATATCAGTAAAGAAGTAGAAAATATATATAGAAAAGAAAAATTTAAGAACTGAAATTTACACTATCTATCTATTTAGAAGATGAATTTGATAGCAAAATTAAGATGATAGGATAGGAGTCAGTAAGCTTAAATACAGTTTGATAGAAGTTATCCAGTCTGAAAAAAACAAAGAAAAAATTGAAAACAATTAATAAAATCATGTGGGTATTTGGGACTATATGAAGGGGACTAACATATGAGTAATTGGATTCTCAGGGAGAGATGAAAAAGATAATGGAGCAGAAAAAAAAAATTTGAAGAAATACTACCTGAAAATTTCTCAAATTTGTTAAAAAACATAAATTTGCAAATTCAAGAAGCTCAACAAATGTCAAACCTGATGAATAATAATTTTAAAATCTCTAGGCACATCATTGTCAAATTATTGACAACCAAAGAGAAAGAAAAATGTTGACAGCAACCAGAGAAAAATGACATATTATATATACAGTGAAACAATGATTTGAATAATTGATCATTTCTCATCAGACACAATGGAGGCCAGAAAACCACGGAACAACATTTTAAAAGTGTTGAAAGGAAAAAGCTGTCAACTGAGAATTCTATACTCAACAAAAATATCCCTCAAGGATGAAATGAAGTAAAGACATTAAAAAACAAAACAAGACAAAAACAAACAAAAATATAAATATAAACAACTAAGAGAACGTATCTCCAGTATACCTGCACTAAAAAAATGCTAAAGGAAGTTCTTCAGGCTTAGGGAAATGAGATAAGATGAAAACTTAGATCTCTGGGAGGACTGAAGAACATTGGGGTAAAGGTAAATATGTGGGTAAATATAAAAGACTATTTTTCCTCTTAATTTCTTTAAAATACATATCACATGCCAGTTTTATCTTGTCATAAATGCAATACATTTTACTACCGTAATGTAAAGGACAGGAGGTGTGGTTAAATGGTAGGTGAAATGGTACAATATTATCTCAACCAAACAGTAAAAATTAAGGATGTATATTGTAATCCATTCAAATCCTGTCAAGAGGAATAACAAAAACCCAAAAGGTAAATTTAAAATAAAATTCTTTTAAAAGTCATTTAATGTAAAAGAAGGCAGAAAAGGAGAAACAGAAGAACAAAAAGCAGAGGGAACAAAACAGAAAACATATGGTAAAGTGGTAGGTTAAACCCAACCATATCAATAATTACCTTAAATGTAAGTGTGCTAAACACTCCCTATCAAATTAAAAAGCAGAGAATGTATTTTTTTAAAAAGTCCCAACTACATGCTATCTATAAGAGATGCTGTTTAAACATAAACACGACTATAGACTTATTTTAGGTCAAGCTTAGCAAATCATTTTCAAAAGTTCTCAAAGTTCCCACCTAACTCTCCCCCAAAGTACTTCCTTCCTAACTGGATTAATGTTCTATCCTGTAGCATTAATTACTGCACTCATTTTTATTAATCCCCATAACCATAGGTCAAGAGAATAAAAGCAGCTATCCAAGCAAACACATATGCAACATTATCCCTAAAGCCCATGGAGCAAAAAAAGATAAAGATCCAAAGAAGTTCTCCCCACTACCTGGTTTCTGATGATTCTGGAATAAGGTGTGAACATAATTGCAATATTCAGGAGAGGGTGGAATATGTAGAATCAATCAATTCATCACCCAATCTTCCAGTAATATTTAGTTCAAGCAAGAAACTCCTTTAGAACTATTAAGGATGATGTTATCCCTCATTCAAATTCACTTAACAGACATTGAAGGAAGGCAATTCATACTCAAGTACTTATAGGGAATCCTCTGAAATTATAAAATATGAAAGCTCCACGTGGCCCCCTAACACTCAACATCTTGCTTTGTCATTGCCGGCTCCCTTTTTTTATTTGCTTTTGGGTTTTCATATATATATATATACATATATTTGGAAATAATAGCTGTCTCTTAACTAACCAAGCTTTATAATATACTTTAGATTAGAAACTTTTCAAAAGGCCTGTTTAGTTTTTCACAATACAAGAATACATTTACAAAATAACATTTTAATTTCCATTAAGTTTTCTTAGAAATAATGCCAGTATCACCAATACAATCATAACCACAGCAGCATGCTTTAAGACCTAAAAGTGAATCTTTACTATGTCAAATGTGGTAACATGCCCCCACAAATAGAGAATTCTTATCCATGAGGGTAATTGTAAATCATCATCTAGTACTTACTTGATGAAGCCACTTTCTTCAGAAAACTCCCAATTCCCTCAAATTCTATCAGTTTGGTTACCAAATACTGCCAAACATGTAATTACAGATATTTGTAGCAGTTGAACAAATAGAATAATAATTATATTTCACAATTTACATAGCTGATTTTATATACCTATATCTATATCCATAGCCATATCTATATAATGTTACTAACATTTATAGAACTATATTTCCCCTGAGAAATTGGATAGGGTAGGCTTACATTCCATTCATGCCTCCCCTGTCATAGTTACATATATGAGACTTTCTGGTGGAAGATGGCAGATGAGGGAGGATGGATGAAGGGTCATTCCCAGGTTTTTTGACTTGGTACCTGAATTAAAGTTTTGGCCATTCACTTAATACAAGAGAATCAAAGGGGGAAACATGAAGCGTTTGAACCTGGACATATTGATTTTGATGTACAAATAAGTTGGTCTAGAGTTCACATGAAATAATTGCAATGGAGAGGAAGATTCAAGGGTCATCAGAGCACAAGTGATCATGGAAATCAGGACCATGGACGTGATCATTCGGGAGACTGTGTGGATTCAGAGGAGAGTGCCGTGGATGGAGCCCTGGGACACGCCAACATGTAGGGGACACATGGAGAACAAGAAGGGGACAGGGAAATGATAAAGGAAATTTTCACATATTGAGGTATGAGGAAGTCACTCTGGCTTATGCATGAGTTAACTTGAATTTTATGCTAACTAAAACAGCCTGTTTGTGGCGTATCAAACATACATTGTACGTCTGCTTTAATTATGAAAGAAAAGGGAGCACTGACCAGAAGTAAAGAATGTCCATGTTAAAAATAAAGATTAAATGCCTTCCTTCCTGGGATGCCAATGCTGGTACTCCTTCAATGACAAGACTCCCTCCCCAGATGCCAAGGCCATACTAACTCCCTGTGTACGTGTTGATCTGGGCTTTTTGAAACCTTGAAGGAATGTAACCCTGACTTGTTTAATGTTCTTTGTTATGACAACATATGAAACTGTGTTTGAAACCATGCTTCTCTGTACCTTTCTTCTGGCCTCTGCTGGTGGCCAGCAATCCTTCGCATTCCTTGGCTTGATGCAGAATAACTCCAATCTCTGCCTCAGTAGTCACATGGCGTTCCTCCTGGGTATCTGTGTCCAAATTTCCCTCTTCCTATAAGGATAGCAGTCACTAGATTAATCCATTCTGACCTCATCTTAACTTGATTAAATCTGCAAAAACAGTATTTCCAAATAGGGTCATATTCTGAAGTTCTGGGTGGACATGAATTTTTAGAGGACACTATTCAACCTAGTACACCATCCTAAGGGTATGATCACAGATTTACAAGTGCTATAGTAATTAGTCTCTAGAAAGAGGAATATACTCAAGAAATTAGAATGGTGCACAAAATAAATGAATTTTACATGGGCACCTGTTTGAGGATGTCATTGAGAGGACGTGGCCTCCGGTTGACCCTCCAACCCCAGGCAATTAGAGCCTCTTTTTCCCCTCCCCTGCCCTTGGAATGTATGTTCTGCCCACTGTTCCTGTACCAGGAGCCATTTTCAAGGATGTAGCCTTGAGAGAGCAATGTGTTGTTGAGATCATGTGGTCTGTACACTGCACTGAACCCCATTAAGGCTTCTATGTAAACTTTTAAGATTCTGGCAGGCAGGAGAGGAGATGTATTTATCTTGCTGCTGCCTGAGACAAGCCTCCTATGTAAATTCCCTGCCTATTAACACTGCCACCTACCAATCTGAATGGGTCTACCTCTCCTTGACCTTCGTGTAAGGGGGCAAGTTTAGAATTTCACTAGGGGAATTCCGTGAGGTCATGAACCAACAGCACCGATTTTTTGTAACTCAGTTTCTTTCAATTGTTATAGGAGCCCAAAGTAAGTGAAGACTCACTTTGCAGAAATTCATCACACTCAGTATTTTTTATTTGGCATCTCATCTGCTCTAAGAAACACCCTTCTGAACTGTTTCTGTAAAGAAGAAATTAACATTTTTTTTCACTCAGTGAAACAGAGAATCAGAAAGCCTTCCTAACCCTTTGGGACCTGGTCTGACAGAGCTTCCGTAGCCACGCAGATGGCTACACTAATGGACTCTTTAAAAAAACTCTTGGACTCCATTAGTTTAGCCATCTGTGTGGCTACAGAACCTCCGTCAGACCAGGTCCCAAAATGTAAAATAGATAGCTAGTGGGAAGCAGCCACATAGCACAGGGAGATCAGCTCCATGCTTTGTGACCACCTAGAGGGGTGGGATAGGGAGGGTGGGAGGGAGACATAAGAGGGAGGGGATATGGGGATATATGTGTATGTATAGCTGATTCACTTTGTTATAAAGCAGAAACTAACACACCACTGTAAAGCAGTTACACTCCAATAAAGATGTTTAAAAAAAAAAAAATCTTGGAGTAATGAGAGGTGTGGCAAAGGACCATTCATTTATTTAGACAAAAGTACCTTTAACTTCATTATCATCAAACATTTACTACATGGAGCATAGTAATGGTGTCTTCGTGGCACCATTAGATATTATGTGTATTTAGGCCTAAAAAGAATCCTTTCCCTGGGATGGCATTCGGAGAGCAAAAAATGACATAAAGGAGCAAAAAGGACAAACATAAAAGTAACATTTGGGCTGATTCTGACATTATTTTGAGCCATCCAGTCAATTCAATAAGTGATTCTAAGATATGATTCATGGGCGACCCTTCTTGATTACTCTTGTTTCCCCCAGTCCCTGCCATCTGTGGTACTTTGCAGTACCTGAATCCCACCAGGCTTAGCTGACCAGAACTAGGCCCCATGGACAAGCCTCCGGAGCTGCGGGACATCCCTGCCCGACACCTGAGCCCCCGACTCTCCTCTCTGGGTCCAAGGCTACCACCATAGCAATCGTATTTAGCTGGTTCCCATACCAGCTCCAAAGTCGATAAGCCTTTACAGAGTCCATCATATAACTACGAGGAGAGGGCAAATATGCATGTCAAAGGCCCTGTGTTTGAAATATGTATTTCAAAGTCTGGATGGCATTATTAAGAGGAAAAGTAAGCCACGCTGCAGCACACACAGCTCTTTGTGAAACTAAGGTTTCAGGACAGCTGCTGCAGGCGAGACTGTGATAGGGCATTTCTAGAGAGGAACGCGAAGCAGGATCCTAGAACTCTACTTTTTATTTGTATTGCTCTGAACGCCAAACGGAAACACAGTAAGAAGTTTGCCTGGGGCGCTTGTCTTTTACCCAAAGACTTTCTGCCCCGGAGCCCAGGGGGTCTGCCTCTAGGTTGGGATAACAAGTGGCCCCGCGGGATCCCACCGGCTTCGCTCCGCGCCCGCTGCGTGGCCGGCCGGCGGGGTCCGCAGCGCGGCACGGGGGCGTGATGCCCGGCTCGCCGAGTTTTCGGTTTCCACTTTTCCTTTCCAGGCCTCTCCCACTTCCTTTCCCCCCGGCCGCCGCGTCCGGGGGCCCGCACCTCTGCAGGGTCCCGTCCGCTCCCCCCGGGGACCCAAAGGAGGCGAATTCCTGTGGGTCCCAGGAGTGCCAAGAGTGCGCAGCGAGACGGGAAATTGCAAAAGTCCTCGGCCCTCTGCCCTCCCCCGCGGCTTTCCCGTAACTCCCGCCCCTGGGCGCGCGCCCCGCAGCTGATTCATAGCCCGGGCGCGGGGCCGGCCCTGCAAGTCCACACCCGCGCTCGCCCCCGCCTCGCACCGGGGCGGCAGCCACGCCGACGACTCAGCCCGGCTCGCGGAGCCTTCCGCCCGCGGGGTGAGTACCCACCCGACCGCCCGTCCCGCTCCCCGCCGCGCGCCCCGCCTCCCTCCGTGGCTCTTCCGACGGACGGACCCGGGTGGCGTCGGGAAGAATCCGACCCCTTTGCCGGCCCTTCCCGGCTGGACGCGGCCCGGAGCTCAGCCGTCTTCTCCCCTGCTCGGCGCCGCCGAGGCCCCGCGTTTGCTTTGGTTCGGGGTTCGCTCTGCTCCGAGACGGTGCTTTGAGGGGTCCTCAGCCGTGGCGCGCCGGCCTGGTGCGTAACACTGGAATACTAATTCTTCCCAGAGCGCACGCTGCTGGGGACACCACGACGGTTCCTACCCTGCTTTTACGTTCGCCATCCCACCGCCTCTTTCGCAGGTAGTTGGTAGTTAAAATTCCCATTTGACCCACGCTTGCCTCTCTCCCAGCACTCCAGAGTGAACTGCTGTCTCCAGCCTCCCCTCACGCTCCCTTAACTCCCACCTGACAGTCATTCCTCTCGCAGTCCGCGATCTGCCTCCACCCGCTCTCTATTTACACCTGGAAGCGGGAGGCGCTCACGCGCAGGTGGAGCGGGAAATCCCGGGGACGTGTCTGCGGTAGACGCCAAGGGAATGGAAGGAGCGCCGAGGTGTCTGGCTGGGCGGTGGGAGCCTTGCATTTGTAACTAACCCACCCCTCACCCTTTTATAGACAAACCTTTCCTAGGCAAAAAGCACGGAGGGGTTCAATAACTTGTCCAAGACCGTAGAGCTGGCCGCGGTGGCACTGACGTCGCGAAGCGCGGGGCTTTGCCTCTGACACCGAGAGCCCTTTCTTGACAGTGCTTGGCCCGCTCACGCATCCATCCGTCCTGCCTGCCTGTCCTGTGGTGGGAAGCACAGTGCGCCGAGCCACGGAGAAGGGACGCCTGGTAACTGACAAGCCTGAAAACTGAACAAGCTTATTCTCCAACTCAAGAGGGGTCGATGTAGGCAGAGGATAGGACAGAACTGAATGTAGTGTATTTCATTTGAGCTAGAAGGAAAGAAGCTCTGGGTCTTATTCTCAAGTCTAGACTGACTTTGGGACTTGGGTCAGGTTAACTTTATGGCCTCAGCCTCTGTCTCCTCCTCTGCAAAATGATAATGGTTCACACCTGCTATGGGACCAGGCACTATTCTAAGTACTGTACATATGCTAGACGATTTAAGCTTCACCAGTGAGGTAGGTAGCAGTTTTCTCATTCTGATTGTATCAGTGAGAAAACTGAGACCCAGAGAAGTTAAGTAACTTGTCTGTGGTCACACAGCTAGCAGGTGACAGAGTCAGGATTTGGCTTTGGAATCTGCTTATAACCACTGTGTTGTGCCTCAAACTCCAGGACCCTTTTTGGAGTGTCTCCCACCCCACCCCACTCGTGGTGCTTCATCATTGTCCTGCTTTGTCTCTCTCCTGGGCTGCTTTAAAATGCACTCAGAGACCCTTGAAGCTGAAGGGCCCCAGAGGGTCATAGTGGCCAGGGGTTCCCAAACTTAGCTGTGTCTTAGAATCATTCTTGAAGCTTTTCAAAGCGCTGGACTCCAGCTTCATCTGCCTACTCAGAATCTTCAGGGCATGCTAAGTTTGGCATCTCCCCGAGAGCGTTCAGTATTGTTAGAATGCCTCCAGTGGCAGGGAGCTCACTAGCTAACGTGATTGTTGGGCAGAGCTAATTCTCAGCTGTAACTTGCCTCCTTGTGTTACCTGTTCTGCCTCCTCTTGTCTCAGCACATGTGTCTAAAGCTTCTGTATCAAAGGCCACCTTGAGAGGAAAGGGCTGGTCTTAGGTGTCCAACGGGGACTGGAGCCACACGGGGGAGAATGCTTACACACTGGGTCTTTTCCTTCTACCCCTTTCTTTAACCTGAAAGAGCAGGAACATCTACAGGGGTGCACAGAGGTGTTCCAGAGTCTCTGTTGTTTCTTGTAACCCTTTTGTCCTGAAAAAGGAACCAAATCAGGAAAACTATCAGGGTGTTGAAAGAGGAATCGGTGGTACTGTGATTTGACAGGAGGAAGGCGTGTGTTTTCCTTCTGGGAGGATTTTTGGCTTGGGTGGAAGGAAAACTGAGTGAGTGTCATCTTGCTCACTTACAGGAACAGTGAGCCCTGGCTCTCTTTTCCCTGGTGGAGGAAGTCCTCCTTGATTGAAAAAACTATATGAAAGGCAGAAATATAAGACAAATAAGATTTTGTGAGAAATACGCCTCCCTCCAAGCAACCTTCCTTGCTCTGTAAAGCACAAGTTTCTTCTCCAGCAGCTGTGTCCTTGCTTTTACAAGGTTGTCTATTTTACTTTTGTGTTTTAAAAATAATGCAAATAATAAGTGAATATATATACGAACTATATGAAATGAAATGCAGAACCTTGGTCACTCCTACTCCCACTCAGAAGAGGGTAAGTTCAGGTTGGTACCCACTATTCCAAGTTTTTTCTTTTCTGTACAATTGCATAATATGTATATATACACTATGTTTTTTTAAAGATATTTTTCTTTTTTTAAAATTGTACAATTATCTATCTATTTATTTATTTATTTATTTATTTTTGGCTTTGTTGGGTCTTCGTTTCTGCACACAGGCTTTCTCTAGTTGTGGTGAGTGGGAGCTACTCTTTGTTGTGGTGCGTGGGCTTCTCATTGCGGTCGCTTCTCTTGTTGCAGAGCACAGGCTCTAGGCGCGCGGGCTTCAGTAGTTGTGGTGGGTGGGCTCAGTAGTTGTGGCTCCCGGGCTCTAGAGCTCAGGCTCAGTGGTTGTGGTGCACAGGCTTAGCTAGTCCGTGGCATGTGGGATCTTCCCGGACCAGGGCTCGAACCCGTGTCCCCTGCATTGGCAGGCAGATTCTCAACCACTGTGCCACCAGGGAAGCCCTACACTATGTTTTAATATATGTAAATGAGATCTTAACTATCATTGTGCAGCTTACTTTTTCACCCCCAAGTCTTAGAGATCTAACATCTCTGTATGTACCTCTTTTGCTAATGGCTACATGTTATTCTAAAGTAATAATGCTTATTCTTATTTCTTGTTATTTTAATTAGAGACATTTATTCATCCTTTCCCTTATTGATGGACATTTGAGTTGTTTAAAATTATTCAGCATTAGCAACAGTGCTTCAGGGAAGATTGGGTATTCATCTTTGTGCTTAAGCCTGAGTATAATATCCTAGGAGAGAGATTTGTGGGTGAAAGGGTTTATCCATTTTTCAACTTGATAGATATATAACCCTTCAAAGTGCACCACTGACCCACCCCAGGTACTAATTTAAACTCAGCCCATGAGAATCTATTTCCCTCATCCTTTCTAAAACCAGGTGTTATCTCTTTTTTTTTAATTTAAATTTTCAAATCCGGTAAATGAGTGAAACCCAATAAGGCATTTTAATTTGCATTTTGCTGATTATTGCTGCAATTTAATATTTCTAAACACAATATTTATGGGTCATGTGTCTCCTGTCAATTACCTCTGCATATCCTTCGCTCACTTTTCTACTGAGTTGCTTTCTCTTATTTCTATTTACTGCAGAAGCTCTACAGGTACTCAGTTTCTTAATCTTTTGTCTGTTGTAGATGATGCAAATATTTCTTCTAGTGTAATGCTCATTTTCCAAATTTTTTTTATTATGGTAAAATACATAATATAAAATTTACCATTTTAATCATTTTAAGTATACAGGTCTGTGTCGTTAAGTACATTCATACTGTTGTGCAACCATCACCACCATTCATCTCCAGAACTCTTCATCTTGCAAAACTGAAACTCTGTACCCATTAGACAATAATTCCCCATTCCCCCTCTCCCCAACCCCTGACAACCATCATTCTACTTTCTGTCTCTATGCATTCAAATACTCCAGGTACCTCATATAAATGGAGGAATCATATAGTCTTTGCCTTTTTGTAACTGGCTTATTTCACTTAGCAAAATGTCCTCAAGGCTCATCCATGCTGTAGCATGTGTCAGAATTTCCTTCCTTTTTAAGGCTGAATAATATTCCATTGTTTATGTATACCACATTCTGCTTATCCATTCATAATGCTGTTATTTATTTTATTTTTTTAATAAATTTATTTATTTATTTGTTATTTTTGGCTGCGTTGGGTCTTCGTTGCGGTGTGCGGGTTTCTCACTGCAGTGACTTCTCTTGTTGCGGAGCACGGGCTCTAGGCGTGCAGGCTTCAGTAGTTGTGGCGCACGGGCTCAGTAGTTGTGGCACGTTGGCTCAGTAGTTGTGGCTCACAGGCTGTAGAGCGCAGGCTCAGTAGTTGTGGCACACGGGCTTAGTTGCTCTGCGGCATGTGGGATCCTCCCAGACCAGTGATCGAACCCGTGTCCCCTGCGTTGGCAGGTGGATTCTCAACCACTGTGCCACCAGGGAAGCCCAATGCTTTTATTTTTAATTATCTTTTGCTGCACAGAAGTTTTAAATGTTTGTGTAATCAACTCTGCAATCTTATGCTTTCTGTGCTTTGTCAAGCTTAGAAAGGTCTTTTTCACCTAAAAATTATTTTTAAGTTTTTTTTTCTAATACTTTTATCATTTTGGTTTTACATTTAGCTCTTCAAAATATCAGATTTTTGTATAAGGTGAAAGGTAAAATGTAACTTAACTTTTTTCTTAAGTTTTAAGCAGTTGATCTAATACCGTTTATTTAATCATACAACTTTTTTCTAACTCATTTGAAATCCTGTTTTTACAGTAAAATAAATTACTGTTTATATAAGGCCCTGTTTCAGGATTCTACCCTATTTCACTGATCTATTTTTGTCTCTTCTTCTGCCAGTATCACCTGTGTTAAATGCTACAGCTTGATGGTATATTTTTATATCTAGGAGTATATATTTGTAGTTTTTTCCCTCAGAACGTTTTTTGAAAGTGATTCTCATACATTTTCATTTTGTATAAACTTTACAGATAACTTGTCAAGTTTAATAAAATCCTATTGGAATTTTTCTTAAGATTTTCTTGGCCTTCTAATTATCAGTAATTTTTTTATGCCTTAATGTCGATTGTCGTATGCCCTTCACACATGCAGGAAGCAGTGTGATGTGACTAGGGAGTGACTCACATGGCTCCAGCTCTGAATTGACTGTGTCAACCTGGACAGGTTACTTTTAGCCTTTCTTAGCCTTAATTTCCCTATCTTTGTATGGGGATAATAATTGAATCTCTTTTCAGGGGGCTGTTATAAGGATTCTATTCATAAATGCATGTGAATCACTTAGCAGAGCACCTAGCAGAGGGTTAGCACCCAGTACGTGCTAGCTGGGATCATTTTCACATTTCCCTTCCTATCCTGCTGTGGGCGCTGCAGTGTGCCTTGTCAGAGCAAGAATTGGTAAATCTTCTCCTTCATATATCCATGGTGTCCTAGGAGACAAAAATATGTAATAAATATTGAATATAGTAGTGCTTCTCAAACTTCAGTGTGTATTTGCATCACCTGGGGATCTTGTTTAAATGTAGATTTTTATCCCACACTTTGCATATGTAGTCTCTCACTGATATTTAAAATTATGCTACTAGTGACAGTATTTCCTTTGGGGATAAATATGATTGACATGACTTGTAAATTGCTTTCTTTTAATATTATATGCTAAAGAACTAAATTATATGTATGCTGTTTCCTTTCTTCCTTCCTCCCTGCCTTCCTTTCTTCTTTTTCTTTTTTTTTTCCTTATGAAAAGAGAGTTAGTGAAAGTGCTAAATATAACAACAAATTCTATTCTTAGATCTGAAATCACTGAGACAATTAACTATGTGGATTATTTAAAACTGTTGATTTATGATGAAGACAGCCACATAAAATATATCCAGTCTGAGTATGAAATGTAAGTCAGCTGATAGGAAAGCCAGAATTACAAGTGTCTTAGCAAAGAGAAGAACATAAGACATAAGGAACACTTGGAAAAACGTAAGATTAAATGTAAGATTAAAAAGAACTCTTGGAAAACATGCACTGAGGTTCTGCTGTATGAGAACAGTGTGTGACAGATCTTGAGAAGAGGTAAATCAACAGGAGCTACACTCTCATGTGAGTAAATTTCTCACACATCACATTATCTCTTAGTCAATTCTCTCTACTCCCAGTCTTCCTAACAGGGGACTTTGAGCAAGTTAATCTCAACCTAGTGTGCCCGTCTGTCTAAAGAGGATGGCAGTATGTTTTTCTATCTGGGACATTGGTTACTTTCTGTGTTTGAAAATGCATTAGTAAAGTGCCTGCATTTTCTCAGGACCTGAGAGATCACATTTTTTTTGTAGGGAAATACCTGACACCCTCATAGACTGATTCAATATCTAAAAAAATATCAACCTTTTTTCAGATCTGCTTGACAGCTGTGGGCTGGATTTGAATCACAAAACACTTTTGACTAGTTTACCCCTGTTGGGATATATGTTTGGAAATAATGGAATTGCCAGTACTTGCACAAGACTGAACCCAATATTTGTAAAACACACATACACACACACATGCACACACATGTTTTAAAGAATGCTTTGTGTTGCAGAATTACATAACTTGAGAGAGATCTACAATTTCTCTCATCCTACTCGCTTCCCTTCCCCCACACAAGCTCTAAATTTATAACTCTTTGTAGTTGGGTGTCTTTTGGGGCCAGTTTGGATCCTTCAAGTAGAAGACAGCAAGGCAGAAATAGATGTGCAGGAGATCTTTTGGGAAAGCATTGTGAAGGATAAAGGGAAAAGGGAGCAGGAATAGGCAGAGAGCACCTCCAAACCCACTGCAGGTCTGAGCCCTGTGAAAGGGGATAGGGAAGAAGGAAGATTGGAAAGGAAGAGCTTCCAGCTACAGTGCGGCTCTGAGAAAGTTCCAGCCAGGGATGGGGAGGCTTTGATCAAAGGTTGTCTATTAGAGGAGCCCCGTGTTGGGTGGAGAAGACTTGGTTTGATATTTGATGGGAGCAGCCAGGGGGGACTGTGGGCTTGGGTGTGAATGTGCAGTGGATCCAAAGGTGTGGCAATGCAGGCTGTCAGGAGCTATGCAGTACGTTCCTTCGAAGGGAGCTCTGAGTGGCATAGCTGTACGGTTGCCACACTTCTCTTCTAGAGGTGGTTTTCTGCACACTTCTGAAACTTGCTTTTTCATTCAATATTTTCTGGACATTCTTCCATGTCAACACATGATTCTAGTTCATCCTTTTTAACAGCTTGATAATATTCTTTTGTAGAAATGCACCATAATTAAATTTTCTACTTTCTTTGGATGGATATTTAGATTGTTTTCATTTTTTCCTCAATAAAAACAATGTTACAATGAACAGAAGACAAAATTCCAGAAATAGTATTTCTGCATCAAAGATAATGCATACTAAAATTTTAATAGATATTGCCAAATTGACCTTGTTAAAGTTGTGCTTTTTGACCATCAGTAAGTAGCAATGCCTACTTTTTCAAACTCTTACCAGTGCTAGGTATTAAGACCTTTTTAAGCTTTGCCAATTGGACACCACACAGACACACACAGAGATATACACGACTACTGCTTTAATTTGCGTGTATTTAATTATTAGTGATAGTGTCCAGTTTTTCTTTTTTCTCTTTCTGGTTATTGATATTTCTTTCTTTTCTGTGAATTACATAATCATGTCATTTGCCAGTTTTTCTATGGAATTTCTTGTCTTTTTCTTATTGATTTCTAAGAGCTCTTTATATATTAGGGATAGTAACCTTGTGACATAAGTATTGAAACTATTGTTCCCAGTTTGGTTTTGGACCTATTATATCACTAAAAATTTTCAATATTCATTTGATTGGTATAGCAGTCTTTACCTTTTTTTGCTTCTGGTTTCATATCATGCTTGGACAGATTATACAAATATTCACCTATGTTTTATTCTAGTAATTTTTTTCTTCCATTTTTACTGAGATATAATTGACATACAACACTCTATAAGTTTAGGGTTACACATAATGGTTTAACTTACATCCATCATGAAGTGATGATTACAGTAAGTTTAGTGAACATCCATCATCTCATATAAATACATAATTAAAGAAATAGAGAAAATATCTTCCTTGTGATGAAAACTCTTAGGATTTACTCTCTTAATAACTCTCATATGTAATGTACATCACCATTAATTATCTTTATCATGCTGCATATTACATCCCTCATATTTATTTGTCTCATAACTGGAAATTTGTACCTTTTGCCTGCCTTCCTCCAATTCCCCCTCCCCCTACTCCCTGCCTCTGGTAGCTACAAATCTGATCTCTTTTTCTAATAGTTTGTTTTTGAAGTGTAATCGACGTACAACACTATGTTAGTTCCTAATACACAACATGGTGATTCAGTATTGCTATACATTTCCAGTGTTCGCCATAAGTCTAGTCATCTGTCACCATACAAAGATATTACATAATTGTTGACTGTATTCCCCACACTGTACATTTCATACCTGTGACTCATTTATTTTGTAATTGAAAGTTTATATACCTTAATCTCCCTCCCCTATTTCTCTCCTCCCCCCAAACCCTCCCCTCTAGCAACCACCTATTTGTTCTGTCTATCTACAACCTTGTTTCTGTTGAGTTATATTTGTTCATTTATTATAGTTTTTAGATTCCACATTATAAGTGAAATTACATGGTATTTGTCTTCCTCTCTCTGACTTATTTTACTTATCATAATAACCTTTAGGTCCATTCATGTTGCAAATGCCAAGATTGAATTATTTTTTATGGCTAAGTAATGTTCCATTGTGTACATATGCCACATCTTCTTTATCCATTTATCTTTTGATGGGCACTTGGGTTGCTTCCATATCTTGACTATTGTAAATAATGCTGCAATGAACATAGGGGTGCATACATCCTTTAAAATTAGTGTTTTCATTTGTTTCAGATAAATACCCAGAAGTGGAATTACTGGATCATGTGGTATTTCTATTTTTAATTTTTTGAGGAACCTCCAAACTGTTTTCCATAGTGGCTGCACCAATTTACATTCCCATCAACAATGCAAGAGGGTTCCCTTTTCTTCACATCCTTGTCAGCATTTGCTATTTGTTGTATTTTGATGGTAGCCATTCTGACAGGTGTGAGGTGATAACTCATTGTGGTTTTGATTTGCATTTCCCTGATGATTAGTGATGTTGAGCATCTTTTCATGTGCCTATTGGCCATCCGTATGTCTTCTTTGGAAAAATGTCTATTCAGGCCCTCTGACCATTTTTTAATTGGCTTGTTTGTTTTTTTTGATGTTGAGTTTTATGAGTTCTCTGTTTATTCTAGTAAAGCTAATGGTCTTGCATTTACATCTTTGTTCATCTGGATTTTATTTTGTTGGAAGGAAATGAAGCAGTAGCAATAATGATCAAATTAACATTAATTGGATTTACTGTGTGTTTGTTCTCATAATCTTATTTGATCCTCATGGCAATCCTATGAGGTAGGTTACTTATTCTCATTTTACAGAAAAGAAAATCAAAGCCTAGATGGTTTAAGTAACTTGTCTATAGTCATATAGTTATTAAGTGCCAGAGAGGGGGATTAGACCCTAAGTAGTCTTATGTCAGAGCACCTGTACATAACTGTTACAGCTTCCTTTTCCCATACATGTCTGGGTTAGTACATCGTTCCAGTACCATTTGGGTGAATAATGTATCTTTTCTCAAATGAAGTATCACCTTTAGCATTTACTAAATGCCTACATATTCTCTGGGTCCAAAATATTCCTTGGATCCAGGTTTTCCAGTTGTTTCTTTGACTTCACATACAACTTAGAGACTCAACTTTACTCCTATCTGAAATCACAGATTCCAAGAATCATTAACTAAACATTGCTTAAAAAAAGAAGATGAGCTGTGAGTCAATTCAGTCTCATAAATCAGGATTGACCTTACAAAACTAGTAGAAACACTTAACTGGGTAGGTTTAGAGGGCGGGGAAGAAGTGCTTGAACCCTGCGTGTGCCTCCGAGTGATGGATACTTAAGGAGGAAGGGGTGGTGGAATTGGGGTGAAACCTTGTGGGTAATCAATCCTATGCTGTAACGGTGGAGGCCCTTTCAAAGCGGCTCCGAAAAACAAATGGCAGGGCTCTTAAAAAAAAAAAAAAAGAACAGAACCTGGAAAATGTGGGCATCCTCCATGAAGTGGCATGCAACTCTTTGTACTGCCGCATAGAACTCTTTCACAAGGTACACACACGGAGCACGTGTCCTACTTGAACAGCTTCTTCTTTAAAATAGTATTTGCATATGACATCATTGGGGCACCCAGCCAATTTTGAAGAGTTTGGCAACACACCCATGTTCTTGGGAAGCAAGTGACCGATTAAGCTGCTCCCCATGGGGATTATTTGCGGTGGGGAAACTTCTCAGGAATAAATATTTCAGTAATGACAGAACAAGAAGCGCTGGTGAAGAGGGGCAAAGAGGGGCAGATTTTTCATAAGCTGTGTTTTCATTACACATGTAGTTTTTATTACACATGTAGTAGATATTTGAATATCCCTCAAGTGTAGTATTACACATGAGGGATATTCAAAGGCATCTTCTTTTTGCAGAGAGACAAGATTTGAATGACAAGTTCTACAAAAGGAGTGGGTAATTTTTCTTCTTTCCTCCCTTTTTCCTCCAGAGAAGGAATGTCAATGAAAGACTATGTATTCGGCAACATTTGGCAACAGAAAATGTAGAAGGGTCTGAAAAAGAATCTATTTTAATTAAAATAAAATTGAAAGCAAGGAAGAGAGAATGCAAGAAAATTGGTACAAGTTTTTGTTCATTTACTGGATGTTGACTGGGTAGCAGCTGTGTTCTGGTACTGTGATAGACACGGGGAACAAGATCTAGACCTGTCCTCGAGCAGCTCATAGTCTGGGTAGGAATAATGGAGATCTGAAAAATAAAAATAAAGAACAGATTTTGTCTGGATTTGTTAATCCCATAATCCTAATAACATATACAAACTACTATATATAAAATAGATAAGCAACAAGGAATTACTGTGTAGCATAGGGAACTATATTCAGTATCTTGTAATAACCTATAATGGAAAATAATCTCTCTCTATACACACACACACACACACACACACACACACACACATAAACTTACTCTATGCCTGAAACTAACACAGTATTGTAAATCAACTGTACTTCTTCTTTTCTTTTTTTCTTTTTGGCCGCACTGTGCACCTTGTGGGAATCTTAGTTTGCCGACCAGGGATTGAACCTGGGCCCCGGCAGTGAGAGTGCTGAGTCCTAACCACTGGACCGCCAGGGAATTCCCTCAACTATACCTCAATTTTAAAACACTGGGGAAATTTTTTTTAAAAAGAGAGAGAACAGATTTGGGAAAGGACAAAGTCATGCGGATGAGGCAGGAAAGTATTCTTCCTTTCTGAATTCTGCCACTTTGTACTTCCCAGACTTCCTTTTCTTACTGGAAAGTGGACGTGGCAATGCTCCTTGCTCATGGCTGTGGAGAGAGAAAGCCTGTTGAATGAGTGGGAGAGCTGGGTAGCCTCTCTCGGGTCAGAAGCAGAGCTTCAGAGGAAAAACCAAACCCTGCTTGGTGCACCCTGAGCATCTGTAGGGGAACGTGCCAAGCAGCCGCCTGATGCTGAAGGACTCACCAGCCCTCCTCATCCTTGAGGTGATGTGGGAAAGCCTGGCCTAATCTTGGATTTTCATTTTGATCTGCATAAGGGGGCGTAGTGTAGGGTGTAGAGCACCCCAGAGCTGTGTGCTCGGACCTCTTTCTCTTTCCTGTCTGTACGCCCTCTTGAAGATCTTCCAGTCCTATGGCTTTAAGTACTATTTGTATGCACCAAGCATGCCTGGATTTATACCCCCAGCCACGACCCCTCCCATGGCCCCTCCACATGATGTATCCAGCTAGCTACTTGACATCTCCACTTGGATATCAAATGAGCGTTTCAAATTGAGATGTCGCAAGTTGGGTCCTTGATACAGCCCACTAAATCATTCTTCTGCTTCTCCATTAATGGTGATTCCATTTTCCCAGGGACTCAGGCCAAAATTCTTGGAGCCATCCATGATGTCTCACTTTGTAACCACCCCGCACACCCTGCCAGCTCTATCTTTAAAATCTCTCCCGTTTCATCACCGTTCCCATGGCCACTGCCGTCCCCCCTGCTGGGTCTAAGCCAGCATCAGTCTCCCCTGGACTATGGCCGTGACCTCCACCTGCACTCCCTCCTGCCACTCTTGCCCCCTTCAGTGTCTTCATTGCGGGGTCCTTCCTGTACAATATAAGGTAGACCGTGTTACTCCTTTGTTTAAAACTACCCAGTGGCTCCCATCTCACTCAGAGTAGAAGCCAAAGTCCCTAAAGCGCTTCCCCTGTCTGCCCTGCCTCCCCGCGTGCCCTGTGATTGGTCCTGTCACTCACCTCCTCGCCCGCGCCAACGCCCGGCTCCGTGTTGTTCCTTGACTATATGCCCAGCGCTCTGCCACCTCAGGATCTCTGCACAGGTCACTCCCTCACCTCCAGGCTTTTCACTCTGTTACTGGGGGTCTCACAGGGAAATAGCTGATGCACCCAGAGTCCGATAACTCGAGGAGGATGGACGTAGGAGGCGTGGAGGGGAACCACGTGGGCTGTGCCGCAGTCACCTGGGGCTTGGAAGAAGCTGGCCCAGAGCCCTTGGTGTCTGTGTTTTCCCAGCAGCATCAGGCTCTGTGCCTACAGGAAATCTGTTCATAGGGCATTTCCCAAAGTGGGCTCCACAGGAGTCTCTGGGAGGTTCTCCCATCTGCTGACTCTTGTTCTGCAGGTTTTGATGAACTGTTTTGATTTTAGGTTTTCAGACAAGGCTGGGACTCGTAGTCCTTCTGCAAAAGGTCCTGAGGTGGTCTGGAGCCTGCAGTCTCGGGATCTTGGCTGCCCAGTCACAGCACTGGAAATGACCGCTTTGCCCTGTGCAGGCGGTGGCCACTGGGTCACGGCTACCACCCGTCCAGCATGTGTAAAACCATGCCCCTCAGAACTGATGAAAGCAAAACCAGGAAATCTAAGTGACTGCTCGAATTAAGGTCCTCAGCTTCACAACCCGCCATGTGTAAGATGGTGGGAAAGGGCAGGGCTTCAGACAGGACTGTCCTGGTGATTCTCGAAGACTGTCCTGAGATACTCAGACCTCAGAAATACATCCCTTGTACATACTCTTTATCTTTCAATTTTGTTATATGACAACTTGTATTCTTTAGTTTCTGGTTACCCTTAATTGGTAGGTGGCCTCCAACTTCTAGTTTTAAGCTTCTTGGCCCCATGACTTGTTTAATTTTTGTGATATGTAAAATATTTGATTGACTAAAACTCCGCCTTTTTACAAACATCTTAAATAGCCCTTTCATGCAGAGGACACAAGGCGGTGTGCATCTCACCCCCGGAATCACCTGCTTTTTTTTTTTTTTTTTAATTGGGGTATAGTTGTTTTACAATGTTGTGTTAGTTTCTACTATACAGCGAAGTGAATCAGCCATATGTACACATATATCCCCTCTTTTTGGATTTCCTGGAATCACCTGCTTCTGAATTGCGGGGATGAGCTCTCCTCATGATAGTGGCTCCTGTGTTCCTTGGGTGACGTAAATGCCAGGAGGACGGGACCCTGTGCCGTAGACCAGGATTGGATGGATATTGAAATGAACAGTGAGTGTCAGACACTTCACTATGGCATTTTCCTTTGCCTCCCCTTTGGTTCTCAGCAGAAGATCTTTTCTCTTGAGTCAGTTTTCCCCTGGCTTTGATATGCAGTTGTAATAGGAACCTATCTGAAATTGCCAGTAGAGACTTTAGCGCGGTATGGATGACCTGTTGCCAAACACTGAAGTAGCAGAAAGCAGTGCTTAAAGGATCAGGAAGTAAAGCTGTCATTTGCAGACTTGTGCTCCCACGTAAGCAGGTTTGACCACCCCAAAGTAATTGAATGGTTTGGTTTACCCTCTTCCTGTCTTCACTGTCGTCCGCATTTCTTGTAAAATGCCATTTAAAGGAAATAAATGGAGGGTGTGGGCAGTGAAAATGAATGATCTGGTTCATGGAATTTCGAGCTTTTGATGAAGCCCAAGGGGACTAGATGGAGGCAGAAGATGACTTTGAATTTTTCTGTGTTCCTCTCCATGATACGTCAGAGTTTGAAGTAGAAAAGTGAAATTCAGTACTTCCCCTGACTAAAGGTTTATTATGAAATGAAGAACATCTTAGCCTTCCTGAGGCCATCCAGGCTTATTCCTTGTGCCCTCGGATTGTCCAGTGGTCTGAGGACCTGATGAGTCAGTGAAACTCTTTGACCTGTAGTTCACAACCCTATTCTAAGACAAGGAAAACCGGAAATTATCTCGAACAATGAAACTCTGCCTGTCTCCGTCAGCGGCAAGTGTTCATTTCTCTCAGCTGACATTTTAAGGAGGGAGACGAGTGGAGATGACTCCCCCATGAGGAATTAATTCAGATGTAGCTCTTCTGAGACTGTGGCCGTGTTTGTAATATTTAACTTTTGTTTCTCTGCTTTATCTTTCTTCACCAACCTTTGCTTTGTTTGAAGAGATTGGTGAATCGCTCTCTATGGCCACACAGACTCAGTGGCACATCTTGGAACAGCTGCTCTGGGCTGGGTCGTGGCCGGCTGCTGGCTGACCGAGGCTGGCCCCTGCTGGAGCGACTCAGGGGCTCAGCTCTGCCTCGTGTTGCTTCTCCTCCTCCTGGGTCCAATAGAATAGCCCAGAAATGCTCTTTCCATGCCAAAGGTGGCAACACAAAAGAGCAAGCAGAAATACATAAAGTCTCTTGAGGCCTAGGCTCCAGGCTGGCATACCATCACTTCTGCCTCATTTACGGGCCAGAGCAAGTCAGATGGAGCAGGGAAATTACCTCATTGTGGGGCGAGGGGGGACTCCAAATTCACAGTGACAGGGGGTGTGGACATAAGGAGGAGAGAAGAACGGGAGCCTTAATGCCATCACCTTCCGCAGTTGGTTCAAAGAAACTTGCTCACAGCTAAAATTAAATAAAATTTCCCTTCTTTGCAATTTATCTTTTTCAGAAAACCAGAACCTATGGCTCTCTTTGCAGTTTTTCAGACAACATTCCTCTTGGCATTGCTGCCCTTGAGAACTTACGAAAGTGAAGGTAAGAAGAGGAAAGAACAGTAAAGAAACAAAAATCACCCAGGGGAAAAAAAACAAGGTGACAGGTACTTTGGAGAAAAATCAACAGGTCATTTTTCTTTGAAAATTACTTGGAATTGGTAAGTAGCAGTGATGACCTTAGTCTTGAGCTTCCTGATCTTGACGGCTCGTTTTAGTAAGCTATACTTTAACCTTGATTTCCTAGTCAATGGTAACTTGTCAGTGAATCTAATCCCAGAGAATGTCACGATCAATATATGGTCCATGGCCATTGCCAGAGGAGTTCCTTCTAAACTTGCTGGGTAGAGATGGGTTACGTGACCAGTGTTGGCTGCAAGGTTAGAGCAAGTTGGGTTGTCCCACAACTGCTTTGGTTCGTTGAGAGTCTGTTACCTGCAAGATAATATGCTAAGTGCTGAAATGCTGTTTATGGGTAAAGAAATAGTATTTGTCTCTTAGCTACTCCCACAGTGAAGGTATTTGGCCATAAATCAACTTTGTAAATAAAGTCAATAAGAATTCAACACCATTAAAATGTTTACAGATATTTTATCACTTTGAGTCAGTTTGAAGACAGACTCAAACTTGAGAGAGTTTCTATGGGTTTATAAAGTTTGTGTTGCTTTTACCTGTATTTTATAAAGCTTTACCTTTTCCTCTTTCTGCATTTATTCTTTGCTGTATACTCCCTTTGTAACAGAGGGTTCAGGCATATGTTCTTAGTAATTACCCACACAATTCCTGTCCATGGATTCACGAAAATGATGTTTGCAAGAAATATCCATAGAAGTTTTCCATTTCCCTTGAAACTCTGTGATAAGCTATTTGGAAATAAAAGGAAGATTTTGTTCTGGTAAGAGCTCAGTTCTCCGTCTGATATTCTTTAGGTCTGGGTTTAGTTTTTTTTTAGGTTCAGGGCACATGAGAAGGTGCTACTTTTATAGGTTCTTAAAAATCATAGTTTGATTGTTGGTTTCTTCCATAATCTGGAACTGAAAGGTGGAAATTAGGAGGACTCCTCTTTTGTAGTATTGATACCCCTCATGCCATCAATCTTACTTGCTAAAAATCTAGGCACGACACACTGGGGCTGAGTGGGTGGTCTGTACCATAAGAGTGTCTAGGCTCAGTTAGAGCTCCTGCTTCCCAGACAGACCCAGGGCCCCAACTCCAGGCTCTCCAGAGAATCCAGGTGTTTAACCCAGGTGTTTAACCCTAAGCTTTTGGCCCAGCTCACTTCCCTAGTGAAATCTCAATATCTGATCTGACAGCTGTTTACTGTGAGCCTTCTACTTACAAGGGACTCTGCTCTCGGGGCAAGCTCTGCTGCTCACCCTGTCAGCTTCCTTTATTTAGATCAGACTCGCATTTACCTGTTTTTCTCTCCACCAATCTTTGTTTCTGCTTCCAGCTTTCTCAGCTAAGCATGCCCGCTTTGCGAAGTGATCCTGCTTTGTCCTCACCTTAACTGCTTGGATTTCTTGTCTCAGTTTCTGCTGCATCTGACCCAGTACCTACTAAATGCCCACTCAAACCAGTGGGCTTCTCACTCAATCACCCAGCCAGGCTCAGGCCTGAGACTCCCTTTCAGATAACCTAGCTTCTCCTGTCCAATGAGAGAGAGCCAAGGCTCACCTCCTGTCGGCCCTGGGCTCACTCTCCATCAGCCAGAGATCACGACTAGCATTTGGATGTATTTTCTTCCAGTCTCTTGTGTGTATGTATGCACAGACAGAGGAAGAGATATAAATGTGTAGGGTTTTTTTATAGAGGTAAAATTATACTATATGTACACTGGAAGTATTTATACTATACATACTTTAATAAGTGTATATAGTATAAAGTTTATATATAAAGTATACTTATTGAAGTATAACTAATGTAAAGTATATATACTTATTACAGTATATATAGTATAAAGTATATATATTATATGTAATATAATATATCTACTAGGAAGTTATACTATATATACTTATTAAAGTATATATAGGTAAGTTATTAAACAAGTGAAGTATATATACTTTAATAAGTTTACTTTCGTATATACTTATCAAAATAATTAATACAATCATAATGTATGTATGATTAATACAATATTTGATGTTAAAAGTTTTCTAGAAATAACATTATATTTAATGGCTGCATTGTATCCCATCTTACGAATGGGCCACGGTTTATTTCCTTAAGTAGTGTTGTTGGGACCAGACAGAGAAACAGGTTGGGGAAAATAGGAGGACAGTCTGTGACTAGATCTAGGTCTGTCTGATTCCAAGCCTGCCGTTTTTGGCCACACTCCGGTACAGCGTTATAAGTTAAAGAGTTGGGCCAAGAGCCCTGGGTTCTGGTTGGGTTGTGTGGCCTTGGGAAAGTCACTCCCCTTTTCTTAGTGTCAATTTCCTCATCTGAAAAACATTGGGACTAGACTGAATAATCCCCAAGGTCCCTTTATCTCTCTGACTTTCCCTTGGCATTTCCTGCTATTTCCCAAGGATGTCCTAGATTGCTTTCCACCCAGTTATTTCTGACTGCTGTCTCTCGAGTACCTGAGTCACTCAACGCTCACCAAGAGCATATGTCAATATAAAGAATTCCCCTTTTGTCTAAATCATCATATGGCAGCCTTCTAGAGCTTCCAGAAGTAAAGTTGATACTTGTAGGTGACTCACTCATTCAGCAACCAGCCACGGAGTGTCTATGCCATGAGAGGTACGTTACGGTCTTGGTTCCAGCGAGCTGAGTAAGACTTAGTCCCACCCGTGTTCGGCTCACAGTCTGCGGAGAGACAAACACAGAACAGGCTATGACAGCACGCTGAGATCAGGGCTCAAACGCAGGGTGGGAAAAGCAGCCCTGGGGAGAAGAGAGTGCCAGGAAGGATGAATTATTAGTGAGGGGCTGCTGGTCAGGCAGGCACTTGATATCATGGCAATTCTGGATCTCTGTCATTTGAGATCCACATCTGCTGCGGGTAAGACGTCATGCCAAGCTCTGGGGACAAGAGTCCGTTCAAAGGTGCATAAGCCTCCGCCTCTGTCCTCCAGGAAATTTGAATCTAGAGTGAGACTGACAGCAACGAACGACCATACAGGCAAGATGAAATGAGGGCTAGGAAAGGTGGGGTGACTTTGCATGCACCCTGCTTCCCTGGTGCTGATGGCTTCACGGTTATTAAAAAAATTTCCCCCCGTTCCATAAGGGATCTGCCCTTTCATCTCTCCCCATCTCCCTCTAGTTCACTGTACTAGGCTTGGAAGACACAGGTTTAGGGAGAGAAGGAATAACAGCTGTTGCCTCTAACTAGAGAATTGAAACATTTTATTCACAAAGGAGATAAAACCTCTAACCAAATAACAATAGAAGATGACCACCATGTTTGGGCTTTGAGTATTCAGGAATTCCAACTTACTTCATTTACCTCTGAGTGAATAGGGCCTGATAAATGATTCACTCTGCCCAAACTCGTTAAGAATCAGAATGCCAATTTATTAACTTTCAGTGGGGAGTAAAACTGGAAAGATAACTGGGGCTCAGCCTTTTGGTGCAAATTTAGAAGACTAAACTATGCATTCTGCAGTGTCATCGTAGTGAAGTGAACCAGATATCTTAATATTTCTTTTAAAATCTAGCATATTAAGCTCAATATCAAAAAAACAAACAACCCAATCCAAAAAGGGGCAGAAGATCTAAATAAACATTTCTCCAAAGAAGATATACAGATTGCCATCAAACACACGAAAGGATGCTCAACATCACTAATCATTAGAGAAATGCAAATCAAAACTACAATGAGGTATCACCTCACACCAGTCAGAATGGCCATCATCAAAAAGTCTACAAACAAGAAATGCTGGAGAGGGTGTGGAGAAAAGGGAACCCTCTTGCACTGTTGGTGGGAATGTAAATTGATACAGCCACTATGGAGAACAGTATGGAGGTTCCTTAAAAAACTAAAAATAGAACTACCATACAACCCAGCAATCCCACTACTGGGCATATACACTGAGAAAACCATAATTCAAAAAGAGTCATGTACCACAGTGTTCATTGCAGCTCTATTTACAGTAGCCAGGACACGAAAGCAACCTAAGTGTCCATCGACAGATGAATGGATAAAGAAGATGTGGCACATATATACAATGGAATATTACTCAGCCATAAAAAGAAACAAAATTGAGTTGTTATTTGTAGTGAGGTGGATGGACCTAGAGTCTGTCATACAGAGTGAAGTAAGTCAGAAAGAGAAAAACAAATACCATATGCTAACACATATATATGGAATCTAAAAAAAAAGGTTCTGAAGAACCTAGGGGCAGGACAGGAATAAAGACACAAAGGTAGAGAACGGACTTGAGGACACGGGGAGGGGGAAGGGGAAGCTGGGACGAAGTGAGAGAGTAGCATTGACATATATACACTACCAAATGTAAAACAGATAGCTAGTGGGAAGCAGCGCATAGCACAGGGAGATCAGCTCGGTGCTTTGTGTGCACCTAGAGGGGCAGGATAGGGAGGGTGGGAGGGAGACGCAAGAGGGAGGAGATATGGGGATATATGTATATGTATAGCTGATTCACTTTGTTATAAAGCAGAAACTAACACACCATTGTAAAGCAATTATACTCCAATAAAGATGTTAAAAAAAAATCTAGCATATTGTATGGTTCTGAAAGTAATACGTGTTTTCTAAAGAACATTCGCAAAGTACAGAAAATCATAAAAAAGAAAGTTAAAATCACTCAACCTCACCATCCAGAAATGACTGTTAACATTTTAGTTTTACTTCTCTTTATAGCTTTTTAAAAATAATGTAAGTACTTTAAAAAATATAAAATGGAGTGCATAGTTCAATATGATTTTTTTAAGTGCATGGAAAAATGTCACGAAAAACATGCATGATTTGAACTTGGCAATGGAGTGAGAGTGGAGTTGGTAGGATGCTGGGGATTCAATTTCTGTATTATTTGAACATTTTTATCATGATCATGTATATTTTAAAAATAATTTTTATTGAGGTGAAATTCACATAAAATTAATCAGTTTACAGTTAAAGTGGACAAATCAGTGACATTTAGTACATTTAAAATGTTTTGCAATTACCACCTCTATATAGTTCCAAAACATTTTTATTATCCCCAAAGGAACCCCTGTAATCATTAAGCAAGTATCCCCTATTCCTCCCTCCCTCAGCCCCTGGCAACCATCAGTCTGCTTTTTCTCTCTATGGATTTATCTATTCTGGATATTTCATATGAATTGAATCATACTATGTATATGAGACCTTTTGTATCTGGCTTCTTTCACTTAGTGTAATGTTTTCAAGGTTTGCCTAATTTGTAGCATGTATCATTCATTATCCCATCGAATGGACATACCACACTTTGTTTATCCAGTCATCTGCTGATGGCCATTTGGGTTGTTGCCACCTTTTGGCTATTGTGAAGAGTGCTGCTACAAACATTTGTGTATGAGTATTTGAGTCTCTGCTTTCAATTCTTTGGGATATATACCTAGGAATGGAATTGTTGGGTCATTTGGTGATTTTAACTTTTTGAGGAACTTCCAAAATGTTTTCTACAGCGCTAAAGCCATTTTACATCCCCACCAGCAATGTACAAAGGTTCAAATTTCTCCACATCCTCACCAATGCTTATTTCCATTTTTAAAATTATAGCCATCCTGTGAGTGTAAGATAGTATCTCATTATGGTTTTGATTTGCATTTCCTTAATGACTAATGATGTTGAGCATCTTTTCATGTGCTTTTTCATCATTTGTACATCTTCTTTGGAGAAATGCCCATTCAGGTCATTTGCCCATTTTTTAAATTGAGTTGTTTGTCTTTTAGTTGTTGAGTTGTAAGAGTTCTTTATATATTCTGGATGCTAGATAAGTGATTTGCAAATATTTTCTCCCATTCTTAGTTTTTTTTCACTTTCTTGACAATGTCCTTTGATGCACAAAAGTTTTTAATTTTGATGGAGTTCAATTTATCTATTTTTTCTTTTTTGGCTCATGCTTTCATGTCATATCTAAGGGCCCACTGCCAAATCCAGGGTCATGGGAGTCCATACTGAGATTTTAATTGGTACCCTAGCCATCTCCAGCACCGCATTTACAAAATATTACAAAGGATGGGTATCTTTTTGGGAAGATAGTCATTGATGGCTAATAACTCGGATTTTATGGACACTCTTGTTAACCTAACTTCCACAGAATGAATTTTCTGAGATTTTCTAAAATAAATTCTGAGGCTCATGCCTTACTTGGATCGTGAACCTGTCTACCATGTGGACCATTCACATGAAAAACTTCATGCTTATCTCTACCAGGAATGCTTCTCAGCTTATCTGGCTGGGTCCAGAGCCCCGTCCTTATCATCTGTATCCTGAGTTTGGCAGGACACGGTGGGAGCCATGCAGCATACTTCTCAGACATTCCATTCCATGTGACCTTTGGTTGGGCGAGATGCTCCTGCCCTAACAGTTGGGGGGCAGTGCAATAAAGGGGAGCAAGGTTTTGGAATTAGAGAGATCTGTACTTAAATCCCATATAGCTTTGTGTAAATCATTTAAGCTTACAGGACTTTAGTTTCCCCATCTATAAAAAATTACTGTCTGAGTTTTACAGTGGGCATTACACGAGACAACGTATGTAAAGCACCTAGCACTGTGCCTGGTAAATAGTACGTGTTCAATCTTGTTGTCGCTCTTATTTTTACCTCTCTGTGAGAAAAACAGCACATGTAGAATGGCAGTTTTGGAACATTTTCTTCCAGTATTAGAGATTCTTTCCATTTTTATTCTCAAAAGAACATACTCTCTTGCCTTTTAAACTAAGTGCCAGAGGGTCTCAGATCACTAGGGGAAACCCCCAAAGAACCAGAAAAATGAATGCTGAAAAGATGATATCTGCTCCACCATGGACCATCAATTACCAGTTGATTTTATCAATACAGTCTTAATCTTTTCAGTACCTTTGCACCGTTCCCAGTTTACTTTAGACTCCCTCAGAAGGAAGTGAAACCAGCTGATTCGGCAGTACACAATTCCTGTTGAATCTGTGCGGCATTTCCTCTGCTCATGTAAAAAGTGGTGCTTTGTTCTTCTCCAAGAATTAACAGTGACCTCGCTCACTCCGTCAGGCCCCATCCTCTCTCTGGGCTGTCTCCTAGCTCACTGACCTCAGCAAATCTGTTTCGTGTTTGAATCTCTACTCTTTGACAGACTCTATCACACCACTAAATATTCTAAACTTGCAATGACTCATTACTTCTTATGAGTCTGTTGTGTCTCTCCCGCTAGGTTCCTTCCTTGAGCTAGAAACCTTGTCACAATTATTTTATTTCACAGTAAGTGCCTAGTCTCATCCGAAGAGTCCAGTGAATTCTTGCCAGAGGTGTTTTAAGTTCGGTGCATTGAGATTTAAGCAATAATGTCTAGAGATGGAACTTGCTGTCACTTTATAGCTACTTAATAAACTATGAAATATTGACTTTCGAAAACAAAACTTTCATTTTAGATGTCCAGAACTATGAAATTTATAGCAAAAAGTCCTCTTTCTTTATTCAGCCTTATTACAAATTTCTGAACCATTTAGATTGTTCAATAGAGTATCCTTTTGTCTTGTGAAACTGTTTATCAATTTACTAATTTGCTGTGTATCATTGAGCAAGTCATTTCATTCATCTAGGGCTTAATTTCTTTATCTGCTGAGTGATTTCTGAATTCCCTCCAGGTTTTCAAAGTGTCTAATTCTATAAATTTATTTATTTATTTATTTATTTATTTTTGGTTGTGTTGGGTCTTCGTTTCTGTGCGAGGGCTTTCTCTAGCTGCAGCAAGCGGGGGCCACTCTTCATCGCAGTGCGCGGGCCTCTCACTATCGCGGCCTCTCTTGTTGCGGAGCACGGGCTCCAGACGCGCAGGCTCAGTAGTCGTGGCTCACGGGCCCAGTTGCTCCGCGGCAACTGGGAGCAGCTGGGCAATGTGGGATCTTCCCAGACCAGGGCTCGAGCCCATGTCCCCTGGGTTGGCAGGCAGATTCTCAACCACTGCGCCACCAGGGAAGCCCCCAGTGTGTCTAATTCTAGAATGTATATGTGAGCAATAATTTCCAAAGCTAAACAATGATGATATTGAACAGTTTAATTATCTGTGACTATTCAATCATACTCCTATTAAATGTTATTTCATATCTTGTTTTGGCCTTTCAGTCTTGTCTGAACCTTTACCGTTAACTCCTGAATCGCTGAAAGTTTCTGTCAATTCTACGCGTCAGTGTTTGCATTTACAATGGACTGTCCACAGCCTCGCTTATCATCAGGAATTGAAAATGGTTTTTCAGATACAGATCAGTAGATTTAAAACATCCAATGTCATCTGGGTGGTAAGTATTTTTCTTTTTGGCTCAATATTTAAAAAATCCTTTTCTGACACTGTGTTTTATCTTTTATAACATCCCCCCAAATCCCAATATGGAAATATTTGGGCAACTCAGAACAGTTGTCCTAAATAATCGCATTTCTGTGTTTTTAGTTAAGAGGGTCCAGGACAAAGTAACATGACAGTTTTGGTTTGGTAGGTTGGATGGGCTATGCTACGAATCAGATCATTTTCTCAGTTCTGCTCTGTTCCCTGTGGAAGCTGTTGGGGTCTGTCCTTGTGAATACTGGATTCCCAAAAGCCATGAAGGTCAACCACCTTATTCCTCTTCCTTCTTCCTTCCCTGCCCACCAGAGATCTTCCTAAATCAGATGTAAGAGTTCGGCAACACTTTTCATGCCAGTGTGGCTCGCAGGCAGTTTCTTTACTAATGCTATGCTGAGATGCAAGGAATAAACAATTCTAGCATTTTCTGTCCTAATCAGCGAAGAGGTTCTCCATGGGCCATGTTGGAGAGTTACTTACAGTGTCCTTTGCTGCCTTATATGTGGCTTTTTCTACAACAAATTAAATTAAGAAGGTCCTGAATTTCACACACTTTTTGCCTTTGAATTATTTGGGATCGATTTTTCACTTGTCTGGTTTAAATCATGGTTGTGTCTGTTTTGCCTGATGCTTCCCCATCTAGTCTATTGGGGCACTTTGGTAGTTTCTTTTTTTTTTTTTCCTAACATCTTTATTGGAGTATAATTGCTTTACAAACTTTGGTAGTTTCTTTCAATTACCATTTATGGTGCAGGGAACCTTAATAATCTATGCCCACATCATGATCAGTTATTATCATGGGCTGTTGAAGGACAGTGAAATAGTCTCCCGCTGAAGGCAACAGAGAATCTGCGTGGAGGGAAGGGCAACACAGGGCTGTGTCATTACTGGGGGCCTCCATTTGCTAGTGGACGGCCACTCTTCTCTCAGGCGCCGGAGGCCTGAGTACAGGGAGCCAGCTGGTTAGTTCCTTTAGCGAAGCATAAAGGCTACTAGCTTTAAAGGCTCCAGTAACTTTCCTTATCCATCACTGCATTTGAGATCTGAGTGAGTGGCCTAAGTTAAATATCATTCTGACTGTAGATTTAGGATTGATACCAGGTCTACAATTCCACCCCTCAAAGGGCAGCTTCCCACCATGAGAGCTGTTCGGTGTTGGTTTTTTTTTTTTTTTTTTGAGGCCAAAATTAGTTTATTTAGGGTTTGTTAGTTCTGCAGGCCAGGAGACACAGATCCAAGAAGCACTTGCGTTGTGTTCCCTGGTGTTCTGACTTTAAACAACAGCAACGCTTATGTACAGCTGTTCCCTCCCCATCGCCAGCCCATCTTCCCACCATCCCCCTCATGCTAATAATTTTTGTATTTTCATGTTTTTTGTATTGTTGTTGGATACACTGGTTGTTGATTTGGACCCAGTACAACATCGAGCAGAGGTCATACTGAGGCTAAGAATTATCTAAGGAAAAGAAATTTGAGAGAAGTGCTGGAGGAATTCGTGGAAAACTAGCACTTAACACCAGTAGCGAAAGTAACATTAACCATAGACCAAGTTGATCCCATTTGTTTTTCTAAAAGACAGTTCTTTCTGTTATCAGAGTAGAGAAAATAACAATAGCAAGATGTGAACAGACAGTTGTTCGTATCTGTTTACACCTTTGATTCAGGTAGTTCTCTTTTCAAGGTAAAGCAGCTGGTGAAACCTACTTGTGTAACCTACCAAGGCTGGAGATGTTTGAGGGTAGAGTTTTGCCTTGTCGGTTATACGGTCCCCATAACACCCAGGCCAGCCTGATCCCAACAGAGGAGAAAACTAAGGCACAGAGACGTTTGTGGTGCTGCTTTTTTTTTTTTTTTCTTCTTTTTTCTGTCATTTATTCATTTGACAAAAGGTAATCATACCTGCCTATGCCAGATGTCAGGAACAGGAAAAGAAAAAAACACCTTTGACCTTGAATTGTTTACAGCACAGTTGAGAAAGTCCAGGACACACAGAGCAACACTAAGAAGACAGTTTAAGAAAAACTGAGACGGCCTCACCTTGACCATGCCCACACAGAGCTCTCCCTTTTCCTGCTGGGGTTGGGTGGTGTAGGTCCTGCCACACCCAGAGGAGGGAACTGCCCCTCTCAAGGCAGCTCTGTTTCTGGCTGGAGCCCTGGGCCCCCCACAGGGGTGACAGCCACGTGCAGTCTTCCCAGGTCATCAGTCTCCACGTGTCCCAGAACAGACGGTGCCAAGAGAAGCCCTTGTCTGAACCTCTCAGGCCTGAAGTCAAGGACAGACATAAGGTCCCCCTCCAGTTAAGGGTCAGACAGAGCAGCTGAGAGAGGTCGCTTCTGTCTGGACCGTAATCTCCCTTTCATAGGGCAGGTCCCTGTAATGCACCCTCACTCATGCCTCAGACTGTTGTGTTCCCAAGCAAGGCAAAGGAAAAGCATCTTGACGGAGGCTGTCACAGCTGGACCAGGAACTCTGAGCTGCCTCCTGGCCGGCGCTGGCCACTCAAGCTGCACTACGTGCTCTCACCCCGGCTAGGGTTCTGCCCCCAGCCTTTCCAGCCACTTGCTTTATGGTTCCATCAATGGCAGGAGAAGGCAGAGTAGAGTAACAGCTCAAGCTTGGAAGGAGGCCTGGAGCGTGAGTCAGTGAAGGATGAGCTCACTTCTCAGGAATGAATCCGTGACCTCAGTTGGACTTCTGTGTAAACGCCAGTTTTTTGTTACATGCTAATGTCTGCCAGGGCCAAATTAAACTTGCCACTTCGATGAATGAAAACAGCCCAAACACAGTCATCACATTTTTAAAAGTTGCTGAATTGATGCATTCAACGAAAGTTTTATCTCCTCCACAACAAGCCTATAAAGACCACAAAGCACAACTTGTGGTTAGACAGAATCCACACAAAGAGTGTCTGGGAAAAACAGAGCTCACTGCATATTAATGAACTGCTGAAATCCTTTAGCACATAGTTTTAGACTGTGGGCTCAGGTCCAGGCATTGTTCCAGGCATGGGGCTGTGAGCGCTGAGCAAAAATACGGAGATGATCACACAATTCAGAGTATCCTAGGCGTGAGGGGTGCAGGTCGCTGACCCGAGGCTGTGGGGTGAGATTAGGCCTGACCTTCTCCAGCAGCTTGGAGGAAGGGCAGTTGGAGCCAGAGTAGAAAAGAAGATTAGAAGCTAATTTAGCATGGAGGGTGAAGAGGAATGTCCCAGGAAGATCCAGCTGGGGTGAGCAGGGGCCCTGAGCGAAAGGGGCTGGGAGCTTTCAGGCCTGAAAGCGCGGGGCATGTGGGGTGGGCAGGACAGGGCTAGACCACACACACACCGAGGGTCGTGCCCAGCTGCTGTTGTATATCCAGGGAGCAGTGAGAAGCGGAGTGGTGAGCTCTGATTGGAAAGCTCACTCCGGCTACACAGTGGAGAGAAGTCGGGAGAACTGGAGGAGGTGAAGTGTGACCAGCTGGAAGCAAGCAGTGGGGTCGGTCCAGAGGAGAGGGGCCTGGAGTGGGTGGTGACTGCAGTGACAGGAGAAGTGACTGAATTCCCAAGAGATGGGGGAGGCAAAATCCAGCCGGTGGCTTGTTGACATTATAGCGAGGTCACCAGGACTGACACAGTTCCTTTTATTTATTTATTTACTTTGCTATTGGTTTTTAAATAATAATGAAGAAAAGGTACCTGTGATCGCTCATATTAAATAGTAAAAGTTGCGTGGATCAGGACCACAGAACTTGGAGTTAAAAAAGTATGTTTTGTAATCCGGGGATAAAGGAATACAATAAACCGAAATAATATAAATGTTTTACAAATGGGAGTTCTGCTTAGCGTGAGAAAGGACGTCCATGACTAGATGCCTTTCAGGTGGACGAAGTGGTTCTCCTTCCAGGACGGTGTTTGGTTCGGCCACGGCCACTGCTTAAGGTTGGCGGCCCGGGGAGGGGAAGGCACAGGTGAAGGAAGGCCTCCGAGTCTGGTTGCGTGTGACGTGTGCGCTGCCCCCCTCCTCTTCACTGCAGGACTTGCCATTGGCCCTTAGAAAATGGATGCAGACTCAGTTTTCCCCAGGAGGGGCAAGGTTTTTGTTGTCCCTGTCTCCCAGCTGTGGGTGCAGAAAGCAGGCGTCCTGGAGGGGCCCACTGAAAGCATGGGTGCCTGGAGCTGTGGCCCACGAAGAAGAATGAAGCCCAATCCCCGCTTTCTGGGTGCCATACTTGAGTCAGAGGCATAACCACAGATGAAATGCCACCAACTACCCCCAGTATGCAGGGGAGCTTGGGCAGAGGTGGGGATGGGAGGAAACCAGAGGAAAGAGCAAGAAAGACTTCATGAAGAAGATAGGGTATAACAGGGGCTTGAAGGTTGGCACTAATTCCCAATTCAGAGGGAGAGTTGGGGACGCGAAACCAGGGACGCAGCGTGAGCAAGTACTGAGGAGTAAAGCATACAGCCCTTCCCGAAGTGTGGGGCGGACCACTGTGTCTGCAGACAGGAGTCCTGCAAGGGAGAGGCCGTGGGAGTCATACTGTGAATGGTCTTGGACGACAGGGTCTGGTGAAGAAGGAGCCGTTGAAGTTTATTGCGTTCAAGAATGAAAATACCACTGTCTTAGAAAGATTAAGACTAAAAGCTGTGCGAGAAAAACAAATTACAGTACGGCTTGGACAAGCCTCCCAAGAGCACAGTGTAGGGCGTTCCCATGTGGTTGACATCTCTGGGGACTAAAGGTTCTGAAGGTTGGAGCTCAAGGGAGGGGGGATGGTCCATGTGGCCACCGTATCTGAAAAGACAAGAGACAAAAACCAAAGCAATCATTGGGAGCCATCTCTTGACTTCTGGGAGACAGTGGAATTCCTGGGAACCATGAAGGACTGCCAGCTCTACTGAGATTTGGCCAACTTGATCTGATGAATATTAGAAAATTCTCATCAATCTTGCTTATTTTTAAAAGGGTGCCTCAATTAATTCTCTAGTGTGCAAGAATCTTCTTAGCATGCTCTTGTGACCAGCACTGTGTGCACACCTTCTTTCTCTGACCTTTTCCCCCAAGACTCCAGTAGCTTCTGTTTTCTCTCTCACTTGGTCCACGTGAGCCCCCTGGAATTGGAGGCCCAGAGGGATTGGGAGCCAAGTCTTTGAAAGGCAGGAGGCCAAGGGTGGTTCCTTGCTGGGCCGTCAGAGCTCGGGAGCTGGCTGGCTGGGAACAGACTGCACTTGTCCATATCCTGGAGTTACAGTGGGCTCTTAGATGTGTGCTTTGGGATAAGTCCAGCCAAGCCATTTCCCAGGACCGCACGGCTATATGTTTCCAAGTTTTTCTCTTTATTTCTAGGAGAACTACAGAACCACTGTGAAGCGGAACCGAGTCCTGCATTGGAGCTGGGAATCCAAGCTCCCTCTGGAATGCGCGGCACACTTTATAAGAATGAGGAGTATGGTGGATGACGCCAGGATTCCCAAGCCAGGGTTCTGGAGCAACTGGAGTTCATGGGAGGAAGCAGATGGTAAGAAGTGAGGGGTTAAAAGAGTGAAGGGGTTTACTATCTAATATTTCTCGGGGACCAGTAGTCAAATAGTGGAAGTCCCTGTTGAGAAACTCTGGGTAGACACCAGCATTATTTTTCTTTGGCTCCTATTGGGTCTAAAAAGCATGGGTGTGAAACTTGCCACCAGGAGACAGAGGTCTAAGGATTTTCCCTCTGAATGTATTCATTGAGGTAATTATGCAAATTCAGACAATTTAGTATTCATTTTCCATACGTGTGAAGTGTGTGTATTATAGAATGCTAAGTGAACAAAGCAGGACATAAACTGTACATATGTTTTTATTAGAACAACACAAAATGTGTATTCATCTAGATCAGAATTTGGGAAGCTTTTTCTGTAAAGGGCAAGGTAGGAAATACTTCAGGTTTTACAACCCTACATTCTCTGTCGTGACTATTCAACTCTGCCATTGTAGCATGGGAGAGTCATAGGCAGAGTGTAAATGAATGAGTGGTTGTGTGCCAATAAAACTTTATTAACAAAAACAGATGGAGTCTGGAATTGGCCCATGGGCCATAGCTTGTCAGCCCCTAATGTAGAGACAAGGGAGGGAAATATGGAAAACTGGAAGCAATTCTTCATTTGAGATCATAGATAATTATGAGAGAGATCATGGATAATGAGATCATGGATAATTATGTTTAATTATGTTTAATTATTAAAATATCTCTTAATTTTGATTATCTTGTTATTAAAATTTAGCATTTTGCACAATGTCTTATGCTTCAGCTAAGCTATAGGTTAGTTGTAAAGCACTGGCATTTGGTGCTCTCAACTATATACGTTGACAGATTATCTGAAATTCCTGTCAAAAGAGAACCATTCCTTAGCTAAGTGTTTATGCAAATTTATTAATTCAAACTGATAGCATGTTAACTCATGAGAGGCCCAGTGATTAATTTAATAGTAATAATAGAATCAAATCTGCATTCTAGTCACTGCTCTCAGCACTATATGTATTAATTTCATCCTCACATCAGCCCTATGAAATACATATAATTCTTATCCCTACTTCACAGATGAGGAGACTGAGGCACAGATAGCTTTAAAAAAATCCCATGCAAGGTCATCAGGCCACGAAGTGGTAGAGCCAGAATTCTAACCTGGACAATCTGGCTCCAGAGGCCATTCTCTTAACCATCACATCCTATTGCTGAGAGACACACTTAACAGAAAAAATAGAGATTAAAAAGGTAGCAATAGAGAAAGAAAGAACAACATTATCAACAACTTTGGTACAGTGGACTAGGTTTATCAAAACTATAACCTCCAAACTAACTCAAGAATTGATAGAAAAGCTGATTATTCCTTTAAAAATTTTTTTTTATTGAAGTATAGTTGATTTACAATATCCTGTGAGTTTCAGGTGTACAGCACAGCGATTCAGTTATACATATTTTTTTTTCAGATTTTTTTCCCTTATAGGTTATTACATAATATTGAGTATAGTTCCCTGTGCTATACAGCAGGTCCTTGTTGGTTATCTATTTTATACATAGTAGTGTTTATATGTTAATTCCAAACTCCTAATTTATCCATTCCCGCCACCCTCCTTTCCCCTTTGGTAACCAGAAGTTTTTTTTTTTTTTTTTCTGTATCTGTGAGTCTCTTTCGGTTTTGGAAATAAGTTCATTTGTGTCTTTTTTTTTTTTTTCGTTTAGATTCCACATATATGTGACATCATATGTTATTTGTCTTTCTCTGTCTGACTTAACTTCACTCAGTATGATGATAATCTCTAGGTCCATCCATGTTGCTACAAATGGCATTATTTCATTCTTTTTTATGGCTGAGTACTATTCCATTGTATATATGTATCACATTTTCTTTATCCATTTATCTGTCAATGCACTTTTAGGTTGCTTCCATGTCCTGGCTATTGTAAATAGTGCTGCAATGAACATTGGAGTGCATGTATCTCAAATTATGGTTTTCTCTGGATATATGCCCAGGAGTGGGATTGTAGGATCATACGGTAGCTCTATTTTTAGTTTTTTAAGGAACTTCCATACTGTTCTCCATAGTGGCTACACCAATTTACATTCCCACCAACAATGTAGGAACGTTCCTATTTCTCCACACCCTCTCCAGCATTTATTGTTTGTAGACTTTTTGATGATGGCCATTCTGACCAGTGTGAGGTGATACCTCATTGTCATTTTGATTTGCATTTCTAAAATGATTAGTGATGTTGAGCATCTTTTCATGTGCCTTTTGGGCCATCTGTATGTCTTCTTTGGAGAAATGTCTATTTAGGTCTTCTGTCCATTTTTTGATTGGGTTGTTTGTTTTTTTGATATTGAGCTGCATGAACTGTTTGTATATTTTAGAAATTAATCCCTTGTTGGTTGCTTCGTTTGCAAATATTTTCTCCCATTATGAGGGCTGTTTTTTCATTTTGTTTATGGTTTCCTTTGTTGTGCAAAAGCTTTTAACTTTAATTAGGTACCACTTGTTTATTTTTGTTTTTATTTTCATTACTCTAGGAGTGAAACCAAAAAAGATAGTGCTGTGATTTATGTCAAAGCGTGTCTTGCCTATGTTTCCCTCTAGGAGTTTTATAGTATCTGGTCTCACATTTAGGTTTTTAATCCATTTTGAGTTTATTTTTGTGTATGGTGTTAGAGAATGTTCTAATTTCATTTTCTTACCTGTAGCTCTCCAGTTTTCCCAGCACCATTTATTGAAGAGACTGTCTTTTCTCTGTTGTATATTCTTGCCTCCTTTGTCATAGATTAAGTGACCATAGGTGTGGGTTTATCTCTGGGCTTTCTATCCCTTTCCATTGATCTATATTTCTGTTTTTTGTGCCAGTACCATACTGTTTTGATGACTGTAGCTTTGTAGTACAGTCTGAAGTCAGGGAGCCGGATTCCTCCAGCTCCATTTTTCTTTCTCAAGATTGCTTTGGCTATTTGGGGTCTTTCGTGTTTCCATACAAATTTTTTGTTCTAGTTCTATGAAAAATGTCATTAGTAATTTGATAGGGATTGTAGATTACCTTGGGTAGTATAGTCACTTTGACAATATTGATTCTTCCAATCCAAGACAGGGTATATCTTTCCATCTTTTCATGTTCTTCTTTGATTTCTTCCAAGGCTGATTATTCCTAATCCCCAAAGCACTGATTCTCAACCATGCTGCACATAGAATCACCTGGGGACCTTAAAACAAAATCCCACACCCAGGCCACTCCACTTGGGTGACCTTAGTGATGGCAATTTTAGAGCCCTGGTGGGCCAGCAGCCAGACTGCAGGGGCCTAGGTGAGCAGGGGGTGATTGACAGCTGAGCGAAGGGCACAGGCAGGTCCTGGGGGAGGCTGGGCTGTGGAGGAGCGGGTGGAGAGGAGGCTGGAGGGAGGCATGGAGGACGGTGAGTTTGCCTAAAATGGCAGAGACTTGAGGATTCTTATGTGCTGATGGGCCACACAGAAGGAAGGTGGAAGTGAAAGGAGCTCTTTGGGTGACTGGCATCTGAGAAGGTGGAAGAGGAGTGATCTACAGGACAATTTAGAGATTATGAGGGACACGTGGCTTGGGAGCTGGGCAGACCTGGTGGGTGTGAATGTGGCTTTGCCACTTGCTGGGTGAGTGAACTTGGGCTCAGTCCTGCCCATCCCATTGCTGTAAGGTGGTAAGGATGACAAGAGAGAATATACATAAGCACTTAACACAGGGCCTCCCACATGGCTGGGATTAGTACAAAGCAGCTACTGCTGTCCTAATAACCTATAAGCAGGAATAACATGATCATCCACAGAGCGACAGTCATGGTGCAGTCTCCATACTAAGAACGAGAGCAGTCATATTATCGTAACAGTAGGAGTGATGGTACAGAGGATTGTTTTGCACACACCAAAGTTTATAGATTTGCTGTAGAAATTTTAGGTTCCTGTTTTCTCCAGGAGGCAGAAAAAGCTAAAGTTATCTGTTGAGAGTGAGGCAGGAGGGGGCTGGTTTGACTTTTGAGTCCAAGTCTAACTGAGCTGTCTTCTTTTATCTTGCAGCACAGAATTCACTTGGACGTGATCCATTGTTTGTTTTCCCTAAAGATAAGCTGGTGGAAGAAGGCTCCAACGTCACCATTTGTTACGTTTCTAGGATCCATCAAGATAACATATCCTGTTATTTGGAAGGTGTACAGATATATGGAGAACAGCTGGATCGAAGTGTGTCTGCATTCGAGTTGAAGAACGTGTCTTTTATTAGGAAAAAAGGGACAAATGTCTTCTGTAAGGTGGACCAGGGAGGTGCTTTGGGAGGCATCGTTCTCTTTGTCTCAAGTGAGTGTACGCATCTCTGTGCCCCCCTCCCATTTCCTGTGGAATAGATCAAATTTCCTTTCCCAGAAGACAAGGAAACGTTTCCACTCGCGGCCTCAGTTTTCTTTTGTTTCCCAAGTCTTCTAGGAGAGACGCTGGCAAAGACAGTCTGAAGCAATACTTGTCGGATTTCCTGTTGTTTTCTTGAGTTTACTGACAGTTTTATTCCTAGGAACCAAGAGCATTTGGGAGAAAGTTCAGGTCATGACCTGGACCACTGGGAAGATGTCCTGCTTTGCGTTAGCCATGCTGGAATGGCTGCAGGCTGGGAGAGGGAGGAGAGGGGCTGCAGGCTGGATGGCCCTAGAGAGACAGCCGAGGTGGTGGCCAGAAGACCCAGGTTTGACTCTTCTTCCCACGGCTGGGAGTGCCTTCTTGGCCAAGTTTCCCAGCCTCTGCAGCTCAGGGTCCTCCTTTGTGAATGGGCCCAGTAATGGCTGTTGTGAGGGTTACTGCATATGGCCAGGGCCCCGCCCCGGTGCGGTGGCCGCACGCAGTAGGACTTCCGCAGATAAGGCCACTGCTGTTCTTAACTGGGTGCGGAGGTGTCAGGTGCCTCCATGGGTGATGGCGAGGGCAGAGAAGGCAGCGTTTCACGTTCCCTGTAGGTCTCAGTGTGCTCACCCAGTGGCCTCCCTTCCCCCGCACGGCGGGGCGGTATCTGCAACTCCTCCCTCCCTGCTTCGCCTGCCAAAGGCTCTTTCTGGTCTTCCGGACGCTTGATCACCTGTGCCTCTTGGCGTGGCCTCCAAGAGCTGCGGTGCCTCGGGGACTTGGCGGTGCTGCCCTCTCAGCCTCCAGCTGCTGAGTTTAGCAGGGTCCCCAGATCTGGCTTCCTGACATCCCAAGCACAGCCCAGGTTCCCTGTAAGCCAGGCGTCCACAGTGAAACACCAGGCAACGCTGACTCCGTTCATCCATTGTTCTGTTCACTCTGTCTGCACGTAGCAATACTGTTGAATGCTGCTAGCAGGCACCGGGGCTACAACTCTCATCAGGTAGACAGAGTGCAGACCACATGCAGTACACGCCTGCCCCCCTCGGTGATACCCCAGCAAAGCACCAGGGAAGGAAGGAGCAGGGGCCAAGATGAGGTACCCGCGGTGTGCCTTTCTGGAGCTGCTGATGCGTTGGCCCCCACTGAAGTAACCTTTTCATTGTTCAGAGCAACTCTGTGGCCTCAGACCCCAAAGAAAGCTTTCCATTTCACTTGTCTTTCAATAAAGAGCTTCAGGGAGGTCTTTCATCTGTTTTTTCCTTGTACGGACAGAAGTGCTTGAAGAGCCCAAGGACTTTTCTTGTGAAACCCAGGACCTCAAGACTTTGACCTGTACTTGGGATCCCGGGAGCGACACTGGCTTGTCTAAACAGCCTTCCCAAAGCTACACTTTATTTGAATCGTAAGTGAGCTTTGGTCATATTAGTGACGGATTCTTCCTTGTTTAAGGTACTTGTGACAGTGTTACAGAAAATTTGAACAAATATTTTCAAACCACCCTGCCAGGGTCAGGAAGAAATCTTTAAGTGGTCTCAGGTATACAATACTTTCTACCTGAGTTTTGTTAAAGGACAGCGTAGCATAAAAATGATAAGAAAGGCCATTAATGGTGAATCTTGATATGAAAATAGTTCCATGTGGTGATCTAGGTCTACCTAATTTCTACCTTTTCAAGAGTATCCAAAGTAAACTAAGGAAAGTTTTCACCACCCGAGAGGAGAAGTCAGCAATTCATCATTACACATTTAACCGCATAGGTCAAATTTTTTGAAACAATATTTTTGTCATTGGTATTTGTTGGTGACGGATCAATGCTGTTGTGTGGAACATAGTTTGAAAGCCACTGAGTGCGTCTCAGGGATACTCAGTGGATTCAGGGAGACACATCTGCGCTGACAAAAATGTAAACCCTGAAATTGTTGTGTGGTGTTTTTTTTTTTCTTTAAGATTTTCCGGGAAAAAGACACTTTGTAAACACAGAAACTGGTGTAATTGGCAAGTAGCTCAAGACTCACAAGAAACGTATAACTTCACACTCGTGGCTGAAAACTACTTAAGAAAAAGAAGTGTCAGTATTCTTTTTAACCTGACCCAACGAGGTGAGACTTGAGTGTAACCCACTGTGGTCACGAGCATATCTTTATTTGACACACTGTGTGATTGAGTAAATGTGTCATAGATTTTCACCTAATTCACATCCTAAGTGAAGGTTTTAGTTTATAACTTGTTTGCACCACACTTCTCTTCATGGGTGCGTGCATGACCTATGGTGCCCATTATTTGTTTGTGTTGATAATGTAATAAACACCAACGAGCTTACCTCAAGTTCAAAATAGAAATCTGACAATAACTTACTTCATCTCCCATCCCACAGCCCCCCACCCTGCTCCTTCCACTAAGATAACAGATTTAAATCATGTGTGTGCATGTGTATGTATTCTCATTTTCTTATGAAATCTCCAAAATACTGTTTTTATTTTGTTTTAATGTATATGAGACATCAAGCTATATGTAGTAATGCTAGTAATTGCTTTTATACAGTATTAAATTGCTAATATTTACCCATATTATTGAGTGTTGTAGTCCATTTTCACTGCTGTAGAGTATTTCATTGCGTAAATATACAGTGTTTTATTCATGCATCTCTTTTGGTGGATTTTCAGATTGTCTCAAGGTTTATGCTCTTGGATACAGTGTTAATAAGAGCATTTTCATATACATATCCAGTACACACCTAGAGTTGTAGTTGTTTTTCTTGAGTATATACCTGTATACCTAAGAATGGAATTGGTGAGGACTCAGAAAATGTGAATGTTCTTCAACTTACAAGATAATGCCAAATTCGCTTCCAAAGTGGTTGTACCAGTATATTCTCTCCAAGTTGGTATTGTCACCCTTGCATTTTTGTCAGTTGAATGGATGTTAAGTGGTATTTTGCAATGGTTTTGATCTGCACAACCCTGAAGTTGAATAGCTCTTTCTGTGTTTTGACCACACCCCTGCCTCTTTTATGAAATGCAGCATCTTTAAACACGTTCATTTTTTCTGGAATTCTCGTACTTCTCTTTTGCCTTCTTAATTCTACACCTCATTTAGATTTCAACTTAATCATCACTTCAGTCACCTAATTACAGGGTGCCACCAGTGTAGCAGGCACTGGGCATCCAGCAGTGAACAGAGTTGAGTAACTGCCCTTAATGTGTGTACATGCTAGTGTGTGTTCGGAGAGAGGGTTGAGAGAGGGGCATGGAGACACACAGTAAACGTGTAAACAAGTTAATAACATAATTTCAAGCATCGCTAAGTCCTGGAAAGAAGATAAAATTCATTTAAGGGGTAGAGAATGCCTGGGGTGCTGCTTCAGTTGGGATGAGGGCACTGAAGGATGAGGAGGCAGAAAACATCTAGAGCATTTGGAGCAAAAGAACAGGATTTGAAAAGACCTTGAGGTGGGAACATGCTCTGGGTGTTTCAGGCAGGGAAGAATGTCCTTGTGTCTTTCCCGTGAGAGAAAGGAGATTGGAGTGGTAGGCAGCGGCCAGGTCACACAGCAAGTGTGGAAGTGCGTAAGGTGGCAGGTTTTTTTATTTCAGATATTCTATTTTTCGGTTCTAAAATTTCCATTTAATTCTTTTTTTTTAAAAAATTAGTTTCTATTGGGCTTCCCTGGTGGCGCAGTGGTTGAGAGTCTGCCTGCCAATGCGGGGGACACGGGTTCGAGCCCTGGTCTGGGAAGATCCCACATGCCACGGAGGAACTGGGCCCGTGAGCCGCGATTACTGAGCCTGCGCGTCTGGAGCCTGTGCTCCGCAACAAGAGAGGCCGCGATGGTGAGAGGCCCGCGCACCGCGATGAAGAGTGGTCCCCACTTGCCACAACTAGAGAAAGCCCTCGCACAGAAACGAAGACTCAACACAGTCATAAATAAAAAATAAAAATAAAAAAAAAAATTAGTTTCTATTTCTCTGCTGAGAAGTGTTTTCCTTCTATTCATTTCAGATGAGTTACTTTTTTTAAAAAAATAAATTTATTTATTTATGTATTTTTGGCTGTGTTCAGTCTTAGTTGCTGCGGGCAGGCTTTTCTCTAGTTGCAGCGAGTGGGGGCTCCTCTTCATTGCGGTGCGCGGGCTTCTCATGGTGGTGGCTTCTCTTGTTGTGGAGCACGGGCTGTAGGCGCGCGGGCTTCAGTAGTTGTGGCACGTGGGCTCCAGTAGTTGTGGCTTGTGGGCTCTAGAGCGCAGGCTCAGTAGTTGTGGGGCACGGGCTTAGTTAGCTGCTCCACGGCATGTGGGATCTTCCTGGACCAGAGCTCGAACCCGTGTCCCCTGCATTGGCAGGTGGATTCTTAACCAGTGCACCACCAGGGAAGTCCCTGGATGCATTTACTTTTACCTCATGGATCTGTTTTAAACTCTTTATCTAATTGTAGCATTCCAAGGGAGTCATCTTGAGGCATGGGTCATCTCAAAGTTGACATCTGCTGATTGTCTTTTTCCTCGAAAATTGGTGACGTTTTCTCTCTTTTGGTTTTGTTTTGTATGTCTAATAATTTTGGATTGTATCCTTGACATTGTTAATGTTAGTTTGGTTAGACTCTGGGTTCTGTTATATTCTCTTTGATGGGCCACTTCTCCAAGTTTTGACTCCCCTCTACATTCTTGCCTGCTTTTGTTTAATTTTAAGAATCCGCAGTTTCTTTTTATATTTGTTCAGAGTTTCTAATATAACCGGTGAGAAAAAAGGCTATACTTGGCTTACTCCATCTTGGCTGCAAGTCTGGTTTTGTTTGCCATTTTCTCAGAAATAAACAAAAATGCTTATTGAACAAATCAATGTAAAAATGAACTGCCTATTTACCAGTCTTTTTGGATCTGTGCTTGAATTTTTTTCATTTTTTCTTTTTTTTCTTTGCAGTTCATCCAATGACTCCCTATAAGTTATTCCCTAAAAATGTTGGTGCCACAAATGCCACCATGACCTGGAAGGTACACTCCATTGGAAACAATTCCACACTTTTGTGTCAGCTTGAACTCCTTGCTGAAGGAAAAGTGATACAAGTAAGTGTTTAACTTTCTATTTTCAAAAATTTCTTTGTGTCTAAACAGAGAGACTGGTGAGTGAAATCTCTTTAAACTCTTATTTCTATGTGTGTTCAAATGATATGGGTCATCTGTTTAAAAGGTCCAGGAAATTCATCATAAACTTTTAGAGTTTAGAGATTTTTTTTTTCTCAAAGAACTAGTCTTGCTACGAATCAGGTCTTACTCTGTGTGTGATTTGGCTTTGCAATGACGTGTGCTCACCAATACTTCTGTCTTCTTCTCCCCCTGACCTTTTTTTTTTTTTTTTTTTTTTTAATTAAGCAACACAATGTTTCCATCAAGGTGAATGGTGAGTACCTCTTAAGTGAACTGGAGCCTGACACAGAATATGTGGCCCGAGTACGCTGTGCTTATACCAACCACTTCTGGAAATGGAGTGAATTGATTAGTCAGAAATTCAACACAGCTGAAGCTGGTACGTTCGGCTCCCTGACGTCCCAAGGATCTAAACTGACTGACAGGAGATGGGTGGGCTTCCCTGAGAACTTTTGTTTGTACCAAAAACTCAGGGGAAGGTATAACAACAGAGGCTTGGTACCATCTTTAAAAAAAAACAACAACAAAAAACTAAATTAAATGCCTAATGAAATGTGAGTGGGAAGATATCTACCTCAGACATTTGCCATCTGAGTTATTTCTGCTGAACATTTTCTCTCTGATCTTCAATTTGCCAGAATGGTTTCTAAGCTAAAGGTATTGCTGGATTCCCGTTGGATCTGGGGCTATGTAAATGAGTATAAACTTTTAATTCAGGACTGGGGACAAACAGTAGCGTTTGTGCTGAGGAAAGCACCGATCTCATACTAAACAGCCTCGGGCTGTGTTTGGAAATGCAATGGTATTTGGAAACTTAGTCATCATTGTTCAGTCGTTCGTTCCCGTGACAACAAACTGGGAGCCGCCTTATCATGCTCTCAGGGGTCGTTTCCTCAATAATGACTGAACAGAGACTTTTTCCCCCAAATAACTATGTCTTAGACCTCAGATAAACCTCAGGAGATGAGATGGCCCAGCCTTGCTTTCACCTCCTTCCAATCCCAGATGAGAAAGTCTTACTGTTGCCCAGTTTACACATGAAACAACTTGGGCCCCTGAACTGGGGAGACGTGCCTGGTTTGCAGAGTGAATGAAGGGCAGAGACGTGACAGCAGTAACCAGGGCAGTTGCCGTTGATCTAGTGTTTAGTATGTGCCAGACACAGCTCCAAGGGCTTGCAATGTTTTCCCCTCAAATCCTCCCACCATGCAGTAGGTCCTGTTATTATCCGCACTCGACAGATGAGGCCGTGGAGGCACAGAGAGGATGAGGAGTTTAACTGGCCCCGCTAGCAAGGGACTGAGCTGTGACCGCAGCTCAGGCCCAGGCTGGCTGACTCCAGAGCTCCACCCTGACCTGACCCAGACTGGCGTCTGCATGGCCTGTCTCTCGGGGGTGTCATTACAGCCTGGAGATCCTGTTGATTCAAGTCCTGGCTATTTTGCTGCCTAAGGAAGGATCATATATATTTATTTTACTCCATCTTATTATTTATGTTTGTAAGCTGGTGAGTTCTTTCTGTTTCAGCCTGGGGGGAACATTTTAAAGCAGTGACTCTGGTTGGCGGGCTGGCGAGGGCAGTGCATGAAAACCCACACCCAGGGCTGGTCACCAGAGGTGCTCAGCAGGCCTCCTCCCCTTGTCAGCCCCCCACCCCCACCCCCGCTCCCCTCCAAGACTCCAGTCATTTTTCATAGGGGTGTAGTCCCCTCCAGAGCCCTGTTCCTGATGGTAATTTGGTTTATTCCTCAGTTGTGTTTCATTAAAGAATTTTTACTTTATTAATACTGCATTGCTTTGGGATTTTTTTTGCAAATTCATTCCAACATTATACCTAAAATTTAGTGCAAAGAAAAATAACAGAAAGATGGCATTTTTAGTAAATAGTTTCTTTTAGATTATAGTATCATAAACCTGAAAAATACTTAACTTTGCTTTTGATGATGACAAGAAAATGAGATGAATCTGCTGATGGTGAATCCATAGATGTTTTTTTTCACCTTGGATAACGCTTTGCTTAATGCTGGCAAAGTCAATGTTTATGTGTATTATAATCCTACTTAAGCAGAATCATGGTGAGCAGAGCTAAATGACACCGTGGGAGAAATTATATTGACATAAAGATGGAGCACCGTCAACTGTGCTGCAGTTCTCTTTTCTTGCAAGTAGTCGTGTACAAACCAGCTGAAGATTCTGCATTGAGCTTGGGGTCTCTCATTGAGTATTTCAGTACTTTTTTGATATAATATTGGCTTCTCTGACGGCTTGTTGAGAAAATTGAAATCTGCATCTAATAGATTTTAAAAATATATGGTCACCTTTATGTTGAGTAGAAAGTGTCAGCAACTAAGGGGGAAAAAAAAGGACTTTCTTAAATTTCAATGATTGGAGACTGTAAACTATATTTTTATGAAACAGAGAACTAAATTTGTATGTGTTATGTTGCAAAACAATGCTTCTTGCACAGAGATATGTTGAAGCAAATCATAAATCACTGGTCCTACAGTTTACTGGCAAGAAAGACAAGGAAGCAAGCTCTTCTAGAACGGAGTGGGGAGAGGCATGCCAGGGGGAGGCGTGCAGCCAGTGCACTGAGGGTCCACACGCAGGCAGCTGGCCCAGGCCAGGAACTTGGCGGGTGGGCGTGCATGGGGAGGAGGGTGACAAGGAAGGGGTCCCAGGCTCTGACTCCAGCGACAGGCCAGCCTGTGTGCACTTAGGAACTCGGGGAAGAGTGCAGCCTTCCCCTGGGGCTCTCCACTTGAGTGTGTCCATTGCAACCTTCGCAAGTAGGGCAAGGAAACAGCAACAGTCTGCTGCTCCTAGAAATTCCAAATATGGGAAATTTACCTAACTAACCTCCTAGAATTGGACTGGCAAAGGATTCCAAAATTCCTTGGTGGCTTCCAGAAGCTCTGAGGCTTGAGTTCACAAAGGCCCCCTGTGATGTCCCATTCAGATGTAGCAGCCCTTTTGTAAAGCACCTACTGTGTGCCCCTAGTGAGGCGAGACCAGTATGGCCGCGGCCAAGTGGGTAGAAGTCACAGAGAGTGAAAAAGCGAGAAGCAGGCTCAGGCAGGACAGGCCGTGGTCACTTGTGTTGACGAAACTAGAGAAAGGTTGAATGTATTGTTGTACGTGCATATTGTGACCCTAGAGCTTTTCTTTGGTTAATTTCAGCTCCCTCAGAGGCTCCCGATGTCTGGAGAAACATGAAGATGGTGTCGGGACATCCTACTGTGAGTTTATTCTGGAAGGTGAGATGCAGACGTTCAAAGAGACAGATTTTTGCTTGGCAGTTATCTTTCACTGAAACTAGACATTGGTGCAGTCTTCTGATTGGGAGGGCTCTTAACATGAATCCAGTAGAATTTGTTACCCAGTGGAGAAATCCCCGCTCCATCCACATCCATGTCCCCAACGCTGGACCAGTAACTCCTTTCTCAGCAGCCTCTTGCACCCGTGGCCAGTTCTGATTGTTAGAACTGCATCTCCTAACTTCTCCTGCCCCTAACATCTGCAGGGCCCAGTTCATGAGTATAAGTGGAGAAATATATACCGTAATTAAAAGTTATGAATATTTAAATATTCAGAGTACTTATATTTAAAAGTTATAAGTCAAGCTAAAAAACTGCAATATAAAATTAATCTTGTCCTTCTATCTTAACTGACATGCCTTCATGACAACATGGAAGCCCTGGTTTGCGTTAAGAACTCTCGGATCCCTCAGTGTTTGATGCTAAAGCATGGCCATGCTGAGGGAGCTGGTCCCCCGCCACAGGCCACCCCACTCTTTTTCCCATCTCCACTCTGGTCCTCCCCACCAGGGAGGACCCCCATGCACACACATGTGCACGTGCCAGTCTGTACATCCAGGTTTTGTCCACATCCCAAGCCAACAGTTGCCCCAGCCCAATCTCAGGTCTGGGGGTGCACACACCAGGGGCACTGTCTGTCCTCGGGAAGGTAGGCCGGAGGTTCAGGCCCCTCCCATCTGGGTCTACTCCTGTCTTTCCCACTCCTACTCACTGAGTGTGTTTTAATCCAGGCTAAAGAGTCCCCCTTTCCTGACTTGGTCACTCCTCTCTGGACACAATATGCTCTTGAGCTCTCCCCCAAATGATCCTATTCTCTGCTCAATTTTAGTTAGAATGGAATGTCTGATTTCAAGCTTGGTTTAGAAGGTTATTTTCTCTCTTAAGCTGTTTTAATTTGCCCGGTGTGTGTGTGTGTGTGTGTGTGTGTGTGTGTGTGTGTGTGTGCAATCAAGGGACAGAAAAGATGAAAAAGAAATTAAGCAAACTCTTTTCAGAGGAAAGCCCATTTTGAAATGATTGTCAATATTTTTTTCAGCCACTATCGAAAGTGCATGCCAATGGGAAGATCCTATTCTATAATGTAATTGTAGAAAATCTAGACAAGCCATCCAGGTTAGAGGTCCTCTCCATCCCTGCTCCCGCCAGAAGCACAGAACTAACCCTCAGTCAGTGTTCTTACCAAATCCATGTCACAGCTCACAACAATGTGGGCCCTTCTCCTGCTTCCGTAATTGTCATTTCTGGAGGCCCTGGAAACGGTGAGTGTTTTTGGTTTTGTTTTTCTTCTCTAGAAAAATGTTGACAGTGTTATTAGGCAGAGACGGATAAATTAGAAAGACAGTAATCTGGGGAGACAAAAGATCTAGCTGCCAAACACTGTCCGTCATTTTCTTTGGGTTCAGGCATGTCAGCGGGTTTCTGGCGCAGTCCTCCTTTGTGTGGGAAGAAGATTTCAGCCATAGCTCAGGGATTCTTCCGCCAACTTGGGAAATTGTCTCAAATTTATTCAAATAAATGCAACACCAACAAACAGTCCCAACTGAGTGTTAGAGCTGGTATGAAAGCGCTTTGTGGCTTATGAAATATGAGGTGCGTTTATTATATGGCAGAATATTTTGTCCGTCTTGGCCACCTATGAAGAGCCCATGAACATTTCTGGACATCATGAGGAGAGCTAGCGTCATCTTTCGAGAAGGGCTTTGCCAAAGCTGTGGAATAAAATGGTGATAACTGGCTAAACCCTTAGCCTGTGAGAGACCAAACAAGGTGGAAATGACCTTACATGTACAATTAATCATGGTGTACATTTCCTTCTTGGGAGAGCTGTGAAAAGAGGTGGGCTGCACTAACCCCGCCCCCAGCAGTACACACTCTGAGACACTGCACACTTGGACATGACCCAACAGACATCCTAAGGTCATTCATGAGCCTTGCAGTAATGTCACCCTTCAGTTACTGCTATAAAAAATTTCAGACCCTGCTTGTACGGTTATGTCACATTGCTTTATACCTATCATTCAAATTAGGCTTACATTTAGGTTAAGTGGGCTAGATTAGAGGGTGTTATTATTTTGTTTTATTTATTTTGTTTAAAAACTATCCAGTGTGTCAAGAAAAAGAAATTGGGATTGTGCCACAGGAGAAAAACTAAGGAGTTACTTAACATAATCTTTGCTTGTCAAGAACTGTATTAGAGAATGAAGTGAATAGTTGTATTCTGTCTTTATTAGGGCCAGAACGGGAAAGGTGGGCATTTCATTCACCCTGGGGGAGTTGATAGATTAAAAGAAAACACTGCCTCCAGTGAGGCTCAGCTCAAACAACTCTGCTGAACAGTATTATCTGTTTGGGGTCATCCCTATCTGTGGGTTCCTACCATACCTTCCTTCCCCGTGCCCTGCCTTTAGAACCCATTCCTTCCCCTTGTGAGGCCCTATCCAGCTTCCCTGATGTGGTCCACATTCTTAAGTCTCTAGAGTGGATAAAGGCACTGATGTGCTATGAGACAGACCAAGGAGGTTCAGCCAATTCACACTAGAGTGTGAATGACTGAAGGGAAAAAAAATAGATTCCCTTTCTCTTTCCCTCTACCTCCACTCCTCAAAACATATTTGCAATTTTAAAGAAGCAGCTTAGTAAGAGTCATGCTTCTAAGTTTGGGGTGAAATTTTAGTCAGTGTGAGTAAGTGAAGTAGAAAATGTCGGTTTTAATATGAAAGAGATTTGTCTCTCTGATGAAGGAAGACAGAGAAGCCATGTGGGTAAGATAGGCACAGGCCTTCTTGGGGAACCTCTCGCCTCATACCTGGGGCTGCACATTCCTTTCGGTGTTCCCAGCTGGGTGATAATTTGGTGCCCTAGAAAATGTCATAGCACCCTGCTTTCGCATCAGTGTTCAGCTGTAATTAGAATTGCCAGATAAAATAAAAGATGCCCAGTTAAATATGAATTGCAGAGAAGCAACAAGTACATTTTGAGTGTTAAGTCTGTCCCATGTAACATTTGCGCCACGCTGGCTGCCTCTCTGAACAGCTGCTTGCAGGTCCACCCCTTGATCAGAGTCTGCTTTCGCTTGAGTGACCACCAGGGACCACTGCCCTCTGAACAGTGGCAGGCTGTGGAGTCAGCCTCAGAAATAGGAGAAATTCTCATCCCTCAATATCTAGGCTGACCCGCTTGAAATCAGTAGAACTGTAGTCCACTGAGACCATATCACCTTTTTTTCCAATTGTCAGACCTTAGGAAAACTACCCGGGTGCATAAAATACATTGAGGTGGTATCCTAGGTCATAAGTAGTGTGCACATCCGTTCATAATCTGGCTTAGTACATACCTGAATTGTTCTTTCTTTTTTTCTCCACACTCGCCTCAGTTTCTGCCCCTAACATCTAGGAGACAGTAGTTAGTTCAGGGGCAGCCAGCATTATGTGGGACAATTAAGCCAAATTATTCATTCATTCAACAGATGATTTTTGAAAGCAGATCAAGTACCAGACACAGTTCTAGGTCAAGGGTCAACAACTTTTTCGGTAAAGGGGCAGAGAGTAAATATTTTAGGCCTTGTAGGCCAGACAGTCTCCAATCTATATTCTGTATTCTTTGTTTTTAAAAACTCTTTAAAAATCTTAAAACCAGTCTTAGCTTAAGGGTCATATAAAAACAAGCTTCCGAGGCTGGATTTGTCCTGCTGGCGGTGGGTTGCTGGTCCCTGTTTTAGGGGCTGACGTCCCTTTGGGTCTCAGAAGATGAGGACAAGGGGCATCTGAAGGGCAGGTGTGAATAATTGTTGGGAGTGAGAGGCAGGAAAACATCCCTCCTGCCCTAACCCAAGCCCCGTAGCAATTGCAGAGGTAGGGCTCTTACCTGCTAGATACACTGCATGTTCAAGTTTATTTTCTTGTTTAGATATTTTTGCAAAATGTACGATTAATTAAATCTGAAGCATTGCCCTCTTTGTATGTACAGAAGAGGTTGAAAGCGGAAGAGTTAACGGCACAGAGGACGGATTTTCTGTGTCTTGGAAACCCCAATCCGGAGATGCCACAGGCTACGTTGTGGAGTGGTGTGATGGTCCCCAGGACCTGCCCTGTGTTCTCCAGTGGAAAAACCTAGGCCCCAATACCACAAGCACAGTCATTAGCTCGGGTAAGAAGAACCTTCTGTATTACCATGCGGCTCCATTCACCTGGCAGCAACTTCAACAGGGATTTCTGGATCATCTCAGATACTTTGTGCTCAACTGATAACTACAAATCCAGCGTGGGTCTTGGAGTTCAAATTTTGCAGTGATGTGGTCTAAGTTTTGACCTTTATATCTACTTTTACAGAGACTATCTGGACCGAAGGCTGGAATAGGTGTTCATGAGGTTCATGAATTTGTTCAGCAGTGAGTCAGCCGTCTCAAATGAATGGCAGAAGGACATTATAACAGTTGTCCTGAGAGCTTTTACAAAAGCAAAGAAGTGTGTGGATTTGGGAGACATAGGAGTAGAGTTGATGGGAGTCGATTAGCAACTCCTTCAGTTTCAATGGAACATATAGAACTTGGTCTCTTTCCTCCCACACTGGATTTGTCATTTCGAGATTACTAGTGTAGCAGTTAAAGGAGCCTAGGTCTGTGGCCTGATTGGGGGGGGGTTGGTGGCGCCATCTGCTGGGCTCAAGATAAAGCTGTGGGAATTGTCCGGGTCCAGAGGGTGATTGATGAGACTCCAGGAGGCCATTCAGTGGCTGGTGGGGAGTGAGGAGGCGAGTCTTCCCTTGGCTTGAGCAGTGTCAGTGGCATGGTTCAGAGGTGTGGGGTGAGGGGAAAGTGAGGTACTGGAAGCAAATCTTCCAGATGCTTGCCCTTCGTGGGCAGAGAGAAGGCCAGTCGCTGGCAGGGGTTTTGGAGTCAAAGGAGAGTTTTACATGGTTTTCTGTGTCTGGTTGAATTCTGCGCCCAGTTGCATGCACGTGGATAAGGGCATATTTGCGAGCTCTTGATCAAGAGGATGATGTAGAGGACAGTCGCCTAGACTTCGTCGGAAATGCTGGAGGATTCAGGGGAAGGAAGGAAGATGGTGGAGATGAAGGGCAGAAACCCCGAGGAGGAAATTCTTAAGGGGACACAAATTCATTTTTCATTCTTCTTCTTTTCAGAAGTAAAGAGAATGGCATCCTGTGTTACTGAAAATCTGTTGACTTTTCTTCTCTAGGTGCTTTTAGACCAGGGGTTCGATACAACTTCAGAATTTATGAAATTTCTGCAAAAAGGATGGCTCATTTATTAGAGACAAAAGCAGGATACTTGGAGGAACTGGGTAAGTTTAAAGCATTTAATGTGTCCATTGTTAAGAACAATCCAGAAACTCTTCACTTTGGGTTTAGGAAGATTACAGCACCTTTCCTAATTTTCAGTGTCCTGTTTATTCTGGCAATGGGGTTTTTTTTAAAGTTATTTTTTTAATCACACAAATATAAAACATTTTCATTAAAGACAATTCATAAGATATTATGCAAAAGAAGACAAAATCATTGCTAATTTTACCACCCAAGGGCAAATATCGAGTTAATATTTTATGTGTATCCTTTCTCAGTACAGATATACACTTTTAAATAAAAATGGGATCTTTTTTATTACTACTCTATGCAGTTTTGTAAAGTGCTTTTTGACTCATGTCACTAAGTAATATCTAACTGTATCATTTTTTAGTACTGCAAAGTGCCTCGTGGTTTGCATATGTCAAATCACCTGTCGTTGGACTTTTAGGATGATTACAAAAATATTTCTCAATTAAAAACTATAAAATTCACCTTCAGTTATCTTGCAGTCTCAAATACTCAATCTCTCTCTCCTTTCTTGGCCAAATCTCTTATGCCCTGTCTGACTCACCATCATTTTAGCTGAATCTTTGTCCATTGCTCTGATAATGGTTTTTCAACAAAGTCCCGGAAGTAGAATACTCGAGCCAAAAGGTTTGAACTTCTTAAATACAATTTTACAATTTTTAAGACTTTTGGTAGATATTGTGAAATCGCTGCCCCCCCAGAAATTGTACCATGATCCCACCAGCAGTGTGGGGGAGTTTTGATCCTCCCATGTGGTTGCTAATTCACCTTCTCGGCGTCCAGGGTCTCACACCCACTGGAAGCCGGGCAGCTGTGTCCTTGATTGCCTCTCACCAATCAGACCAGCTCTTGGGGCTCTCCGTTGGGTGGGAGCTGCCCCAGACGGGCAGGAGGGGTGTGTTGTGTGTTTTGGCAGACATAGGCCAGGTGTGCACCAGCGTATGTGCTGAAACAGGCTCTCAGGGAAGCCTCAGAATAAACGCTTTCTGATTCTCCCTGTGACACTTGGACAATTGTGCATTGCTGCCACCTGGGAACTAGAGTTCTTCAAAGTTGCCCATACCTCTTCAAACATAACCCTTCCTCCTCCTCCCTTCCTCCCTACTTCAGTTCATCCTCCCAAACACTGTTGAGAATTCAGACTCAGAATGAAGTCTAGGAAAGCCTTTCTTTCTTGCTGTGTGACCTTGCCAAGTTACTGAATCTCTCTGGGCATCCATTTCTACATCTGAGAGAGGTAAGGCTTGAACAAGATGATTGCTCAACTCCTTCCCAGCTCTCACGAACTAAGTCAGGGCGTACATCCTCTAGAGAAAAAGATGGCACTCCTTCACTTGGCACACACGCCTACAGAGTGGGCCGTGGTTCTGCTTTCAGTTTACACCAGTGCGCTGAGACTCTTTCCAAATTGTAAATCTTACATTATCCCAACTTCCTTTCCTAGCTCCTTCAGACAACCCTCAAGTGGTCATGAGTAACTTGACCTCCCACTCCTTCACTCTGAGTTGGAAGGATTATTCCACTGAATCCCAACCTGGCTTTATACAAGGATACCATGTCTACCTGAAAACCAAGGCGGGGGAGCACTGCCCCCCGGCATTTGAAAAGACAGTTCTTCCAGGTGACATTTTTTTTTTTTTTTTTTTTTTTGTCTGTTTACCGTTTCAAGGTCTCATTATTTGAAATCATTGGAAAGGCTGCCGGCTGTCTCTGACTGTGGCCAGGCTGAATTCTGTGCTCACGTGCTTTTATGACGGAATGGTGTTCTTAAACCAATTAGTAGGGTGGACAAGACGATGGGGGCCAGGATTTTAACTTACTTAAAAACAGTGTGGCCCAGTATTTTTAGAAGCACCTGAAATACCCTCAGCTCCTTAAGAAAACCTACCACTTAGGAAACGTTCTTGCTAATAACCTCATTTTCTTTTTTTCTTTGACTTCATTAAAGTTTATTAAAATGTATATCTAAGTAGCTCTGGCAGGCTCTTACTCTTTCTCTGGCAGGTCTGAGTGCTTCCCCTGGATCAGGAACATCCCTTGTTTAGTGGGGTGCTTGCTTTGCTTGCCATCTCCCGAATATTTTACCAGTGTCCCCAGTGTGATGAAATTATGATTTCATTTTTGGTTGGTTTAGAAATGTTGGCAGTGCCAAGTCAACAAGAGTATTAGTGCCCCACTGTCTCACAAGATCTTTATCACGCTCTTAATAGTTTTTTCTTCTTGAAAAAAAAATTTTTTTTTTTAAACCCCACAGAGGATTCAGTATGTTGCAGACACACAATTGACAACCCGGAACAAAAGACATTTGTTGTGGAAAACCTACAGCCGGAATCCATCTATGAGTTTTTCGTCACTCCTTACACAAGTGTTGGCGAGGGTCCCCTGGATGCCTTCACAAAGATCACAACCCCGGATGAATACTGTGAGTTTTTCCAAATCAAAACTCTTAGCAGTTCCTGGGAAACTGACAAATGACACACACATGGCCATGGGCTTTGTCTAGATCCGGAATTTTTAAACCTTTCTTCTCTGTCTTTCTTTCTCTAGATGAAACTCACCAAAAAAAAAAAAAAAAAAAAAAGGAAATGTTACACAGAATCCCACTACATAAAATAGATAAGAGGGAAGCTAATCCAACTGATCTATGACCTGGAACCTTCCTCTTGCCTCTCTCTGGCCCCTGAGGCACTTCTCTGGAACTCAGTACCAGAATAGTTTGAAAATCACTGATGGCGTATTTTAGTGTTGACTTGGGAAGAGCCTTATGAGTTCTGTCTGGAGAGGGGTGGGGATGTTTTTCTCAGCAGAACTGCTCTCTACAGCCAGCCTTCTGGCTGGTTTCTCTCAGTGGCAAATTACCGGCTTCCTGACCTTGCCTCTCTGGGGGTACTAGAAGGTGCGGTGGGGCGAGCAGTGTTGGTTCACGAACCCGGTGTTTGCAGATTTGATGGAGAAAGGGTGAGATAAAGAGAGCCATCCTTTCAAAATGCATTTGGCTTGAAAGATGGAGAAAGAAGAGGAAGGGAGAAGAATGGCAGGTTACTGGTAAATAAGATTCTGCCGGTAAGTCCTGCCCTCCAACAAAGAGGAAGGTGGTGGGAGAAAACAGATACTGACGGAGGAAGCGGGGAAAGTAGGTAGCAGATAGGGCATCATAGGAGGTCCACGCTGGAAAGGACCTCTCAAGATACTCCTCCATGAAAAACACATAGGCTAAAACATCTGCCTGAGTTGCCAAGTGGCGGAAGGTGGGGCTCTGGGGATGGGGTGGGCTCGTCAGGTAGAACCACTGGCCCTGGCTGCCTGACTGGTGATGAGGATGCCCGTGACCACAGTGGCAGGTTGGGGCTGAAACATGGCCCCAGGTCTCTAAGCCAAAGGCCAGAACTCTCATAGTCAGCTTAAGATTTCAGTCAACAACTCACATTACTTGAGCATGCTTGCCATTTTAGAGTTAATTTTAAATTTATTTTCAGGCTATTTTTCTTCCAGCTTCAGTATTTACTTGGCTGGTAGAGGTGTGTGTATGAGTATGTGTAAGACACACACACACACACACACACACACACATATAATATATATGATTATCTTTATCTCAAGTATATTTTCTAGATTTCATTTATTTCCCTTACTCATGAGAAACCTCCTTAGCCTTGGCTGTGACTCGATTATATTGATTATTATGAAAAAGTAAACTAAATTGCTGCATAATTGCAGCAGTGAGAATGACAGTCCACAGTTACAAAAATAGTATGGACGACTCACAAATGCAATGGTGAGTGACAGAAGCTGGGCCCCGCTCTTGCTGCACAATTCCACGCGTAGAGTATAGACAGAGGCAAATGCTGTTTATGTGGCTGAAAGGCAGGATAGGGGTTACCCTGGGAGGGGAAGATGCCTGGATGGGGACACTGGGGGACTCTCGGGGGAGCTGGTAACGTTCTTTTTCTTGATCTGGGTACTGGTTACGTGGGTATGTTCAGTTTGTGAAAACTCATTGAGCTGTACACGTAGGAGCACTTTTCTGTATGCACATATTATACTTCAACAGAAAGTTTAGCAAAGCCTGTCTGAAGTTTGGACACTACTATGGGTAGCTCCCCAGGCTTCTTCTCAGATACATTACAAATTCGTAATTTAACCAAATTTTAAAACCAATTGTAGTCATAACAAGTACTGCTCTTGAGAGCAAGGTATTCTTTTTTTTAAAAAAAAAGCATTCGTGTACTGATTTATTTACTTTTATTTATTTATTTTTGACTGTGTTAGGTCTTCGTTGCTGCATGCAGGCTTTCTCTAGTTGTGGCGAGTGGGGGCTACTCTTCACTGCAGTGCGCGGGCTTCTCATTGCAGTAACTTCTCTCGTTGCGGAACACGGGCTCTAGGTGCACAGGTTTCAGTAGTTGTGGCACGTGGGCTCAGTAGTTGTGGCACATGGGCTCTAGAGTGCAGGCTCAGTAGCTGTGGCGCATGGGCTTAGCTGCTCCGTGGCATGTGGGATCTTCCCAGACTCGAATCCGTGTCCCCTGCATTGGCAGGTGGATTCTTAACCACTGTGCCACCAGGGAAGTCTGAGAGCAAGGTGTTCTTTAGTGGTGTCAGGAGGAGTTTCTTTCGCCTTACCTGGTGTCAGGGATAATTTTAGGCCAGTTGTCGAGGTGCTTTCTCTGCCACCCTCTTACCTTCCCATGTCCTTTTCTCCAGAGCCCTGTGCTTCCTCAGAGCCCTGGGTTGGGCCTGCCCTCCCTGACAAAACTCCAGCGTTATCCGCCAGCACCACAAGTCAGGCCCCATTCCTGCAGGACGGCTGGCGAGGGGGATGAGGAGGGCAGGGAGGTAAAGGGATTGAACAGAAATATATGTACATGTGAATGACTGTCAGCCTCCAAAGCCCTTCGTGCGATTTGCTTTTATAAAAGAGGATGTTTACCAACCCAGCTGAACTATTCTTCGGTGGATTTGCAAGCAGTGAGACCACGAAGATGGGCATTTATGAAAATGAAGTACAGGTTGACATATCTGAGAAATAAAAATAGAATAATTATCCCAGGTGATGACTTAGGTAATTTTCTCAGAGCCTAACTAGAAGGGGTGCATTCGTCAATTTTTGACGTGTAATAAAATACCTCAAAATCTCAATGGCATACAAAACCAAATCTCTCTTTTGATGCTTCTGGCTTGGCTGATGTAGGCTGGGCCAGGTGGGACTCCAAGCTTCAGGTAGGTTTGTTCCTTGTAGCTTCACCCTGAGGCTTAGGCTGAAGGGACAGTGGCTCTGAGGGACCAACTCTTCTCAGAGTGGGTCACAGGAACACAAGAGAGCAAGCCAACTACAAGCACACTGAACGCAGCTACCAACCAGCATGACCACTACTCACCTCCCATTGGCCAAACCAAGTCACGTGGCTGAACCCCCAAGTCAAGGGTATGGAGTATAATTCTCATACAGGGAGGGAGTAAAGATCCAGTCTGTCAGGAGAGGTAATGAGTTTTGAGTCACAAGTGTTGAGGGCAAATGGTTCCCTGTGTTGGCTGGTTGGTCTCACTGCCCTGCCCCCCAGCAGTCAGACAGAACTCATATTGAATCTTGCACAAATAGAGTTTTGAGGAATAAAAGACATGTAAAACTTATTTTTATTCCTTTGAGGGAAAAGCAGTCATTAAAAATATCCCTTTCTTTTTCCTCTCCAGCCCATATACTGATACGCATCATCCTGCCCATGATTTTCTGCGTTTTGATCGTCATGATAATTTGCTACTTAAAACGTCAGTGGTAAGTGTGCGGGGAAGGTTTTATCCAAGAAGGAGTCAAAGAAAAATCTAGAAAGGAGATAGAAGTCACACCTGATAATATGAGGAAAAGTGCTGAAAAGGAAAGAACAAAGGAGGATTTGGTGGAAATATGATAAGTTTTAAACAATCTTGTTTATCAATAGATAAGCAATAAATCAATACATAAGGAAACCAGACTTCCCTGATGGCGCAGTGGTTAAGAATCCACCTGCCAATGCAGGGGACGCGGGTTCGAGCCCTGGTCCGGGAAGATCCCACATGCCGTGGAGCAACTAAGCCCACATGCCACAACTACTGAGCCTGCGCTCTAGAGCCCGTGAGCCACAACTACTGAGCCTGCGTGCCACAACTACTGAAGCCTGCACGCCCTAGAGCCCACGTGCCGCAACTACTGAAGCCCTTGCACTCTAGGGCCCGCGTACCACAACTACTGAGCCTGCGTGCCACAACTACTGAAGCCCGCGCACCTAGAGCCCGTGCTCTGCAACAAGAGTTGACACTACAATGAGAAGCCCACGCACCTCAACTAGAGATAGCCCGCACACAGCAACGAAGACCCAACGCAGCCAAAAAAAATAATAATAAGGAAACCAACTATTTTAAAATGTTGCAAAATTTGTTCAATAGCAATAGCTAATATTTATATTTCACTTACCATGTACTTGGAAGTGTTCTAAGTGCTTTACATGTAACAATTCATTTAATGCTTCCAATACCACCATCACCACTGTAATGATCTCCATTGAACCAGTAAGGAAATTAAAGCATAGAAGGGTTAAAAAGCTTGCTTAAGGTTACAGTGTTAATGAGTGATTGATAGAGCACGGATTAGAGCCCAGGAATCTGACTCCAGGGTTCTCACTCTTAACCATTCCACTATATTGCAAAATTCAGTCTAATTTTCACTGTTTTTCTAGGCTGAAGGAGAAGTGTTATCCTGACATTCCAGACCCTTACAAGAGCAGTGTCCTGTCATTAATAAAATCCAAGGTAAATGCTGGGAAATTGTATGGATACTCATATACTTGTTAAAGACCAACCCAGGGCTGGGGCTATAATAATCATATACTCCTAGACCTTCTCAGGAAGATGTCACAAAGCAAAAGCCTCTTCTGCTCCCATAGCCATGAAAGGGTTGAACGCAGCTTTGATTTCTTCTGTCAGGGGATATCTTTTGGTTTTCAACATCACCTCCAGTTAACTTGTGACCAGGATAAAACAAAAAACACCTGAAGCTCTAAGTGCGTTTCACATACTTTATATACTGTGATACACACACACACATTATCTTTGCACATTTTCTGTTTCTGTTCCAGGAGAATCCTCATCTAACAATAATGAATGTCAATGACTGTGTTCCAGATGCTATTGAAGTTATAAACAAGCCAGAAGGGAGTAAGATACAGTTCTTAGGCACTAGGAAGTCACTCACAGAAACTGAATTTACTAAGCCTGCCTACATTTACCTCCTTCCGACAGAGAAGAACTACTCTGGCCCTGGACCTTGCATCTGTTTTGAGAACTTCACCTATAATCAGGCAGCTTCTGACTTTGCTTCTTGTGGACATTTCCCAGTAACCCCTCAAGCCCCACCACATCAGCTGGGACCACTGACTTCACCTGAAAATTTACTAAAGGCACTGGAACAAAACTATATGAATTCCCTGGGAGAAATCCCAGCCGGAGAAGCTAATTTGAATTATGTGTCCCAGTTGGCTTCACCCACCTCTGGAGACAAGGACAGCCTGCCAACAAACCCACCAGAGCCAGCACTCTGTTCAGAGTATAAAATGCAAATGGCCATACCCCTGGGTCTTGCCTCCGCTCCCCCAAGCGAGAATAGCAGCCTCTCCTCCACTACCCTTTTAGGTCAAGGTGAACACTACTGCTAAGCAGTGTACCCATTTCATATCCTTATGCTACACAGACCCTAGGAGAAGCATAGCCGGCACCATTCCATCACCAGATACCTCGGGCTTAATCCCAGTGAGCTATCATCACCATTGTCAGGTCTGATTTATATAATCTTGCTAGGTTTTGAAGGTCAGAAGCTATGAAACTTAACATTCATCCTTGGAGCAGGCTCACTGTAGAAATGGCAGGATCGTGGGAACAGGCTTACCTTGCTGCTGCGTGTTCCACGTTCACCTTTATAACAGCAGACTTGGCACTTGACATAGGGATAGACCCCATCCACTCAGTACTGGACAGGTCCTTGAAGTTCAGTTTTTAGTGAGAAAGTATTTCCATTAAGTTTTACCCCACATTTAATATCTTGAAGAGTAAAGGAACTAGATTTCAGGCTTTAATAAAGGCTACAGAAGATTCGTTACTGGAGCATAAGTTGTCAATGTTAATTTATTCTGGGTGTGTTTAATGAAGAAGTCACAGATATTTGAGACCAAAACAGATTTTAGACTTGCCTTGAAGTGATGATAATTTGTAGTTCATTGATGATGTAGTAAAATGAACTCTTCCTATTAGACCTTATCTAATAGGTAAGACATGCGAATGAATCGATGAGATCCCCACAATTGTCCGTTTAGTTTACCACGGTTAAAGAGTGGGACTGGCATGGAACCCCTGCCTCAGTGTCAAGATTATAGCACTCCTACTTAGTAGGCATGTCTTCTACCACAATTTTTGATGACTACCTCAGAACAGATAAAAGGAAAATGTCATTAATTCCATTCACATTTATGGTTCCTCTGTTTTTCAAGAACTCTGATATATAAATGACCTATTTTCAGTAAGCATCTTTTGGACTCTGCAGTAGGTTGTCTGGGTCAAGATAATGCCTTCAGTGTCTCCTTATATTTCTATTATGCTAATATAAAAAAGTGAAACCTCATTGTTGAACATCATTTAGATATAACTGCAAAAGGCTAAATGGAGTGGGAACTCCTGTAGTGGCTCAGCAGCAGCTTTGTCTCCTTGAACCAATATATGCAAAGCATATACCTGGTACATAGCAGGTGTTCAATCAGGCTAGAGTTCCTTTCTCTTCTCTCTGCCCGACAACCCTTAATGTTTACTTAGCACACTTCTAAACAAGCACAATTAGGGGCTCCTTTTTCTTTGTTGGGGTGGAGATGACGCTGCCTGTGCTTCTGGTACCGAATGCCCTGTGCTGTGCCATTCCACACTGTGAAGAATGAGAGAGAAGGAGCCACAGCTGAAAGGAAGATGGCTGTCAACTGACCTAAATACACACAAACCTGGACGTCTGTTCAGGCTTTTCAACTTTTTCCTTCCATATAACTAAGCCTTTGGCTGAATAATGGGCTATGTACACCTAACATAGTACAAACGAGTATCTTGATTAAGAGTTTTGAGAAGACTCTGGGGCCAGTATTGTTATCACTTAGCCTCTTTGAGTTTGTCATGATGCAATTATAAAAGTACATAGAAACATCAATGACAGTGATGATTGATTTGTAAATAGTATCTTTCATAAAGATTTTCTTTAAAAAAAATAATCCACAAAACCTTGAAGTCATTTTTGTTGCAATAAACTTTAATTAAAATATTTCACCATTGCATTATTTTGTTTTCTCTACCTCAATGAAATGAAAATCTTAACAATTATTATAGCCGATAAATAAGCTTACTAGAAATGTAAATTCCTGGGTACCAGTGCAAATCTCATAACCAGAATCTCTGTGGTCCAAGGCCTGGAATCCATATATTTCATAAGTTACCAGGCATTCAGATGCACACTCGACTTTGAGAATCATTGGTCTAAGTCAAACGAAGATGTCTTTCTGAAATATAACAACATACCAATAGGAAATGCTGGGCTATATAACTTTGTCCTTACAGTATCACTATGACTATAGTTTTGGCTGTAAACATTCCTCTCCCATCTTCATAAATAACCAAATAACTTAGTATTTGAAATCTATATGCCATTTAACAGCATCATTTTAAGAAGTGTTATTCAGAAACTTTGAAATTTGTATTCATGTGTCAGAATTATTACGATTAAAAAAAAACCCAACTCATGGAGAATTTCAAATATATACAAACGGAGAAGAGTTTAACAAACCCTTATGTCCTATCATCAATCCAAACAGCCACTAAACCATGTTTGTTTTAGTCCATCTATACTCTTATTCAGTCTCCCTCCTGATATGATTTTGAAGCAAATCATGATTTCATCTGTAAATATTTGTTTCTCTAAATAGGCTTTACTTTTTCTAATATAGCCATAATACCTTTTAAAAAATCATACCTATCAAAAAATCAAACAACCCAATCAACAAATGGGTAGAAGATCTAAATAGACATTTCTTCAAAGAAGACATACAGATGGCCAAAAAGCACATGAAAAGATGCTCAACATTGCTAATTATCAGAGAAATGCAAATCAAAACTACAATGAGGTATCACCTCACACAGGTCAGAATGGCCATCATCAAAAAGTCTACAAACAATAAATGCTGGAGAGGGTGTGGAGAAAAGGGAACCCTCCTACACTATTGGTGGGAGTGTATATTGGTACAACCACTATGGAGAACAGAATGGAGCTTCCTTAAAAAACTATAAATAGAACTACCATATGACCCAGCAATCCCAATCTACTGGGCATATAGCCTGAGAAAACCATAATTCAAAAAGATACATGCACCCCCATTGTTCACTGCAGCACTATTTACAATAGCCAAGACATGGAAGCAACCTAAATGTCCATCAACAAAGGAATGGATAAAGAAGATGTAGTACATATATACAATGGACTGTTAGCCATAAAAAAGAACGAAATAATGCCATTTGTAGCAACATGGATGGATCTAGAGGTTATCATACTAAGTGAAGTAAGTCAGAGAAAGACAAACATGATATCACTTATATGTGGAATCTAAAAAAAGCTGATTTAAATGAATTTATTTACAAAACAGAAACAGGCTCACAGACTTCAAAAACTTATGGTAACCAAAGGGGAAAGGTGGTGGGGTGGGAGAGATAAATTAGAAGGCTGGGATTAACATATACGCACTACTATATTATAAAATAATCAACAAGGACCTACTGTATAGCACAGAGAACTCTATACTCAATATTCTGTAATAACCTACATGGGAAAAGAATCTGAAAAAGAATGGATATATGTATACGTATAACTGAATCACTTTGCTGTACACGTGCAACTAACACAACATTGTAAATCAACTATACTCTAATATAAAATAAAAAATTAAAAGAATTAAAATTTAAAAAAATCACATCTAAAACCTAGTTAGTAATATTCCTTAGCAATATCTGGATATTTTGATGGTGGGAAGAACTGGCAACTGACCTAAAAATAATGCCTCGGCCTGGTGACTAGTCCTCAGCTGCAGGTAGATAGGCTGGGAGCAGGGACCTAGTCACACAGCAGAGTTATGGACCTGCTGAAAGTGCCTGCTGACATTCCAAGACCTGACTCATACTAATTCTAGTGAAACTGATTCTCCACTAGAATATGATTTATTAAGAAAATCAGGTTGAATTAGACAACATGAACTATTTCTTCTAAGAGCTCTGCGGAAAGATTAGCTGACTTTCATCTCAAAAAAATTACAAAACATACTAAACATTTTGCATAAAGTAGGACTTTGAAAATCTTTGAAGAGGTACTTCCCTGGTGGTCCAGTGGTTAAGACTCTGCAATTCTACTGCAGGGGGCACGGGTTCAATCTCTGGTCGGGGAACTAGGATCCAGAATGCCACAAGGTGCGGCCAAAAAAAAAAAAATTAAAACCTTCGAAGAGATAAAACAGAAGATTAAAAGCCTTCAAAAGTAGCAGTTAAAATAATACAATGACTAAATATATTCAATTTAAAGGACTAAGCAAATGTAGTTGTCTTTGTCCTCTAAGCATTAAAGAAAATAAGTTTTAGTACATTTTGGTTTTTTTGAAATCAATATAAAATTAGTTGCTACGGTTTGAATGCTGCCCCCCCCCCCCACCAAATTCCTATGTTGAAATCCTAACACCCAAAGATGATGGTATTAGTAGATGGGGCCTTTGGGAGGTGATTAGGTCAGGAGGCTAGAGCTCTCATGAATGGGATTAATGTTCTTAATAAGAGACACTACAGTTTCCTAGTCCCTTCTGCCATGTGAGGACACAAGACCCAAGAAGTCTGGGACCTGAAAGAGGGCCCTCACCCAAACATGTTGCACACTCTGATTTCAGACTTTCAGCCAACAAAAGTGTGAGAAATAAATTTGTTGTTTATAAACTGCCCAGTCTGTGGTATTTTGTTACAGCAGCCCGAATGGATTAGGACAGCACTTTATTTTTTTTTAAATTTTTTTAAACTTTTTGTTTTGTATTGGAGGATAGCCAATTAACAATGTTGTGATAGTTTCAGGTGCACAGCAAAGCGACTCAGCCATACCTATACATGTATCCATTCTCCCCCAAACTTCCCTCCCATCCAGGCTGCCAGGTGACACTGAACAGAGTCCCCTGTGCTATACAGTATGTCCCTGTTGGTTATTTTAAATATAGCAGTGTGTACATGTCAATCCCAAACTTCCTAACTATCCCTCCTTCCACACCCTTCCCCCCTGGTAACCATAAGTTAGTTCTCTAAGTCTGTGAGTCTGTTTCTGTTTTGTAAATAAGTTCATTTGTATCATTTCTTTTTAGATTCCGCACATAACAGATATCATAGGATATTCTTCTTTCTCTAGGACAGTACTTTATATACCAAAGAGTTTTAAAAAATGAAACAAACTGAAGTTCAGCTATATCGTCACAGTTTTCAAAGGTGAGCTGTGTGATGATGATTAAGTGTGCTTTTTAGTTTAGTTGGGGGCCAACTATGTTTTTGTTGAAAAACAATAGTAGAAGGCAATATGAAAATGATACACGTGCTTAAAAACCAAACTATCCAAAACAAATCTATTTCTGAATACATTTTACCACATTTAATCAACTGTAACAGACCCTAGCTTTGACATTGAATTTTATTCTACAGGCTTGATAATTCCCCCTGTGGTATTTTCTTTTGCCACTAGGTGGCTGTAGGTTAGCTTACCTGATCCAGGCCAGTTTCTGTGTGAAAAATCAAATAGCTTATACAGAAAAGTTACCATCATACCATCATTGCTCATTTTGTATATTAATCACTAAAAAAATCAGAATTGTTCTATAGATCGATCCACTTTTTCAAACCCTTTACAATAAACTGTGGTTAAAAAATAAAAACTGTAAAGATATTTGATTAGATTATGAAGTGTTTAGAAAGTATAAATTGCTATTTTAAAACATTTGGAACAAGCCGCTATGTGATACTGAACCGGATTCTTATCTATGGTACCTAAAAGTCACTTTTACCAGCCTCAGTGGTACATAAATCAACACTGATGGTTTTAAAATTTCAAATAGAATGACACAAGTTTAAGAATTTTTAAGTACATTTTATTAAGAATGTATCCCTTTGATAAGATTATGCTTCAGGAGGCTTTTAATGCCCTTGACATAAAACTGTACACATTATACAAAAACAAGAAAACCACAAAAAAAAAAAATCAAGGTGAGCAAAACCATTAGAGGACAAACCTTATTTAAATTATACACAACTCAATGAAATATTCTTACGGAAAATATATAAATACTTTTTCTTTCTATGTTACAGTTATACAATATAAATCAGATTTCAATGTCTGTTCAGTGACCTACAAACACCAGAACCTCCAAATATGTAGCAGCGTATTACTAAATAAAAAAGAAAATTTTGTGGTTAGGGAGCATTAAGTCTGAGATTTTTTTCACAATCCCTTACCACTTTTCAAAACTAATTTACACCATTTGTTTTACAATGCAGCTTTAGGGTTTCTGACAGGCCAATAATGGAACATTTTTCAACTATTATCTATGAAAGTTTTAACCCCCCCCCCCTCCTTTGCCCCAAGACTTTGCATTTTGTGCTAAATCAACCTATTTAGTGGCAAAATTACAAGATATACTTTTTTGGCATAAATTATATTTTTCAAATTAAATATTTTATAAAGAAGGTCAAACAAAATGTGCAATTTATGCATGCTGTGGCATAGCTATCCACCTATATTACAAAAATACTCTAAAGGGGAGAAAATCCACATTCTGTGTGAGTCATAAAACACTACTATGAATGAAAACTGCCCTGGGAACCTAAAACTAAAAGAAAAAACAAATGCTCCTAGAAAGAGTCTCACATATTTCAATATTGTCTGATAAGCATTGCTATTAATTTTACCAGTATGCTTTTATAATCAAACTCTCACTGTAGTGATACTCTTGAAATGAAGCTGGTAATAATGTATTCCCTGAATGGGGAGACAAGGGAGACCTTTCCCAACTTACATTTTGGAAAATGTGAAATGTTGTTTTATTCCAACAGCTCTTCTCATAAAACTCTCTCAATTAATTCTGTTTCTTTTTTCCCATGTTCAGTGGATTGTGAATTTGAGACCAAACTGGAAGCATAGGACAAAAGGGGAAAAACCTTACTTCCAAAGGACCTTTCCCAAGGTAGTTTATACAAAGCTCCTCTCACACAAAATTAGCACCTCACTCTTACCATGCAAAAGTAACTGCAGTTATAATTTGGATGACAATTTGATTGCTTTTTATTGCTTAATGATCTGTGCTTTAATGTGGGAATAAAAGGCATCCTCTGAATGGAATGAAAAAAAAATTTGTATCAATAGCAGGAGACAAATCTAAATAAGCATTCCCACCTCACTGCTGAACACTCTGCCACTGTAATATGCCCAGAAAAACTCAGCTTTAATTACCTCAAGCTCTGGATAAAAGAGCTCAAAACTATTAAAGCCACCCCATTTCAAAAGGACTTATACACCTGATGTTAGAGTAACTACCATAATAAAGTATATACCTTCAAAGAACCTCTTTCAAAGTCAATGTCCTACAGAATGCCCTTATGCTACCAATCTTCATTAGAAAATTTTTTATTAGGGAGAAAAGACTTTTTCCCCCCTCAAATCTATCTAAGCATAAATAGGAAGTAAAAGTATAAGAAATTTTAGACCATATTTAATTACAAATACTAATTTCTAATTTCCTTATTTATCAGTATTTACTTATTAGTGTGTGAAGCTGAGATCTGTTCTTGAAAAAAATTTCAGTTAGAAATGACAATTCACTTTACAATTAGAAATTCACAGTTTACAACCAGCACAACTGCCCAAATTCCTCCAAATTATTCAATAATTAATTACCAGTAGTACAAATTTATATGGACTAAGATTAATTCTAAAATCTTGAAAAACTACAGTATTGACATTATTTTGGTATTTTATAGTCTGGTAATATCTATTACATATAGGTGCTTTTCTCAATTATTTCTATTACCACTGACAACATTCCTAACCTTTTCTGCTATAACTTAATATCTTAAACACTTAGGTAAATCACTTGGCACCGCATGTGAGCATTTTTCATCATAGAAGTCTACTTTTATACAAATAAGTACTTAAAGGAAACATATTAGACCTGTCAGTGAAACATGGATAAACCAAATAGCACTATACATTTAAGTATAGACATCTTTTTTTCTTAGATTACTGAGAACCACAAAGCTCTGTCTCCCCAAACTAAGTGCTATAGGCAAATATTATGATATATACACACGTCTTTCAAAGCAATAATCCAAAAAACTGTTCGGGCTAATAGTAACAAAGACTTCATTTCAGGATGGATGAGTGAGGTGGGGTCCAGGGATGGGGATGTGTGTGTGTGTGTGTGTGTGTGTGTGTGTGTGTGTAACAAAAAAGAATTTACTGTTAACTTTTGAGGGATTAAACCACAGATTTTATATTAACTGAGGTAGTGTTTAAAATGAATGTCTAAAATATGTTAATCCCATTATTAATAAGATTACTACATCACCTCCTTTGGAGTTTTTAATCACTATTTGGTCTAGTATCTCCGACATTTGGTTCTCTGGAAGGTAGTTTAATCATCCAAGACCAAAGACCAAGGTGACAGGCAACGTTCTTAGAAGTACTGTTGACATTTAAATAAACACTTGGGTTCAGTGATAAAGTTAAAAAAAAAAAAAGCATTTCTTTTATCTTCAATTGGATTTTATGAAAGAAAATCTGAAGAACCACTTTTTAACATAAGCAGAAGCTTACAGCCCTTATCTGCTTTGTTATAATGTAAGTTGCTACACAGTGCACATAAGAACAATTCACTGAAGTGCAGTCAAAGAGGTGTTATGAAGTGAGATGAAATGCTTCATCCCAATTGGAACTTTCAGTGCCAGTAAATTAAAAAAAAAAAAAAAAAAATCTCTGTGAGTTACGTTTTCTAGTTCACAGGGTTCTTTACAGAGATCTCAAAGAACAACCCCATTATAAAAAGGATCTGTAATATGGGAAGATATTAATCCATGTACTATGACTGTGTCAGAGCTGATGCATAACTGTAAAAATGGTCTAAACAAATGAATTTAAAAAGGGTCCTAATCAGTCCAGCTGGATTTTTTTTTCTATTTATATATAGACCTCAAAAAAGATAATCCTTTCATTTACAAGCATTCTAATGAGGATGGCCATGCTTCTTTATATACAAATTTGCATATATGTTTAATTCCTGTAAAGATTTCCAAATATTTTTAGACATACACAAATTAAACACACAAATAAACAAAACCTTGCCCTCATCAACTTAACTTTGCAAATGTGATAAAGGCAATTACTGTACTCATAAACTCACCTATCACTGCATTTAGTTTGTGCAAAACAAGAACACTGATATAAAAATTAAATTACTGCTGCTTTAAAATTTGGTACTTAAGGCTTTTCACTACAATTTTTAATCGTAATAGTAAGTTTCATTAATGATTTTTTAAAAGGAACTATGGCTTTTCTTTTCCCATGGAATGTATAAATTGTAGGCAAACTTATCTTTTCCTCAAGAGATGCAAGATTTTATTTAATGCTTTCTTTTGCTTTAGGTCTCAATTAATAGTGCTTGTTCAAGTTACGGTTTAAAATGGTGATATGGGAAGCTGATGAAAATGGAAGTCCACTGAAAATATATGCATCCTATAATGGAAAATACTTTGAATTATAAAATAATTTTCTGATTTTAATCAGGAACTGTAGTGAAAAACCTTAATTAGGTCAAATAGTCTATGATAACACATTGCAACAAAACTGAAGAGATGGAAAACAAATAAGAAACTTTATGTAAGTCTAGTAACATAAAAATAATTTATAAGTCCTGGTTGTTGAGGCTCTTCTTTCGCTGTGAGGTTACAAACCTCTGAAGTAGTGTTATCAACATGAAGAAAAAAGTGGAAGGGCCAAAGATCCCCCTCTAATACCAGCAGTTACAGTACACCCCATTGTGCTAATAGGATGCAGCCTCAGAGACACTGATTCCTAGTTTCCACAAATTAGTTAACAAACAAGGCATCTTTATATTTACCCTAAAAAAAGAATTCAGAAATAAGGGTGTGAAGGGTGCTTCTGCATATCTTATTATTGTTCCACTGTTATTATGCTCTTAAAATGAAAAAATAGAAAACCTATGTAGGTATTCAGTGCTTGGCTCTTGCATACAATGGTAACTAAAACTCTTAAAACTGTGGTAATGAACAGTGAACCCCCAAAAGGGCTCAACGGGGGAGAGAGGAAGTTGTTTCGGTTAGGGAAGTCCGCAGTTCCAACTGCTCATGTACCAATAATTGCTGGAACAGTGTATAGAAGATACTCCTATCTTTGCTGCCCAGTCAATCGGCATTTTCTGAGGCTTTTAGAAGTCCACAAATATGAATATATATAGTATACATCTATATACATCATAAATATGAGGTCAGGATTCAACAGATGTATCAACTATAGGTTGCTTTGGTGGTGTTGCCAAGACAGCCTCTGCTTCTTCATGCATCTAGAAAAGAAGTGGTAAATTATTAATGACTTTCTAGTGTATCAACAGATATAATCTCTCTTAACTTAATTCAAAAAGAATTATTTTTGAAAGATAAAGTTCAAAAGTACAAATCCTACTTACTTGTAAAAACTGTACATCCTGAAATAATTCTTGTATGAACCTCCGACATGGAAGTCTAAATGTGCAGTGTGACAGCAAATGGGAAACCTCAGAGTAAAGGCATATGTCATCAAATGTTTGAGGATACTTCTCCTTAATTCTAAAATGAAAGAAAAGACTAGGATGTGATAAAAATTATAATGATGACTTTGCTATATTCTTTCAAAATATCACTTTTTAAGTATCTTTTTCCTCCAGATATTGATTAAGTGGCATATCTGGGTGATGGCATAAGAATATAAAATAGTAAATATTCCTACCTCACACTTACATTAGCTATTTTAAGTTTGGGATTATCTCTTAAAATGATAAAAACACAAATACTTCTTGGAAAGTTAGAAATATTCTTTTTCACTGGCATGAGAAATTACAAAATTTATTTATCAGCCTAGGATAACTCAAGTATTTTCAAAACTAAGTTTTAAAACAGAAATAAGTTTTTAAAGTTAGACTGAAATTATTAATATCCTTGACTGGGCTCTCTCTATATATCTTTCAACCTTTAACAGTGGCTTTTAGCTGGCACAGCATCTCAGAGTCAGTGGTGGTGTGGGGTAATACACAGATTAAGGACACACTATACTTAGAGCCAGAAGGCCAGGAGGTCTGCAGTGGGACCCTGGCATCTGTGTTACTATATTTTGTAAAGCCCCACAGGAGACCCTGAAGTGCATTTTTTTTTTTTGAGGGCCACTGCTTTAAATAGTGCAAATCAAAGATGTTGAAGATTGCCTGAATTTTCTTTTATCATGTTGCTGTGATTTAGAAAAGCAATAAAAATTCTGCAACTTTTATTAAAAGAAAGGAGTAAAAATAGGGAAAAATTAAACCAAGAAAATATCACTTATTTTTATGTATGTCAGCTTTTCTTAAGCTTTATTAAGCTTTTTAGGGGTATCTCAGGATACCCCTACTTTCTTAAAAATTACTGAGAACCCCCCAAATCTTATTTTTTCTGGGTGATAGCCATCAATAATTACCATATAAGAAAGTAAAATTGAGAAAATTTCAAAATATTTATTAATTCATTTAAAAAATAAAATTATTACATGTTAACATAAATACATATACTTTAAAGAAAAAAAACTATATTTTCCAAAACTAAAAAAGTGAGAAGATTGGTATTGTTTTACATTTTTACAGATCTCTTTAAAGTCTGGCTGAATAGAAGATAGCTGGATTCACATACCTGCTTCTGCATTCAATTTGTAACCTTGTGTTAGTTTGGTTGACGTATGTAAAGAAAATCTAGTCTCACTCAGATATGCCATGCAGTTGAGAACCACTGATGTAAGCTAATTAGTCTAACTTTTGAAGTATTTCAAATATCTTTTTCACCATAAAAAGTAGAACAAAGAATACTCATGCTCATAGCTTACTTACGTTAAAAGCCCAGTTTCATGACATTTAGTTGAAACTGAACTACTCAAATTAATGACTAATCTCAGAACTTCTTTGCGAAGGAGTATACGGCACATTGGTGTATCATCTGGAATTGTTTTAACACCTGAAGGGAAGATTAAAATATTTTATCTATATCACAATAGAAAATTATTATAACTCATGGAATTTGTTTTTTCAACTCTACCAAAGATATAAAACTGAGATAAATTGCACATGACCTGCCAATCATTTTGGGAGCAAAGGTCTTTCTAATGAAAGCAGAGAGCTAAGAGGGTATGCATCAGCAGCTGATACAGGTGCAGCAGTTACCTAAACATACCTCAGTAAAACTGACTTGTCATAGTTATGAGACAACTTTAACAGTATGTATCTACAATAACAACAGACTAAGTATAGTTATATTAACAGGGCTTGGATTTAAATCTGAAAACTTACCTAGTAGCAATTCTGTGCTTTTGGTGCTGCTGGCTGACCCTTCTTGAGACACTCCATCACTGCATCCAGAAATGCCCGAAAATTTAGAGGGAACTACTTCTAAGGGATTATGGATAGTCTGCTCACACCAATCAGAATATGGAATGTCTTGAAGGTCTGAAGAAAAAATTAAATCAATTGACAGATCATAATGGCTTAATTCCTATGCTTGCACTGTATACTATAGAAGAGATGATTCCTTGTAATTTCTTTCCAGTCTTCAATAATTATTTTCCCTGATGAAGATTTTCAAAGTAAATTCAGACCACTCAGATAGTAAAATTTGTTAAATTCTAAAGACATTTATACATAAAATTTTATACTCCTAAATTATAAAAAAAATACATAAATATGTGTTTATTTAAAGAATTCAAATAAAGATGTATTCAGAATAGAAAATGAAGGTACCTTATCTACCCCCCCATACCTCCCACCCCCAAACTAAATACCCCTCTCTTAAATATATAAAAATTCAGATATTTGCTATTTTAAATTTCTCTTTCTTGCTCTTTTGGTGTGTAAGTGGGATTATACTGTATCTATTATTCTATCACTTGCTGTTCCCACCATTTAATAATTACCAATATTAGAATCACAGTTCCCTGGGCTTATCAGTTCCTTCCTTAGAGTTAAATTTACTATACTACCCATGCATTGCTAAGGTATACTCCACTCCTAGATGGGATTTTAAGGTCAACCAAACATCTTAGTGCTGTTAAAATGACATCAATATTTTTTATTTAAAAATTTCCTGAGCACTTCAAGTGATTAGAGCAAAGGGAAATCAGAAAGTCTTTGGTTATCCTTTTAGGAAGTAACATTGGGCAACCGAGAAAATCATGCAACCTCAGTAGCTACAAAAGAGATTTAGAGAGAAGAGACACACTCAGCCAGAAGGTGAGACCTCTTGATAGCTAGTTCAGTCCTCTTTCCACTACAACACATTGTCAGACTATTAAAAAGAGCTTTTAAAAAAGCTTTTTAAAAAGTCCAGGAAACTAGAACAATGTAAACACACACTACCTCTCCCTATGCTGTTTTCAACAGAATAGATATCACCACCTCATCTCATCTTTAAGCACTTCCTAAGATTAATATTTACATAGTACTAAGCAGAATATGCTCTGGTTCCTCAGAAAATCAATTTAGCATAGCTTTAATAATATTAAGGAAATCATGCATCTGTCAGGCACTTAAAAGTAATGTACGGTACTTAAATTATACATTGATTTAAAATATAAAACTACTGGGGATCTGGGATGGGGCCAGAGAGTCTGCAGTTCTAATCACGTCCCAGGTGGTGCTGACTTGCTCTTCTGGGGACCACCTTTTGCATGGCAAGGCTGTAGGGGATATAAGGTCAAGGATAAAATGCCCTGGTTTCCGCATAAGGAGCTTACTGTGGCCCGCAGAGAGACCTGCATACAGCTGCCTCTAAGTCAAGGTGAAGTGGGCTGTCCCAATAAAGACCAAAACATGCTATGGATGGAGAGCCCTCCCACCTGTGCTTCGGTGCATGTTCATGAGGAGACATCCAGGGAAGGAGTTTTTCCAAATTCAAAGACTGGACAAGAGGAGCTCGTCCATGAATCTATCTTTCTGCTCCTGAGGGAATATGTATGCAGGACTTTCCCTTCGGAGAGAATCGATACATCAGATGTTTCTGTGCCTGATGTTCTCAGAATGTGCACATCCAACTAAATCATGAAGCCCTAGGAAATGGAGTCTGTAGACTTTCAGGATGATGCATTGTCCTAAGCAGGACACTTTTCTTTTGAAAGCGCTTCTGGTTCACACCTTTCTTGTGGTGGGACAGAATTGTTTGGGTTTTAGGTTTTCTGTCTCTTGATTTTTGCTAAACAAGAAGAATAATTCTGAAAACTTTTGATCTACTTTAGAGGTGGCAAAGATCCTCAGAGTTCACCTATGCTGCCCATTCACTCTTGGTACCATAAAAAATTTTGCCAAATTCTTGGGAGGAAAATAAACTCTTCTGATAAGATCAATTCTTTTGATGAGATGCTGTAGCTTTTGAAATCAGCACAAATAATGTTAATTCATGACCCAAATAGCCTAGATATCATCATAAAATGCATACAAACATATAATAGACCAGATTTTAGATGACATTTCTTTTTTTATATATATCTATTTTTTTCAGATTAGTTTCCTTTATAGGTTATTACAAAATATTAAGTACAGTTCCCTGTGCTATACAGCAGGTCCTTATTAGTTATCTATTTTATATATAGTAGTGTGTATATGTTAATCCCAAACTCCTAATTTATCCCTCCTCCCTAGATGAGGGGTCAAAATGGAGAAAAGACTCTAATCCCAAATAAGTAATATTATCAATTGGTCAAAGTAAGAAACAAACTCACATAAGTACAATAAAACTTGAGACTCATTTGGGCCACTTATGGGGAATTAGCAACAAGTCTTTATCAAATTTTTAAAAAGTTTTGGAAAATAAAGATTTTTGAGTATCTGGTTTGAATGAATGATAAAAAGTAATTTGTAATTAGCACATCAGTTATATATTTGTTTTCTATTGCTACATGGCAAATTATTCCCAAACTTAATGGCTTAAAATAACAATAAATATTTAAAAAAAAAAAAAAAAAAAAAAAAAAAAAAAATATATAAAACTACTGCCAAAAGATCTGAGAACTAAAGATGTACTTAAAAGCCAGCAATGCTGAATAACCAGGTAAGAGATGACTATGTTATTTTAGACTCAGTTGAGGAGCTTCCCAGGGAGTGAAATGACAAAATATCCCAGTGCAAGGAACAATAAGAAAATTATACTTCTTTTAATCAACATGTTTCTGAAAAGTTATAAACTAATTCATTTCAGGCTCACCTTCAACCAGTGATGACTCCTAACATTTCTAACCTGTTACAACCACATCTTATTTCTAAAGATATCATTCATTCTCATTAAAAAAAAAAAAAAATCATGCCTCTAACTAAGCCAGGCCAAAAGAATTAGTTTCTCCCATTGGAAGATGTGAAAGAGCATCCTAAGTATAGTGATAACAGAAGGCTTTTACTACATGGGGTATTTTTTTGTGTGAAACCCACTATAAACCATATGAATAAAATTTTTAAATGAAGTAATTACATGTGCTAAATGGAAACTCCAGAGAACAAGTGGGTAGAGTATAGACACTATTTATAAATTGGCAGGATAAGGAGAACCAAAAATTCTTGAAACTGGGAAAGGAACAGCTAGTTGGCCTCCTTCTTCTTATGCATGGAAGGTAATGTCTAGGACTCTGCTGAAGGCAAAACCGTGCATACTATATTGATGATACTGACTTTTAGGGACCTTTATTTTCTATCTTCTCTTAAGAAGTATTCAATGCAATGATACTTACACTTTTACTCAACACATTTTATTTCAAGATTATTTTTAATTTGGATGAAGCATTATGTCCATAAACTGAACCATTTTATCTATGTGATTGATGTTTAGCTTCTTCACTGTAGTTGTTTGCTTTTACTGCTTCCTCTCTTTTTAATTAACAATATTCTAGCTCAGCTTTATCTTTTAAATAAAAATGGAGACATGAAGCATAGGACAGACCAGACTCTAAGAAACTGAATACCTTCTTTATTCCCTGTATCTGGGCATAAGGCTGACTCCAGCCACTGTATGTGGGAAAGAACAAAAAGCTCTAAGCAAAAAATTACATAAGTCCATATGGGTTAATTCAGAAAAAATCATAAGCTAAATTTTTCCTATCAGAAAGTAGTCAGGTCGCCAAATAGCTTATCTGAAATGCTGAAACAATTCTTTATGAAAAACATTAAGAATTTCTGTAAGGAGCTCTGTCTCTGGCAGATATACCCACCTGATCACCAATTCCCCTTGGCAGCAGGGATGTAAAATGAAATGAACAAGGAGATTTTCCTTAGGAGCACAGTAAGATCATTGTAACTGAACTATCAGAATTTATGAGAGAATATTATTTCTAACATAAACAACTTAGTGTGAGTTACCATTAACGGAGAGCCTACTGAATGTTAAATCTTACATGTTAGTAAGTACCAAAACGACACCATAAGGCAGGTATCATTATTCCTATTTAGAGATTTACGAAAAAATTAAAAGTAAAGCTCAGTGAAACTAAGTAGATTGCCCAAGATCAGATAACTAATAAGATGGAAAGGTTTGGCTTTGAGCCTAAGTCTCCTTGATACCAAAACTCACACTCTGCTATGTTTACACCAGGGGTCTTCAGTGTTTCTTGAAGCCCTGGCATTTCCTAGCCTGCTCTACCCCCAATTTTATACTTGGGCAAGGCCGGTAGATGGGGTGCCACCCCACTGTTCCCCTTACACCTTCATCTGCATACCACTGAGCTTTTGTATAGATTTTGATTGAAACATGGGTTTTGCAGCTAAAATAATTCTGAAAACCACCAGTGTCTCTTTAGGGCCTCCCCGACCCCATGTAGTTTCTACCCACTCCTCGCAAATTTGTCAGTTTAATAACCTAGACATTCAAATTGATCTCTTGCCATTATCTTTTATAGTTGGCTGATTTTTTTTCCAGTGCTCTCTCTTTCACAGATGGACTGGTCTAAAACACTTAAAAGGTTTCCCACTCAGTTGGTTAGCTACACTAGGGCAAATGTGGTGGTATACATAAAAGTGGACCCAAAAGAAACATATAATACTAAATGTTGAAAGGCCAACATGTTGCCTTGCACACTAAACAATACAATGCACAAGCATCTGTGAAGGTGGTAGACACAGAATGTTAGGAAATATCCTAATAGCCTTTCCACTGAGCTTTAACATTTTTTGAACAACTACCACTACCAACACTACCACCAGACTGAAAGTTTCAAAGAATGAGAAGTCTTGTGTTCAAGTCCTGACATCCCTTTAAAATGATCATTACATAGTAGAGGGCCAACTTCAGACTATAACTACAAAGCTACAGTAATCAAAACAATATGGTACTGGCACAAAAACAGATATATAACATATAGATAAAGGGAACAGAATAGAGAGCCCAGAAATAAACCCATGCACTTCTGGTCAATTAATCTACGAGAAAGGAGGCAAGAATATACAATGGGGAAAAGAAAGTCTCTTCAATAATTGGTGCTGGAAAAACTGGACAGCTACATGTAAAAGAATGAAATTAGAACATTCCCAGGCACCATATACAAAAATAAACACAAAATGGATTAAAGACCTAAACTCCTAGAAGAAAACAGAGGCAGAACACTCTTTGACATAAATTGCAGTTGTATTTTTTTGGATCTGTCTCCTAGAGTAACTGAAATAAAAACAAAAATAAACCTAATTAAACTTAAAAGCTTCTGCACAGCAAAAAACAAAACAAACAAAAACCCAAAAATCAAAACAAAAAAAACACCCCATAAACAAAATGACAACTTATGGACTGGGAGAAAATATTTGCAAACAATGCTACTGACAGGGGATTAATTTCCAAAATATACAAACAGCTCATACAGTTCAGTATCAAAAAAAAAAAAAAACCCAAACAACCCAATCAAAAAATGGGCAGAAGACCTAAATAAACATTTCTCCAAAGAAGACATATAGATGGCCATGGAAAGGCCAACAGACACATGAAAAGATGCTCAATATCACTAATTATTAGAGAAATGCAAATCAAAACTACAAGGTATCACCTCACACCAGTCAGAATGGCCATCATTAAAAAGTCTACAAACAGTAAATGCTGGAGACGGTGTGAAGAAATAGGAATGCTCCTACATTGTTGGTGAGAATGTAAATTGGTGCAGCCACTACGGAGAACGGTACGGAGGTTCCTTAAAAAACTAAAAACAGAGTCACCATGTGATCCTTCAATTCTATTCCTGGGCATATACCCAGAGAAAACTCTAATTGGAAAAGATACATGCACCCCAATGTTCACTGCAGCACTATTTACAACAGCCAAGACATGGAAGCAACCTAAATGTCCATCAACAGATGAATGGATAAAGAAGATGGAATATTACTCAGCCATGAAAAAGAATGAAATAATGCCATTTGCAGCAACATGGATGGACCTAGAGATTATCATATCATTATCATAGAAAGAGAAAGACAAATATATGGTATCACTTATATGTGGAATCTAAAAATGATACAAATGAACTTATTTACAAAACAGAAATAGACTCACAAACATAGAAAACAAACAATGGTTACCAAAGGGGATGGGGGGGGATAAATTAGGAGTTTGGGATTAATATATACACACTATTATATATAAAATAGGTAAACAACAAGGGCCTACTGTATAGCACAGGGAACTATATTATCTTGGAATAACCTACGATGGAAAGGAATCTGGAAGAGAATATATACACACACACACACAACTGAATCACTTTGCTGTGCACTTGAAAGTAACACAAATATTGTAAATTATCTATACTTCAATTTAAAAAAATAGTAGAGGAACTATTTTTTAATTATCTGCCATGGATAATAAAGACGTCTCCTTTCTGATACACAAAATACTTAATATGGCTGATACCAGTGCTTCTCAAACATTAATGTGCACCTGAATAACCTGGGCACCTTGTTAAAATGCTGACTCTGATTGTGTGTGGGGGGGGCAGAGTCTGCATTTCTCGTAAGTGCTCAGGTGATGCTGATGCTGCTGGTCCGCTGACCACACTTTGGGTAGGAAGGGCTCTGCAGGACCTGGTCCCAACCGTTTTTCTAGGCTGATCCTGTATTTCCTCTCCCTTTGCTTTCTGCGCTCCATTCCCACAGGTGTCTTTTTAGTCCTTTCTACTTCCCATGCTTGCTCCCATCAGAGAAGACCTTTGCTCATGCTGCTTCCTCTCTCTCAAAATTCTCTATACTCCAGTCTTCACTTAGTTAGGTTCTATTCATTCTTTCAACCACAGCTCAATAGCAATTCTTCAGAAGTCTCTTCTTTGATCTGCCTACTTGGTTATATTCCTTTGTTAATACCATGTACCTATCCTTGATGGTGCTTGTTACAAATGTAGTATTATATTAATATTTGTGTACTGATTGATCGAGTGGTCAGTCAATCCATTTCCTTCTCCATTGGACTAGAGCTCAAAGAGTGTAAGAATAATATCTTTCTATTTTTCTCTCTCTCAATTGTTTTCCGAGCATCTAGTTTAATGCCTGATCCACAGTAGTGGCGTAATAAATATTAAGTTGAATGCATAAATCCGTAGAGGTTCAGTGACTTTTTAACAATTAGCCTGCCTCCCTTCATACCTCCAAGTATCAATAGTAAACTGTAATCACTTCCCAATTAAGAGTTATTCTCCTCCCCGCTTCGTATCCCTAGAACAACAGGTGGAGGGGTTCTGATCCTGAGCCAAGGTGAGAGCCTTGCTGACTGCAGCAAGTCTTCCACAAGTCCCACACTTGATGTGACTCCACTTGATTACTAGCTCAGTAATCACAAATGGATTAGAACTAGCTGGGACTGTCTTGTGACTGGGTAATTAGGGGGCTGGCTTCCCTATTTCTTGTTTGATAAATAAAGAGAAAACACTTACATAGCAAAACTCCACAGTAAGTGCTTCATAAGTATTTGTTGAATGAGTAAATGAAGAAACAGAACTTAGAAGAACTAAAACATTATAAACAATGTATAGACAAATGATTTAAAATAGCATCTTCTCTACTGTGTACATCAGGACAATAATGCCCAAACCTTTCGCTCACAGAAAATGAAAATAATTATAGCACTCTGGGTCCCTGGACAGGACTGTTCACAGTGGTAAGTGCCTAGTCCAAGGGTTTGTCAAACCCAGGCCCGACTGGGGCATGGAACCATGGAGGGGATTAATCTCTCAGCACATCCATATCCTGTTTGTGGATGTGGTACAACAGTGTGCTGCAACCCATCAGTTGGGAAGTTCTGGATCGGAATGCCATGGAGAAATGTGGATGAATGACCCAGAGAACTTTGGTTATCACTAGGTTTTTTTGAGGGTGGCTAAGTGATATTCACCAAGAAAAGCTATCTATAGTAATAGTTTAAACACACATTTATAAAAAAGCTGAATCTGAATCTGATTCATTCACTCCCTCACCAAAAACATATTGAGTGCCTAGTATATAAAGCAGTACACAGCTGGGTATTAGAAAATAAAAATGAAAAGGCATGACAGACCATACCCTGAAGGAACTTACTGAGTAGAAGGGGAAAAAATAACCAAGCAATAATTATCATAAGAGATCTATGTACAAAGAGCAATGAAAGTAAAGAGGAAGAAGTGTCAACATCCGACTAAGAGGGTCAGAGAAAGCTTTGAAGATAAAACAGTCCCGACTCTTGAGGACGAGGTGGGCTTGCCAAATGGACTGCACGTGAGCTTGCATGTGTGTGAGGAGGAGAAGGCGCAAGAGGGGACAGTAGGGAAAACACACTCTTCATGCCTAGAGCCGTGAAAAAGAGCACAGTCTGCTCAAAAAACATCTGGTCAGTCAGTAGCGGTGTATCAATTATAAGATAGGAGAATGGTAAAAAAAAACAGTAGACAGATCACACAAAGAGTCTTGTGTGCTGGACCTGAATAGGCAGTAAAAAACTGTCAACAGCCTAATCCAAGGCAGCAGTATGAAAGATGAATTGGAAGGGGAAAAAACTGGAGACAAACTTACTAACATTCCCACAGGGAGATGCTGAGTGACTGTACTAAGGCTGAGGTAATGAGAATGGAGTAAGAGGGATGATCAATAGGGCTGGGAGATGACCTGTGACTGGAGCAGATTCAAAGGCAGGTGGATTCATCTTCAAGGACATAATCACTCACCTGAATGACTACATATTGCACTCAGTTGGTTACTGGGCTGGAAACCCAGAATTTCAATACAGACACAATAAAGGCAGTTATCATCTGTATGTTCCTGTAGTCCAGTGTCTTCTGTGCTTTCTAAAAACAGAGAAGCATCTGAATGGATTGAATTCATTATTTCTGTAAGACTCATCTGCTGTCGTAGCAAGTGAAAAGAGTTTTTTACAAGACCTCCAGTTCCAGATGGAAGACCTGTGCGTAAGTAAATATAAAACATAATCTGATGAAGATGGTATCAATGACACCTCTTTCAAGGTGCCTTAAACTATGTGAAATTTTAAAGAAGGGAAATTAGGGAAGAAAATCAGAACTCCTTTTATGATTCAAAATCTAACCTTAACTGGGGAGAAAAATAGGATAATTTGCTTTAAATTACGAAAATAATTAACATCAGCAGTTATACTTATATTACTTTAATATGGGGTTTTAAATACAAAATAAAAAATTAAGATTATACAATTAGGTATCATTTCAATTCTTAATATTTGTGTAATCAATTCTTAATATTTGCATAAAGAAAAGTAATAATTCCAAGTCTAAAGAGGTCCTTGTTAAGAAAAAATCATCAAGATTTTAAAGCTTTAAATTTGTGGCTGATACGCATATATTAATTAAAATACCACAGCTCATAGCAAAGAGAGATCATATAATGTATAAGTACATTTTTCTCTCTCTCCTTTCCCCAAACAGCTGTTGCTTAGACCTATGAGTGTAAGTGTTAAAATTTTTTCACGTATTATTTGTTTAAAACAGAAGCAACTGATCTGGTTTTTGTCTTCTTGAGAGGCTTGGTACTTAGTTGGAAAAAACACTTTAAGTCTCTCACAAAAAAATACTGTGGTTTAATTTTAAATTGACTCAAACAATTATTTTGCTGTAATTTTTTAAGTTGACCCAAAAGTAAGTATACCTGAATTTTTAGTGTCATCCTACTGAAAAGAATTTTCTTTTTAATATACAGAGGAGAACAAAAACCATGCATTACCTCCTGCATCATGGGCAAACACTCTTGCACCTCGATCATCATGTGGAGGTGTGTTTTTTGCCTGAAAATAGGGAATATCCTTTACCTAAAATAGATATAAGTCATGGTAAGTCCTGTTATAAAAATTCACTTTATGTATCTTAGCAAAATTAAATGAAATGTAATTTAAACAGAATTACTATAGCACACGAACCTATAATGAAAAGATACTGAAGAAGGTTAAATCACCAAAACTTGCCAAAATAGCATAAAACCCTTAAGGTCCTTATCTATTCTTGGTGACTTAAATGGATATTAAAATAATTATTTTAGAATTTATCTAAAATGTTTTTAGACTTCTAAACAAATATGTATTCTTTAGTACTATCTACCTCCTAGAGATCTGTGAGTATTTCGTGGGATTAGCACAACATGTGGCTGCCATGTTTGGGATAAATAGGATCAAGGATTAAATAAAACAAGGGATACGTTGTACATTTCAAATTTACACAATGTTATATGTCAGTTATATCTCAATTTAAAAAACAATAAGGAACAAGTCAAGTGTGACTAAAAAGCAAGACTAGGCATTAAAATTTCTATAGAGAATATACTGATAAAGAAATCAAACAAGATGATGATTTAATGTGAGGAGAAGGATAATGTGCTGGGGACTTAGAGATGCTAAATAAAAGAGTATAGAATAGTTGAGAAAGGTGAAATAATTCTCATGGTAAAATTTCTTTAAATAACACTGTCTAAAAATACCACCTTCCCCCAAATTAGTATTTGCTCTAAATTATAATTTCTAGTAAGCAGTTATAGAATATGAAAAAAATCGTAAACCAACTCATAAGAAAACAATAGAATTTATGATACCTGGAATATATCATTGATGTCTACTGGAAGAGCAAGACCAATATAGTCATCTGAGCTACCATATGTTGCACTGGACACCATGGACCTCACTGAGGAGGATCGCTGCAGGGTATTTTGGTTAATAGGACTTAATAAATCTTCTTTATCTAGCGAAGCATAACTTAAAGCTTTCATGAACCTATAATACCATTAAAAAAACTATATTAGTTTCTTGATTTGTTATAGCAATCATATAAAGAATTATAGTTTATTTTCATACCTTCATAAAAGAAAGGAAGCTAGTCAAGTACTAAACAGTGCCATCTTATTTATTGAGAACATATGAATACTTGAGAATATTTCTCTTTTATAAATTGATATATAAAAGGACATCAGTAATGTTGACTGTTGACCAAAAACAATTGTTACGGTCTCCCAGGTAAAAGTGAAAAGGTGAGCAATTAAGATAACTTTCAACGTCTAGCAGTAAAAAATAAGTAAAGATAAAAAACTGACCTCAGAAAACAGAGGTATTATCCAAGGACTAACTTCACAATCATTTGAGACTGCTAGATTTGCTATCATACAAGTAAGGGCACGTCTACTACTTCTATTTACTATTATTTTTATTAAAATAAGGATAATCACTTATTCTTTGTGTGGTAATTACTTTATCAACATAAGATTTTGTAACACAGAAGACAGACACAAAACAGTAAAAATGGGACTCCCCTGGTGATGCAGTGGTTAAGCATCCACCTGCCAATGCACGGGACACGGGTTTGATCCCTGGTCGGGGAATGCCACAGAGCAACTAAGCCCGTGTGCCACAACTACTGAGCCTGAGCTCTAGAGCCTGCGTGCCACAACTACTGAAGCCCGTGCACCCTAGAGCCCGTGCTCTGCAACAAAAGAAGCCACCGCAATGAGAAGCCTGTGCACTGCAACAAAGGGTAGCCCCCGCTCGCCACAACTAGAGAAAAGCCCGTGCGCAGCAACAAAGACCCAACACAGCCAAAAAATAAAATAAATAAAGCACGTACACATCTTAAAAAAAACAGTAAAAATGGTATCATATATAAATATTACAAGAGACAGCTTTATACGAAGCACTGGTATTTCCTCAATGCATTCCTTACCAGTGATTCCATAACATGGAATAATGACATTTCCGTAAGATACACCTTTCTTATACAGATTTTTATTCATGCAACAGACATGCTAAAATATTTATCATACGCCTGCTTTGTATATACAAGGCAGTACACAAGGTTCCACACTGTATGTATACTGCTATTTGAAAACTCAAGTCATTTAAAATGTAATAACGTACCCTGATATTAAAACGAAGAATTATTTTGAAAAGAACACAAAATAATGTTTTATAAATAGTAGCTATTAAAATTATCATAGCAAAAACCACTAATTTCTACGAATTTCCACCTAAAAACCACTCATAATTGAAATTTACAAATTTTATAAAATAGGTCAGTAGTTTTTAAATTGTACTCTGTTATACCTCTGTGATTCCATAGAACTCTTCAAAGACTACTGGAGTGAAGGGGAAGGAATTATTGGAATACTCACCTCCACAATACCTATTTCAACCAGAATAGCTCTGTTTTTACATATTCTACGTATTGGGTTTCCATAGCAATGTTTTTGTGAAGAAAGGTTTCTCTACTTAAAATGCGACATTTTAAAAAAGCTTAAAACCACTGATCTAGTCCAATCTCCACTAGATTAGGCAATTGAGGCCTACATATTTCAAAATTCATGAACTTTACGATACAGATTTACCACGGTAAACAATTGAGAGGTTTGCCTGGGTTTGTTCTGGATTGATGAGGCTTGCAAAACTTTTGAATTCCAAGCAGATGAGACATTACAGCATAATTTATGGAACTTTTTCCAAGTTCATTCATTCAGTGTCAGGATTAGAACTCAAGATTAAGGATTCCTACTTCAGTGTTTTTTCTGCTGTGCCCCAAGGAAATATCTCAGTAAGATATGGTTTTTAAGACTGCTGGATTCATGCTAACCATTATACCATAGGTATCAGTATGACTACTCTTCTGATTTTATAAGTAAAAAAAAAAATCTTCTCAGCCTAGATTCCAAACTATTATTTTACAGTAAACGTGTAGTTATCGTCCATCATTTTCATTTTCTCTGAACTAACCAAAGGAAACAAGTGGGAATAGGAAGACTAATGTCTACACAATTTTTTCCTCCATGGAACCCAGTACACAGTTAAGTACTAAACACAGTTTGAAGAATAAGTGACAGATTTGACGAACATGAGATTTTTGTTAAGCCTTCATGCCTTTGTACAACTGTTTCTGTTTCTCTTGACTGCTTTTTCTTTTTATTTTTTCCCCTCCCAAGAAATTAAAAACATCTATTAATCCTTTATAGTGCTGATAACTTGGCATTTTATTCCAGGAGTAAAATTTCCAAATATCCTTCTCTTGATCTAACAGAGAATATAGGAAATAAGATCCTAAGAACCCAGACTGATTAGGAAATTGTGATTTGGAATAGTTGTTGTTTCTGGTTTATTCTAATAAATATTTAAGCAATGAAACTTTTTATCTGTGCTTTAATCAGTTAGATAGAAATGCCTGCTTCAGTGAGACAGAATAACCCTAACTGGGTGGTTCAGAGCTAACAGCACTTTGGTTATTGTACTGAGCTCTAAGATGGTGGAACCCTTACTGCTTATTTTGGTGTGCTACGTTACTGCCCCTGGCTGAATGCTACTAGCTGCTGTAGTCTCTGAGTTTCCAAATACTTTGTTGTAGTATAAAAGTTTCCTCCTTTGCCACCAATTTTATCAGCTCTCCTTTCCTGTCACAGTGTCCCTACCAGTAGAAGCTTATAACTGTTGCATCTATAGGCCTGAAAATCTGATAAACAAACTTGTTAGACTAAACATCAACAAACTATGAATGTGGGTCAGAGGTACTTCCTTTGAATAAAATTTGTGAACTTCACTGCATAGGTTTATACTAGTGAGCTGTTGGGAGGGATGAGGCTGTCAGGTAGATAAGACATTACTGCATAATTTATAAAATTCTACCAAACGGAATATAATTTATTATTTGCTACAAGGGATCTCTTCTACTAAACGTGTTAACATTCCTGAAACAAAATTGCTTAATAACTTAAGCATTTGGTTATATAAGAGCCAAATGGATTACATGAAAGAAATAACTATCAATAATAATAGTGGTGATAATGATGATGATAACAGCTAACTTTTATTGAGTGCTTAATATGTGCTAGGCACTAGTCTCAGTGCTTGACAAATACTAATCCATTTAATAAATGAAAATGAACAATCTAAAACTAAAGAAAGTTTTTAGAAGTATTTGGTCCAACAAAAAAAGAAGGTATAGAAATTTTTGCAACAATAAAATTTAACACTGCATATCTTTTATAGGTAAAATCTACTACTTTGACCAGCTTGATCTAATCTTTAGATATGGCATAGAAATCTCCCAAATGCTCCTGTGAGCACAGGCAAACTGCTACTGCTGAATTCTGAGGGCCAAGTAATTCATTTAATGTTCATTTGGTTCCTACTTAATAATCACAGCTACTTAAACTGAAAAGAATTATACTGAAATTTTCAGTTATCTTAAAAAAAAAAAAAAAAAAGTCAACTTTTGGAGCCTTAAATTGACCTACCTGAAAAGGTTGTTTGTTATTGTAGGTCTTAAGCTCCTGATTCCCCCGACATGCTTCTTTTTAAAATCGATCCTTGCAGAAGCGAGAAATAAATAAAAAAAAGCTTGTGACTTATGTGTCATTGTAAAACATATATGTTTATTTTCAGGGCCTAAAGGAGTTTCTTTTCCCCCCTCGCAGCTGCAAGAATCCATTTCAAATCATATCGGGTAACTAGGAGCTTATAGCCTACTATAGTAAACAATTATAATAGGTCAGTTCTGAGGTTTACGTAGATGTAAAACCTGGCTAATGCTTTACATTTAAGTCTGTTAAAATGCAAACATTATTGTTGATTTTAAAATGTATATTTGCTCACCTGCTTGGTGTTAACCTGGACTCAAAGCTGTTGGCTTTCATGGTGATGGTATCAGTAAACAGCACATCTTTTGCTGGAGACGCCAAAGCTTCAGAATGAGATAAGGATGGATGCATTCTTTGTTGCTGTAATCTTTTCAGTGTAGCGTAGCCAAAGGCATCTCTAGAACTTGTGTAGCTAAAGTTACAGTCTGCTAGACTTTTAATTGTAGCAATAGAGGGTGCTTTAAGGGACTGTGCTCTTCTAGGAAGTGTATGAGAAGAACCTGGAGGCACCAGGGACACTGAGTTTGATTTAGAGAGAGAGAGATGGTTAGACTGTGGCGTCAAATAGTGGCTTGTCTTAACAGTTTTAGTACTTACCACAGTACTCATACTTCCACAGTCTGTGTCCACAGTCGTAGCATCTACACCTACTGTCTCTCGTGAAGGACTTGAGCTCATTGAACTTATGCCACTTGTTGTAGTGTCTGTATTAAAACTTTGGCTACGTATCTTCATATGTGAGCTCGCTGAACTTTCTACAACTAATCTCTCTCGGCTTGTGTTTTCTCTGTGATTCTCTGTACCAAGACTCTTGGTGAATTTTAAGTCATTCTCTCCAATACTTGGAGTACTACCAGTGTCTTCAATGTGCTTATTCCCAACAAATGAAGTTTCTAATTGTAATGTTTTCTGTACTGTGGATATGGGTGTGAAATCATCACTATGATTGAAGTCAACACTGGGCTCTGTAAGCGTTCTGATCCGCCTGTTGCTTGTCTTATTTTCAGATGACAGTTTCCCTCCTTTTGGATCACTGCTACTACGATGTTTTTTATTAGGCAAAGTAAGCGAATTTAAGATACGATTCTTCACAAGTTTACTAGAAGCAAAGAAAGGGAATGAATTTTTATCCTTCATAGGTCCAGATCGATCATAAAATGCTGGCTCTGCATCTTCATTGATATCAAGGAAAAATGTACTAGTAGAGCTGCTGCCAAACCGGTCATCCTCCATTATGAACATACCTATGATCAAAGGATTAATAAAAGCAGATAAAAAAGGACAAATAATCATAGTAACTATTAGTGACATAATTCAGGAAATTTTTGTTTAACAGTCACCTGGGGAAAAATTTTTCAAAAATAAAAAGAGACAGCTGAGCCACATAAAAAGAGCTTCCTTGAGACTCAGAATTTGTCCTTGAATAAAATATAAAATTTGTCATTATGATGATCTTGTTATTTCCAAAGAAAAACTATAGAACTCATTATGTCACAGCTTGCATAAAGTTTCTTTTGATTATCCCAGTGAGTTTCCAAAACCTCCAAATATTCAAGATAAAATTAAAGGCAAAACGGAGACTTGACCCTGGATGTTTACTCAGTTGGTACAGATTCCTGGTGGTTTATTCCTCGAATCACAATAGGCAAGAAAAATCAATCTTATAAGAAATGAATGTCCAATCTTAAGCAAACTACACTTACAAAGAACCGAGTCACAACATTTTAAATTCATGTTTAAACCAATTATATTTATTTCTCACTTTGCCTTAGGTACTAAGAAACTCATCTAAATTCAGGGCCTACCTCTAATAAAAGACTCAATCCAGGTGCCTAATGACATCTTTGGGATTTTATTCTATTTTTATTTTAAATTTTCTGTTGAATAGTTATAAATTACTTCAAATATATTCTGAAAGAAGGCAAAATAAAATCTTAAACTTGCACACTGCACTGTATTTCCATATTTTGCCAATTCTAAGATGCACATTTTTCACACTTAAAATCTCTAAAATCAGCATGCATCTTGCAATAGGCAGCATTTTTTTTTTTTCTTAAACAGTGGTGCATATTATAATTTATGGTATCTTAGATCTGGTGAAATATGGCTTGATAAATATTGCACTATCTTCTTTAAAAAAAAACAGTGTCTTAAATTTTCTGCACCTAGTAGCATTTAGCACAGGGCTTAAAACCGCAAACCATTTTTCATTTAATTGATTTTTGATACTCCATCTTTTAACAGTTTCGCTAATTTTAAAATTTAGCTCTTCTTTCAAAGATGAGTATATGAATATAATATCTCTTAAATATATTCTAGTTCAACAACCCTATATCTGAAAAATGAACAAAAGAATTAGGTAAATGAAGAAAGTAGATGAATAAACATTTACTTATTAGAAATTGCAAAAAAGGGGAATGGTTCTTCTGGGACATGGCTTATTATTTAACTCTGTAAGTAGGATTTTCCAAGGCCTATTTAGAAAGCAAAGGGAGAGAACAATGTAGGTTGGTAGCATTCTCCAAGACGCTATTACTGCCAAATTATCTCAGAGAAAAGTAAATTAAGAATGTAAAATTCATTTAAATTTCGATATCACAAGTGTTAGTTTCGGCTAACTTTATATGACCCTGTCACAATACTCACTTGATGGCGCAGATTCACTTTCACTATTATGTCTAGAGCTGGTTGACTCTGAGTTCAAACTCAGGGTGCTTGGAACAGATGAGAGTTCATTACAGAGTTGTTCTACATCATCTGGAACCACTGGCCACAGATGTTTGCGACTGTGCCTTACAGCATCCCAGTTGTGACATTTTAGAATATCACAGCCTTGTTTGGTTTTGGCTATGAGCCCAAGCACATATACACAGGTCCTGTAAGTAAAAGATGTAGTAATGACAGTTTATAATTCCAAACTGAGATTTCTTAAAGCAACCATAAAATATTAGTTTGCTATATGTACATTTGCGTTTTCTTTAATAGCCATTAAAAATAACATGAAAACCTTCATAATAAAAATATTAATTACAAGGAAAAAATCTAAAAGAACATTGTGATTAGGGAAAAAAATATATATACATTAGCTTTTCTGAAATAAATTTGGAATATTTGCGCTAATGGACTACTGGATTATTTGGACACACTATACTCTCACTGTTTATCTGCAAGGTAAATGTCAATATTACAATGATAAGAATAAAATATCAATAATATTAAACAAGGAGTTCCTTAAGATGTTTAACTTGATGCACTGAAAAACTGCAATCATAAAATACTCTTCTCTCACACCCATCTGTGAACAAAAATATATACTTTAGAAAGATTTCTGAGTTAAATGACACACCCTCTGATGGAAAGAACTTCACACTGTTTTGCAAGTTTTAGTATATCTGGAATCACATTTTCTTCCTGTAGCAAATTGAGACCCCAATTTGATGAGCCAATATTTCCCTAAAAGAAAAGAAATCACATATCAAATATATTTACAAGACTAACTCCTTCAAGAGATTTGGAAAGCTACCCAAAAAAACAAAAAATTTAACCACGTCTATAAGAGAGAAAGAACTGTGAAAAAAACCTCACATAAGGAACTTTAGGAATTAAAGTTCCATTTGTCTCAGCAAGAAAATTAATAGTTTAATCATTTATTTTCCAACATAAAATAATATTTAAATGGGCAGGAACAATCTTTGTTTTAGAATACTAATCTAAGAACACGTTCCAAATAAAATTATTTTTATTTATTTAATATTAACAGGAAAATGAGTAAAATCTAAAAATTAAGAAGATCTTACAGAAGTGTTTATTACAAACCAAGGCCCATAGAGATGCTTTCAGTTTTTTAATTTCTTCCCATTTATCCAAATCTGGTGTACGGACACTGTGACAGAGTTCTGTAATAATATTCTGGAGAGAGGAAAAAAATACCTATGATTATCAGTATGTCTTTAACATATTTTCTTATTGTATCTTAAAACCGATTTAAGGTTTGTATTTAGTAATTTCTGCATATTTAAAATCCTAAAATAATTTTACGTCGAATTTCTTAAGAAGCAGCATTAGGACATGGGCTCTGAATTCATATACTAGAGTTACAACTTATTAGCTAAGTGGCCTAGAGCAAGTTACTTAATCTCCCCATGTCTTGATTTCCTAAACTCTGTTTCATAAAGTTTAATGATTTAATGAATTATTACGTAAGTGTAACAAAGTACTTGGGACTTAGTATTAGAAAAATGTTAGCCATTAACAATCATTATTTCTTTTAGATAGAAAATAACAAATTAACACCTAGACTTTATCATACTATGTAGGTAATGACACTGAGAAAATCATTTAAACTTTCAGTGAATTTTTTAAAAATTAATATAAAGATACACACACCTCAATAGTCTTCACAGACAGTATAAAAATACATGAAACTGCGAAGTATAGTTATGTAAAACTTTTGCTCCTGAAATGAACACTGATATGAAAAGGAACTAAATTGCTAGGTTACTATTGTTCAGAAACACACACAAATACTTCTATAACCATTCCTAAAATAAGAAAAGGGTTACATTTATTGAAAACACCTAGTAGCAAGACATATTCCCAGCCAAAATCTGGCGTGCATACTATACTCAAAGAACAACTGCTTGTCTAAGCCTTACATTACATGAAATATATGAAAATAGTGAGGCACTAACAAACAGCAACTGATACTTTCAGTTTGTCGCTCACCAAAGGTAAGTGAATATGTTTCAGGTTCAGTTTAACTTCCCAACAAGAGGAATGAAGAAACTCAATTTTTCAGTATGTTTTTACTAAGGAGATGAACTTCCCAAATGAACTAGAAAGGAAAGAACTCAGACCTTCACTGGATTACTTACTCTACATAACAAATTAGCTATGCAAATGGTCGTATGCAAGTCAGGGAAATGCATGCAAGCCAGTAATATCTCTAAGAACTGCAAACAAAGAATGCTAAGTCAATTACAAGATGGATGGTTTTAAAAGCAAATATGCCACTGACTTTCTGAAGGCTTTTGAGACGTTTCTGAAAAGATAATACTTTAGCAATATTAAGTTTTTTCTACTACTGTAGCTATTTAAAATAAGCAAATTATGTTTTTACCTGTACTTCCAACAAATGACAGCCTGTTTTGTGGTGTACCAGTTGTCCATAAAGGTGTACAGGTAGGTAGACATGAGGACGCTGTAATCTAGTATAATAAAAATGATTGATATATCTATTGGTTCATTTTAAATAAGCTAATTTAAAAAATGACTTACAATAAAGTACTAGATAAACAGAATTAGACATAATCACTTAGCATAAATAAAAATACGGAGGTGGAAAGGCATGAGAATTCTTCTAGAAAAATAATAGTTTAGTTGATCTCTGAGTAATGCTAAGAGAACTAAGACAAGAAAGACACACTAGGGTAAGGACATGGAGGGATCTGAACGCTATTATTAGTCAGGGTATTCAAGTTATGAATGTCACTGAATTTTTGAACATTCAATACTGTGCTTTAAAAAGATTTTTCCTATGTCAGTGTAAGAAACAAAATAACCAACTACTCAGAAAACTTTAAAAAGTAATGATTTATAATAATTTGGTTTTAAATTTTATGTTTGAGGACTAGCAATAAATTATTCCATTAACTGGACTATACCTTTGGTTACTCCGACGAACATAGTTGTCACCATCAATTGGCTTTCGGTAAGTAGTAAGTGCTTCATTAAGTTGTTCTTCAATCAAGTCAACATATTTTGAATTATATTCCTAGAAGATAATATTGTTTTAATTATATATATCATAACAACATTCACTAAATTTCTAATATGTTAGGTACCTAACAAATCTTTGGAAGCATAAATATGAGAAAAATGAACATCTGTTCAGGAAATTTAAGAAATTTTTGAAAAGAATAGATAGAACAAGGTATTATGAATGCAAATGTTCTATCACATCCATACCTGTAAGCTTTCTGCTTATACTCTTTTCCTCATTTTCAATTAATATTTTAGGGTCCATATAAGTAAGCCTAAAAATTTTTTTTTGTCATAATTGAATTCCTGTCCCCATTAAAAAAATAAACAGCTTTTTATTTATTTGTTTGTTTATTTATTTATTTATTTTTGGCTGTGTTGGGTCTTCGTTGCTGCGCACAGGCTTTCTCTAGTTGTGGCGAGTGGGGGCTACTCTTCGCTGCGGTGCGCGGGCTTCTCATTGCGGTGGCTACTCTTGTTGCAGAGCAGGGGCTCTAGGTGCGAGGGCTTCCATAGTTGTGGCATGCGGCCTTGGTAGTTGTGGCATGCAGCCTCAGCAGTTGTGTCTCACGGGCTCTAAAGCACAGGCTCAGCAGTTGTGGCGCACGGGCTTAGTTGCTCCACGGCATGTGGGATATTCCCGGACCAGGGCTCGAACCCGTGTCCCCTGCATTGGCAGGCAGATTCTTAACCACTGTGCCACCAGGGAAGTCCCAAAACTAGCTTCTTAATATTAAACCCTGAAGATATTCACTAGAAATTTTAAAAGGAAATTAACTGAGTTCTACCATTTTAGCACCTTTTGGTAAGAAACAATCTCTCTCCCTTTAAATCAGGTCAAATGTAAAAAATATTTCCAACTAAAACTTGGAAAATTTCTAGTTAAATTCTTTAAACCGAGACAGTCAATCACACCATCTTTATTGCAAAAGATCTCCACTTTAAATTGTTTAGAAGGAATTGGTAGAAACTCTGAAAAGCAATTTGGCAGTATTTATCAAAACTTTACATTCACATACTTTTTGACTCAACAATTATACTTTAGAAATTTGTTCAAAAGATATACTTTCACAAGTATGCAAAGATATACGCGCAAGAATATCCAGCAAACACTGTTTACAAAACTAAAAAGTTGGAAACAGTCTAAATGCCCATAATACAGGAGTGATTATAAAAATTAGGGTACATTGCTATAATTTACTATGCAGCCATTAAAGAGAATTAGATAGCTCTAAATGCACAGCTCTGAAAAGATCTCTTAGATATACTGCTAAACAAAAAAATTAAATACAATTTTATTTATAGCTGTGAATGGATTCATTTGTATTTTTATATGAAGAATATATACTTATAGATGCACAAAACATCTTTGAATGCACACAAAATATTAACAGACATTATCTTCAGAAAAGATAGAAAAAGGGGGCAGGGAGACATTTTTCATTTTAAACCATTTTAGACTACTTGAATTTGGTGGGTTACCTTAACTCCCTACTTAGAGACTCTAAAAACTTACTTTTCCTACTTTTCTTTTAGGTTCTTTACTTTGCAAAAGTAATATAAGATTTTAATTATGTTATCAGCATACCAAATTTCTACTACTGCTACTACAACCACTATATTACTCTATATACTATACTACCATAATCTCCTCTATACATGAACATCTCAGTACAAAAATTCTAATTAAGGAAAGTATTTTGAGCTTTATGCAGGAATAGTTACATTCACGTGGTATTGCCTGGTTAGTCTTTTGACCAGTGGCATCCATGTGGAAAACACTAGCAAAGTTGAGGGGTATGGTTTATAGCTATGAAATGCACTGAGTTTCTGATGTGGATCATCTTGAGGATTCTGCCCAAAAGGACCTACTGGAGGAGCAAGAAGACCCCAAATGAGGGTGAACCTCTAGCTACTAGGAGGTATTGTAAGTAGGCAGCCAGAGAAGCCATTGATCCAGTCAAGGGAACTGCAAATGAGAGATCCCCAGAGTGAGGTCTTTGAGGAATTCACAAACATAACCCTAGAGTAAAAGAATCAACATCTGAAATCTGCCCCACTCAAAGCTAACAACCCCAGATAACAGCTGCATCAGTTGAGTAAGACTGTCCATGACCCTGTACCCCTTCCTCCTCCTCCTCCTCCTGCTCTAAAGCTGGAGAGGCTCCAAATTTGCAGCTGGTAAATGGGGAGGAGACAAATAATAAAGAGTGATGAAATGAACCATATCCTCCCTCCACTGCAGGTTTCTAAGTCTATACCAAGCCTGCGCTAGGGATGAAAGTTTTAAATTGAATGAGTGAATTTTCAATATTATTCAGGCCTGGATGCTTTATTACCTAGAAAAAGAGACAGTCTCAACTTTATCTTGGCATGCTGCAAGCTACTGGGAGGAAATCAAATATAGTGGAAAGAGCATGGGCTTTGGAATCAAAAAGTGCCCCTGCTCTGTTATTTTCAAGCTCTGTGACCTAGGATAAATTACTCATCTTAGCTTCCACATTTTCATTCACAACATAGAAATAATAGAAAAGCATTTCACAGGGTTGCTGTGAGGATTAAGTGAGGTAATACTTGAAAGGCACTAAGTTTAATGGTAGGCAATCACTAAGTTAGTTCCCTTCCCTTTCTCCCTTTCTCTGATTAATTTGAGAAAGTAGACTATACTGTCTTTATTTTTACATCTCACATTTACTGCCTAACTAACTGCAATTCAGCATCTGTTTATAACTTGTTACTGAAATTGCTCTCGCAAAATTCACCAATGACCTGTCACCTTCAACAGGCTTTTTTTCTAGTGTTCACCTTACCTGACCTCTCTCAAGAATGTATACCACTGGCCTCTCCTTCCTGAAGCATCCTTTAGTGAAGCCATGCTGATAATTTTTTCCTCAGTATCCCTGTCATTTTATTCCCCTCATTAAAGCAGAGTGTTCAGGCTTCCCTGTTGGCACAGTGGTTAAGAATCCGCCTGACACGAGTTCGAGTCCCGGTCTGGGACGATCCCACATGCTGCAGAGCAACTAAGCCCGTGCGCCACAACTACTGAGCCTGCGCTCTAGAGCCCGCGAGCCACAACTACTGAGCCCGTGTGCCACAACTACTGAAGCCCGCATGCCTAGAGCCCATGCTCTGCAACAAGAGAAGCCACCACAATGAGAAGCCTGCACACCGCAACAAAGAGTAGCCCCCGCTCTCTGCAACTAGAGAAAGGCTGCGCACAACAACGAAGACCCAACGCAGCCAAAAATTAAAAATAAATAAATAAATAAAGTTATATATTAAAAAAAGCATAAAGATAAAAAAAAAAAAAAGAGTGTTCTCTAGGGAGCAATTTCCAGTTTTATTTCTTTGTTCTTTACATTTTCCTTGGTGATCTCACTCAATTCAAATTTCAACTACTACTATTCACTGACAACTCCCAAACTTCTATCTTCAGCTCACATCTGAGCTCCAGATCCACATTTCCAAATATTTTCTGGATACTATCACTTGCCATACAACAGGCAATACCAGTTCAACTTATTCAAAATTCATTATCCTCATTCCTGCAAACCATCTTTTGTAATCACAATCTTTTAATGGTAAGCCATTATGTATTCAGTCATTCAAATCAGAAACCTTAAGTGTCAAGTGGGACCCCTCATACATTACATCCAATCAGTTCACAAATCCTGTCCATCTTATTTCAAAAATGTCCAGAAAATGTGTCCCTGACTATTGAACCTAACCACCACTGAAGTCCATGCTTTTATCAATTTTGCTTCTAAACTGGTCTCAGTATTCCTAGATTCCTTTACCTTTGATGATCAAACTTCTGCTACTACACCGTGATCTTTTTCTAAAGTATAGTTCTGATTATGAATATTCTTTACACTTGTAAAGATTCCTCCACTTCCTACAAAATTGAAATCCCTTAGTATGACACAATGTGGCTTATAAAAGCCTAGTTCTAATTCTAATTCAATCTAGTTCTAATTCACCATTCCATCCTCATCTTGCCACACCCCACTTATCCTAGCCCCACCCGTACTGGAATATGGCTTCCCTCACAAGTCTGTGAAGTTTCAATAACCTATACAGATTTATTATTCTGCCCCCTCATCCTTGAACATCCTTCTTCCAATTTATTTGACTATTTACACCTCAAGACCGCTTCAAATATCACATCCTCTCCTCAGCCTAACATTTTTTTTGCTAATCCCTAAGGCAGAATCATTAACCCTTCTTCTGTTTCCTTATACACAACACATAATTTTGTTATATCAGTTAATACTTTGTACCTACTATCTGAAAGTGCTGTACCAGATTTGCTAAGCAATTTCCTAATATAATTTGTATAATAAGGTGACCAATCTTATTATGGTAACTAGTTTAAACATCTTCTATTTAGAAAATAAAACTATCGTATCTCTCTTTTTTTTTTTTTTTTTTTTTTTTGGCTGCACTGGGCTTCATTGCTGCATGTGGGCTTTCTCTAGTTGCGGCCAGTGGGGGCTACTCTATGTCGTAGTGTGCGGGGCTTCTCATTACGGTGGCTTCTCTTGTTGCAAAGGATGGGCTCTATGCATGCAGGCTTCAGTAGTTGCAGCATGCAGGCCCCAGAGCGCACGGGCTTCAGTAGTTGTGGCTTGCGGGCTCAGTAGTTGTGGCGCACGGGCTTAGCTGCCCCACAGCATGTGGGTTCTTCATGGACCAGGAATCGAACCCATGTCCCCTGCATGGGCAGGCGGATTCTTAACCACTGGACCACCAGGGAAGTTCAAAACTATCACATCTTTATTTTAGTTTTCTAATTCACCAATTACTGAAAGACTTCAGGCCTGCAGTTGTACACTTTATAGTATTTTTTTCCCTTTTTTCTTCCAGTTTTATTGAGATATAACTGACAGACAGTACTGTATAAGTCTAAGGAGTACAGCACAATGATATGACTTACACACATCATGAAAGGATCATCAAAATAAGTTTAGTGAACATCCATCATCTCATACAGATACAAAATTAAAGAAAGAAAAAAAAAAATTTTCCCTTGTGATAAGAACTCCTAGGATTTACTCTCTCGACAACTTTCATATATAACATACAGCTGTGTTAATTATATTTATCATGTTGTACGTTATCCCTAGTACTTATTTATAACTGGAAGTTTGTATCATTTGACTGCCTTCATCCAATTCCCTCTCCCCCCACACCCCACCTCTGGTAACTATAACAATAGCTATAGTATTTTTTAAAAATGAGAATATCTTATGAAACATGGTTCAATATAGATAATATAAATAACGATCTGAAATAATGGAAAATCTGAAAATCATTTACATTAGGATTGATTATTCCATGAGTTTCTAAGATGCTTTGACAATTTACAATGCTTCAAACGAAAGCATTGCACTGAAGTCACAGTGATGACCATCTAAAGAAAAGCTAGTAAGTTAATACCTTCAAACTACTCCCTTCTTCTTAGATTTCCCTATTATATACAACAGCAAGAAGTTTGCTCTCAGATTTATGAAAAGTACACCTTAAAATGAAGTTTAATTAGATTATTATATCTGCTTGGTAGAACTGTTTTATAATCTTCATTTAGGAAAACTGTTTTAGTTTCAGCTTAAAAGGGGTGTGAAAGGAACCCAAGAATAAAAGAAATGATGGTAAGTAGGGTTGACAAACAATACCAATAGATTATATCAATTAAATTGAAAGCAAAATTTCAACAGAATTTACACAAAATCAATAGTTCACTATAAAATAACTATAGTTTAAAAAATGGATAAATATGAATACAAATAATTATACAGAATTTTAAGACTTGACTTCACATGAATGTTTAAATATTTAACTTTTTTAGTTTCAAAATACTGACGATATTTTTTAAATCCTCTAAATTCACAATCTATTTCCCAAGATAAAAAGATACAAATTGAAACTTATTCAATAGCAAGTTACCTTGTGCCACTTTTCCAATTGTTTTGCTACATAACCCCTTTCATTCAAATAGGAAAACCCTTTTGGAATGGAGAGAAATCTGTAAATTAAAACAGGCAATAGTTTAACATTGAGTCTCACAAAAAACGTTTAAGGAGCTAAAATATCTCAAACAAAATATGTTTAAGGAGGTAAAAGACTTTAAGAACAGCTCCTTCCTAAAACTAAAAGGTCAATTATTATTCATTGTAATTTCAAATACAAATAAATTTTCATAATCTTTGCAAAAACATGTGAATCCAACCACAGTAAAGAAAATGTCATGAAAAGAATGAGGACACATGGAAATGTAAAAGAAACATTAAGAAAAACAATGAAAAGACAGAGTTTCAGTATTAAAGGATGTCCAATATTCTAAAATAGGCCTCTTTCAGAAGTTAACAAGCTAAAGTCTTTAGAGTGCTTCCTTTACAGATTTGAATCCAGCTTTAATACACACTGCCAGAGAGAACACAACAGAAAACATAACTATAAGAAAATTTTTCTTAAAATTTACCTCAGGAGGAGAAGCAAACCCTTGTCCCCAAGGTGAGATAAAGCTGGCTTCATCTGAATAAGAGCATGAAGATTGGCCTAAAAGAAATAATTATTAGGCAAATTAATAACTGCATGAAGATAGTAAATTCTCTATTTCTAAAACCACTATATTATATACATTATAATTTCACATAATTTTCTATCAAATTTGAATATTTTAATAAAAATTCATGTCTAAGGGTTTTATTATAAAATAATGAAACTTTACCTTGTCTTCACACGCTTCATCGAGAATATCAAGAGCTTCAGAAGAAATCGTTTTGTTTTTATCATGCAGCTGGGTCACTAGTAATTCAATTCCCCAATTATTGAAGAATTCAACATTAGCTCTCAATAATACTCTTAAATGTTTTGTTGCATACAGCCTGCAGGCCTATAAAGATAAATAAGAACATTAAAAAAAAAAAAAAAAGAAAAAAAAACACCACCCAAACTTCACTTCACTATGGACAGTCTATTCGACTTTGTTTTGGGACAGTTCTGCTACTTGAAAAGGGCAGAAAGACTGGAATTGATGGTCTAGCCCTTGATATGAATATTTTTTTAGTCCAAGTAAAGTAAAATACTTCTGTTTCGATCTAGCTGCTTCTTTCCCTTTATATAAAAATATGTGTACTGTATTGAGTTCTTTGGAGGGACTAAAATTTTAAAGTAAACTAAAATTCCATCCCATAGTCTTAGAATTTATAATTAGTTTTATGAGGCCAAAATTTATAAAATACTGAATTAACTGGTTATGAAATATACAGTTTTATTGCCTATATTATACTCACATCAGTGGCTGCCGTTAAGATTTTGGAAAGTATGACCCTAGCCAATCCATCTCTGCTATAGTCCAAGCTCGAAACAGTCAGTTTCAGCAAGTGATCTTGGTTTTTCAAGGAGCAAAGGTTAAGTAAACTAAAATAAGGATGAAAATAATGAAGGTTACTAGAAATTACTGTATTGATTCATTAATTCAACAAATATTTTTAAATTCCTAATAAATAAGCATTTCTAAAAGAAAGCACTTAATAAATATCACATTTTAAAAAAAGCATCAGAGCATCAAGACAACTCTAAATATTTTTTTGCATTTTAATAAAAACTTACCAAACACAGGTACACAGACTAAAAAGCATGCCCTTTCTGATCACATTAAAAATAGTTTAGGTATATACTGAAACAGAATTTAGGAATGCTCACCATTGAAATACACTGCATTTTTCCAGCATTTTGACTCCATGAGGGTGGCAAGAAAGTGTTCCAATAAATAAAAAGTAGTGTTGACTAAGAGTAGTCAATAAACCATTATTCTGAAGACTTCTTTCAGGTTTCATGCCAGACGAGGCATTGAGCCACTGAACAATATCCTTTACTAGGTCTTCTAAGTATCCTTGCCCATCCTAAAAGCAAATACATTATGATATTGCTAGAAAAGGACTTAGTGCCTACAATTAGAAAAATCACCTCTAATCAAGTCCAAAAAATTTAATGATAATGATGAAGTTACTAATAACAGATATCAATCACTGAGTATCTGTTCTTTTTAATCCCACTCAACACCGTGCTGCATTAGGTGGTGTTATTTTCCATCTTACAAGGAGAAAACCAGGTCTTCTAGAGGCAAATTAATTGTCCAAAGTCACATAAATAGCTAGTGACTAAGTCAGGATAAAAATCTAGGTTTGGTCTCATTCTCAATGTTTCTAAATATAGCTTATGCCTATTCAGAAATAAAAGGAAGGGGGCAAATTCAGTGAAAAACATTTACTCTGGAAAATATACAAAGTGCTTATTACCTCTTCAGACTCAAGAAGAAATTCTGTAAACTGGCAACCCACAACCGTGAGCTGCTTGGACTTGGCAAAATCCAGATCCAGATTGGCATATAATTTACTGCTGGGCTTGTAAAAATAAAGTAGTCTTCGTACAAACCTACAATCAAAATAAAAAATCAGCAACAAAGTAATAAACCAAATAATTCTTTTAGAATCTTAACCACAACTTATGATATAATAAGGTTTTGAATATGTTTTGGGTTTAAACCATTGAGCTAAATGGCAAGAAATTTAATAAACACATTTGGTACATTCCACACACAAACCAACCATAAAAAACAACAAAAAATCCCCTTCATTATAAAAAGTATCTTTGTAAAATAAGAATTTTATGGTGAGATGCCTGACAGAAATAGTGGAGAAGAAAGATGCTAGCAGGAAAATTGCAGATATAACATAGCTAGAAGATACAGTTGGAGAATATGAGGAAGCCACCTGGATATAAATTTTCATTCTTTTTTTTTTTTTCTTTTGAAATGCACACATTTTATTTTACTATCAGGTCTTTTTTTCTTTTCAACTCTCTTTTAATCCAGAATATATAAATTTTTTTCTGTACTGTACTTTATCAAGAACTTTGTCCCATGGCTCTATAAAATAATCTTATACTAGATAATTGTAAGCAAATGTTACCACACTATGATTTTATCAGTTTTTCACCATTAGGCAAAAAGTCAACCATAAAAGCTCCAGGTAAAATTTAAGCAACTGAATTTATAAAGCAATGGATGATATTTCAATGTTATAATTTTCAACATTATGTTCTAAGCTTCCATGGAATTAAGTTCAATTTAATTTCGAGCACTACAATCCAATCTAATAAAGGTGCCAGATCCAGGAGTTGGAGAAACAAAGTTGAATGAGACTTCACCTCTGTTTTCAAGGAGTCTGAAAAGTTAGTGCTATGCTTCTTTACCCCAATGTAATTCTTATGTTCTATATATTTCTCAAAACTTAATACAGATATTAAGTTAAATATCACTGAGTAGATGAATATAATCATTTATAATGTCAATGATATGAACTTCTCAAAAACATGAAGTAAAGCCCCTCTTATCCAATGGGATCAACACTGGTGGTTGGTTAGTCTAAACTTAGAAGGAGTAAAAATGCATGGGGTACTAGAAAACAGCACAATACCCTGAAGTACTGTATATGCTATAAACATTAGCATGTTTTATGGAAGGTGTGGTTGGTTACGAGGAGTGTAAAAAGGAAGAAGAATGAATAACCCTTCAAAGTCAGATGCAAAAGAAAGTAGAATTGGAATATTTAAAATGGCCATCATTTTGAGAGGGAGACACTATGTCCTTATTATGTCATTCTCATACATTAGGGCTAAGATAAGTACATGGCTGATATTCCTCGATTTGAGAAACTTTCATCTCAAGTATTTCATTTGTTCCAAAACTAAAACCAGAATGTAAATAACCAGAAAAAGAATTAGCTGATGCTTTCTGGTTGTAAAATACCAACTATATATAAATATATATATATGTATCTACTGAATACCAACTATTAAAATGTACGTATGTATCTTTAAAACATCAATTATTACTTTTAGTAGGTATCAGGCATAATATAATTCAAATCTAAGTGCTTTAAATGCAAAACAGTTCTTACATACCTGTGCAACTGTTCATCTTTATAGTTTCTTAGATTTACATTTGGCCACTAGAAAAACATAATACATTATATTATGTATTTATCAATTCCTAAACATATAATTATGATGAAGTACAATGAATAAGAAAATGAAAACAATCAAGCCATTACCAAGAAGTATCCTATCATACCTTAAGAATGGTCCCTATAAGATTCCAATTCCATTCAAGATTCTCTTTATGTTGAAGGACTTGGCTATCTCTAAGGTTCATTAAAAGAGCTTCCTCTGTATCCTAAAATCACCAGAAAGTAATATGAAATATTAAGACAAATTGGCCTCACATCAAAAAACTAACTTCAAATTTTAAAAACAAAATGGAAGGTTTTTCATTTAAGGAAGATTATCAAGGTTTTCTAACTTTAAAAAGTTATAAAAACACAGCTCCACTGCCTAGTCATTATAAAACTTAGAAGCCTTCTGAAAATCCATATGCATGAATAAAACTGCAAATTCAAGCATGTATGCCTACTAAAATACAGTGGTTAAGAATTAGGAAATTAAACTGAAAACTGCATCTTCACGTCAGTACCTTAAGAACAAATATATCTTTCTGAACTCGCAGATATTGATCCCGTTTCTGGTGTGTTGCAATTGCTTTCTGAATAATGTGATCTAAATGAAGGCTATAAGGCTTAGGTCCTCGTTTCTTCATTTCATGGAAGCGTTTTAAACAGTTCAAGGCTGCACTGGCTCGCCTAATGAGAAAAAAATTAGTACAATTAATACAAGGCTAGTGTAATTTTAGGGAGATCACTTTGGTAAATTATTCTATTAAAACTTACATAAATCCATGCTAGAGACTGTTACTAAAAAGTAAATTACTTAACCAAATTTAGAACCACAAAGAAAAAAAACAAGAACACTGCTGATTTGTATGAAGAAACACTAATTATTTAGATTCAACAAAACATACTTATCTTTTCTTCTATGGTGGTGAGTACTTTTTGTATGTTAGTTTTAAGAACTCCTTCCTCAGGGTCAGAACCTAGTGACCTTACTTTCTTATTAAAGTTTTAAAACTCTGCTTTTCACATTTAAGTCCTTAATCCATATGAAATTGATTTTTGTTTATGATATGAGGTTGGATAACCAATGATTCCAGTATCAACTGAACAGTCTCTATTTTCCCCACTAATCTGCAATTGTAAATGGAATCCTTTTAAAAATTATTTTATTTTTTAAACTAATTAATTATTTATTTTGGCTGTGTTGGGTCTTCGTTGCTGTGCACGGGCGTTCTCTAGTTGAGGCTAGTGGGGGCTACTGCTTATTACGGTGCACGGGCCTCTTACTGCTGTGGCTTCCCTTGTTGCGGAGCACGGGCTCTAAGCGCACGGGCTTCAGTAGTTGCAGCACGCAGGCTGAGTAGTTGTGGCTTCTGGGCTCTAGAGCGCAGGCTCAGTAGTCGTAGCGCACGGGCTTAGTTGCTCCGTGGCATGTGGGATCTTCCCGGACCAGGGATCGAACCCGTGTCTCCTGCATTGGCAGGTGGATTCTTAACCACTGTGCCACCAGGGAAGTCCCTAGAAATTATTTTAAATTCCCTTTTTGTGGTGCATAAAATACAGTTTTCTAGAATTTGGTAGTGATCAAGTCTCAACTTCAGAAGTTCTGGTAAATACAAATCAGATTTAAAATTTAAAAACCTTAGGATGTGCCCAGATTGGCAAGTATTTATCAGTAAAGAGCTTACCGAGCTAAAAAAATCTTTCTTAGATTATTAGTGGAATTTTGAAGGTAAATTTGAATTCCTGATGAACACTAAATACGATGGCCATAATCTGACCCAGAGAGTTCAGGTCTACCAGGCTTTGGGCAGGTACGTTTTTCCATCAAGAAACTACTAAAATAAAAGTTGAATGCCACCACTACCAATGTTAGCCTAAGAGTCAGAGCTGATGGTCCCTAATGCCCTCAGTTTATAATACAACTTCAGTCTGTTAAGTAATAGTATTTTCACTGACAGATTTAAAACTAATAAACAAAGTATTATTTATTTATAGTGAGGCCCTTATGTGTACTTTTGAATTAATAAAGCTAACTAAACTTTTGAGAAATGTATTATAACTTAACAAAAATTCCTAGTTCTGAATAGCTAATGAACTACATTTCAAAACACTACAAAAAAAAATAATGAAGCCTAAATATATAAATTCCAACTTTCTTTTTCCAACATTTTTAACCACACATACAAAAGAATACACTGTTAGTCTTTGTGCTTTAATTTGAAATAATTCAGACATTGAAAAAGAGACTGAACTGTTGCTCAAAACATAAAACAGTCCAAAACACTCTCAATCCCAATATTTTTACTGATCTGGTAGAAAGTTTATGTCCTTGTCCAGAAACATGCTAGAAAAGGTTGATTTTACTAAACTAAAATACTCTGTAGCCTAAAATACAAATTATTTTTAAAAACTGTTCATTTTCCTCTTATCCAAAGGCTTCCCTAAATAATTCCCAGGCATAACCTATATATACTACTTTCTTATAAAGAAGATAAGGTCATCTAAGTGGGTATTAAATATACAGGCACAAGCTTTGCTAGAGCTCTGATACTTACAGTCTCTTTTCCTTAGGGATATCAAAGGATGCAGCCATATTCATTAGGGTTGGCAGGCAGTGCAAATGATGGCTATGTGAATGAGGAAGAATTGTGTTTGCCTAAAATGAACCATAATATTTTTGAAAAACAGAGTATTGTATGTTACAGATTATCCACAGATATAATGCTAAAAGGTTTTACTCATGAATTATTCATTTTCTAATATATACTTATAGCTAATTTTTATCTCATCTACTTTCAACAAGGATGAGATGTAACAAATATAAAGATACAGGCTCATATTATATTAATAAAACTCTAAATTTCATACATCCTTTATTATAACATTAAATTATAACTTTAAGTGGTACCCAATTAAACTCAATTCTTAAATAATCTAAAAGGACTATATGTCAAAACTTGGATCCAGTGTTATAATGTTATGTTAAAAGTAGCATTTAAAATGCTGGATGCAATATCATAACTTATGAGTTGACTTCTTAGGTTTAAAAACCACCTTCTCAAAACGGGTTTGTCTCATATTCCAACAGTCTCTAAATAAGAAACTTGTCTTCTGCTTTCCAAACAAAGTCCTACCACCCAATCTGCTTTCTAACAATAAAGACAAATTAATTAAATGTGGAAGCCAGAAGATGTAAGAATAACAAGCAATGAACTAACACTGCTATACTCAAAATGACTAGCTTTTATATTTCAAGGGAATCACAGAATTCTGGTGCACGGGGGAAGGGAATGGATGAAATTTATTAAAGAGATTCCTTCATATAAAGGCAAATAATTCTAGATATTGATATCCTTACAGAAATGATATCTTAATTAAAATAAAAATAATCACACCTGAGATTCTGCAATATTACTTAATTATCTCATAGATGGACTGAAGGAAAACAGAGCAAGTGGCTAAAATAATTCACTAATAAAGACAGTTATCATTAAACTGTTTAATTCTCTTTTGCTCACTCACAAAGCCCAACTGCTATGTAGAAAAAAAACCCTGGTGATGGAGGGGACCAAAAACAACTACAAAAACAAAAAATATTCTGCCAATAATAAGCCATAACATAATTTTAAAAGATTTGCCATAAGTTTACTTAATGAGTTTAAAGTGGTTCTTTTTATTTAGTGTTTATTAACTAATCAGTGACAGAAATATAAATTTCTAATTTGCAAATAATCAGAGTACCCTCACTGCTTGATCTGCTGGGAATAGAGAATGATCAGATTACTTTGCTAGCTCCTTGTTTCCAGAAGTTACTGATGTCATAAAATCATGGCCAAAAAGAAAAAAAAAAAAAAAGATTCCCACCCTCCAAACCTAAACCTACAAGTTTACAGAGAAGTATGTGCTCAAATGAGGCAGTTATATTTAGATTTTTTTCCACAAAGTTTTCTAAAATTCAGGCACTGACTATTATATATCAATTCTATTTAGCTGACTGAAGTAATACCTATAGTTTTGTAATTTCATGCTTTTCAGGTAGGAAGTCATTCTAAGAGAAAGACTTTTATGACTTAAAATGTCAGCATCAAAAGTGAGTATAAAAAAGCAATATTCAGTTCTCTGTATTTTTTATATTTGTTCCATTTTAAAAATTAGCCTATATATATAAGATACAAGGTATCAAGGGTTCTTTGTAATGCAAAGATAAACATTCAAATAAATGCAAACTTATTTTTTTGAGATAATGCAAAGTAACATTGTTAAAATAGCCTGTTTCATAAATTAAAACATTAATAGTATGAAACATAATCAGAAGTTGTTAAACTTACCATATGTAAAAGCTCTCCTAAAAGGATGGTAGCTCTAACTGAGATATGGTCATCACTGTTTGTTATCACCTCAACCAAACCCTTTGAAAATAAGAAGAAAATATCATAGTTGCAAAACAGTATATATGAAATACAATTATGTATCATATGTTTGTTGCTCTGAAAGAATTCTGTTAGAGAAAATAAAATAAATAAAATAGAATAAAGTGAGGTTTATAACTCTTACCTCTAAAAGCCCATTACGAATAAATGCTGAGAGTATCAGTGCCAAATAATTATCCATGAGGTCTGGCCTGGAAATAAGTACAGCACAGAAAAATTTAAATATTGTTCCATACACTACAAAATTTAACATAAAAATAGTAATTGTAATAAATCTGAACCATTTCTATATCTAAAGTCTACCTGGATCTGGCACGATGAGGAAGAATAGTTTTTGCCTCAGCTGCTACAAAGCCATCCGAAAGCCTCCAACTGTCTTGGAATCTACCTGGATCTAAAATAGTTAAATTTAGATAGTTAGAAGAAATACAGAAAAAAACGATTTATGTAAATGAACACAGATCTAACTTCCTTCACTGAGGGACTCAAAGTCATTTGGGCTAAAATAAAATAACAAGAATCAAATAATCCAACATGAGAATCACATAAGGTTTCTTATTAAGTCCTCTCTTCCTTTCTTAGTCCATCCTTCTATTAATTTCACTGCTCATTTCAGGAGCTAGGGTGATGGAGAAAAAATTAAAATTTCTTTTTAGAAATTTATCTGAGATTTTATTTTTATATTAATTTCAGGCCACAAATATGCAGTAAGAAAAGAAAATGATATTCAATATTTAGTTCAGTATTTTTCCTTTGAGGAACTCTGCCTCCATTAGATAATCCATTTAAAAAATTATAATATATGAGTAGTGAATGCACTTCAATACTTACCTACACTGAGCAGTGCTTCTATGAACTCTTCAGTCACAACAGGTAGAGGAAGACGAAATATATCATAAAGCACTTCAAGGAGACCTCGCTGCAAGTACAAATAAATACATTTTCTTTGTTTTATGGAATAAATCTTTGTCTACAATTTTTTAAATGTCCTATTCACAGATTAAAAAATTGATAAAAACAGAACTACTGTATTTTAGAAACCTACCATTATCAGGCCTATATTAGAGAAGAGATAACTACTGAATGCTTACTACATATACATGATGTAATCTTGTCAATAAATCTTTTATTATCCCCACTGTACACATGAAGAAATATATTTAAAGGTTAAAAATAATTTGCCCAAGGTCATGGAGCTATAAATAATAAAACCAGCAGTCAAACCTCAGTTGGCCAGACTCAAAGGACCATGTTCTTTCACCATTTACTGAGTAAGAAGTCAACTGAATTGGAACCTTTCCATCTATAATTACATCCTTCCATGGTCTAAATGCTTTTACTTTTAGTTCACATTTTAAGCAAGGCACCTCTAGCTAATATTTACTACTAATAATAAGAAACAAGGGGGCAAATTTTGTCCCTCTGAACAAAATTAAAACAAAAACATTGAAGAGGAAAAGGAAGAAGCACATGAAGAGTTAATTTTTTTCCTCTAATTTCAATTTGTTTTAGCTGTTTAATACAATTCCTATACACTAATAACTTAGGACTATGTCTAATAAATAAGTATATAAATACCCCAATTTTAATCAGAACCACTACTCATAACATATAAAAACACAAGTTAGAAGGCATAAGTTGCATAAATACTATATTTACTTTTTAAGTATATTTTTCTGTATTGCTTGAACCTTTTACAATGAGAATGCCCCTGTGTACTGTTTGCACTTTTTATTGAATAAAGCATAATTAATTTCACATTTTTAATCTAATTTTAATACAGCCATAGTTCCTAACAACAGCAGTGTTTCAAATGATTCATATTATATTCTTAGGGTTCAACTAAGTAGTAAATATTTATTAATGTATTTTTAAAATGCTCTGTGATACAGATTAACAATTCATGAGGAAAATGCATTACCTGAAATAAATTTTTTCCAATTAATTTCCTCCACTAAAACTCCACGAATGAAACAATCAGAATAACTTTTACCTACCCTTATTTCCATATTTGGAATGCAAAGTACTCCAATTAGGGACTGAATCCCAGAGTTTCCAGGCTTACATAAATTAATAATACCTAAAAAAGATAAAAAGAAAAAAAAATAACTGATCTGAATTTCAAAAAAATTTTCTATAGTAATGTATCCATAATACAAAACGTGACATTTTTCCAAGCTGAATTACACTATTACTTTATCATAATTGATAGTGTATTTCAAACATTCTCTGAACTTCCCAATTAGAGATTATCAATAATTTTATCCTTTACATTACTTCTTCTATTTGTTTCATACCCAAAAAGGTTTCATGAATCTGACTGCCTATTATTCCCATTTGCTGATGAGTGATTCTCAGGGATATTGGAGAGAATAAGACAATGTCTTGCTTATTTAACACTTTCTCAACCTAAATTGATAAACTTTGCTTGGCATTTGCCTTTTAAAAGTTTAAGTCTAAAACTTAACGAATGCACAGAAGAGTATAACCAACAGACATCAAATAAACTGCATGGATCAAAATATTAAGTGAGAGAATGTACTCAAACAATTTTAAACATATTAACACCATGTCACAAAAGAAGATATGTATCAGTAAGTAGCCAATAAACACATACAAAAGTGTTCAATATCATTAGTCACTGGGGAAATACAAATTACAGTCATAATAAGATACTGTCACGCACCCAATAGAGTGGCTGAAATTAAAAACTGATAACACCAGATGCTGGCAAGGATGTAGAGCAACTGGAACTCACATACCTACATGATAGGAGTATAAAATAGTGCTTCAGTATTTTGAGAAAAAGTCTTGCAGTTTCTCATAAAACTAAACATATATCCGGACTTCCCTGGTGGTGCAGTGGTTAAGAATCCGCCTGCCAATGCAGGGGACAGGGGTTCGAGCTCTGGTATGGGAAGATCCCACATGCCGTGGATCAACTAAGCCCGTGCGCCACAACTACTGAGCCTGTGTTCTAAAGCCCATGAGCCACAACTACTGAGCCCGCGTGCCACAACTACTGAAGCCCACGCACCCTAGAGCCTATGTGACAACTACTGAGCCCACGCACCACAACTACTGAAGCCTGAGCACTGCAACTACTAAGTCCGCGTGCTGCAACTAATGAAGACCATGCACCTAGGGCCCATGCCCTGCAACAAGAGAAGCCACTGCCATGAGAAGCCTGCGCACTGCAAAGAAGAGTAGCCCCTGCTCGCCACAACTAGAGAAAGCCCACGTGCAGCAACGAAGACCCAACACAGCCAAAAAAAAAAAACCATATATCCACCCTGTGACTCAGCAGTTCTATTTGGTATTTACCCAAAAGGAAAGAAAGCTTATATCTGAAAAAAAATTTTACAATGCTGCTCTATTTGGTATTTACCCAAAAGGAAAGAAAGCTTATATCTGAAAAAAAATTTTACAATGCTGCTCATAGTAGCTCTATTTAGAATGGTCAAAACTGGAAACAGGTCAGGTATTCACTAACAGGAGGAAGGCTAAAAACACAGTGATATATTTACCCCGTGGAATACTACTCAGCAATAAAAAGGAACATATTACTGATATATACAACATGAATCAGGAGCATTTGCTGAGTGAAATCAGAATCATTAAGTTGACTGAAAAAAGCCTACACACAAAAGTATACATATACTATGATTCCACTTAAATGAAGTTTCAGAACAGGCAAAAATGATTTGTGATAAAAAATAAACAGAGTAGTGGTTGCTTCTTACAGGAGTGGGGTCATGGATTAACTAGGAAGGGACATGAGAGAACTTTCTGCGATGACAGTAATGTTCTATATCCTAAAAAGAGTTTGGATACACAGGTATAAGCATTTGTCAAAACTCATCAAATGGCAGACTCAAGATTTGTGCATTTCACTGTAAGGGGTAAATTTTACCTCAATCCCCCCCCCCAAAAAAACCCTCAGAAACAAACAAAAATAACCAAATAAGAACCCTAAACAAATACTGAGCTTTAGGTAATAATGTGCATGCTGAAGTGTTTAGGAATCAGGAGCACTTAATTTTGCAACTTCTTTAAAATGCATTAGAATAACATGAGGACTGATGAATTCTCAGAGGACTAGCAGATGGGTAGATATGTAATAAAGCAAATAGAGCAAAATCTAAGTGGTAGGAGTATATGGTGTTCACTGTATAATTTTTCTGTATAGTTGAAATTTTTGATAAAATGTTAGGGAAAACATTTTTAAAAAGTAAAGGAAAACATTTTTAAAAAGTCATATAGGATTCTGAAGTTCCCTGTTACTTCTAGCTAAGCACATATATTTATATTTATGAATAATATGTATCTTCTCTTTGCACTTTGGTTCAAAATTCAAATTAAAACATAATAGACAGACTTACTTAAAATACCAAAATAGTGTTTCTCAAACTTTGATGTCTGACAGTAATTTGAGAGATTATAGATTAAGATACAATGATCTGCAATCATAGTCTGCACTAATAGGGAAAACAGGCTATTGCAACTCAAGAAGAAACTGTGTTCTAAAAGTTCATTTTTCAGTCAGGTTTTTGGATTTTGAAATATATGATAGAAATAACATTACAAACATACAAAAGCTCATTTAACCCATACACAGTATCACAGAATCTAATACTATGTAGGAAATTATTTCTGTGAGAAAATGTTTTGAGAATTCTAACTTGAATAATATTCCAGTTCTTACTTCAATAGAAGGGAAGAACACTCCAACCTTTTAAGTTTCTAATGATGGATCAGTGCATTAAAGGACTCTAGGACAAACTGAAGCACAGTAGAAGAACGTTTAAGAGAAACAAGAGACTGGCAGAGGTTAGAGGTACAGTGACTGGAGAGCAGAGTCTACGGTAGAGAGAATGAGAAGACAGTAGCTAGGCTGTACTGGTGGTTAGAGTTGGATAGAATTCATTCTTGGGGGGACGAAAGAAACCACTCTAATGGCAAGGAAGCTGAAGAATGGTGAAGGACGGTAGCTGTAGCTACAGAAAATAAAGTTTTAAGTGATTTCTGAGGCAAGGGCACTGACAGTTAACCTTGGCAGGAGGACTGTGTTGGTTTTCTATGTTGAAAGAGTGTGTGGAGGCTAGTCAAGTATAAAAAACGATGTGTGATGGTTGAGCCCTCATAGAATCCTAGGTTGTCCATGAGGATAAGGGGAAATAGGCAGTCATGAGGTATAGCAAGGTTGGGATTTTTACCAAAATGTGAGAGGCCAGAGGAAGTCCTTGTACATATATTGGCTAGGGGCCAAGTCTATGGCTGGGATAGTCATTTTTATGGAAAAGATGTTAGCTGGTTACTTAAGTATACAGAAATGTTCAAGTAAATTTTCCTGTTCTATTTATTGCTATACTCCTTTGTATGCTATCCCTTAAATTATTCTGCAAAGTCAAGAAGGAAGAGGTTGGCTCCCCTGGTGGCGAAGTGGTTAAGAATCCACCTGCCAATGCAGGGGACATGGGTTCGAGCCCTGGTCTGGGAAGATCCCACACACCGCGTAGCAACTAAGCCCATGTGCCACAACTACTGAGCCTGCGCTCTACAGCCCGCAAGCCACAACTACTGAGCTCACGTGCCACAACTACTGAGGCCTGTGTGCCTAGAGCCCGTGCTCTACAACAAGAGAAGCCACCGCAATGAGAAGCCCGTGCACTGCAACAAGGAGTAGCCCCTGCTCACCACAACTAGAGAAAACCTGCATGCGGCAACGAAGAAAACGCAGCCAAAAATTAAATAAATAAATAAATTTAAAAAAAAAAAGAAGGAAGAGGTAATCATTAAAACAAAATAACACATTTAGTGGTGGTATTATTTTAAGAAAAATGTTTGCTTTTTATTCCATGGAAAGGTAAAACACATATAATCCCTATTCTCAAGAAATATTGGACTACTAGGCAATAGAAATAAAAGCAAAAATACGGTTTTCTCTGGGTATATGCCCAGGGGTGGGACTGCTGGGTCATATGGTAGTTCTACTTTTAGTTTTTTAAGGAACCTCCATACCATTCTCCACAGTGGCTGTACCAATTTACATTCCCATCAACAGTGCAAGAGGGTTCCCTTTTCTCCACACCCTCTCCAGCATTTATTATTTGTAGACTTTTTAATGAGGGCTATTCTGATCGGTGTGAGGTGATACCTCATTGTAGTTTTGATTTGCATTTCTCCAATAATTAGTGACGTTGAGCATCTTTTCATGTGCTTTTTGGCCATCTGTATGTCTTCTTTGGGGAAATGTCTATTTAGATCTTCCACCCATTTTTTGATTGGGTTATCTGGTTTTCTGATACTGAACTGCATGAGCTGTTTATATATTTTGGAGATTAATCCCTTGTCGGTTGCTTCATTTGCAAATATTTTCCCCCATTCTGAGGGCTGTCTTTTCATTTTGTTTATGGTTTCCTTTGCTGTGCAAACACTTTTAATTAGATTGCATTTATTTTTGTTTTTATTTTCATTACTCTAGGAGGTGGATCAAAAAAGATCTTGCTGTGATTTATGTCAAAGAGTGTTCTGCCTATGTTTTCCTCTAAGAGTTTTATAGTGTCCAGCATTACATTTAAGTCTTTAATCCATTTGGAGTTTATTTTTGTGTATGGTGTTAGGGAGTGTTCTAATTTCATTCTTTTACATGTAGCTGTCCAGCATGGGAAACCAGCACCACTTATTGAAGAGACTGTCTTTTCTCCATTGTATATTCTTGCCTCCTTTGTCATAGATTAATTGACCACAGGTGAGTGGGTTTATTTCTGGGCTTTCTGTCCTGTTCCACTGACCTATATTTCTGTTTTTATGCCAGTCCCATACTGTTTTGATGACTGTAGCTTTGTAGTATAGTCTGAAGTCAGGGAGCCTGATTCCTCCAGCTCCGTTTTTCTTTCTCAAGATTGCTTTGGCTATTCGGGTCTTTTATGTTTTCATGCAGATTTTGTGTTCTAGTTACGTGAAAAATGCCATTGGTAATTTGATAGGGATTGCACTGAATCTGTAGATTGCTTTGGGGAGTATAGGCATTTTCACAATACTGATTCTTCCAATCCAAGAACATGGTATATCTTCCCATCTGTTTGTGTCGTCTTTGATTTCTTTCATCAATATCTTACAGTTTTCTGAGTACAGGTCTTTTGCCTCTTTAGGTAGGTTTATTCTTAGGTATTTTATTCTTTATGTTGCGATGGTAAATGGGATTGTTTCCTTAATTTCTCTTTCTGATCTTTCATTGTTAGTGTAAAGGAATGCACCCCAATGTTCATTGCAGCACTATTTCCAATAGCCAGAACATGGAAGCAACCTAAACGTCCAACAACAGAGGAATGGATAAAGAAAACATGGTACATATATACAGTGGAACATTACCGGCAATAAAAAAAGAACAAAGTAATGCCATTTGCAGCAACAGGGATGAATCCAGAGATTATCATACTGAGTGAAGTAAGTCAGACACAGAAAGACAAATACATGATATCGCTTATATGTGGCATCTAGAAAAAAAAGGGGGGGTACAAATGAACTTACTTAAAAACAGAAGTAGAGTCATGGATGTAGAAAACAAACTTACGGTTACAAAGGGATAAGAGTGGGGGAGGGATAAACTGGGAGACTGGGACTGACATATACATACAACTATATATAAAATAGATAACTAATAATAACCTGCTGTATAGCACAGGGAATTCTACTCAATACTCTGTAATGGCCTACATGGGAAAAGAATCTAAAAAAAAAAAAAAAAGTGGATATATGTACAACTGATTCACTTCGCTGTACACCTGAAACTAACGCAATACTGTAAATCAACTATACTCCAATAAAAATTTTTAAAAAAGAAAAAAAAGAAAAGCAAAAATAAACAAATGGGACCTAATGAAACTTATAAGCTTTTGCACAGCAAAGGAAACCATAAACAAAATGAAAAGACAACCTATGGAGTGGAAGAAAATATTTGCAAATGAGGCAACCGACAAGGGATTAATTTCCAAAATATGCAAACAGTTCACACAACTCCATAACAAAAAAAACAAGCAACCCAATCAAAAAATGGACAGAAGACCTAAATAGACATTTCTCCCAAGAAGACATACAGATGGCCAATAGGCACATGAAAAGATGCTCAACATCACTAATTATTAGAGAGATGCAAACCAAAACTACAATGAGGTATCACCCCACACCAGTCAGAATGGCCATCATTAAAAAGTCTACAAATAATAAATGCTGGAGAGGTTGTGGAGAAATAGGAACCCTCCTACACTGTTGGTGGGAATGTAAATTGGTGTAGCCATTATGGAAAACAGTATGGAGGTTTCTTTAAAAAGTAAAAATAGAGTTACCACATGATCCTGCAATCCCATTCCTGGGCATATAACCAGAGAAAACTGTAATTTGAAAAGATACATGCAGACTGTCCTACAGAGTGAAGTAAGTCAGAAAGAGAAAAACAAATATTGTATATTAACGCATATATGTGGAATCTAGAAAAATGGTACAGATGAACTGGTTTGCAACGCAGAAATAGAGACAAAGATGTAGAGAACCAACATATGGACACCAAGGGGAGGAAAGCGGGGTGGGGGGGGATGAATTGGGAGAGGGACTGACATATATACACTAATATGTATAAAATAGATAACTAATAAGAACCTGCTATATAAAAAAATAAAATAAAATTCAAAAAAAAGCAAACATGAAAATAAATAAATAAATTTAAATAAATAAATAAATAAAAGATACATGCACCCCAATGTTCACTGCAGCACTATTTACAATAGCCAAGACATGGAAGCAATCTAAATGTCCATCGACAGATGAATGGATAAAGATGTGAGATACACACACACACACACACACACACACACACACACAATGAAATATTACTTGGCCATAAAAAAGAATGAAATAATGCCATATGCAGCAACATGGATGGACCTAGAGATTATCATCATACTAAGTGAAGTTAAGTCAGACAGAGAAAGACAAATACCATACGATATCACTTATATGTGGAATCTAAAATATGATACAAATGGACTTATTTGTGAAACAGAAACAGAATCACAGACAGGGAAAACAAACTTATGGTTATCAAAGGGGAAAGGGAGTGGGGGAGCGATAAATTAGGAGTTTGGGATTTACAGATACACACTACTATATATAAAATAAACAACAAGGTCCTACTGTATAGTACAGTGAACTATATTCAACATCTTGTAATAAACCATAACGAAAAAGAATGTAATTTGGGACTACTAATGGCCTATCTTGCTTATTTGGTATTTATGACATTCTACATTATATTTTTAGGAACAAACTTTAGTTACATATTCAACTAACACTCTTAAAAATTTTTTTTGGTATAGATCTTGTTTAATTTTATTTTAATGCCCAGGTTATCATTAGCACATTGATTTACAAATGGTCAATTTTAAGACTTGTGTACAAACCCCTCTTGGTTCTAACAATAACATATAAAGATTAGGTTAACATCTAAAGCAGATGCTACAATAATAATTTAACATTTGAAAAAATAGCCAAGCTTTTCTTATTGGATGTTATAAAGCAGCACAGAGGAACTTACCTGCCCATGACCGGAATGTTGCTATGATTCCCATTTTACTTGCTAGAAACCTTGCTTCTCTGTCTTCTCTGTTCGGTGAGGTGGGGGGGAGGGGGTGGGGGTGGGGGGTCAAAGAAATTAAATGTTAAAATAAAAAGTGAGTTTTTCCTACCACTATATCAGAATAAGAGCTATCATTACTTAACATTTAAATATTTACATAGGAAATTCAACAATATATTAAAAGAAAATAAAGATCAGATCTACCTCAAAGCAAATTACCCAATTATGTACTGATCACGCCTCCCCCCATTTAAAATTCACAACATCTTTTAAAACAAATTATAAATTCTGCTTTCCCACTGAGTTCTACTTTTCCTGCTCTTTCTGAAAACTATTCTTAGGTAGCTCATTAACACCTTTAATTGAGCATTAGAGACAACACCAGCCTGCTTAATAAGCATCTCTGTCAAAAGACTGCCCCGTAGCAAAGAAAATTACCACATAAACTTCTTACTTTTACCACATGTATTCTCTTTACTTCAAAAATCTTGTCCCAAATTTATTTGAGCATTTCTACCAAGCAAGCTCAACAACTCAGATATTCACCGAGATATTATTAAATAACTAGATATTATTATTGATCCATTTCTAAGCTCATTCAGGTTGTTGGCAGAATTCACTTCCTTGGTGTTATACAACTGAAGTTTCTGTTTTCTTTCTGTCAGCTGGGGCCTACTACCAACTACTTTCTTCTTTTATAACTGGTATCCAATCATCTCACTTGTTCCTTTCTATGTAATAGTTTATGACAATTAATTAACCAATAGTATTACTTACATTGTTAAACATTTTCCATATATGGTCTATGGCCAGTTTTAATACTTAATAGCAACCTTGTACTCTTTATTTATGCCACCTCAACCATCTCTACCCTGTCAACAGTCCATTTTTTTTCTGTGCCATCTTTTTTACTTCCCTAATGTTAAAGTTCTTAACAGTTGTGAGAATACAGAAATCCAGAGAACTGGGAAAGAAAAAAACAGAAGGGATAAAGAACAATGACAGAAAATCAAATTAAAGAATGGTAAGCAAGCAGATAGTTTACAAAAGAGAAATGCAACAGTTAAAAACATCCCCCACACGTACAAACCAACCACACTAAGCTCTGTTGTACTAATCAACATGACACTGTAACAGAAAGTAAAATGGGGAGGGGGGTTGGTGGAAGAAATGAGAATCAGACAACTGTGTGATTAAGCTTTTGGTGTTCCTTCTCTTAAAAATGTTTGTGACATACTTATACTGATTGCCTGGGAATCCAATCTCTAACCTATTTGATAAATTAGTAGTATTGTAAAAAAAAAACCCCACCCATTTCCTTATTCCCTAGCTATAATGTACCCATGCTCCAGAAACTGCCCATACTCCAGAAACTTAAGGAAAGCAAAGTATTGAACCAAACAGAAAAGAAAGGATTTTGGTGGAATGTACTCCCCTCTCCCCAACTCTAAAAAATATCCAGGTTCATCTCTTGCTTATCCTGGTAGGCAGAATTCTAAAAATGCCCCTATCCTCTCAAGATTCTAGGTCTTAATCCCTGGATCCCTGTGAATATATCATTGCCATGACTGTGATTATGTTTATGTTACATAGCCCAGCAGACCTTAACATAGGGAGATCATCTGGTAGGCTTGATCGAACTGGAGAGCTTTCTCTAGCTGGAGGCAGAAGAAAAAGTCAGAGAGATTCAAAGCACAAAGATTCAAGGAATTCCTGCTGTGTTTGAAGATGGAGAGTACCATGTGCCAGGAAAAGAGGGTGGCCATTAGAAGCTGAGAGTAGGCCCCAGTTGATAGTCAGCAAGAAAACAGGAACTTCAGTTGTACAAGAGCAAGGAAGTGAATTCTGCCAAAAATCTGAGTGAGCCTAGAAACAAATGGCTTCTTCACCAGAACCTCCAGATAAGAACCATGCCAGACCCCTGACCTACTGAATTGTGAACTAATAAACTGATGTTATTTTAAGCTGCTATATTTGTAGTGGTTTGTCATGCAGCAATAGAAAATGCATACATTCTTCATCAATAAAGAGCATGCCCAAGTGTCATAGGAGAAGCCAAGAAAGGGGCTTAAGAATCCCAATTCATAACTTAGTTAGCAAGAATAAGGTCTGAGAAGTCTTAAACAGAGAATGACTACTCTAATTTCTTAGCTCAGGTCATGATATGTTAGCATGCAATGAGTCCACAGTGATGGAGGTGATTAAAGATATGAAACCACTATTTTTAATTCAGGAGAAAAATGAAAAACAACAAAAATATGCCCATTTCACAATGTTCCCAAACTTAGTGAGGAATTTTAAAAACATACTATCTCTCAAAATAAGTGTTTCTACAATCCAACAATCCTACTATGCTACACCTGATAGCATATTTATTGGAACTGTGTCATTGGCAAAATCTTCACAGACAGTACATTATTTGATCCATAAATCAATTCATATATAGTTATCCCAGAATACCTAGTGAACATGTGCATTTCTCTCCAAAAAGACTGAAAATTATCCTGCCTCATTTCTAGAAAATAATCTTTACTCTATCTCCTTTTACTTTCCTATGAACCTTACTCTCAAAATTCTACACAGTATATCTTTCTGCTTACTCAATTTAGGCCACTCTTCATTCTACTCACTATTAAATAATTCTTTAGTCTCTCAATGTAATTGCACTAAAAACATGTACAATAGAAAAATGATTAAAGATCTAGGTTTCTACTCCCACCTATCTTACATTTTTTATAATAAGAAACTAATTCCAAGTCTTTAAATTTCCCGAAGCTTACTTTTAATTTTTTAAACCACAGCTAATTATGAGAGAACTGTAACTCCATGAAATAGGAAATTTACTTAAACTCATTTTTCTCTGGCTCTACGTACAATCAGGCAAATCTAAAAGTTTTAACAGTAACACGCATGGTACTTACTTAAGCTGTCCTTCAGCTGTATCTGGACTATGTCTGTAGTGAAAATCAGTATAGGGTGCTAAAATTCGCTAATAAAAAGAAAAGGCAAAAAAAGAAGAAGAAAAAGAGTCCTTGTTATAAAATGTATTCTTCCTGTTAACAAGCTAAAATTAATTCCACTTCTCTGTATCTCTGACTGGGTACACTGCTTGAGAGACTTATTTCTTCAAACTCATCATCAAGGAATACATTTGAGTGATTTTTTTAAATGTACAAACTGAATTTTTGAACTTCTAAACTGACATTTAACATACATATTAAGCAGTGCACAAATCATGAATGTGAGGTTTGATAGATTTTCTCAAACTAAGCACATTCCCTATAATCCTCAAAGCCTCCTTATTCTCCCCTTTGTTCTCACCCCAGGACTACTATCCTGATTTCTAACACTATGACTTGTTTTGCCTATTTTTGAACATTATTTAAATGTTTTTACTTTATAAATTACGTTCTCCTTTTTGTTACTAGTATAAAGAAACCAAGTTATTTTTGTGTATTGTCCTTGTATTTAGCAACCCTGTTAGGCTCACTCATTTTAGAACTTAAACCACTGTTATCTCATTTACCAACCCCCCCACCCCCGCCTTGCGCTGACTGCATTACTGTGGCCTGAATTTTAATTTTAAAATAATTTAAAATACCTAAGACATTACAAATATTGTTTTTGACAATGAGTAGTCTTTTATATTTTGTCATGTGTACCTTTTTTGCCACCCTTCATTCCTTCCTGTATTTCCTTGTTTGTCTCGAATCATTTTCCTTTTAAGGATTCACTTTAACCTTCCTTTGAGTTTGTCTCATTTTTTAAAAAACAATAAATATTTATTATCTCACAACGTTTCTGTGAGTCAGGAATCTAGAAGAGTTCAGTTGTGCAGTTATGGCTCAGGGTGCCTCATAAAATTGTAGTCAAAATATTGGTCAGGGCTGCAGTCATCTCAAGGCTTGACTGAAGCTGTAGAATCTGCTTCAAGATGGTTTACTCACAACGTGCTAATTGTTGGCAAAAGGCCTCAGTTCTTTCCCACGTGTGCCTCACCAAAGCAGGATAGGCTGCTTTACTGTCTTCATGACATAAAGGCAAGGACTCCAAGAAAGAATAGTGTTTCTTTAAATTTCCTTGGGTCTTTTTTCTTTAGTCTAAAAAATCTTTTTTACCTTTGTTTTTGAAAGACATTTTCTCTGGGGTAGGTTGACATTATTTTCTTTCTGCACTCTAAAGATGCCATTCTACTGTCTTCTGGTTCCATTATTTCTGTTGGGAAATCAGCTGTCAGACTTGTTCCTTTGAAAGTAGAGTCTTTTTTCTCAAGCTGATTTTAAGATTTTTATTTATCTTGGTTTTCGACAACCTTACCATGATGTGCGTACATGTTGTTTTCTTTGTATTATCTTGAGCTTTTGAGCTTTATGAAGTTTCATCAGTTTTAGAAACAAAAGTTTTGACCACTCCTTCTTTGGATATTTGCTTCTGCTCATTTTCTCTCTCTTCTCCAAAGACAACAATTATGTTTTATCCTTTTTGTTCTGTTCATTTCCTTTCTCTTCCCCACCCCTCAATGTTTTACTTGATATTTTTATTGACTTTTCTTTCAATTTACTAATGATATCTTCTCATCCAAAATGGATTTTTAATTTCATTGAGTTCAGAATTTCAGGTTTTATATTTTTCTGTACTAGTTCCATTTGATTCATTTTGCACATTCCAATTATATGGTGAAATTCTCCATTATTTCATCTATTTTCTTCTTCTTTTTCTCCATTTTCCTTAACAAGTTAATCATGGTTGTTTTAAAGTCTTTTCCCTCTAGCTGTAATATCTGGATCACCTGTGGACATGCTTCTATGGAATTTCTTTTGAGTTTTCAGTTACATATTCATGTCTTTTTGTATGACACTCAATCAAATTTCTGACTGAATGTCAGACACTGTAAATTTTATTGAAGGTTCCAAGTTATGTTATCTCCCTCAGAGAAGGTTTATCCTTTCCTCTGTTAGTCAGGTAGATTAAAGGGACTGATGAGCTTATCCTAGTCACCAACTGAGTTAAATTGAGACTATGCTGCAATTTTGTTAAGATTTGAGTGTACCTTTGGTTTTCTTGTGTTTCTAAAGTATGGACCTCCAAAACTTTCAAGAGACTTTAGCTAGTTTTTTTTTTTTTTTCCTTAGCAGTGAGAAATTGGGGATTTTTTCTACATACTTCATAAGTTTTGAACTTAGATCTTTAGGTACTCATCCAGAATTACTTCAGAATTTGGGACATGTCAAGAACAGGAAATCAGCTATGAAATACCCAGTTTGTCACTTGAATACTACATAACTGCCAAAAGCTGTTCTGATTTTTCAGGTCCCAGGAAAAGCGTACCTGGATTTTCAGCTTCTAATTATGTCCTGATCAGTAAGTGACCCCAGGGAAAAAAAGCAACTGCATATAATCAGTGTAAATTCACTACTTCTTAGAGGCCTTTCAACTTCTGCCCATGACCCCCCTTTGTGGGAGGCCTCTGTGTCCTATGCACTGGAGACCATAGCCTATTCCACTGTGTTTTCCTCAGTGGAAACATTTTAACTTCTGCTCTCCACAGATTCTTATTTCAGCAAACTTCTAGAAGGGTAAATCAGACTTGATCTGGGGACTTTTCACATCTCTAGGCTTGTCAACTCCACATACACATATGCCTGCCAAATAGTCTGGTCTTCTACCTAAGCCTAGGTCATATTCTTAACCTCTAGCCTGTGGCCTAAATCTACAGTGCCCCCAAGGGCATCTCTAGATTTTTCACTCCCTCTGGTCCTTATTGCTTTCACAGCTCTATACTGCTTTAAATATATGATTTCCATAATTATTCAACTTTTCTAGTTTTCCATAGCAGATGCTATGAACTACACTATCCTACTCTGAAGTATAAGTTTAAAAAATGTTGTTTTTAAAATTTATTATAAAAAATTAAAATTACAATTTTACAATCCTTACTGACTGCCTATTCTAATAACATTATCATATTAAATGTACCTTTTTTTTTTCCTGTGTGAGGTCAAAATATATTACAGATTATAGAAATAGAAGCCAGGGTAAATTTTAAAAGGGATTTTTTTTTTTTTTTTTTAACAGAAGAAAGATTTGGGCCTAACAAGACAGTAGCAATGAAAATAGTTCCTTTGTATGTGGAAAAGAAAAACCAAAGTTATCAAGTTAGAGTGAAAATTTATAAAACATAATTAATAAAAATGAGGATAATATTCTCATAACAGCAGACTCTAGGATGAAGATAATGATAAAGTAGAAGATGATGATAATGATTAATATCCAAGGCAATCAGTATTTATTGAATACTTATTATGTGCCAGGTACTAAATAAAACATTTATGTAGATTAGAATGAATATATGTAAAGCACCTGGAAATATTGCCTAACTCATTATAAGCTTTACAAGAATGTTAGTTGCTGCTATTACCACTACTACTATTATTATTATAGTATTTATTCTTCACAATAATTAAGGTAAAAATCATGACTTTTATTTTACCTAGGAAAAAATGGGTCCAAGACAGGCTAATAACTTGCCCAAAATCATAAACCTAGTAGGTTACAGAACAAAAAACCAAAACCAGATCTGTATAGCCCAAAGTCTATGCTCTCAATCACTATGCTACTTTAGGGGGATCTTGTTAAGGAAAAAAAGAACATCTGTGGCTTTAAAGAACTTATGCAAATATAGTCGTGTACTTAAATACCTACCATATTCTTTGAGGTTTTTTCATTTACACAAAGGCTTTACTAATCTGCTGTACAATTATATAGGAATAAAAAACAGGCCTATACACAATATCTTCCTTTACTGCTATCATCTCTCCAATCTTAAAATATCATTTTCTCCACTTGATAAAGAAAAAACTTAAATCGAAATACACTGTAAAATATCAAAAATGCCAGCTTATTCCCACTGGACTCCCATGAATAATGTATTTAAAATCACTTATTAAGGAGAATATTGTACTTAAATTTGTTAGTTAATGATACAGGCTAATGTCAATTTTATAATCTCAAAATATTTCTAGTAGCCCTAATAAAACCAGAACTATAACATTTAAGACAAGTTTCATAAAACGATTTAAACAGGCAAAGTAAGGAACAATAAATCTTTTATAATTTGCATAATTTCATACCCAAATAAAGCCTTGGTTTAAACTTACTCTGAATGATATCTGCAATGGACAACAATGTAATACATTCACACAAATAACCTATAAGAATACATTTTGTGGTAACTCCCTGGTGGTCCAGAGGTTAGGACTCCGTGCTCTTACTGCCGAGGGCGCAGGTTTAATCCCTGGTCAGGGGAACTAAGATCCCACCAGCCACGGGGCATGGCCAAAAATGAGGGGGAAAAAAAAAAGAATACAGTTTGTGATAATTCTGTTCCAACCTCTACTATATACTTTATTATAGAAAAAGGTATATGGTAGCCTTATTATTTTAGACCAACTGTAAAAAAAAACTGAATTAGTAAAAAAAAAAAAGAAATTGTAGAGCATTTTAAAAAAGATATGTCTTCTATTTCTTTCAATTATATATGGTCATTAGTTGCCAACAAGTGTCTCCAAGTTCAGAGAGTTTTAGCATGGTTTAATAAATAGTATATAATTAGCAGGAGCTATTCACACACAATTAACATACTATAGTCCTTAAAAAGAAATGGTCTTCTTAAATAAATACATAAATGTCTATGAAACCTTACTTGTGCTCTAATTTGCTCAGTCAAGTTTTCATAGATAATAAAAGAAAATAAACTTCACTTTACATGTTGATGAAATATTCTTGAGAATTTTTTCAATTCAGTCCAAATTGAATGAGCTATAAAATACTGCTGGGATAAGCCAATCTTATTAGTTAATTTAGGTTTAATAATTAATGCTGTGCTGCATATTAACTTTAAAATTTCAAAGTAAGAGTATGTATTTAAAGTCATATTTTAAAACTAGAAAAGAATATTAAAGTTCCTACCTCTAATTCTACATCAGCTCGTACATACTGTCGGGTCTTTGGATGATTAAGGAGGTGTAAAATTGTAGTAATGAGAGCCTCATTTATTCGACTTAATTGGCAATCGATCACATTTTTCAAGATGGTGTTTAGTCCACCTCGAAGGGCCACCACCTCTGGATTCTGAAGTGCTAAAATAAAAAAGAAAAACTTAATATATTATATAGGGGATAATTAATAAAATGTAATCAGAAATCTTGGATTTTAATACTTAATTTCCTTTCTGACTTGAAAAACTTTCTACTCAATGACATTTAAAAGGACACGTGGATAAATTACCTAATAAGAGTCACTGAATATATTTCCCAAAACTGATTTTTTTCCTTAATGTCTCTGAATTTTTTCATATCTTTTGTTCATGTTTTACTGAATGGTTCTTCTTTCCTATCAATTGCAAGGAGTTCTTTATATAGTGGGAGTATTAGCCTTTTATCTGTTTCAAATCTTTTATCTGATTTGTAATTTAACTTTAGATTTTAAACTCAGAAACTCCTCCCTTACTTCAAAGATCAGGCATTTTCTTTGAATGCACGCACACTCACATGTGTGTTTTAAATGAGTTCATGATTAACATTTCAGTTTTCAATCTCTCAGGAAATAGACTTTGGCTTAATATTGATAAACTCATTTTTTCCCAAATGTTTATTCAACTATCCCAGCATGCTTTCCAAACTGATTTTTATACTTTTGATATACTGAAGTCTTCTATATATCAGGGTCTGCAACCCTTGATTCTTTTTCATTTTTTTCTCTCTTAATAACCCAGCTTAAGTTTTTTAAAATATGAGAAAAAAATCTTTCCCTTCTCCTCCATTTAATCTTTTTCAAAAATGTTTTCATAGTTGAATTTTTCCTGTTTATTCTAGTTGAACTTTAGATTTAGGTTTCTTCTCCATTTTTTCTAAATTGAGGTATAATTACTTACAGTAAAATACACAGATTTTAATGGTACAGTTCAGTAAGTTCTGAACAATATCTATACCCCTGTAACCAATACCTCAATCAAGGTATAGCACTTTCATCATAGTAGAAAGTTCCTCCACACCACTTTTCAATCAGTCCCCCTCCACAACAAAGGCAACAAATATTCTCATTTCTACCTATAGATTAGCTCTGCCTTCTTGAAAATCAATTAAACAAATTGAAAAGTATCCCCTAAACACACACACACGTCTTCCACATTTCTTATTAAGTTTATTTGTTTTATATAGTTTTCTTGTCTACTTTGGAAATAGTACCATTTTTTTCCATTCTATTTACTGATTATTGCTGAAACAAAATATATCTATTACATCTATATTTTCAGGTTTCCACTGTACCGAATTACTGAAGTTGTTCTTCAGTTGATTCAGAGTTTTCTAGACATATCATCTACAATGTATAATGTCTTCTTTCCAATATGTAAAACTCATTTATTATTTTGTCTTGCTAACCTGGTTAAAACATTAAGAGTTTTTAAAAGGATGTAGTATTTGTAGAGATCCACTATTAAGAATATGATTTGTGGACTTCCCTGGTGGCACAGTGGTTAAGAATCCGCCTGCCAATGCAGGGGACATGGGTTCGAGCCCTGGTCTGGGACGGTCCCACATGCCACCAAGCAACTAAGCCCGTGCGCCACAACTACTGAGCCTGTGCTCTAGAGCCCGTGAGTCACAACTACTGGGCTCACATGCCACAACTACCAAAGCCCATGTGCCTAGAGCCCATGCTCCACAACAAGAGAAGCCACTGCAATGAGAAGCCCGCGCACCGCAAGGAAGAGTAGCCCACACTCGTCGCACCTAGAGAAAACCCACGCACAGCAATGAAGACCCAATGCAGCCATAAATAAATAAATAAATAAACAAATTTATTTAAGAAAGAGTATGAGTGGTGATTTGAGATAAATATTCTACAATGTTAACATAGTAGCATTCTAATTATTTCATTTTATGTATGCGTGTATTTGTGTGTATGTGCATATCTGTGTTTATATATATAAAATGCTAGTTTCATTTAAATTAAAATTGGTAAATTTCCACATTTTTAATGCTCTCAATTAGATTATACTATATGAGAATTATTTGTTCCTTGAAATAATTTTTTTAAGACAAAACTAACTGAGTCTTTTTGGAGGCAATTAATTCATCAAGTACTTCTATGGTTTTTGATCCATCATGTGTTCTACTCTTTTGAGTCAACTGGAAATTAAAATTTTCTCTGAAAACCCATTCATTTCAATAAGATTTTCAAATATATAAAAAAATTATCTCAATTTTTAAAACTCCTATTAATTCTCTTTCTCATTCTATTAATCTTTTGTTTCTCTTTTGCATTTTTTAAACAATAGTGTATGTTTGCCTGTGTCATTTTTTTCTTCTTCCATTAACAGAGATTAAATTAATCTATCTTGCTCTCTAAGACTCAGAACCATTATTGCTTTCCTCCTGCTTATGTTAAAATTTATTTATTTTCTTCTTTTTCTATTTCTTGGGTTCACTCACTTATTTTCATTACTTTTTGCTTAATTATAAAAGCATCTTATAGTGAGAAGTTAACTCGAGTATACAACTTTCCAGGCATCCCATACATTGACATGTAGTCAAATTTTTATTATTTTTCAGAATTTCCTTAATCAAATTTCTGACTTTTTCTCTAAATCAACAGGTATTGTGGACAGTATTTTTAGACTCTCAATGATAAGGCTTGGCCTCTTTTGTTTCTTTAAACTTTTGTTATTAATTTATTTATTATATCAAGAGTGAATGTAACCTATACCATTTCTGCTTTTGGTGGGGAAAAATATTATCTTCTCTTGTCATTAAAAATTATATTTGTTTGGTTATAAGTGAGGTTGAACTTTTAAAATACTTTGACCAGCCATGCATTTCTTTGAGAATTATTTATTTTTCCTACTGATCTGTATATTAAGTAAGTTCTTTACCTGTCATGGTAAAGAACTTATTTATTACATTTATTTTTTTCTTTGTTCTGGTACTGCATGTTTTCTTAGCTCCTTATAATAACATCTACAGCTGCTGAAATCTGTTTGATTTCTTTTGATAATTCAAAACTCCTTTTCCTTACGTGCTCAGATAGTCATCCATTCCCCTCCCCCATATTTTCCCCATTTAACTCTTAAATCCTTTTTCATTTAGAATTTTTTTTAATGTAGAGTGAACTGTTGTTTTGCACTCACATCAAGATACAGTGTGGTTAATTATTGTCTGAGAGCCAGACTTTAAGAGATTTTATTCTAATTACTAGAATCTGGACAATTCCTATATATTAAATTTCATGATGAGTAAAACTTTAAAATTTATAGAATTTTAATGTCACTTTGAAATTATTTATTTAAACAAGTCCACTACTTCCCTATCAGGAATGTCCTACTTTTTCATATCTTTTTACAATACCTAAAGAATTAATGTATTAAAGGCATTAAAAAGTGTTATATATTCTTTCTAAAATACTACATTTTCATTACTCAAAGAAAATTCTGACCTAGTTCACAGATAATGGCAATGCATGCTCGAACCATTCTATCTCTTTCTTGGAGTCCATCATTTCCAACTGCTATTAATGAGTTGGCCACAGAGCTAGGAAACAAGGAAGCATTCACAGTAATCATCTGTAACAGGGAGAAATCAGAAAAAGAAGTTACTTCATAATGCATTTTTAAAACCTATTTTATTCAGACTGAGGTGTTTAAGACTGTAGAATATTTATAAGATCCAGGCACTAATTTTAATCTTCTGCTTCAAATGAACATGTCAAAGGACTAATATAACTAATAATTGATGCAATAAATGTTAATAATCATTACCATGGAAAAAAGAGTTGGCTTTTTTTCCCTAATAGTCCAGACTATAAATTAGTTGACTACCAAGATACAATGTTTCTGACATTCTAAGCTCCTCTAGGATAGGAACTCTATTTTAAACAACTTTTCAGTAAATAGACAAAGTAAATCAGTGGTGACAACAGCTGCAAACATACTACTGTACTACTGCATTCCTGACTCCTTCCCCATATATTATCACCACTACATCCTATCAATTTACCTCATTAACTCAACTCTTTCTACCATCAAACTCTGATTTGGGTCCTCATTCTTTGATTGCTGCAACCGATGCCTCATCATCTCCCTATCTCTAACTCTCACTTGTTGCTATACTGAAAGGCAAACTTAATAATCCATAATCTATTTTTTTTGAAGTCCCCATTTTCTTTTCGGTTGTTATGGGGACTACCCTCAGCTCTTAGAGGTTGCCCTCAGGTCCCTGTCATGGGCAGCTCACTCATGGTTATTTGCTACTTCAAGGCAGGCAGCAGTCTCTCCATAATCTATTTTTAATATTTCAAAAACTGTGATGGAAACAGTATGTCTCTGGTGATAAAAACCTTTGTCGAATCTCATTTTAAATGAAAAGTTTAATTGGCAATAACATATTTGGAATACTGAAAACAGATAAAATGTATCTTCAGTTTGGAAAACAGAAAGAAAAATTATGTAATTACTCTTTAATAAATAAAAGACTATTTGGTAGATGAAGTATTTCAAAATAACAGGTCCTTGGAGTGGGAGTAGAAGAAAATGTTTTATTCTGTTTGGGTAGTGATAAGTACTGGGGATAATTAATCTGTCCTGGGTGTTACTATATTTATAATCCTTTTGAAAAATAAGACTTATACTATGACACAATTAGAGGACACAATATAACTAAATTAATATCCAGTTAAATCCTATGGAGGTTCAAAGGAGAGATCTATATTGGCTAGAGTACTTGTAAATGGTTTATGTCATTTAAGCAGCATTATGTGATATGACAAGTTTCAAATGAAATTATAGAATACTGTTCCACAACCATAAAATAGATGTCTAATAACCTTAGAATCTACAAAAACTTTCACATTTGTTTCTAAACAGTATTTTTCATTAATCAAACATGTTGGAGAAGAAAGGAGGAAAGGGAAAAGAGGTATAAGAAACTGATCTTCCTCAGTGAGAAAATTCTAACTTCTTATGATATTAATTTGTATTTTAATACTTATTGATCTATTATTATACTTACAAGGGGCTTGTAAGAAAAATTCCCAAGACAATAAGACGTATGTAATGTATTTTAAAAAGAGCTGGCTAGAAGCCAGACCAAGTGGCTTCCAGGGCCAAATCTGCCATTAATAAACTGTTACCTTGGCAAACCAATCCTCTCTTTGCCTTAGTTTCCTCATTTGTAAATGAGGATGTATGGGATCCGATGATTTCTAGAATTTCAAGTATAAAATTCTCTTCTATGAATCTCAAGTGTAGAGCTATGAAATGGATATTGGTAATTTAAAGTTTTTATAAATGAAATCACTCTTCTTATTTTTCAGGAAAAATATACACAAAGAAACTCTTAAGTTCTGTGTAAATCAGAGAATACTTTTCTCGTAAATCAGTGAGTAATCAATGAGGGAAAAGTCATAGAATTTAGTCTCTGTTGAAATAAAAGTTTAATCATCTTTTTTGCATGATAGAACAGACATATATAAAACAAATCAAAGATCATAAGTAGGTAATAAATTTGTAGAACTGCTATAAAAGAATTAGAGAAACACTGAGTTCTCTAAGGGAAATATTTAAAATTTCAGCTGAGACTGCAAGATGAATATAATATACAAAGGGGTGGAAATGAAAAGAATAGGATAGAAGCAGTGATCACAGCAGTGGTGGAGGGCAGCTTGTCTACACATATAATGGCATAATGAGACGGGTCATAATTGGTTGCCCCAAAAGTGGGCTCTGAATGCCAAGATAAGCAGGTTGTGCTTAATACCAAAAGGATTCCTGGGCCAGTGTAGGTTTGGAAATTTGGAGAACTGGGTTTTTCACGCTGGCTTTGACAATATCTTGCTGTGTATCAAGGGCAAGTGATTCCTTTAAATGAATCCCTTTCAACTATAAAAAAAAAAATCTGTGATATATTAATCTCATATTGCATGAATAAAGAAATGATATATGAAGAAAATAATGGCTTAATTAGGCAGGCAGTAAGAAAAATTTAAGTTGGATAAAGAGTAGCAAGATCTGACTAGTGTGAAAATAATACAGATAATGAGAGAGACAAGAATCAGGAAGGATTGCCTGGATTAGAGCAAGAAAGAGACATGAAAAAATCAGAGACATTGAAAAAAAACCAAGCAAACAAACAAAATCTCCTAAATGAATGAAATAGGTGAAAGAAAAAGTAACATGAGTATTCCTTAATTATTCATAAAGCAAGTTATCCTAAAGCAACAAATGTTTTTGCTTTTCCTTTAAAAAAGATTAATACTTTCACAGAAAATTTTAAAACTGTTCTGAATGCATACAAAGAACCCACAGTGACCTAGCAATTATATTATTAATATTAATTTCTACTAGCTCAGTTGCCAAGATGTTGCTGGAAAAAAAGAACTATGTGCTTCAATTGTTAAAAGTATTAGTGAAATTATAGTTCCTCTGGCCAATAGAGGTCCCTGTTCATTCAGCAACCTTGCTTTCCCTTTTACTCTAACTGCTTTTAGCTAAACCAAGGAGGAATCCTGTGACATAACTCTTCCTTTGAGCCTGTATTTTACCACCAGGTACAAGCAGTCTTCCTGCCCTTGAATCCACAAATGATATCTGCCTTCTTCAAAAGATAACAAAATAAAATTGCATTTTTGTTATGGCATTTTTAAATTGTTTCAAGGGTCTGTTTATTTTTACTGGGCCATTTTATAAATTAAATTGTAACTTGTACAAAACACTGTACAAAAGAGAAATAAAATATTTAGTGAATAATTCAAAGAAGCTGAATTTAATTTAATCCATTTAGGGTTCTTTTTTCATCTGAACGTAGTTTCTAAGGCAGCAACTCTCGAAGTGTGGTCCAAAAAACTGAGGGTCCCGAGGATATTTTCAGAGATTCTGCAAAGTGAAAACTATCTTCATAGTAATTCTAAGACATTATTTGTCTTTTTTACTCTCACAAGTACATATGGAAGTTTTCCAGAGGCTCCACTGCATGTGAAATCACAAGAGACTGAATACAAAAGCAAATATGACAATCCAGGTATCTTCTATCAGGACAAACACTACAGAAATTTGTATAAATCTAAAATAATGCCACTCTACTCATTAACTTTCTTTTTGGAAAATATAGTTATTTTTATAAAAATATGTTATTTATATTTACTTGTAATGAGTTTATTTTTTAATATGTTAATATATTTTTAAATTTCTCACTTTTAATTCCTAGTATGATAAATACTGACATATATATAACTCAAATAACCAAAGAGTTATTCTAGGTTCTTCAGAAACAAATTTTGTTTTCTTATCTTGAATTCTCAAAATCACGCAGTAGAAGAGACTGTATGTATAAGTAAAAAACATAAACCTAATTTTTGTATTTAAATATGAAGAGTCAAATCACGGTGCCAACATAACAATTTACCCTATAACAAACATTTTTTAAATCTATCTCCAATACCACTCTTAACTAGAACTGCAAACTTCTTTTAAGACAACTCATCCATTTACTTCTTCCTTACTATGCTCACCTGCGGGTACTATTACTAACCATAAGCTGAACAACTGGAAGAAAAAGGAAAAAGAGGAGATCTAGTTAATGCACAAACTCAACAGTCTGCAATTCTGGAGCATGCACTGTATTCAAAGGTGGGAAAAAAGGAGAAGAGCTAAAAAAGTTATCTGCTAAATAATCTTAGATGTTTTTACATTAAAACAAACATACACTGCATGAGTCTTATGACTTTTTAAGATGAAACATGATACTTTACAATGAAACATGGTAAAATTCTCACACAAACTGTACCCTAACCAAATTAACTCTCAGTTTACTCTATTCCTCTGCCATTAGGGCATCACATCACATTAAATAACAATAAAAAAAAACTCCTGGAAGGCCTCTCATTAGAAGCATTATTGATTATCCTCAACACCCTCTCTTGGAGAGTTTAGATTTTGACCTTTTATTCTGTACAATGGCCTGAATTGTTTATTGCAAGTGCCTACTGATGTATCCAAATTCATCTTCAAAACAATCAGCTTGTAATTATTTTTGACATTCATTTAATAGAATTAACTCCAAGCATATAATTAAGAAAAAAAAAGGGTTAGAGGCAAGTAATTCTCTTTCTCCAATAACATATCAAAGCAGTAATTTCATTTATATGCCTACTGCAGGAAGAAATATTCTTTACAATAAACATTTTATAAAAAATACTGACCTACCTATACCCAATCACATAGAATAATTACACAACATATCTATGCTTATCTTGAAGTTTTAATAGACCTATATATAACTCATATATAATTTTAACAAAATAAAAATGTTTAATGAGAATTCAGTCTTTCAATTTTAATAGAAAGATTTCACAGTCTAAATCTAAAAATGTAAAATGCGTAACATGAAAATCATAAATCTGCCTTTACTCTCAGACATAGAGCCTACCTTTCTGACTAATCGAAGTGCTTGTGTCCTCTCTACCTCGTTGCTCTGCTGTATGTCAATGCACCTAAATAATACATAAAATATTTAATTATTGATAAAAATCTTATTAAACAATTTTTTTGTATAATACCATGATCAGACCCATGTTCATGTCAATATAGTATTTGTAAATGTTAATACAAGTTATTTTTCAGTACCAGCAAATATTTATTTAATTTAATATCTCTAGTGATACTTATTATAATAAAACATTTCAAAACTATTTCATTTAAAACTCCAGGAAAGAAGAATATAGTAAGTAATTTATAGAATTATATACATCTATACAAAAATAATAAACATATTTATAAAGCAAAATATCAGAAATCTACTGAAAAAACATTCACCTATCTTTGATAAAGTTCACCAATATTTTATAAAAATTGTGAAGGAAAAATATTTCAAAGCCTATGTTTTCGTTTAATTGCGATTTTAACCAGAGCCTAAATGTTACATGTTATAACTAAGTTAAAAGTCTTATATTAGCCACAATAATTCTATTTTACCAAAATATAATTTGAAATGTGACTGTACTTCAAAAATTAATGCTCATATATCACTTAACTGACATTTCTCTGTAAAATTTATTAAATTATTCAATTTCTAAAGAGTCTTTGGTTTATGTGGAAGAATAATTCATTTTTACTTATGTTTAGACAGTTCACAATTCTAATCAATACTTTATATATCAATACATAGATAATTTGCTATTCAAAAGCATTTCTGCTATCTGAATATAATTAATCTAAAACAACTTTAAAAAGAAGCAAATAGACATATAATTCCATTTCTGGCCACAACAGATCAGACCAATCCTCCTGCCAAAAATAACTATAAAGGCTAAATATAGTACTTTGTAAAGCAACTGTTAAAAGGGCAATGGATAATAATCCCTGGAAAGTGAAGCACAAGTCCATATCCACTCAGGCTTTGTCCCTGGGGACACTTGCCAATCCCCAGTTTTAGGGGAATAGAGTCCTAAAAGAAAGCAAAAATCTTCCTGTACAGGAGAGACAGACAACTTTAGGGCAACCAAAGTGGCTGGGACTTGAGGGAAAAAAATCTCAAAGAAAAGAAAATAGGAGCATAAGCAAGAATCTGCGTGCAATCCCCTTTCCAACGCACTTGCCAATTTCTATGTTGTACAAATGCAGAGTTAAAGTCCAAGAAACCAAGCAAAAAGCTACTGCTGAGAAGCCAAGGAACTGAGCAGAAATTTTAGCAGGTACATAATATTCTAAGAAAGATGTTAAGGCTCAAGGCTGGTCAGGATGAAGAGGTTCTGCTAAATATCTACATTTTCACTTGAGACTCCATATAGCCACTTCCTAGAGCAAAGGCAAAGGGAAAAAACAAATTTTAACACAATCAGTGTGATAAGCCAACATTCCAGAATAAAGCTTAACTCTTTTAAGAGAAAAATAACATGATCCAGAGCCAAACACTTTTAACATACAATGTTCACATCCAATCACATATAATATGAGGTATGCTTTAAAACAAACAAAGGGTCAAGTAACCAAAAACCAAGAAAAGAAAATGATAATAGAAACAGAACACAGGTGATTCACACACTGGAGTTGTCATAAGAGGGCTATAAATAACTATGATTATTATGCTCAAGAAAATAAAGCAGAGACCTAGAATGTTTAAGTAAGAGTAAAATATAAATTACAGAAATACAATAACTGAAATTAAAAATTCAAAAGACTGATTTACTAGCAGGATGGAGGACCATTAAAAAAACAGGTAAGTAGAAAGTAACAACATTGACGCACAAAGATTAACAACAACAAAGATTGAAAATACAGTAAGGGCATTAGAGACATGTGGCACAGTGAACAGATTCAACACTGTATAGCTGGAGTACCAGGAGATAGGAGAGAAAGTAACAGGAAAAAAAAACCTTTAAAGTAGCCAAAGGAGAAAAAGAAGCAACAAGAAGAGAGACTACTTACTGTTCAACAAAAAGAAACAAAATCCAGAAGACAATAACTTATTTAAAGCATTGAAAAATAGTAACTGGTCAAAAAAATAGCCTTCAAATGGGAAGGGAAATAGAGGATTTATAGACAAATAAAATATGAGAGAATTAAACTCCAGTATACCTACATTATGAGAAAATAGTAAAGGAAATTCAAGAAAGTGACCCAAGATAAAAGGGTGGAAATGCAAGAAGGAAGAATATTGGAATGGGTAAATAACATAGGTAAATATCAATAGTTCCAATTTAATACAATAAAAGGACTATCCTGTGGGGTTACAAATACATGTAGAAATAAGGCAGAGGGGAGGTGATGGTCAAGCTGGAAGAGGTTTCCTGCATTGTTCTGGGTGTAATAAAAGTGGTAAACCTTAACATATCAAGGATAAATGTAATCTCTACGGCAACTGCTAATCGAAGAAAAGGCTTTAAAACCAAGACATTAATAGAAGAGGAAAAACATTCTTGATTATTCCCAAAGAAACAAAAAAGGAGCAATGCAAGACCAAAGAACAGACATGACAAATAGAATACCAACAGCAAGACAGCAAAGTCAAATATATGAGAAAACTAATGGCAAGATGACAAATTCATAAATATAATTACATTAGATAAAGCACATAGACTCTGCATATAAAAAACCACTAGACATAGTCTAATCCAATTAGAAGACAAAGATGGTCAAACTAGATTTTAAAAAAATCTATATGATGTTAACGGGAGAGAAACTTAAATGTAAGAACAAAAAAAAAGAAAGTGAAAGGACAGAAGAGGATATATTGTGCAAACCCTAAATAAAAGAAAGTTAGTATAGCTATATTAACATTAGATAACATGAACACTCATAAAACAAATATATTAACATTAGATAACATGAACACTCATAAAACAAGTATTACTAGGAATAAAGAGAGACATTTCATATCTATGAAAGGATTAGCCCAATGAGAAGGTTTAACAATTCTAAATATGAATGCAATAACAAAGCTTCAAAATATATAAAGCAAGAACTGACAGGGCGACTTCCCTGGTGGCGCAGTAGTTAAGAATCCACCTGCCAATGCAGGGGACACAGGTTCGAGCTCTAGTCTGGGAAGATCCCACATGCCACAGAGCAACTAAACCCATGTGTCACAACTACTGAAGCCCTTGTGCCCTAGAGCCCACGCACTGCAACTACTGAGCCTATGTGCTGCAACTACTGAAGCCCACATGCCTAGAGCTCATGCTCCGCAACAAGAGAAGATACCGCAATGAGAAGCCCACGCACCACAGTGAAGAGTAGCCCCCCACTCGCCGCAACTAGAGAAAGCCCACGCGGAGCAACAAAGATCCAACGCAGCCAAAAAAAAAAAAAAAAAAAAAAAAATTGAGTCCATAATATTAAAACTTCCTGAAAAAGAAAACCCCAGGGCCAGACAGATTCGCTGGTGAACTCTACTAATCATGTAAGGTAAAAAGCAATATCTTACATAAGTTCTTACATAAATTCTTCCAGAGAATATAAAAAGAGGGCAACATTTCCTTAGTTGTTTTATAAACATACTCTTGATACCAAAACCAAAAAAAATATTAGAACAATGGAAAAATATAGGCCAATACCTCTCATAAACATAACTGCAAAAATTTTTCCACAGAATATTAGCAAACCCAATACAGTTATATGTAAAATAAAAAGACATCATTAAAAAGTGGTGTTTACTTCAGGAATGCAAACAAGGAATATAAAGAAATCCACTAAGAGTCTACAGCAAGTATCATAAATAATGGCAAAATACTGAACACTTTCAACTTGAGTTCAGGAGCAAAACATAGTTATCCAATTACCATTTCTAGTCAGTGCAATATTCTAACCAGTGCGATATGGTGAGGAAAAGAAAAATATAAGGATTGGGAAGGAAGAAATAAAAGGGTCATCATTTGCAATTAATGCTAATGTACATAGAAACTCTAAAATAACCTTAAAAACAATTAGAATTAAAAAGTGAATTTAGTCAGATCACCGAGATAAGAATATACAAAAACAAAACATAAAACCCTACAATTATTTTTCTATATATTAGCAGCAAAAACTATGAAAAAGAAAAATTTTAATTACATTAATACTATATCATGTAATAAATGCCTTAGGATAAACCTACAAATATGTGCAAGACCTCTCTGCATAGAAAACTACAAAATGTTGAGAGAAATTAAAGTTCCAAATAAATAAAGGTTTGGAAGATTCGATATTACTACAATATCAATTCACCCCAAATTAACACAGAGCTTCAATGCAATTACTATTGATATCCCAGAAAGTTTTATGGAAATGGACAAGTTGATTTTCTAAAATTCACATGGAAATACAGAACCCAAAATAGAAGAAAAGCTGGAGGACTTATACTAAAACATATCAACACTTATTGTCAAGCTGCAGTCATTTAAAACAGGGAGAAAATGGAGCAAGAATAGACAAATAGACCAAACAAAGAGAACAGGGAAAGCAAAAACAGATCCATACTTATCAGTTACCTGACTTACAACAAAAATGAAACTAATTTAGACATGAAAGGAGAATCTTTTCACTAAATGCCTCTAATATTTACTGGATATTGATAAAAATGAATTGTGACCTGACACCTATTTCAACATATACGGAATAAAACCTTTAGAAGAAAAAATAGGATATTATCGTCCAAAGAGACCAAAAACATTAACTATAAAATAAAAGACTGCTATATTGGATTTTATTAATTAAGAAGAGTAAGAAGACAAGGTAGACTGAGAAGATATTCTCAATACATATACTCGAAAGGAATCATATCCAGAAGACATCAAGAACTCCTATGCAAAAAGATAGACAATCCAATTTACAAATGAGCAAAAGACAAAGAGGATATCCAAATAGTCAGCAAGCAAATGAAAGGGGAACAGAAATTAAAACCACAATGAAACTCACAATGAAAACCACAGCAGAAAAGGGTATAATTAAAAACTGTAAAGAGCAAATGCTGATGAGGATGTGGAGGGATTGGAACTCTCAAACATTTCTGGTAGGAGTGTAAATCAGTACAATCACTTTGGAAAACTGTTTGGCAGTAACTACTAAAGTTAAATATACATAAAACTTATCACCCAGCAATTCCACTCCTACATATATACCTAAGAGAAATGAGTGCACACGTCCACCAACAGACTTGTGCAAGAATGTTCAGGGCAGCTTTATTCAAAATAGCCAAACACTGAAAACAACCAAGAAAAAAATCAACAGAATGGATTAAATAAATAGTGCTCTATTCATAACATAAAATACTACACAGAAATTTTTTTTTTAAAGCAACATGGATAAATCTCACAGATAACACTGAGGAAAGAAAAGAGTAATGTATACTTCCAATATATGATACTCAAGAATAGGAAAAACTAGTCTAGGATGAAAAAAGTCAGAGTAATGTTTACTACTGACTGGGGACACAAGGGAACTTGATTGGGATGCTGAAAATGTTCCATATCTTATTCAGGATAATAGGGTACTTGGTTGTATCTACGTGTAAAAATTATCAGGCTTTACACTAAAAATCTGTATACTTTATGGTACGTATGCTAAAACTTAATACACAATTTTAAAAAACATATAAAAACATAGGGAGCGCTAAGAAAATTACCTAGCTATTAAATAGTCCACTTTCAATTTTAGCACCTTCTGCAGAATACTGGAGTCTTGGATGAGATACCGAAGAGCTCGTAGCCCTGCTGCCCGCACTTCTTTTGCTTCATTCAATAAAGCTAACCGCAAGCTATATGAAAACAAACAAAACGTCTTGCTGCATGAGTTTCAAATACACATAAAATTATGGTGCCAAATCCTTCTTCAGTTGAAATAAGCAAAGCTACTAGTCATTTTACATATATAAAAATCATTCACTGTAAGCCATGGAACTTCACTAATGTTATTTTTTAATTTTTGCCTCCTTGGTATATTCCTACCAATCAAGAACATGTTAAGAGTTTTGTTCTACCTTCTGTAGTTTATTTTATATAAACAGTGGGAAATTAAATATGCCTTTTTCAAGCTGTATCACATATGCCTCTACAGTCTATCCCCATCTATCTACTTACTTGTCTCACTTCTCCCAAAGAATCATTGGTTTAAACCAATAAATAAAAATACTTTATAATGACAGCAGGAAGAAACTACTTATACCAATTTTAATTCCTCAGCATGCCAAAATGATGGCTATGAAACTGTAACATTACGCCTCTCGTGGGCTTCAGCAAATCAAGTTTGCCATAAGCACACTGTGTCTTAGGTGAGATCTAGAGATAACTGTACAGGTTCTTCTTGCTCTTGGGAATAATATGAGAACTTTTATTCTGTGATTTAACTTCGAAGTTTAGACTGTAGAAGTCCAGGTACTTTTCAATATTAGCTTTGGATCTTTATATTTGATAATTACAAAATATCAGTAAGAACAACAGGATAACAGTTAAAACTGCTGGAGATCCTGAATTTTTCTAACATTCAAACAACTGTTTCTATAAAATCAAAACAAGGTGTTATACTCTATTTTTAGTTTAAAATTACTAAAACTGAAATTACTAAAATCCAGAAGGGATGAGGAAGGCAACTTAACTATACTTACCAAATTATGATATCCTCATAGTTAAAACCCAGTTTTTCTTCATTGTGGCCAATATCACAAAGCAGCTGTCAGAAAAACAAAACAAGTATGCATAAACATAAGCATGTATTTTTGCTTATTTACATACATTACTTTTTGAGACTGGAAAAAAAGGTATTTTTCTCTAATAAAATTTTGAAAAATATATGATACTACTGTCTAAATATGATTTATTTCTATTATCTTATCATTTATTTGACCTGACAGTTCTAGGTTTCTTGCCTTTGTCTGAATTAACCAGCTGTTTTTTATTATTCTTTTTTCCCCCTCCATACTCTTACTGTTTTAAAAACTATTCTTGGGACTTCCCTGGTGGTCCAGTGGTAAAGAATCCACCTTGCAATGCAGGGGACATGGGTTCGATCCCTGGTCAGGGGACTAGGATCCCACACGCCACGGGGCAACTAAGCCTGTGTGCCACAACTACTGAGCTCACGCACCTCAACTAGAGCCCACATGCTGCAAACTACAGAGCCCACGCGCCACAACCACAGAAGAGAAAACCCACACGCCACAGCTAGAGAGAAGCCTGCGTGCTGCAACAAAAGATCCTGCAGGCCTCAATGAAGATCCCACATGCTGCAATTAAGACCCGACGCAGCCAAAAATAAATAAAATAAATAAATAATAAATTAATCTATTAAAAAAAAGTATTCTTTTAGTGGTTACCATAGAGATTACAACATGCATTTTTGACTTACTACAGTCTAACAGAAATTACTACTTTACCATGTTCTCAATAATATGAGACTCTTAATACTTCAACTCCATTTACTCCTCTCACCTTTCACTTTTCTTTTTTTCTATCTTTTAAGCCCCAAAAGACATTATTTTTGTTTTTAGTTAACATTTAGTCAATATCAATTTATATTTACTCTCAAATTCACCACTTCCATTATTCTTCACTCCAGTGGTACCTTTATGGGATGTTCTCTCTTCTGCCTAAAGAATCCTCAGTTCATTGTTGTTGATCTGTTTTATTGGTATCTTCATTTGTTTTATAGCCAAGGTTGCTGGCAATGGATTTTTTTGGTTTTTGTTTGTCCAGAAATGATTTTTTTCCACTTATGTCTTTGGAGGACATTTTGCTGGATTTATATAAATTTTTAGGTTTGCTCTTTTCTTAAAACAATTTCAAGATGGCTTCCATTGTTTGTTGAGAAGTCTGATATGAGTCTTACTGTTGGCTCCTATGAAGGTCTTATCCTTTTTTTCAGACTCCTTTCAAGATTTTTTTATCTTTGATTTCAGCACTCTTGCTGTTGAAGGGTGGTTTTATTTGCATCCCTCCTTAGGGAAAACAGAAATTTCCGAACCTCTAGGTTGATATATTTTATCAGTTTTAGAAAATTCTGTATCTCTTCAAAAGCAGTTTTGCCCAATTCTCTCTCCTCTTTTTCTGGTAATTCAAATGTTCGATCTTTTTGTGTATACCACAAATCTCTAAGTCCTCTTTTCTGTTTTCTCCTTTCTCTTTTTTTTCTGTCCTTCAGCTGGGTATTTCCTATTTATTTATCTTCTGATAAGTCTAATCTTCTATTATACCTATCTAGTGAGTTTTTAATTTTACATACCGTGTTTCCATTTAACTTTGTACACGTCCAATATCATAATGAAAAAATCTTCATTTTTCACCTATTTTCTCCATAGTTTCCTCTATTTTCTTGATATATTAACTACATTTTAAATATTTAAAGTGCTTATCATCTAAATGGATATGAATGATGTAGATAATCTCTGAGTCTGTTTTTATTATCTGTTTTTCCTTTTGTTCTGGTCATGTAGTCCTGTCTTTTGGTGGATCCTATAATCTTTGTACATAAAAACTTGCAGAGATTCCTGACTACGTTATCTTTCTCCACAAAGGGTTCATCCTTCTCTTTGTCAGGCCAATGGACAATGGTGAGTCCATATTAGGCTGCTGCCCTGGTAATACTCAGTCTACCTCTGGTTTTTCCCCCAGGTTTCAACTGAAAGCTTGTTGTTCAGGGGACCAATCTCAAGAGGATGACATGTCTCACTTTTGTTTTATAAACACACTAGAAAGTCCACCCTGATTTTCAAAGATTTTCTGCTTAGGATTTTATATTTCCCATCCCAGGATTCAACAAATAAATGTACTGAGGGGAGAATCTCCTTTTACTTGATTTCTCCCATTTGATGGTCTCCATCAAAAGCTCTGTGCTGTTTTTCCCATGTTTCAGCAACAGTACTCCTGGGACTACAGTCTAAATTTTTAGCTTCCTGTCCACATTCCACATTAGCCAGTATCCCCCAGGTAAATGTTGCTAGAGAAGTTAGATCATCTCCACAAGATTCTCTCTTCTCTGAAGTCTTGGTTCCTACCCCACTTACAGCCAGAGTAGTTGCCTGATGCCTTCAAACAGGCTTTCCTTTTTTTTTTTTTTTTTTTTTTAATTAAGAATACTGATCTAATACTAGCTATTTGCACCCCACCTGGATGACAACATATTATGTTGATCTAGTCTGAGTTTTGAAAACTGAGTTTTATCTAAAAGTTACATAAAGCTTCTCAAGTTATTTATTGGGCCTAACTGAAAAGGATTAAAGAGAAAGTTGATCATTTCATTAACATGAAGGATCAGAAGGGTCTTCAAGTGCTATTATTACTCTCCCTCAGTAAGAAGTTATGAAGTTATAAACTAACCAGTGACCAGCACATCTGCCTCTGTGAAAAGCACAATATTGTAGCAAAAAAACTAATGATATAAACTCACTGTTCTATTGGTAGGATCCTTGTAAAACTTCCTGTCCAATTTCTTCTTCAGAGGCAAAAAAAAAAAAAAGATGTTGCAAATAGAACAGGATAGGGGATAGGAATACAGGAACCCTCAGATACTGTAACATTTTCATAGCAGGGGAAAAGACTATAAAAATGATCACTTTATGTGGCAGGAAACTGCTGTGTAAATAGGTAAATAGGCAAAACAAGCTAAAAAGCTTTCCTTCACAGGCCATTATCCAAAATGATTATACTGGTATTCCTATAAATTCCTTAAAATTCTGAAATATGATAAACAAAGAAGGTTTAGAGTGTCAAAGAGTATGAAAAAAATTTTATTTATTGTTTTTATTGTGTTTTGTTATACAATGTTGTAAGTACTTAAATACTGAGAAGGATGAGACTTTTTATACATACGTATATCAATAGAACTAACACACCACTGTAAAGCAATTATACTCCAATAAAGATGTTTAAAAAAAATAATAATAATGTAAGATTTCCTAAGCTTTGGGACAAGACAGGAAAATTTCTATACCTCTAGAAAACCAATGGCATACCTAAAATTTTAAAAGTTAAATAATATATTAGTCAAAAATATTTGGAAAAACATGATAGGCAAAAGGTTTAGGCCCTATATTAGTTTGCTAGGGCTGCTGTAACAAATACAGCAAATTTCGTGGCTTGTAACACAGAAATTTATTTTCTCATGATTTTGGATGCTAGAAGTCCAATATCAAAGTGTCTTGACACAGTTTCTTTATTCTGAGGGCCTCGCTCCTTGGCCTGTAGATGGCTATCATCTCTCTGTGTGTCTTCACATGATCTTTCCTCTATGTGTGTCTGTGTCTTTATCTTTTCTTATCAGTACATCAGTCATATTGGATTAGGGACCACCCATATAATTCCATTTTACCTTAATTACCTCTTTAATGGGCCTATCTCCAAATAGAGACACATTCTGAGGTACTGGGATAGAGCTTCAACAAACAAATTTGGGGGTTGGGGCGGAGGATGAAGCACAATTCAGCTCATAACACTCCACCCTCACAGCAAAGTAATATGGGCAGGACCTTATAATGTGAAGGTCTAAACAAACTGCAGAAAGATTTATCAGAAGAGGCAAAGAAAATGCACAAAGAATTTACTGAAGAAATAATACTGATAAATAAACATGACATATTTCCTATTTCCTAAAATCTGAATCAAATACATTGGAAAATGCTATTTAAATAAAGTTTAACAAACTCGCAAGAAACTATTTTTTAACATGATTATACCAGATAAGAAAATACACTGTTGATGGAATTATAAACTAAACACATATTGTAAAGTAAATTGGAAAAATGCACCAAAATCAGGACCTGCTTTTGGTGATTTATATTAATAATTTAAAATGTAAAGTAGGTTCAAGCACAAGATCCTTATGACATAATTTACAATAATAAGGAACTAGAAACAAAATGCTCATAAAGGAGGAACCTTATGCAGATGTTAATATTATATAATACTGAAACACAAGGAATAACCTGCATAATGTATTGGTTAGGGAAAATATTCTAAAAGATATACATTTTTTAAAAATATATACATTTTTAAAGAAGTCTATACATCAACATTTTAACATCAAAAAATGAAAGTACACTAATAAGGACCTGCTGCCTAAAAAAAATAAATAAAATAAAATTCTAAATAAATAAATAAATAAATAATGAAAAAAAAAGAAGTACAATCATAGGTGATTTATTTTCCTTTCTGTGCTTTTCTGTATTTTATAAATGTTTACAATGAATATCTATTACGTACCTAATCTGGGAAGGGTTATACATACAGTACAGTATTCATAAATAGTAACAGAATTAGCATTTATTGACTATTAATCTTGTCAACCCTAGAAAGTAAGTAATATTTTGGTAAATAAAGACTACTGAGGCTAGAGATGGTAATATGACTTCCAAACACCACAAAGCTATTAAGTGGTAAAGCCAGAAATCAAACCAAACCAGTCTAAGTCCAGAGCCCAGTGAAATGTGACTATACTTTAGTATTAAAATTATCTACATGGGAAAAGAAAAAACAAAAACAAAAAACAAAAAAAAATGTACATGGGGGAAAGGGGTGGATTTAAAAATAGAATAACTGAACATTACCATCTTATTTCATTTCTCCAGCCTCAAAAATGGTATGAATCAAGAGTCTGGAGAACCACACTCTGGCTATAAACACATAAAATGAGTAAGTGAATTTATTATTTTTTTCCCAGAACAGCTAACTAAAAACACACATACAAATACTGCCCATTTCAAAGGATTAAAACACACACAAAAAGAACCTTATCACTACACTACTAAAAATAATTTAGTATTCATTTGAGATTCCCCAGATATTTCAGATTACTAGCACTGTCACTATATGGTACCATATATTAATGAAAAGGAAAAATAAAAGGACTCCTTATCATGGTGTTATCACTTAGACCTTGGATATATTCTAATTCATTAACTTAAAAAAAAAATTCTAAGCTTCATTTTTCTATTATTAACATATAAGATACTGTGCTTTTAAAATGGGAGAAATGTTGCTTTCTTAAAACAACTCCATTTCTAAAAAGGCAGTGTTTCCATTCTTCTGCTACAGTTTGTTAATAAAATGAAATGCTTTGAAATGTAGAAGTATAAAAAATCTTACCCTGTCAAGGGTTAGTTTCTCCCCTAAGTATGTACTTGGTTCTCTTTTCCTGCATTTTCTTTTTCACACTTACTAGATATCCTTGCAGAAAACTATAGATTCAGAGAAACATAATTTCAAAATTACTCCCCTTCTCAAACCAAAAAATGTATGACTGTTCACTATTTAACATTTGCTAGAATTAGCAGTTTTGTTGACAGGTAAAAATTTTTTCAAAGTTATTATTATGATTTCCAAAAAGCACACACAATTAGGAAATTATTTAGAAAGGAGTTTCATTTTCTACTACCTAATATAAATGTATTTGAACTGCAAGAAATGTTTCTGAGAAAAATGTCCACTCAGTTGGAAACTGGAAAATCACCAGTAACAACTAAAAAACACTTTGCAATGGAACACAGCATATTAGTCATAATCATCTGCCTATTTTCCAGGGACAGTAAGAGATATTAGGGCTATGCTTTCAATGGTGGCTAAATTGTGCTGTCATATTGTTTACAGAATTATAGAAGAGGGTCTTATTAATCAGTCTTAAATGAAAACATCCCTTTTGAATTAGAATTATCCCACGCAGAGACTAAATTTTCTATATGTAAATAATTCACATATATCAGGAATAAGAAATCAGAGAAGACATTGATAAGATTCTAAATTTTCGATTATCAAAGACGCATTCGCTTTCACTTTTAATCACCAGGAGTTCATCTATTGTTAAGTTTCAAAACATTAGGAATAAATTATTTTAATAAAAAATTTTTGTAGTGACTGACTCACTACCTTACTAATCATCTGATTTAAATAAACCCTACAAATCAAACCCTTTAACTCTTTTTTTTTTTTAACATCTTTATTGGAGTATAATTGCTTTACAATGGTGTGTTAGTTGCTGCTTTATAACAAAGTGAATCAGCTATACATATACATACATCCCCATATCTACTGCCTCTTGCATCTCCCTCCCACCCTCCCTTTCCCACCCCTCTAGGTGGTCACAGAGCACTGAGCTGATCTCCCTGTGCTATGTGGCTGCTTCCCACTAGCTATCTATTTTACATTTGGTAGTGTATATATGTCCACGCCACTCTCTCACTTTTGTCCCAGCTTACACTTCCCCCTCCCCGTGTCCTCAAGTCCATTCTCTAGTAGGTCTCCGTCTTTATTCCCATCTTGCCCCTAGGTTCTTCATGACCATTTTTGTTCGTTTGTTTTTTAGATTCCATATATATGTGTTAACATACAGTATTTGTTTTTCTCTTTCTGACTTACTTCACTCTATGACAGACTCTAGGTCCATCCACCTCACTACAAATAACTCAATTTTGTTTCTTTTTATGGCTGAGTAATATTCCATTGTATATATGTGCCACATCTTCTTTATCCATTCATCTGTTGATGGACACTTAGTTTGCTTCCATGTCCTGACTATTGTAAATAGAGCTGCAATGAACATTGTGGTACATGATTCTTTTTGAATTATGTTTTTCTCAGGGTATATGCCCAGTAGTGAGATTGCTGGGTCGTATGGTAGTTCTATTTTTAGTTTTTTAAGGAACCTCCATACTGTTGTCATAGTGGCTGTATCAATTTACATTCCACCAATGGTGCAGGAGGGTTCCCTTTTCTCCACACCCTCTCCAGCATTTATTGTTTGTAGATTTTTTGATGATGGCCATTCTGACCGGTGTGAGATGATATCTCATTGTAGTTTTGATTTGCATTTCTCTAATGATTAATGATGTTGAGCATCCTTTCATGTGTTTGTTGGCAATCTGTATATCTTCTTTGGAGAAATGTCTATTTAGATCTTCTGCCCATTTTTGGATTGGGTTGTTTGTTTTTTTGATATTGAGCTGAAACCCTTTAACTCTTAACTCTGGGAAAGAGATAGGCAGAAACAGCAAGAAGAACGCTGAATTGGTAAATTTAAACAATGAGAATCTCATCCTACCTCAACTACTGACTGAATTACTAATTAACCTTCAATCATTAGGTAGCAATTTCTTCAATTCTATCTTATAAAAATGCCTGCCTTACCACATAGGTTTGTTAATATTAAGAATAAATTACTGTTGATGCTTAGAAATCATTAAAGACCTTTCAAAATGTAAGAATTAGCATCCTAACAGTGACTTAAAATGCTAAATTATTAGACATCACATATTTCACTGGTGTTCAGTCACTCCTCACCCCATGTGTTTTTATGACTATCAGTCACAATACCTAGCTTAATGTCACTAAATAGGACCAGAGTTCATGCAGAAGTTGTAAGAGAGGGCTACCCTCTCCTTTTATGACTGAAAGCTATAAAGATGATGTATCTTACTTAGTCATATGGAAAGTGTTTGAGAATGAAGCTAACCTAAAAGAAAAGAGCTGAGAAATGGAAAGACAGAATGCAATTAACATTTTTTCAACCCCTAGGTCATTCTGCCTGAAATTAAGACCTGACATGTGGTCTTCCTCATCATGAGAGTAAATAACTTCCTTTTATTGATACTTCAGCTCAGTTGAATTAGGTTTGTTAAATTTGTTACTTATAAACCAACTTAAGCATTCAATATCATCAGAAGTCTGCAATTATTTTATGAGCATAACTATTAAATTTAATTTTTTTAATATAAACAAAACAAATACTGTTACATAATATCTTATCTTTAAATGGGGTATGGGGCTTCCCTGGAAGTCCAGTGGTTAAGACTCCACACTTCCACTGCAGGGGGCACTGGTTCGATACCTGGTTGGGGAACTAAGATCCTGCATGCCGCATAGCATGGCCAAAAAATAATATGAATGAATGAATGAATGAGGAAAAGGTTTTGATAACATGTCACTGGTATATTTTGCCTATTAAAATCCATGTGCAGCATCAATCTATTGGTTATCATTAATCCATAGAACTTTCTTACAAATACTAAAATAATCAAAGGGGGCTATCAACAATATTATATTCTGACAAAGTTAAAATAGAAGTCTAAACCATCTCTAGGCAATAAAAATGTCTGAGCTGCTTATTAAAATTATTAACTTTAAAAAATATATAATGATCAGTTAAAACTGGGCAGTTAAATGCTATTCCCATTTTACTTATATGGCTCTGAAGGTTAACTAAACAGTTCTCCTCAATGAGCAACAGAAAGAATAATCCAAACTTCAAAAAATCTTATCACAAATTAGAATTCCACAGCATAGTCTTTTCAGAAGGCAATTTATAAGTAGGTTTTAAAATACAAAGTACAAATGCTCTTGGCTAAATAATTACAGTTTTACAATTCTATTCTACACAAGACAGTACACAAGAGTGTTACTAATGCATTAATTTAAAATGCAAAAAGGAGGAAAAACTTGTATTTTCTAATGATGGAATGATTAAACAAATTACGGTATATGTATTACGCATATGTCTGTATACTTGGATGCACATACATATACAATCATATGGATGGATATGCACACACACATACATCTACCAACACACATATGCAGCTACTAAAAAGTAGATCTACGTTTATAGAACAGGAAAGGACTCTATGATATATCAGAAAGTGTAAAAAACACAAACTACAAATCCATAAATCTCAAGATCTCATTGAAAAAAACCTTTATGTATACATATAATAAATGGTAAATAAACTGAGCATTATATTAGACACTTTGTTTTGTTTAGCTTATTTAATTCTCACAACTCACTGAAATACACACACACACATATTTATAATTATATCAGAGAAGAATAAATACTTTCTAGTGGTTACCTGTGAGGAACGGTATTTTTGTCAGGGTAAGGAGGTGGATGGGAAGGAGATGTGAGAGAGGAATTTCACTTTTTACCATATATTGTTTAGTACCATTTAAATTTTTATATTTAACTTATATAATTTTGAAGTTTTTAAAAACAGAACAAAATAAAGATTCCTCTGGAGCTTTTAATATATGAGATTAAATATAGGAAAAGAGAACTTTAAAATGTAAAAGAGCTAAAATATTTTCATCTTTAAAAACAAGTCTTTAGATTATGAGCATGTTGTCAGTTTTAAAAATAGAATACTAAGATTATATTCATCAGCAGCCTGTTATACACATTACTTTATCTAGTGAAATGATGTCAGAAGGCAAGCATGGGTGTGTGACATTCACATGGTTCTAGGATCACAACACTAGCACCCTCTCTTCATACCTTAAAAGGAGGTTTAATTCTGTAGATAAAGGCCACCCTCTACAACATTTTAGCCCCACTGATCTACTAAATTAACTTAATCCTGGTTTGTTTTGTTACTTAATAACAAAACAAATGCTAGTACAACAAAAACTCTTATTTAAACTGCAAAATCATCCCAATGTAATACAATACCTTTAATTAAACACTTGATATGTGCCAGGATTTGGGGAAGAGAGGGATATAAGAGTAAAAAAATAGATACTACATATTTCTTATATTTAATAAACTCAGTTTAATAAGATAGTCGCACACAATAAATAATAATGATAATAAAAGAGCAGATAAAATTTAGTAGACACATATATAACCTATTACAGGAACACAGTGAAGGGTGACCAACCAACTCCTGTCTAACTGGTCTCCTGGAATCATAATCCTGTTTCTTATTTTCTTATTCTATAGAGCTATTCTTAGAGATTTCTAAGAATTTATAAATTTTACTCTGTAAGTTAATGAACTTACAGATTTTAAAAGAATACCGGCTCTGTAAATATTTATTAACGTAGCTCGCTAACAAAATGGAATTCAAAGACACATTATATTATGATTAAATTCAATAAGCATTTATTTTGTGCCAGGTATTTGGAGAAATTTTATAATAAAACCTACAGACCTTTATTTATCACCTAGGGGATGACTCTGTCCCCTAGGAAACATTCGGCAATGCTTTGAGACATTTTTGCTTGTGACAACTGGTGGAGGTGTGCTACTGGTATCCAGTGGGTAGAGGCCAGGGATGCAGCTAAACACACTACAATGAACAAGACAGCTTCCCAAAACAAATAATTATCTGGCCCAATATGTCAATGTTGCTCATGCTGAAAAACCCTGTTACAGTAACAGCTTACCAACCTGCAACTCAAGCTATTAAGCAGACTCACACCTTTTTAGAGTCAACAAAAATTCCTGAAAAGTGGCAAAAAATGCAAAAGGAAACAAAAAACAAACCCTAGGTTGTAAGGCATTACCTGTTATGGAGTATATATTATGTACCAGGCACTGTACTGACACCTTGCTTCTAATTGCAGCAAAATTATCTCTGAGTAAAGAAATCTGCCCGAGACTGCCTTGTTAGGGTCAGAGCTGGGCTGTAAGACCCCGTTTACTTGATCTGAAGTTCATGCTTTCCTCACTGTATCACCAGGCAGCCAAGTGAGTTTTTATCAAGTCTCATGTTCATAGATTTTACTAACTGAACAGCCCCTCACACCCTGACCCAAGGTTTAGTCCCTCATATTGTAGAAAAATTTCAGTAAGTATGTTTATCTGATTTTTAAATCCATAAATAATTTAAAACAGCATATAAGAGGGCTGCTACAAGCCCTTTTCAGAGAGAAATATGAAAACTGTAAACAAAGGATATGGCAAAACAAAAAACAAACAAGAATACGAAAAGCTCAAAAGCCTAGGGCCTTCATTACAGAGATGCATCATTCTATACTCTACAGTGGTATGATGGCGGAAGGGAAGGAGAGAAGAAACAGGGAAGGAAGGAGGAATGGGGGAAGCAGATAGGGAAGGGTGAAGAGGGAGGAGATGAAGCAGGGAAGGAGGTAAAAGGGGAGGAGGAGAGTAGAGGGAAGGAGAAACGGGAGAAGAGACTGGGAGAACACAAATCAAGGAGAGACCAAGTGGAGGGAACAACTTAGTGAAATACTATGGGAAAAATTCAAAAAAACAAAGAAATGGAGGAGGGAAAAAGGGAGAGAGGGCAACTGACCTTAACCCTAGAGAAACTGGGATCTAGACAGAAATAAATGGAGAATAGACAAGGGAAAAAGAGAGGTGTCCAACAGATTCCTAGAAACAGATGTTTAAAGCACTCCTATTCCAAAAAGTTCTGTATGTGCACTGTCCATTACGGTTAGTAGTCACTAGCCACACACAGGTGGCTGTGAGCGTGGAAATACGGCTAGCCTGAATTGAGATGTGCTATAAGCATAACATACACACTTGATTTCAAAGATTTTAGCATGAAAAAATATTAAATATCTCATTAATATTTTATACTAATTACATAATGATAATAATGTGGATATACTGGACTAAAGAAAATATATATTAAAAATAATTTCACATTTCCTTTTACTTTTTTTAGTGTGGCTACTAGAAATTTAAAATTACACACGTGGCTCACATATATTTCTACTGCATAGTGCTGCTGTAGATTTTTTAGATTGCTTTAGTACCCATTCTGGTGCCAAAGTGGAATAACAGAAATCATTGCAATTCTTACATTCATTCCCAACTTACAGAATCCCAGTTGTCAAGAGATGCGGAACTACGTATCTAGATATCAACCTGACTGTGACAGGAACCATGAGTTCAAACAGGACAAAAACCTCTACTAATTGTTTTTAACAGTTAAATCTAGGCAAGTGGTAAGACGTATTATTATTAGGGTTGGGTGAAGAATGATGACATAAAACTGAGAAATTTAATAGAGGGAGTGAAACCAGGAGATGCCATTTGCAACCGTGGAACAACTCTAGGTCGTAAAAACTTGGTATTATCTGACTAGCACACTGAAGAAATGTATTTGAAGACTTTCATTACATTGATAAAAATGAAAATATACACAGGGATATTTTTGAAAACCCCTTCACAAGCACTCATTCAGTGTTTTTGAAAGTTGTTTTTAAAAAAATCACTTTGTCATCCCTCGTACAAAATAATTTTCTCAACTGTTATATAAAAATAAAATGCCAGAATATTTCAAAGTTTCACTAAGAAAAAAATAAATGCATATGTATGTTTCCCTAACTATGAAAAGAAAAAAACTAATCTATTTTGTAAATATTTATCACACAACACCATATTGAAAAAAACAACTTGGTTACATAGTGACTATATTCTCGTCCCCTTCTATTTCTATGAAATAAAATCAAATCCAAGCCACAGTCTAACTACCAGGTAGCAAAGAATTAAACATTTTGGAAGGATTAAAACAGTGCCGCTCAAACTTTAATGTACACCCAAATTCACCTGAGATATTCATTAAAATGTAGATTCTCGTTCGGTAGGTCTGGGGTGGGGTCAAAAACTGTACATATCAAACAAGCTCCAAGGTGACACCAATGCTGCTGGTCTATGGATCACACTTTGAGTAGTAAGGGGTTAGAACAAACAGTTATTCCTACATTTAAAATGTACAACAGGGAACTATACTCAGTATTTTGTAATAGCCTATAAGGGAAAAGAATCTGAAAAAGAATACATATATATGTGTACGCATATATATGTAATCTGAACCACTGTGCTGCACACCTGAAACTAACATGACATTATAAATCAACTCTACTTCAACAAAAATTTAAAAATAAAACAATAAAATAAAATGTATAACAATTTATATTTAGTAAACTAAAAAGGGAAAAAAAATTTCCCAAAGAAGGCATTTTGCTCTCTATTTATGGCATCACCTCAAATAACAGGCATTTTAGTGTTTCCAAGAGTTGGCTGTCCAGCATTACCAGGCTCAAAAGCACACCAATCCATCTATCAAACTTGGGAATTCTTGGCTGCTAACAGAGATCAAGTCAATATTTATTTGGGACAAGGGCCCCTACATTTATCTTGAGCTCTAATTGAGATCCAGATAATGGGAAAAGAGTATTAGGGAAAGAGAGGAAGTTGTAATACTTCTCTGGAAATGATTACACCTATGAAAAGCAACACACACGTACTTATGTACAAACATATTTATGGAGACTGAATTATGGACTTCTCAGTGTTTTTTTTTCTTTATTCGCTTCTGAACCTACCAAATTTTTTACAAGCATATAATGCTTCCCATTTTTCAAATATACTTTTAAATTTAAAAACATATGACAAAAATCCATGAGAAGTAGCAGAGGAAAGCACTAATACTGAAGGAATACTCAAGAATTTCTTGTTAATGTTGGTTAAGAAGCATCTAATGAGTACAATAAGGAAAAAAGAATTTAAGATGGTAATATAAAGAATGAACTTACTTACCTTAGTAAAGTTATTCAGATGGCCTAGCTTTCTCATATTTGATACTCCTTGCAATTTGGCCACATTTTGGAGAATCTCCCTTAAGTTATCAGACGGTTCTAGAACAGACAAAAGAAATTTAACATAATTTTAAAAGAGTATTTTCTTAACCAAACACACAAACCGTGTAGTATTAAAACTTCACAACTTTGGCTCTTGGTTTCTTTAAAGTCTTACACTCTCTCTCAAATCTATCTACTTAGGAGACTTCCAAGTCCATGTGGATGACTCACTGAATGACCTTCACATCTCTACTCCACTTATACCTACGGTGCAACTCTGTGTATCATCACCTGGAATTATTCAACCACTCATTCTTAAATTTTAACCCCAACCCCAAGCACAACTTTCACTTCTGGCCACAATGTACTGACACAATAGTAACAGGCACCAAAAATACTGTCCTATTTGAATCAACCAAAAAACGTAACAAAACATATAAAATGATAGTTCAAGACACTGGACATCAAGAAGTAAAGAAAAATAATCCCTGAGAAATGAGAAATAAGCAACCATGCTCTACAACTGCCCCAGCTTACTGTCTTTAGAGAGTTTCCAGGCCTTGGTGCTGAGAGGAGAAACCCAAACTGTCTGAGTTTAAGAGACAGAGCTCAGAGTCCAAGGAGACCAAAAAGTGTTAGAGAAGAGAGCACTGCACAGAGAGAGAACACTGGATATCTGCAAAGGGATCCCTTATGTAGTCAATATAGCAATGATTGGTGCATGTTTGTGAGGAAATTACCACTCGAAAGAATTAAAGGGATGAGTACCTTGTGTTCACACAGCACAGGGAGCAGTGCTTGTTCCTAATGGCCATATTGAAAAACTTAACAGTGCATGGGGCATTGGTTAGAGTATTCAGAAAAGTCTTGGCTTAGTGGTGGGGAACAATCACATACAGACTAAACATTTCTTTGATCCCACCTAACAAATCTCCAAAGCAAGACTTGAAAGAATTACACTGTTTCCAAGTGACTAAAATGTGTCTCAGACCAAAGCTCAAGAAGAATCATAAGAACAGAAAAAATAGGGAACACCTAATGAAGCAAAATTTACAATGATTAGCATCCAAATATCATCAGACATACAAAGAAGCAAAGTCATACTATGACTCATAGTAAGCAGAAAAATTAATCAACTGAAAATGACCCAAAGCTGAACTGTTAGAATCAGCAGAAAAGGACATTAAAACAGTTTTTATTTATAACTGTAGTCTATATGTTCAAAAACTTAGGGAGAGGCATGAAAAGTGTAAAAAGCACTCAAATTGAATTTCTGGAGATGAAAACTACAATGTCTCAGATGTAAATATACTGGATGGGAATAAAAGCATAATGGCTTTTATAGAAAGTAAGAATTGTGAATTTGAAGACAAAGCAATAAAAACTATCCAAAATGTAACACAAAGGGAACAAAAAATAAATGAAAAGACTATCAGTGAACTATGGAGCTTCAAGCAGCCTAACACAATTACAATAAGTGTAACTGGAGTCCTCAGAGGAAAAAATTAGGTGATAGAAGAATTAATTGAGGAAATAATAGATGAGAACTTTCCAAATTTGATCAAAATAAGCCAATAAATCCAAGAAGCTCAATCAACCCCAAGCACAAGAAACAGGACCAAAATTAGACCAAGGCACATCATAATCAAATTGCTCAAAACCACTGGTAGAGAAAAGTCTTAAAAGCGACCAGATAAAAGAAGACAAGTTACATACAGAGGAATAAGAAGAATGACAAATTTCTCGTGGAAAACAGGCAAATGAGAAGACAGTGGAGCAACATCTTTAAAATACTGAAAGAGGGACTTCCCTGGTGGTCTAGTGGTTAAGAATCCGCCTTCCAATGCAGGGGACATGGGTTCGATCTCTGGTCGGGGAACTAAGATGCCGCAGGGCAACTAAGCCTGCATGCTCTAGAGCCCACGCACCACAACTAGAGAGCCCTGTGCGCCGCAACTAGATAGAAGACCATGCGCTGCAATGAAGAGCCTGCACACCACAACTAGAGAGCCCACGGACTCTAGAGCCCGCACGCCGCAACTACAGGGAAGCCTGCATGCGATGAAGATCCCACATGCCGCAACTAAGACTCAATGCAGCAGGTATAAATAAATAAATTTTTTTTAAAAAGGTTCATCTATATAACAGGGCACTATGCAGTGATTAATGACCTTGTGTGAGATTATTTAAAAAAAAAAAAATACTGAAAGAAAAAAAAAAAGCTTCTAAAATGTAAACACCATTCTTAGCTCACTTGTTTTACAAAAACAGGCCAAAGCCAAAAATTGCCCTGCGGTTGGTAGTCTGCCAACCCCTGGAATACAGTGTCAATATTCCTCAAGCTATTTTTCTATTAATATATTCAGCATCCTATTTGCTTTAAACAAAAGCACAATCTAAAGAAGAAAAAAAAACTATAACATTACTGATATTTTAGTTTAAGAGCCATTATGCCTACCTTTGAGATATTTAGATGTTAACACAGAACTAAGGGGCTATTTGTTTTGAATCAGTCTTTTCCTCAGCAAAGGAAACTGGTCACATTGTTCTATAAATTTAGCTTGCATCTGCCTACCTTCCGCCATTCTGTTATACTCAGTGTAAGCCGTGACAACCACAAATTGGTTAGTGTCAAACCACTAAGCATATTACATAACCCAGTTATTCCAATCACTTTGAAATTACTACATACTCAGATCATTCAGTTGATTTCAGAGCATTTCCTACAAATTTTGGATTTTTTTTTTTTAAACTCCAATGAAATTCGATCTACTTTTAAATGGTTTAGGGTATGTCTTTAAAATTAGTGACTCTTTTAGGTTGTCTTAAATATGGAATGAAAACAGCTCACCATTGGGTGGGATCAGAGCTCATTAAAAAACTGCAAGGGACCATGAATAGATCACTGCTAGTACTCAGTGTTATCTTTTTGTTATAAATGGTATCTGTTTGGAGACATTGAGGAAGAAAAATTATGAGTAAGCCAATGATTTTTAAATGATTTAACTATACTTGAGAACTTAATACAATTTTTATAACAACCCTTACAGTAATTCAGAACCTACAGTAGTTTGCAAAACCAGAGTTAAGGATCTTTAAAGCCAGTGTGAAATCCACCTAATGGAAATATATAACCTAACCATTTTACATCAATTTATAATTGTCAGGCATCAAACAGTTTCGCTAACGTGAGGACATAGTTACTACTATGCAATGTGATAGGACTAATAGTTAAGATGATTAGTCTGAAGATATATTCTTCACAAAGGCTGGCATATTTCTAATTATTGCCTATTTTCTAAGTACAAACTGATTGCAGACATTTTTGAAAAGCCACAATTTTGTGACAAAAATAAAATCTCAAGTCTGAGTTCATTCGTTCAAGAAACATTAATTGAACACCTATATGGTCAGGTACTGTTTTAGGTACTGGGAAAATACATCAATGAGCAAGACAGATCGTTCCTTACTGGACCTTACATACAAATGGAAGAAAACTGATAAACAACAACAACAAAAACCCCTATGCACACAATATGAAAATTGACAGGTGGTGAGAAGCCAATATTGGGTCAAATGTTTGCCTGATGAATAATGACATAAAATGAACCTAACATACAATGCAGGTGTTGTTGTCAATCCAAATCAAAATGAATCAGCCTTTCTTCTTTGCCCTCCTTACCCCTTTCTCTTTTATATAATTAATTACCAGGAACCCCCAACTAGAATTGTAATATGGAAGAATTTCAAAGTTTCTTCATAATATATTTCCTGAAAGACAGAACATGTTTCCTCCCAGAAACTATGTTACTTCCCAGACTAATTCAAAAATAGTATTCAGGGCCATTTTAGACATGAAATACTATGTAATGCTCATGTGCTACAATGTTCCTATGAGGAACTCTAACTTGAAATATTAGGGTAAAGTTCCCCTGGTAATGAAATAAGAAGTCCCTGGTTTCTTCTTTACATGCTAGATTAGGAGTATACAAACTTTTTAATTAAAAAAGGCCCAGACAATAAGTATTTTAGGCCATAAACTCTCTTCTTCTGTTGTAACCTCAACTCTGTTGTAACCAAGAAAGCAATAGTAGAAAATACATAAGTAAACGTATGTGGCTATGTTTCAGTAAAACAGACCTGGCCTCATGAGCTGTAGATTGCCAACTCCTATGCTAGACAGTCAGAAATTAAACTATATGAGCAAGCTGAGATCAATGTGCTTTTTATTGGCGGGGGTGGGGGGGAGAACGGGGGAGAGACTTTAAGGAGAGGTTTACCTCTATTTCTTCCTATTCTCACTTAATGTTTCCAGTTCAGCCTCTCCAAAACTGTGCTATGTGAGAAGTATTGATATAAAAAAACAAATGAGATAATCCACTAGGATTTCTCTGAAGCCCAGTGGTTTAGCCCAGAGCTGCATTAAGGGAAAAAGAGGGGGGCGGGGGGTGGGGGGGGGGGAATGTGGCTAGGAAAAAGAGAAAAAAAAATTGTGGCTAGCTGGTGATGATGGCCAACCATTCAAATGCAAGGAAGCAAAACACAAAAGAACTGCTAAAATTACAGTTGCTCTTTTCCTCTTATTGTGTAACTTGTAAGTCCTGTGAGTGTTCCCAATGACTCTTTCTGGAGGTAATGGAATAACTATAGTCAATATTCAGCAATTTAATATTATATAAGCATATACATATATACATATATACATACAGAAAACCACCAAGAGAAAACTACAGTAAAGAAACCTTTTATATCTCTATACATCTACAGACATATACACACATACATAAATATATTCTTTCCCCCTTTAGCTTAATTCTCCATGTATGTGCACATATGCACACGCACACACATATATGTATATATATGTGAGTAAACATGCATTTATTTTAAAATGTTTTCAATATATACTGCTTTGTAACATGCTGCAATAAATCATATTAATAGCTTTACCTGTCAAAAAATATACAACATAAAATTGATTTTTAAATAAAGTTAGTTTCAAGTACACATAGTAAATTAATGACCAAAAACTACTGGCATACATCTATTTGGGAATAACAGAAAGAACAACTCTGAAATAAAAAAGAACTGGATTCAAATCTAGCTTAATCACCTACAAACCATGTAGCCTTAGACTAAGTCACTAAACCTGACAGGCATCCATTTTCTCATACCTATAGTGAATATACTAGTTACCTAACCTTGAAGGCATTGTTACAAGGTGTGAGGTGCAACTTACTTAGCACAGTGCCTAGCCCAGAACAGATATTCAATAAATAGTAGCAACTATAATTAAAATTAGTTATTATTTGCTTAGCAAAAACAATTTTTATGGATCAATCAATCATGTGAAAGTTATGTGGCTAGCCCAGGCAAATGGTTAATTCACATATTAGTGCGTCTAAATTAATGAATTTTGGTTACAAGTTTTAGCGCATTACTTTTATTTAATTTTTTTTTATAAATTTATTTTATTTATTTTTGGCTGTGTTGGGTCTTTGTTGCTGTGCGTGGGCTTTCTCTAGTTGCAGCGCACGGGGGCTACTCTTCGTTGTGGTGCACAGGCTTCTCATTGCAGTGGCTTCTCCCGTTGCGGAGCACGGGCTCTAGGCGTGCAGGCTTCAGTAGTTGTAGCTTGTGGGCTCTAGAGCGCAGGCTCAGTAGTTGTGGCGCACGGGCGTAGTTCCTCCGCGGCATGTGGTATCTTCCCAGACCAGGTATGGAACCCGTGTCCCTTGCAATGGCAGGCGGATTCTTAACCACTGTGCCACCAGGGAAGTCCCGTGCATTACTTTTTTTTTTTTTTAACTTTGTATGTATGTATATATGTATGTATTTATTTATTCATTCATTTATTTATTTATTGCTGTGTTGGGTCTTCGTTTCTGTGCGAGGGCTTTCTCTAGTTGCGTTAAGTGGGGACCACTCTTCATCGCGGTGCACGGGCCTCTCATTATCGCGGCCTCTCTTGTTGCGCAGCACAGGCTCCAGACGCGCAGGCTCAGTAATTGCGGCTCACGGGCCCAGCTGCTCCGCGGCATGTGGGATCTTCCCAGACCAGGGCTCGAAGCCGTGTCCCTTGCATTGGCAGGCGGATTCTTGACCACTGCGCCACCAGGGAAGTCCTGTGCATTACTTTTATGATCCAAGATTTGCTCATTTTTGAAGTAAAACTTCTATTGTCTTATATGCCTTCTTGAAAATGTCAGAGGAATTAGGAGTGGGAGCAGAGTTGAGCAATATTTTCTGTGATTTATTTGTGAATATACATGAACAAATGCTAATAAGCAACAAGCTAGAAAAGCTGGGTGCATAAGAATTTAACAAAATTAAACACGACTACATAAATTGGATATGTATTTAATTATATATTTAATATTATCTATGATTACTGTGAGCAGACACAAAGGATTAAAAGTATATGGCATAACTATAGTTGGTATTACCTCTGTAAAAGCCAGCAGCAAATCTGTCTCCTCTACCAGCAAGGACACTGGGAGTACACCTTCTCACCATTACCCACAGGTCCAAAAGTTGAGGAAGCACCGCTTCAAACTATCTCTCTAACATTTCCTGAAATTCTAACAATTATTAATATCAAAGAGTTATATAATTTAGTAGGGAAAGGATCTATCCCAATGATAGCATCCTGGGAAAAGGGCCTTTGTTTTACCTCTAATGCAGAGGAACTCAAAACTTCCTAAGAGAGCCTATTCCATCTTTGATAGAGTAGTCAAATATTGTCTCTTATACTCATGCCAAACTCTGTCCCTTTGTAATTTTCATCGATTTGTTCTGGTGTAACAATCTGGAATGCAGAACAAGTATTATCTACCCTCACATACTGAAAATAATAATTTTTCCTCTCAAGCAACTGTAGCAGATAACCTTTTTAATCATTGGTATATTTTAAATATAAATACTGTAGTAGAGATAGGCAAGGAAAACCTATCAATTACTACTGCAAGTAAATCAGTTTAGTTATAACTTTCTTAAACGTTAGGCTTATTATACTAAAAACTGAACACTTCCGTAGGGCTACTTTAGATGAATGATGGACATGAAGCACCTCTTGAGAGTGAATGATGCGTACAGAGGCAAGACTACACAGACAGCAAGATGGCACTAGGTTTCTTCAGCCTGGCATGCCCTTTGTTTCCCTACCCAATTTGGAGGAAATCCTCATTCTTCAGGAGTCTTACTCAGACGTGTAAAGGTTTTCCTTAACCTACAAGCTCCCTTCTTTATGTTCTCATGATACGTTCTTCATACCACTATTGCAGCAGTTATGACAGAACACTATCTCAACTGCCTAGGTTCTAACTTACACCTATTGTGCCAGTGTAATTATTAATACCACCTCCTTTCACTTCCCAAAGTATCCCAGGTTGTATTATAAATGACATGACCACCATAAGTGCAGACGGTTAAAATTCAATGACTGTTTGTAAAATTTTCTTACAACTAGATCTTTTCTCTATCTCCTTTTCCCAGAGGCTGGAAGAGAATAGTTTTGTTTGGGTTCCTGTTCCAGTGTCCTACTCTTATCGATACAATTTTGTAAGAAGAGGTTAAGGCAGCTTCCGTTGATCTGCAACATTTTAAGATTGTCTTCCCAGTAACCAAGGGGTTCAGATCTCTTTTCCTCCACTTCAATTTTGGATTTAAAATTACCTCATTTTATACATTCCTCTATTTTTACAAAAATGTGTCTTTTTTTCTATAATCCCAAAGAATTGCTCATTTTGATTTCAAGTGAAAAGGATAAAAACACTAATGGGGGGTGGCAGAAATGTCCTTCTTGAGGCTTCTCATTTGTACCTTTGACTGGAAAAATTAAACAAGTGACATCTACCAGTTCACTGATGTGATAGTTTAAAAATTCTATGAACAAAAACCATGTCTTTAATTGCTTTATTACAAGCATGTCATTACATAACTGTAAGATACAGACCAGGACTGACCTAGGCACAAAACATTAAAAATAAAGTCAGCTGGAAATAGTAAATAATTCACTTGAACAGAAAAAGTTGTATGGATATATAATATCAATAATAATATCAATAATTAGAATACTGTCTATAATCTCTATTTCAAATCATTATTTTGAATAAATCACAAAATAAATTGATATAAATGGCTTAAAATACTTTTAAGTTTCAAATGACAGAATATTCCTCCCAATTTTCCTTAAATATTTTCTGTAAAGAATAAAATAACAATGACATTATATAGTGGGGACAGTATAGTGGGAACATAGGTTTCCCCTCTAGATTGTATTTAGTCATTTTATTACTTATATAACTAAAAGTACAAATGTCTCCTATAAAGTTTAGTTTTGATCTATCCTGGGAATAGCTTTATATTTAGATTCCTAAGTTTTATTCAACTGTACATTTCAGGGCTCACCAGAAGCCATATACTGTGCCAACTGCTTAGGTGAGGAATATTAATAAATATAAGATACGGTCTCAGCCCTGGAGATCAAAATTAAATGGGAATAGAGGTACATATAACACTTCATAGTAACACTGGGGGAATAAGATAAAAGGAGGGTGTTTGCTAGAGACTTCACTTAGACTGTATGACAAGTGAAGACAGGAAAACTGTCTTGTTCACACATGCATCCCTAGCCTGGAAACAATGCCAGGCACATGGTGGGTGCTCAATAAACACTGGGTGAAAGAAAGACTGGGCAAGAGAGTGAGACAGTTATTTGGGGATGGATTGACATGGGAACTGATTCTTGACCATAAGCAATAAATCTTCTAGGCATATAAGATAGGAAAAAGCAGAATGTACACAACAAGTAAACATGAAAAAATATGGTATTTTCTCAAGGAATGGCAAGAAATTCAATATTCCCAGAAAACAAGATGATAGGAAATATAGGAAAGTGGAGCTGCATTCCAATGGCCTTATAAGATATACTAAGAAATTTAGACATCTTTGGGCAATGGATAATTATTAAGGAAGACATTTATGCAAGTGGATGGCATGATCAGCTCTGTGTTTTAGAAAGACTGTAAGGGAGAAGAAAGGCAAGTTCAAATAGAGGTTACAAAAACCTTCCATGTAAGAAACTTCATCAATAATGGATTAGAGCTGGAAGGAAAGGTAGAAGGAGTAATCAAGGATGAATCCAGGTTTCTAGATTAGATACACTGATGTATGACACTATTTACTAATAAGTAATCCTAGAGCAAGTATAGATTTAGGGGAATTTTTTTTACCATTTGTAGTGAGCATATGCACCAAAAATAACAAAAAACACCTTATATGTTATACCTTAAAATGATGAGACAAAATAATTGACTATTTGGCCTGCACTGGAAACAGACTTACAGACCAGTGGTTTTCAAACCTGTGTTTCTAAGAAATACATGAATTATAAGAAATACTGATTCCAGAATCAATATGCCTGGAAAGTGACCCACATTTGTACCATTTGTAGGAGGCACCCCAGTCATTCTTATGCACACTGAAATTTGAAACATGCTATAAAGACTACCATAATGTCATATAACTAGATTCTGATATCCCTTTGGATTTATCTGATCTGAACTTTTAAAGAACAAATAAGATCTACTCTATGAAATATGCTTCTGTATCATTTTCAAATAAGAATATATTACAATGTGAAATAATATCCAGTGACACAAAAATAATAACTATTAGTACATTATATGCTACAATATACTGTGCTAATATTTTTACATGAAAAATCTGTTTTAATCTCCATACGAACCACAGAAGGTAGGTGCTGTTATTATCATCCTCATGCTACAAAATGAGTCTTAGAGACATTAATTCACTTGCCTGAAGTCACACAAATACCAGATATGGTAATAAGATTTGAACCTAAGCAATCTGACTCTAGAGTCTACCTCACTCTCTAAAATGCAATCGCCCTACAGTCTACCTCATTATACTGTTCTGCCTTTCAAAGGAGAATGTACCTTCAGTGTACATACCAGTTTGCAATTATACATTTACTTGTATGATTGGTTGACGTTTATCTCCCCATAAGTCAGCTTTGGTTCACCATTATGGTGTCATCCTAATACCTAGAATGATGTTTGACACACAGTAACCACCCCCAAAAATATTTATTGAATGCCCCAGGTCACACTGTGAATATTAAAACACAAGAATTTACAATGGAAATACTGTCTTATGATTACAATAACAATAACTGTAGTAGAGATGTATATAAAAGAGGAGCAAATAAGAAAGATCACACTGCTTTAATGTATCTATTTTTCAAATTCTGAGGACCAAAACAAATTTACTCCCCCAAAACCTAACCATAAGTAACGTCTTTCTATTGCCTTGAACAGGAATCTCACCTTCTAAGGTAAGAACATACCTATTTAATATAATTAGCAATGTAACTGCCAAGACCCATTCAAATTTGTCAAATATAAAAATTTTAAATGACAATGTCTAGAAAAGGTAGAAATTTGAGCCTGCCATCTACCTTCAGAAAATCACCTTCCTGATCCTTGTCTACACACCCCCTCCCTCCAAGCATTATATCGATATTTACATTCATACCAGCACTAGAAATCATGTCCCCAGGCTGTACTAGGTTAGATAAAGAACCGAAGCCTAACTATATACCTAATAATCTTCTAATCATTCCATCATTATCTATTTTTACATGGTAAGTAATTTGTGAATTTTTAAAGATTTTTCTGGTAAAGATGGCTTAGATGTTTGTGGTGGAAAATGAAGAAGAGCTGCTTGTTACGAAAAAAAATATGAAGTGCTTTCTTAGAGTTCATCTCTTTCCCTTTTTCACAATAAAATTAGAGATCAGTAGAATGCTTGGGCTTGTAACACTTGTTATGAGACAACTGTAGTACAGAACCGTAACCAAATTCACAAAGCACTTTTACTTTGTACACACGTACAAAGTATACACAAGTATATACAAAGAATACACAAAGGCCATTCACCAGGCTACAGAAAAGATTCAAAGAATCTTTGTCATGGCATTTATTTTAATGCTATTTTTCTGCAGAAAAACAGTATGAAAAGTACTGCAATTAGAACATTTTCTAATGTTAGTAAAAATAACTAAAAGCAATTACTATATAAAGATTACAATCACTGGATGTTCTGCTAAAACTTCTATGTCTTAATCTATTAAATCATTAGGTTTCCACAGTCCCCTAATTAGAAATCTTTTATTGTAAGAGAAAAATTCCGTTTCTCTCTGAAACAATTCACTATGTAAATGAACCCTGTAAAAGAACTGAACAGCTGTGCCTAAAAGCTGAGGCAATTAATTGTTATATACACCCAGCCTATTAGATTTATTTACAAAGTTAGTTGTACATTTTGCTTGTACAGCTACTTTCATGTTTTTTATGAAACATGACTATAGTTCAGATCATTTGTCTGACAGGTGGCTTCTATGAATGTAATTAAGGACTTCCCTCTTAGAAACTAATAAAGGAGCAAAGGGCACAAATACACTTTGGCTGCAAGACACAATTTGAGTGTGGGTTAGAAATCTGAAAAATGCTATTACAATGTTATTTTCTAACCTTTCCATTTGTATTCTTGGTTCTACATCTTACTGCCTAATTCCAGTACTTCCATCATTTAATTATTCACTATTTCTCATTGACCTAAGTCTCTCACTAGCTTTTACCCGTCTTTAAAAAAAAATTGCTTCTGCCCACTGTTTCCCATTTTTTGAAGTGACATTACACCTTTCTTCTACCAAATCTCTCTGAGGCTCAAGTTAATTAATTCTTACCTCATCTTCTAAATTCTACCCATCAGGTATCTAGGCCACCATTCCACTAAAGTTGTTCTCTACGAGTTTACTATTTGCCCAATACAAAGGCTTTTTCTCAGCTTTTCAAACTCCTTGACTTTTCCATTATAGAACTACTGGCCAATGCTAACCAAATCCACCTTCTCTCCCTTGGTTGCTATAATTACACTGTCTTGGCCCTCTTCATACCTATTTTTCACTGCTCCTTGTGTACTTCTCTTAAAGGTCTGCATTCCCTCCTCCTATTTTATACTCTTTAATATTACCTAAAGTTGTATCATTTGCCCTCAGGTTTCTCTTTTCACTGTCTCCATAACTCTAACAAATTCAATACAATGCCTCAAAATTTCAATTCTACATTTTATCTTCAACTAAAGAAACAAATCTCTGTTTTTATGTTTGGTGGTCTGTCTACTTCGAAGTCAGTATGTCCTGTAATCAAATTAATTCATCCTTTAAGAAAAAGAAAAAAAAAACCTTTCCAAAACTTCCTTCTTTAGGCAATAGTAATATTGTCTGAACTAGAAAATTACATTCAGGTAGTCAACAAATATCACTGAGACATCTTAGCATATGTATCTTCAGCACCTCTTCTACAATCACAATAGTATCTTATTTTTATAAGACTACTAAGTTATGAATCAGTGCCTTGCTGATATTGCCATATTTAGCATTGTTTATGTTTTTATGGTTATATACATCAAAGAAGACACACCTCATCTAAAATTATCAAGACAAAAACATACTGACTAATCTGGAGTCCCATGCATATGGGAAACACATGATAAATTAAGCTTTTTCATGAACCGTGGGCAATGGTGATCTTAATTGTGCAAAAATGCCATAACACACAATTGATCTGTGTAATTCAAGTGCAAACAAGTCCTCTAATTACAAATTTACTACTTGTTATTCTTCTGTACATTCCACTTGGGCATGCATAAATAATTGCATTAACACCAATAATCAAAATCTAAAAGTAAATTTACAAATGCTGTTTGAATTTTAACCTTTAAAAGCTCTGAACTATTATAAATATAACAATATAATGCGTTTCTTTGGTTATATCTTGCATGAACAGGAGGTCTGAATATGATCCACCCTAACTGCTAATATTTTTATATTTATTTATGCATTCTGGTAGTGCTTTTAAACATAATTCTTTCCATACTTCTACTATACAACCTTCAGATGATCCTTCATCGGACATGCTGGGGTTAGATAGGTTTAGGAATTCAAAATTTTTTAATTTTAAAGGTAATATACCACAGATTTAACAATCCCAACAAGGTTAGGGGCAGTATTACATATTCACATACAGTAATATTTTTTAGATGAAACATGTGAGGAGACACACTGAGATAATACAAATTCTGGTCAGGTTTTGCTGCCAAATGAGTTTAGGTCAGGTTAGGTTTTGTCAGGTCACATTACTTCCGAAAAACAGCTTTCATTTTCAGAGTTTTTGGTTTTTCAAAATTGTGGATAAGAGATTGTGGGTCCGTACAATTAATATTACCAACAGTCCAGATCCTTCATTCTTTTCTACAACAAAGTCATTGAAACTGTCACTTTTTCCATTCTCCCAATGACACAAAATATGCCAATATTGAAGTATAAATTTAGATCTCCTTATTCAAGTTGGGTAAAGTTTAATACGAAATAAACCATATCACTCCAGGAAAAAAAACTTGTTTGTCAGCACAGAGAATTTAACCCCCAACAAAAAACGTTTCTACCAATTCAGAATAAAGACTTATTGTTTATGATAAAAATACTATTGGAAAGAAGGACTTCTGGCCTTCAGGGCAACTACCTGGTTACTAAAGTACGTCTGTGAACTACCGACATGGGTACTACCTGGCTGCATGTTAGAAATGCAGACTCTTGGGCCCTCCCATACCTACCCAATCTGACTCTTCATTAAATCAACATCCCCAGGTGCTTCATTTGTACATTTACGCAGAAAAATGTTAACCTAACAGGCCTAACTGCTTTTCCTTAAAAAGGTCTGCTTACCAAGTCAGTCACTGGCTTACATCCGGAAAAATACTTGCAGAGGGTTCCTACCACCCTAACTGGTAAGAGTGGCTCACTGGGCCTAAACCATTTATGCAAACAATATGGTTTATGTCAAACATCTGCTTTCATTCTGTGAGTCTGGAATTTTGTTACCTGCCAGGCAGAGGCTGCCTACTTCTCAAGTCCTCAATAAAAACCCTGGGGGCTGAGTCTCTAACAAACCTCCCTGGTGGACAATATTTCATGTGTTATCACAATTCATTGCTGGGAGAATGAAGCATGTCCTATGTGACCCCACTGGGAGAAGACACTAGACTCTTGTGCCTGGATTCCCCCAGATTTCACCCAATGTACCTTTCCTCTTTGCTAATTTTGCTTTGCATCCTTTTGCCATAATGAGTGTTCCTAGCAAATTACTGAGGTCGTGGGGACCTCCAAAACAAGACTAGAGCTTGAGAAACACTGCTCTAGAGCTTAAGTGCATGACTTGAGGAGTGTGGGCTTACCCACACTAGTGCAAGACAAGGAATTCATCAGCCATAAAGAACATAAAGAACACTCATGCAAAAGGGGCAGAGAACAAAGAAAGTATCTCTGGGTAAAGGTGAAAACAAAAACAAAACAAATAAAAAGAGACTTCCCTGAGATTCTAAGCCAACCGCAGGTGTCTTTGGAACCTAGATATATTCTTTTGCATGATCCAAAAAAAAATCTCAAAGTGAGAATTTTAATTTAAAGTAGCCCTTGGTATACCATATTCCTGGGCAGCTAGCAGAAGCAAATTCAACCATCAACCACCACCTCAACCCACCCACCCACCCACCCAACTAGGTAGCCACCCTTAGTCTGAGTAACCTAAAAAATTTAAGTGCACAAGCAAAAATCATAAACACAGAATGAAACGTGAAAACAAGCCACTATCAACAGAAACAATAAACAAAAAAATCTAAAAAGACTATAAATATTAGAATTACCATATACATAATACAAACAATGAAATAATTATGTTTTATATATCTAAAGCAGGGAGTTTGGCAAACTTGTTCCATTAAGGGTCAGACTAAATATTTCAGGCTTTGAAAGCTATAAGGTCTCTTTCGCAACTAAACTCAGTAGTCGTAGCACCAAAGCAGCTGTAGGCAATACTTAAATGAGCAAGGTTATATCTCAATGAAACTATTTACAAATGCAGCATCTGTAAGCCTTACTTGCAAAATCTGCAGGCCATAACTTGCAAGCTTCTGGTTTAAAGGAAAGAAAGGACTGAAAATATGATTCAAAATTTACAAACATACAAGCAGAACTTCTTGAAATAAAAATAGCATGATTGAAATTTAAAAAACTCAATGGGGGGATAAACATAATAAACACAGCTGTGGAGAGAACTAATGAACTGAAAGATACATCTGAAGATATTATAACATGATCCCCAAGAAAAAAGGAGACAAAATAGATGAAAGAATTTAAAAAACAAGAAAGATAATGAGAAAGTCTAACATGCATTTAATAAGAATTCCTAAACAAGAAAAAATGCAGGAGATGCACTACTCAAAAAGTCAGATTGAGAATTCTTCAAAATTGTTCAAAAACATGAAAAATACTTAGAATCAGGATGCCCAATGAATTTCAAAGTAGGACAAATAACCATCTAAACACATTTTATTCAAGATATTTCAGACCAAAGCAAAAGAAATACTACAGACTGAAAAGACAGATTATGCAGAAAGAGAAGCAATGTGATAGACATATTAAAAAAATTAAATCAAAAGTGTGTGAACCTTGTATATGAATCCTGACTCAAAATGATATCTGTAAGACAATCAGGAAAATTTGAACACTAAATACTAGATGATATAAAGAAATTATTGTTAATTTACTTAGTTATGCTAATAGTATTACAGTTATATATTTAAAAGTCCTTATCCCTTAGAAATACACACTGATGTATTTACAAATTAAATAATACTTGCCTAGGATTTGCTTTAAAATTATCCACAAAGGGAGGAGGAAGATATACACATGAAGTAAGACTGCCCCATATGTTTACAATAGTTGAAGTGGGATAAGGCATACATGAGGGTTCCTTATATTTTTTTCTCTGCGTATGTGTATGTTTGAAATTTTTCATAATAAAATATTTTTAATGAAAGTCTGATAATCCCAAGTGTTGACAAAAGTATGGATCAAGAGCAACTCTTACATATTGCTACTATGATATACATATATTTTTTCATATAAGCAGTAATTCTACACCAAGTTATATAACCTAGAGTAACTTACGTATGAGTACCAGGATTCATGTACAAGACCATATATAAAATCATTGTTTATAAGAGCAAAAAACTACAAACAGCCAAATGTCCATGATTAAAAGAATGGATAAATCACTATTATTTATTTAATAACATTTGCCTTCTGGGTTTTCACCCTAGCACTTGCCAGACACTATGCTGGGGTCTTTGAACAAATTTTCTCATGTAATACTTATACTTCAACTATACTATTTCTTGCCTACCTCTTCTAGCCTCACATCCTCCACTCTTCCTCTCCTCAAGCACTTTCTTTCTCTGGTTCTTTCCTATCTCTGGGCCTTTGGATCAATATTTTATGTTCCTTCTACTTGTTGAAGACTTTCCCCCTACATCTTCACTCGGTGCCTCCCCATTGGTCCTGGATCAACTAAATATCACTGCCTCAGAGAAGTTTTCTCTGACCAACCCCCTAACCACCTATCAACTCTCTTTCACATACTCCAATTTTACATTATTCAGAGCATTTATTCATACTTAAAGTTCTGTGTTCACCTGTTTACCATCTGTGTTCTCCTTACTAGAACATAAACTCCTCAGGGGAAAGATTCAATGTTTTTCACCACTGAATCACCAGCAAAAGAACAGTACCCAGCACACAGTTAAGGTAAATAAATATCTGTCAACTACGACTGAGGGAGGCAGGAGTGAACAAATTATAACAATATTACAAGAAAGGTAACATACAATATACTATAGAAGCACAAAGAAGGAAGATATTCTACCCAGCTGAGGAAATTAAGATTAACTTTGTAGAAAATGTGTTTCTAGCTAGAGTGAAGAGAGTAGATTGGGAAAGGATAGAACTAGAACAGGGATAGTAGTTATGAAGCCAATGCAATCACCCAAGAAAGCAAATGAGGCCTCAAGAATGGCATGGCAACAGAAATGAAAAAAAGATTTTACCAGTATTTCAGAGATAAAATCATTATTATCTGGTCACAGATTTGATGTGTAGAATAAGGACAAAGAATGAGGCTAGAATGTCTCCTGGGTGTCCTCCTGGGTGACATGGCCCCATTAAAGTAATTCTCTTAAAACCCAAATGGAAAATATAGAAAGATTTTTAGAATAGTAAGATAATTAGTTAAGTATGAAACACAGAAAGCTTGATATACATGACTACATTGTTAAGATGCTGAGTAAGCCATGAAAAAATGGGCCTGGAGCCCTCAAGCTAAACACAAATTTGATGGTAATTTATTCAGCCAATAAAGACTTATCAAGCACATATAATGTGCTGGAGCTGTTCTAGGCTCTGGGGATACAATGGTGAACAACCCAAAGTGCTTGTCCTCACAAAACTTACATTCCAGGGAGACAGACAAATAACACTGTAATTGGCAGCAGTGACAAGGGCTACAGAAGAAAACAATATAAAAGAATAGAAAGTAATGGAGATGAGGGCTACTTTAGATAAGATGATCAGAGAAGGCCTCACTGACAAAGTGATATTTGAACAGAGTTAAATAAAGTGAGGGAGCAAGCCTCCCAAGATTAGGGGAAGAATAATCTAGACAGAATGTAACAGAAGTACGAAGGCCCTGAAAAGAGAATAAGAGTAGGAATGAATAAAAAGGAGGCTGTTTTGCCAAATATAGTGAACAAAAGGAAAGAGTTAGGAAATGACAACGGTTGTGAGGAAGCCAGGGGCTAGATTATAATGGCAGTCATCACATATAGTGGTTGCATATTTTTTAGAAAAATTATCTTCTCACACATATTCCAGTACAGTGCTAAAATACAGCAGATGCTCGATGAATTCTTTTCAAATTAATGAGTGAATAAATCACTGAGTTAATGAATTCCCACTACATTTGAATCCAATTTATATTTAACCGTTTCCTGAACTCCAATTCATCCCAAAGGACAAACCAAATACCAATTTAAAAGTCAACATTTTAAGCTTTAATAATCTTCGGAAGCAGAATTTTTTAAATGTTTTGAACAGTGACATCACCACTAGAACAAGTACATGCCCTTCCAAGAGGACTGCTTAGAAGGAAAACAACATCTACTTCGAAGTATATAATTTCTAGATTGCCTGCTAAAACAACACAACATTTGATAAATCCTTCACACAATTTGAAATGTTCTGATAATCAAAATATCATTTTAGAACAAGTTCTGATCATATCAGACAGCAAAAAATTTACCACACTAGTTCAGCTCTAGGCTAAGAAAAATCATTTAAAATAATTTGGAAAAAAAATCATGTACCAGTAGGTACAAGAGCAATAACTAATATAATCCTGACAAAGATGGTTAAAAATATAGATTTACTGCATTTTACCACTCCTAATAGAATCAAACAAGCAATCACTCAAAATTCACCACTAAAAACAAGTATCCTTTCTTTTTTTTTTTTTTTTTTGGCTGCGTTGGGTCTTCACTGCTACGCATGGGCTTTCTCTAGTTGTGGAGAATGGGGGCTACTCTTCGTTGCAGTGTGCGGGCTTCTCAATGCGGTGGCTTCTCTTATTGCAGAGCAGGGGCTCCAGGCGCGCAGGCTTCAGTATTTGCAGCACACGAGCTCAGTAGTTGTAGCTCACGGGCTCTAGAGCGCAGGCTCAGTAGTTGTGGTGCACAGGCTTAGTTGCTCCGCGGCATGTGGGATCTTCCCTGACCAGGGCTCGAACCTGTGTCCCCTGTATTAGCAGGCAGATTCTTCAGCACTGCACCACTAGGGAAATCCCAAAACAAGTATTCTTTTGGGAGCTAATAATCCACACTCAGTTTAAATCTGTTCAGTGAACTGAACAGTCTAGACTCAGAATCAGCAAGGATATTCCAAGGTTATTAAATGTTCCCACCTTCAGGGAATTCCAGTCATTGTTTTCCATAATTCCAAAGAGCAGATGCATAAAAATATTTTAAATGGAGTGAATGCTAATATCTTTAAAATTACCAACGTTTAGAAAATGCACTTCATCAAAACTTCTTCACCTTCAGTATAGTTGAATATTTTTGTTTCACTTTCACATTTACTCTTGCTTTTGCATATTGAAATATGTAAAATGCTCTTTATTTTACTCATCTATGCTAAGCACTTGTTGCCAAGTTCCTGTCAAGTATTTAATCAATTTCCTATGCAATACTCAGTTCTAATTTCTTGGGGATATGCATACCAAGAGATGGGCAGTGGAATCTTTTTCTAACAAAGCATCACCAACTCGGAGACAAAAACCTAAAATTCATGAAGAATTAATTTAAAAAAAAAAAAACAATTAAAATTTATTTTAAATCAAGGAATATAAAACACTATCAAGTACGGGAAAAGAAAAATGTGAGGAGTCACCAGAAGACTAGAAATAGAATAAGAGAAATACAAATCGATGAGAGAAATTGAAAAAAAACAAGGGAAAGACGGAGAAACAATCACACGAAGATACTTTAAAACTATTAATGATGTCTTCCACATGAGATTATTGCAGTGAAGACCAAGAACTGTTTACCATCCTCCCTTTTTCTCCATAGAAATACTAAGCCAATTTCCGTAACCATTCCACCAATTTAATTAGGTCAACACAAAGCTTTTATTGGATTGGAATTCTAGTTTTTCCAACTTTCTAACTGGTAGCTTTGAACTCTTTATGGTGATTTGATTATCTATAATTTTTCTTTAAATAGTCATTATGAAAAAAAATAAAGAAAAAAAATTCACCTATCTAGATGTGTTCATGGCTAAAACATTAAAAGGTCAGGCTGAAGAGGAAAAAACAGAGATATTCAGAAAATGATTTTAAATGTTTTTTTAAAGTTGGAATTAGTGTAATTATTCCAAACTCTAACCACTCATATAAATCCACTGCCCATCCAAATGAAAAAAATCCATACACATCATGACATACCTAACACACATAAGCAGACTTGGATTAAAATAACTTTAACTTTACATACAACACAGTGATACAACATAATATTGGACATTGAAGTCAAATACAAAAGGGTATATTTAGTGTAGGAGAAGATTATATAAAGTTCAAAAACAGGCAAAACTAAGCTATGGTATTAGAAGTCAGAATAGTGGTGTCCTTGGTGGCGGAAGTAGTGCCTGGATGGAGACAGAATGGGAACTTCTAGGGTACTGCAATATTCTGATTCTTGATCTGGGTTGTGATTATCCATGTGTTCAATTTGTCAAGTTTCATAGAACTGTACATTTATGACAATTTTCGGATCTATGCTTTCTTTCAATTAAAAAATATAAATAACATTTACTGCTTTCTCACTATGTTAAATATTTTAACAACAAAAAAAGGAGGTTCTAACATCTCCACGAGGCCCTCTATCCTACAATACCCTTATCCTACAAATCCAATATGAATACTAAAATTCTGTATCTTTCTTATTCTGCTCTCAGTAAAATATTTCATGTCTTTACTCATGCCATATTCCTCTTGATTTAACCACATTCACTCACTCAACGTTGAAACAATTTTTCCCAGTTCACACTTAATCTCCCCCTCCTCTCATCTCCTTTGCTTTAATTGACCACATAAAGAACACCTAATATCTATTTATATCTAACATGCCAAAACTGTAATAAACATTTTACAAACATTTCACTCCTCAAACAACTGTCTCCAACAGAGATGAGAAAACATGATCAGAAAAGGCAGCTTGGGGCTTCCCTGGTGGCGCAGTGGTTAAGAACCCGCCTGCCAATGCAGGGGACACGGGTTTTAGCCCTGGTCCCGGAAGACCCCACATGCCACGGAGCAACTAAGCCCGTGTGCCACAACTACTGAGCCTGCGCTCTAGAGCCCGCGAGGCACAGCTACTGAGCCCGCGTGCCACAACTACTGAAGCCTGCGTGCCTAGAGCCCGTTCTCCACAACAAGAGAAGCCACTGCAATGAGAAGCCCACGCACCGCAACGAAGAGTAGCCCCCACTCACCGCAACTAAAGAAAGCCCACGTGCAGCAACAAAGATCCAACACAGCCAAAAATAAAATAAATAAATAAATTAGAAAAGGCAGCTTGTCCAGAGTCAAAAAATTCTAAGAGGCAAGGTCAAGATTCAAATCCAGATCTATCTGGTTCCAAAGCTCAGGCCCTTAGTTACAGTGTTAGACTGTGTATCATGCAGTTAGCATGTTATTAAATGTTATTTTGTCCATATTAGTACCCTACTATCTATCTTTATACATATAATCCTACTATCCACATTGTAGACATATATAACAACTTTATCAAGTCATACCTCACGTACCTTGAACTATGCTATGAAGCAATCACCTATCTGGAAAACAATCAGGATGCAAAAGCAAGCACTCCAAAAGATACCAATAAAAATTCAAAGTATGTATCATCACCAAGTTTATTCACTACAGTTAGTATATGTTACTGACAGTAGAGCCCCTTAATTCCTCATAATCACAACCTATTTATCCCTATTTTCCATATAATGTTAATAAGTCCAGTTATATAGTTTGTATTTTACAGCACAGTAAAAGTAAAAAAATAATTTTTAAAGTAGCTTCCATATATGCTTAAAAATAGAAATAATATTTATACACACATATCCTGCCCCAAATCTACTCATATTCAAGTACCCCCGGTGAATATTTAGTGGTAATATAGTTACTTACTTTAAAAATAGTTACACTTTTTCCTGTGGTACTTTTATAATAGAGACACAATTACTGATGTAAGTAAAAAGTTTTTCCTAGGACTCAAAAATTAAATCTAAACTTTTTTAACAAAACAAAGTAACTATTACAAGAAACAATAACATAGCAAAAGGCAACTGCCATAGTTTATCCAAATCTCTTAATCTTTTTATTTCCTTTTGAAAACTAACCAGCATTTTGAAAACTAACCAGCATTTTGAAAAATTTCTTCCGTTATGCTAGGTAAAACAGTATACACTTATATATTCAAAACAACGCTGAAACATGAACACACAACACTGAATTCTCCCGTGACAAAGGAGAAAAGGGCTATTTTAAGGTTTATTAAAAATAAAAAGTGATTTAAACTTTAAGACTACGCTAATCTAAAATTTAACTCATCAAAAAGTTATAAAATCTTACGTTAAGAATTATTCTTACATGACATACGAAATCTTATACAACATAAGAATTAATCCGACCTGCTTTATACCAAGTATGACATTCGAAAATACCATTAGAAATTACAACCTATAAAGTAAAACCACAAGTCACTCTAAATAAACAAGGTAGGAAATAGCTATCTATATTCAAATATCCGATTACCATGACTTTATACTAATGTTATGTGACAGATATGATTAAAATCTTACCTACAACACATGTGTTAAATAAAACATTCCACAATATTCCATGTGCCACCCCAGATACTGCTGTATAGCTAAAGGTTCGAGTTCACAGCTCACCTACCTCCAACCTGGAGTCTTCTCACTCTTTCTGCAACTCTATTCCCATCAGTTTTTCTTTTTCTCTTTTTTCTTGGGGGAAGGGGTTGTGGTGATGGTGGTGTGGTGAAGGTTAGGGAGTATATTATACAGAATTATGAGTGGAAAAAAAACCAGGGCAATTAAAAGTTTTACAGGGATGAACATTAAGCATGGAAATAACTAGCGATATTATTTTAAGATGTGATTTCTCAAAGTATGAAACTATTGATAAAAATATATATGTACACACATCTAAAAACAGTTAAAATACACTTTCATTTGGCAAGTTGTTTCTTCTTAGCAACCAGAAGTAAATTACTTGGCAATCTTCTTTGTTTACAGCTTGTATCTCTTCACTATTTATTCATTATAAGAAACATGTGAAATTACACTGGGTTCTGAACAAGATTACTAAAATCCCTGCAAGTGGCAATTCACCTCTTGTTTTGCTCCTTTAATAGAGTGTTAATTTCCCCAAACACTGTTTATCCTTTACCCAAATAACTAGAGGGTAGGGGTGTCTGGATTCGGCAATGAAACAGTCCATGTTTTTCAGGATAAGCTTAATTTCAAATATTCTCTCTCAAATATAAACTGTCAGGCCACATGTTTAAATTTTGAAATCAGAAAATACGGTCATTTTAGCATGGGAAATAACAAAAACACTACTCATCCCACTTATAGTCTCTATTTCCAAATTGCACACATCTAGAAATAAGTTTGATACAAATTTATAGAGCCCTTTGAACATGCAGTATTAATGAAGGGGAGAGGAGACACACATACTACAAAACAATGGAAGAAAAAAATCATTTATGCTTGGGTTTGGAATGCAGCCAAGCGTCTATATACTCATAATCAGAAGCACACAATTACTTCACAATATGCCTAAAATCTCTCAGTCCAGTCCAGCACTACCTTCAAAGGTTTGAAAAGCCCTAGTCCGAAATACAATCAGCCTTCAATAGTTAAGAGATTTATATACAGAACTCATCATCAACTTTTTCTCAACATTATCTTCAAATACTGAATAATATGCCAGGAATATGTTAGTTCCCAAAACTAAGCATGATTTTTAAAACACTGATCCAGGGCTCTAACTATTCAAATACTACACTTTTATGCAAAGGTTGTACAGGTGTCAACACTTCTATGAGGACTCTCCTCTAGGTCATTCCTTACCTATCTCCCATTTTTTTCTGAATTACTCTGGCTTTTGATTCCTTTATAAAGATAATTGGCAGGTGCTTCAAATACTATGCCCTGATACAGGTATATCCCAAATATAATATAAAACTCCTTAAAGCCAAGAATTATGCCTTCCTGATTCACATTAACACTTACTAACCTGATAATATACTAAATATATGCTGTCTTGACATTAACAAACCACTACAAATAAAAATTCTTCAACATTTTGGGATTAAAAAAATGGCAGAGTAATTGAAGGGGCCAGATTCTTTAAAATCCAGGTAATTAAGGTTAAAAAGCTCTTCTATATTGCTTACTAAACTCAACTGACTCCTTGAACAGGCATGTTTGAAGCCCTGGCACATCCTCAATTTTATTATATTATATATAAATTTCATCATTACTAGGCACATTGCTCAGTTTATGCAATCTATCTGGCTAGAGGACTTTGTAACAGGAATTTTAAGAAGGTACTTAGGTTTAGGTTCTCTTTCAACCCCATGACTCTGAACACATGAATGTTATATTTAGCTAGTTTTACACAATTATTTTCAATTTAGTTTGGCATCTATATAATCTTGTAAGTACATTCATCATAGTGATATAATTTTAAAGTAGCTATTCAGCTTTAACCTGGCCACACTAACAAAAAAGCACAGGTAATACAAAACAATGGATGATCCAAAAAGCATTAACAGTCAACTCTCAACAATTCATATTTGGATTACCTAATAAATATTTTAGCCTGTTTACATCCACTATTCTAAGAGTATTTGCTTAGGAAATAAAAATTGATGCTAATAATTCAAATGAAAGATACATCAATCTACTGTAGGGGAGGAAAGAATATAAAATCTTCCCAAACCATATATAAATAATGCTGTTGAGATTATATTTAGCAATCTTCCACCATTATTCACCTTTTTCTTAAGTGTAGGTAACTGACAGTGGACTGTATTTAACTGTAATAGAAGTACAGATACACAGGCATGCAAACCAGTCACTCACCCCACTGTGCTTTTCACAGCCCTATTTCAGTAGCCTGAGACCTGAGAGGGGGAGGAGGCAGCAAGTCACTGCAGATGATCACTTAAAAGGAAATTCAGAGTTGACTATAATTTACATTTAAAGTGCTATGAAACACCATACTGCTACATGTATTCATGGCTGTTTATGGGAATCCTTCTCACAGTAATTTAACAAGGGATTTAACAAGGCTTTCTCTTTAACCTTTCGATATCCCAGAAACATCGTGATATCTGAGAATCACAAAGACTGATGGTGAAAGTGCTACGCATGGAAAGTAGTACGCATTTCAGAGGTCAGGAAACTGAAGCCCAGAGAAAGTAGCATGCCAAGATCATCCTCAGATTAAGGAAGAGAAGAACTGAGTTCTCCAGAACCCAACTTCAATGCTACAGTCTCTCAATCTCTTCAACCCAAAATTCTCCACTTGGCTTCAAAGATCACAATCTTACTAATTTTTAACTTCCTTCTCTTTTTTTTTGCCCCTTTCTTCTTATTGATTCCTATGCTGTGACATACACTCTAATCGGCGTATCCTCTAACATTCAGATCTTCAGCTCCTCCTCCATTTACATTCTTCCCTCTCTCAAGGCCCTAAAGCAGAAAACAATCAGATCACAAGAACAACTACAAAAACATCCATTTCAGCATTCGCTACCTCTTACACATCTCTGACAGAATCAATCATCTGAAACTCAAAGTGAAAAGCTGAACTCATTATCATCTCTTCCAAAATGATTTCTCCATTTCTTGGCACCATCGCTTTCATTGTCCCTCAAGTTTGCAAACTTAAAATACTCTTTTACTTCTACTCTCCTTAATACTGTGCTCTTTCTCTCATCTCTCTCTCCACTCCTCCTTACAATAAATGTTTCAGTTATTATTATATGATATATGCTGGGGAAGAAACTTAAATTCTAGTGAGAGAAGTAGTGAACAAGGAACTTAAATAGGCAATGGTAAGTGATATTTAGAAAGTAATAAACAAAAATGTGGAAAAGTAGAGGAGGAAGCAATGAATTCCCACTGGGATGATAAGGAAGGATTTTCCCAGAAGTGGCATATGACCTAGACCTTAAAGAATTAGGATTTCTCTAAAGAGTGCTGAAAATGGAATTCTTGGCAGAGAAAACAACCTATGCAAAGAAAAGTAAATAGACACTGCATGCCATGTGCAAGGAAGAACAAACAGTCGTCTTTGACTAAAGCAGGGATTCTCAATCACGGGCATAACACAATCTCCAAGGGGAAAGAACAGGAATGGGGAGGTAGGTACTTTAGGCTAGCAAATTCTCCCCAACCCCCTTTGAAAATCACTGTGTGAAAAGAAGGGAGGGAGTGCGTTACACAGTGAACTATGTGGAGAGGCAGACTGATTTAGAATAGTATGGTTAAGACAGTACAGAAGAAAATAATTCTAGAATAAATCATAAAAGGCCTTCAATGCCAAGCTAGGAAATTTGGACTTTATTTTGTGAGCAAAAATGAAACGTGTAAAGTGTGTGTATACAGTTTTTTGTTTGTTTTTGTTGTTGTTGGTTTTGTTTTGTTTTATGTAAGGGAATGAGATCAGTTCCAGATTTCAGGGAAATAATCCTGGCAATCATACAGCAGAGGAAGTGAAAAAAAGAGAAAAAAATATTTTACTGTCATCCAAATGAGATAATGAGGATGTGAACTAGACCAATGACAATGAGAATAGGAGAGAGAGATGTCAGAGGCAAATTGGGGGAACATGGCAAATGAACCAAGAAGATGAGCAATAGGTCTCTAGCTTGAATAACAGAGGACGGTGGTGGTACCTAGAAAGTGAAAAGTGGGTATGCGTTGGAGTGCAAAATTTTATAAACCACAACTCTGAGATGATTACCAGACATACATGCTAATATGTTTTGCAAGCTTAGAAGAGAAAGTATGAATAAAAATGCAATTACTGTAACCATCTCAATTCATGGATTCTTGAATCCATGAGTGAAAAGGGTGCTCAGGGAGCTAGCATCAATAAGAGAGCAGACAAGAAAATCAAGGACAGAACCTTAGGGCACACCTGCTTAAGGAGCTGGAAGTCCAGCCAGTAAACAGAGAAGGAGAGCTAGGAAAAGAACAAGGAGTTATAAGAATAGCAATAGTGTAGTAGCTACAAGTGCATGATCTGCAGTTAGTCACTCACTAGCCCTGTGACCCTGGCTGAATAACTTACCTTTCTGAGTTTCAGTCTGTTAGAATTTGAAAGCCTATACCTTCAACTGTAAAATACAGACAATAAGAGTACCTCAAAGAGTTGTCGAAGATTAAGAAAAATAATATGTTTTAGTGCCTGGAACAAAACTACTAATACAGTAGTAGTACTAATAATAGAATAGGGAACTTAAAAATGCCAATGAATTTTGCATGAGGTTACTAGCATCCCTTAAGAAACTATTTTAAGTACGGGGGAGAGCTGTGTTTACAAGACTAAAAGAGTTAAGGAAGAAAACTGTGGAGTGAAGATAAACTACTCTGTGTGTAGAGCCTAGGAAAAAATAACTGTTTTGAAATCTTTGTCCTTATCATTCCACGTGTCTCACCATCATTCCATGCTTAGCAAAGTACCTGCTCCATATGAATACAACAACAAATGCTGAATATGAGAAAACTGAGCCAAAAGAAGGAAGAAATGAAGAAGCAAGAAATCTTAGTTCCACAAAGAATCTTAGGGGAAACAGAATTAGGAGCATAAAATTCCTTTCCAGTTTAGCCTTCAAAATGAACAGAGATGCTTTATCCTCTGGCTCAGGAAAACAGAAGTAAGTATAGGTGAAATATAAAGGGGAGAAGACAAGGGGATTCACATTAGACAGCTTCTGTCATCCTAATAAAGAAATAACTGTTCTCTGCCCAGAGTACGAGGATTCCAAAGTCAGTTTAGAATGTGGAGAAAACAAATTAGTTGCTTCCTCCATTCCAATATATATTCAACTTCATTTCTGTCTCCAATACCCTGGTCTAGTGTCCCACGATCTCTTAGATTCTATCAGGGGCCTCCAGAGCAGCTCCTCTTCCTACGGACTTTACCTTTCCCAAGGTGTGGTATATTCTCTTGAGAGCCCACATTTCCTTCCACTATGTCCACAATTCTTATGAGACGTCAAGCCCTCTGTGAAGCTGCCTGATTCTCTACCCACCAGAGTTAATCATTCTCTCCTCTAGGCTACTTCTGTTCCTTGTACAGTTTGATAACTCAGTTTACTGTTCCATATCACAATCACTTCTTTATGTCTGTTCCAGTAAACTCCTAAAAAGGGAGTAACATCTTCCTCATCTTTACTCCTCCAGCACTTAATTCAGCATTTATTATATAAAAAGCAGTCAATGTTTGTTTTGTCTAACTGAAGTAAGGGATTAAACAACATGAGTAATCTCCTAACTAGAAAGAATCACAAAACAAAAAGTTAAGTGTTCAAATCTGCATCATTCAGATAACCTTCCTACTTTCCTAAGTATTAAACAGCAGCTAAGACAGTCAATCTTTTTATTCCTACTAATGGAAAAGTAAAAGGATTGGATAGTCAAAAAATACAAAACTCAATACTTAAAAATAAATTATAGTCTAACAGTTATATTTGAATATACATGTTTCCATGTCCTGGAAATTCACCTTGAACACAGTAATTAAATTATACTAGGAAGGGCTTACACAGGAAGAATACTGTGTCTCTCTTCAAGTTATTCAGTACCAGGAAGAGATGTACTAGTGGACTGATAAAAAAAACAGACTATCCTTGCAGTGGAAGTGGTTAAGGGAAGCATTTTGGTTTCAAAATAAATTTTGGCATGCAAAACATAGAGAGTATTTAATGATACCAATAGCAAGTATCAGGGACTTTCATGATTAAGTACAGTAGTTGTCTGAACAAAACTTAAAGCAACAATCACCAATATATCGACTATAGGATCTCCTACAATGAAGTTCCTGAACTAGATCAAAATTAATCCAAAAACAATTTTTAATTAAAGCACTTTCGTATAAACCATAGCACTAACATCAATAAGAAAACCAAAGAACCTTAAGCCTCTCCTGGGCTTCAAGAAGCTTGCAAGGCTGGCCACGTCTTATTACTAAGAAATTTTCTGGAGTCAGGGAGAAAAATTCTAAGGTTCTATTAAAGAAAATATCACATTTTTTCTTAAGTACATATAATAGATTGTTCCTTGCTTAGGCCTAATTCTGGTAATGTTACAGATTTTTTTTTTTTAGAGTTGTTACATTCAAGAACTTATACAGGGCTGTATGTCGATTACGTCTCAGTAAAACTGGAAGAAAAAAATGATCACAGTTGGGGTGGGGGCACGAGGAAACTAAATGATGGGGGACATATAAGAGCTCCTTATATTTATTATATTCATACATTCACATATACTTTATATATTTTGAAGCTTTTCTTAATAAATTAAAAAAAATAAAAAGAACTCTAGTTCAGAAAGACTATACCCAATTAACTGTATGTCTCAAAAAAAGAAAGCTTCAATACCATAATTCCTTATTAACAAGTTTATAATATTCAAAACAATCATCTGAAATATTTTAAATGTGATATAAATAATTCTGATTTCATACTTTAGGAAAGCAACTAACATTTAGTTAACATTACTCACAAAGTACTAGATCCCATGCTGAGTACTATATGGCCTAGCTCATTTACTTATCACATTCTTAACCACCTTCAAGAATAACCTGAAATGAATCTCTCTCTCTTTTTTTGAGCTGAAGAAACCAAGAGTTAATCAAGGTCAAATAACCTGCCCCAAATCACCTATTATGTATCACAGCTGAGATTACAACTCAGAACTATTTGACTTTATACTACACATTGATGGCTCCTTCAGGAATTACAATGACCATGGCCTCTATTTTATAATGAACTTTGTTATACAGCTACACAGTGAATTTCTCAAAGGTTACATAAAAATAATGAGAATGAGAGCAAACACTGCCTTAGCATTAAAAAAAATTTTTTGGTTACCCACACTTTATCTAAAACATGCCGTAATCCAATCCACAAACAGCTGCCCTTCAGCTGCAACCCAGACTGCCCCACAGTTCTCAAATGATTACTAAAGTTTAATTCCTCATGAACTTTCTTCATGTTAGATCCACAAGCCTTCTTCTAACAATGAATGTTTGTCAGAATAGCAATTTCTCAAACAATAGAGTCACTATACAATGAATCTAACTCAGATTACTTTTTCAAAACTTCCTTAAGACTCTGGAACACAGCTCTCAAATGCCCTCTCACTCCTACTTGTATATTGCTTTTGCAATCAGATTCAATTGGCTGTGTACATTTCATTCCAAACTGAAATACATCTTGTCAGGGCAAGCAGAAATAGCATTTTCTGCACTATCTGTATCATCCTAAAAACACCTAAGGACATAGGTGTTTACTAAATTCTCAGGAAATATAGCATTTTAAATAGTAAATATACAGTTATCTGTGTACTTGAGTAAAACTGGAGTAAACCAAAGGTATCAAATTTGTACATAAGCTCTTTTACTACCCATAATTTTGACACCAACCAGAGAAACCACTATATATAGGAGCCCAGCAAAGTCAATTTAAAGCACAACTACAACTTATTTCTAGCACCACATTCAAACAGGTCTTTAATACACAAATTAGACCCAAGATCTATCTAACAAATGGTCTTTTCACCTCCATCTAAAACATATGCGCATGTATAAATTAAATCACTAAAACTACATCTGTTACAAAACTCAAATGCTAAATTGAGCCCTGTGGGAATTTTGCTTATTTTGTTAGCAAATTTACTAGAAAATCTTTTTCCACATATATTTCATATAGACTTTTCATATGTGTGTTATACACAGTGAAGTTTCCAAACAGTTACACAAAAGTCAAGTTTTACATCTCCCTACATTAATATTCAAACCCTATCTGCTGAAAAAATGTTCTAATTTAGTGCATTAGTGATCTAATTAGTTGTCATTTCTATTACTTAAGCCCTATTTTATTTTAGAAACTCTTCTGCCTGTAAAAGGACCTAGTTCACCCGAAACAAAGTCCTAGAACTTTCAGAATAAAATGTTGTTACAAAAATGTACTCTTGTAGCTAAATAAAAACTAGCCTTTTAGTTTACAAAACAGTAATCTTACATTATGATACACAAAATAAAACAAATTAGAGAATGCGCTATGCTTTAAATACAGAGATGATCCTCAACAATGAGCCCGCATCTAACAAATACTGTAGATAATAGTCATTATGTCAAGTAGAACGTAGGTTAAAAAAATTTTTTTTAATTTTATATAGAATGTTTAAAACGACGTTTTTTTAAACTTCCTAAAGTGCTTTTCAGATCTCAAAAGGAAACTGATTCTACACAGCTGAACCAAGTTACACGCTAAGTTACAGCCCGTGCGAAACACGACTTCTTCGGAATCAATAGACCAAATCTTGTTTACCGTGGAAGAGAAAAGAGCAACCTTGTATATAACTACTAAACCCTCAACGAGATATTGTCGAATAAACTCCAGTATGGTGACTGATAGAAGATATACTGGCCAGTAGCTGGCTGGGGTCCTTAAAAATATAACAGGGGTTTACCCAGTTCCGAAGGTGTAAACAAACCCATCGCCACTGCAGAAGGTAAACAATGAACCTGCAACGAGGGTGAGGGGCCGGTTTTTGCCAACTACAGTCTCAGAGGCCCGGGAAAGGGAAACAAGAGGGAAATACAGCGTAAACCAGACACTTCGCAGAAATCACGGGCTCCAGGTTTCACTACCGAGTTATCAATGCTGTGGGTCCCCCAGGGCAGTGGGCAAAGAGGAAAAACAGTCACGCAGTGAGCAAGGACCGAGCAGGTCCGGCTTCGGCGCTGGGGGACGGGGAGGGCAGGATGTGGTCGCTCTTCCCTCAGACGTCCTCCGGCAACCTAAGTAACAGCCTCTAGCTCCCTCCGGCCGCCCCTGGGATTCAGCTGCTCAAGCTCCGGCACAGGAGGACAACGCTCCCCCGCGGGTCTAGAGAACCCAGAGGGTCGGCGACTCCGCCGAGTCCCGCTCGCTGCTCCCCGCAGCACCCAGAGGCCCGGAGAAGGGCTCGGAGCGAGGAAAGCGGGCACCGGGAAGGGGGATGGGTCCGGGGAGACTGCCCCCGGCTCGGCTCCCGCGGGCCGGCAGGCGGGGCTCGGGCTCTGCCCCCCGCACCCCCGCGGGTCCCGTGCGGGGCCGGCCCCTGCTCACGGCCCCGAGCCCCCGGCTCCTCCCCACTAGGATGCCCTCGCCGGCGCCCGCGGCGCCCCGCGTTACCTCGGGTCAGATCCAGCGGGACGTTCTCCTCGCCGCTGTCATTCCGCCCTGCGCGAAACAGACACATAGCCCCAATTAGGATTCGCTCCCAGGCCAGCGGAGGCAGCCCTGGCTCCGGCCAGCGCCCCGGCTCGTTCCCCCCGCCCATGACCAGGGGGAGGCAAGTGCCAGGGGTGGCGGTTGCCCGGCGGCGAGGGGTGAGGGCCGCAGCGGACTTACCTCGTATTCGGAGGTTCTTCAGCGAGCGGCCGCGGCCGACCGCCGCCATATTGACGGGTTTCAGTCACAACACCGGAAACCTCGCCCAATCGCGCGAGAACCCCTTCCCCTCCCCTCGCGCCGCGCCCGCCCCCCGCGGCGGCTGGCGGCGGGCGGCGGGTGGTGCCGGCTTAGCCCGGGGCGCGGAGGGAGCGCGATGCCAAGTCGGGATCTTGATAGAGCCTGCGGAGCGCGCGCGCGCGCGCGCCCGCCCGTCCCGGAGGCGGAGGGCGCGGCGACGCGCTCGGCCCTCCGGGAGCACGTCCGCCAGGAGGGGGCATTTCCCACGAGGGGAATCCCATTGATGCGAGTTTGCAGCGTGGAGGATGCTTCCCCTCCAGCCGCCGCGGAAACCGTAGTCAAAATCGACACGAAGTGGGAGGAGGCCTTCATGCGCCAGGCTGGCCACCTGCTGAAACCATCCTGCATGATTGTTTTCAAGCCCTGAGATAGACAGCCCTCCTTCCTTATTCGTCAATTAAAACGATTTTATTAAAACAACAACAAAAAAAACAATACAAAACACTGCGCAGTTGTAACGTAACTAAATCCTGCCTAGAGTCGCTTTGTTCCAACCAAGTTAACACGTAACAAAGTTTGTTTTCCAACCTCACTCTGACCACCGTGCTAAGCAGCCTTGCACTTGATCTTCAAAGCCACACTCAGCCAGGCTGGCTTCTCTAAGTGGAAGTAGTCGGGTGGAAGTTTTGCTTTTGACCGCTTGGCGTAGGACCCGAGAACTGGATGAAAAGTCGGGAGTGCCGGGTGGTGGTCCCTGGCGGTGGGTGGGATTGCTCCCGCGCACGCGCGGGCGCCTGGAGGCCCGAGGAGAGGGTTTCCTCTCTGCCTGGAAAGAGGAGAAGCTGCTAAAGGCTCTGTCTGGGTTTTCCCCGCCGTGTAGCTCCTGAAACAATGGGCAATGTGGATGTTGGGGATTAATATTTTTTACAGATGAACCTAACAAGTATTAAGTGTAGAGACTTTAATCAATATACATACACCTGGCCCCTGACCCAGCAACTTTCTCTTAAACTAGATTAATTTTGAAGAGAGGGGTGAGCGTTTTGTCGCTTCCTGTTCCTCAACACTTGTCTTTCTATATTCCATGAGACTGGAAGTTAATTAACAGTGGAGATCTTACCTTAACCTGTCTTATCCCAGCTACCAGTTAATGCAGTGCCCAGCATAAATAAGTGTTCAATAAATAATGAGGTAGCTGAGTAAATGCCCTGGATTCCTTCTTTGTTTCAATGCTCTTTTTGCTGTTTTTTTTTTTTTTTTAAAAAAAGCTATTTGGAGATATCAATTGCAGTCGTTAAAAACAGGGAACAATTGGAAACACTTAAATAACCAAAGTAGGGATTATGCAAATTATTGCAGCCATTAAAAATGACGATGCAGGTCTAGTTTACAGGAAATACTGTTCATGATATTAAATCAAGCAAGAAATTACAAAGTTCCCTTTTTTATAAACACTTAAAATACATAACAAATTAAAAGTATACTTTATAAAATATCTTACATGTCTATGTATGGAGAGAAAAATCTGAGATGTACATCAAAATGTTAACTTTTTTTTCCTCCTTAAATTGTGGAATTACACATACGGTTTTTGTTCTTGTTTGTCTGTACTTTTTAAATGTCCTATAATTAATACATATCAATTGTAAAATAAGTAAAAACTTTAACGAGAAAAATAAAAGCAGCATAGGGTAGCATCATCAAGAAAATAAAAGAGGAACACTGCTTCCTTAGGATACTATTCTCTGTATATTCCAGGTCCTTTTCTTAGGAGAGCTGCAATCAGTATCTGCTGCTGACACTGCTCTTAGATTCAAGGAGGCAACACAATTAGAGTGCTTTTTAAAAATGTCCTCTGACATTACCAAGCAGTTACAGCCTAAGGCAAAAATCACAAAACTTGAGGTCTGGATAGGACATTAAATTTTTGTATTTCATCTCTTCATGTATCACATTTCACCATTTAGAAAAGTAGAAAATCTGTCAATGAAAATTCTACCAGATTCTTAGAATGGTTTCAATTTTCAACAACCCCTTTTACCCTATTCCTGAAATTCCTATCCTGAATTAACCCTTTCCCAGTACAATTTAACTTCATTTTCTTTTTCAGTCTTCATGAAAACTGAGTACAACTGATCCACTTTTAAATTACTTAGGGTACATGAGAGCCTGAATCTAATAGTCTTTCATCTTTGTAACTATATGCTCCTATTTAAAGATCATTATTCAATTACTCCATCTCTTTCAGGAGAAAAAAAATCATCTTTCTCCAAGACTTACATCTTACAGTGAAACTAGTTTTTTCCTCTGTTACTATCCCAGTCATTTGACCGGCTGAGATCTCCATGTTTGTTCTTAAGGTGAATAGCATTTCTGGTAAAAAGAACACGTTCTTAGTGTTTGCAAAAGACATTCAACTAGGAAGCAGGAGTTTCGGTAAATTTTAGTAAGGAACACATTTTACAATGTTATGTTTGCTTTTTAAACCATAACACTACATTATCAATCTTAGTCAGCTTGTTGTTAAAATCTCTAAGTTATTTTCTAAACTTGCCAATAGCTAGCCATTCCTCTTTTTGAAACTTGTTTTTCTTCCCTGTTTATTTTAGCCCACCCCTCTGTCTTACTCATTTCGTTTACTTCTTACTACTTCTCCAATTTTCCAGGTCATTTTGGTTCTAATCTGGTCATTGAGAAAGTGACTTCCTCTTCTTAGTTTTCATTTCCCAATTAGGTTTCATTTACTGTGTGAATGACTGTTTTTTCTCATAGTATTAGTCATTGATAAAAAGTGTTATATGAGATTAGGTCCAGGACCACACCTCTAAAAGATAACTGCTTGTTTTGGAAGATACAATGACTTCATTGATAGTCACTCTGGGTTCTATTCCCTATCCAATTACATACAGTTAATAATTCTAGTTTATACACCAAATTATATGTTTCAGATACAGTGATAACACTGAAGAGAAACAAAGCCTTGCCAAAATCTTAGTTCCCTTTATCTATCTGCCTTATTACATAGGCCATACGAAGATAAAGCAAGTCAAAAACCACAACATTTGGTCAGTCTATTTTTTGGTAATTTCTCTTCTTAGTTAAACCACACATTTAACATCTAGATAAAGGCCATTAAAATGACAGGCAACAGACTAAATTAAACAGATATTATAATCCTACACAGGGTTAATTATGAAGATTCAGCCTTGGTCACAGCACAAAGTTGCCTCTTAGTATTGTTCCTTTAAATTTTATCTCTGTCCCAAAATCTCATGTAAATTTAATTTTTAAAAATTCTGTAAGATATAAAGGCCCTCAATGAAAACAGCTTTAAATGAAGTATAAGCATATGTTTGTGAAAGAAGATGCATAAATTCATAAAATCTGGAAGGGTATGCACTAAAATTTCAACAGTGATTATCTCTGGTTGGTAGAATTTTGAGTGATTTTATCTTTCTTTTTTCTCATTTTAATTGTTCTAAAACAAATTTTTACTTGTGAAAAAATTTTTTAAGGAAAACTGTCTTAGAGAAATTTTGTTGGCTATCCTAAACCACAATTATAAACATTTGATTATAATAATTTGTTAAGCAGTGGACCTATCAAAATTTGTTTATGTATAAACAAACAAATCATTTAAAAAGTGCATTTGTGCCCATACTCCAATACATGTGTATTAACTTTCTTATTTACTAAAATATAAAATATAAAGATGAAATTAAAACGGTTCAAAGTAATTTTTATGTTGCTTTACTAGTGGCAGAAATAAAAGCAAAGGAGCTGAATATACTTCATTATTTTAAAAATCTGTTGTTAAAATCTTTGTGGTACAGCAATTCAAAAGTCTAATTCTAAGAAGAGTTTATTTGGATATTGAGTTTTAGTGGCTGAAATCACAAAATACAAAGTTAAAAGTGGAAGAATTACTCTGTTGGCTGCAGTTTCTAAATCATAACACTCATTTTTCAAATTCATCCAAACTCCACCCATTCAAAAAAATTTTTTAATGTAATTTGGCTACTAAATGTCCATCTTCCCTAATGTCAATTCATTTTCATAGCAAACTGGAAGGCATAACATTTAGAAATGTTTAGCAAATGAGCTCAAAATGGTTTTGAAACTCTTAATCTGAAAGATTCTAAGCATGTTAGAAACTCTGTTTCCATGATTTTTAAGTGTAGATATAAAACTTTATGTAGATGACACATTTATATTTTTGTTTTCAAAATAACCCCACAAAATTATGGAAGTGTTTCCAAATGCCTATTATCTAAATGCTCTCTTCCTAGCACAAATTTCTCTGAAAATTAATAACTTTCTTAGCTATTGTTATCATGTTTACCTTGAAGGGAAAGTTTAGATTTAATATTTTTTAAAAATTTCTGTTAAGATACAGTGCTACTGGAAGTCATCCGTCATCATGAAAAACAGTTTGGCACTATATAAATACCAAACATCTGCATGGTACAAAAGATTTTCATAGTCACTCCTCATTTCAAAGTGTGTGAAAACTAAACTGCATTTTTCTATTCTTCTGTGAATCCCTTTTAAATTATCATTTATAACAACTGCTTTGTTGATTTTTTCATAAAACATTGTTTTTATTAAGGAAGTTGTTTACTGATAAGAATATATATTCTTTGATACATCTTTACTTTGGTCGTGCAGAAAAAGAGTAGTTATTGGTGTATTTTACCACTGAACAGAATTTAGCAAACACCATAAACTGAGACGTGTAGAAACATCTATGCTTCCATCCAACTGCACTGAAAAGCTTCCATAATGCCTATTTGTTCAAGTACCTTTTTCTTCAAATCTTCAGTTTGTTTGCTTTTTCTTTTCCTTTTTCTGTTTTGGTTGATCAATGGGACTGCATTTTAGTTTTGTCAACAAATTGTTTTCTTTGTGTGATTTTTAAGCTATTTTTTTTTTTACCATAGCAGGAAATGCCACTATATTCCCCACTGGTACGGACCTCTTTGTTGATAAAAAGAAGAGTCTTTTTGCAAAGCAATGAATTCAATACTGCATGGCTTCTAACATTACAGGAAACAATTATTTTCATAATATCTTCAATGATCTGCATAATATTTTTAAATATTTTGCTAATCAGATAGCTTTATACTATCATTAGCTAACATCCTAAGGAACAGTATACACTTAGAGTTAAATAATATTAAAGGATAATGTGCATAAATTCATATTTCACATAATCTTAATAATTTCAATTTTTTTAAATGTTGGCTGACATTGTGACATCTGATTACATTATCATTGCTTTTTCCTTGTAATGATGTTGATAAAGTGCTAATATCAGGAGTAAGAATATCTGATCTTCCATATTTTAAAATCTTGTGCTTGTGCTTTCATTCTTTGTGTTACATACACATAGTTCCTTTGCAAGATTCTTTATAAACCATGTATCCACTTTGTTAAAGATAGTTTAAAATATACTCCTTAAATCCAGTTATCTGGATGTGATATATGGACATATGCCCAAGTGAAAAGACTTCCTAGGCGAGTGTTGTGAGCTCCCCTGAGTTGCAGAAACCCCAGTTTTCCCTCAGGATACCTTACATGACTCATGCCAATATAACCTACTAATCAAATGACAGCTTGATTGTTAATCTGTATAATAAACATCAATAGCTTAATTTATTCTTTCTTTTCTTTTTTTGCTTTTTTGGCTAAAAAAAATCTCCAAAACTTCTCCACCAAAACCAAAAACCTAACACTGTACTAAAATTAGAACAACACTGAACAAATGGAAAACTGGAAAAGCCCAGCTATCTAGAGGGCAAATGCCAATAGTATACCTGGGCTTTGAAGGTTAAGCCACTACCAGAAGGTAGAAAAGCAGAACATGACACTTCTGCGTTAAACCCAGTATCCTAGAAGTGGACCGAAGTGGACCCAGGTTGGTAGTGCCCCCTGGCTTCCAGAAGTAGCAATTACAAATCCTTTCTGGAGAAAAATACCCACTACATAACTCCTAGGCTCTTCACATTTAAGATCAAACAAATAAAAGTTCATGGTCAAAGATCATTAAACTCATAGGAAAAAGTCACCATGAGTAAGAATCAATAGAAATAAAAATCAGCAGAATTATAGCCCATGGACTTCAGATATCATGATCAGAAGCAGAATATAAAAAGATATCTTGATAGATAGATAGATAAATAGATAGGAAATTATTTTTTAATGAACAATTTCTGATCCATCCATGATGGAGAATAGGTATTGGATTTACTTTCCCACAATAAACAACTATTAATCTAGACAAAATATATGAACGACCGTTTTTAGGCATTGGACAATAGATAGTGTGGACCATGACCTTGAGATATAAGAAACAAATAGGGTGAACTCAACATTCTCTCTGGCTTTTTGCCTGAGGACACCTTTCAAAGTAAAACACAAAGCTGTGGAAACCAAATAGAGAACAGTAGTCTCACTGAATAGAGGAAAGAAAGATTAAAGTGAAGATTAAAGATTAAAGAACCAAGTGAAAATTCTAGAAATGAAAAATACAATATTAAAATTGTAAAACTCCATTAGATGATGACATATTGGACACTAAAAAAGAAAGGAATTTGAAGACAGATCAATAGAATGACTAGAAAAGAAAAAGAAAGAAAGAAAGAAAGGGAGAAAGGAAGGAAGGAAGGAAGGAAAGAAGGAAGGAAGAGCAAGCCTCTGTGATCCATATTAAAAAAAAAAAAAAAAAAAAAAAAAGCTGCCTGAAACAGTAATTGGAGTCCCAAGAGAAGTAGAGAGAGATTGGGACAGAGAAAAATGTACAAAGAAATAATGGCTGAAGTGTTCCAAATTTGATGAAAACCATCAAAACACAGATCGAAGAAGCGGAAAGAATCACAAGCAAGATAAACACAAAGAAAACCATTCCCAGGTATATCATAGTCAAATTTCCAAAAATCAAAGATAAAGAGAAAAATCTTTAGCTGTGCCACATAGCTTGCAGGACCTTAGTTCCCTGACCACGGATTGAACCCACACCCTTGGCAGTGAAAGAGCAGAGTCCTAACCACTGGACCACCAGGGAATTCCCAAGAGAAAAATCTTAAAAGTAGAGAAGAGAACAAAATGCAAATTAACTACAAGCAACAACAATAAGAATTACTGATGACTTTTAGTGAGAAAGAAAGTAAGCCAGTCAGAAAGAATGTAAGATATCAATTAAATGACATCTTTAAAGTGAAAAAGGAAAGAAATAACCACAATCTAGAATTCTATATCTAGTAAAATCAGTTTTCAAAAATCCAAGCAAAATAAAGACATTTTCAGATTTTCAAAACTTTGGAAGAATTTTTCATGAACGGGTGTGTTCTACAATAAATGCTAAAGGAAGTTCTTCACACTTAAGAGAAATAATACCAGATGGAAATTCAGATCTACATGAAGGGACAAAGAATGCATACAAAAATGGTTAATATATAGGTAAATTTAAAAGATGCATTTAAAAGATAATTTCTCATTTAAAGCAAGGGCAACAACAATGTATTGTGGGTTTAAATTATAGAAGTAAAATGTATGACAAAACTGTACTGTTATAACGTTCTTATAGTATATATGAAATGGTGCAATATTTGTTCAAAGTATACAGTGATTAGTTAAGAATGTATATTATATAAATAGCTACATAAGAGATTTCTTCCCTTCCATATCAATTACTATATTAAAAGTAAGTAAATTATACACTTCCTGACTTCAAAACTTACTACAAACAGACAGTAATTAGGACAGTGTAGTGCTGACGTAAGGATAGACAAAAACAGACGCAAAAGCCAAAAGAACTGCAAGGAAAAAGAAATAAATACACAGGTACAGTCAAAGACTTCAACTCTCCTTCCTCAGTAATCAAGAGAACAAATAAATAGAAAATCAGAGAAGGTATAGAAGACCTGAACAATGCTATCAACCACTTTACCTGATGTATATTTATAGAACAATGCACTCGACAACAGCAGAATACACATTCCGTTCAATGCAAACAGAATAATACAAGATAGACCACAGTCTGGGCCATAAAACAAATTTTGACAAATCTGAAAAATTGAAATCATATGAAACATGTTCTTGGACCATATTACAGTTAAACTAGAAATCAATAGCACAAAAAGGTTTAGAAAAATTCTAAATATTTAGAAATTAAGCAAAAAACAGCATACTTCTAAATAACTTATAGAATAGTCAAAAGGTAAATTAAAATGTATTTTGAATTAAATAAAAATGAAAACATACCAAAATTTTTGCATGGAGCTAAAGCAGGGAAATTAATAGTATTAAATACTTAAATTAAAAGAAGAAAGGTTTCAAATCAGTTGTTTAAGCTACTACCTTAAAAAACTAGAAAAAGAACAGCAAATTAAACTCAAAGCAAGCAGAAGGCAATAAAAAAGTTAAGTGCAGAAATTAATGAGAACAGGAAAACAGAGAAAAACAATGAAATCAAAAGCTGTTTCTTTGAAATGAACAGGTGATAAACTTCTAGCCAGACTGGTCAAGAAAAAAGAGAGAAGCTGCAAATCACAAATATCAAAAGTGAAAGGTAAGACATTACTGTAGAACTTACAGATATTAAAAGAATACAAAGGGAATATCAACAACTTGATGCCAATAAATTTGACAACTTAGATGAAATGGACTGATTCCTTGAAAGATACAAAATACCAAAGCTTATTCAAGAAACTAATTTGTAGATATTAACAAAATGACTCTAAAGTTTATAAGGAAAGGCAAAAAACATAGAATAGCCAAAACAATAGTGAAGAACAAAGTTGGAGGGCCCATACTATCTAATTTCAAGATTTACTATAAAGCTACAGTGAAGGCAGCATAATTTTTTTTTTTTTTTTTTTTTTGCAGTGCTACGTAGTTTGTGGGATCTTTGTTCCCCATCCAAGGACTGAACCTGGGCCCCTGGCAGTGAGAGCACCAAGACCTAACCACTGGACCACCAGGGAATTCCCAAGATGGTAATTTTATAGAGAAGGATAGATATATAAATTAAATGAACAGAAATAAAGAGCTCAGATATAGCTATATCTATATCTTCAATTAATTTTTTACAAAGTTGCAAAGATAATTCAATGTAGAAAGGATAGACTTTTCAACAAATGGTGTTGAATAAATTGGATATCCACATACAAAATAATAACTTTGATCTATATTTCACACTCTATATAAAAGTTAATTCAAAATGGATCATAGACCTAAGTATAAAATCTGAAACTACAAAACTTCTAGAAGAAAACAGGAGAAAATCTTTGTAACCTTTGGTGAGGCAAAGATTTCTCAGATATGATACCAGAAGCATGGTCATTATGAGAAAAAACTGATAGATTGGATTTCATGAAAAAGAAGAGCTTCTGCTCTTAGAAAAACAATTTTAAGAGAATAAAAAGACAAATTATAGACTTTGAGAAAATATTTTCTTTCTTAAATTAATGTACAATTAACAAATAAAAGGATTCCTACCATTGAGTTAATTAACACATTTCTCACTTCATATATTTTACCTTTTTTGTTATTGTTGAGAATACTTAAGTCTATTCTCTTAGCAAATTTCAATTATACAATACAATATTATCAACTATAGTCATGTTATACATTAGATCCTCAGAACTTATTCCTCTTATAACTTAAAGTTTGTACCCTTTTACCAACTTCTCTTTATTTCCCCTATCCCCAGCCCCTGGCAACCACTAAACTGCTCTCTGATTTTATAAGTTCAGTTTTTCAGATTCCAAATATAAGTGAAATAATACAGTATTTGTCTCTCTCTGTCTGGCTTATTTCACTTAGCATTATGCCCTCCAGTTTTACCCATATTGCAAACAGCAGGATTTCCTTCTTTTGTAAGGATGAATAATATTCCATTATATATATTATATATGATGTATATATGTCTCACATCTTCTTTACCCTTTCAACTGTTGACCAACACTTAGATTGTTTGCATATTTTGACTATTGTGAATAATGCTGCAATGAACGTAAGAATATAGATATCTCTTCAAGATAATGATTTTGTCTCCTTTGGATGTATACCCATAAGTGGAATTGCTGGATCACATAGTAGTCCTAGTTTTAATTTCTCAAAGAACTTCCATACTGTTTTCCATAGTGACTGTACCAGTTTACATTCCCATATGAAGTGTGCAAGCTTCCCTTTTTCTCCATATTCTCACCAGCATTTTATATCTCTTGTCTTTTTGATAATATAATCCTGACAAGTGTGAGGTGATTTCATTGTGGTTTTGATTTGCATTTCCCTAATGATTAGTGTTGCTCAGCATCCTTTCATGTACTTTTTGGCCACTTGTATGTCTTCTTGGGAAAAATGTCTATTCAGGTCTTTTGCCCATTTATTAATTGGGTTATTTATTTCTTTGCTATTGAATTGTATGAATTCCTTGTATATTTTGGATATTAGCTGCTTATTGGATATGTGGTTTGCAAATATTTTCTCCCATTCCGTATGTTGCCTTTTCATCTTATTGATGGTTTCCTTTGCTGGGCAGAAGCTTTTTAGTCTGATGTAGTCCTAACTGATTTTTTAATTTTATTTTATTTTGTCGCCTTTGCTTTTAGTCATCCAATCCAAAAAATCATTGCCAAGATCAATGTTAAGGAACTTACCCCATATGTTTTCTTCTAGAAGTTTTATGATTTCAGGTCTTATGTTCAAGTCTTTAGTCCCTTTTGAGTTGATTTTTGTGTATGGTGTAAATTGGGTCCAGTTTCATTCTTTTACAAGTAGATATCCAGTTTCCCCAATACCACTTATTGAAGAGACTATCCTTTCCTCATATATGCATAGGTTTATTTCTGGGCTCTCAATTCTGTTCCATTGATCTATGCATTTGTTTTTATGCCAATACTATACTCTTTTGATAGCTACAGCTTTGTAATATAGTTTGAAATAAGTAAGTGTAATGTCTCCAGCTTTGTTCTTCTTTCTCAAAGTTACTTTTACTATTTGGGGTCTTTTGTGGCTCGTTATTAAATTTGGGATTTTTTTTCAATTTCTGTGAAAAATGCCATTGGAATGTTGCTAGGGATTGCACTGAATCTGCAGATCACTTTGGGTAGTATGGACACTTTAACAATATTAATCCTTCCGTTCCATGAACATGGAATATCTTTCCATTTATTTGTGTATTCTTCAATTTATTTCATCAGTGCTTTATAGATTTAGTGTACAGATCTTCCACCTTCTTGGTTAAACTTATTCCTAAGTATTTTATCATTTTTGATGCTATTGATTTTTTTTTGTTAATTTCTCGTTCCAATACATAGTTCATTGTCAGTGTTATAGAAATGCTGTGATTTTTGTATATTGATTTTGTATCCTATAACTTCACTGAATTAAAATTTTAATTTAAGAATTAAATTGAAATATCCAGACTTAAAATACTATATATTGTGTGATTTTATTTATATGACATTCTGAGAAAGGCAAAACTATAGTGACAGAAAAGAGATCAGTAGTTGCCAGGATCTGGAGTTTGGAAGAGGAGTTCACTACAACATGGCACAGAGAAATTTTTAGGAGTGATGGAATGGTTCTATTTTTTATTCATAGTGGTGATTATGTGACTGCATGTGTTTGTTAAACTTACAGGACTATATATAGTATAAGTTCTAACATACTTTAATAGGATTCCCAGAAAGAAAGAATTGAGAGAATAAAGAAGATTCAATATTTGAAGAGATAATCGTTTACATCTTCCAGGATTTCTAAGGGATACCAAATAACAAATATGGGAGGGATAAAGTATGGCAATCAGTATAAATAAAATGAAATCCACACCTAGACACTACATAGTGAAAGTACAGAACATCGAAGACAAAGAGATCTTAAAGGCAGTTGCAGAAGGAAGCCAGATAACCTACAGGAATCCTCAGCAGAAGTAATAGATGTCAGAGGACAGAGGAAAATTATCTTTAAAATGGTAAACAGATATGACTGTCAACCAAAATGTCTGTACCTTTAAAAAAAAGAAACTATCTTTAAAGAATATGGAAAATCAAAGACAATTCTAGATAAACAATGGGAGCATTCACCACCAAAAGACTTGACCATAGGACCTTTCATTATATGCATTTCAAGAAGAATAAAATGGTTTTGGAAGGATTGTCTAAGATATACGAAAGAATGATGAGCAAAGAAATTAGTAAATCATGTAAACAAATTTAAACAAAAACAGTCTGCATTTGAGAATATTTTAATGTTAGGGATTAAAAAGGAAAGAAATAAATAGCTGGACAATAATAGCTTGTTATGTAGGAGTGGTGATCTGAATTAATCTGTCCAAAAACTCATATTCTTCTGAGGGAGAGGTTAAGTAATTAATCAACTTTAGAGTTTGTGAAGTATGCAGAAAAAAATGCAATGATAACCACTAAAAGAAGAGCAACAGACTACAGAGCTTACACATGAGTGGTATGGGGTTATGGGGAATGAACTAAGAAAAATAGCAAAGGAAGAAATAAATCAGTCTCCAAAAAAGGCAAGAAGGATTACAAAGGAGCATAAGACAAATAACAAGGAAGCCTGACAGAAAGTACAATGCAAGATTAAAAAACACATCTAATTACATGTACATGAATGTAATGCTTTATTTGTAATTAATTGTAAATTGACCAGTTAAAAGTCAGAGATTATTAAACTAATTTTAAAAATTCAACTCTATGCTGTTTGCTGGAGATCCACTAACATTTTTTAAAAGTTTAAAATTAAAAGTTTAAAATTGTTCAGAAAACGAAAAAAAGCTGGTGGTTGTATTAATATGAGAGAAAATAGACTAGGTCAAAAAGCATAATTAGTGATCAAAAATGTCCCAACAGAGTGAAAAGAGGCTCAGCTATAAGGAAGATTTAAAATTATAAATGCATATGTACTTAATAAAATAGTCACAATACAAAACAAAAAAAATAATAGAAATAAATGAAGAAATCAACTTGCTGGTCATCACAGGGAGAGTCCAAGACACTTCTGTAATTATTGTTAGTTTAGGCGGATTTCTTTCCTGATGAATGCTGTTAAAACTTGATTTTCCTGCAAGGATACTTATCAGAAAAAGCAAGCACAGAAGAGGAAGTAAGTAGGATTCCTTAGAAAAGAGCTTCAAAAAGGTGGTTTGCTTAAGTTTTCATTCACTTTCAGGGCAGACATACTACTTGTCAATCAGGAGAGGAGCCCTGGGACATGGCTCAGCCAATTTTAAAATCAAAGGTCACGGTCTGCGAGATTCCATTTTTTCAAAAGAAGGAAAAATCATTATATGTTTGGTGCCCGTGATTTTCAGATCCTATTTTAGAATTTTCTTGAAGATCACTCTATAACAGATACTCATAAGAATTTTTTGTATAAGAAAGCAATTTGTTAAGTAGAATAACTTCCAGGGACTGAAGCATCTATTTCTATTCTCCTATAGTACCTTCTTTTCATATATACCCTGGAAACTGAGGTTACTTTGTCAACATGAAATCAGAGAAATATTAATAGTTGGGTTTTTAAAGAATATTTTGCTACTTTAGGTTTTCACAAATTGTGACTAATATTCTGCATTAACTTTTCTGACCTTTGTATATTTCTAATTTGTGTTTTTTACTTCTATTAATTTTTTCCTATAGTATTCCTACAAATGATAATTAATTCTTTTAATTTACTGCCATAATGGAGATTTTAAAAATTATCATAGCTTCTCTTTTACTAATGTATTGATGCTATTGAATTCTTTAAATTTTTTGTAAGAAGTGCTCAGAGTTTTGAAATTATCCAGTCAAATAGCAAGCAAAGCTCAGCATGAATATAGTGGAAATAAACACAGTTGTGAAGTCCTGGAAATGAGTCTCACAACAGATATAAATGGGACCTTGGCATATGATGGAGAGTTGGTCTTCCATATTAATGGGGAGGGTTGAGCTAGTCAATAAGTGGGCTGGAGGAAGAGCTTATCTGAGTGGGGGTAGATCCACATCCCCAAGTGGGTTCAGAGAATTAAAAGTGAAAAGCAAAACTTTAAAACTTTAGAAGAAAATATAGATTATCTTCATGAACTGGTAAAGCTAAGAGTTTCTAAAATAAGGCACAGAAAACCACTTGGCGATATCTATTCATGTGGAAGATGCCCCATCCTACCATTTAACAGTTCCACTCCTGGGCATAATGCCCTAGAGAACCCTCATATGTGTGCCCACAGAAACTGTGACACGAATGTCTACAGCAGCATTATTTATGATGGCAAAAACTGGGAACAATCTAACATGGACTTCAGTATAAAAATAGAAATATCTGTGGTTTATTCATTCGAAGTATGATATACCTTTTCCAACCTAATGAGGGGTGACAAAAGTAGGTTGTAGATAGGTAAATACAGTATGATACTAGTTATACCAAATTTTAACAAATAAAAAATAGTACTTGATAAATTTTGAGAGATACATACATATGTAATGAAAGTATAAAGAAATGCATGGGAATGGCGAACACCAAAATCAGGCACTGGTTTTCTCTGAGAAGGAGGGAAGGAAGGAATAGAATGTAATTAGGATGAAGCACACAGGAAGCTTTATATGTTTATAAGATTTTATTTAATGATAAAATTTATTTTTAAAAGGTGGCTGAGGGAGAGATGGAAAACTGTTATATCTTCATTGTAAACAAATTTTAAATATTCAATGAAATTTATCTTTAGATACTAAAAAAGGTTAGAGGCAATTTATGATGAACAAGAAACTACCATTAACTTATAGTCATAGCTTAATTGTAAAAAAAGGCTTGCCCTACTGGTTTATTGTTTACCCACTTTATACCCTAGATGAAGTTTAAATGGTTTTAGCCTATTTGCGAAAATCAAATCCACTTTCTAAGCATAAACATTTATTATCTTTCAATAACAAAGATATTAAAAATAATTATTTGTAAGTTCTAAGGGCAAATTTGAAGTGAAATTCCTCCTTTGGGGCATAATAACAAATCTTAATCTCCCACAAATAATTGAAACACGTATAGATACCTACAACTGACTACTTTGAAGGGAACAAATACTACGCTGAATGTGTAAATTTTGGTATGTTTGTTAAAGAGTCATTCACTATATGTTATCATTTTTTTCTGAAGTTATCATAGACTTTACATCTCATATTCTCCAAGTTTACCTAATATTAATTACATTTATATTTCAGTCTTGTAAGTCTTTCTCTTGAAACTGGGCTCTGTTACCTTATTCAACACTAACATTTCTGTTTGTCATCTGTAACATAATAAAAAAGAACCAACAATTTTCCTAGTTTCTGACTCCTTCGTGTCCTAGTGATAATTTTCACGTTTTTCTTTCTTTCTTTTTCCTTTTTTATTATTCAGGAAGCATAGGGAGAAGTGTGTATCAGATACACACAGAAAGCAGGTTATCACAGTAATAAGGTCTTGAGTGCGAAGTGTAAGCCCCATTGACCATGTAACTTGGGCAAAGCATGTATCATCTTAAGCCTCGTTTCTTTACAATTAAATGAGCTGGATTTGATAGGGTTGATGTTAGGTTTAAATGGGACAAGGCGCATGGCACTCGGTACAGCGTCTAGCACGTAGTAAGCTTTCATTCCGTGAATGCTAATGGATGGTGACGATGATGATGACAATGCAGCATATATACAAAACTGACTAAAATACTGAGATTGGGTGATTTTGCCATTCAAATAAATGAGTAATAGACATGGAATAATAACAAATAGGCTTAAAATGAACATTCACCTTTAACTGCCTCTCAGCTTACTGACCCAGTGTAGATTTGGTGACAGGTGATATTGCAGCTGAAATGATTCAGGATGCTGACAGGACCCTGACAAACCGGGGTGTGAGGAGGCCCTACTTTAGTGTTTGGCTCATAAAATATACACTTTCATACCCCTTCCTATTTGATGAGAGAACTACTATTTCTGCAGAAAATTGACTTCTGATCTATTCCTGGTAGTTTTACTGGCAGGTGCATCCATCCCTCAGCTGCTATAAGAAGTGGTTGCTATAGAAAAGAAGGAAATAATGCCATTTGCAGCTACATGCATGAACCTAGAGATTATCATACGAAGCAAAGTAAATCAGAAAGAGAAAGACAAATACCGTTAAGATATCACTTATATGTGGAATCTAAAATATGACACAAATGAACTTATCTATGAAACAGAAACAGACTCACAGATATAGAGAACAGACTTGTGCTTACCAAGGGGGAGAGGGGGTGAGGGAGGGATGGATTGGGAGTTTGGGACTAGCAGATGTAAACTATCATATAGAGAATAGATAAACAACAAGGTCCTATTGTATAGCACAGGGAATTATACTCAATATTCTACAATAAACCATAGTGGAAAAAAATATATATATATAAAACTGAATCACTTTGCTGTACACAAGATACTAACACAACATTATAAGTAAACTATACTTCAGTAAAAATTTTTTTTAAAAATGGCTGCTAAAACTCACAGCTGTACCTCCCTCCAAGGTACTGCCTGCATCTCAAAGGAGCAGTGTTGCCCAGAGATGTATTGGAGAATGAGACTGGAGGAGGAGGAAGCCTCTGGTAGCCAATGACTGTTGACGGGGGGATACAAGCCCAGATACCTGGCTTCAGTGTGGCATGACTCAGTGGAGCCATTCCTGCTCCAGACCTTCCTTCTGGAATCCGGCTGAGCCTGGGCTGGGATCCATGTCTTTGCCTACCTTCTCTTCCTGCACTGTCCTGCTTCCTTACTCCTTCCAGGTTTCTCCTGGGAGGTTCCCCTCAGCAAATCCTTCACACAAGAGTTCCAATCTCAAGTTCTGTTTCTAGGGGACCCAACCTAAGAAACCTTCCTAAGTCTACTTCTATAGCCATATTAGGAATAGGAGAGATTTTTGTGTTGTTTCTCTTCTAGACAAATGCACAGAAAACCTTTACGTGTCCTTGAATACTCTGTGGTTTTGGTTTTCTAGTCCTATACGTTTATTTAGATCTTGGAGGTTAGTAACCAGCATAGCTTAGCACACCTCTTTTACATCTATACTTATTAAAGATGAGAAAGCCAAAGAAAACTTCGGTCCCCTGAGGTGTGTGGCTGGCAACAGCATTTCAGTGCTTTTCTTAACACAGTTTCTACTGTTTAGGGTGAAGCTCTGACAAGCATGTCATATTAGTTAAAGTACAATAACCTAAATTTCATCCTAACTTAAAAAAGGCTTACTTTCAATAGTGCTGCTAGAGATAATGATGGTGAGTTAAGCTTCAGTAGCTGATGACATGTGTTTGTTAAATCATGAATTTGAAAGGGAAGAGAGAGTTTACATGCCTGGATAAAACCCTTCATCAACTTAAAGTTTTGGAACAGTATTACCATATTTCAAAGATCTATTTCTAAGAACTGAGATGAGAGGGTTGACATCGGTAGACATAGAAAGTATTTCTTTACTCTCCTTTGCTTATAAAAACTTGGTCACAAACAAAGAAAATAGCTTATATTAGCCATTGAATATCATTCTCAGTTGGGCAAGTCCCAAACCACAATTTGACTCTAGATTTCTATTTGGTTCCAGGCCGTGGCATTTGTAGTATATCAGATGCTAAGGAATTTGTGTGCAGCGGCATTAGTTTTTTGATGATTGTATTCCTATTAGACCTCTCAGTGGCATTTGGTGCTCTTAACAGAAATGGAATCTGGCTGTTATAGACACTAAATAAATTTTGTCCACCACTCACTCACACAAAAAGGCTCCTCATTATTGGCAAGTTGGATAGCTATAGAGTGGCCTGTGCTCCACCTATTTCCCATCATAAATGGCTGACGTTACAGATGGACCCCATGGGTCGATTCTGGCCCATAATAATTTGGAATAATAATTAGGATAATTTGATTGGTCTGAATAGTTCTTTCAAGAAAACTTGAATCAGCAGTAAAAAAAAAAAAAGTAGGAATTATATATATAAACCTTGATATCACTTCTTTTGAAAAATTGGAGACTCTACCGACACCAGGCCCATAATCCATCGGATTTGAGTCATATATCAGTAGGGCCCAAGTGGGAAACAAATGGCAAACTCAAACTGGGGAATTTGAGGAAGGCTTAATAAAGGGATTGATTACACATGTGTGGACAGTGTGTTGGGAAACCACGGTGTAAAGAGTAGTACCCTGGAACCGGTAACCTCAGGGAGCGATTGCAACCTCAGAGGAAGCAGAGGGAGAAGCAATGGAACCAGAGAGGCAGCACAATGGAGAAGGCTGTCTGACAGAGCTGTGACTTTGGGTGAAGGACTCAGCCAGCTCATGACAATGCCTCAGGGAGGAAGCCAGAGGAATAAATACCCAAACCTCACTCTCTGTCTGTGTCTGGTAGTGCTCCTCAATGGCCGAATGAAACTGGAAGCTATAAGTCAAGGGAGCCTCTTGAGTCAGCCCATAAAGGGTAGTCCTGAGGGGCACAGAGCAGGGTGGAAAGGATTGGAGGGGGGATCTGGAGGGCCAAGCAGGAGATATCCAGTATAATTAGCCACTCACTCCTGTAGACAGAGCTTATATTCTACTGTTTGCCACAGTCCCTACCATTCTCTATTTTCCCCACATCAGAGATGAGGATCAGTTGCCAGTGATCATCAGGTTGGCACTATGGTGTTTCTTATAGGACAGAACCATTGCTCTATGTCTCTATCAAAAGTGAGCAAGGAAAGATAGAAGACCAAATTCTTCAAGAAAACTGAGAATATATATATATATATATATATATATATATATATATTTCTTGTAGAAGAGAAATATTACTATGTGTTTAATATATAAACAAAATATATCTTTGTCTTTCATATAAATATATATAAATAAATATATATATATGTGTATATATATATATATATATATACACATATACACACATACATACCTTGCCTGCTTTACTGATAAGGTTAGGTCCCCTTTTCTTGGTAGCATTCTGATTTTTGTATTGGGAAGTTATCTTGAGTATAGTCTTGCTTGAGAGGATAATTCTAGGTGACTTTTGTTCACTTGGGAGCTGAAGCATTAGGACCCTCCCTGCCCCCACCATGTGGGCAGGCACATGGCTTAACCACAGTCAATGGAGTTCTCTCTCTAGGGACTTGGATTCATGAGTGAGTTATGCAAAGGCAATAGTTAATTTCTGTTGCTTGCAGCCAAGAACTCTGAATCTTTATCTAAACTTCAGTAGGAAGACCATTAATAAGTTGGTGTTTAAACAGGTTTTTTGACATTTGGAAAACTCTTCTACTTCAATAGGCTGTGGAGACGGAGAGGAATTGCTGCATGCAGATGAACCCCCAGAGACGAGAGGTGCCTGTTGCACATCCATTATTTTGCCAAATTTGCAGTTAAAGCTGAAGATTGTGACTATGCCCCAGCCTACTCTAGGAGAACATATACACAGCCTAATGTTTTCCTCAATGAAACAGGGTGAAAACTGTCACTGAATTAGAAAACAGATGTTTCTATTATGAAAACCAGGATGACTGTCTCCCTAAGAGTTGCAGGAAATGTCAAATAAAAAAAGATGTCCACACTGTAACCTGAAACTCAGATGCAGGAACTGGACCTGGCTCAGACATTGGGTTTATTTATTATTTTTTTATTTTTGTTTATTTTGTTTAATATTGTTTCTATATTACTCTCAAATATCAGCTGGTAAATAACTGGGAGTCAGAGCAAGTTTGCCATCATTAAAATAATGCTCATCTCAACAGAATTCCATTCAGTTGACATGTTCAAAACGTATAATAGCTAACAAGCAAGCAAGGTGATAATGATAAAATTAACATGGGTCAGGGACTTCCCTGGTGGTCCAGTGGTAAAGAATCCGCCTTCCATTGCAGGGGACACGGGTTCGATCCCTGGTTGGGGAACTGAGATCCCACATGCCTCGGGGCAACTAAGCCCGCATGCCACAACTATTGAGCTCATGCACCTCAACTAGAGAGCATGTGTGACACAAACTACAGAGCCCACACACTCTGGAGTCTGCGCACCACAACTAGAGAGAGAAAACCCGCACGCCACAACTAGAGAGAAGCCCGAGCAGACTGCGTGCCGTGATGAAGAGATCCCGCATGCCTCAACAAAGACCCCATGTGCCGCAACTAAGACCTGACGCAGCCAAAAAAAAAAAAAGGAAAATAAATAATAAATAAAATAAATAAATATTAAAAAAAAGATAAAACAGTGTATCTAGATACCTTTAAAAAAAAGTTAATGTGGCTCAGACACTGTACTAAATGCTTAAGTACATAGTTTCAATTAATTTTCACAGCGCTGTAAAGTACGTACTTTCATATTTTATAAATGAAGATCCTGAGTCTTAGTCTTAGCAAAGTTTAGATTCTTATTCAAGGTTATGTAACTTAGCTGATAATCTCAAGCAGAAGGCAGAAGAAATGACATACGTAGTCACTAAAATAAACCCTTAAGTATGTGGCATAATTGTGACAAGCATCAGCATGTATTTCAAAATTAGTCATAATAATAATGTGATAATATTTGAGTCCTTATGATGTGTCCAGAACAATGCTTAGCATTTTACAGATGTCATGACACATAATTTGCCAGGGAAAATAATTGTAATTTGCAGTCTATTTCTGTCCAATCCTCCATCTTTTTAAGAAACTTAGATCTTTGATCGTCCATTACCTGTATCATCTTTTTACCTTTTTCTCCCAACTGGATCCTTCCCATCAGGTTTTGAATAAGCTCAAGTCTTTTCTTTCTTAGAAACAAACAAACTATTCCCCAGAACAAAATACTAAAGCCCTGTCTTCACTTCATTTTCCCATCTGGCTATTACTTACATCATTTTCCTCACTTTTACAGTAAAATTTCTGGAAAGAGGTGTCCATTATGTCTGTCTCAATTTTCTAACCTTCCATTCACCTCTCAGTCCATTTGTGGACATGGGATGCTAACCTCCTTCAGGGAAGTACTTGCTGCCCAGCTGAGGGGAATGTGGTCTGCAGACTCCCTCAAACTGTCTGCTTCTTCAGGGTCTGCCTCAGACTCAGGGTCATCTTGCACAAGGTTATGCCCTTCCCAGGGTGGCCCATGTATGGTGATGAGTGAGGTAGAGGTAAAAAGACTGACCATTTTGGCCTGAAGGGTGATACAGCTGATGGGTAGAGTTTATTCTGAAGGCCCCCATCTGGTTGGCTGAGGATGTTGGGCTTGGATCCCAGTTTAACTGCTTTCTCTGCTCAGCCATGTTTCTTCCTCTTCCTTTCACAGATGTTGATCCCTAATAGATACTCCAAACTCTATCCCAGAATCTGCTTCCTAACACAGGGCACCATTGCAGTCAGCTTGGTCTTGATTGCTTCAGTCTTTCTAAGGTCACCTATTATCCACATGTTGATAAATCGAATTGGCATTTCTCAGCCATCAATTTACTCAACCTCTTATGGCATTTGAAACAGCAATTAAGGAAAAATTACAGTGGCAGCCTACTGGATTAACACATTCTTTGCAGACATCATTTATACTTTCATTATCAAATATATAATAAAAGGCTTCAAATACCATGTAAAGTATAGGAGTATAAAACAAGTAAGAGAGAGTATTTTGGGGAGCTCTGTTTAATGATGAGTCATTGGACACTGAGAATGAATGAGCAGAAGCAGAGAAACTTCTGGTTTTGAGCTTGGGCAAATGGATGATACATTTGTCACTGAGATAGAATCTACAAGAGGATCATCAACTGAAAGGGGGAAGAGAATGAGCTCAGTTTTGAGTCATGTGAGTTAGAGGTACTTGTGGGATATCCACATAGAGCGGACTTGAGAGTAATTGTAGCAGAGACCAGACTGCAGCAAGTTGAAGATTGAATATAACTTGAGAATGTGGCAGAGGGTGAATAGAGGCCAGGGGTTCCCAAACCTGGCTAAGCATTAAACTCATATTTAGAGTTAATTAAAAATTGATTGAAACCAGCAAGGATCTACTGTATAGCACAAGGAAATATACTCAATATTTTATAATAACGTATAAGGGAAAAGAATCTGAAAAATAGATAGATTATATATATGTATAACCGAATCACTTTGCTGTACACCTGAAACTAACACAACATTATAAATCAACTATACTTCAATTAAAAATAATGATTGAAAAGTTTCTTCCCCAGAGATTCTGATTCAGTTGATTTGAGGAGGATGTGTATTTTTACAAACTCTCCAGCGCTACTGTGTTCAGTGCAGGTCCTCTGGAAAGCAAACACCAAGATGGAGTGAAAGTGTAATAACTTTTTTGTGGGGGGGAGGGTGGCACAAATACACGTGTCAGAGGAAATGGGAGGGAGCCCGGGAAGGCTGTAGGAGCCATCAGGCAGCAACGCAAGTCTGACCTCATGAAGGGAGGAGGGGGAGATGATTGGGTAGAAGCATCTCAGAGTGCTATGTGGGGTAAGGAAAGGTTAGCCAGGCTGCTGGAAGCTTATGCATCTTTCAGGAACAGGCCTGCCGTGCTCAATTGCTGGCTACACAGGAGCAGTCTGTGGGAAACGTGGCATTGGCGTAACTGTGGGGATGGATTTCAGAGTGTAGAAGCTGGGGCCTTTGGTTAATTAAGCTCTCCGTGGTTGAAAGTCTGTGAGGCACATTCTCCTCGTTGCCACATATACCCTACAATTTTTTTTTTTTTTTTTTTGGGCCACGCCGGGCGGCATGTAGGGATCTTAGTTCCCCAACCAGGGATTGAACCTGTGCCCCCTGTGGTGGAAGCATGGGAGCCCTAACCACTGGACCACCAGGGAATTCCATATACCCTACTATTTTAAGCCAATGAGATGAGGAAAGGAAGATAGAAATAGGCTGTAGTTAGAGAGGTATTTGGATCCGAGGCAAGGTTTCCTGCTGTTTTTCAAATAGGAAAGACTTCGGTATGTTTGTAAGCCTAGAGGAGGGAATCTGCAGAATGGAAGATGTTAAAGATAGAAGAGAGGAAGGGAAGGAGGGAAAGAGGGATGGGGAAGAGGTGCAAGAGGGATGTTGAGAATGAATTAATTGTGGAGGAAGAAGACTCCAGAGAAGGTAGAAAGACGTGAGATAACAGGTTGTGGCTTTGACTCCAAGCAGTGACATCTTATTTTCTGGGATAGTGTCTGGATAGGGTTAAGGTTGAACGTTGTAGGAAGTTAAAGGGAACTGTACTTGGTTGTCTCAACTTCTACCGCAAAACAGGAGGCAAAGTATCAAGGGCACCAGTGGTGGAAGGTTTGGTCTTGAACAGGAGGTACCACCCCATCCGCTGAGGCGGAAATCAAAAGAGGTAAAAATGGGCTCAAAGACTCATAGATTTGGGATCAAGTTACAGGACAGAAAGGCTGATGGCCTTGATTTCTCGATAAGTAGGAGGCAAAGTTATCTGCTGAAGTTATTATTTATTTCCCGCTCTTCTCACACGACAAAATTCCTCACATAAAACCATAACAGAAATAATATTTAGTATATTAAAATTAATACTTCAGATATTTCTTTTATATTAAGATGATTGTCTATTACATAAATCTTTCATAGACGTGTCTGTTTCTTGGTGTATAAACCATAACTCTGAAAGATTCCCTTGATATAATTTAGAATTTTAAAAACTGACATTGTATTGAGTTTATACCATTCTCAATCAGAAGATAAAATTACTGGAAACATAATGTCAGTGTATTTTGTATATTTGTTACCAAATGTAACAAACAAAAACCACTTTTGGATGATGTAATTTTATCTAGTATTAAAATAAATTCATCACGTGAGCAAATACTGGCTCTCCCTATCAAAAAGTAGACATCAAAATATTTCATAATTGGAGGGGGTCTTTGAGATCAGTGACTTCTATTCTGGGGGCCTCAGACCCCCAGAATATATACATTGAACAATAGTAGTTGATGATCTATTTTTAAATTTCAAAGCACCTAATAGAAATCCCACTTTACCCACATGAAGACTTTGACTTCCTTTACAATTACTTGAAATTATTTCAATTCAGTGGGGCTACTCTTTAGACTCTCCAATTGGCCTTTGCAATATTAAAACATGGATAATGCATTAATCATTATTTAATCAATGAGTTTTAAAAATCAGCTAAACTTCTGAAACACAAGGCTCGGGTAGAGGGAGGATTATAGAAATCTGAGGTAACTGATAGTGAAAACGTTGGGAAAAATTGACTTAGTCTAATCCTGAAATTTGCAGATGAGAAAACTAGGAGGAGGATAAATAATTTATCCAATAACACATCATGGTTCATTAGTAGCAGAGCCAGCATTAGGATTTGCTCAATTCATATTTTGGAAGCTGTGAAAAAATTTCCTAATATGCTATTTTCTTGGGTGTTAGGTTTCTGCATTTTGTATTGTGGTGTTTAGTGTTCTTAGCATTTGGACCCCAAATGCTTCACATTTTGTTCTTGGGTTGTTTTTGGTTGAGTATGTACCAATAGGAAACACCCCAGCCCAAACGCTAAGGTTTATTAATTTGTATTTCCTCTGCTGGCCAACTTTCCAGTAAAGTGGTTTAAAAATTTTTTTCCATAGAGGTAATTGAGAAACAAAAACAGAAACCTTTAAAAGAGTCTTCATAGTAAAGAGGTGCCATAAAAGGCTAGTTAATTCTGAACTCCATTCTTCCATTCTTCATAATTTTAGGGTAGTCTTCATTCATATTTGCTCTAGTTACAACAGTACTTTAAACAGAATTATATGGTTAGCATATGAATCTACAAAAAGAAAACATTTTAGACCCTTCTACAGTTTTAATCTTAGGTGTGCATACTAATTGCACACATTCTCGTCAAATAATTAAAAAATATTCATAATTAACAAATAGGGACAAACTTTATACAAAAGTTCTGCTACTACTATAATTTTTGAAAACATTTAACCCACCAGTAAGAGTGGAGACAGCCCTGCCTTTTAAAAGATAGATAATTTGAATAGAGAATATAAGATAGGATCATTAGAAGTATAAACAAGAGTTTTTCTTCTTATGAAAAGTTTAAAAATTTCCTTCCTTATATTTTTGTTGTTCTTTATATTTCTTTAGACAACAGCCATTTTTTCTCAAATGATTTTTTTTTTTTAGGAAGGGAGAGTTGTCTATTGATGGTCTAAAAGAAGTGCTTACATAATTGTAGCTGAGGCAGAACTGGTATTTAATATTTCTTACATCTCATTGATGCAGTCTTCCAAGATGTTGATTAAGCAGAGAAATCATTTTCTAAGTCCAAAATCTCAAAATGTATAAAAATAATCAGAATTTTATAACAAATGGTAATAACTAGTTTTGTGCATTCATTTTCTATGATACCTGATAACATAGGCCAATTAAAACCCAGACTTCACATTGGCATCAAATGAACATAGCAGAATGACCAAAGCTGAGAACTAGTCATTGTCATAGATGCAATCTAAAAGAAGAAAATACAAATTTAAATTAGTTACACAAAATACATATCCTCTAAGTGTTCCAACGTTGTAAATGTAAATGATTCATACTCTCCTGGTTTAGGATAAAAACAGGAGAATTGGCTCACTTTATGAAAAAGCAGTTAAATGGAAGGCCATATATTTATTTAACATTCATTGCTCAGTGTACTTTTCCAAGTAAAGTTTCTGGACAAATCTATTCTCTATCAAAATGAGACTCAAGATTATTTTACCTGGTACTTAATTAAATGTACTTTTTGATAGTAATTCTGAATGAGGTTGAAAATATTAGGTATTAGTAAGAATCATACATTTAAAAGGAGACTAAAAGGAACATAATTAACACTATGCTTCATTTCAGGTGAAATTAATTTTTTAGATCATAATTTAGAAATGTACACAAATGCTTAGATAATACTAGTGAGTAATACAGGTTATGAAATAAGTACCTACTTACTGTCGAAGCACAAATATTTTTGTGGATAAAAGCAATTCTTATTAAGATTCATGGTATAATGAAAAATACACTAATATTTCATTCTTTTTTTTCAAAGAAAATAAATAAGAGATTTTTCCTTGATTTTCAGTCATGTTCAAAAATAATTTTATTTCATTATACCATGGCATTTGCCTTTCTTAACATTTTCAGGTGATTCAAATTCTAATCAGATTGGAAGGCTCTAATTAATCCAGCAAGCTATTTTCAGTATTTGTAAGAACAGTAAGTTCACCATGACTGTTCTCTGTGCTGGGTGCCACGTGAGACTTACCATCAGCAATATCATCATAAATCTCTCCATCACTGTAAATGTAGAAAATAAATTTTATTTTAAAGAAAGAATCTTCTTAACATTAAAGCAATATTTAGGTTATAAGTTTTATAATGTGATTTTATGTGACACAAAGCATTTAAGGGTGAGAAGTTACATTTATAGGTGGGAAGAAATTTCATATGCATCTGTATCTCCTTTCATTGACTTAATCTAATCCTCTGTTTCATTCTTAAAGCGTGCACACACACACACACACACACACACACACACACACACAATTTATTCCATATCATAGACATACAGAATAATGAAAACATGCCCCAGGAGCATAGACCATACCTTACTCATCTTTAGATAGAACTATAAGCCTAGCATACGGCTGTCCTTGGTCAATAGTGTTTGTTGAACTGAACAAACTGAAAAATCATGGCACAGTACTCCACTGGGGGCCCTAATCCAAAACTGCGATGGATTCTTTATGTTCAGTAATATCAGATTTATACTACTTTCACTTGAACTTCAAATGTTGAAGTAAATACAAAAATATTTGGCATAGGAAATGGGTGCATCATTTTTGCAATGTTTCTAATTATAATTTGTAAATATTAATTTAAAATATATAAATATTGGTTGCAAAATAAGCAGCCAGTATATGGTTTGTATGGTGATTCTTTTTTTATTTATATATTTTATTTATTTATTTATAATTAATTAATTAATTAATTAATTTTATTTTTGGCTGCGTTGGGCCTTCATTGCTGCACGCCAGGCTTTCTCTAGTTGTGGCGAACGGGGGCTACTCTTCGTTGTGGTGCATGGGCTTCTCATTGCGGTGGCTTCTCTTGTTGCGGAGCACGGGCTCCAGGCATGCGGGCTTCAGTAGTTGTGGCAATCGGTCTCCGTAGTTGTGGCTCGCGGGCTCTAGGCCCGTGGGCTTCAGTAGTTGTGGCTCATGGGCTCTAGAGCGCAGGCTCAGTAGTTGTGGCGCACAGGCTTAGTTGCTCCGCAGCATGTGGGATCTTCCCGGACCAGGGCTCAAACCCATGTCACCTGCATTGGCAGGTGGATTCTTAACCACTGCGCCACCAGGGAAGTCCTATTTTTTATTTTAAAAATTTTTTGGCCATGCCGCACGGCATGTGGGATCTTAGTTTCCCGACCAGGGGTTGAACCCATGTCCCCTGCATTGGAAGCATGGAGTCTTAACCACTGGATTGCCAAGGAAGTCACTGTATGGTGATTCTTATGTTATATAATTTTAAAAATATTTGTGGTTATAGGAGGCATCCATAATAATAGTTCTGGTGAGTTTTACACATTTTAGGTTTTATCTTGCCCTGAATCTTTGTGAAATATTCTATTCCACACACACACTGAGTCCCTCCTATGTACCAGGAGATATGAGTAAGACACAGCTTTTATTTCAAGAAACTTATAATCTAATGGAGGAGAGAATGATATGCAAATAATTAAAATAGAAAGAATTATAAATATTAATATAGCCTTGAAACATAGGATACACAAATGTAAGGTGACTTTGTCATTTAGACCAGACCTACTCTTGGTTCCTATACTACCTCTGTGCATTTATCATGGAAGCAGCAGCAGGCTTTTCAAATTGCTGCCAACTATGGCAGATGCTGTGAGTTCCCTATGTCTTCTGTTTGGATCCTTTCTCTGAGATTGAGGGAGGATTTGGCTAATGGAAATCTGATACAAATGCAAAGAGGACAGATTTTTTTCTATCATTCATTCAATAAACTTTTATCAAGTATTCACTTCAATAGGTGGTAAAGCAATAATTACTTAGAGAGTACACTTTCTGAATTCTCTCTTAATCATCCTGTAGTAATCACTGATGAAGACATGGTCCCGTTATTTGTCACACATTCTTTCCTTGAAATTTGTATCTTTCATAGAGTAAAACCTATTGAAAAGTCCCATGCCTACTACTGTGATTAATGCTCTGAGGAAAATAAAAGTATTGTGATTATTTTTCTTTTGACTCTTTCCTGGTTTGCTGACAGAGCCCTTAACATTGCTTTGCCTCTTTCTGATTGGTGTCAGGTTGTTTATGGATACAGTTTGTGAATCTTCCTTGATTTCTTAATCATGCTGAATTCTGTAAATCTCTGTATTGGTATATGACCTACCCTGATAATGGAGTTCATTTCTTGCACTGGTTTACTTGGAATAGAGTCTTATAACATTGGGGGTGGACTCTAATAGCACTAGTACCAGACTGTGACAATGTCCTATTCATAAAAATAGAAGAATCATTGACCACTATCTTTTTCTGGCATGCTTCCAAAAAAGGCAACTTAATAGTCTACTATGCCTGGTGTGAGTAAAGAAAAGCCTTCAATTAGGGGCCAAGCTATAAACCGTTAACAGGTGATATTTGTACCTACTCTGCAGACACTAATAGATACCTGATTAATTCAATTCAATCAACTGCATTAATAGCTAGCGAAATGCAAAGTATTAATGAAAGTGTTAGTGGTTTTGACCTGTCTGCGATATTTGCAATGTCTGTATCCAATGAATATATAAAACTATGAACTGTATAATCATGAATGAGAAGGGCTCCTCCTTTATATTTAAAAGAGTGACACTTTATCAAAACTAACTTCGTTATGGGTACTACCATATTGACATTAGTATAGCATATTGTTTTAAAATTTATTTATGATAGTTTAGTAGATTATATTATGTAAGTGGTATTAGGAATCTTTCTTAAAGAAAAGCATATAATTATTTTTGGAAGTATAGTAGTAGAAGAAAATGGGCTTACTTGTCCACCAAGTAACTCCGAAGGACATAACCATCTAAGAAAGAAAAAGAAAATAAATTTTATTAACAGTACAAACTTGAAAAATCCCTACTATTTTTAAAGGAATTGAAATAAAATTTACTAATTAAAAGAATATGATATAATATATTGAATAATTATTTCTGTCTCCAAATATGACTTATTTTTCTTATTTGTGTCCACTTTTCTCTCCTTCCTTTTTTTTAACATCTTTATTGGAGTATAATTGCTTTACAATGGAGTGTTAGTTTCTGCTTTATAACTTTTCCTCTTCTCTCTAACTTTTTTTCTCTCTCTCTCCTACATGACTCTTTTCCTCCATTTACAATCTTTCCTCCTTTCCCCCTTAAATTAAAAACCAAGATTTTCTTTTCTAAGCTACTGTAGGTTGTAGCACAAGCTTCTTTCACATTTTACTCTATTTCTTTAAGGTGTTACCCATGTGACACAGTTTTAAGAATTTATTAAGCATAATTTCTCCTATGACAAAAGTAGGTCACAGGTAGGGATTTTAAATATCACCAGGTCTAAGACTTAACTTTTCAAATTTTATTATACTGAACAGTCAGAACTGTGTTCCATTACCCTTTCAGATCCGCAATCTAGTGTTTACTTGGGGAAGTGTGCATTCTAAATGGTTTCAAAACAGCTCTCTTATAATCAGCGTGAAAGATCTTTCACTATTGCTTTTGCCATTTGACAGAGCATCAACGTTTGCATTTTCATCTTTCATGGAACAAATAATTATTAGAAGAGCACGTATCAGGGATTCTAGTGATTCCTCTGTTAAATGGAAAATAGACATTTTATACAAGAAAGCAAAGTTTTTTTTCACTTTATTTTTGCCCCTCTTGTGCAAAATACTCCTAAGAAAAAATATGGGCTATTTTTCTTAAGAAAATGTCTGCTGACATCTAATTAATGTTACTAACCTTTGGAATTATTGGTTTTGTGTTAGCGCCTAGCTACTGTTGTATGCTTGAGATTAGTACCATTTATAGTCTTGTCAATACAGCTTCTAAATAACTTCTTTTGCTGAGTCAATCTATTGTTTTTGCTCCACCTCAGATCTAGTTTTGGTTCTAAATCAGAGTAAATGTGTAAAAACTGATAAAGCAGGAAGCTCACAAGCAAAAATTAATACCAATGTTAATAAACTTAGGTAAACATACTAATATCATATAGCCATTGATTTAACATGCAAGATTCTTTTAAAGTTAGAATCATACAACTGAAATTGTGGATTAAAATTTAAGAAAATGAACTTTCCCTTGAAATATTCCAGGGTAAAAAAAATTCCACCAAAATATTTTGTCAAGAAATTAACTACTTGTTGATGAAAATTGTTCATAAGAATCATATTTGTAAAATAAAGAATCAAGGTTATCTTTGAATTCCTGCAGCATGGCAGTAATGAAGCATATGTCAAAATGATAAAAGTACAATAAGTAATATTTTTCTCAAAGTATGAAAAATTAGACCATGTTATACCTTCCTTTTTATTTCAATTAAAGAAGTGGAAAAATTAATATAAAGGTCATCTAAAATTAATATCTATGATCCTTGGGTAGACTTTGATTCCACAGTTCTTTCAGTCATTTCACGTTAACAAAACTTAAAAAAAAGTTAAGGTAGACATCATCATTTAGCATAATTTTTAAAGGGGGATAATCTCATCTCTAACAAATTCAACTCTATGTGTGTCTCTCAAAAGAGAAACTCTGTGCAAATAACAGACTTTTTGAACAAATTGTGGATTTTGTGTCAGGCTTCCAATAATTGAAGTCTGTCTTTACTTGTACTTATGTTTAGGGCTAACATAAAGTGTGAACCATTTCTACAGACAGTAAGAGTCACAAAGTTTTTTTTTTCGTTAGTTAAAATTGGTGGTTATGTTTTCATTTTGAATTTTCTCTTAAAACAACTTGGAAAATAAAACAATACAAGTAAGTGTTCCCATGATATTCATGTTTAAATTAATAATTTAAAAATAACGACTGAAGCCTTTAACAATGAAGTCAATCTCATTGTGAGTTGTCTGGGCTTTGTAAAGTGTCTGAACTAATATTAGAATGTAGACAATTAGAGAAATGTATAAGAAGTAAGAAAATATTGCCAGAGATTGGAATTATTCTGGCCTCAAATATATTTCTGTTGTTGTTTGTAAAAAATATTTAGAAGGTCAAGAGAAACAAAATCCAAAACAAAGAGAATTTAATCACTATTTCTGGAAATAAAAGGTTTTTATTTTCTTGTGCTTGTAGGTCATCTACTTTTTAAAACTTAGTTATGCTAAAATTGTGTAGACCTGGATAAAACACTATCTGTAATTAGGCATAAAACAGTCCTTTCAATGACCAAAGTTAATAACTCATGATATACAGCTTAATTACCTAACCTCACAAAATTTATTATAAAAAAATATATTTTCTTAGCTTCTCAAATCCCTATTACATTTCCTCCTGTATCTTGACTCTTCAAGAGTTCTATGGAGCAGCTTTTTCTTTTGTTGAAAGCTCTAATGTTGTTGCTGTTTTGTTGTTTTTGTTGAGCTACATAAACATCAATGATTGTGAATATTATTTAAGAACAAACTTATCAAGGGGTTGGGGTGTGGGATGGTACTGTGCTGCTCTACTTTAGTTCCCTGAAATGATGTGATCATTTGGGGCTCATAAACTATAAAATCACCATTATGTAGCACTTTTGCAGGTTTTGTATGCTTTTAATACAGCATAGGTTTTGCTGTCTAGTACCTTTAAAAATTTCTGCTGAAACTTCATTCTATTACAAGCATGATTCATGACAGTGTCAAAACAAGTGTCTTACCATGAAGTTTTAAACAACTTCTCCATGATAGTTCCTAGACACAAATTTTTTTTTTTTTGCAGTAGAAAAATGTTCTCTGCTCACATGTTCCATGAACATTCATCATAGGGAATGTAATGAAAAATACAAACAAATGAAATAAACAGAAAACCTCATCATAGTTCTGTAACATGCAGAGTGGCTGCTGTGTTTAGTTAGCTCTATAATATCGTGGGCACTGGCACACCAGGGATTCTCACACATAGTATGAAATTATCATTAGGAAATCTCACATTCATAGAACAGAACACAGTGACTCGAAACAAATGTTTTGAAATATGTGGTGGGTAGAGTCGGTTAAGAAAGTAACACCCACCCACCATATGTGCCAGTTAATTTCTTCCCAAAACATTTACTTGCTACAGTGCAGATGTGTCCCAGGACTAATGACTCACCTTTCAGAAGGGTGTTGTGAATATAAAATTACCAAGAATATACAAAACCATCTTTGGAAAAAATGAAAAATATCTTTGTTCTAATATTTTCAAATTTTTTACTCAATAAAAATGACAAATTTTATTATTTCCTTATTATTTCGTTTGTTGTGAGCAAGTCCAGAAATAAAGTTAAACTTACTCAATTTGCCCTCATGCAGTTTAAAAACAATAAAGTCATACTGCATAGATTTACTAAGGCAAGTGGAACAACGTCCGACTTCAAGAGAAAATGCTCATAAGGTAATAGAAATTAAAAATGAAATGCAGTGTATAATGCTAAATATAAATTATTATCCTAGTTCTATAAAAATGTTCTGTTTCCCTCTCTCTTTTTCTCTCCCTACTTATTTTTAGGGCTTCAAATTAGGTGACATTAAATTTCTGAATACAAAAATTTTCTTCAGTGAACATGTGTTGTTTTAAAATCGAAACCAAAATTACCTAAGCAAAGAAATGATCAACTGGATTTGGGGACACCCAAAGCATCTTTAAAATTCCCCTTCCTTTGATGCCCGAAGGAAATGGACAACATTTTGATCACAAATAACTCAGCTCATGTCTTTTCTGTAGAAAAATTTTTCTACTTTTTTGTAGAAAAATTTTCTCCAGTGACAGGAGGTGGGAAAACTCACAGCTTATGAGACTTTGAGTTGAGGAACATGCACAAATATTAGCGAGAAATTCTAAACATTTGGGAATGTGCCAGAAATATATATTTAAGATCTCAATGCCTCTACAATATGCTTTTCTACAAGTCAGTGGGTGAGACCTGATCAAATGTGATAATGCCTGTAAAAGTGGCTTGTACTCTACTCCACAGTGGGAAGGGATTACTGTTAATGATTTAGCCTCTCATATCTATCATTACAAATTAGGTTTAAGTAAACTATGGTTTTCTTTTTTTTTTTGCTGGATTAAAGAAGAATAGGAAGTAAGGAAAATGTTAGGGTCATCATGGTGTTGGACTGCAAATGTCGTTACTGCTAATTAGATGTAGAAAAAAGGAACTGAAAGATTCAGAGTCTCCCAAATGATACACAACAAGTGAACCACATCACTATGGCTAAGACAGAGAACTTCTGTCTTCTAACAAGTTAAACTATTCAATGGACTTCTTCCTGTGAATGTCAGTATGTCAGATTTTCATCTGGTTATCCAACTGCAATCTCCAAATTGTTATACTCAATTCAGCAAGCCCCAAACAAGGTGCCAGGCAGTGTAGAATGTGTTGGCAATACAACGTTGAGAACATTTCACTGAAGCTACTCTCAAGCTCAGTCTCATAAGAGTAATAGATTGGAAAAACAGTAAGGACAGTGGCAGCAATAACAGTAGTGACATGGTGCAGCAAGGGAGAGATTAATTGTGTTAGGGTGGCTGCGGAGGAGTGAGTGAGTGTGCTTCCAATTTTAGATGACAACTGGGTTGTTTTTAATAGACAATTTATGGACATTCCAAGTAGAATAAAATAGCATGGAAGGATGAAATAGCAAAATTTATTCAGGGAATGACAAATGAGTAGTTTATATTTCTGGGGTGTTAGTTGCAGATGGGAAATAGTTGATGAAGGTGAGGCTAGATCACAAAGTGTTTTATAGACTAACCCTAAAGACTTCATGTGTTTAAAAATAATATTTGGGTAACAGTATGGTGAGTGGATTGGCTGAGAGAAGGGTAAGGGAGACATATCATTTGAAAGGCTATTGCAATAAGCCAGCTGAGGAAGGGTTAAATCCATACAACAATTGTCCCAAATCCTATGGAGGTATTTGAGGAATAGATCAGAAATTAAGAAAATTAAACATGTTAAGGATCCAGTTCAAGGAAAGACTAACCAGCAGTTTTAGAAAAATAAAGAAAAGCAAGAGATTTGGAAAAATAAAAGGGAAGTTAAGCAGATATGATCATTGAATTGTGGAATAATGCAATCGCAGATGCTCTTGGTGGCCCTCCCACCTGCCCAGGAGTAGGCTTCAATTCCTGATGGACAGGGAGTTGATGTATAAGTACCCCAGTTTGTTTCCCACCAGATGGGATAACACTGCCACTCCGAGTTCCCAACTGATTAAGCTCCTACTACTCAAGTGTACCTTGTTTTGATAACAAGATTTTATTAGCTGCCTTCTCAAGATTTTATCAGCTTCCTTCTCTTCCTAGTTTATTAACAAGATTTTATTAGCTGCCTTCTCTTCCCAGTCTACTTCTCCACGTGCTCATGGGAGTATCCCAGAATCTCCTCCCAAATGGGAAAGCCAAACTAAGACAAAGTCCAGGCCAAAGAAAGTCTATAAATAAAAAACAACTAGTATGCAAGTGCTACCGATATAATCACCTGGTTTTCATTCTGTTCGAGATGGACCCCAAAACCACCTAAGAATTGAATTAGTTATCAGTGAGCTTGAGAATTGTAAAGTGCATTGGTCCTGCACCAGAAAAAAAAAAAAAAAAAAAGAAGATAAAAGTTACAAGGAACCCTTGATTTTATCTACCAGAATGTCATGTAATGTTTTCACCTCTCATTTTTAACAGATGATAAATTCTAAGAGGATAGGAGTCCTCCAGTATTCATAGCAGTATTTAGAATTATTGATGTCGAAGTAGAAAATGATAGCAGATTACAAATTATCCCAGAATGGCTGTTGCTTTTCCTCATTCTTAAGGTCTACTGGTTCCTAGGTAGGAGTCTCCTCTGAATTTCTGTTTTTGATGCTGAATCTACATCTGCTCATCTGTATCTATACATGTTTGTTGTTGAGGTCATTTATATCCTGTTACTCAGAGCATGTTCTGTGGGCCAGCAGCATCAGTTACCTGGGAGCTTGGGAAAACACCTTACCTCAGACCTACTAAGTTAGAATCTGCACTTTTAACAAGATCCCCACGTGAAGTGTATGTACTTTGAAGTCGAGGAGCATTGCTCTAGATGGGATTTGTTGTGGGGACAGAAATCTCAGGCCAGCAGGGCAAGATAAGTCTGAAGCTTGTCCTCTGGAGAAAGGTCCACATGACAAGTACTAGAACAATTCTCTGTTGTGAAAAATGTGAAATAATTTGGAAAGTAGAGGGAAGGAAACATATCATTTAGGCCCATCACCCTAATCAGCCACTATTAGGATTTTAGTTTGGTTTCTTTTATTTACATATTTTTTAACATGGCTGTAAATAAATCCTATCCTACTTTAAGCAGGCTTCTTATTTCTCTTACTGTTGTATCATGAGAATTTCCTCATGCTATCATAATCATCCTGGAAAATACTCAGTTTGTATATTCATCATTACTTATTTAATAATTTTAAAAATTTGAACATTTAAAAATATTTTGATGACCTTTTAAAGCATGTAGTTATTCTGCATTTAAGACTATTCCTTGGGGGTACATCTTCACAAATCCTGGTCTGAATGGGGCTTTTCTTTGTCTTCTGGAGCTCCATCTTTGAATTATCTCCAGTGACCTTCAAGTCGTAACGCTACGTACCCCTGCCTGTTATCCTTTGCACCCACATTCCATTTTTTTCTTTTAAAGCCAACCACACCCCTTCCATAAAAACTTTAGATCCATTTTCCCCACCTTTGAGTCACTGTATTTTATTCTTAAAAAACCTACTTTGGTTCCTGTCCCTGAGTCACCCTCCTGTCATTAAAACTGAGCTCAGAGTTTGTGTTTTCCGTGCAGACATACCGAGCTGATATGGGACAGCCTTGCTGGCTATTCAATTTTAAATATAGGACAACGTAATTTTGATTTACTCTTCCCTGGACTTGAAATGAAATAAGCTTCCTTTTAAAACTGGACAAAAACATTTCCATCTGCCAGCTTTGGTAGCTGAGAAAGTCAGAGAGGACAGGACTCTCTCATGTTTATTTGGAATAGAATGTCGTATTAAATGTGGCCGAACAGGAAGTGAAAACAAGTGAATTTGCAAGGTAGGAAAACTGGAGATTCTAGGTGTGACATATGTGATATAATTTCAAACCAGACCAGAGCAAGAACCACTCACTACTTTAGCAGAGTGGTTCTCACTTTAGTGTACATAGGAGCAAACTAGGGAAGCCGTTATGATCAGACTCTGTCTGACCCCCAGAGCACATGACTCAGCAAGTCACGGGTGGGTCCAGGGTGTTAGAATGGTAATACACACAGGAGTTTTCTGATGCTGGTGATCTGTGGGACCACATTTTCAGAAGCACTAATTTGGCATAACTTTGGTAACTCAGTGCCAAATATAGCAGGTGGGAAATGAAAAAAAAAAAAATTAAAATAAAATACATTGATTCCAGCACAGCAAGATCTCCAGTTTCTTAATGTTTTCCACAATTCACAAAGCATGGAGCAAAAACAGTTAATACAAATAGGAGTGATCACTAAAACTTGTTTAGTCGTTAAATTCTGGGGTGTCCTATCTATAAAGAGTAAATAGTGACTTACATTTTCCTTCTTCATTCCTGCAGAGAACTTTTGTATCATCTGTGTTTTGTATAACTTGCAGGGGTTCTCCAGGCTTTACCTGTAGATCTCTGTTCCCCCACTTTTTAGAAGTTAAGTAGGGTGCAACTTTGGTGGAATAGAGGACTCTAATTTCACCATCATACTGGAAAAATAAGGAAAAACATTTACATTATTGATTGATGTGTATTATTAAAGTAATTCATTTATTGACAGATTTATTAAGAAAATCTTTGTTAAATAACTAGTTCCTTGTTTTCAAAAAATAACAAAAACTTCTTTGGAGAAAAATCACTCATAACCTCACCAACCTAATAATTATTTTTAAAATAAATTTTTTTTTAAATTTAAGATGTAATGCATGTGTTGATTTGTCTCACTCATATATTGCAAAATGATAACCATCAGAACTTAAATTCTATTGGCTTGATCACCTCGCAATACTACCACTTCTTTTTTTATAGAGAGAACATTTAAGATTTGCTCCGTTAGGGACTTCCATGTATATAACACAGTATTGCTAACTATAAGCACCGATCTAACTGCTGAGTATTTGTACCCTTTGACAGACATCTCCCCATGCTCCCCTCCTCTGGTAACCACGATTTTACTCTTGATTTCTGTGGGTTTGGTTTTTTTAGATTCCACATATAAGTGATGTCATACAGTATTTGTCTCTGTCATTCTGACTTATTTCACTTAGCATAATGCTCTCAAGGTCTGTCCATGTTGTCACAAATGGCAGGATTTCCTTGCTTTTCATGGCTGAATAATATTTCACATATATCTATCTATCTCACATCTTTTTTATCTATTCTACTTTTAGCTTACCTTTTTATTAAGTTTCAAAGGACAGCTAAATTTAGATGATTATCACAGTACATATATTGTGCATGTATGAGAGTTTACTTAATTTCTTATAGGAATAAATTTAAATCTAAAATAAATTTTGTAGAAAATAAGGGAGTTGTGATGGAGAACTGTGATATTGATAATTACACTTTGAAAAATCATCAATTTTTTCATTAGCACTTTGAACTTTGTATGATATTTAAATGTAAACATACTTTAAATTTTTTCCTGAAGTCTTTTTCTTCTTTTTCTTGCTTTTTCAGTTTCTTAGGGTCTTTTTCTTCTGCCTTGGCCTTGGCTCCTTGACTAGGATGGCAGAACACACATAAAATGGCATTTAGTTTCAAAATATAAGAAGAATAGTGTATAACAGACAATTCATAACATTACATTTTTGTTAAATTTCATTTTCAATTATCTGTGTTAGAAATCTAGTACATTCATTGTAATAAATGATGACATTTCATAATGCAGAATAGATCTTCAAGAGAATACAGACTGAGTTAAAATGGAAGTGAGAGATAATGTATTATGTTGAATGGTATAAAATGACTGAAGTATAGTTTAAACATGGTTACATATCAGCAGTTTCATATGATTCAACCTAGTCTTGAACCCCTTATATTTTTCAACCCTTCCTAGATAATTAAGTGGTTTGGCTAATGTCATAGAAAAGGCTTTTTAAAAAAGAACACTTTGTGAAAGACTGATTTTTATGGCTTAAAAAATTTATCTATATATAATCGACTTAAAACAAAGCCAGGGTCATATCTCATGATACCAACTAAAGCCAATTATTATAAGAGAGGTGAACAGCTCTGAGGTAGTGATTCTCCAGCCTGGCCACATATAGGACCACCTGGGAAGTTTTTAAAAAATACCACTGCCCTTTTCTAATTCCCAGAAATTAAATTAGTTAAAAATTCTAATTAATTAAATTGAGTGAGGTCCAGGTACTGACATATATATTTTAAAAGCTCCCAGGTGATATTAATTTGCAACCAAGGTTGTGAACAATTCCTGGGTTAAGTATGGATCTTAGGGAAAGGCTGTGACTCTCTGTAGGAGGGAATTTTAAAAATAAGAATATTTGTGAATAATGAAAAATTTTAAACACTGACATTAATTTTGATTACCTAAGGTAACCAAAATTTTGGTTACCTAAGGTAAAGTTTTGTTTGTAACTGATTTATTTAAAATTTTTGAATCTTAGAATTTAGTTCATTCACTGGGAAATGAATTATCACACTGTCCTGCCCTAGGTTCTGCATTGTCCCTCATACCTTCTCTCTGGTGGTACCTGGGTAGTAGTGGAATTGCTGGCCCGGATTAGCACTCTGGAGCGATCAGAATATGCATGAATGTTAAAAATGCCCCACAAGCTCTCTTTAAAGGTAATTTATTGAAATTTATTTAAAAAAATAGAATGCTGTGTTAGAGACACACGATTGCCTTAAACTCTGAAAGTAAGCAACGGGAAAGAAATTAGTACATATCGCACAAAGTTTAATCAGCTGGGGTTTATTTTGCTTAAAGAAAAGGGCCAGTGGGTGACTCTGGGTTCCTAGAGAGCTATTTAATGGAATGTGGTGGCATTTCTACAGTAATATTAAACACAAAAATGTGCTTAAAACTGTCAGGAATAGAAGCGACTTCCCAATGGTGAGGAATATTAAACCTTAACATATTTCTGAAGATTAGATTTTCCTTTCATGGAGAACTGAAAAAGGAGAATGATTCTCCTTTCATATTTCTGGTGTGTTTTGTCTGTAGAACTTGATCTTCTTATATAAATAACAGGATATTTTCCCCTCAGTTTCTTTGATCTTGCTCTTGTTCTGTAAAATTAGTTTAACAATGTTGGTAAAATAACCAAAAATGACAAAAACAGAAACTTAGAGTTCACTCATGCATTTTAACCAGTACAGCTCAGAAGACACCACTTACTGTATTCCATTGATGTTACTTTTATCCTTTAACTGATCAACTTCAAGGTCTTTTTATTCATCTTTCTTTTTTCTTGAAAAAGCTAGAGAGGTGTTCTTGCTTCCATACATAGCATGTATCAGATCATTTCACATATTTATTGGAGTATAAAAAAGCATACTAACATGTTATTTTCTATTACAAAAGAATTTTCAAAAGGTACTCCTCTTCTATTAACTGATTTTAGATTTTCTTACAACTTTTGTCTAAAATTAAATTGAAGCCTTAGGTAAGCTAAAGAATGTCACTATTCACTGTTGACTGTTTTTGTTTGTTTGAATGGAACCTTTGAGAATCAGATGATTTTGTGAAAAAGTGACATAACTCTTAAAAGTCCTTTCAAAACACAAATCTTCTCTCTCTTTTTTTTTTTTTTCATAAAAGGAAACGATCTTCTTGTGGAGGATGGAGGAGGCTTGAAGCAGGTGGGTTAGGATCGAGACATAAACTAAGCAGTGTGTTCAAGACAAAAAATGTTTTGAGAAAAAAGTAAAAAAGGGAGCGAATGAATCAGTGAGATGAGTTGCAATCAGGCTCTCAAATATTTTCCCAGTGAATGAGTGAATAAATGAATGAAGACATTGGTGAGTCATAGGTCAGAAGATAATCAGGGAACAGGGAGAAGGACCACTGGGAAGGGGTGAGGGGAAGCGAGAGAGAGAACGAGGAGGAGGACCTGGGCTATCCATCCATTCACAAACCTGTCAGACAGGTCAGAGTTGGGATCAGGGAGAGGAGGACAGAGCCAACAGGATGGCACACAGTACACACGCCCTCACTGGGGTTTTATTCCAGCTGGATTTTCTTGAACCGTCTGATTTTCATTACTTCATTGTAATGAGAACATTTAAATTACCTCATCTCTGGTGGTGGAGCAGGGAAGTCAGAGGCATCCACATCATCATAAACTTCATCTCCCATGTCTAACGAAAGACAGAATAGCCAATGTTGAAACACTGTTAGTGTACATTTTGATATGAGCATTCAATGGTATTTTAATATAAAGACTGTTTCAAGGACAACAAAATAAGTTTTCCTGAGGTCTCTGTACATTTCTCCTGGAAGCACTGCCTATTCCTTAAAAGGGAGAGGTTCTTATCTTCCTTGATGCTTGTGTTAAATATCCCTCAAAAAGAAAAACAACAACAACAACAAAACAGTGGCAACGATTATAACTATTGTTACCAGGGAAAAACCCCTAAAGCAGTGACTGAGATTATTTGAATATCCACAAGGGTGATGAATTGTAAGATTAGTAGATTGCTGACAAGCAAATCAATATTACTGGCCACTGGCTGCAGGTAGAGATTGAAGTCAAGATTTTTATGGGATTTGAGGTGCTAGGATAATATATATCATTTTATTTATATGTCTTTGTCTTTGTGCCTATCTATCTATCATCTATCTATCTATCTATCTATCTATCATCTATCTATCTATCTATCTATCTATCTATCTATCTATCTATCTATCCTCTCTTTTGCTCATTGATCTGTCTTTATTAACTTTTACCTTATAGGAATATTATGTGTGGCACTATTGTAAAATAAACGACACTTTTGGTACCAGCAGGTCTTGAGAATCAGTATTGGTGGAAAAGTTGCTATGACCTGAACTGGTTCAATGGCTTTTCCAATGTGTAGACATTTTTCTTGCTTCTAGACTTCTTGTTAATAAAGTCAGGAGGAATGCGTCCTCTCTATACCTATTAAGTTGCTCCACAGCAAATTAAGCTAAAGAGATGAGTTGAAGAGAGTACAAATGTTTTAAGGAATGATTATCACAGAAAGTTTAAAATGCTCTCTGGTAGTGGTAAGGATTTGATTTCCTTTAAAAAATCCCCCCCCCCCCACCTTGGGACTTCCCTGGTGGCACAGTGGATAAGACTCTATGCTCCCAATGCAGGGGGCCTGGGTTCATCCCTGGTCAGGGAACTAGATCCCACATGCATGCAACAACTAAGAGTTCACATGCCACAACTAAGGAGCCCACTTGCCGCAACTAAGACCCGGCATGACCAAAAAAAAAAAAAATCCCCCCCTTCTGTATATATGTACACATATATATATATGCTCTGTATATGTATGTATATATGTTTGTGTGTGTGTGTGCATGTGTGTGTATTTTCCTCCCACTCAGGTTAACTAATTTCACAGGATAAAACTTGCTCAACTACATGAAGGATCTATAATAAATATGTAAAAATATGACATATCACTGGTTTCCAGAAAGGGAAAAGTTACTATTCCATGCACATGCACTTAATACACCTTTGAGAATGAAAGAAAATTAAAACAAGAAACACATTTTTTACTTAATTGATCACATTTTTTCCATTTTATGCCTACTATTTGTGGAGCTAAGTTTCTTGAGTACTTTTTGAAAATTATAGATTAAGATATAAGCTTATCAGTTATTGATCAATTTGAGTTAGAGCCTTACATATTTTCAAATTGATAACTGAAAACAAAGTCAGATAAACAGTTTGGAAGAATAGATTATCTTTGTGTTTGGTTTGCTCTTTCAATTTATTTACAAGTTAAAATAAACTTTTTGAAAGCCCCTGAATATTCTTGTGAGACATTTTATTTTGTTCAAAGTAAATTTAAGAAAACTCCTTTAAAGATCTGTCTCAGCAGGGGTAAAAAAAATAAGCTGATCAAAATTGTACAAAGAAGAAACTGTTTCACATTGAGCAGTGGAAAATTTTCCAAAGACAATATAAGTGATACATTTAAAAAATCAAAGAAATTTAGATTTAGAAGGACCTTCGTGGCATATAATGTGGCATGTTTTCAGAAATCTTTATGCAGAAGTCCAGTATATCAAGCTCTGACTGAATTGGGGTGGGGGGGGGTCCATGGGGAATGTTGGGGTCCAACCCTATTCACTTGTCCCTTTCTCCATAGTGATCCTATGGCTGGAAGAACTGTTTAAAAATCGTTGATATTTTAAAATTTCCTCTTCCCACTATTTTACTGTTGAGAAACTATGGCGACCCCAGGTGCAGTTACTTGACAAGGTTACACAATTTATTATTTTCAGAGTCAGGACTTTAATTCAGACAGCGTGACTATAGCCAATCCTTTCCATTACCTCAACTGCAAGAAGTGAGATATAAAATATACAATTAGCTTTTATTACTTACCCACTTGTTTAGGAGGAGAAGGGAAACTGGAAAGAAAATGAGAACACAGTTATAATCAGACCAATATAAACACAGAAATTGAGTCTTTTATTTAGGAGAGACATGAATAAGTAATAGCCTGGAGGCTTATACAGTCTAATTAATCTGTTGACTGTCATTCCTTTCTCATCCTCCATTTCTCTGCTAAGTCCCAAGTTTTTGTCCATCAATCCGGAATTTAGCAAGACTTTTTGTGAACTCCAGTGTTGACCAAAAAAGTCAAGAGTCAAGATATCCAGTGGTTTATTTTGCTCACAGCCATTAGACCAATGTTTGCAGATGTGTTCTATGAAGTTTGGGCATATTATCATACCAGAGTAATTAAATGGTCTCAGTATTCTGGAGTCATTGTGGCATAGCTCAGGCCCAAAACTGTTTATTTGACTCAGAATAGAAATGCCGAGTCAAAATCAGCAGAGGTCATAGGAATCTTTATATGACCATGTTTCAACAATATGTACATGTGTATCTCCAAACAGAAGAATGGTGAATAAGAGAGGAATATCCACTGAAACTAGAGAGTAAGAGCTTATTAACAGAAGTGATTTGAAATCAGGATTGGGTGGCTTTTAGTTGCAACAGAAAAAGACCTTTGCTTTTATTACTTTCTGAGCTTTAAACACACACACACACATCACTGGAAGAATGGTGCACAGTTACAGTAAAGTGTGAAAGGTCATTAGTTCAAGTGATCTAAAACCAGAATTAGCTGGTGTGTAATTAGAGCAAAAAAAAAAAAAAATCTCTGCTTTTATTTCTAAGGACTACATTTGAGTAATGCTGCATGAAGGGAAGATTTGCTATGTTTACTTATAATTTTAAGAGTCCTGTTTATTGAGTGTTGTTTTAGTGTCTCACAAAAGGGTTTAAAATTAGGACTTCTATGTGGAATTAACATCTTATAAAGACTTCAGTTAAGTGTGGTGAATCTATTAGGCACATATAAAATAAGGATATCCTGTACCGGCGAGTGTAATTAAGATCCTTCAAATTCATACTCATGGAACTTATACTAAAGGGTTATTTTTGGATGGAAAGATAAAATTTATGCTTTAGTTTTATTTATACAAACTGAAGATGTTTAGAATAATTTTATTATAGGATAAATATGTAATTCAAGTAGAATTAATATATCACAATTGTGATATAGTTACAAAGACTTTAAATACTGTACTTAGAGAAAAGAAATTCCAAATTGTGTCCTTTATTTCTAGCAATTAATTTTTAAAAGAGAATGTATATTTTGAAGACTAGTCAGTATACAATATTATATAATAAAATGTGGCATTGGAATTGTGAACATTCAGATTGATGCCACAGTTAAAAAAAGTCTTACTAAATGGAGGGTGAGTGTGTATGAGTGTGTGAGGGTGTGTGTGTGTGCACTTGTGCGTGTGTGTGCTTGCACATGTTTGAATGGAAAGCAAAATATATTTTTGAACCATACGATGGTTTTCGAATACTTTGTGCTCCTCTCATATAAATGCATGAGTTTAAGGGTGACACAGTAAATGAGGCTAGAATGACTAATGGAAAAACACATTAAAATGGCTTAAAAGTCTGTCAGAATTTGGTTATTGGTTATAAAATATTAGCAGCATTTGATTAAATTATTAGTGTTGTTATCATGCACTGGATTTGGTGGTTGGTCGACTCTTACGATGAACCTTCATTGTCTGACTCAGAGTCTTTTGGTTTCTCTCGTATACTTTTCTTTCTGTCATCTTTTCCCTTTAACATCTTCAAAATCCCCCAGGACCACGTGTTACTCTTCTCTTCAACCTGTAGCGTGGAGCTTTGGAGCATGCAGGCATTGATCAGATTTTTTATAATTATACTGCTTTGATCATTCAGGCTGTAAGCTACTCATTGTATTGAACAAAATGAAGCTATTATGTTTATAGGTTATGGCCTTTGAATACTGCTGCTACTAGGTAAATAGCAGGTAAGTTATTTTTTCCTATTTGGTAGATTTCTCCTGGTTCTTAAACTAGCGAGCTGAGTCAGGATTAAGTTTTAAACATCAATTTAGCTTTACTGTATTAAAAGTAAGTTGTTAATAGATTAAAAATTTTTAAATATGTATTTAAATTTTAAAATACGCCATTTCAAAAGTTTAAACACCTAAAGGATTCAATACTGGTTTTGCCACAGATAGCATATGACCTCAGTTTATTTGGGTTGCCTACAACTATGATTAACATACAAAGGATAGCCATGCGACTGATTAACTTTCCAGATTGTCGTAAAAATAAATTTTTTTTTTTTTTGCATTTTTGAGTGTTTTATTTATATCAAACTGGATAAAATGTGTGTATTTCTCATACAGAAAAGACACGTCGAGGTAGAAATGTACCTTTCAACTATTCATGGGTACACAAGTACACTGGGGAGATTGTAAAAGTGCAGATTGTGATTCAGTAGGTCCGGTGGGCCTGAGTTCTATTTTTTTAACAAGCTCATTTTTAACTAGTGATGCCACAGTCTCTGATTCATTAACCACAACTGTGAATATCAGAGACATAATTAGAAAAATAAATTATTGATTGATAAATAAATGATAGGGAAAAGTTTGAAAAAAAATCTGCAACACTTCTAATCCTTTATCCCTTTTTCATTTCACTTCTTTTGACGTAGTTATCAAGGTTATTCCAAACAATATACCACTTCATTTGAAGTGTGGTGCAGTTACACTTCCGCATTTACTAATGCTGTTAAACATTCAAATAATTTTTGGTAACGTAACAGGGAATGCTATTTCTGCTTTTTATTTTAAATAGAAATCAAGACTATTCAATTCCAGTACATACAATACTTTGCAAAAAGGCAGTTCGCTGATCATTCTTACCCATTAACAGAATCTTCCTCTTCTATCCCATCATAAATATCATCGTCTGGGGGAGGTGGGAACATCCCTTCATGTGAATTAGGGGGGAAAAAGTCTTCTGTTAATTTTATAATTTGATCACAAATGTTCACTCAAAATTTGATAATAAATCTGTCTTATTTAATTGCAGAAAGCATCCTACTTTCATATCAACTATTGAAATAAAAAGTAGCTTTATTTCCCACTCTCACATAGGTAGTAGGTAAATTAATTATTTTTAACATTATTTTATAAGGAATTCTTAGATGTGAAATGTAACAAAAATATGAGGGAAGATAAAGAGTAGTATGCATGGGAGATGAAAGAAATGGGGGAAAATAACTATGAAAAAAGTAAAATTAAATAACGATGGAGTTAGAATTTTTTGCGGAAAAAGAAGGGAGAGGTGATAAGGAAAATGTAATTAATACTGAGGAGACATTCAGAAAAAGCTACTGATCAAGATATAAGTAAAGCAAAGCAAATAAAATGAAAGGTGAGTTTGTAAACATTGATGGGCTGACTTTTCATTTCTTTATTTCATTTCATCAATGTGATATTTTAAAAGTTAAACCTTTATTTGATTTGTTATCCTATAGTCCTTAGGAACCTTTCTATTTGACAGATATTTATTTAACAAATCTTTACTGAGTACCTTCTCTGTACAAGAATATGTACAATAAACTTGAAATTTGATTTTTAGGATGAGAATTTTAGCACTGCCAGGTATTAGTAACCCTTATTTTGTTGATGAGATAACGAGGAGACTTTAGGAGTCATAGCTAAGGTGACCATGTAAGTTATCACCCAAACAAGGATACTTCTGAAAGTGAAGGGGGATACTACTAAAAATTGTGCTCAGACAATTGGCATAAATCAAGACTGCCCTGGGCATACTGGAAGTGGAGTCACCCTATGACCCATAAGAAGCTTGGAAGAAAGAACTGACTTGCTCAGGGTCACTCAGTGTCCAGGGCTGGGCTCCAGGTCATTGGTTCCCAGTCCTGTGTTCTTTCTACCACATTAAGATCCTCCTCATTATTTGCAGACAAAAGCATTTTGTCATTAGTACACACAAAAACGTTGAAGACTTGCAGAAACTGCTGATGAAAGTGTGTGGCTTACCTCCACTTCCACTCTGACTGTGGCTAGGAAAAAAAAAGTGGACCAATTAAATTAATATATGAAGTATTTAGCTATCAGGGAGAGAAGTACATACATTGAGCAGTTATACAAAAGAAAAAATAACATTCCAATCAAAAGTTTATCAGGATGTTATTTACAATAGCCAAGATATATCAATAGAAGCAACCTAAGTGTCCGTCGACAGATGAATGGATAAAGAAGACGTAGTATATATACACAATGGAATGTCACTCAGTCATAAAAAGAATGAGATTTTGTCATTTGCAACAACACTGGTGGACCTAGAGGGTATTGTACTTAGTGAAATAAAGATAGTTAAAGACACATACTGTACGTTATCACTTATATGTGGAATCTAAAAAAAATAAAACAAATGAATGAATATTACAAGACAGAAAGAGACTTGCAGATATGGAGAACAAAGTACTGGTTATCAGTAACGAGGGGATAGGCTGGAGGGGCAAGTTGGGGATAGGGGTTTAAGAGGTACAAACTACTATGTATAAAATAAATAAACTACAAGGATATATTGTACAGCATAGAGAATATAGCCAATATTTTATAATAACTTTAAATGGAGTATAACCTATAAAAACATTGAATCACTATGTTGTATACCTGAAACTAATATAGTATTGTAAATCAACTATATTTTAGTTAGAAAAAAAGTTATCAGATGTTATATGTGAAAAGGAAGAAAAACTGTTCCTTATTGTAATAGATGAGTAGTAACAAAGCAAAAATCAAAGCAAAACAAACCTAATAAGAATCAAGTGAGATTCAGTACCATAAAGTATTCTAAACAATGATACTGTCTGCTTCTAGCACTTTCCCATGAGGCAGTTTTCAGATTATACAGTATTACATCATTCCATAGATGGACTTATTTATAAAAAGAGAGTATTATTCCAGAACCGTTACTGCATTAAATTCAATTTTCTTTTGCTATCTTATAGTCACAGCATTTAACTCTTAGTCCAATAGCATTACATTTTTTTAAAAGGGAGAACTTAAAAAAAATTGAAATCCTCTTCACGGGGCCTTTGTAGAGTGTGGCTCCTGATTGTCTAAATCCAGAATTCTGATTTTTAATTTATTTTGATAACATTCTATATTTCCCCTCTTTTATAATTGTCTGTTTTCTTGTCCATTTCTCCCACTAAAATATGGGTTCTGTGAGAACAAAGGAAGTGTAGAGTGTGAGAACTAAAAAAAAAAAATCTCAGAAGTCATCTAATTCATTTTGCAGAAAGAAATTCAGGCTCTGAGAAATGACGTGATATGACCAAGCCCACTTTTAAGTAAATGAAGAGATGAGAGGAGAACTTCAGCATCCTGCCTTCCCTTACAATATCCTTTTGGCTACACCTTGCTGCGCTCCCCGTGTCGCCGTTTTTGCCTTTTGGATAACCTGCCAGTAACAGATATCAGTCTGATATTACAATCGCATAGTGTAATTATACACTCATATCTGATTCCTCAACCTTTAAGTCAGAATAAAAGAAATTGGTCTGACGCAGATCTACTGCTAATCTAGAAATAAAAAGTACGTTTGATAATGGAACTTTGGAAAAAAACATGTTATAAATGTCCTAATATATAAATAAGAATTGATTTTTGATGAATTTTTAATATATTCTCTACTTGCTTACAAACTATTTTCACATTTATTGCCCTCAACACTTCCCTGTGAGCATGAAGCAAGCAGATAGAATTATGTGAAAAATTGCAGTTTGGGTTGGCTGCCACTTCTGGCAAATACAATATATTCCCTTGGAGAGTCTCCTACCCAATTCCTAAAGAACAGAGTTATAATCAGGAGCAAAGCCACCATCCATTATTTCATTTCTAGAGCCGTTCTTCAATTTCCTATAATGGTCTTTTTGGAATACAAACCATTGATCAGATGAATGAGAGGTAAGGAGAGGAGAGTGTGAGAAAAGAGGAAGAAAGAGAAAGAGGAAAGGATAAATGGCAGGGAAAAGGTTGGAAACATACATAGAAGAAAGTTTTTTTATGTGATGGAGGAGTGGTATTTGCACTTGTAATTTCCTTTTGTTCAACGTTTCACATTTAGTACAAAACATTGCTTAGTTGAGAAGAAAGGGAGAAGAACCGCTGTCGGGACCTGTGCTTTTAAGCCTCCTGTCTGCTCGCAGAATCTGAAGTACACAGTCAGCTCTCCTTACCCTGGAGGAATTGGGAAAGAGCTGGTAAAGAGTGCAAGGAACCAGGAGGCATCTGGGGGAGGGAGAGGAGAGGATGGTGCCTTCTCTTATTCTTGCCAGGACAAGCTGCCAGCTATACTCAGCGTCTCTCCTTGTTCTACTAAGGACAAAGCATATTCTGTTATGAGATCTCTGCCAGCAGCAGCTGTAGTTTCAAGAAAAAAAACTTGTGTAGAAGTGATGTCTCTTATTCCATTTTCTTATTAAACATGCATAAGGGAGGAATAGATGCTAGTAAATATTGTGGGGCTATACTTGTTTAAAATATTAAGCATTAAAACCATACACCTCCTCCAACCCCAGTTTATTAAATGGAAGATTCTTTTTCTGCTACATGTTTACTAACTAGAGATGTCTTTTAGAGCTGTGGTATGTATAGACTAGATAAAAGGAAAAGGTAATAGCATTAGTTTTGGGAAATAGTCACCTGTTATGGAAAATAATGCTTCATTTTAAGGCTATCATCCCTTTTTGTAGATTTATCATTTTTTTCTTGAGTATGTTCATCAGTGTAAATATGTATATATTAATATAACTGGGGTTCTTTAATTCCAAAATAAGAGAAATGTGTGTGTTTTTTTTAAAAAAGATAAAAGGCAAACATAAAGTATATATGTTGCTAATATATATGGTATGGAATACTCATGTCCAGAAAATTCTGTAACCCTCAGAATATGGCCATTTGGAACTTTGACCCCCAAATTAGCATTTACTGACTTTCAAATTAGGTCAAGGTGTTTCTTATTACTAAGGCCAATTTACAATCTGTAAACTCCAGTGCATACATCGCATGTTTTAATATATATTGCATAATTTATGATCATACCATGGTAAGAAGGCATGGAAGGCCATCATTCTTTTTTTTTTTGGCTATGCCATGTGGCTTGTAGGATCTTAGTTCCCCAACCAGGGATTGAACCCAGGCCCCAGGCAGTGAAAACCCAGAATCCTAACCACAAGTCCGCCAGGGAATTCCCTATTATTCATTTTAGAAAGACAAAACTGCCAGAGAGCAACATAAGTTTAATTGATGCCATGAGCTCAAAGTCCACAAGAGGGAAATTTAATTCTTCATATATTTCATAAGTATATTACTGTTTTGATCATTTTACATTTTTAAAATGGTTGATAATGAAAACATTTTTCCTTTAAAATTTGAGTTATGAAGAATGCAGACACATTTTTTCCCAAGTGAAGATCTAGCTCAGATCATGTGTTTTGGGATCACGTGGGGGGGTTTCCCAATTCCACAAATGGGCATAAAAAAAAGAGGATTCTTCACTGTGCTGGAGATTTTCCTTCTCCTTTTCCTTCAACTTGAAGGGATCATGGCTTTACCAGGAAAGGGAGCTATTGGAGGCAAAAAGGAATGGAAAGAAAAGGGGAATGGAAAAGGAAGGAGAAGAAAGGACAAGGAAGATCAGAGCTAGGAAAAAGAGACAGAAGAGGAGGCAAGGATAAAGGGAGCTGGAGACGGAGAAAAGAGAGAAGGGAAGGAAAGGTACGTGGGAGAAGATGGCCAGACTCTCCTCTGGGCTCCTCTACCCAAGAAAGATGTTCCCATAATTCTTGTGGGGAAGGTCATGCCATTCTAGTGGAATGAATGGAAAGTTGGACCCTTAGTTGATTGCCAGGGATCATAGGGGATTTTACATTTTTACTCTTAAAGAGCAAAGTAGAGTTGGCTTTAAAAAGCATTTTTGTCTGTTATGTTTTTAAATAAGAACGATGAATATATTTAGACTCAGATTTCAGAGAAAAACACTTTATATTTTTCAGAGCTAACTTCTACATCTCATCCTTCAATTTTACAAAGTCATACTTACTTTAGGCATATCCTTAAGATCAAATCAGAATAAATACTGTAAAACAGCATTTTGGATTGACAACACGTTTGGCAATATCTGGCAAATGGCCCATTATATTTTAAGTAGTATTTGATACATACAACCAAATAGTAAAATAAAAGACTATGGAGTTTCCAATGACTTTTCATCCATATTGAAGTGATTGTAAATGGTAATTTAGTTTAGTGATAGAGAGCAGTAGGAAATAGGGAAAGTAAAATTCTGGCACCTTAAAATCCACAATCTCTGACGAAGAGATGATGTGATTTGCTTTACAGTTTGTACTTACACATACCTGTTAACATCTTCCTGCTCTGCGACATCATCATATACTTCCTGGTCATCTTCAAAAGGTCTTGATGAAAGAGCACCGAGCGAGTTTTTTTTCCGTTTCAAGGAATCATAGTCAATCTCTACAGCCGTTGTTTTAATATAGCCGTCTACCGAAAGGGGAACAATTTATGTTCGGGTAACTGTAGCTTAAATATCATAAAGTTGTGAATAAAATATTAATTGCACACTTACTCTTTAAATTTTCCCTTTATTTCTTTGCTTGCAATTCTGATTTATAGACTTGTTGACACATGTTTCACTGTACTTTGTCAAAGTCTTACGCTGTTGTGGTTTGGGGTAAGCCTAGAGTCTATTTTCAAGATTCCAAAGTGATTCATATGAATCATTTTTGCCTTTTAACATCGATGAAGAACCTAATGCTCTTTGTTCCTCCCTGGGATACTATAAATATTTACATTTTTCCCCACTAAAAAGATTACACAGATGAGGTGAAGATGGAGCTCTACCTGTCATTTAAAACCTTCCTATCTTTGTCCACCCTGTAACGTGCTCCCAACTTAATGCTTATGAGTAGCTTTGGAAGAATTTTCACATTAATATTGGCTCAAATAGAAAACACTTCGAAGTTGTAGGAAAATGTGCACTCACATGACCCCCTGGCTGTTCTGCCCAGCCATTTTCCTTCAGGGTTGTCTGTGATTCGGATTATTTCAATTTGCTCTCCTTGCTTGAAGCTCAGTTCATTCTTTCCTCCTTTGACATCACAGCAAGCTTTTGCTTGGTGGATGACTTGAATAGGGCCTGTTAGCTGCAAAGAGGGAAAAAAAAAATCACGACTGGCTTCTTTACTATTCAGAACATCTTTAAGGAATGTGGTTTTGAAAGACAGTATGTCCACCACTTGCCAACCTGCCTATTTCCAACATTTACAAGTTTGAACTAGAAGTTGAGGGTGAATGTCATTCCTGGTGAATGTTCTTAGAGGAGGGGTTAGGGGAAAATTGCAGAGGTCAGACAGAACCAGCAAAGAACAGGTAAGCACATGCTCGGGGGCCAGGAGAGAGTGGCAGTGATCTGTTGACCTCGGGAACTCTGTGGAAGATTTGCAGAGAAAGCCACTGATAACCGAATACCACTTATGTACGACATGCTGGGTGCTATGTGTTTTTATGGGGTATGCTGGTGGTTTGCTTGGTAGACAGAGGTTATTCCCCTCTGTGCTTTGTGCAATTATTCTGATGGTTCTCTGCAGGCCTAAAACAGCAAGGGTTGGTGGTGGTGGGTTGTACTTGTGGGAAAAGCATTTTCTTTCTTTCTTTCTTTCTTTTTTTTAACTTTGTGGTACTTGTCTATCTATAAACTTGGAGAAGACATTACCTGCTATAAACAGACAACAGTTTAGAAATAGCTTTGTGAATAATAAAAATAACAAACAAATATTATGAGAGGTTTTTAAATTAATATCCTGAATAGTACAGTGTTTTCTTGACAGCAGGGGAATAATCTAGTTTAGAGGTCATGAATCCTAAACATATCCTAATCCTAAATTGGTGTCTTTTCAACAGAATTTCTTGGACCTTTTGATATACAAATATGCATTGTGAGTTTTGAAGAAGCTCTACTTTATTTTATTGAACTTGTGATGCGATGAATTGTGAGACATATCATTAATTATGCACCACCAAGAAAGAAAGAAAATAGCTTAATTTAAATTTTGATATGCCAACGATGTTAAAATGCATCTTAATATCAGAATTTTAAAATGTGAAATACTTTGTCTTGGAAATAATGAAATGTGAAGCTATGTAACAGTTCTCACATTTATTTATTTAATTGGAACATCTATTAACATTTTGTGGAAGGAATATAGCGTGTGAAGTCCCAGTCTTGACAAACTTTTGAGTTCACATTTGGTGGTATGTCTTCCATATCCTATTTTTTTCTTACTAACAAATATTATTCAAGTGAATGAGTGAAACAATGCAAAACTGATTTCTCAAAAAAAACCCGCAAGGGAAAGCTTCACACAATTCCTTCAAAACTACAAACAATCTCTTCATAAAAAGTATGTTATAAAGATTTTCATTTAAGAAATTAATTTTTCATGTTTTCCACTTGAAAACTGTAAACATTGGTAGCCATACATTCTGTATGAGTAAAATGTTTTAGTATTCATACTGTAATCTTAATTTTGCTTATATGTAGTAAGCAAAATTGAATGAGATCCTATAATAGATACAGTGCCTTCTGTGCATTATTTTATTTAATTCCATAAAAAACTTTCAGGAGAGGTATCATTGACTCACTTTAAAAATAAGAATCTGAGGTTCAGAGAAGTTTAGTAATATGCCCATGATCACATAATTTGCATGTGCAGTTGGACTTTGAATCCACATCTGTCCAACTGACTCTAAGCTTTACATTTTCCCTTTGTCCTGCTGTTGAATCTTTGTTTTACTATAATCAGTATACTGGGAAATTATATATAAATCACATTTTTATAATTCAAACCATATTGTAAATGTTCAGGAGGAATTAAATATTTAAAGGAAACTTGATATGAATCCTTTTTATAGTGAAGAATAGTTTTGTAACTAGATAATCATGCTATAGCTGACATACTAGACCCACCCCAGATGGGCCATGTCATCAAAGACATACTGGCCAAAAGAGTATAGGCCGCAAGTATAGTGGTAGTGGTGGTAGTAATAGAAATCACACAATTAGAAATCAGAGATCAGAGAAGACAGAGGTCAGAAATCCAGGTGGATGAAGAGGGAGGAGAAACAGCAGGTATCAAAAGTCAGCATGTACATCGGCTTAAAATAAAGGCAAAAATGTAAGTCAGGTCTAGACAGCAGCAGTCAGGGTAGCTCACGGAGCTTTATTGCGACAGGTCTGGTTAATCCAGAGACACTTCTGTCCCTCGTACCACTATAATACATGCCACAGGGATGTGTATGTGTGTGGTCCTGAGCTCATATTATGAGTAGGATAAAAGGAAATGCATAACAAGGAGAGTCAAGATGGGTCTGAGTATCAAGTACTCTTTCACTCCATCGACATAAAATTTCCTGAGCTCCCATCATATTTTATTTGGATTTTATTGCATTCGTTTTTTAGTGCAGGGGTAAAGGAGATTATTGGACAAAAACATTACGATTGTGAAGGTAGTTACTCTTTAGAAAACAATGATTAAGTAATTCTCCGACCATGTAAGGTTTCAAGGATTGTGCCCCTTTTGTGTGGAAGTTATAAAAAGAGGTTACTGTTCTTCACCCTTCGGCAAGAAAGCTCTTACTTTAAATTTCTTCTTTATTTCTTGTTCTTTCTTTTCTCTCTCTTTCTGTTCCTTTTTCTCCAGCTCTAATCTCTTCTTTTCCTCCTTTTCCCTTTTCTTCTCTCTTTCTTTGGATGTTTCTCTGTGGATTAAAATTGTAAGTTTGTTTTAGCATCCACGGGCATTGATGTGTCAGGGCTCCCTATCCAGAGAGGTTTCTACCCAGAGCAGAAGATAGTATGTGAAGAAGTATAGGTGAAGGTATAAAGCCAAGGCTTGTCAAAATTCCTGGGTGTATGAGACTGTGCTTAGAGCCAGCAGGAGGCATTCAAATGAGGATGCCTTCCTAAGGTTCTGCTGCCCTTACAGCTCGGGCAGGCAAGTGGAAAGCACTGTTTATAAAGGTTCTCGCGGCCTGTCGGCATGAATAGAATTAATCTCTCCTCTCTCTCTCTCTCTCATGCACTCACTAGTACAAGTTCACGTACACACATGCACTTGTACACACATGTACAAACCTTAATTCAGAAACTTTAGTCAGAATTAGTTGAATAAGAACTGGGTAGGGAAAATTAACATATTTGAATCAACAAAAGATAAAATAACATATTCATTCTACCTCTACTCATTTTCCAAGAAATTTCTTAGTCTTGGGCTACCCAGAAACCCATTTTGGAACCCTTTCTAACACCTTTCTGTTTAGCAGGCTAAAACTTTGGCATCTGGTGCTGTGTTAAATCGTCTCTCATAGCAAGGTTGTGAGGTGAAGTGCTGTCTAGGTGAGGACATTGTAACATATACACGAATTCATGTGCCCAAGGACACACCGAGAGCAAGAAATCAGATTCCCGGCCCCTGTGATTCCCTGCCTGTGGGCTATCTAGTGGGCTGCAGGCCTCTGACCTCTCCGGGGATGGCATTTTAATAGAGTCCTCTGTAAAATCCTTAGACAAGAAAAGAATATTTAGTCCTTTGTATTGAAATAAAGGTTATCATTATATGCCAGTCATTTGAACAATACAGCTTTTCCCTCCCAGTGTTGAATATCCCTCCACTCTCCCTCATACAAATCATTATATTCATCTTAGAAGGAAAATATCATGGTAAAAAAATGTAACTCATACATGTCTTCATATGTTTCTCCTTCACTCTCTTGTTCCTGTCAAGAAAAACATTAATAATGATTAATTGTAATTATTTAATAAGGGAACATACACATATTACATTGCTCAAATAATCAGTAAAACAAGCATACATTCGTGTGTCAATTTGGCTTATTTAAAATATTTTTGTTTCCTTTTTAGAGATAGACTGGAAAAGGAAGCACAGAAAGATTTCATTTTATATCTTGCTATGTAATTCAGATGTGTAGCCAGACTTCAGTCTATGTTTAGCATTACAAAATTACTATGAGTCAGTGTAATAATGGGTGTTTAATGTCTCAAGCATTTTAGATGAAATAAGATTATAAATGGAAAACAATCACCATTACTCATAAGGATTTTCATTTGTTGGTTTATATCAATAGAAAATGAATCACAATAATTGTTACATATTCTAGTTACAGCAATATAATATGAGAAGGAAAAAAAACTGACCTCATCCAGATTTCCAGTTCCTAAAGTGTTTAAAAAAAGAATACAATTTAATATACTGTAATTAAGAAGTGCTTTAATACGGGATTATTAGATGTAATATAATATTCAAAACAGTTCATCATGTAACAGAACTTATAATTTACCAAAGGTATAGAAGTACAAAATAGAATATGTAGTTTAGATTCTTACTATGGCTTTTTTGAATCTTGTAATTTAATTATAACATCATTTCACTGACTTTCATAAAATAATGCAAAAGCCAAAAATTAATGAAGACATTCTTTATTCTCTTTATGAAAAGCATGCACATTTGGTTTTGTGGGCTTGCAGTATGGAACAAAGATTTTACCAGAAAATCACAACTAGTTCACACTTTTCAACTTACTTGTTCCCAAGGATTTGCTTTCATGTGTCGAACAAATCAAGTTCATGAGATTTTTTTAAAAGATATTTTACTGCTCAAGGGTTTGGTAATATCAATAAATTACCAGGTACTAGGACATCATCTAAAACAATAATAATAAAAACAGTGTGGAACTGATATACAAATGAATAGACCAGTGGAATAGAGCAGAGAGCTCAGAGACAGATACACAAATTTACACACACACAAATAGAAACACACATGCACACACATACACACCTATATATGCAAAGACACAAACACACCGATAGAGTTAATATAGTAAATGTGGCATTATAAATTAATGAGAAAAGGGTGGATTTCAGAGTATGGTAATGGGAAAACTGGCTTTGTCCATGAGACAACAAATCTAGATTTCTACTAACGCCTCAAAAGTGGACTGCAAAGAGATCAAAGACCTAACTGTAACGGATAAAGTTCATAGAAGAAAACAGAAGATAATATTTGCATTTCCTAGGGATAGGACTTCTTAAATAAAACTTAAGAAGTATAAATTACAAAGTAAATATTAATGAATTTGATTATATCAAAATATATTTATGTTCAGTGAAGGACAGCATGGACTAAGTTAATAGACAATGGACAGAATGAGAGAAGATATTTGCAGTGTCTACAACTGACATAGGATAAATATCTGGAATACAAAGGAACTCCTGCAAGTCAGCCAGAAAAGGATACCAACCCCAAGAAAAAAATGGTCAAGGAATAGGAACTGGAAACCTACAGAAGAGAAAACCACAAAGGCTAATAAACAAATCAAGTATTCGAACTCAGCAGCAAGCAGAGATATGAAAATGAAACAAGACATCATTTTATGCATGTAAGACTGGAAACAACTGGAAAGCTGCATAGTACCATGCACTGGCGAAAGGTAGGCATCTTGGAATCTTCATGCCCTGTGACGGGAGTACACAGAGATGCAGCTCTTCTGGAGAGCACTCTAATCCTACTCAGTTGAAATGAATATGCCATTGCTTACAAGCAGCCACTCTACTGCTGGATATACATAAAGGAAGGCTCTCAGAGGTCCACATGGGGATATGGACAAGAAGGTGCATTGAACTATTATTTGTGGTACCAGCGAGTTGAAGGTGAAATGTGAATGCATAGGATGCATACCATGGAGTGCTGTGCAGTAGTTAACAGAAAGAAATTCAATATACATATACAACATGGAGGAGCCCCCCAAAACACTCAACACAGTTGAGTATTAAAAAAAGGCCAGAGTGAGCTATAATATACAGTTTATGTAAATTGAAATATGTACGTATACACATACAACAGCATGCAAAGAATACGTACAAAAGACACACACTAAGTACATTAGAATATTTGTCTCTGGTAAGGGGGAGGAAGGAAAGGGAGTGGGTCATGGAGATAAAAGGAAATAAATAAATAAGTAAAACAAGAGAGGGGTCTTGCATGGACCAATGATGATAATGACCCATTAATGATCCTATGAGAATGATTAACTCAAACTTCCGTATCTGAGGGAACAAATAAGTAAAGCATCTTTCGTCTCTTACCATCAAAGTGTATGACACTATCTTGATTTTCTTCATTTACAGGGCTTCTGAAAACAAGAGAGAAGAAAAGTGAAAATGGAACAAGTAGATGCTCCCCTTACAATGAAAAAGAAAAAAGAATAAAAGGATCATTTAAAAATAACTCTTCTCTTTCATATCTGCTCTGATTTAAAACTTCCGAAGTCAGTAGAATAGGCTTCAGCCTTGTATTGATGCCACTACTGCTGCAAAAAATGGAGAATCGGGGAGCTTGAGCACAGCACTGCCCATTCAAAGTGAGCATCTACAATTAATCAGTAGTTTAGTTTCAGGGCAGAAATATTTTTCTGTTAAAATGACAGTATGTCAATAAGTCAATTCTGGGTTCTGAAGGTATATGATTGGCTGTATGGTACAGATTCCAAAGATCATTAGTTCCAATCCTGACTCATCACTCTTTTCCAGATGTTCTCCATCTGGTTTTGCTTCCATCACTTGTGGTTTGGACTCCAAGGTGTTTCATTCCAAATCACTTCACTCCAACTGCTCATAACAGCTATCAATACCTGGGCTGCATGAATCCCCAATGATTTATGGAACCATCTATATTTTCTATTTCTATTCTTGGGTTGATTTGCATAGCTGGGGAAAATTGCCATTTTACTGATTTAGGATATTAACAATAATTGATATTCAGTCTCAGCTATACCCCCAACACTGTTCTATAATCTCATTACACTTTTTTTCTAGTCAACCCTCTCTTGCATCATTCTTCCCAATGGCTATTCAAAACGTTCATTACTTCCCTCAGATCTCCTATTTCTCTCCTTTCTCTTTTCATCAGATGATCTTGTTTCTTATTTCACCAATAAAATAGCACTTATTGGGGGTGAACTCTCTTAAAATACATTCCTTTAACTCCCAAGCTTATCTACAGTTACGCACATCCTTACCTGTCCCTACCGAAGTTCTTCTTTCCATCTGTGTTCTGAATCCTATCTGAATAATCAGATATTTTACTCCTTTTATTCACTTTCTTCTGTGTCATCATATTATTTATATTACTATTATTGTTCTTCTTCTTTCACTCCCCATCCCTAAATATCTCACTACTGTTTTCTCCCTCAGCCCAAGTTACTCTCATTCATAAAGGACAAACACTTCTCTTCACCTTTCTAAATGCTCCACATTACCACAAGTCCATCCTCCTTTTCCCAAAGTAGAAAAAGCTGTCCATACTCACCGACCTTACTTGCTCTCCTCCTACTCATTTCTTCATTGACTACAATCTGGCTTCCCTTGCTAATCCTTCACTGAAACTATTCTTAAAAGATTTGATTACCAAATCCATTAAACACTTCTCAGCTTGCACCTTACTTGATTGCTTTGTGGCTCTTATCACAGTATTGGCTGTTTTGCCTTCCTGGAGTCTCCTTTGTTTCCATGAGAAATCTCTCCTGCTCACTTCTTGTCTCTCTGGTCACTACCCCACAATTTCCTTTGTGGGTTAATTTGCTCTGACTTCCCCTTTTAAGTGATAGTGTTCTTTTGTGTTCCGGTCTTGGCTTCCTCATTTTTATTTTCACTCTACATTTGCCCCTAGATGGTCTCATATCCTCATATAACTCCACAGCTTCACATATTATCTTAATGTTGGTGACTTCATGTTGAAATCTCTAGCCCAGACCTCACTTCTGAGTTTCAGACTCATCTATCTACCGATCTATCTATCTATCCATCCATCCATTCATCTTCCTATCTATCTTTATTTGTATGTCCCGCTGATGGTTCTATATTAACATCCCAGAAGCTGAGGTTTCCCTCTTTCATCCCAGCCTAAACCTGTTTTTCCTACTAAGTTTCTTACCTTGGTCAATCGCACCACAATTCCCTTAACCACCTAAGCCTTAAGTCATCCTTTATTTCTCACTCTTCTACAGTCCCACATCGAATTAATCAAGTTCTGTAAGTTCTGCAAGTTCTGCGTATTTAGTGTCTCCTATAATGCACCTCCCCTTCTGTCTCTCTCCTCTATCCTGCTAGACACAAGAACAGGATTCTATCATTGTTAGTGTGGACCCATGCAGTAGCCTTCTGGACAGTCTTCTAGTGATGAGAATTGCTCTTCATCTTTTCTACCCTTAAAGTCCCTTCTACATGCTGCTGCCAAAGTGATCTTTCTAACATGAAATTGACACCATTTGGAGAATGTGAGCAGGAAGTGCCTTGCTATCACTGAGACCATAAAAAAGGGCTTAGTGGGTACTCTTGTAGCCCAGGAAGAATTGCCATGGATATACATGTCTCAGTTTCCACCTGAGATGATAAACATATGTGGTCATAAACTGTTATCTAATAAACTCACTTTTTAAAAAAATCAAACATTTAAAATTTAACACATATGCATAGCTTACTACCTAGGTAAGTGTAAAGGCCTGGTGAAATTGATCATGACATGACACTTGTTTTTCTTAGTAAGCCTTTTTTAGATCTTGGATGATTCAGAATTAAATAAAGAAATGATGAAGTAATTCAAGCCCATGGTACAAAAATCTGTTTCTAATCATTGGGACAATATATGTATGTTCAATATTTTAAGTATTTGTAGTATTTAAGAGATTTACTACATTAGATATTCAGTTGAATATTCTGCATCACATCACTTAAAAATTTGTCAGTTAGACTTAATATTTTAGTTGAAAAGTAAGGACTCTAAGTGTTAATGTCAATGGCTGTTGGCCTCACAAAACAGAGTTAGCCAAAATTATGAGCTCCTAATAAAAGAATATACCATCATCCAGGAAGGAGTCTTACCTAAATAAAGAAAGAAGTATATTTAGAAAATAGAACTAAATTTGATCAAGCCCCCATCTGTATCCAACTACCAATTTGTAGAGGAATGGGGAACACATAAGCTATACTGTGAGGAAGCGATCAGCGCAATCTAGACTGTGGGCAACTATAACGCCCACGAACAACTTGATTTGCTCAACAAATAAATTGCAATAAGTAAAAAGAAAGTAATACAGGGTGAACCTAGAGATTGAAAGAGAATTACAAAACATATAAGCCATAGACTTTGCTTGGATTTTTATTCAAACAAACAAGAAAACCCACATACAATTTAAGAGAAAACTGGAAATTTGAAGACCTAAAGTTTTATATTAATACATAGAGTCTATTTTTAGGGAAACCTACTGAAATATTTATGGTTGTTATTACATGATGCTTGGTATTAGTTTCAAAGTAATATGAGAAGAGAGAAGTGGGTGGGGTATAGATGAAACAAGATTGGTAGTGAGTTAATAATTGTTGAAGTTGGGGAAGGGTGCATGGGTGCATACTATGCTATTCTCCTTGCCTTTTATACGCTTAAAAATTTTTTAAATAAATGTTTCTTAAAAAGTATAAGAAGAGGACTAGGAACCAAGATGGCAGAGTAGAAGGACGTGCTCTCACTCCCTCTTGTGAGAACACCAGAATCACAACTAGCTGCTGGACAATCATCAACAGGAAGACACTGGAACTCACCAAAAAAGGCACCCCACATCCAAAGAAAAAGGAGAAGCCACAATGAGACGGTAGGAGGGGCGCAATCACAGTCAAATCAAATCCCATAACTGCTGGGTGGGTGATACACAGACTGGAGAACACTTATACCACAGAAGTCCACCCACTGGAGTGAAGGTTCTGAGCCCCTCGTCAGGCTTCGCAACCTGGGGGTCCGGCAACAGGAGGAGGAATTCCTAGAGAATCAGACTTTGAAGCATAGTGGGATTTGGTTGCAGGACTTCGACAGGACTGGGGGAAACGGAGACTCCACTGTTGGAGGGCACACACAAAGTAGTGTGTGCATCGGGACCCAGGGGAAGGAGCAGTGACCCCAGGGGAGACTGAACCAGACCTACCTGCTAGTGTTGGAGAGTCTCCTGCAGAGGCGGGGGTGGATGTGGCTCACTGTGGGGACAAGAACACTAGCAGCAAAAGTTCTGGGAAGTACTCCTTGGCGTGAGCCCTCACAGAGTCTGTCATTAGCCCCACCAAAGAGCCCAGGTAGGCTCCAGTGTTGGGTTGCCTCAGGCCAAACAACCAACAAGGAGGGAACCCAGCCCCACCCAATAGCAGTCAAGTGGATTAAAGTTTTACTGAGCTCTGCCCACCAGAGCAACAGACAGCTCTACCCACCACCAGTCCCTCCCATCAGGAAACTTACACAAGCCTGTTAGATAGCCTCATCCACCAGAGGGCAGACAGCAGAAGCAAGAAGAACTACAATCCTGCAGCCTGTGGAACAAAAACCACATTCAGAGAAAGAGAGACAAGATGAAAAGGCAGAGGGCTATGTACCAGATGAAGGAACAAGATAAAACCCCAGAAAAACAACTAAATGAAGTGGAGATAGGCAACCTTCCAGAAAAAGAATTCAGAATAATGATAGTGAAGATGATCCAGGAACTCGGAAAAAGAATGGAGGCAAAGATCGAGAAGATGAAAGAAATGTTTAACAAAGACCTAGAAGAATTAAAGAACAAACAAACACAGATGAACAATAAAATAACTGAAACGAAAACTACACTAGAAGGAATCAACAGCAGAATAACTGAGGCAGAAGAACGGATAAGTGACCTGGAAAACAGAATGGTGGAATTTACTTCTGCAGAACAGAATAAAGAAAAAAGAATGAAAAGCAATGAAGACGGCCTAAGAGACCTCCGGGACAACATTCAATGCAACAACGTTCGCATTATAGGGGTCCCAGAAGGAGAAGAGAGAGAGAAAGGACCAGAGAAAATAGTTGAAGAGATTATAGTTGAAAACTTCCCTAACATGGGAAAGGAAATAGCTACCCAAGTCCAGGAAGCACAGTGAGTCCCATACAGAATGAACCCAAGGAGAAACACGCTGAGACACATAGTAATCAAATTGGCAAAAATTAAAGACAAAGAAAAATTATTGAAAGCAACAAGGGAAAAATGACAAATAACATACAAGGGAACTCCCATAAGGTTAACAGCTGATTTCTCAGCAGAAACTCTACAAGCCAGAATGGAGTGGCATGATATACTTAAAGTGATGAAAGGGAAAAACCTACAACCAAGATTACTCTACCTGGCAAGGATCTCATTCAGATTCAATGGAGAAATCAAAAGTGTTACAGACAAGCAAAAGCTAAGAGAATTCAGCACCACCAAACTAGCTCTACAACAAATGCAAAAGGAACTTCTCTAACTGGGAAACACAAGAGAAGAAAAGGATTTACAAAAACAAACACAAAACAATTAAGAAAATGGTCATAGGAACATACATATCAATAATTACCTTAAATGTGAATGGATTAAATGCTCGAACCAAAAGACACAGGCTCACTGAATGGATACAAAAACAAGACCCATATATATGCTGTCTACAAGAGACCCACTTCAGACCTAGGGACACATACAGACTGAAAGTGAGGGGATGGAAAAAGATATTCCATGCAAATGGAAATCAAAAGAAAGCTGCAGTAGCTATACTCCTATCAGATAAAATAGACTTCAAAATAAAGAATGTTACAAGAGACAAGGAAGGACACTACATAATGATCAATGGATCAACACAAGAAGAAGATATAACAATTATAAATATATATGCACCTAACATAGGAGCACCTCAATACATAAGGAACTGCTAACAGCTGTAAAAGAGGAAATCTAGAGTAACACAGTAATAGTGGGGGACTTTAACACCTCACTTACACCAATGGACAGATCATCCAAAATGAAAATAAATAAGGAAACAGAAGCTTTAAATGACACAATAGACTAGATAGATTTAATTGATATTTATAGGATATTCCATCCAAAAACAGCAGATTACACTTTCTTCTCAAGTGTGCACGGAAAATTCTCCAGGATAGATCACATCTTGGGTCGCAAATCAAGCCTCAGTAAATTTAAGAAAATTGAAATCATATCAAGTATCTTTTCTGACCACAACGCTATGAGATTAGAAATGAATTACCGGGGAAAAAATGTAAAAAACACAAACATATGGAGGCTAAACAATACGTTACTAAATAACTAAGAGATCACTGAAGAAATCAAAGAGGAAATCAAAAAATACCTAGAGACAAATGACAATGAAAACACGACTATCCAAAACCTATGGGATGCAGCAAAAGCAGTTCTAAGAGGGAATTTTATAGCTTTATAGCTATACAAGCCTACCTCAAAAAACAAGAAAAATCTCAAATAAACAATCTAACCTTACACCTAAAGGAACTAGAGAAAGAAGAACAAACAAACCACAAAGTTAGCAGAAGGAAAGAAATCATAAAGATCAGAGCAGAAATAAATGAAATAGAAACAAAGAAAACAATAGCAAACATCAACAAAGCTAAAAGCTGATTCTTTGAGAAGATAAACAAAATTGATAAACCATTAGCCAGACTCATCAAGAAAAAGGAGAGAACTCAGATCAATAAAATTAGAAATGAAAAAGGAGAAGTTACAACAGACACCACAATAATACAAAGCATCCTAAGAGACTACTACAAGCAACTGTATGCTAATAAAATGGACAACTTGGAAGAAATGGACAAATTCTTAGAAAGTTATAACCTTCCAAGACTGAACCAGCAAGAAACAGAAAATATGAACAGACCAATCACAAGTAATGAAATTGAAGCTGTAATTAAAAATCTTCCAACAAGCAAAAGTCCAGGACCACCTGGCTTCACAGGTGAATTCTATCAAACATTTAGAGAAGAGCTAACACCCATCCTTCTCAAACTCTTCCAAAAAACTGCAGAGGAAGGAACACTCCCAAACTCATTCGATGAGGCCACCATCACCATGATACCAAAACCAGACAAAGATATGACAAAAAAAGAAAATTACAGACCAATATCACTGATGAATATAGATGCAAGAATCCTCAACAAAATACTAGCAAACAGAATCTAACAACACATAAAAGGATCATACACCATGATCAAGTGGGATTTATCCCAGGGATGCAAGGATTCTTCAATATATGCAAATCAATCAATGTGATACACCATATTAGCAAATTGAAGAATAAAAACCATATGATCATCTCAATAGATGCAGAAAAAGCTTTTGACAAAATTCAACACCCATTTATGATAAAAACTCTCCAGAAAGTGGGCATAGAGGGAACCTACCTCAACATAATAAAGGTCATATATGACAAACCCACAGCAAACATCATTCTCAATGGTGAAAAACTGAAAGCATTTCCTCTAAGATCAGGAACAAGACAAAGATATCCACTCTCACCACTATTATTCAACATAGTTTTGGAAGTCCTAGCCACGGCAATCAGAGAAGTAAAATAAATAAAAGGAATACAAATTGGAAAAGAAAAAGTAAAGCTGTCACTGTTTGCAGATGACATGATGCTATACGTAGAGAATGCTAAAAATGCCACCAGAAAACTACTAGAGCTAATCAATGAATTTGGTAAAGTAGCAAGAAACAAAATTAATGCACAGAAATCTCTTGCATTCCTATACACTAATGATGAAAAATCTGAAAGAGAAATTAAGGAAACACTCCCATTTACCATTGCAACTAAAAGAATATAATACCTAGGAATAAACCTACTGAGGGAGAGAAAAGACCTGTATGCAGAAAACTATAAGACACTGATGAAAGAAATTAAAGATGATACAAATAGGTGGAGAGATATACCATGTTCTCAGATTGGAAGAATCAATATTGTGAAATTGACTATACTACCCAAAGCAATCTACAGATTCAATTCAATCCCTATCAAATTACCAATGACATTTTTTACGGAACTAGAACAAAAAATCTTAAAATTTGTATGGAGACACAAAAGACACCGAATAGCCAAATCAGTCTGGAGGGAAAAAAACGGAGCGGGAGGAATCAGACTCCCTGACTTCAGGCTCTACTACAAAGCTACAGTAATCAAGACAATATGGTACTGGCACAAAAACAGAAACATAGATCAATGGAACAAGATAGAAAGCCCAGAGGTAAACCCACGCACCTATGGTCAATCTATGACAAAGGAGGCAAGGATATACAATGGAGAAAAGACAGTCTCTTCAATAAGTGGTGCTGGGAAAATTGGACAGCTACATGTAAAAGAATGAAATTAGAACACTCCCTAACACCATACACAAAAATAAACTCAAAATGGATTAGAGACCTAAATGTAAGACCGGACACTATAAAACTCTTAGAGGAAAACATAGGAAGAACACTCTTTGACATAAATCACAGCAAGATCTTTTTTGATCCACTTCCTAGAGTAATGGAAATAAAAACAAAAATAAACAAATGGGACATAATGAAACTTCAAAGCTTTTGCACAGCAAAGGAAACCATAAACAAGACAAAAAGACAACCCTCAGAATGGGAGAAAATTTTTGCAAATGAGTCAACGGATAAAGGATTAATCTCCAAAATATATAAACAGCTCATGCAGCTCAATATTAAAGAAACAAACAACCCAATCCAAAAATGGGCAGAAGACCTAAATAGACATTTCTCCAAAGAAGACATACAGATGGCCAAGAAGCACATGAAAAACTGCTCAACATCACTAATTATCAGAGAAATGCAAATCAAAACTACAATGAGGTATCACCTCACACCAGTTAGAATGGGCATCATCAGAAGATCTACAAACAAATGCTGGAGAGGGTGTGGAGAAAAGGGAACCCTCTTGCACTGTTGGTGGGAATGTAAATTGATACAGCCACTATGGAGAACAGTATGGAGGTTCCTTAAAAAACTAAAAATAGAATTACCATATGATCCAGGAATCCCACTACTGGGCATATACCCAGCGAAAACCATAATTCAAAAAGACACATGCACCACAATGTTCATTGCAGCACTATCTACAATAGCCAGGTTATGGAAGCAACCTAAATGCCCATCGACAGAAGAATGGATAAAGAAGATGTGGTACATATATACAATGGAATATTACTCAGCCATAAAAAGGAATGAAATTGGGTCATTTGTTGAGACGTGGATGGATCTAGAGACTGTCATACCGAGTGAAGTAAGTCAGAAAGAGAAAAACAAATATTGTATATCAATGCATGTATGTGGAACCGAGAACAATGGTACAGATGAACTGGTTTGCAGGACAGAAGTTGAGACCCAGATGTAGAGAACAAACGTATGGACACCAAGGGGGGAAAGCTGTGGGGGGGTGGGGATGGTGGTGTGCTGAATTGGGCGATTGGGATTGACATGTATACACTGATGCATATAAAATTGATGACTAATAACCTGTTGTATAAAAAAATAAATTAAATAAAATTCAAAAATTAAAAAAAAAGTATAAGAAAAATCCAATTGCAAATGCAGTTGGAGTATATAAGAGAAGTGGATATGGTGTAATAGATTTACAAGAGTTTTTTAAGTTCTTGTGAGGTTTTGCTGAGTGGAGTTATGAAATTTATTCATTCACATATTGGAAATGCTTAAAAACAAAATTCCATATGTAAATTTATACACGTAATGTGAAACATGTAAGGGAGTTTAATTACTTAAATTTATTATAAATATAACTATTGATTTGAAAGAATTTAGTCTGAGTTTTCCAATCATTAATCAGAGATCCCCCTGAAAATAATTATTCTTATTCAAATAAAAATTGCTAGGTGTATAAATTGCATAGCAAGTTACATTATGTGAATTTAAGTATTTAAAATAATTTAGGCCTTTGCATTATTAACTTTAGTGAATTGAATATTAATTAAAAGCACAAGATATAAATACCTTAGACATCAAAATACACTGACATTCTACAGAATAAAATCTATAGTTCTTTTCATGGTGTGCAGTTCTTAAGATCAGTCCTCCTCTTTTACAGTTTTAATTTCCATATTTCCTCTTCTTACACTGTCTTCTTCTCACATATTAATACTGAATTCACTTATTCTCTGAACACTGGTTTCTTTTTCCGCCATGCTTAGCCCCTGCTGTTTGCCTTCTCTGGAATAATTCTCCCTTCTCATCATCCCCTGCTGTGGCCCTCCTTAATCTTTAAATCTTTAAGCTTCTTCTTAAACAGTCCCTCCTCTGTGAAGTTATCCCAACTCCCCCAAGCTCACACAGTTGCTGCTTCCATATGTCATACATTGCTCACTACAGAGATTATTCTGGATTGCTATAATTATAGAGCAATTACTTTCAGGTCTCTCTTCCTACTACAAGACCATAAGCCCTTGGAATAAAGAGATTATCACTCTGTTAGTTAATTTATTATTATGACTGTCATTTTTAGGAAGCTATTAGAATAATTCCTGTTATGTATAGAACTTTGATTTTTTTGGCCAAATTAACGATGTCTTAGTAATACTAAGAAACAAACACTTATTACTAAGGTGAATTGTTTATTATCATTTTTGAAGAAGAATATAAGTTAAAAAGACTACTGGACTTGCAGTTTACTTCCTGAAACACTTGGATGAATAACAAATATTTGCAAAATGAAGGGGATCTGCATAGCACATTCATACATATACGCCTGTACTTTAATGTAAACCATTTATTACTTGTAGATAATGTTTGTATGCATACATATATTAATGGAACCAACATTATAGCATATAAATTTTAGTTTTATATGGGTCTGAATTCACCATATATAGAACATTAATATAGTCACTAAATATGAAATAGTGTTAAGAATAGGAATAACAGTGAAGAATAAAAGGAAGAAAGATGAGGGGGAGAAATAGGTGAGTGTCAAGGATAGACCCAGATCAAACTGTCACCAACTACTCAAAAAAGTGTTCCAGGCATTGAGAAAAGCCACACAGAGAGATAGACAGACAACGACACTAGCCACAACCGAAGTCCTAGAAAAGTAAGCAGAGGGAGCAGGTAAAGAAGAAAAGGAAGCTTATCAGTTGTTACAACAAGGACGTCTATTCAAGAAGGCCTTTCACCATAGTTCTTTGTTTTAGTATAAACAAAGCATACAGAATTAAATAGGAAAAGCAAAATTAATTTAATGTTATGACTGTCATGTTTAGAAAGCTATTAGAGCTCTATTTCCTGACTTTTAAAGATGGGAACTGTTGACCTTTATACCTTATTCGTTATTCATGACCTTTATTCCGTGACTTTAGCTCTTAATTGTCAGTTTGTTTTTTAAAGAAGGAGGAAATCTAAGTGACATATAAAACTTTGTTCTATACCTGACCTCACTGAAAACGAAATCCCATGAATTTTTCTCTGAACACGACTTCCTGTATTTAACACATGATAAATTATAAAACTGTGACTTCTTTAAGCTAATGGACTTAGGTAAGACTGTCTGGGAGTGCATGACTGATATAGCAAGTCTCAAATTCCAGAAAGTGTTAAGCATTTCTATTTTTCTTTTTTAATGTTCAAAAAATGTTGAAGAAAGTTGCTTTTTTTTTTTTAACATCTTTATTGGAGTATAATTGCTTTACAATGGTGTGTTAGTTGCCGCTTTATAACAAAGTGAATCAGTTATACATATACATGTCCCCATATCTCCTCCCTCTTGCGTCTCCCTCCCTCCCACCCTCCCTATCCCACCCCTCCAGGTGGTCACAAAGCACCGAGCTGATCTCCCTGTGCTATGTGGCTGCTTCCCACTAGCTATCTATTTTACGTTTGGTAGTGTATATATGTCCATGCCACTCTCTCACTTTGTCCCAGCTTACCCTTCCCCCTCCCCGTATCCTCAAGTCCATTCTCTAGTAGGTCTGTGTCTTTATTCCTGTCTTGCCCCTAGGTTCTTCATGACCTTTTTTTTTTTTTTTTTTTAGATTCCATATATATGTGTTAGCATACGGTATTTGTTTTTCTCTTTCTGACTTGCTTCACTCTGTATGACAGACTCTAGGTCCATCCGCCTCACTACAAATAACTCAGTTTCATTTCTTTATATGGCTGAGTAATATTCCATTGTATATATGTGCCACATCTTCTTTATCCATTCATCTGTCGATGGACACTTAGGTTGCTTCCATGTCCTGGCTATTGTACATAGAGCTGCAAGGAACATTGTGGTACATGACTCTTTTTGAATTATGGTTTTCTCAGGGTATATGCCAGTAGTGGAATTGCTGGGTCGTATGGTAGTTCTATTTTTAGTTTTTAAAAGAATCTCCATACTGTTCTCCATAGTGGCTGTATCAATTTACAATCCCACCAACAGTGCAAGAGGTTCCTTTTCCTCCACACCCTCGCCAGCATTTATTGTTTGTAGATTTTTTGATGATGGCCATTCTGACCGGTGTGAGATGATATCTCATTGTAGTTTTGATTTGCATTTCTCTAATGATTAATGATGTTGAGCATTCTTTCATGCGTTTGTTGGCAATCTGTATATCTTCTTTGAGAAATGTCTGTTTAGGTCTTCATTTTTGGATTGGGTTGTTTGTTTTTTTGATATTGAGCTGCAGGAGCTGCGTGCATATTTTGGAGATTGATCCTTTGTCAGTTGCTTCATTTGCAAATATTTTCTCCCATTCTGAGGGTTGTCTTTTCATCTTGTTTATGGTTTCCTTTGCTGTGCAAAAGCTTTGAAGTTTCATTACGTCCCATTTGTTTATTTTTGTTTTTATTTCCATTTCTCTAGGAGGTGGGTCAAAAAGGATCTTGCTGTGATTAATGTCATAAAGTGTTCTGCCTATGTTTTCCTCTAAGAGTTTTATAGTGTCTGGCCTTACATTTAGGTCTTTAATCCATTTTGAGTTTATTTTTGTGTATGGTGTTAGGCAGTGTTCTAATTTCATTCTTTTACATGTAGCTGTCCAGTTTTCCCAGCACCACTTATTGCAGAGGTTTTCTTTTGTCCATTGTATAATCTTGCCTCCTTTATCAAAGATAAGGTGACCATTGTGCGTGGGTTTATCTCTGGGCTTTCTATCCTGTTCCATTGATCTATATTTCTGTTTTTGTGCCAGTACCATACTGTCTTCATTACTGTTGCTTTGTAGTATAGTCTGAAGTCAGGGAGCCTGATTCCTCCAGCTCCATTTTCCTTTCTCAAGATTGCTTTGGCTATTCGGGGTCTTTTGTGTTTCCATACAAATTGTGAGATTTTTTTGTTCTAGTTCTGTGAAAAATGCCAGTGGTAGTTTGATAGGGATTGCATTGAATCTGTAGATTGCTTTGGGTAGTAGAGTCATTTTCACAATGTTGATTCTTCCAATCCAAGAACATGGTATATCTCTCCACCTATTTGTATCATCTTTAATTTCTTTCATCAGTGTCTTATAATTTTCTGCATACAGGTCTTTTGTCTCCTTAGCTAGGTTTATTCCTAGGTATTTTATTCTTTTTGTTGCAATGGTAAATGGGAGTGTTTTGTTAATTTCACTTTCAGATTTTTCATCATTAGTGTATAGGAATGCAAGAGATTCCTGTGCATTAATTTTGTATCCTGCTACTTTACCAAATTCATTGATTAGCTCTAGTAGTTTTCTGGTAGCATCTTTAGGATTCTCTATGTATAGCATCATGTCATCTGCAAACAGTGACAGCTTTACTTCTTCTTTTCCAATTTGGATGCCTTTTATTTCTTTTTCTTCTCTGATTGCTGTGGCTAAAACTTCCAAAACTATGTTGAATAATAGTGGTGAGAGTGGGCAACCTTGTCTTGTTCCTGATCTTAGTGGAAATGGTTTAAGTTTTTCACCATTGAGAATAATGTTGGCTGTGGTTTTGTCATATATGGCCTTTATTATGTTGAGGTAAGTTCCCTCTATGCCTACTTTCTGGAGGGTTTTTATCGTAAATGGGTTTTGAATTTTGTCAAAAGTGTTAAGCATTTCTAACTAACAAAAAGGTTATAATGGTAAATTCTTACTTTTCCTCTAATTTTAGAGCCAGGAAAAGAAAAATCTCACACTGACTAAGAATGACCTCAGGGTAAGAACTGCTTGACCTTTCCTTTTCCAACCTTAGTCATTTCCATTATTTATTATTTCTTACTACTTCACTTTTCCTGTTTCATTACTATTAGTAACCATGTAATTTGCTTTGTATACCACAATATTCAGCCATTGGTTCTGTGTTCATATGAATGAGTTATACTGTTAAAATTATAATTAATTTTTTAAAATGGTACCAAGAAATGCGTTACCCTAAAGATATTGATTTGAACACTAAAACTGATCAACGAGCTCCTTTGACCCATTTCAGTTCCTCTTCAGATGTCTGAGTAAAATAGAAAATGGAACTAGCTGATTTCTGACCACTAGGTGGGGAAACAATACAATTTAAAATACAGTATAACTTTGGCCTCAACTACTTTCTTTTTGAAGATGTTTATTATTTGTAATTCTCACCTGCCTCCAATTCTTCACATTCTTAAGGCATACTGACGTGAAAGATATAATTACAAGTGACTTCTGGGAAGTAGGCAGGTGATAAAGGCCTCGAGATCTCCTGAAATTCTTTCTTTGATCCCAATTCGTTTTCTTGCCTTAAGCAATACAGACTCTATACCCTGGGGAGAACTGTGAACCTTATCAGTCATTTATGCCTTTGGGAAGCCAGTCCCTCACCTGAGCACTAGTTCTTCATTGTTCTAATTCTTGGTTCTAGGAATTCACTTCCTTAGTGATCTTAACAGTGTCAGGACTTTAAGTGTGGAATATACACCCATGACTCTCAAATAAATATCTTTAACCAAGAACTCTCTCCCAAACTCTTCACTTCTTATACCTAATTGCCTCCTCAACATCTGCGCTTGCATGTTTAAGAGATGCCACAAGCTTAACATAGCTGGGCTCTCCTGATCTTCCCCACGCCCAAACTTGCTCACCTTCAGCCAATCCCATTTCGGTTGATGGACACATCAGCCTTGGAGTTACTCAGGCTCAAACCTTGGAGGCACATTGGATCCTCTTTTTCTTTCATACCCCAAATCCTGTAGTCTCTACCTTCAAAATGTATCCAGAATCTGGACCTCGTACCACTTGCACTGTACCCTCCTGGTTACAGCCACCTCCGCACCTTGCCTGCATTTCTGCACTATCTGCCTAACTGGTTTCCCTTCTTCAATTTTTGCCAACTGTCCCTTTTCAGACAGCTGTTAAGGTGATATTTACAAAACATAAGTGTGAGAACGTCACTGCTCTGCTCTAGCTCTTCAGGGTTTCCCATTTCACTTATGATAAGAGCTGCAATCTCTATCATGACCCGCAGGACCCTGCATGAGCTGAGTCTTTCTCTCCTACTCCTTCCCTTGTTCATTTACTCCAGCCCCCGCTACCTCCTTCTGAGTTCCTGGACATTCTAGGGCTCTGTTCTGTCTGTCCTCTCTGCCTGGAATGGTCTTCCTCCAGATATCTGTGTGACTAACTCCTTCAGTTCCTTGAGTCTTTGCTCCAGTATAACTTCCTATAAGGGGAACGACCCTCACCTGTCCCTTTAAAGTTGCAACACACTGTCCCCAACCCTCACGCTACACCACCTAATCTGCTCTACTTTCTCCTATAGCACTTGATATTTCCTAACATGCTATATCCTTTACTTGTTTATTATTTTTTCCCCCCTTGTGTCTCTTGCCCCCTGTTTTATGTGGGCAGGAGTCTTTATTTTGTTCACTGATATTTTGTGAATTTCTAATGTAAAGGCACAAAGTAGTGGCTCAAAAAATTATTATTGGGAGGGTGGTGGTGAGAAGAAAAAGCATAGAACACACATCACTCACAATTTTACTTAAAAATCATTCCATAAATTTCCCTCTCACATGAAATATAAATTTGTGAGACTGAATATCAAGACCGATGTTACTTTCATTTCCTTTTTGTGTCTTTTCTAGCTTCCCCTGCTCGGGGGAAAGTTTCCAACCCAGATATTTCTTCATTTTGGATTTTACTTGAGCTCTCTGATGGGAGCTTGAAAGTCTTATACCATACACCACATTTTTACTTAAAAAAAAAAAAATCATCTTATAGATGTCCCTTGGCTTTCATTTTCTCTGTTCTCTTCATTTGACATTTAACTTTCAGATGTGCCAGTTCTAGCTTATCTAGGCAATGTAACATCTAAGATTCTTGTTTCTCTCCATCTTTTTTCTGAGAGTAAGAGTAACTCTTAGATGAATCAAACTTTCTAATTAGGAGTCCTTAATAAGATGGAAATAGGGATGAGGTTAAGTTTATTACAATTGGTGGATTTTGCTGATTTCTGATGAAAACACTATTACAAGTAAAAATTTGAACCTGGCTGGTTGGCGGGCTCTTTTCAACTTGGCACGAATTTCCTACAAAGTTGGGAAATTGACCAGCATTGGTATGATGGTGTAGTCCAGGCTACTGGTCTCTTTTTGAAATCCTTTCTTCTTTTTATAACTTTTTATTCTCCACCTTATCACAGTGGATTCTAGGGTGTAGACTTACAGAAAAGAGTTAACATAGCAGGCCTGAAGCTGCTATTTTTAAAAGAATCTTCTATCAAGATGGGCTGTTGGTTTGTATCTGGGAACTCAGCTCCGAAAGCATTTCCTGCACTGATAGGAAAAGTTGCCTAATGATAAGAATGCTTTGCTGTGCCTAGATTGTATAAACAACATGACTTACAGTGAACACCTGCTTTCCTTCTAGAAGTCTGGTATTTTGGTAGTTGCTAGGCAGAAGGTGCCTAGGTGCCAGCTTTCAGTAAAAGCTGCCTCTAAAAGGCTTTCCTGGGAAGCAACATTACACTTGTATTGCATTTTTGTACCTGGAGAAAGGAGCAGTCCTACTCTGTCCACTGCCAGGTTTAGAAGGAGAGTGTGACTGGGATAAATCTTAGCCACGAGTACTACTATGTGCTGAGTCCCGTGTGTCCTTTTAGTGGATCATCAAACGTATGGGTGGTCTTGGGGACTCCCAAACAGCAGGAAAAATGCCAAACCCTCCTCCTCTCCATGATTTCTTCAATCAAAGAGTTACCAGTCTTTATGCCTTAGAAATTATCAGGAATTCATGCTCAAGCTATTTGCTGAAATTTCTCACTAGAATTAAACAGGATCCAGAAGCCTAATTGAAGCCAGGAGCTGGGATAGAGTCATATAATGAAATTCAAAAGTACTAAGATCAAAATCTAATGGGTTAAATTCATCAGAGTAGGAACAAAATTAGGAAAAAGACACAGGATTTAATACATGTGAAAGGAAAGTAATTTACACAGAAATCAAGTGTATATAAGAACACATATGAGTTATTTTAATTAAACTCATATTTATTTGACACATATGTTAGTAGGCAGATGGCTTACACTCTTATTTGGTAGCTGGTTATCATAAATTAGGATTCATAAACTCAAATGCCTGGAAGAGCATGTAGTTAACATAAATGCACAATGCAGCTTATACGGAAGATTGTAGCCACTAAGCTGCTCTAACATCTTCTAGTTAGTTGCAGTTATGCCTTTAACCACCCCCCCCCCCACCCAAAGCCTAATAAAGTGAAATGTAGTGCTGGCTACCCATGACAAACACGTTTTCAACCTCTGCTCTAAATTGTAATCATCAGCATTAAAGGAAAGCTGTCAATCGGATTTTGATATTAATAGATTCTATCAGAAGGATTAAGGATATTAAGTACTTTAAATGTAATGAATATCAATCTGGTAGGGGATTGAAGTGAAGGAAAAACAAACGTAGCTAAATATTTTGGCATATTACTTACTTGCGGTAAAGGAGAATCATGCAAAACAATTTTCTAGAAGAGGAAACGGAAGATCTACTCTGACTTGCCAAAGGAATCTATGCTTGCCATCGTCTGGCTATTTCTTTTTAAAACATTTCATCTATCCCAATCTTCTGCTTGCTTTTTCCTCAACCAGCTATTCTGGTAAATCACAGATAAAGAGCCCGTGCATACAACCCATACAGTTTTGACATTTCTAAAACTACCATCTAAGAAAAGTGAGAGTGGGCTTGAATAAGTTTCCTAGTTTTTTAATACACAGCCAAAAAATCTGAATATTCAGAGGAAACCTCCATTTTTTACTTAAAGGAGATTATTTAGCAGAGTGGTTAAAAGCTCACATTTTCTTTGGACTCAGACTGACATTGACTCACATTTGGAGAAGTTACTTAGCCTCTGTAAAGTTCCATTTACTCATCTGTGACAGGATGATAACACTATCCACTCAATAAAGTTATAAGGATTATACATGTAACGTGCTAGCACATCATAGGCAGTGAGTAAAATATGGTGGTGGTGGTGGTGATGATAATGGTGGTGATGGTGGTTGTGATAGTGGTGATGATGGCAATGATGGTGCTGGTGGTGGTGATAATGATGGTGGTGGTGATGATGATAATGGTGATGGTGGTGATGATGACAGTGATGGCTATGGTGTTGGTGATGATAATGGTGGTGATGATGTTAATGGTGGTTGTGGTGATGCTAATGGTGGTGGTGGTGGTGCTGACCTGAAGAATGCTTCAGAACTTCTAAAAAGGCACAGGAAAATTTCTTCAAATGAACTCTTAAGGGGAAAACCACTGAAAAAACAGAGAAATAAGAGTTGCTCAAGCGTATGGTGGTGTAAGAGCAGCTTGCTCAGCCATGTCTTCCCCCTGCCAACTGCTCACCTTTGTGGCTCCATTAGTTTACCATGGAACCCTCAGCATTCAGCCAAGCATAGTTTGAAAATCCATGGCAAGAGATTGACAAAGAAATGGCAAGATAACCTTTTGCTTACTTGAGATCTAAGGGAGATTTAATGTTTCTGGGAGGTAGACTTGGGACTGGCGACTGTGTTGGGTGAGATGCTGGCAATGGTGGCTGGCTGGCCGGATGGGATGGTGGAGGTGGTGGTAGGGAAGTTGTTGAGTAAGACGTTGGGACTTTGCTGGTACCTAAGAAGCAAAGCAAAAAATACTGTGAATTAAGACAAATCTTCAAACTATAAGAACTGGCTATTCCAAGTACGTAGAAATGAGGATTTTAAACATAAATATGTAAGAAATGCATTCTAATTATTCCAATTAATGCTTTAAAGAGTTTAATACTCTCAGAATCATGGGACATGGCTTTTTTTTTTTCTGCATACCAGCTTTTATATTTACACAATTAAAACATCTACATATTTTTATTCTTAAATGCTTACAAAATCTCTATAGGATCATGATTCTCTGAATCCTCCTCAACCCTCTTGCCTTCATAAAGTCAATTATTTTTTCTTTCTTTTTTTTCTTTTTAAGTTCTTTTTTTTTTTCACACACACACACACTGTATTTTATTTTTACAAGAGATAAATAAGCTGACACCAAGCATTGTAAATGGAGGACCACAACAAAAGCAACAATGATTGCAATTACCAAACACGAAACACACTCATACTATGTCATAGTATTGACATTCAGTCCAGTAATCCTCCACTGTAACCGCTCTTTTACTTTGCAGTGAAAATTGATTTGTATATTTTTTGCCTCTGAGTACTTGTGGGATTTTTTTTTTATTCAAACAGAAAGTCACAAAAATTATAATCATCCTCATCAGTTCACTCAGTCCCATGTAATTAATTTTTTTTTCATCTTGAACTTTTGTTAGCACTTTTATGAATTCATCAGTTTTCCATTAGAGTTCTGAAAATGCTTATTCATTCAGTTCAGCAGTATAGTCAGTTACCAGAAACCTGTACCTGTCAGAGCCTTTTCCATGAATTCCTTGAAGATGAAACCCTTTTATAGGAACATTTTGGCAAAACCATCAGAGTACACCCAGAACTGTCTGTAAATGACAAAAGACTTAAAAATGACCACGGTTAAAGATTTGACGAAAGTTCATAATAATGGAAATGGCAAAGAAATTTAGTTATTTCTGAGATGTACATTTTAAAGTAATAACTAGAAATATAACTTATAACATTATACCAGAATATATAAGATTTTTAGAAATTTCATGTAATGTCTGAAACATTTATATTAACATATTTCCATACAAATAACCCAAAGAAAGTTTAGTATTAGTTGTTTTTTGTTTGTTTGTTTGTTTTCTTATACTGCAGGTTCTTATTAGTCATCAATTTTATACACATCAGTGTATACATGTCAATCCCAATCACTCAATTCAGCACACCACCATCCCAACCCCACTGTGGTTTTCCCCCCTTGGTGTCCATACGTTTGTTCTCTACATCTGTGTCTCAAATCTGCCCTGCAAACCCATTCATCTGTAACATTTTTCTAGGTTCCACATACATGCATTAATATACGATACTTGTTTTTCTCTTTCTGACTTATTTCACTCTGTATAAGAGTCTCTAGGTCTATTCACGTCTCTGCAAATGCCACTATTTCATTCCTTTTTATGGCTGAGTAATATTCCATTATATATATGAATCACATCTTCTTTATCCACTCCTCTGTTGACGGACATTTAGGTTGCTTCCATGTCCTGGCTATTGTAAATAGTGCTGCAATGAACATTGGGGTGCATGTATCTTTTTGATTTATGGTTTTCTCCAGGTGTATGCCCAGGAGTGGGATTGCTGGGTCATATGGTAGCTCTACTTTTAGTTTTTTGAGGAACCTCCATATTGTTCTCCATAGTGGCTGTATCAATTTATGTTCCCACCAACAGTGCAAGAGGGTTCCCTTTTCTCCACACCCTCTCCAGCATTTGTTGTTTGTAGATTTTCTGATGATGCCCATTCTAACTGGTGTGAGGTGATACCTCACTGTAGTTTTGATTTGCATTTCTCTAATAATTAGTGATGTTGAGCAGCTTTTCATGTGCTTCTTGGCCATCTGTATGTCCTCTTTGGAGAAATGTCTATTTAGGTCTTCTGCCCTGTTGGAAGATTTTTAATCACAGTTTCAATTTCATTACTTGTAATTGGTCTGTTCATATTTTCTGTTTCTTCCTGGTTCAGTCTTGGAAGGTTATACCTTTCTAAGAATTTGTCCATTTCTTCCAGGTTGTCCATTTTATTGGCATAGAGTTGCTTGTAGTAGTCTCTTACGATGCTTTGTATTTCTGTGGTGTCTGTTGTAACTTCTCCTTTTTCATTTCTAATTTTATTGATCTGAGTCCTCTCCCTCTTTTTCTTGATGAGTCTGGCTAATGGTTTATCAATTTTGTTTATCTTCTCAAAGAACCACCTTTTAGTTTTTTTGATCTTTGTTATTGTTTTCTTTGTTTCTATTTCATTTATTTCTGCTCTGATCTTTATGATTTCTTTCCTTCTGCTAACTTTGGGTTTTGTTTGTTCTTCTTTCTCTAGTTCCTTTAGGTGTAAGGTTAGATTTTTTACTTGAGATTTTTCTTGTTTCTTGAGGTAGGCTTGTATAGCTATAAACTTCCCTCTTAGAACTGCTTTTGCTGCATCCCATAGGTTTTGGATAGTCGTGTTTTCATTGTCATTTGTCTCTAGGTATTTTGTGATTTCCTCTTTGATTTCTTCAGTGATCTCTTGGTTATTTAGTAAAGTATTGTTTAGCCTCCATGTGCTTGTGTTTTTTTACGTTTCTTTCCCCTGTAATTCATTTCTAATCTCATAACATTGTGGTCAGAAAAGATGCTTGATATGATTTCAATTTTCTTAAATTTTCTGAGGCTTGATTTGTGACCCAAGATGTGATCTATCCTGGAGAATGTTCTGTGCGCACTTGAGAAGAAAGTATAATCTGCTGTTTTTGGATGGAATGTCCTATAAATATCAATTAAATCTATCTGGTCTATTGTGTCATTTAAAGCTTCTGTTTCCTTATTTATTTTCATTTGGATGATCTGTCCATTGGTGTAAGTGAGGTGTTGAAGTCCCCCACTATTATTGTGTTACTCCTGATTTCCTCTTTTATAGCTATTAGCAGTTGCCTTATATATTCAGGTGCTCCTATGTTGGGTGCATATATATTTATAATTGTTATATCTTCTTCTTGTGTTGATCCCTTGATCATTATGTAGTGTCCTTCCTTGTCTCTTGTAACATTTTTTATTTTGAAGTCTATTTTATCTGAAATGAGTATAGCTATTCCAGCTTTCTTTTGATTTCCATTTGCGTGGAATATCTTTTTCCATCCCCTCACTTTCAGTCTGTATGTGTCCCTAGGTCTGAAGTGGGTCTCTTGTAGACAGCATATATATGGGTATTGTTTTTGTATCCATTCAGCAAACCTGTGTCTTTTGGATGGAGCATTTAATCCATTCACGTTTAAGGTAATTATCGATATGTATATTCCTATGACCATTTTCTTAATTGTTTTGGGTTTGTTTTGTAGATCCTTTCCTTCTCTTGTGTTTCCCACTTAGAGAAGTTCCTTTAGCATTTGTTGTAGAGCTGGTTTGGCAGTGCTGAATTCTCTTAGCTTTTGCTTGTCTGTAAAGCTTTTGATTTCTCCATCGAATCTGAATGAGGTCCTTGCTGGGTAGAGTAATCTTGGTTGTAAGTTCTTCCCTTTCATCACTTTAAGTATATCATGCCACTCCCTTCTGGCTTGTAGAGTTTCTGCTGAGAAATCAGCTGTTAACCTTATGGGAGTTCCCTTGTACGTTATTTGTCGTTTTTCCCTTGCTGCTTTCAATAATTTTTCTTTGTCTTTAATTTTTGCCAGTTTGATTACTACGTGTCTTGGCGTGTTTCTCTTTGGGTTCATTCTGTATGGGACTCACTGCGCTTCCTGGACTTGGGTGGCTATTTCCTTTCCCATGTTAGGGAAGTTTTCGACTATAATCTCTTCAAATATTTTCTCTGGTCCTTTCTCTCTCTCTTCTCCTTCTGGGACCCCTATAATGCGAATGTTGTTGCGTTTAATGTTGTCCCGGAGGTCTCTTAGGCTGTCTTCATTTCTTCTCATTCTTTTTTCTTTATTCTGTTCCACAGCAGTGAATTCCACCATTCTGTCTTCCAGGTCACTTACCTGTTCTTCTGCCTCAGTTATTCTGCTACTGATTCCTTCTAGTGCAGTTTCAATTTCAGTTATTGTATTGTTCATCTGTGTTTGTTTGTTCTTTCATTCTTCTAGGTCTTTGTTAAACATTTCTTGTATCTTCTCGATCTTTGCCTCCATTCTTTTTCCGAGGTCCTGGATCATCTTCACTATCATTATTCTGAATTCTTTTTCTGGAAGGTTGCCTATCTCCACTTCATTTAGTTGTTTTTCTGGGGTTTTATCTTGTTCCTTCATCTGGTACATAGCCCTCTGCCTTTTCATCTTGTCTCTCTTTCTCTGAATGTGGTTTTTGTTCCACAGGCTGCAGGATTGTAGTTCTTCTTGCTTCTGCTGTCTGCCCTCTGGTGGATGAGGCTATCTAAGAGGCTTGTGTAAGTTTCCTGATGGGAGGGACTGGTGGTGGGTAGAGCTGACTGTTGCTCTGGTGGGCAGAGCTCAGTAAAACTTTAATCCACTTGACTATTGATGTGTGAGGCTGGGTTCCCTCCCTGTTGGTTGTTTGGCCTGAGGCAACCCAACACTGGAGCCTACCTGGGCTCTTTGGTGGGGCTAATGACACCCTCTGGGAGGGCTCATGCCAAGGAGTACTTCCCAGAACTTCTGCTGCTAGTGTCCTTGTCCCCACGGTGAGCCACAGCCACCCCGCACCTCTGCAGGAGACCGTCCAACACTAGCAGGTAGGTCTGGTTCAGTCTCCCCTGGGGTCACTGCTCTTTCCCCTGGGTCCCAATGCGCACACTACTTTGTGTGTGCCCTCCAAGAGTGGAGTCTCTGTTACCCCAATCCTGTCGAAGTCCTGAGATCAGTTCCCAGTAGGCTTCAAAGTGTGATTCTCTAGGAATTCCTCCTCCCATTGCCAGAACCCCAGGTTGGGAAGCCTGACGAGGGGCTCAGAACCTTCACTCCAGTGGGTGGACTTCTGTGGTATAAGTGTTCTCCAGTCTGTGAGTCACCCACCAGCAGTTATGGGATTTGATTTGACTGTGATTGCGCCCCTCCTACCGTCTCATTGTGGCTACTCCTTTGTCTTTGGATGTGAGGTATCTTTTTTGGTGAGTTGCAGTGTCTTCCTGTCAATGATTGTCCAGCAGCTAGTTGTGATTCTGGTGTTCTTGCAAGAGGGAGTGAGAGCACGTCCTTCTACCTTGCCATCTTGGTTCCTCCCCTCATATACTCGACATGGTTTTTTAAATATTCTATTTCTTTCCCTACCTCTCCCCCACCCCCAGTTTGTACATATAATTGACAAATAAAATTGTAAGATATTTAAAGTGTATATGTGATGATTTGATATACATATATATTGTGAAAGGTTTCCCCCCATCCAGTTAATTAACATCCATCACCTCACATATTGACCTTTTTTGGGGGTGGTGTTGAGAACATTTAAGTTCTATTATTTTAGCAAATTTCAGTTATGCAATACAGTATTATCTACTATAGTCACCATGTTTTATTTTAGATCCTCAGACTTTACACATCTTATAACTGAAAGTTTCTACCCTTTGACCAACCACTTCTTCCTTTTTTTCCCCATCCCAGCCCCTGGCAACCACTTTTCTACTATTTATAGATTGTACAAAAAGCTTCCGAATTCCTTTTAGATATTTCTGCCTCTCTCCAAAATTTTTCACTTATGGTGATTATTAAAAATACTACCCTCTCTCCTTTCTCTCACAGTCCTTTTGGAGTTTTAAAAATTGCTCAGTCCCTGCACCCCTGACTTGCGACACTTCTTGCAAGGCACAAATCTCACAGGAATAGCTCATTTTCTCTTTTGGCACCTATTTTTTTGGGTTGAGGTAGGGAGAATTAGTTCCCTTATAAATCTGAAAAATACAAATTTCTAACTGATTACATTTATGTTAAAAATATTTTGTCTAGTTCATTTTTGTTATAAAGTTAATTTTTTTTTTTTTTTGATATATAGGACTTACTACTTTTTCTCTAGTTCAATTAGTAAATTCTTGGGAATTCCCTGGTGGTCCAGTGGTTAGGACTTGGTGCTCTCATTGCCAGGGGCCCGGGTTTGATCCCTGGTGGGGCAACTAAGATCCCGAAAGCCCCACAAGCCTTACGGTGTGGCTTTCTGATGGGAGCTGGGATGCGTCCCTGCTCTTCTGCCTGCCCAGCATCTACTCTCCCTCCCCTGGTTAGAATAATTTGAACTGCCCAGAAAGGGGTGTCACTGTTTTTCCACTGGACTTGGAACTCCAAGGGGGTCCTCTGGGAATTCTGCAGTCATCTCACCACCACCACCAGGGGGCTTGCCTGAGGGTACAGCAAAACCAGAGGAAAGCAAGGCTGGGAGATGGAGAGGGATTGGTTGGATTTTTTTTTTTACTTTTGGAAAATTGTTAGAGATAATTTGACAGGCTTAATGAGACACTAAACTGTGTAAGTGTCTTATTCCTCATTAAGCTTGGGAGAACACATGTTAAAGTCTTCCTATGTTACACTAGTATTTAGCAGTGGAATGTTTTGCTTTGCAAAATTTATGGTCACTTTCAAATACTGCAGAGAATATATTTGCATGTATACAAAATAATTCTAAGGAAAAGCATCTTAGTATTTCAGGAGGAAAAAAACAGGTAGACTTACCTTACTATAATATGGCTCTAAAATCTTAATGTGGACTTTATAAAATATACCAAAATATAATTAGTAATATTGGAATTCTCAAAAGCAAAAATCTAGTCTCATGTGGTGGAAAGAAAAGGGTGGATATTGAATTATAATAAAGCAAGTAAAGAAGAAACAAAAACAATAAATCTATAGGAAATTTCTGAGATTAATGATAACATTAATAAATCACTTTTTTGCTAGGAACCGTTTTAGGCATTTTGCATATGAAATTTTATTTAACTTTCATAACATTCCTTTGGGTATATATTATTATCTAGTTTCCATTTGATAATTAAGAAAACTACCCAAGTTCAGAGAGTCAGTAAGCAATAGAGGTGGAATTCAAACTCAGCCAGAATTTGAACCTTAGTTGATTTCTTATGATGTCTGTGCCCTTTCTGCTATGTTCTGCTCATGCCCTCAAAGTGATGAAATGGAAATTAGTGATAAGTTCAAATGGACATATTAACACATTTTTGTAAGTCCGGCTTTTCTAATTGGTACTTTTCCTCTTAGTGCAGTTTTGACAACTGTTTTCAGTTTCATTAGGGCAGTACTAGCTCTGGAGACTATAAAGTAATCTGTAAAGGAATTCAAATATATTGGTGTTTTGGATATATGTTTCAGAATTTGATCTTGGAAACCAGATAGCAGGAAAGTTGATATTCAGGAGTTAGTGGAAAATGGGCACCCAAAGATGGATGACTGATGTGGGCTGACAGGAAAAAAAAAGTCTCATGAATTGGAATTGAGGAGTTTGAAATAAAATCATGAAAGGATTTAAAAGATATGAAATAAATAAAATAAAGGGAAAGAACAACAAGTTTAGAGTTTGGTTGGCATCAAGAATTAGAAATGTAAAATTTGAGACCTAACACACAAAATTCTGATCTATCTATTTATCTCTCTCTCTATCTATCCATGCATCCATCCATCTATCCATCCATCTATCTATCTATCCATCTATCTATATGTATGTGTGTGTATATATATATATATATATATATATATATATATATATATATATGTCTTATCCCCCAAGTCTCAGGGGATATCACCTAGGTAGTCTGTGGCTTTACAAGAATTGAAAAGACCATTTGGAATTTCTTCCCCAAAGAATGACAGGATTGTGTAAGGATATGCCTCATAGCAGTAGGCAGAGCTAGTCTCTTGGACAGTATAGGACAGCTCAGTGGCAGTGAGCTAATCAGGTGAATATGCAACCTACTGCCCACTCTCATCCCAAGTCAGATTCAGGAACTGTGTTCCTGGGCCTTTTAACTGGAGCCCAAGGCTTCAAAAAGGAGATACTGAGCATTTTGCTAAAAAGCCGAATGGAAGCTTGACTTACACCTTGCTGTAACACTTGAATTTCCACAAGAGATGTAATTTTGATAATAAAATTCTTAGCCATAATTTAAAAAATGTGACTAATAGAACTGACTGTACTTATAGTAGAGAACAGTTCATACTGGTTACAGAAAAAATGGGGAGAGTTGGGAATGAAGGGGAGAGAACTTGCAAAACCTTCTAGAGCATGAAAACAACTCTCAAGAATCTGGGAAGTTAACAACCTCTGATTCAAACTTCATTCTCTTTAATTTTGGAAGCTCAGAAGAGGTCTTGCGCAAGTCATGTGCCCTGGCTCAGGCCAGCCTGGATGGGTGGAACACAAGGGCCATTTTACCAGGAGCAAACTACTGGGAGAGGCTTCCATGAGTCAGCGGTGCCTAGGGGTTATCTGGCCTTGCCCTGAAGGGTGGCTCCAGGTTCACTGAAACTCAAACTACCCAAAGTGGTGACATTATGTCAGGATTTAAAGCTATAAATGGGGGGCTTCCCTAGTGGCGCAGTGGTTGGGAATCACCTGGCAATGCAGGGGACACAGGTTCAGGCCCTGGTCCGGGAGGATCCCACTTGCCGCGGAGCGGCTGGGCCTGTGCACCACAACCACTGAGCTTGCGCTCTAGAGCCCATGAGCCACAACTACTGAGCCCACGTGCTGCAGCTACTGAAGGCTGGGTGCCACAACTTCTGAAGCCTGTGCGCCTAGAGCCTGTGCTCAACAAGAGAAGCCACCGCAATGAGAAGCCCTTGCACCGCAACGAAGAGTAGCCCCTGCTTGCTGCAACTAGAGAAAGCCCGTGTGCAGCAATGAAGACCCAACGCAGCCAAAAAATAAAATAAATTAATTAATTAAATAAATGTGAGAAAAGAAAAAAAACTATAAACGGAAAAACAGAGTTGAGAGGGAAGGAAAGAAGAGATGCAGAGAAGGGGAGGGGGTGATTAATGAAGAAATGGTGATGGTGGTAATGTACTCAAGTTATAGAAAATAGAAATTGTATTATTTCACAAACTTTGCACTTTAGATTTTTTTGACAACTAAATACTGGTTCCTGATATTGTAAAAATAATCTTGTAACACAAATATCTATGAGGACTCGGGAAATCTACCCCACAGATTCTGACATTTATGACTTTTGATTAAGAAGGTGCTTGTAACCTTCATGTCCCAAGGCGTCTAAGGAGCATCTTGAGTTGTGGTTCTGGATTTCCTTTTTAATCCATGGATTCCTCTACAAAACCAAAGACACTATCACCCAATTGCCATAAAACCCTGACTCTAGACCTAATTTCTAATTATGGTTTTGTTGGGTTGTCTTAGAAGTGAGCCAGAAGTTAGAAAACTTTGATTTTACCACCAGCTCTGTCACCAAAGAGCTCTTTGTCGTTGGCAAATCATTTAACTTCCACGTGATTTAGTTTTTCCAACTGTCAAAAGGGAGTTATATGACCCCAACTACTTCACATAGGTTTAAGGATTAGGTGAGCTGATATGTATGAAAGCATCTTGAAAAGTCTGAAGCATTATATAAACATAAAAGATGATCACACAATGATGAGGGGGTGCCACAAGTAAAATCATTACTAAGTTTATCCTGATTTGAAATATTTTAAAATCATTTATATAAGGTCATTTATTTATTTAGGAATTATTATGTGCCTGCCCCAAGATTTAGCCATTGAACTGGCAACATGGAATATAGACTTTTATTTTCTCTAGGCCTGGATAAGCGTATGGCTATTGCCCATCCAAACAGGATGAAAAGCTCTAGCAATTGTATGGCATTTCCAGAGTCTGGACTGGTGAATTCTGCACTAAGAACAATCTAAGTGCACACTTGATGGAACCCCTAGCAGTTGCCTGCCCATGCGCAGTCATTTACACCTAACTAAACATGGGCTTTTTCAGGACCAAGTCTCACTGAGATCTTATCACGTTTACCATAATAGTGGTTTCAAAGTTCCCCACATTACCGGACCCTACTCATGCCTTCCTCATTCACCACAGATTTTCTTACCTCTTATTTTACTAACAGCATGGAGAACACTCTACCTGACCATCCCCACTTACCCTTCATTCTAACTTAAAGTCTCCTTACATCTTGCTTCCCCCATTTCCTTTACCACTGATTCTCTGGAAAAACATCAGTCTTACCAATACTAGCTGCCATTCTTGGTTCGTATCAGTGCCCGCTTCCTTATAGACTCTGCTTCATTAATTACCAACTCCTTCACTTGCATCAGGTAAGAAACATTTATTATGAAATTACTATGTGCTCTGGACTGTGTGTTTCATCCTTTACGATGCACTTCCCATCTTAAACATGGTTTGATCTCCTCTACTCTAAAGAAACACAACAATATCCTTTCTTCTTTGTCCCCCACTCTAGTTACTAGCTGCATTTTCTCCTTCCCTTCACAGCCACACTTCTTGGAACACAAGTCTATATTTGCCACTTCTATGCTTTTATTGTGCTTGGGTGGCTTCATGGCAGAGGGAAGAATGAAAAGTTCTGAGGTAGAGAGGCTTGGGTTAGAAATCAGACTTCACCACTCTTATGTTAACCTTTATTTAATTGTTTATTACTCAATTTGGGGCCTTAAGTAAGTTGCTTGACTTCTCCAAGTCTTCATTTTCTCATCTGTGAAATGGTCATATACACCCACCTTGCAGAAGCACCTGAACATTGCAGCTCTTAATAAACATTCCTGTTCTTAACTATTACTTGATCTGGCTGCATCATTGATGTATGGCAGTCTGCCCACCTTAACTGTAAAAACCAAAACCTTTTCCCCAAACCAACTATGCATAATCTTGGTTCTGTTAAGATATCTTAGAATGGGTTAAGAATCAGGAAGTTTAACAACTCTTTATCCAGCCTGTTAGGTACCAAACAAACAAACATTACTTTCACTTTCTTGATTCCTAAACAACACCAGAAGCAAGTTTTCAACATGGGAAGTAGAATGGTTTGGTAGAAACAATACTTGTGCTGGAGTCATTCAGATCTGGGTTTGACTACCAATCCCAACTAGTACTAGCTGTAGGACACTGGGTAATGTAATTTGCTTCTTTGGGTTTTATATTCCCTGCCTGTTAAAATGGGACTACTGTTTCCTAACATGCAGGATGGTTATGAGAATTAGAAATGATATGTGTACCTACCCAGCACATAGTTGGTGTTCTACTTAAGAATTATCTTAGAACCTAGAACCGTTGTGTTCTACATGGGACAGGCTCTCATTAAACCTCCGAGGGTACGTTTATGTCTCTCTGTGTACTGAGACTGGGATAATCATACTCTATTACGATTGACATTTGATCTAGTATAGAATATCATTTACAATATAGGCATATAAGTAGTATTGCCATTTATGTCAAATCATAAAATTTTTCAGAAGATCCTCAGTAGCTTTCAAAGGTAAGGATTTGAAACCCCTGGGTCACAGGCTTAGAAAATCCTGTTTTACAGAATTTTTTTCTTGCCTGATTCAAAGCCATCTATTCTTATCTTCAAAGAATTTATAAACCCATAGTGGATGTGAACCCATAGAGGATGGGAAATTTTGAAAACCAATTTAGTTGAAAACAAAGTACTGTAACTATATAAGTAAAAAAAAAAAAACCTTTGCTTTGAAAGCAAGCTGCCAAGAAAATGTTGGCCAGCTTAGAATAGTCTATCAACATGGAAAGAAAAGTAATACTGAAACGTTCATGTTTTTGTAAATAATCAAGGCAGAAATTAAAAAGAAGGTGAAGAGGTAGAGATCAAAACAAATATGATCAATTAGAGGAAAATAAGTAAAGAAAGCCTTTGATCACTACCTTAAACTTCCCTATCTCAGATCTAACTGTAACATTCAATGTCTCTGAATACTTTTTTAATTCTTAAAACTTCACTTGCCCAATAACTTTGTTAGCTATCCATTTGTTTATATCATTATTTTCATAATTAGACATAATCATGAAATGTAAGTTGTTTTTATAAATGTTTTTATTTATTTTCAATTCATAAAATAACATGAAATCAAATCAGGCAGTAATTTGACTGAAGATTGCTGACTTCTGAACCTTTCCTTTTAAAAGAATGTTAAGTATTATATTAAAAGGAAAAAAGTCAGTATATAGGAAAAGTTTTTTGTCAGATACTGATAGCTTACAAGGTGCCTTTCTTGTTCTGAGATAGAGCATATTTGGGCAGAAGACAATAACTGAATTTCTTTTCTTCAAATGCTAAAATTGTTTTAAAAGTATACTAAAACTCATATAGGAGTAAAGGAAGTACTAGAACTCAAGGTTTAGAAAATCCTCATATGAACTGTTTTTTTTTTTTTTTTGAAATTTCATGTAATGTCTGAAACATTTATATTAACATGTTTCCATACAAATAACCCAATGAAAGTTTAGTATTAGTTGTTTTGTTTGTTTTTTTATACTGCAGGTTCTTATTAGGCATCAGTTTTATACACATCAGTGTATACATGTCAATCCCAATCGCCCAATTCAGCACACCACCATCCCCACCCCACTGCAGTTTTCCCCCCTTGGTGTCCATATGTCCATTCTCTACATCTGTGTCTCAACTTCTGCCCTGCAAACTGGCTCATCTGTACCATTTTTCTAGGTTCCGCATACATGCATTAATATACGATATTTGTTTTTCTCTTTCTGACTTACTTCACTCTGTATGACAGTCTCTAGATCCATCCACGTCTCAACAAATGACTCAATTTCGTTCCTTTTTATGGCTGAGTAATATTCCATTGTATATATGTACCACAACTTCTTTATCCATTCGTCTGTTGATGGGCATTTAGGTTGCTTCCATGACCTGGCTATTGTAAATAGTGCTGCAATGAACATTCGGGTGCATGTGTCTTTTTGAATTACGGTTTTCTCTGGGTATATGCCCAGTAGTGGGATTGCTGGGTCATATGGTAATTCTATTTTTAGTTTTTTAAGGAACCTCCATATTGTTCTCCATAGTGGCTGTATCAATTTACATTCCCACCAACAGTGCAAGAGGGTTCCCTTTTCACCACACTCTCTCCAGCATTTGTTGTTTGTAGATTTTCTGATGATGCCCATTCTAACAGGAGTGAGGTGATACCTCATTGTAGTTTTGATTTGCATTTCTCTAATAATTAGTGATGTTGAGCATCTTTTCATGTGCTTCGTGGCCATCTGTATGTCTTCTTTGGAGAAATGTCTATTTAGGTCTTCTGCCCATTTTTGGATTGGGGTGTTTGTTTCTTTGATATTGAGGTGAATGAGCTGTTTATATATTTTGGAGATTAATCCTTTGTCCGTTGATTCATTTGCAAATATTTTCTCCCATTCTGAGGGTTGTCTTTTCATCTTGTTTATGGTTTCCTTTGCTGTGCAAAAGCTTTGAAGTTTCATTAGGTCCCATTTGTTTATTTTTGTTTTTATTTCCATTACTCTAGGAGGTGGATCAAAAAAGATCTTGCTGTGATTTATGTCAAAGAGTGTTCTTCCTATGTTTTCCTCTAAGAGTTTTATAGTGTCCAGTCTTATATTTAGGTCTCTAATCCATTTTGAGTTTATTTTTGTGTATGGTGTTAGGGAGTATTCTAATTTCATTCTTTTACATGTAGCTGTCCAGTTTTCCCAGCACCACTTATTGAAGAGACTGTCTTTTCTCCATTGTATATCTTTGCCTCCTTTGTCATAGATTAGTTGACCATAGGTGCGTGGGTTAATCTCTGGGCTTTCTATCTTGTTCCATTGATCTATGTTTCTGTTTTTGTGCCAGTACCATATTGTCTTGATTACTGTAGCTTTGTAGTATAGTCTGAAGTCAGGGAGTCTGATTCCTCCAGCTCCATTTTTTTGCCTCAAGACTGCTTTGCCTATTCGGGGTCTTTTTTGTCTCCATACAAATTTTAAGATGATTTGTTCTAGCTCCGTAAAAAATGCCATTGGTAATTTGATAGGGATTGCATTGAATCTGTAGATTGCTTTGGGTAGTATACTCATTTTCACAATGTTGATTCTTCCAATCCAAGAACATGGTATATCTCTCCATCTGTTGGTATCATCTTTAATTTCTTTCATCAGTGTCTTATAGTTTTCTGCATACAGGTCTTTTGTCTCCCTAGGTAGGTTTATTCCTAGGTATTTTATTCTTTTTGTTGCAATGGTAAATGGGAGTGTTTCCATAATTTCTCTTTCAGATTTTTCATCATTAGTGTATAGGAATGCAAGAGATTTCTGTGCATTAATTTTGTATCCTGCAACTTTACCATATTCATTAATTAGCTCTAGCAGTTTTCTGGTGGCAGTTTTAGGATTCTCTATGTATAGTATCATGTCATCCGCAAACAGTGACAGTTTTACTTCTTCTTTTCCAATTTGTATTCCTTTTATTTCTTTTTCTTCTCTGATTGCCGTGGCTAGGACTTCCAGAACTATGTTGAATAATAGTGGTGAGAGTGGACATCCTTGTCTCGTTCCTGATCTTAGAGGAAATGCTTTCAGTTTTTCACCATTGAGAATGATGTTTGCTGTGGGTTTGTCATATATGGCCTTTATTATGTTGAGGTAGGTTCCCTCTATGCCCACTTTCTGGAGAGTTTTTATCAGAAATGGGTGTTGAATTTTGTCAAAAGCTTTTTCTGCATCTATTGAGATGATCATATGGTTTTTATTCTTCAATTTGTTAATATGGTGTATCACATTGATTGATTTGCGTATATTGAAGAATCCTTGCATCCCTGGGATAAATCCCACTTGATCGTGGTGTATGATCCTTTTAATGTGTTGTTGGATTCTGTTTGCTAGTATTTTGTTGAGGATTTTTGCATCTATATTCATCAGTGATATTGGTCTGTAATTTTCTTTTTTTGTAGTGTCTTTGTCTGGTTTTGGTATCAGGGTGATGGTGGCCTCATAGAATGAGTTTGGGAGTGTTCCTTCCTCTGCAATTTTTTGGAAGAGTTTGAGAAGGATGGGTGTTAGCTCTTCTCTAAATGTTTGATAGAATTCACCTGTGAAGCCATCTGGTCCTGGACTTTTGTTTGTTGGAAGATTTTTAATCACAGTTTCAATTTCATTACTTGTGATTGGTCTGTTCATATTTTCTATTTCTTCCTGGTTCAGTCTTGGAAGGTTATACCTTTCTAAGAATTTGTCCATTTCTTCCAGGTTGTCCATTTTATTGGCATAAAGTTGCTTGTAGTAGTCTCTTAGGATGTTTTGTATTTCTGCAGTGTCTGTTGTAACTTCTCCTTTTTCATTTCTGATTTTATTGATTTGAGTCCTCTCCCTCTTTTTCTTGATGAGTCTGGCTAATGGCTTATCAATTTTGTTTATCTTCTCAAAGGACCAACTTTTAGTTTTATTGATCTTTGCTATTGTTTTCTTTGTTTCTATTTCATTTATTTCTGCTCTGATCTTTATGATTTCTTTCCTTCTGCTAACTTTGGGTTTTGTTTGTTCTTCTTTCTCTAGTTTCTTTAAGTGTAAGGTTAGATTGTTTACTTGAGCTTTTTCTTGTTTCTTTAGGTAGGCTTGTATAGCTATAAACTTCCCTCTTAGAACTGCTTTTGCTGCATCCCATAGGTTTTGGGTCGTCGTGTTTTCATTGTCATTTGTCTCTAGGTATTTTTTGATTTCCTCTTTGATTTCTTCAGTGATCTCTTGGTTATTTAGTAACGTATTGTTTAGCCTCCATGTGTTTGTCCTTTTTACGTTTTTTTCCCTGTAATTCATTTCTAATCTCATAGCGTTGTGGTCAGAAAAGATGCTTGATATGATTTCAATTTTCTTAAATTTACTGAGGCTTGATTTGTGACCCAAGATGTGATCTATCTTGGAGAATGTTCCGTGCGCACTTGAGAAGAACGTGTAATCTGCTGTTTTTGGATGGAATGTCCGATATATATCAATTAAATCTATCTGGTCTATTGTGTCATTTAAAGCTTCTGTTTCCTTATTTATTTTCATTTTGGATGATCTGTCCATTGGTGTAAGTGAGGTGTTAAAGTCCCCCACTATTATTGTGTTACTGTCGATTTCCTCTTTTATAGCTGTTAGCAGTTGCCTTATGTATTGAGGTGCTCCTATGTTGGGTGCATATATATTTATAATTGTTATATCTTCTTCTTGGATTGATCCCTGGATCATTATGTAGTGTCCTTCCTTGTCTCTTGTAACATTCTTTAATTTAAAGTCTATTTTATCTGATATGAGTATAGCTACTCCAGCTTTCTTTTGATTTCCATTTGCATGGAATATCTTTTTCCATCCCATCACTTTCAGTCTGTATGTGTCCCTAGGTCTAAAGTGGGTCTCTTGTAGACAGCATATATATGGGTCTTGTTTTTGTATCCATTCAGCCAGTCTATGTCTTTTGGTTGGGGCATTTAATCCATTCACGTTTAAGGTAATTATCGATATGTATGTTCCTATGACCATTTTCTTAATTGTTTTGGGTTTGTTTTTGTAGGTCCTTTTCTTCTCTTGTGTTTCCCACTTAGAGAAGTTCCTTTAGCATTTGTTGTAGAGCTGGTTTGGTGGTGCTGAATTCTCTTAGCTTTTGCTTGTCTGTAAAGCTTTTGATTTCTCCATCAAATCTAAATGAGATCCTTGCCGGGTAGAGTAATCTTGGTTGTAGGTTCTTCCCTTTCATCACTTTAAGTATATCATGCCACTCCCTTCTGGCTTGCAGAGTTTCTGCTGAGAAATCAGCTGTTAACCTTATGGGAGTTCCCTTGTATGTTATTTGTCGTTTTTCCCTTGCTGCTTTCAATAATTTTTCTTTGTCTTTAATTTTTGCCACTTTGATTACTATGTGTCTCGGCGTGTTTCTCCTTGGGTTTATCCTGTATGGGACTCTCTGCGCTTCCTGGACTTGGGTGGCTATTTCCTTTCCCATGTTAGGGAAGTTTTCGACTATAATCTCTTCAAATATTTTCTCTGGTCCTTTCTCTGTCTCTTCTCCTTCTGGGACCCCTATAATGCGAATGTTGTTGCGTTTAATGTTGTCCCGGAGGTCTCTTAGGCTGTTTTCATTTCTTTTCATTCTTTTTTCTTTAGTCTGTTCCGCAGCAGTGAATTCCATCATTCTGTCTTCCAGGTCACTTATCCGTTCTTCTGCCTCAGTTATTCTGCTATTGATTCCTTCTAGTGTAGTTTTCATTTCAGTTATTGTATTGGTCATCTCTGTTTGTTTGTTCTTTAATTCTTCTAGGTCTTTGTTAATCATTTCTTGCATCTTCTCAATCTTTGCCTCCATTCTTATTCCAAGGTCCTGGATCATCTTCACTATCATTATTCTGAATTCTTTTTCTGGAAGGTTGCCTATCTCCACTTCATTTAGTTGTTTTTCTGGGGTTTTTTCTTGTTCCTTCATCTGGTACATAGCCCTCTGCCTTTTCATCTTCTCTATCTTTCTGTAACTGTCTGAACTGTTTTATATGTTGAAGGAATAGTGAGTGTTTTGAGTAAATCAATACTTTTAAAATAAAAATCAGTATAATTCAGAAACATAACATCTATAAGCAGAGAAGGGGTAAACATTGTTGATGCAGAGACAATAGTACAGCTTCAGAATGTGAGCAAATAGAGGGACAACTAAAGCAGATGCTTCGAACACAGCTGTCAGTGGAAGCCAGACAGGAGCATGCATTTGTACGTAGCTCTGGGAATCGACTGGTGAGCAGGAGATTCATGCCCTGGCTCAGTGGAGTGGCTACTGCAGGGCTCCAGCTGACTGTAAATTTGTCTAGATTTTTCTGTGAAATCTTTCAATTTTTGAATGTTGGCAACTAAGTAAACAAAACAAAACAAATACATAAAACAAACAACATCCCCCAAATTCTGCACACCAAACAAAGCGCACTTTTGGATTAAATTGCTTTGCGATAGACACCTTTTTTTAAGTTAAGTGAGAGGAAGTGCCATAAAGAAAAGGTCTATTAAGGGAAATTGCCTGATCATAGGTTCCTCCAGGAACCCAGTTTTTTTCCTGCTAAAACTATAAGGGTTTGAAAGGGGTAAATTAGACCACCAGACCAGGTAGAATCATGAATTGAGGAAAGAGGACCAGAACTGCCAACAAAGAAGACAGAGCTTCCCTGCAGCGTCTGAACAGAGACTCCAAAGGAAGAAGTGCTGGAGAGGCAAAGTGACCACGACCCAGTGTAGCTGAAAGAAGCACAACTATGTAGACAGATGGATGTAAACAGAAAGTTCAGTTCAATTAATGTTTGTCATTTCTATGGCAATGACTATTCTTGTCATTGCTAGTTTTGGAAGATCACCAAGGGAGAAGAGAGAAGGGTCCCTGAATCAAGAGACAGCACAAAAGCATCAGGTGATAAATCAAGACCTAGAGGAGAGAAAGACATAGAAGAAGAGAAGACCCAAGAGAGAAAATATAAAAGCCACAGAGAAGCTCCTACCAGAGGTGTGACCTCAGGCAGGTCTTGCCCTCTTCCTTCTTTTCTTAATAAAAGGTATTTTAATTTACACAAATAACATTATTTCTTGAAGAAGTTTTAGAACAGAAAATATAAAATTTCACATGACATCTCACTCCCCATTCCAACCATTGTTTATCTTTGCAAAACTTTTTCTATGCATTTACTCACCTATGGATGTATGCATAGAAATAGCTGATTAAAAGCCTAAATATTGCTGTATGCTGAGCGTCATATTGCATAGCATGGGCCTAGCTCATTCTTTGTAACTGTGGCAGAGTGCTTTGTGATCAGGATATTTCATGGTTTGTTTAGTCTTTACCCACTTTCTACTAACAATGCAGCCGTGAGCAGCTACCTAAATGCTTCTCCGTATATCCGTGGCAGTAGTTTTCTAGACTAGGTATGTAAAAGTAGAATTATTGAGATGAAGGATTTGGACATTTTATATTCACATGGTTTCTGTCAAATTGTCCTCCAGCGGAGCTTTACCAGTAGAGACTCTCTGAAGGCTTGCCTCCTCATACCCTCTCTACCACTGGACATTTTTAATCATTTTTTTCAGTTGTGTCAACACCATCACTTAACTTTTCTGAGCCTCAATTTCATCTGTAAAATGATAAAAATCCTACTTCCCAGTGTTAGGATAATTACATTAATTAACAAAAGTGCCTGTCACAAGTGCCTAGCTCACAGTAGGTAATCCACGAACTTTCATTCCCCTCCCTCATTATGGATTCTTCAGTGAAGGACAATTTAATCTAGTTAGCTGTATTTGTATAATTTTCTTATGGTGCTAATAAACCTTTGCAATTAGTAACATGTGTTTAACCATTGAGCAAACCCATTTTTAATTTTTAACCCATATTCACAGTCTATTTTTAATTAAAGTGCTCTAATGAGGAATATTTCTTTTAGAGTTTAGTATTGCTATAGTATTATGTCCTGTGTTATAACCCAATTTTACCACTACATTCTTTTTTCAGTTACTGTGAAACCTTTGTTTTTATTTTCACTGTGACATTTTTTGGCCTTCACTTGTACTTTTCATTAGTCTGGGGTAAATAAAGGTGTATTTTAATGAAAATTAATGTAAATGTATGCTTACATTAATTTTTTTTTAGATTTTCACTAACATGATAATTTAAAAGTTTGTATTGATGATCTAAGGAACTCTGAGAATGTCTGAAGACCTCACATTGAAATATACTACCTTGTATCTCCACAGCTCAGTCAGGTTTACGAATTGCAAATAAAGATTTCTCCACCTCATTTATCTCATCTGTGTGCTCTGCTTACTGATTCTAACTGATCAAACAATACCAAGTTTTACTGTTTCTAAATCTAATTCATAAATTTCTTCACTATAGTATGCAAAATAAATTAAAATAATATAGTCACATTTACATTGTGCATCTAATCTTGTATGAAGTCCAAATATAATAGTAAATTGGTGAAATCAATGTATAATATTTAACAACCACTCATATTGATTCCTGTTTTGTGTTTTCTTACTCCCTATATCCAGTACGTGAACAATTCCTATCAACGCTACCTCTGAAACATATTCTAAATTCATCTACTTGTCTCCCTTCCACCCTGGTCCAAGCCACATCATTTCCCACCTGAAAATCTTCTAACCTGTCTTTCAGCTTCATTCTTATGTGCCTACATTTTATACTCCACACAGCAGTCAAAGAGAAGCCCCAAAATGTAAACCAGATTATAATACCCTTCTTCATAATGGCTCCAATTTCAATGGCTTCCTTTTACAAATTCTGAACCATGACCTGCTAGGACCCATTGGATTTGGTCAGTGCCTACTGTTCCAGCCTCATCTTGAACCACTCCCCCTTCACTTATGGTATTCCACCTGACTGAGGTCTTACAATTTCTTTAACCAAGAAATAGGCTGATTCTTGCCTAAGGAATTTGCACTGCTTTCTGGCCAGACATTCCTCTCCCATACCATTGTATAGTTGGACTCTCTCATCATTCATGACTCTGCTTAAATATTATCTTCTCAGAGAGGTCTTCACTGACAATCTCAACTAAAGTAGCTTCACTTTGTCTGCTACCTCTCAGTCACATCATTGTTTTTATTTCATTCACAACACTAAGCATTCTCTGAATTTGTTTATCCATTTACTTGTGTATTATCTGCTCCTCCAACTAGGATGTAAGCTGTATGAAAGCAAAAACCATATACTCATTCTTATTACTATATTCCCAGGCATAAACACATGGTAGTCACTCACTAAATATTTGTTGAATGGATATATGAATAAATAATCTTCTGCTAGAAAAAAAATAGAAAAAAAAAATGTCAAATCCTCTTGGATCTTGTCACTCTTGGAACAAAGCAAAGATTAAACACAATAAAGAATTTATTATGTAATTCATGTTTATCATTAATATTCACATGAAGGGTTATCAATTTTTGCACACAGTAGTGAAATTGAATGTTACAGGGCACTGAACAGAAAGAATGACAGTCAAATATAGGCATAAGTCATATAATTAGTAGAAAGAATAACATTTAATATCAGACTTGGAGTTGGAATACGAAGTCATCCAGTAGAAAAATTCACTGGGTCTAAATACAATTAAAATTTAAATCACTGACTTGACTGAAAGAAAGGAAATCTTTGGTAATAAGAGAGCAAGGCCAGTAAGCAGTATAGGATCAACACTAAGGATTCTGAATAGATCAGAATTGGACTGGTCAAAGTTCACCCAGAAAGGTCAGCCAGGAAGGAGAAAAGAGTCCAAGATAGCCAGCCAATGTAGAGTTCCAGTCAAAACCATGTACTTTGGAGTCAATCAGACTTGGAGTCAAATCCTCTTGACCTTGCACATAATTTATGCTCTTGTCCATACTGGAGTTTTAGCATGATGAAACTGGGAAGGGGGGAGGATAAGGGGCTTGGTAAGACCCCATTTTTCTCTTTCCACACGTGCCAGGAATTCACAAACAAAACAGTACATGTCCAACCTATAATGGAACCAAGCCAAAGTTATCTTGAGGAACCGGGAGATATAGAAAGCTATGACCACCTAAACTGCCCCAGTCTGATTTCTTCTGATATGCTTTGCTAAAACTGTATTACTTGTCTTGGTAAACTTTGACAGCTACAAATTGTGTCATAGTGTTCATTTTGACCAAACTTCCAATGCAGTCTTTTGCAGGACTGCATCAAAGGAGCACACTTAACTTAGATTGTTGATAACACCTTGTTGAAGGGCCTACTGCTACTTTAGAAGCTAAGAATTATATTTAAAGAAACCCCAGTAAGTTAGAGAGCTCTAACTAGAATGAATGACATTAAACAGAAAAAGTACAAGTTAATTACTCAGTGACCAAAAATTTAGTACGTGATGAGGAAAAATCAAGTATGTACAGCAATCACAGAAAAACTTTTAGGGTACCCTTATTTCATCATAGATCAAATATTAATAAATTATATAGCATAGCTATTTTAAAACTTAAAATATTTAATATTGTAGATATTTCAACTGAAATATGACCCCTAGTTTCAAAAAGGAATCACCTTTTAGGCTCTTATTAATTTGTCAGAATTTAATTATTCAGAAATTGAGTATAAGGCTGATTATTGAACTTAGATCTACAGCAGTAGTTTCAAAATTTAAGAATAACTCGGGTGCATATTTAATAAACAGGTTCTAGGAACCCATCCTTAGAGATTCTGATTCAAAGATGCTCTTGGATGGAGCTCAGTGATCTGCATTCTTGCCTAGAATCTCAGGGAGTTCTGATGCATGTAGACTATGGACCACATTTTGAGAAACGCTAATTTTGCTTTCTTTTCCTTTAAAGAAATAGTGAAACTCAAGCCAGCTAATATTGGCACTACTGATGTGGTAAGAGGTTTAGATTAAGGTATGAAGAGACGCTTTAAGTAGATTGCTTAAAAGAATTTAAAAAAATAACTTAGAGATAGTATTTGTCCATTTTCTTCTATTTAGCATAGGACAGTATTTCTTGATGTGTAGACCCAGCACCAGTAAGTAGTATCAGCATCATCTGAGAACTAGTTAGAAATACAAATTCTCAGGCCCCATCCCAGATCTAATGAATTAGAGATTTTGGGGCTGGGACCCAGAAATCTGCATCTTAGCAAGTTCTGGGGTTGTTCTGATGCACAGTCAAGTTTGAGAATCCTGGTGCAGACTAAATGGTGGTAGACCAGGGCTGTGAAGAGACTGGTAATTTTAAGTAGTCATTGTGCTACTAAGGTGTGTAACTTGTTGCCTGAAATGTATTATTATCACAACCTCTCTTTCTTAAAGCACAACTTGTTTAGTTTTGACCCTCAATAATATCATATTGGCTACTAGCTGAGGCTTTCAGTTTGTACTTCATTTTCTAAGAGTTCCTTCTGGTTATTTCTTGTCCTGTCTACAAGAACCAAACCTTACATGATCCACCCATAGCTGAAATAAGAGAACCTGGTGATTATGAAATGGGAAAAACCTCATTAAGATGACACTGAATTAGGAGATTGGGATTAACATATACACACTATTAAATATAAAATAGACAACCAAGAAGGACCTACTCTGTAGCATAGGGAACTATACTCAATATTTTATAATAACCTATAAGGGAAAAGAATCTGAAAAAGAATATATATATATAAATGAATCACTATGTTGTATACCTGAAACTAACATGACATTGTAAATCAACTATACTTCAATTAAAAAAAAATCCACCACACTACCCCTTTTATAATTGGATGGATGGGGAAGTGACAAGTAGGGGTGGAGAGTGATAAAGGCAAAGGGGAAGATCAGAAGATAACTTTAGGATATGGCAGACTGAAAAGATTGGAGAAAGGAAGACAAAGTGATCAGGAGCAATCTTTAATGTACAGTTTATAGAATACTGACCACCAGTTTTCTACCCAGAAAGAGAGAAAGAACCAGGCAAAGTGGATTCATCAAGAGGGTAGGATCCATTTTGACTACCTACCCTATACCTTTTATGGTGCAAATGGCCAAGGAATTAGAATCTCTGTTCCTAAAGACAACCATAAAGTTGTAGGACTGGAAGTTCTTGTGAGTTTACTGTTTCTGTACCTTTCACATCATTTGGCATAAAAAATTGATTGTTGATTCTTTATGAAGCCATCTTCCTGCTTCTGCATAGGACTTTGAAACACAGAATGAATCATTTAGCCTTATGGATGACAAAGCACAGAATAACTCTTTAAAGTATCCTCAGTTCTGATCGAAGATAAGAAATCTGAGGTCCAGAGAAGTTTAGTGATTCATGAAGGAACGCAAATCTTAAAATCATGAGATCCTGATACTAGAATCCTTTTTCCTTATTCCAGTCTTATGTTCTTTCTACCATCCCAGGAAACCAAATCTCTCTCTATCTTACTCTCTACCTCATTTTTTCCAAAACCCTAAGGAGATAAAAGCTTAACATCTTCCTTTTGAAAGTTTTTTCAGTATCTCAATGGTGAAATAACTGAAAATGTACATGTTACTCTTCAAGATGAAAGAAGCAGCTACGGAGAGACTAGGCAAAACAGAAAAATCAACAACTAATAGACTAAAGGCAAGCATAGCAGGCAGAACTCTTCCCCCACACAGAAACAGTTCTCCCAGTTGTTTTTGTGAAGGGGAGGACCTTAATAATTCCCCAAAGTCATGAGTATATGTTTGCTTGCTCATACATTTGTGTGCATGTGTGTGCTGAGATGATTCTGGCTGTGAGCAAGGTTGATAACTAACTTCCGGGAAGGAGGGGAATTGTTGATAGCCAGATCTCTGAGTTGCGGGGAGGAAGAAGGAATGTAGGGTGGGAAGATAGAGCAGAGTGGAGATTCACCCAGGCAGATTCTACGTTGGCTGTTGAGCCTTCTTTACAGAGAATCCAAGAAAACTTCAAAGAAGGGACCCGGTTGGTGGGGGGGATGGTCATGTGTCAACAGCAACTGGGTTAGACATCTATTCGATGGGGCTTGGAGAAGACCCTAGTTGATTGATGTTCCTGATATAAGCAGTGAGCTGGGTTGGATTGAGTTGAAATGGTTCTGAAATGAGAATGTCTCACATGGACTGGAGTATGGGTGTGTGATGGTCGGAACTAGCGAGGGACTTCTTTTGACCTCATTGAGCAAAACACCTGCCTTCTTCTGGAGACAAAAAGAGAAGTATGACAAAAGTTGCTGTGAAAGTATGTGGAATCGCCACTCTATAATTTCATAACGAGCTCAACTCTTAATGTGCCTTTTACGTGCAGGTTTCCTGCTGTGTAGGATGTTTCCAAAAGATTTTTAACTGCACGCTCACACTGCCCAGTGCTCTTCTTGGCCATCCTGATAGGATGCTAGGCAGAAAAGAATATCCATGTGCATCTATCTGCTCAAGGGTCCAAATGGGGGTGGGCAGTACAAGCTTCCAAAGAAGCATTTGGAATTGGGGATGGGGTGGGGGAGAAGGGGTTGATTTTGGCTATTCCAATGGCTACTGGCTTTTCAGTGGCTAGAGATCAAGGAGACTAAAATTCCTGAACTAGGCAAGACAGCTCTACTTGAGGAGGAATAGTGTGTCCCAGCCTGCTGGTGGCATTCCAGAAAACTGAAGACCTCATTTTATACATGAGATCCAGGGTGTTAAGTGCTCTAGAGGCAGGTGCAGAGCACGGAGCAGCCCCCTCTAAATACAGCAATGTAACATCCCTGCCCCAAAGTGGCCCCCTCACGGTTGTCCTCTTTGATTCAGAAAATCCCAAGTTGTTTTTATATCCACCTAAGGACGGTGTGATTATAAAGGTACACAGCTGCTATACTCCCCATCATCAGCAAAAGCAAATCTATATTTTCAAACAACTAAACATATAATAACTCACAACTCTGGATGATCATATGATTAGTCCTCCTTTGGCATCAACGATTAGGAGTGGCTTTACTTTGAAAGTGCCAATCTTTGAAAAGATAAACACCATTGATCTCTCAAGACAGTCATAAATGGTAGGAGAAGAAACAAAGATGGAAACCTTCGAGTCTTTCATAAATGAGCCTTTTTCTTCAAGTTCAGAGTAAAATAAAAATAGTGATGCAACTTCCTGATTTTCTGATTCAAGTCGTTTCATGCACTAGTCATTTGGTTTGCCTTCCCAAGCCCAGTTTAATTGAGATGGTGTAGGCAGTGAAAACTGCACCGGTGAAACTACGGTGAAGTTTCACCCTGAGAGACAGGAGCAAAAACAGGAAGGTAAGAGGTTAGCCTAATTTCCAGAGACTGGGTGGTTACAATTTCAATCAGGCATCATGAACCCATGGGAGGAAGCCAGTGATCCTCCTCATATATATAGTATTTCTGATTTTGTGGACTCTGTCTTAGGAGCTTTTGCCCTGGCAACACTGGAAGATCACAGCTGTCATTATTTCCAGCCATTCATGGCCTACACTTACTATTTCAGGTCCATCCTGAATTTAGTAACATGACACAGCGGCCTGCAGGCTACAGCCTAGACACCTATCTGGTTTCCTCAGGGCTGTGGCTAACCTCCAAAGTTTGTTGTTTCTGTTGCTGCCTCCTTACTGCCATGCCCCTGCTATCCAGATAGGTCTCTATTTTCTTGGGGAATTAACGACCAGAAGAGGTCTGTGACCCACCTCTTCCTTTAATTTCACAGATTTCCAGAGCAGGAAGGTACCTTAGGGGTGATCCAATTCAACCCTCTCCTTTTGCAAATGAGAAGGAGGTCAAAGAAATTGCTTGTCCAAGATCACCCAAAGTTGACAGAATTGGGCCCAGAAAGGAACTCTTGACATTAAAGATTGTTAATAACTGTGGGTTGATCATAGTCACTGCAACTTATGATGATGAAACTGCTGGTTGTCATAGAATTAGTGAATCATTTAGAGTGCAAAACTACTTTTTTTTCCAGTGAGTTTTTAAACTTTGCAATTGCTTTACGTCCAGCTTTTGAACCTCAACTTTTATATATAAAAGGGTGCCACCAAAATCCCCAACGTTCTTCATCACCTCTCTCTGGTCCTTGAGGTTGTGTGTGCATGTGTGCGTGCTCTCTGAGATAAGGCATCTTACAGCTCTGACTCTGAACAACAAAGCTGCTGAAGCTGTTAGAAGCTGCAAGAATACCCACTTCCTACTTTACTGGCGACATATTTTTGCAAAGTTGTTCTCACTCAGCTTCCCCATCTCAAGCAAATTAAGATTTAGAACAATGCCTTCAAATTCCTTTTTATGCAATTTCTGCTCTGTACAGTGAAACCTCTTTCCTAGCAAACACAAAATATTTTTCACCAGTGAATTTGAATTGTAAGTATTATGTTACTCTGCATTTATGTCATGCAGCATTTCCTTCAAAGTTAGTTCCTGAGAACATCGGTCTTACTGAGCTATTTTGAGAGAGGGAGGAAAAAAGAAAGAGGTCTGTAGTCAAATATGATTTGGAAATTGCTGCAAATTATATTCTCCGTTTGATATTCATAGTGCTCAGTAGTATATTAAGACCTTACACTAAAAAACTAATTTAAATTTGCTTAACCCAGGATTTCCCAAACATACTTGAATTACTTTTCCCCATAACATTTATAACATCCTGCGGAAATCTCAGTAGATGGGCAATTCTGAGATAACACTAACCTATCAGTATGTCTCACTGTTCCAAGCACCATATGATAATGAAGTTTTTTTAAGGCTCAAATATCAGAATACAAATTCAGACTCTATAGTCAAAAGGCTCAGGGTTCAATTTTGGCTACATCTCTTACTAGTTGCGTAAGTTTGGGTAAATTACTTAATTTCTGAGCCTCAGTGTCTTCATTGCAAAATGGGGAGAATAAGAATGGATTGTCATATAATATTAGGAGAAAAGAAAGAAATACTGGTAGAATATCCAAATAAAGTAAAAGAACTTGAGCAATACTTGCGTTCTTTTAACTGAACCAAGATTCAAAAAAGTACAGAAGGCCTGTCATTATGTTTCTGATAACAACTGAGGTTAACAATTTTTAATCTCTAAAGAAATATCACTCAGGAATTTATTGTTGGGTGTGGTAAGACAGATTTTTTTCCTCAGATCTTTTAACATGTTGCAATAGTTTTCTAAGGTACCTGATAATTTTCTCAAAATCTTGGGAAATCCCTAAAAAACATATCATCTCATGGAACACACAGAAAATTTGCTAAGTTTAAAAATCTTCCTAGCCCCGACTCCTAGTGGATTGGGACACAGAGAAGTTTGTAAGTTGTTTCCCATGGAAATGTAGGTTAAATGCTTGTTTCCATACTAGCTAACGAGAGTCTTTTTTAGCCCATGCTAATAGCTTTTGTAGGGTGCTTCCTATGTGCCAGGCACATATGTTCTCAAAGCTCTGCTTTTGGAAATATTCCTGTAATTCCTCAAAAACCTCAGAAGGTAGGTAGCATTATTGTACTCATTTGTAGGTGAGGAAACATGCAAATTATTATAACTTGCCCGAAGTCTGACAGCTACTGGTGCGCAGAGCTGGGAATCACACCCACGCAACCTGGCTCTAGAGCGTGTGCATTTAACCACTGTGCAACCACGTGGTGTGACTGAATGGCAGGGTTGATTTAGATTCCTGTGGGGGAGGAAGAAACTCGGGGCAGAGTAGGAAAAGAGAAAAAAAAAAAGATGAGATCTTTTCCATTTCCAGGGGACAGAGAACAATATGTAGGCTTTAACTTTTCAGTACTTTTTTGTACTTCCCACACCTTGCCACTTCTCCCACTGACACTCTGAGTTACAGAGAAGTCCACTTTGGGGCCCCTGCCAGCTCTCACTTCTCTTCAGACATCTGCACGTGCTCATCTATCTCCCCACTCTTCCCTCGCTGGCCTGATTGACACTCTTTTCTGAGGGCTCTGCTTGGGTGTCAATTCCAATAGGAAGCCTCCTCCTCTAAGTCTCCAGGAATATTTAAGTCTCACAGCATCTAGCCCGTGCTCTCCTTTCCTTAGCATTTGTCAGGGGTAGTTTATGTGCCCACTGACTTGTCCGTGGCTCCTAGTACAAGACAAGCATCAGGAGAGTAGAGACACATCTGTCTCGTCTCTGTTGGATCCCTAGGGTCCTGCACAGTACCTAGGGCATGCTCAGTGCTAAATAACTATTTGCTGCTGTCCACACTGTATCACTACCCAATGATTTACCATGTCCAAAATAATTATCCCTCACCTACAATTTCCTTCTTCCTTGTGCACAAACAGGAAAATTATATCAGAACATTGTGCTGCTGGGATAAAGGAGGAGAAGTACGTTTCTACTCAGACTTTGCCACTCCTGTCCTATTCCATTTTCATGTGCCTCATCATTCCTCCTGGGGCCTCCACTGATGTTTAATTGCTATTCCGACCCTCCCATTCTTATGTGTGAGGAGGCAATCCCTTGCAGCAACATTGTGATGAGCGTATGCAGATCGGGTGTTGACTAAGGCTCTTGGGGAAATCCCTATGGTGACACTGACCAGTCCCAGGAAGACTATGTGGCCAGAACTCTCAACACCACCACAGTTATCTGGCAAGGTATTCTGGCCATTTAGGGGCAGAACACTTGAGGGCTGGAAACAGAGATGCTATAGCAACAGATGCTATTACTGCTGCTGTCTCCGTGAAGTGGTACATGGTGGTAGGTGTTACCCACTGAATGCTGGTCTCGTTAAAACTGAGTACAGTAGAGGCAGAAGGTAGCTCGGGAGTACACCATTTACTTTCTACCTCTCCTGCCTCTACTCTAATTATGTTATAATTATGTGTAATAAACCCTTTTACTGAAGCTGTCTTATAAACCAGGCTATATTATTCCATGGTTCCAAATTTCAGTAGTTATCTCATCAGTATAAATCTAAGAGATTACATAAGTGATTATTTTTCTACATATTTTTGGGACAGAATTTTAAATACTGCCTTGCTCAGTTACTCATTCAATCAACCAATGCTTGCCGAGCACATAGTGCAAAAGCATTTTGCTGGTATGGGGGGGCTTGAGATTGAGCAGGGCATGGTTCTTGCTTTCATGGAACTCACAGTTTTCAAGAGTTTAGGTACAGAAATAACCAGCACCATATAACATGTAATTGGTGTGATATTGTTGGTGATATTAATTCAGTTTTGGAGATGTAGCTGAGGCACCAGGAGGTCATTAGATGAGTGTTGTTCAGTAGAATGTTCTGGGATGATGGAAATGTTTAATATCTGTGCTGTCTTATACTATAGCCACTAGCCATAGGTGGCTACTGAGCACTTAAAATGTGGCTAGTGCAACTGAGGAACTGAATTTTACATTTATTTGATTAATTTAAATTTAAAAAGCTCCCTGTGGCTAGTGGCTACTATATTGGACAGGACAAACCTAGATAACAGTCTATCAGACAAGTGGGAATGTAAACACTCAGAAGAGCATTGGGTCCCAAGAGACAGGCTGAAGTGTCAACAATGCAGAGAGAGAACTGAAGTTCCTATGAGTTCCAGACCCTTGTAATTATCTGCCTATGTGACGTCTCAAAGACTCCTCTAATTGAACATGTACAATATAAAGACCGTGGTCTTCTCACATAGTTAATCCATCATTTCCTAGTCTAGATATCTCTCAGATTCACTCTCCTTTGCGATCTCTACTGCCACCTCTGTAGTCCAAGCTCTTGCCTGGATTACTGCAATGGTCTCCTACTTCTTTATACTGCTCCTAGAACAATCCTTCCCAAACATCAAATCTAACCAGGTCACCTCATATTTAGGCAAAAGTCCTAAGTCTTTAACATGGCCTATAAAGTCTGACCCCTGCCTACCTCCCTGGTCCCATCTTTTACTGCTTTCATTTCTTTTTTTTTTGCATTCTTTTTTGGATCTTTTAATAAAGAATAAAGTATACAAAATATTTTAAAATAGCATCATTCTCACATTAAAAATAATAGTTTATTTTGATATTTTTGCCTTTTTAAAAAGGAGTAGCCAAAAAACTTAACATTTAGCTACTAGCTGTTTTACACACTTAGGAGCATGTGTCAGAAATCTTTTTTTTTTAATTTTATTTTTTTAAAGTTTGAAGTTTTATTTATTGTGGTAAAATACATATAAAATTTACCATTTTAACCATTTTTTTCCTCCTTTTTAAATTGAATTATAGTTGATTTACAATGTTGTATTAGTTTCAGGAGTTCAGCACAGTGATTCAGTTATACATATGTATATATCTATTCTTTTTCAGATTCTTTTCCCTTGTATGTTATTATAAAATATTGAATAAAGTTCCTTGTGCTATACAGTAGGTCCTTCTCATTTACCTTTTTATTGCTCATTAAACAATGCTGGTGTGCATGGAGAGCAGGTGGCATGTACAGATGCCATTAATGTGTGTGTGTGTTTGCATGGGTGTGTGTGGTCAAATATTATCTACCACTACCATTTGGTTTCACTAAAATTTGAGGAAGCTCCAAGAGGCACTGTGCAGGTGGCTCTAACCAAGAAAAACAGATGCTTTTATTTAGGCCTGAGGTCTATCTCTGTTTTAAAAAAGCTTTAATTAAATAGAAGGCTTTCAAAGAGACTCAGGTCATATACATCCTTTTTACTAGGTTAGTGTGAACTGAGGAGGTACAACGTGGGAAAAGTGAGCTTATTTTAGCATGATCATATCCCTTGCTAACTGGTTCATCACAGACCCAAATCAGGGTGCAAACAAGGAGCCAAAATGTAAGATCCTTGAAGGTCAGAGTACTTAGCACGTGGGGGATGTGAAACGTTTGGTAAAATAAAGTACCCATCTGGAGATAGAGGAGTAGGAGAAGGCTCTCTTCACAACACTTTCTCTATAATAGTTGGCACCTCAGTCCGACATACTTTCGTGCTATTGTTTCTTTCCTGTTTGTTGTTGTTATTATTAATTTTTTTAGGTGTTTCAGGAAAATTTCATTATCCTCAAAAGTTGTTCAGGGCAGAACTGTCTTCTTAGGCAAAAGGAAATAAGTGTAGACAGGCCTAGCTCTAAGCAAAACTGAGTTGACAAAGTTCATCTTCAAAGGCACCCATGTCCCCTAATTGGTATTTGTTTCTCCTTTTAGGTACTCTCAAACTCTGGCCCAGGAAGGAAAGGGGTTGGTTTGGTTTAGTCACAACCAAAACCAAGCATAATCTATGCATTTGACCTGTTTAGACGTATCCTAAGAGCACTTAGCTTTTTTAGGAAGATTGTCTGGAATTCCTAGCATGATGGGAGAATGAATGTTATCCAGCAGCCTCCTCTGATTCTACACAAGCTAACTGTCAAATGCCAGCTCTCACAGCACTTCAGGCCAGTGTCTATGACAAGGCTGTGTGGAATGGTTCAGGCCAACTGCCTGGTTTACCAGTTGTCCTTTTCCTTGATATCTCTACCTTTCCATTTCTACTCAGTCCAGGGCTACCCTAAGGAACATGAGTTTCTAGCACTGCTCGAAACAAGTTATTATTTACTTTATAACACACAAAAAAGTATTTGCCAGTTAAAGAAGGGCTGATCTGAGTTAAAATTTTTCCATTGTCAACGTGCACAAGCATCTCCAGGGCAGTTATTAAAAAAATGGAGATAACCTTGGCCCCAAAGCCAGAAGTTCTCATTCAGAAAGGTGGCTATGGTGGTGGTAGAATTGAGGGGATGCAGTGATTTTAAGTTTTGTAAAGTGCCTAAGCCCATTCTGATGTAGATGGTCAACAGGCCACACTGGGAGAAACATTGCCTTGAGAAACAATGGGTAAAAAGGAAATTTTATAACAGTTGTCAGGTGAGATATTTTGAGATGATGAAAATTTACTTCACCTAATGGCAGACCCAGTCCTATTTAGCAACTTAGAAGAAAACCCAATTTTCAATTATTAGAGAAAACAGAAAAATGTATTATAAATTGATTTGTTAGGCTAATTTTTTGCCCATATCAGAAAATGTGATTATAATATTCATAAAACTATCTAAAGCAGATAGTTGCCAAAGTTATGAGGTAAATTATAATTTAACAAATTGATCAATGAAGTCTAAAACATTTTGTGTTGCTGTATGTGGAACAGAATAACAAAAGTTAAAATAATAAACAATTCAAGTATTTTAACCAAAAGAAAGCTTGATGAGTTTTCTTCTACAAGGAAGGTATACTTATCTTAATAAAATCAGTAATGTTGTTGCCTGTTTAAATTATTTTAAATTACTAAAAGGTGAAAATTTGAAAACAAAAGTTAAACGGGTTATTTTGGTGAGTTTGAATGTGGAAATCCTAAACTATTGGGTAGTATAATTAAGTCAAATCTCTCTTTTTTCTCTTCACTCACAGACTACAAAAAATTCCAAGAAAATTCCCAAAGAATTTTCACATTGGGTGATAAGTCCATTTGAAGGAAAGACATTTCATATTTGCAGAGTATGCTATCAAATGTGTTACTGCAAACTGGGCTTTCACTTAAATATTCTTTGTTGAATCAAGATGCTGAAGTAACTCCCATCAGTTCGCTGCTGTGACTTAAAAAAAAACTCTTCAGTAATTGCGTATATTTTTTGATAGTTCACCTTTCGCCCCGAGATTTATTTAATAGTGTTATAGAGAGATACTTGTTGAATACATGCTTTGAGTCAGTGTTCATTTTAAAGTGAGAGATGATGCACAACCTATTCTGACCTATAGACCTATAAAATCTTACAGAAATTATATCGATTTTACTTATCAAAGATTAATTAATCTGTATCCCATGGATATCTTTCAACATGAATTTATATTATTTTCCCCTCAATTAAATGGAAAGCATCTTAAGTAAAAACAATTTTGCCCCAGTTTTAGTTAATCTTGATTCCAGCTCATGTGCTGTTAGCATTTATGCCTTAAGTCTGGAATTTAAGTAAAAATCTTTTTTGGAGAGTATGTAATTTTTAAAATTCCAAATAATGAACTATGTTTCCCTTTAAGGCACTCAAACACATTTCTCAAAGTTCTTTCTTTAGATCTTACAAATCCTTGTAAATAGGGAAGAGTACTCAGTATATACAAACATTGTTTTTCTTGTAACATAATTCAAGAAGTGAAAAACCCACGTAAACAACTATCTTCTTTAGGATGGTTGTCATTTATTATGACCAGGTGCAAAGTCTACATTGACACATACATACTATCAATACATGAGGATGGTTGAATTTTTCACTGTTTTTTACATTGTGTAAATCCAAACTTTAGATGATTCATTTACGATAACCCATTAAGTACTTTTTCTGATATTGATGCTTTTCAACAGTTATATGCCTTACTAATGTTTTCCCCCTTAGATATATGATTAAAAGTTCCCAGTCAAGATGGCCGGTTGACTACACGCCATAGCAAGCTCTGCTCACCCCAGATCTCTAGAAATGATGGAAAAGATAATTAATGAAAACAAGCAAGCAAACAAACAAACAAATGACAAACATACTGGAAAACAAGAAAGTAAATCCACAATGGACCAGAAGCCATGAGGAATCCCTAAAAAACAGATTTGAAGAGAGATCTGTTGAAAGAAGAAACAGAAGCCCAACCAGAGCACACGAGAGAGTGGGACCCCACCCAGAGTGCTCTGCACTCAAAAGACAGAGAATGCGGGGGACAGGAAGGGGCTTTGGGGGAGTACTTGGAGGGGAAGAAGCAGTATAGATATGGCCAGGAATCAAGGGAGCAATGACTGAGCCCTTGGGTGGGCGAAGTGGAGCAGAACTCCGGGGGCTGCAACGCCCAGGAGGCAGGGGCTGTCCTGGGGAAGACTAGCCATCAAGGCCCTACCCCTCAGAGCTCAGCCACTCCCTCACTCCACTGAACTCTGTCTCCCCCAGAGCTGGCTGCACAAACAGAAACGGCAAACAGTCTAACTGCATCGCCACTACCAACCTGCGCACAAACAAAGAACCTCCAAAATTCAAGAAAAGCCAGCGCCAAGAAAGGAGAACTCTGTAGTGAACAAATAGTAGAACTCACACCTAAGGAGACAGTAATACTGCAAGAGGGGTGCAAGGCGATGCTGCATCTCAAAGAGGACCAAGTTGATGCTGTGATAATGAAAGTCTTGTATGTTGTGTTGAAACAAACTAAACTATGATTTAAAGTCTGCAACAATTGGATGATGTTCTTACTAGTACTGATTGATACCTGAGGCGACTTCTGATGACTGCCATCTATTACTCATGTATTTTTCAATGAGGTCTTTATTTGAACATTATCTCTGTTTCCCCTTTAATAAATGTAATTAAATTACTGCTAATGGTTTGAGTTTTCAGGATACACCAGGAAATTTTAAAGTACATTATATACATTTTCATTTAATCCTCACAATAATCCAATGACAGAATTGATTTCTTATTTCCATTAACAGATGAGAAAACTGAGGCTTGGAGAGGTTAAGAACCCTCCGCGGGGTCCCACAGTAAGTAACGGAGCTTTTACTAGACCCTGAGTCTCTCTAGCAACAAAGCAACTGCTCTGAACTCTCTCTGATGAGAAACAATTGTATAAACAACTACATTTTTCAAAACAAAAAAAGCACTACTGTCTTTAGAAAACTTCTCACTTCTCATAGATCATAAGTGTTCACAGCACTTTCTGTAAGCTCACCTATCAACTTCACAGCAAGATTAAAAAGAAAGTTTCCAGCCTTCAAAAATACAGTGACAAGCTTGAAAAAAATCTCTGTTTTTATCCATGCCACATCCACCCTCTCCTTTTATCATTAGGCTCACAAATGCAGGACTCTGTTTGCAGCATCGGAACTTGAGAGAGCTTTTCTCCAAACTCGAATAGCTTTGAACATCAACTAAACAGCATTACAGAGGAAATCCACCCTTTATTTTGGGACAAATGCCCAGCTTTCTTTTGCATTGGCTTAATTTCTCTTAAGTACTATATGAACATAGGCCTATTTTGAAGATTAGTAACTTAATACACTACATATTGTTAAAGAAAAAGATGAATGTTGTTACCAAGTGATGAGTTATACAGGTAGTGGGGTAACTAGGCCAGTACAATTGCACTTGGGTGCTGATGAGATTCAGAGCATAGAAAAACCCAGTGCTTTTAACTCTGCTTATCCCCTGGCCCTCCTGGTCAGTTTCAGTGGAGGGGGCCCTCCATCTCCAAGCATGGAGACCTCCCAAGGGAACAAGTACAGCCACTGTGGGCAGGACTGTGGGCTCTCCTGTCATCCTGCCCTCCATCAATATAGTGGTAGTTCTTACAGTGATACACAATTATTCAGGTTTCCAAAGTCTGTTTATTTTAGCACTTACATTGTTTTTCCTTTGCCTTGAGTACCACCAGTTGTGCTAAATACGGCTTTTTAATTTGATGAATAGTAAGAATATGTGCCATGTGAAAAACACTGCTGAACTAACCTGAAGGCCACTACAGGGCAGAAGGGGAGAAAAGAAATGAAAATAGAAGGGAATAGAGAGCAGAAAAAAGGAAGACAGGAAAGAAAGGGAGAGAGTAGTGAGAGTCCTTGATTACAGGTGTTCTGTGGGGGAGATGGGGAGCCCTACACTCCTCCAGGCTGATGGGCAGGGTGAGCTGGGGTGTACCAGCCAGCTGGTATGTACGATTTAACCATCAACTTTTAAAACACTCTAACTAGCTGAAGCCCTCTGAGGGTCCCAGATGCCCCTCAGTAACCCCTGGATGTCTTTGCAATCCATCAACGAACAGGTTAATGCCTGATATAACAAAAGACTTTCAGGACTCTGGTGCCAGCCACCCAGATGTTAGATATTTGAATAGCATCTTTGCACTTTCCCTAACTAAGCAAATGTTTAAGTTCAACCCTAGGATACTACTTGTTTGCTTAACGAGATCACTCACTCATTTCCATGTTTTGATATAATCACTAACTTCTAAGATCCTGTCTCAGTGTTACAGCATTTCTTTCGTTTTCAGGAAAATACCTCTGGTTTAGAAACCCTTCTTCTCCCCATCATCCCTTTTACTCCTCCCCCACTGTAATAGTTCTCATAAATGGCAGTATTTCTCAACTGCGGTCAGGGAACAACTTGCATTAGAACCACTTGATGATGTTGTTAACTATTCCAGTTTCTGGGTTTCATCTCAGGCTTCTTGAACTAGAAACTTTGGGGGCATTCCTAAAGCAATTTAAAGTTTGAGAACTTTTGAAAGACTAAGGCCTAATTTTTATGTCATCTTGCTCCTTCCGAATACATATGATGTACACATTGTTGATCAGAGCCACTATTCATGTTGGTCATCTTTCTCTTTAGGACCCATTTAGTGTCACAATGATCATGAAGACAAGTAAGAGACATTAGTTTGCATGGTTGTCCTTATATTAAGGCAAAAGTCTGAAAACTTGCAAATCCCAGATCTGATAGAAGAAAACTGCTCTCCAGCACTCTTATTTTTAAAGCATCTCTGGTTATTAGGCACTGAAAATAGACAAAAGGATGAAACAACCTGACTCTCACATCAATTTGGAACAATTCCGTTCCTATACTTCTATCAGGATAGACCAAACTCTCTTGGATGTATTCTATTCATCAGCAGTTTGTTTCTAGTAATAAAATGGCTACCAATCACAATAAAAAATAAAACCACTTCCACCCCCCAGCCATCCCATCCCACAAACTCCTTGCATTCTTTTTTTTTTTTTTTTAATTTTATTTATTTATTTTATTTATGGCTGTGTTGGGTCTTCGTTTCTGTGCAAGGGCTTTCTCTAGTTGTGGCAAGCGGGGGCCACTCTTCATCGCGGTGCGTGGGCCTCTCACTATCGTGGCCTCTCTTGTTGCGGAGCACAGGCTCCAGACACGCAGGCTCAGTAATTGTGGCTCACGGGCCCAGTTGCTTCGCGGCATGTGGGATCTTCCCAGACCAGGGCTCGAACCCGTGTCCCCTGCCTGCATTGGCAGGCAGATTCTCAACCACTGAGCCACCAGGGAAGCCCTCCTTGCATTCTTAAAAGAGATGGTGAAATGGCCTTTGAATAAGAAACTCCTGCTTATGTGCAAGGGAAGACACCAGCTGAGTTCAAGGGTTTGGGTTAGAGGCAGCTGAACTTTTCTGAATAAGAAAATGGAAAGTGTGTTCTCATTTTTCTTCGCCATTGAGAAGGAGGGGTCAAAGAAGTGAGGAAAAGACAGAAGAAGGTGAGTCACAGTGCGGGGGACAGGAAGCTGAGCTGCAAAATGCACAGTTGCTTTTGAAGAACCGTGGTTGCCAGTGTTCCATTTTACATTTCTAGCCTCAACGCAACGTGAACTCCTGTCTCCACAGACCTTCACTGAAGTCTGTCACTCACGCACACAAATGCCTTCAGTGAGTGGTTTGCAGTGAAAGTTAAGGAGAATAGCTGGGTCTTGTTTGGGTGACTGCAGTACAGCACAAGGTCAGGGGGGCAATTGCTAAACCAATCCAAGTTAGAAGCAGGAGCTGAAAGACAGAAATGACCTTGAGAATTCAAGCCACTGGTTATTCATTTATCTTCTGTGGGGACCATTAAATTTGTCCATGAAACATGGGCTAGCATTTGGAATGAACTTTATCCAGATTTTCAGGAGCACACTAGCAGCTTTTTTAAATTTCCTACTTTAGCTTTTCCATTTCAAAATCATGTTGACACATGTAATTAGCCATGTTTTCTTAGTAGTTTAGAATCAGCAAACTCTTTGATCCTCATGCCTTCATAAAGCTCAGCATTTTCTGTAGGTTTTACTCCCAGGCTTCATTGTCCCAAAAGAAAACAGATTTGTGGTGACGGTGTGGAGGGATGGAAAAAAATAAGATTTTTAAAAAGGAACCATAGGTTAGAAGATGAGAATGAAGAAGAAAACAAGAAAATAGGAGGGAAACAGATGGTTGGGGAGTAGTAGACTCTCATTTGAAAGTTTGAGTGGCACAGGAATGTTTGTGTTCCTCCAAAATTTACATGAAACCTAATCACTAACGTGATGATATTTGGAGGCAGAGCCTTTGGGAGGTAATTACATCGTCATGAGAGTGGAGCCCTCATGAATGGGATTAGTGCCCTTATCAAAGAGACCCCAGAGAGCTTTCTAGCTCCTTCTGCCATGTGAGGACACAGAGAGAAGACAGCCATCTATGAACCAGGAAGTGGGTTCTCACTAGATGATGAATCTGTCGATGCCTTGATCTTGGGCTTGCCATCCTCCAGAATTGTGAGAAATAAATTTGTGTTGTTGCAGAGCCACCAATCTATGGGATTTTTGTAATAGCAGGCTGCACTGACTAAGATACTACTGCACTTTGTAATAGTTCATCCAAGGTCCATTAGATAATCACTCAGAGTCAGTGGAAAAAGTAGGTGTTGTGGTAGACAGAGATCTAGCAGAAGATAGTGATCTGGAAACATCATCTGGTTGCACGCTACTCAGCCAGAGCACAACTAACTTCTCCTCCTGAGGACTAAGAGCTCAAGCCTTCAGAGAAATCAAAGACAGCCTCTTAGTGAGATTTCCTGCTTGTCAAACTGTTCATATCAGGTCTAGAAAATTCTCTTTAATTTAGAGTAACATGAATGACTGAAATGTATTTTATAGACTTACCTTATCCTCCTTTCATATAAAACAGCTTTTGAAAAAATGGCTGAGGAGCAAGTCAAGGCTATGTTGTGTGTGTGTGTGTGTGTGTGTGTGTGTGTGTGTGTGTGTGTGAAGCTTTACCCACTCTAGATGAACCAGAAGCTAAAGGCTGGAAAGCAAGGAGAAGCCACACTCCAGACCCTCAGTAACTGAGAACACATGATGTATCTCAACTTCTTTAAGGTGACAATTTGGAAGAGAAATAGGAACTACTGTAGGATTTAAAAACAAACCACTAAATACGGACTCTTTTGGGCATTAATCTAGGCTTCCTTCTCCACCTAATAACAGTTGAACAACTTTCATTCCAGATGAGGGGAACAAATACTCAAACATACTTTGGGTCTCTGTGATATTTATCTGCCTTGCCATTTTGCGGCGACAGATTTTTAGCTGCCTGGTCGCAATAATACTGTCACCACACAGGCTGCTTTGGAAAATCAGATGAGCTATCTTATTGCTCTAAGAATTATAAGAAAATCAAGAAAAGAGAGCAAGGCGTGTTATGTGGCAAGAACGTCCCTGTGCCCCTCTTTACCTCAACAGACCTACTGCCACCCCTGGAGAAACACCTGCCCAGTTGCTAGGAGCATGTTGGCGGAAAGAGCTGTTGTGGTGTGCAGGAGCGCAGCTGCAGAGAGATGCAGACTTTTGTAACAAATACGAACAGCTGATTCGACAATGCAAGTTCTTACTTGGGGGAAAGAAAAACCTCACATGGGTTTTTGTTCACACTTCTTTTTCTACAACCAGATGTCTCATCTTTGGTTACTTTTTCCTGATGGTATCTATTGCTATCAGCTGTTCTAGATGTTTTTTTCTACCTTGCTATGCCAGACAAAATGAAGTATAGTCTTTTTTCTTTAGTGGCAATTTAACGGAAGAGAAGTAGGTTTCTTGCCTGTGTATTTACTAGTGTAAATTTACTAGTGTAAACTGTATATAGCAGTTACATTCTCCAGCATGTGGACTTTTTTCCTCTTCCTTGTTTCTCATATATTGGAAGAACAAACAATCTAGTGCTCTAGATGTGTCTCTGGGTTTTAGAGCCACGCCACAACTATCATGATTGTGCTCACTCTGAAAGGATAAAACATTTCCAGATATTTTTGTAAAATCAGGTAGCTGGATTTCTGCTCCTGAGGCATACTTTTGCTCTTCTAATAATTGAAGTTATTCTTGTGTTATAAAAGTTAATTCGTTTTGTTTTGAGAATAAAACACATATGCACAAAGAGGTACTTTTTGCATATGAACTCATCATATTCAGAAACAGTTGTCATCAGGGGAAAAAAGGAGCCTTCAATGGCAAATGAATATTCTGGAATTCCAATTCTTTAAAAACAAAAGGTTTTATTTGGCTTGAATTGGAGATTATTTTAGCAAATTATACGAAGCAAGGCATCTCATGCCCAGTAACTGGACCTAATTATAACACGTACATTTGTCCCAATCTTCCTAACTAATGCTTTTCTTTAAAAAAATTTTTATGTGTAAGCACAATTGAAAGTAAATCAGGAAAAGCTTTCAGGTATTTGATTACTTGACTCATATGTATTTTTATTTGACTCTTAGATGTGACTTTCTTTTTTACCCCCTTCCTTCCTCAAGTAAATTGCAATTTCATTTTAATGCTTTTACCTCTATGGGTTGCATGCCTGTTTTTTTTCCAGTTTTATTGAAATATAATTGACATACAGTACTGTATAACTTTAAGGAGTCTACAGAAACATAATAATTTAACTTATATACTGCATGAAAAGATTACCAAAATAGGTTTAATGAACATCCATCATCTGAATATGGCTAAAAATTAAAGAAATAGAAAAAAAGTCTCTTCTTGTGTGAGAACTCTTAAGATTTACTCTCTTAACTTTGCATGCCTATTTTAAGAATTAAATAATGTTGATCAAATTTTTTATATATTAAATCACCTCATATGCATTTTATACTTTAAGGGTAAGTCAGCCACTGTAAAACAAAATATGCATTTATATTACAAGTGGTCATAACTTCTTTGATCTAGCGCATGTTACAAACGTTGATGTAATGCCAGTTGGTTGGGCAATATTTCCAAATTTTCCTTTGTAAGTGGCTTAAAAATATACCAACTTCTAGCCTCTTGATCACAGGAAGAGTTATTATTACATCAGGGTAAATCATGGTATGCTGCTCCAAATTGGGTTTACAGAAATTTCTCTTCTCATAGTTAAGAAAACAATAGTCTGTCTTACAGGCCTGGTGAATATCACCGTAAGGAAACTTTTTCCTGTAAATTAAATAATAAGTGTGGTTTATCGTGTCAAAATTAATATTAAAAGACTAGCTGGTGCCCAGGCCGTTACGAAAGAATTTTGGTGGCCCAACTGAGCGCCCAGCAAGAAACCAGGAACCTCAGTATGCTGAGGGGACTTTTCAGTGGTGACAGTGGCCCTGAAGAGGGGGACTCTGCCTTCCCCAGGGGTCAGTTCAGTGGTCCTTTCCTTTTCCTGGCTCATCTGCCTAGCCAGTATTCGAATCCTCTCGTAGTCCAAGTATAAACTGATTGGCTGTTAAAGGCTTAAAATATGACTGCTCTCAGGGATTTGCAGGTTAGTGGAGGTCAGATGCTATCAACAGTCTGAGTGAAGCCCGCATGGGGTAGCTGGATCTCCCCCCAGCCCCTTCTTGATTGTGTCCTGAAGACTCCTCAGAATAGGAGACTTGGGGAGGGGATAGGGAGCGGTCATCCAAGTGTCCATGACCAGCGAGCACAGTCCAGAGGATACGAAACACAGCTCTCAGTGGGCACTCAAAGTCACATGAGTTTCCTTGCTGCCATCTTGCTGCCTGCCTTGTGAAGGGGTGAGCCTACGGTCCCTGTGGAAATACCGCTGACTCCTGGATTATAACTGAAATATTTAGTTGGTATTACATAACGAGGGAGGGACTTACAGGATGTCCCTCCTCCAATTCCCAAATAAAATAGGAAAAACAAAATAAGGCAAGATAAACATGATCCCAAACTCACTAGGAGCCATGGCACAAGAAAAGGAAAATAACTTCATTAAATGAACTTCAAAAATTAGTGGCTAAGGGAAGAAACAAAAGAGTCTGGTGCCACAGGAGGCAAGTGAAGCTTCCCACTTGTTCCCCAGACTGAGAAGCAATACGGGGGGCAGACAGTGACCCTAGGAAAACCTGTGGATTCTCCCTAATACACGCCAGGTTGGAGAAGTGGACTCAGAGGTGGTGAACAGCCTGGGGAAGGTCAAGGCAAAACCTATAGCATGAAAGCCCTACATACCACAACAGGATCTTCCCAGAGACAAAGGGGGAACGAGCTGGCATGGTTGGCCTTGTCCTGGTACAGGGCTCTGAACGAGATGTCAGAAAATGGAACAGCATTCAGGTCCCCAGCAAGGACTGCCCTCAAGACCAGCACAGCTAACCTTCATTTTACAAATGAGGGGATTAAAAGCAATACTCAGAACTCAAATCACAGCTCTGAAGGGAAGACAGATTTATCACACTGGATTAGAGTGAGTAGATGCGTTTGTCATCCGTCAGCCTGATCAAAAGAAGTGGTGGGTCCTCCTTATACATGGAACAGAAAATCTCTGAGAGCTAAGAGGAATATAATCTCAGAAAACACTGGTGATAAAATGATTGACACAGATACATCTTGGCTGTTTTTAAATCTTAAAGACAGAGATTTCTTTGGGAATCTAGAGAGAAAAGCAAGTCATTTTCAAAGCAATTGCTAAGCTATAAAGAGTATGAATACTAAATTCTGATTAAATGGATTTCAGTGGGAGGACATATCTGAGCAACTAACAAGAATATATTATTTCTATGCTCCAAATAAATAATGTTAAACAAACTGGTCTCTGTTTACATGGAGCTTATAGTGGTATTTATAGTAAAACAAAAAATGACGTGTTTTAACCAAAGGACAGAGAAAGGGAGAAGAATGAAGATTCTTTGGGTTTCACTTATGCTTGACTTATTATCTCATAATATCCTATGTTTCAAGAGAGGGACCGTAGCAAGGAGGGTGGCAAGGGGGGACACAGGCTCTGAAATCAGAGAGACAGGAGGACCAGCCCTATCTTTGCCTAGTCACATTATGGCCTTGGGCAAGTCACCTAACCTCTCTGAGCTTTAATTTCCTCCTTGAATTCCAATTTCATTGGTTTCTTGGGAGGAATAAACAGGGGTAACATGTATCTAATATGTAACAAGTCCTCAATAAATGATAAGCACCCTTAATGGCTAATATATTGGACAGAGATGATAAAAGATGGAAGGTAGATCTGGGGAAGAGGTTTAAGGAATTAGATGTGAACCTGGAAAGGAAGGAGCCATGTAGAAGCCTAAGAAAAAAGTTCTAGAGTTTTGAAAACCTACAGAGTTACTAGGTGAAGCTTCAGTTAATTTGAATACTATTATACACTTTCAAATTCTGGTATTTTTTTTAACCTTTCTAAATGGAGTACTAAATTACTTAGTATGGTTTAGGAAAAATAGCAATGGTAGGATTAGGAGTCAGCAGACCTGACTATGAAGAAATTCTCTGTGTTCAGAAAGTAAATGCTCATTTTGTGACACGTGTACAAGGTTATTTTCTGTAGCTTTGTTTGGAAGAGCAAAAGTTTGGAAACACTACAAATTGTTAAATCAATTAGGTGAGTCATCCATTTACCTGAATATCATGCAGCTCTAAAGAATATTCAATAACCTCTTATTAAAATGTGGAACAATAGACAGGAATTTTATTTTTATTTTTAAAAAGCAAGGATCAAAGCATTGCATATAGTATTTTACTTATTGAGTAAAAAGCAAGGAGATTAATATCTATATTTATATTTGCTTGCGTAAACACAAAGAAACTTTGGACAGATATACAAATTAAGAAGAGTGGTTTCTGTGGAGCAGAGGCTGAGAAGACCCAGGAAATGGTGGAGACGGACTAAAGTACTTTCCACTCTATATCATTTTTGAGCCAGATGTAAATTTCTATTTAAAAAATAAGTTAAAAATTTAAATGCTTTTAAAAAAAATGTGAATGCTGTTAAGGGGTGTTACTCAGAATTTAAAGTCATGAATCAGATTGCTTTATCCTGGCACCCACCTGACGTCAGTTCAAATTAAGAAGATTGAGTTTTGATTTGTGGAAGAGGTGGATGAAGAGGCAACAGGGTCCACTTTGAAGCATAATGTATATAGAGAGATCAGAGGGTGGAGGTAGGGTACACTGATGAGAGGATTTAGAATCTAAACTGTGTCATGGGGCACATGAGCAGTGGGGAGGCATGTCAGGATGGGGACAGGGTTGCAAGGAGGAGGAGAAAGAGGGCAAGGGTCAACGTGGCTTCCTAAGCAATTTTGCCTGGGTCTCTTGGAGCTATATTGCACTGAAAATCAGCTCAAGGCTGACCTTGCCAGGACTGCAGAGCCAAAAGAGGACTTCACTGGCATTTCAATAGCACAACAGCAGCCATCCGGGTACTACCACTCAAACCAGGTAGTGGAGTGCAAATAAAGGTGGAAGACGTGGAAGAAAACTCTCAAGGATTTCCGCTTCACATCAGGACAGTTTCCTTGGCATGAACTCAGAGCCATAAAATGGAGGTTATGATAGCTAATTTTTTACCTGAGGCACAGAAGAACTAAGACAGGAAATTAAGACAGGGTTTTTTTAGAAGCTTTCAGAAAAACAACATTTCTGAGTTATGGCCCAGTATTAAAACGAGAAGGTGACATATGAGGACACAATAAGTGTAACAGGCTAACTCTTTCTAGAAGACAGGTGATCACGGGGTCATTCCAAACTTGCTTTCTACGAGACCGATTAATGGGGGATTTGATTCCTAACGTGTTGGTTGACACCGAGAATATTGATCTCAGGAAGATGACATATTGTGAGATGCTTCTACAGAGCTAAAATAAAAATGAACTACCTTTATACCCAGAACTGCTTTAATTAGATCACACTTTCGTAAGTAAAAAATATATATAGTTGTGGTGTGGTCACTCGTAAGTATCCTTTTTCCTTTCTCACAGTAAACAACGGTTGTACATTATTTGCCTAAAATATTAATCATTTCAAGCATAAGTGAGCTTCTTTCATCACTATGAGGGTTACAAATCTTTATCAAGTCATTCAGGATCAACTTTTAGCATGTGCCATAGCATGGTGGTAACATCTCTGGTAGAAAATTAAACTATTTACCCAGGAGGAAAATAATGTATCCCTTTGTCTGGCTTATTATCTTAGTTATGTACTACTTTATGAATCAGAAACGTTCAGAAAACTTTATGCTGACGGAGCAATAGAAAACAGCTAGAATATAAAACAGTAAGTGCCATTTCACAAGAGTCCTGTGCATCTCCTATTTGAATATTGGGCTTAGGAGACATATGAGAAATTTGTGGACATTTAAAATCATTTGGAAAAAGGTTTCTCAACCTCTGTGCCGTTGACATTTTGGACTGGACAATTCTTTGTTGGGCAGGGCTGTTCTGTGCATTGTAGGATGTTTAGCAGCGTCTCTGGCCTCTACCCGCTAGACGCCAGTAGCACCCTCCAGCCGTGACAGTCAAATGTCCCCTGGGCATCCACCACTGACTTAGAGGTTTGCTCACCTTCTAACTCCTTTGTGGTAGTAGAGGGAACACACCTCAGTCTCATTCAACAGAAATGAAACCCAACAAAGGAAGTAAAAGAAATGGTTATCATTAAGCAAAACCACTTGGCAATCAAATGGATGTATTTCTCCCCACGCCCCCAAATCAGTGCCCCAAGGCACTTCCTCACAGAATGCTGACCTAAAACTAAGGATTTCAACCTTCTCAGACATCCCACACCAGAGGAAAAAAAAAATGCCAAACAAAAGTCGTCATAGACACAGGAGTACCGGTGATGGCATGGTTTCCTTGTTACAAATTTTCCCCCGGAAGCTAGAACACCCTCTGCTGGGAAAATAACATGTGCAATAGCAAATGAGAAAAGAACTCACTGTTTCCAGAAGCGGCTTTCCGGAATTTCGTGAGGTCAACGTGTGGCGGTCTGCTGGGTTTTTGTGGAGGGGGGCCCAGGGTAAACAAGGGGGGCAGGGGTTTCCGCTTGGGGGCGGCTGAATTCTGGTCCTCCTTTTCCTTTTCTTGACTTTGGCCCCAGGGCCCTGCCACTGTCCGCTTCGAAGGTGTCTTCAGGAGCTCGGCAGGAGGAGCCCCAGCGGCCGGCTCTTCCGGATTCATTTTGCTCAGCGAGACGTGCCTAGCAGCGTGTACCTTCCTATCTTCTCTCTTTTCTTCAGCATTTTTGGAGAGGCCTGGGGCCCCTCTGCTTGCAGCAGGTTTCAGAACGACTCCAGGAAAAGGAAGACTTGACGTCTCACCTCCATGCTCTCTATTCTCTAGGTCGTCCCTGGCTGGTTTCAAAGGGCCGGCTTTGGCCTTGGCTCCCAGGAGGGCCGGGGGGCCTCTCTGTTGAGCCCCAGTCTTGGTGGGGCTTTCGTCTTCCTGGGGGTCATCTGCGTTCAGGGATGGCTTCTGGCCAAAGACGGGTTTGGGGAAGAGGGGCTTGGGGTCCTGATCTTGTGAGGCTGACATAAACTTGCCTTTAGCCGCAGCCAGCTTTGGGAAGACTTGCTTCGGTTCATTTTCCTGGGCTGGATGATTTGACCCCGGCTTGGGGCCTGGTGGCTTAAAGTCATGGTCTTGGTTTACACTGTGAAGTGAAGGCTTATTCCCAGGAGGCCGGGGAACCGCAGGTTTGGAATCTTCTTTGTGCAAGTCGATGGGCTTGGGGCCTACAGGTTTCAGAAATCCCGGTTTCACCTCGGGGTCTCTGGTGGCCGAGTTGGCCTGCGGTCCAAACCTGGGACTCGCTCCAGTCGGCTTTAGAAATGGAGGTTTGGGCTCCTTGTCAGGCTTTTCCTCAGAAGAAGGTTTTACCCCCAGAGGGGGCTTTGGGGACCCAAACTTGGGCACACTGCTCGGTCCTGCAGGAGGGCTGGCATTTCCTTGGTTGTTGAATAAGTTCTTTTTGGCCTGTACTCCTGAAGGGGAGTTTTGGCCCGGGACCTTGAAGGGCCTGCTGTTGACCGAGACCTGGTCCATGGGGTTGCCCCCTGTGTTAAACTTCGCCATGAGGGACTTCACATCTGCTTTCCCATCCTGCAAGCACAGGGAACAAAAACTCACTGAGAGCCCAAAGTCTCACTTGCACAACTTAAAGTACTACGCTTTAAAGGGTTTCCTGGTTTGAGGCCTGCAGCGTCGCTGATTGGTTCGTGAGATGTTGTAACATTTATCTTCCTCTATGGCAAAATAAGTTGTGAGAATTTCTTGAAGGGGGAGGGCTATGATACTTAGACTTTTTTTTTTTTTGGTTGTCTTAGGCTGACTTGCTTTTTGTTGTTGTTGTTAAGTCACAGCTTATCTTTTCCCCTTTCCTCTCACTGGTTCTCTAACTCTCTTGTTGGATTTACTCTGAACTTGGTAGTTATGTGTTTTGTTGAACTTGAAAAAATATGAAAGTGACTAACAAATGACCTCTTCCATATTTTATAGCTGAGCCTCTTAAATAGAAACTGCATTTAAAAAATGAAAGCACGCGCTTCTGTAAATCTGGGTTGCATGCGTTACACAGCATAGCCACGTTTGACATTTCTGTGTTTGCAAGCCTGTTCTTGTTCCCACCTATATATAAGGTCCGTCTGTTTGCTAACAGGGAGATGTGGCAGAAAAACCCACTCATTTTTATACATAAGCAATAAAATGAGTTTTTCTACTTACTGATACATATTTAGTGTAAATGATTCGACTGGAACCAGACTAGCAGGCAGACTGCGCTCATTATCAAGGGGCATAGTCTGGAGCACACAGGGCAGGTGACGAGGAAAGAGCAGGGACAGGCTGGAAAATCTCATTTCCAGATGCTGGTTTCTGCAGTCTCTGTCCCCCTGGTCTAGAATTAGGGTATTACCTAGTAAAGAGGGCGGGCAGTCACCTTTCTCTGTGACTATAATCCCATGTAACCTGGAAGAATTCATGGCGGGTTTGCTTTTTCTCTCAAAAGCCAGGAGTTGAACTTTTCTAGTTCTCTTAGGAATATTTGAAAATCTGAGGCTTAGGAAAAAAAAAAAAAAATCACAGGTAGCCACGACAGTTTCCATTTTTTGCTTTAAAATTCACCTAGAAAACGTTTTCTTACTTTCTATCCTCACCTGTCATTGCCGAGCATATTTCTTCTCTCAAGGCTCCACTCAGATACCACAAAACCAGATCCTGTCCGGTTGGGAAGAGTTGCTCCCTCCTCTTAACTCATGTAGCACAGCAGGCCCTGCTACATGACCCTGTGTTACTTCCTTTCCTGATAATAAGAACCACCGTTTAGCGTGTAAACACATGTGCTTGATTCTGAACCAGGCAAGTTATCTATGTCGCCTCATCTCATTCTTTTGGATGATGGCATTATTTAACTCCATGTCACAGGAAAGAGGATTGAGGTTGAAACTGCAGGAGGACATCATGTAAGAGCATGGGAACTCGGTTGGAATCCTAGTTGATTAGCAAGGCCTCAGTTGCACAATCTGTACAATGGGGATAAGAGAGCATATCTGCCAGAATTGTCATGTGTGTTAGAGACAGAATTTGTAAAGTGCCTGCCTGGCCCTCAGCCTGGGCTCAATGTAAGGAAATTATTATTATTAGAAACGTTAAGTAGCATATTCAAGGGCTCACAGCCAGGAACTGTGAGGACAGGGTTGCAGACTCAGGTCTGTCTCGGGCTCCAAAGTCCAGAAACTGTCTCATTCCTCTTTGTATAGAACCCTCGGGATTCTAATATATTTGGGAAATTGTTCACGTTGGCACTGAGATGAATACTGTGAATGGTGATTTTAAAAGAAATGGTCCCTTCAGCAAGAGTTTCTCTCCGTACCAAACTATAGTCTTTCAGGACTGGGGTAAGGAACCTAGGCAGGAGGCGAAAATGAGGTGAAAGGAGCAATTTCCAGCTTGGTTTTGCTCCTTTAATTTACTACCCTGTATCCAAGTTGCTGAAAATATCTTGTTTTCTACCTTGCCTCCCTTGACCATTTTTTTTATCCCCATGATTTTCTCAAATCCTCAAGTAATCCCGGAGGTAATAGGCAGGAAGGCAGCAGAACCAGGGAGAGTTTGGGTGCTGGTAGAGGGAACAGGTGAAGATGGGTCCTACCCTGTGCCTCCTGGGAGATCATAGCTGCAGAGGACTTTAAACCTTAACACAAGATGCATAAAAAAATATCAATACAAAAGTTTGCTCCCCACCTGGAAGAAAGTCTGTCTCTAGGGAAGAATCTTTTATTCTAGACGCACTCTATATTTTGTAATTTATATTCTAGATCTACAATTTAGTCCAGAATGATAAGAGGCTGCAGAGTAGAGTGGTTAAGAGCATCGAATACGGAGCCAGGTTTTGAGTCTGATCAGCTATTTACTGTAAGGTGAGGTACATAAGCTCCCTGGGCCTCAGTTTGCTCACCTCTATTAAGGGACTAATAAAGTCGTGTCATAGGGCTTTAAAAGAAATCAATATCTGTAAGGCACTTTAAAGAATGCCTGGAACCTGGGAGGGTTTCCTATTTTTATAAAGAAAGTGAAGACTTAGAAATTATCTATTCCACCTCTCTCACTGCATTGGTGACAAAACAGAAACTAAAGGATTTAAGTGATATCCTATTTAGTCACAGCAACTTCACAACTTGGATTTCATGGGGGGAAATCCATGAGACACACTAACACATTGTCAAACTGCACACCCTGGTTTTAGTTTAGAAAATATGGAAGTGGTTGATTTGGAATTTAAGTCCCAGATGCCAACTCAAAACCAGGAGGCAGTGCAGTATCATGGTTAATAGCAACGTCTCTGAAATCATTGACTTGGGTTCCAGCCTTGACTTTGCTACTCACTAGCTGTGTGATCAAGCAAATTACTTAACCTCTCTGAAACTCAGTTTTCTTTACCTATAAAATGAGAATAATGAGTACCTATTTCTTACCGGGTTTTGTTTTGTTTTTTTAATTTATTTATTTATTTTTGGCTGTGTTGGGTCTTCGTTTCTGTGCGAGGGCTTTCTCCAGTTGCGGCAAGTGGGGGCCACTCCTCATCGCGGTGCGCGGGCCTCTCACTGGCGCGGCCTCTCCTGTTGTGGAGCACAGGCTCCAGACGCGCAGGCTCAGCAACTGTGGCTCACGGGCTTAGTTGCTCCGCGGCATGTGGGATCCTCCCAGACCAGGGCTCGAACCCGTGTCCCCCGCACCGACAGGCAGACTCTCAACCACTGAGCCACCAGGGAAGCCCCCAGGTTTTGTTTTTTAATTAGGATTAAATGAGTTAATGCATGTAAAGTTCTTAAATCAAGAATTGCATGTAATATACATCCAAGGGTTGTCTGCCATCATGATATTTTTTTTTCGAATTCACTAGTCACATAACATCATTTCTCCAGGTGACCAAATTCTGAAGTTACAGTCATTAATGTTACATCTTAATTTTAAATTAATATGACTGAAACAAACATACTGCTGGATAACATCATAGAGTTTATGATGTTTGAGTTTGGTTTCCCCCCCACTCTGAAACTTTCAACTGTATGTTGAAAGACAGGGAAAGAAAGAGCCACAGGTTCCTACGTGGGACACACTGAAGAAACAATAACAGCATCTGAATTTACTAACATGTCTCGTAAATCAATAGCCTGAACTCTACAACTATTTAATCTCTTATACTGACTGCTTAGCTTTAGAGGTTTTTAGTTGTTACAACTCTTAATAAGTTTATCAGATAAAATTTTCAACAGCCAGATTCGCCCTTAATCTTAACAATAATAGCTAGATTTCTTTCTTTATGATAATGATAGAAAGGCAAAAATGATTAAAAATTGTTTGACATTCTCTCATTCTCATTTCATTCCATTTTGTAGGGCTCTTTTTACTTTAAAAAAGTTTAAAAGAGGGTAAGAGCAATGTATTTTATGAAAGAGGGAAAAGTAAGCCTGCTCTAAACCCTGACCCTCCAAGCCCTCATGCCCCAGTTCTATGGGGATCATAAATACTGACTTATCAGTACAGTACAAGTTCATGCCTATTGTTCTGGAATAATTATTAATAATGCTCCCTTTTACTCTCAAAATTGACCTGCTTTAAACAATAAATTACATGGTGAACTTACCCAGTTCCTCTCTAGAGTCAGTCAACCACTGTTATCAGCTTGTTATGTATATTTCTAACTGTGCATATACAAATATATAAAAATGAACACACATGCACATCCTTTCTGTCCCCGCTTTTTGCACAAATGGAAACCCCTGCTTTGCACCTTGCTTTTATCCTGAACTGATACTAAGTTGCTACACACCAGCTCAGCGGGATGTGTGATCAGCAGCCACTCTGATTGCTTGGTGCCTGTGCAATTCCCGTTGCTAAGTATTTTCAATATTAATTCTCTTTTTTCCCCCTTGATAATTGGATCCATATCAGTGCATATTATTTGCACCATCTCTTAAAAAATAGACTTAATTTCTTTATTTTTTACAACAGTTTTAGATTTACAGAAGAATTCAGAAGATAGTACAGAGAGTTCTCACATAATTTACATCCAGTTTCTCCCTTACTAACCCCTTACATTAATTTGCAGGACCTCTGTAAGTTTTAATGATTTAAAGATCTGGCTTCTGTTTATTCTTAAGAAGAGGCATTTCACAATCTAGGCGATCTCAGAGTTTAAGATATTTAAGTAAAACAAACATTTTATTTTGAAATTTACTTGAAATTTATTTTCCAAATTTATTTGAAGCAAATTGTTATTAATTCCAGCTGTTAATGAGTTTGTGCAGATCTTTCTCCACTTATGATAGTTACATCCAGATAAACCCATTGTAAGTTGAAAATATCCTAAATAGAAAATGCATTTAATACACCTCACCTACCAAGCATCATAGCTTAGCCCAGCCTACCTTAAACGTGCTCAGAACACTTACATTAGCCTATAGTTGGGCAAAATCATCTAACACAAAGCCTATTTTATAATAAAGTGTTGAATACCTCAGGTAATTTATTGAATACTGTACTGAAAGTAAAACAGGATGGTTGTATGTGTATGGAATGGCTGCAAGTATATGGGTTGTTTACCCTCATGATTGCACAGCTGACTGGAAGCTGTGAGCATCACGAGAGAGTATCGTACCACATATTGCTAGCCTAGGAAAAGATCAAAATTCAAAATTCAAAGTTCGGTTTTTCCTAGATGCATATTGCATCATTATAACGTTGAAAAATCCTAAATCGAACCATTTTAAGTCGGAGAACGTCTGAACGATGTTTAGCCAAAACTACTCCCGTGCATTGCTCTATAATTATACAGGTGTAATTGTAGAGATGCTCTTGACAGAAATGAATTTCCTTTAGCCTCCATGTTTTCCCCTTCCTCAGAATTATATACCTTCACTAACATAAACTCAACATGCTTTTCACAGTCCCTGGGAAGATGCAAAAATGCTTTAGCTACATCCTCTGTACTTCTAGTTAACAACTCCAGATTCCAGAAGATCTTTTTTGCTTTCAGCAACTTACATAACGGCAATAAATCAAGTACATACTTAACCAAAGGCTGAGATGGCATTTAGAACAGACATCAAGAAACTACACATCAAGAAAATGTTTTCTTTTGCAGCTAGTTCATCTACATATTTTCATATGGAAAATTAATAACATTGGTAACTGGATTTTGTTTGGTTTTAAATATAACCTGGGCATTAGGTTAATCCAGCAGTTCTCAAACTGGGGCAATTTTGGCAATGTCTGGAGACATCTTTGATTGAAATGGCTGACTGAGAAAGTGCTCTTGACAACTAGTGAATAGAGGCCAGGGCTGCTGCTAAACATCCTACAACGCCCAGGACAGACCCCGAAACTAAGAATTATCAGTCGAAATAGTGCTGAGATTGAGAATCCCTGAGCTAATCCTCTTGCTCCTGAATAATTGGAAACATCTTACCAGAAATTCTGCTTCTAATTTTTATAATGTAATACACTCTAAAACTACAAATAACTGTAGAGAAACTAATAATACAAAAGACTATCACTAGATTGTTTTCAAAGTTCCTTGTCTTTGAAAGTCTCATCTTTGTAAAGTTTCATTTGTAAAGCACAAAAGAAATAAAACACCCATGAATCGCAGGTAACTAATGAATTTAAAATAATTTTGAGCCTAATTTTACCTCCTTAATATGTGCTAGTGTCACTTTTGTAATTAAAGCATGAGGAGAATGAACCACTCTTATGGATGCTGTTATTCTTTCCTAAATAGAGCCCAAAGAATAAGAGAAGAAAATGCACTTGATTGCATCTAATGCTTTTAATCATGAGGGAGTTGGTAAATAACAATAGTTTATCCAAACTGGTCTCTTTCTCCCTCTATCTCTCTGACTCTCCTTGTTCTTTCTTTCTTTCATCATTGATCAATTTTACCATGTGTAGGTTTTCTTTTTTTTTTATTACTATGTTGAGATAACATGTCAATACTCATTATTTATTTGGTCTGAATTGCTAGTGCTTCTCAAGGAACAAAATTAGTTCCTACCACCGCCACCATTGTCCAGAACAGAACCCCAGGTAGAGCGGCATCAGTGGCATCAGGCTGCAAGGAGATGCATATGTAGTGGGAAAATGTTCCAGGAAGCCCGCCCTAGTCCTGCCCAGCACGGGTGGAAAAGGAAAGAAGGCAGGTGAGGGTGGCGTGCTGCATGGGAGAACACAGCTTCTGCTGAGGTGATGGCTCATGTTATTCAAATTTAGGATCCACTCAGCCCAGGATTGACCAGAGGTATAACAAATAGACAGAAAAGATAGTTCTTCTGTAAGCCAGATAAATTTACCATCCTTGAGGTAGGAAGCAGGCTGGTGAAAATTTGGAATAGACTCAAGCAGTTCAAACTTTCATAGAGCAATAGTAGTATTTAGCACCATGGATTTATATTGCCTAGATTAAAGAAAATAAAACAACAGATATATTCCTCATGACCAAGCCAAGCCCTCCCCAGCTTCCCAACACATACACACACACATAGTGATAAGTTGTCTTTTCTCTTCAAAGTGACTTGATCTGCTATACCCAGTAAACTTGGAAAAGGGATTTTTTTTGGGGGGGGTGGATTATTTTAGTCTGAAAATAAATTTTCTTAGAACTTCTATTGTTAGAAATTATGTAATAAAACGACTTTAATTGCTTTTGGTTGTCAAGATAGAGTTAATGGTTGAAAATACAGTACTTATGACAATGCTTCACAAGAGAGTAGATGGCAAGCTCCACTCTAGACACTGAAACTGCAGTAATCTTTTTTTCATCCCTGTTAACACTGTCTAAATATTTAGGTACTTAATGAATCATAATTTATGTATTTAATGTGTGTACTCTGTTTTCTTAAGGAGATGTAAAAGCAGGGACCTGGTTTTATTTTATTCCTCGAAAACAACCCCCCTCTGCCACCCCCCTACCCAAACAAGCACTCCCATAACGCCTGCACATTTCTTTCCATAATCGCTATTAAACATATGGCTGACAGGCTGAATTTACTCGAATTTCTTCATGACTGATCATACAGATGAAAGTAGGAAAAAGGATTTCCTTAGCCTCTTAAGGAGCGTTGAACCCAGTCATGAATCTATTCTCGAGAGCTCCTTGCTTAACGGAATGTTTACTTCATGGCGAACGGGCTGTGATGGATTCCAGTTGGCTGAGCCTCTGACACTGAAGGGAGCATCAGGCCCCTCTTCAACAGGATGCGGGAAGGTGCTTCTCACCACAAATTGAGTTCTTGGGGTGGGAGTGGACTGCTGCAGGCTGGGCAAAGCATAGGGAGGAGGAGCTGGCAGTGGGAGAAGTGGTGGCAGCCCCGACTGTGACAACCCCTTACATTTTTGTCAGTGACTTGTGAAGGTGGAGAGGGAACTGCAGACCACACCAGCCTCGCGTTGTGAGGTGAAATACAGTAGGAAGAAAACACCTGGAATGAGTGGGGTCTCTCCGGGAGCTGTGTGTGCATGGCTTCGCTTGACGCAGGTCAATGTGGCCTTTCTTTCCTCAGGAGGCTGGCCTGGGCATCTTAGCAGAAAACCTCTGCAGATGTCACTGTGTATCATCATTCCCTCTTGTGGGATCTCAGGCACTTACTGCTCTGCACTCTTTCCTGGTTCCTACTGGGTTCTCTCTTCTAGGGTGAATTGAAGTAGAGGAAGCCAGGTCACACAGCAACTGGTAAAGCTTAACCAGTAAAGACCACCTCCCAAATGCTGTGGCACCTTGAACTCTCCAGGTATATTGATCAGTTAGGCTTTTGGATACCCTTTGTCTTTAAAGACAGGCTTGAAAATCACCATCATTCTAAAATTAGAATCCTCAAACCTCTTCCTGGTCATCTGACCAAATAGCTCCTGCACAAATACAGTTTTGACTTTGGCATGGTCTCTGATGGCTTAACCATTAATGGATGAGGAAATTACCTATGACTCTAATGGTTATTCTATTTTCATATAAAAGGAGCAAAAGAAAACTCACTTTTCTAAAAATATATGAAATTTGAAATAAAACATTCTTGATGGCTGAGAAAGATACTCCTTGGCATAGGAAAAATAAGATAGAAATGTCCTGCTGTCTTTTATTCTCAGCCCCCAGATCCCTCTCAACACACGTAAAGACACCTTGACACCCAGCCTGGGATTTGAGTTCCTTTCTGCAGTTGACAAGAACTTAGAAACTGAAAGTGCGGGGGTGGGGAAAGGAGGCCATCTGTGGGGTTTTCTAGACACTTCCTTCCCAGCGTGTGAAAAGTTCTGTGTGAAGAGAACTGCTTAGAAGAGGAAGATTTCAACAAGCCCATCAAGACAGGGGGCGGCACTAACAAAAGATCAAGATGAAAAAAAAAAATTAATTACATGGGACTGAGTGAACTGATGAGGATGATTATAATTTTTGTGACTTTCTGTTTGAATAAAAAAAAAAAAAAAAAGACAGGGGGCGGCAGCTCGTCAGCGAGGGAGCCAGAATGTGATTTGAGGAAAATAAAAACTAGATATAAGAAATGGAGGGCGGGGCTTCCCTGGTGGCGCAGTGGTTAAGAATCCGCCTACCAGTGCAGGGGACCTGGGTTTGAGCCCTTGCCCGAGAAGATCCCACATGCCACGGAGCAACTAAGCCCGTGCACCACAACTACAGAGCCTGTGCTCAGCCTGTGCCACAACTACTGAAGCCCACACACCTAGAGCCTGTGCTCCGCAACGAGAAGCCACGACAATGAGAAGCCCGCTCACCGCAACAAAGAGTAGCCGCCGCTCGCCCCAACTAGAGAAAGACTGTGCACAGCAAAGAAGACCCAACACGGCCAAAAATAAATAAATAAATAAATAAATATAAATTTATTTAGAAAAAAAGAAAAGGAGGACTATGGAAGATTCCACACACAGAGATGGTTGATATTTGAAACCTCAGTCTACAGAATATGTGGAATCCTTCCCCCACACCTCTCAACTCATTTTTATTCTATTTGTTCTCCTTTTGAACTTGGAAGAAAATGTATTCAGTATTTTGTAATCAGGATTAAATAATATAATCACATCACAGTTCTGACCTCACTTTTTCTCTCCTCTAAGTCACAGCAGCAAGACTTTGCCAGGAAATGAGCAATTTCTCTCACCTTTGTCATCATGGGGCTCTTTACTGTCAGTTGCACCTTTCCTCATCAAAACTGTGATGTTCTCAATGTCAACCTTTCCATGATGTATATCCTGCTCCTAACACCTAGCCACCCTCTTTTCCCAGGCGCCCTCAATTTTCCAAGGTGTTACACGACTTCGGCTGCTCTGGGTTTTCACGTTCCCTCTCATTCATGCATTCCATCATTCCCTCCTGAGGGTACTGGTGATTCCTTGCTTATGTGCTAGTTCTAGTATGTGGCACTTTGCCACTATCTAGATTAAAGTCTGTGCTTTACTAAGATCGCTTATTCCAGGCTATAAATGATCTCAATATTTTTCTATGAACACTCGTACATCTGGCAAAAAACATTCTGGAGTTTGGTATTTTACACCCATTACTAATTCTATTATTAGAACTAATAATCACATTTAAAAACAAAATTCCATATATAATATCTCTTTTGATGTTCCCAACAGCCTGGTAAATTCTTATTGTTACAGAAAGGTAAACGGAGTTCAAGCACATGGTAAAAAGGAGATCTAAACCCAGAGTTTCTGATAAGTCCTGTGTTTTCCCGAATACATCATAGGATCATGACTTTCTTTCTTTCTTTCTTTTTATAAATAAGTTTTTTCTATTTTATTTATACAGCAGGTTCTTATTAGTCATCAATTTTATACACATGAGTGTATACATGTCAATCCCAATCACCCAATTCATCACACCACCACCCCCACCCCCCTGTGGCTTTCCCCCCTTGGTGTCCATACGTTTGTTCTCTACATCTGTGTCTCAACTTCTGCCCTGCAACCCAGTTCATCTGTACCATTTTTCTAGGTTCCACATACATGTGTTAATATACAATATTTGTTTTTCTCTTTCTGACTTACTTCACTCTGTATGACAGTCTCTAGATACATCCACGTCTCAACAAATGACTCAATTTCATTCCTTTTTATGGCTGAGTAATATTCCATTGTATATATGTACCACATCTTCTTTATCCATTCTTCTGTCGATGGGCATTTAGGTTGCTTCCATGACCTGGCTATTGTAAACAGTGTTGCAATGAACATTGGGGTGCATGTGTCTTTTTGAATTGTGCTTTTTACTGGGTATATGCCCAGTAGTGGGATTGCTGGATCATATGGTAATTCTATTTTTAGTGTTTTAAGGAACCTCCATACTGTTCTCCACAGTGGCTGTATCAGTTTACATTCCCACCAACAGTGCAAGAAGTTTCCCTTTTCTCCACACCCTCTCCAGCATTTGTTGTTTGTAGGTTTTCTGTTGAAGCCCATTCTAACTGGTGTGAGGTGATACCTCATTGTAGTTTTGATTTGCATTTCTGTAATAATTAGTGATGTTGAGCAGCTTTTCATGTGCTTCTTGGCCATCTGTATGTCTTCTTTGGAGAAATGTCTATTTAGGTCTTCTGCCCATTTTTGGATTGGGTTATTTCTTCTTTTAATATTGAGCTGCATGAGCTGTTTATATATTTTGGAGATTAATCCTTTGTCCGTTGATTCGTTTGCAAATATTTTCTCCGATTCTGAGGGTTGCCTTTTCGTCTTGTTTATGGTTTCCTTTGCTGTGCAAAAGCTTTGAAGTTTCATTAGGTCCCATTTGTTTATTTTTGTTTTTATTTCCATTCCTCTAGGAAGTGGATCAAAAAAGATCTTGCTGTGATTTATGTCAAAGAGTGTTCTTCCTATGTTTTCCTCTAAGAGTTTTACAGTGTCCAGTCTTGCATTTAGGTCTCTAATCCACTTTGAGTTTATTTTTGTGTATGGTGTTAGGGAGTGTTCTAATTTCATTATTTTATATGTAGCTGTCCAATTTTCCCAGCACCACTTATTGAAGAGACTGTCTTTTCTCCATTGTATATCCTTGCCTCCTTTGTCATAGATTAGTTGACCATAGGTGCGTGGGTTTATCTTTGGGCTTTCTATCTTGTTCCATTGATCTATGTCTCTGTTTTTGTGTCACTACCATATTGTCTTGATTACTGTAGCTTTGTAGTATAGTCTGAAGTCAGGGAGTCTGATACCTTCAGCTCCATTTTTTTCCCTCAAGACTGCTTTGGCTATTCGGAGTCTTTTGTGTCTCCATACAAATTTTGAGATTTCTTGTTCTAGTTCCATAAAAAATGCCATTGGTAATTTCTTTTAAAAATTAATTAATTAATTTTGGCTGTGTTGGGTCTTCATTTCTGTGCGAGGCCTTTCTCTAGTTGTGGCAAGCGAGGGCCACTCTTCATCGTGGTGCGCGGGCCTCTCACTATCACGGCCTCTCTTGTTGCAGAGTACAGACTCCAGACGCGCAGGCTCAGTAGTTGTGGCTCACGGGCCCAGTTGCTCCGCAGCATCTTCCCAGACCCTGATCTTCCCAGACCAGGGCTCGAACCCGTGTCCCCTGCATTGGCAGGCAGACTCTCAACCACTGCGCCACCAGGGAAGCCAGCCATTGGTAATTTGATAGGGATTGCATTGAATCTGTAGAGTTTTGGGTAGTATAGTCATTTTCACAATATTGATTCTTCCAATCCAAGAACATCGTATATCTATCTCTCCATCTGTTGGTATCATCTATAATTTCTTTCATCAAAGTCTTATAGTTTTCTGCATACAGGTCTTTTGTCTCCCTCGGTGGGTTTATTCCAAGGTATTTTATTCTTTTTGTTGCAATGGTAAATGGGAGTGTTTCTTTAATTTCTCTTTCATATTTTTCATCATTAGTGTATAGGAATGCAAGAGATTTCTGTGCATTAATTTTGTATCCTGCAACTTTACAAAATCCATTGATTAGCTCTAGTAGTTTTCTGGTAGCATCTTTAGGATTCTTTACGTGTAGTGTCATGTCATCTGCAAACAGTGACAGTTTTACTTCTTCTTTTCCAATTTGGATTCCTTTTATTTCTTTTTCTTCTCTGATTGCTGTGGCTAGGACTTCCAAAACTATGTTGAATAATAGTGGTGAGAGTGGACATCCTTGTCTTGTTCCTGATCATAGAGGAAATGCTTTCAGTTTTTCACCATTGAGAATGATGTTTGCTGTGGGTTTGTCGTATATGGCCTTTATTATGTTGAGGTAGGTTCCCTCTATGCCCACTTTCTGGAGAGTTTTTATCATAAATAGGTGTTGAATTTTGTCAAAAGCTTTTTCTGCATCTATTGAGATGATCATATGGTTTTTATTCTCCAATTTGCTAATATGGTGTATCACATTGATTTGCGTGTATTGAAGAATCCTTGCATCCCTGGGATAAATCCCACTTGTTCATGGTGTATGATCCTTTTAATGTGTTGTTGGATTCTGTTTGCTAGTATTTTGTTGAGGATTTTTGCATCTATATTCATCAGTGATATTGGTCTGTAATTTTCTTTTTTTGTTATATCTTTGTCTGGTTTTGGTATCAGGGTGATGGTGGCCTCATAGAATGAGTTTGGGAGTGTTCCTTCCTCTGCAATTTTTTGGAAGAGTTTGAGAAGGATGGGTGTTAGCTCTTCTCTAAATGTTTGATAGAATTCACCTGTGAAGCCATCTGGTCCTGGACTTTTGTTTGTTGGAAGATTTTTAATCACAGTTTGAATTTCATTACTTGTGATTGGTCTGTTTATATTTTCTATTTCTTCCTGGTTCAGTCTTGGAAGGTTATACCTTTCTAAGAATTTGTCCATTTCTTCCAGGTTGTCCATTTTATTGGCATAGATTTGCTTGTAGTAGTCTCTTAGGATGCTTTGTATTTCTGCGGTGTATATTGTAACTTCTCCTTTTTCATTTCTAATTTTATGATTTGAGTCCTCTCCCTCTTTTTCTTGATGAGTCTGGCTAATGGTTTATCAGTTTTGTTTATCTTCTTAAAGAACCAGCTTTTAGTTTTATTCATCTTTGCTATTGTTTTCTTTGTTTCTATTTCATTTATTTCTGTTCTGATCTTTATGATTTCTTTCCTTCTGCCAACTCTGGAGTTTGTTTGTTCTTCTTTCTCTAGTTCCTTTAGGTGTAAGGTTAGATTATTTATTTGCGATTTTTCTTGTTTCTTGAGGTAGGCTTGTATAGCTCTAAACTTCCCTCTTAGAACTGCTTTTGCTGCATTCCAACAGTTTTGGATTTTCGTGTTTTCTTTGTCATTTGTCTCTAGGTATTTTTTTGATTTCTTCACTGATCTCTTAGTTATTTAGTAATGTAGTGTTTAGCCTCCACGTGTTTGTGTTTTTTACGTTTGTTCGCCTGTAATTCATTTCTAATCTCATAGCGTTGTGGTCAGAAACGATGCTTGATATGATTTCAATTTTCTTAAATTTACTGAGGCTTGATTTGCGACCCAAGATGTGATCTATCCTGGAGAATGTTCCATGCGCACTTGAAAAGAAAGTGTATTCTGTTGTTTTTGGATGCAATGTCCTATAAATATCAATTAAATCTATCTGGTCTATTGTGTCATTTAAAGCTTCTGTTTCCTTATTTATTTTCATTTTGGATGATCTGTCCATTGGTGTAAGTGAGATGTTAAAGTCCCCCACTGTTATTGTGTTACTCTTGATTTCCTCTTTTACTGCTGTTAGCAGTTGCCTTATGTATTGAGGTGCTCCTATGTTGGGTGCATATATTTATAATTGTTATATCTTCTTCTTGGATTGATCCCTTAATCATTATGTAGTGTCCTTCCTTGTCTCTTGTAATATTCTTTATTTTATAGTCTATTTTATCTGATAGGAGTATTGCTACTCCAGCTTTCTTTTGATTTCCAATTGCATGGAATATCTTTTTCCATCCCCTCACTTTCAGTCTGTATGTGTCCCTAGGTCTGAAGTGGGTCTCTTGTAGACAGCATATATATGGGTCTTGTTTTTGTATCCATTCAGCGAGCCTGTGTCTTTTGGCTGGAGCATTTAATCCATTCACGTTTAAGGTAATTATCGATATGTATGTTCCTATTACCATTTTCTTAATTGTTTTGGGTTTGTTTTTGTAGGTCCTTTTCTTCTCTTGTGTTTCCCAGTTAGAGAAGTTCCTTTAGCATTTGTTGTAGAGCTAGTTTGGTGGTGCTGAATTCTCTTAGCTTTTGCTTGTCTATAAAGCTTTTGATTTCTCCATCGAATCTGAATGAGATCCTTGCCGGGTAGAGTAATCTTGGTTGTAGGTTTTTCCCTTTCATCACTTTAAGTATATCATGCCACTCCCTTCTGGCTTGTAGAGTTTCTGCTGAGAAATCAGCTCTTAACCTTATGGGAGTTCCCTTGTATTTTATTTGTCATTTTTCCCTTGCTGCTTTCAATAATTTTTCTTTGTCTTTAATTTTTGCCACTTTGATTACTATGTGTCTCGGCGTGTTTCTCCTTGGGTTTATCCTGTATGGGACTCGCTGTGCTTCCTGGAGTTGGGTGGCTATTTCCTTTCCCATGTTAGGGAAGTTTTCAGCTATAATCTCTTCAAATATTTTCTCTGGTCCTTTCTCTCTTCTTTTCTTCCCTATAATGGGAATGTTGTTGTGTGTAATGTTGTCCCAGAGGTCTCTTAGTCTGTCTTCATTTCTTTTCATTCTTTTTTCTTTATTCTGTTTTGCAGCAGTGAATTCCACCATTCTGTCTTACAGGTCACTTATCCATTCTTCTGCCTCAGTTATTCTGCTATTGATTCCTTCTAGTGTAGTTTTCATTTCAGTTATTTTATTGTTCATCTCTGTTTGTTTGTTCTTTAATTCTTCTAGGTCTTTGTTAAACATTTCTTGCATCTTCTCAATCTTCGCCTCCATTCTTTTTCTGAGGCCCTGGATCATCTTCACTATCATTATTCTGAATTATTTTTCTGGAAAGTTGCCTATCTCCACTTCATTTAGTTGTTTTTCTGGGGTTTTTTCTTGTTCCTTCATCTGGTACATAGCCATCTGCCTTTTCATCTTGTCTTTCTTTCTATGAATGTGGTTTTTGTTCCACAGGCTGCAGGATTGTAGTTCTTCTTGCTTCTGCTGTCTGCCCTCTGGTGGATCTCTTTCTTTCTTGTGTAGTTAGTATTTGGAGTTTAAATTCTCAGCTCACATACAAAACTTTTTAAGTTTCCTTTTCTGATACAAAAAATTTTCCACCAAACTCTCATAATTTACCTTCTGTCCAAGTATCGCTAATCATGGCAGGTGATGTGTTAACATTTGTTCTACTCAGAGGATGAGATGAACAAGGAGACAGAAAAAGGTGTAGTGGGTGTATGGCTCTGGCCAGAACATCTTGATTGACTTTGCAACATCACAGGCAACCTGGAAAGGGGAAACAACTAAAAGAAGAGAAACAATGCTGCTTGCTTTTCTTGATGTTTGGTCTAAGAGTGTCTTGGTGTGGGGGTGGGGTTTTAGGCAGGTGACTGTATTAGTGTCCCTTTCCAGCAAAGAGCTGCCCCTAGAGTCCATAAAATGAGTCATCCAATAGTCAGTTCAGGGACCTGGGGCGCCATTCTGGCTCATCCAGTGTCCCCCAGGGATGGTATTGATTGCTCACCTGGCTGCAGCTTAAAGTTTATTACCCAAGTGAGGTTGAAGATGGATGTGAACTGATGTGAAAAAATTGATCTTATATTTTCACACAGTGAGATGTTTTCTTTCTTTTTTTCTACGTTACAATGATTGCAAGAGCAAAGTGAAAATGACTCAATCCCTCAAACCATACACAAAAAATAAATTCAAAATGGCTTAAAGACTAAAGTATAAGACATGACACCAGAAAACTCCTAGAAGAGAACACAGGCAAAACATTCTCTGAACATAAATTGTAACAATGTTTTCTTAGGTCAGTCTTCCAAGGCAATAGAAATAAAAGCAAAAATAAACAAATGGGACCTAATCAAGCTTATAAGCTTTGGCACAACGAAGGAAACCATAAACAAAAGAAAGACAACCTATGGACTGGGAGAAAATATTTGTAAACCGACAAGGGCTTAATTTCCAAAATATACAAACAGCTCATGCAACTTGATACCAAAAAAACGAACAACCCAATCAAAAAATGGGCAGAAGACCTAAACAGACATTTCTCCAAAGAAGACATAAAGATGGCCAACATGTACATGAAAAGATGCTCAATATTGCTAACTATTAAAGAAATGCAAATCAAAACTACAATGAGGTATCACCTCACACCAGTCAGAATGGCCATCATCAAAAAATCTACAAACAATAAACGCCGGAGAGGATGTGGAGAAAGGGGAACCCTCCTACACTGTTGGTGGGAATGTAAATTGGTACAGCCACTATGGAGAACAGTATGGAGGTTCCTCAAAAAACTAAAAATAGAACTACCATATGACCCAGCAATCCCACTCCTGGGCATATACCTGGAGAAAACCATAATTCAAAAAGATACATGCACCCCAATGTTCATTGCAGAACTATTTACAATAGCCAGGACATGGAAGCAACATAAATGTCCATCAACAGAGGAATGGATAAAGAAGATGTGGTACATATATACAATGGAATATTACTCAGCCATAAAAAGGAATGAAATAGTGCCATTTGCAGAGATGTGGATAGACCTAGAGAGTGTCATACTGAGTAAAATAAGTCAGAAAGAGAAAAACAAATATCATATAATATCGCTTATATGTGGAATCCAGAAAAATGGTACAGATGAACTTGCAAAGCAGCAATAGCGACACAGATGTAGAGAACAAACTTATGGATACCAAGGGGGGGAAGAGGGGGTGGTGCACCCCAGTGTTCATTGCAGCACCATTTACAATAGCCGAGATGTGGAAGCAACCTAAATGTCCATCAACAGATGAATGGATAAAGAAGATGTGGTATATATGTATGTGTATATACATATATATGTATAAAATGAAATATTACTCGGCCATAAAAAAAGAATGAAATAATGCCATTTGCAGCAACATGGATGGACCTAGAGATTGTCATACTGAATGAAGTAAGTCAGACAGAGGGAGGCAAATATCATATGATATCCCTTATATGTTCTAAAAAATAATAAAAATGAACTTATTTACAGAATAGAAACAGACTCACAGACATAGAAAACAAACTTATGGTTACCAAACAGGAAATGGGGGAGAAGGGATAAATTAGGAGTATGAGATCAACAGGTACACACCACTATGTATAAAATAAACAACAAGGCTTTACTGTATAGCACAGGGAACTATATTCAATATCTTGTAATAGCCTATAATGGAAAAGAATTTGAAAAAGAATATATTTTATATATATATATATATATATATATATATATATATATATATATATATATAATATATATCCGAATCACTTTGCTATACAACTGAAACTAACACAGTATTGTAAATCAATTATACTTCAAATTAACAGAAAAGAAAATGACTCAAAAGGGAGGAGAAAATGGCATTTCAATAAGATCAAACTTACATGTAAACATCTTACTGTCCAGATGAAATTTTGTTTGATTCAAAATATTTTTTTAAACTTTTAGAAAAAATTAAATGACTTACATATAAGTGTGGCTAAAATGTAACAATGTCAAACTTCTAATATGAATAAAACCAGTAAAAATGACTTGAGAGGTACAAGCATACTTGTCACTGACTAAAGTTATTTTTTGACTGATAAGGTAAATAAAGGTATTTTGGATGTCCTCTTTGAGGTGAAGACAAGGAAAGAGGAAGGCAAGAAGCACAGGGTGTGGTAGAATCACCCTGGAGATTTTTTCAAGCTGCACATGCTAAATGTCCCAACGCATCCTGCTTTGTTTCTCTAAAAATTTCTTTATGGAGAATCACCAGCCCAGCCAGTACAAATGGGAGGGTGTAGAGTCCCCTGGTGTATCTGAGTACAAAAATGATGCAAAACCATTGGGATCCTGGATCCCTCTTGCTCTTATCCTCACATCTTTATTGATCAACTCCTGCTAACAGAGTTGCAGAAATTCAATGGCAAGGACTGGGATATCTTTCGGGGCTACCCTGATTCAGCATGGGTAAATAGAACTGGGGTGCAGATGTTGGCTGCTTGTCTTTCTAAATTTCCCCTCTGTCTTCTGTGCTCACTAAGTGGGTTCAATGGTAGCAATCTCAAAATATATGTCCATGTCTCAGAACCTGTGCACATGACCTTATTTGAAAAAGGGGGTTTTGCAGATGTAAGGTTCATGTGAGGGGATTATCCTGATTATCTGGGTGGCATTAAATCCAATGACAAGTGTCCCTGTAAGAGGAGAATACAAGAGAGGAGGAGATGGCCATGTGAAGGTAGAGGCAGACTTGGAGTGATGCAGCCACAAGCCAAAGAATGCCGGCAGCCACCAAAAGTTGGAAGAGGCAAAACATGGATTTTCCTCTAAAGCCTTTGGAGGGAGCATGGCCTTGTCAACACCTTGATTTCAGAACTCTGGTCTCCAGAACTCTGAGAGAATAAGTTTCTGTTGTTGTAAGTCACCTAGTTTGTGATAATTTGTTATAGGATCCACAAGAAATTAATACACCCACCCTCACAAAGATCCAAAATGCCTTTGTTCTGTATTTCTATAAATGTCCAAGCACTTGCATGGATGAGGTTTAGGATGAAGGGCAGAAAGTATTGTTTCATGATTATCTTTACTGAGCCACCATTTGTTACCACCCCAGAGCAAGGTGTCCATGCTGGGATGGCCCCTGGCTTGGAACAACAGAGTGGGGAATTAGTTATATGCAGTAGGTGAGCTTTGGTGGCATTTAACGTGCTCTTGGAAGAAAGATCAGGTACTAGTCGAACCAACATTGGTGGCACAGACTTGGCAATACTACTAATAAAGTATATATTGAATTTATACAGCTCAGTGGTTTTGCTGGTTTCCTGTCCATGTAAGGAGGCTAGTTAGCAGAGATTAAAAAAACCAAGCAAGTTCTGAACCCTCCAAATGTATCAGAGAAACCCCAGACCGGCTTCTGATGGGGGAATATTCTTCAGCTTCTAGGATTTCCCTTTGGATTCTCATCCCTGCCCAAACATGTACTTGGTCTATTCCTAGTGGCTGATACAGAGACAATTCCAATCTCTATTTCTCATCAGTCAGCAACTATAGAAATAAATGCCTGGGACATGCTTGACCCTGGGCTTTGGTAAAAGGAAAGATCAAAATGGGCCTTAAAGGTGGGCCAATTTTAATGGGAAGACTTACCTTAGACTCACAGTGTTTGAGAAAGAAAATAACCTTAAACATCAGTGAATTCAAGCTCTTCATTTTACAGGAAAGGAAACAGGGTAAGTGATCTGTCCAAAGTCACACAGCTACTTAGTGGCAGAACCAGAATCTGGGTCTCCTGTTTGTTCGTCCATTGGGTCCACTGTCCTGTGCTACCTGACCTGTGAGATATCAGCTTCTACAGCATCTTCCTTTTAAAAACAGTCACGACAATAGATAATGCTATGGATTGCCTTCTTTGCTAGGAGCTCATAATAAACCATGAAGAAGTTATTGTTATCCCCATTTTATAGAAAAAGAAACCAAGGCATGGGGCAGTTCAGCAGTTCACCCAAGGCCCATAGCTGGTGAATGGCAGACCCCATCCCCCCCCATTCAAACTCAGATCTTGATTCTGGAACCACGGTCTTAGCCACAACCCCTGGGACCACAGCCTTAACTTTGCCAGTAGGCTACGGTCCTCTCCCACATTCTTGTTCTTAGAAATGTTCACCCAGAGGCAGCCCGTGCTAACGCCTCAGACCAGTGAAAGGTTTTGTCTACTTCCCCTGACCTCTCTTTCTCTCTCTCTCTCTCTCTCTCTCTCTCTCTCGTTAACATGGGATTCCAGTAGTAGAAAGAAAACATGACTTTTAAGGCACAGTAAGGCTAGAACAAGTTTCAAAGCAATCGCGTGCACTTAGCCTTCGCGCCACTAGGTGGCGGTGTGACTGCTCCATGAGGCCGCCATAACTTTCAAGGGTGTAGAATTTCCCCCAAAACCACCTTTACTGAACTTCGAGTCCAGGAAAGGGGCCTCTGGATTCCCGCAGGAGCTGGGAAACATTTAAAGTGCACTGGTAGTTAAATAAATGGATGGAAATAACATGCAGGCAGCATGGATTTGCACTTTTAAAATAATTTCCCAAGAGAAATGGAGTCCTTCCCAGACATTTCTCTTTGAAACAGAAGGCTAACTTCTCCAGGGTGTCCCATGAATACACCGCGATTCCTTTGAAATTCATGATCAACTTTAATGGAGCATTTTTAAAGATGTGGTTTTATTGGAAGGAACAATCTCGTCCTCCTGCCCCTCATTTATCATTAATTTCTTGGAGCATCAGAATCTGAAGTGTGTGCCCCATCTTGTACATGCACATGTTTTGATCAACATAAAATCTCCCCCGACAGTTTCTCAGCACAGACAGAAAAGCACAGCCATGATTTTGCCTTGTGTTCATAAACCCATCTATTTTTCTACACAGAATAATCCCTAATGCCAAAATATTTAAAGTGGCAAATATTAATGATCTCATTATATATTAGTACACAATAAGTATATATAATTTTATACTCACAACAACCCTGTGAGGTAAGTACTATTATTATCCTCATTTTTTTAGAGGAGAAAACTGAGGCACAGAGAGGTTAAGTGGCTGGCCCAAAGTCACACAGCTGGTAGGAGACAGAGTAAGAGGCCTATGCTCTTCTTTTAATTACCTCATTGTAAGTTTAGTTAAAAGGGGGGAGGGGCGGGGAAAGGCCCTGTGATTCTTTTCATGAGAGGTAGCAATTCATACAAGAGGGCCAAAGTCTCCAACTAAATTTTGGAGGTAACCTGTTGCTCTGAATAGATTTCCTCGGATGACTTGTAGCACTTTGTCATCATTTGTCCCACTTTGCCAGGATTCCTTCTGAGAAGGCAGGGTTGATGGCAGCAGAGCCCCCTTTCCCTAGTCTGTGTAGGAATTCCACATGAATCCCCACTTCCTGCCAGCTCCTTAAGCTTTGGGGGAAAGTGAGATTTGTTCCTCTTCATCAAAAGGTAAGCACAAGCTTGTCAGCAGCCAAGATGAAATCAATCGTTCTGTGCCTAATTAGGACCGGGGCTCTGGTTTTGTTGCAAGACTTCATTTAATACCAGCAGCACCAGAGGTTGGAACAGGCATGTGTGAGAGGCCCTATCCAGTTATGAAACAGCAAGTGACAGACACATTTTCATCTGCTTATCACCCTTCTGGCTACAATGAGGCTGAGTTGTGGTGTCTGATGCCCACCTCTTCTGCTATTTGCCAACAGAACATGCTTTTCTGTCAATGATTCCAGCCAGCACAATCTGTGCTGCCAGAATTTGGAGGCGGTACCTTTTCCTGCTTTAAAAAAAAAATCACACATTGGTTTGAAAAAGGAAACCTGGATAGAGCTGTTACCTGAGCTCCTGAAGAATGAAGTGGGAGGGTGGTCTCATTGAATAGGTCTTCCTGGGGCCAGGGGCCGGGCTCCCTCACTTTTGGCTGTTGTGTCTGCTCGGCATGTAGAATCCAAGCCCTGTGGCACTTTCTGAGCCCTGGCCGGGAGATGTCTAGGGGAATGGTTGAGTGATCCACTCTTCCTCGCTCCCCGCCCCACCACGCTGACTTAGACAAGAAAAGTTCTATTGTGCCCTCAGGATATTGAGTAAGAAGGAGGAGAAAGAGGGGAACTAAAAAGAGTCTATTCAGTCTGAATGCTTCTGCTGACAGTCCGACCAAGCATGTGATATTTAAAAGAGCAAAACCAAGTCAAGGCTCTTCTGCTGCCACCATGGTTGTCAAAGGGAAGAACCTGGAAGGCCTTTGGTTCTGTAATCTGCTTGCACACCCGGGGTTGTCTGTCTGCCATGGAGGTCAAGGACGGGGGGCTGGGACTAGGGATGTCCACTCCAACATGTGGAATGTTTGGGACCCAATTGCATCTGTAGTTGGGAGGTGAAGTGAGCTGCTTGACTGCAGGAACTGAAGGGGATTGCAGTGGGTGGAAAGCCCAGTGGATTCACTCTTGTCTGTTCTTGGTTAGACTTTTCTTCAAACTCTGGAGAAAATGGAGTATTCAAATGACAATCCATGTTAAGAGACTGCCATTGGCACAAAATGGGATTTTAAGAAATTGTGGCTGTTAAATTAACCTCCCCTATCTCCCTTCTATTCATTCATTCATTCATTCATTCATCAGTCATCCACATTAAGCACCTACTGTATATGCCAGCACTGTGCTAGCCAGAAAGGTGAATGAGACAAGGCTCTTCCCCTGAGTGGTTTATAGTCTTGTAGAGGTTATGCCAGGAATGGCCACTTTCCTTCTTATATAATTTTCCTTTCTTCCATAGGGTTGACGAACTTTGACTTGTGTGCCCAATCTGGCCTATGGCCTGTTTTGCAGAGCCTCAAGGTAAGAATGGGTTTCCCATTTTTAAAGAGTTGTAAGAAAAACAAAGAAGAAGAAGAGCAATGATACATGACAAGGAGTGTATATGGCCTAAAATATTTACTATTTGGCCCTTTGCGGAAAGTTTGCCAACGCCTGTTCTACAGTAAGATAATTCCTGCTTTTTAGCCAGGCATACAACTACAACTACATTTTCTACCCCTCTTGACAGTAGCTGTGGCCATATGACTAAGTTTTGGACCGTGGGATCAAGGCCGAAGAGATCTGAAGAGCTTCTGCATAGTGCTTTTAAGCTGGGCCCACCGTGCTTTTCTCTGCCAGAATGCTGTGCGGGCCTGAGTCATTCAGATTTATTGATGATTAGGGCTTATTAATACCCTAGGGATGGCAGAGCCAGAGATGGAAGGAGGCTGGGCCCTGGCACCAGAGAGCAACTCTACCATCCCTGGATTTACTGGATGGTTATGAGGGAGAGAAAGAGAAAGAAGAAAAATGTTAACTTTTTTTTTTTCCACTCTCTTATTTTTTTCTTTTATTGGAGTACAATTGCTTTACAACGTTGTGTTAGTTTCTGCTGTACAACAAGGTGAATCAGCCATATGTATACACATAGCCCCTCCCCCCTGGACCTCTCTCGCACATCACCCCCTCATCCCACCCATCTAGGTCATCACAGAGCACCAACTGAGCTCCCTGTGCTATGCAGCAGGTTCCCACTAGCTATCTATTTTACACATGGTAGTGTATATATATGTCAATCCTAATCTCCCAATTCGTCCCACTCTTCCCTTGCCCCCCATGTCCACAAGTCCATTCTCTATGTCTGCATCTCTATTTCTGCCCTGCAAATAGGTTCATCTGTACCGAAAAATGTTAACTTTTAAAAATCAGTCTCATGTTTCTGCTTCCTCACCAACCTGCACCTGAGGTCAAAATCAAAACAAAATCCCAGGACCCAGAATGTGCCCTGTCTTCATGGAATGCACCTCCTTTCTTTTCTTTCACCTGGTTAACTCCTGCTCGTGCCCCAAAGCCCAGTGTAGATTTATCACCGACTTCTGACCTCAGTCCCTAAAGACTGGGGAAGGTGGCCTGCCTTCCTTTGGCTTCTGTGCTATCTTTTAGTTGTTGGAATCTGTCTCTCTCTAGACCTTGAGCTCTGTAAGGGTGGGCTGCAACTTTTTTGTCTTTGATTCCTAGCTTCTAGTATGGTGCCTGGCACACAGAAAGTACTGTATAAACATTGTGGAATTGAATCAATTTATTAGAGGCCAAGGATGGCTTCCTGGTTTTTGGGCAGTTGATTTTTTTATGCATTTATCCCAGGTAAAGGTGAGTCTAGCAATTTCTACCTCTGAGGTGTAGACATAAATTTTGCTTTCCAAAATGGGGAGAAGAAATATACACATTTAGAAAGATTATATTTTAAAAATTGAATATTTTATTGGGTTTGGATGGTAACTCTGTTTGCTGATAGTTCTGAATAGGTTTGAAGATTTAATAAAAAACAAGTAAAAAGCCATGAAGCCAGTTTAGTAACATGATAATATGTTCCTGAAATAAATGGAAGTATAGACATTTTCCCAAATCTATCTTATCTTGAGCTAATCTTATAATTATGGAATAATAAACACTCAGTTTTTTCCTATTTTTATAAATCCTTCTAAAGGAAAATTTGGGCAATAATCTGTTATTATTGATAACAATTACATAATAATGAAGATAAAAATTCCATTGTGTTCTCCCCATTCCTCTCTATGTTATATAGCTTATAATCAATAAGTGCAAAAGCAAAAACACTGTTTTTGGTGTAAACCTCTTTTACCATATGCTCTGGATATATGTAACCAATTTTCTGAACCAACAGATTAATATAAGACTTTCAAGACATGATATAGCAGTAGTACTTTTCCCATTATTTAGAGGAAAGAATACAAGATAGGAGGGGCGTATTTTTTTTCACATATAATCCTTCTTGAGGTAATGTTAACAGAAGGTAGAGTTGGAAAGAATTACTTATACTATTTTTTTTTAAAGGAACCAATAATGTAATATGGGGTTAGTATCTGAATATCTACTTTTCATTATTTTTGTAGCTACTCCCTAAAGCTTTTCATAAATTACAAGGAACCCTGAGCAATAAAATAAAAATAAAATAAAATAAAATAATTCAAAGATTTCTTAAATCAGATGTTAGATCTTATATTACATCTGCCACAGAAGCATAGCTAACACCTCAGTGCTTCTGGGTATTTTATTAAATGTTTAGGGCTCTCCCCCTCCCCCAGCAAAAGCAATTCTAAGCAAATGATGAAGGTCTCAGTGAATAGCTCCTTCTTCGTGCACCTGAGTACCAGGCTTTTTCTCCCCCATCTTGAGCAATTCTGTTGTGCCACACAAGGAAATAAAATACTATAGGAGGAAAATTAGTGAGTTGGGGGGTTATGGATGAGGATGGAGGAAGTCAGCTTACTCAACTCATGACTACTAGTAGCAATACCTATTTAGGATATCAGAATTTTGGTCTTTATAATCCAGGCAAATTCTTCTACTATCCCTATCTCATCCCATCCTCACCTCTACCCCAGGCTGAGGACCTTACCCTATCTCTATCTGGTAATTACTACCTATAGCACTGGCCTGTTTATACCTATGGCCCGTGAACAAGCTTACTTTTCTGATTCTAAATGAAAATACTGTGTGTATTATTGTTCTTACACTTTAGCAATTATGACGTTTACTTTCCCTCAGTTAAAAAAAATGATAAAGTTCATCTTCTAGTTCTGATGGGAGTGACACAAAGCCGATGGCCAATCCAACCACCGCTCAAGGAGAGGTGATCTGCTTCCGAGGGCTACGCCCGCTCTGCTGTGCCATTTAGAGCCTCTAGCGACTTATTCAGAAAACAAATCCTGAATGTGTTTGAGAGTGAAAATGATTTGGCCTGAAGTTAGGCTTTCGCACAGTCCTGATGGCTTCCTTTCCTAGGGGCATCTGGGTGTAGTGTGAAGACACACGGGGCGGGCTTCGACCTTCTGCTTGCTCAGCACGCGAACGCCTTGGGCAGGAGAGCCCGAGCCCCGCCCCGCTCCAGACTATGGAGCCCAAGGTGACGCACAGATAAAGCCACGCCCTTCCGACACTTCGCCCTTGCCCTGCTCCTTACGCCCGAGTGTCGGGAATTCCGTCTCTAAGCCAATGACGTCCTGATCACAGGTCCTCGAAGGTGCGTGTTCCTGGAATGAGTCCACTGCCTGCCGTCAGAAACACCCTACTGCCAGACACACTGGCGATTAGGATGAGAACGGATCACGTAGGAGGCAAGCCAAGAAACAGGTTCTGCTTATTTTCTTTGACTTTAACGGCCACCCCCGCACACCCCCGCAAAACTCCTGCACACGAATCAGAGGAATAACACAACCTGCCAGATGCAGGACCAGCTCCAGGTTAATGTGTGAAGAAAGGGTGGCTTTTCTTTACTTTGCTCTCCTCTTTGTCCCTCTGACCCCAGCTTTCTTCTGTAACCTCCCTTTTCTTCTTGCTTCTCAGGAAAGCAGAAAACTAGCTGATCAATGTCAAAGATTTTTTTCCAACTCTCAGCATCTAAGATTCTAAAAATGCATTCAAAATAGGAAAAGGTAGAAGGGACTTGAACAACTTCCAGGGGTTCTGCCACATGGGGTTCTATCAGCCGGCAGGACCTTTTGAAAGAGGCCAGCGATCTCTGAGTAGTGGGTATGCAAGACCCGCGCCTACATCCCACCTTCTCATTCATGAGTCTCTCCTTTCCTGAGTTTTGTCATGCAGAAAAGTGGTCATTCAAGATTTTTCATTGTGTAAGTCTAGCAAAGAAAAAATATTTGAGCATGTGCCCCTAATATCTGGGTATTTATTACTGATATCTATCTATCTATCTATCTATCTATCTATCCATCCATCCATATATCTTGCTTTGGGAATATACTTTACCCATTATAAAATGTAAACAAAAATAGAAAAGATGAGACTTTTTAAAAAATCTAGTATTTCTAACAATTTCTCTTCATGCTCAACAAACTGTCTTAAATCCTCCTTTGGAGGGTCCTCCACTTTGGAGGCCACTAGAGAAAGGAGTGGAGAGAGGAAATTGTAGCACTAGGAGTCAACAAAGGGCACAGGGACATCAACAAAACCAGGATCCCCTAGTGGTTGGTTCCACCCATTCAAATGGGTTAACCACTTGGTTTCTGTAGCAGACAATCCAGCCACATCCTCTGTCTGATCCAAAGGCTGGCTCCTCACCCCATTCTGCCCCCACTGCATGGCCTCTCCTGGGTCTCTCCTGGGTCTGAGGCTCTCACTACTGCTCTTCTAACCAGGTAACCACCTAAGGAACGTTGTCACTTAAATGTCCAGCAGGCACCGCAATCACCTATTCACATGAGACCGAAACATGAGCCCAGAATCAGCTTTAGCCTCCCTCCTCCAACTCCCAGGTTCACGTCTCCACTGCCCATCCTGGTGCTTCTCTGTCTCAAGAGCTTGCCCTCCTGCCCCACTGCGCTGCCTCCATCACTTCCTGCCTCTGTAGCTGCGGTGGCCTCTTACAGAATTGCTCTGCCTCTGATCCTTCCTTCTCAGGCCTGTCAAGCATGGTCTTCCTATGATCGACTGGATCATGGTTGCTTAAAGCCCTTCAGTGGCTCTCCAACCCTTCAGAAAAAAAAAAATTAAAACCTCTCACCATGGATGAGACTCTCCTTCACCCATTCTTGGCACACCTCCAGGTGCATGAGGCAGAGCTTCTGCTTCTCTCATTTCCATACAGTTCCCCATCCTTCACCTGGTTAACTCAGCCTTCATCTTCAAACTCCACTCAGAGCTCACCTCCCCACCCTCGCCCCAAAGCCTCCTCTGACTTTCCCTCTGGGCTTCCAGAGAACTTATTGCCTCAGTGATAACATTTTATGTTTTGGTTCTACCAGAATTTGCCAGGGGTAGGGCCCCATCCTTAATTTATCAGTGTGTCTTTAGAATAGTAGCCCTCAAACTTTAGTGTTCAGAAGAATAGCTGGAGGTGTTTTTAAAATAAGTGCAATTCCAGATTGAGCAGGTTTGGGGTGGAGCCCAGCCGCTGGCATTTGTAACTAGATCCCTCTCCCAAGTGACTCTCATCCAACTCCTCCTCAGAGTTTAGCCAGGTATCAGTGCTAAGACCTTCAATTAATAGCAGTGAGAGAAGGAATTCTCTTTCTTTTTCTCTCATCTTTCCGTCCTTGATAAGTGAATGCACCAATATGGGCTGAGGCAGACCATATTGACTCTGCTTTTGGAAGTGGAACCTTTGACGGACTACGCTTGGGTGCAGAGATGTACCCCACAGTGTGAAGCTGGCCTGGGGAACTGCTTTCGTTGCCTATGTGTGGGTGAGTGGGTGCATACACCCCTCCACACACACACACATTCATATAAATCATATTCATTACCGACAATTAAAAATAGTTTTGAAAAACAAAAGAGGGTAGAAGAACTCTTCTAGATTAAAAGATACCAAAGAGACATAGCAATGAAATACAATATGTAAATCTTGATTGGATCCTGGTTTGAACAAAAAAAAATTATAAAATAATGTTGGGACAATTGGAGAAATTTTCATATGGGCAATTCAATGATAAAGAAATTGTTGCTTTTCTTAGGTATGATAATGGCATTATGGTTAAAATGCAGAAGGCCCTTATTCTCAGGAGATGCATGCTTAAAGTTTTACAGATGAATTGTCATGATTTGCACAACTTACTTTCAGATGGTTCAGGAAATTATTTATACATATACATAAAATATGGCAAAATGTTAGCAATTGGGTGAATCTAGCTGAAGGGAATACAGTTGTTTGCTGTGCTATTGTTTAAGCTTTTCTGTAGATTGAAAACTTTAAATATTAAAAAAATGGGGAAATGTAAAAACTAGAGTGATTTCACATAATTATTTAGATTTATGGCTTTCATTGAAAAGTCCAATTTCCCGATAAAACAATTGGCTGGAGTTTCATGGAGCCTCCATAATTTGCTGTAACTACTTAGCTCATTAAAGTCACCTGCCTGGCCAGAGGAGGCATTTGATTGGCAACCCATGAGATGAAGGTCAAGAGCCCTTGAAATTCTCCTCCTGGACTCTCTTTATAGGATTGTGTCTCTTGAATCCAAGAAGACTGATCTAAAGTGTCTTTTGTTGGTCAAGTGCTTCCACCTTGAGGAGGCCAAGTGGGAACCAGGGAACCAGGCTTGGGCTCACACCATGTAGGCTGCATCTGTTCTTGGCACACACAGAACCTAGAGCATCTCTCCAAGATCAGTGACCAGATCAGGATATGAGGTGAAAGACCCAGTCAGCAGCAATGGGTGACTCTCAACTGTAGCAGTCATCATGTCCATCTTCTAAGGGTTCCATCTTCTAAGGGTTTGGGATCCTGGCCACACAAGTCAGGATGAACAGCACTGACCTTGGCTAGCAGGTAAAGAAGTAACCCTAAGAGAATCACAGTGAAATCATGATGGAGACTATCTTTGGGAAGGCCTGAGCAGGAATGATGACTGATTTCAACTTTCTATATACAGTTTATTCTTTTCATATTAGAAAAGATTTCAAGCAAATATGACAAAATTCTTGGTCATGGATCCATTGGTGTTTGTTATATACTTTTTTTGTGCTTTTTTCTCTTATTTTACAAATTTCTCAAAAACAAACAAACCAAAATACTGCTTCTACCTCCCATAAGTGTTCCATGCCCTGGATATGCAAACTTGGGAAATGTTGTCCCCTACAGAAATGTGCTGTCAGTCTCTTTCCAGAACTGAAAGAAGCAGAAATAGAATCATAAGCTCTAATTTTCCTGAAGACGAAGAACCACAGATTTTAATTTTAAATCACCAGGGTCAATGTTTTTTGATACTGTATTTCCCCTTAACTTCCCAGCAGTTAAAGGAAGAGGTTAGCAAAGGAAAATACAAGAGAAAAAATGTGGAAGATCTTTCTTATGTATGATATAATTTCCCTTTTCTTTTTTCTGACTCTGGAAACTAATAAAGTAAGATCCCTCACTTATGATGTAATCTCCCCTCTTTTTTGATTTTGGAAGCTAATAAAATTTTAAAACACAGTTCTACTACAATTGATGACTTTAGCTGAACATAGCCTTTTCTCACTATAAAATTAGGCAGGTTCTTTTGGCCCATTCTAATTCCCAGCAATGCATGAAAATAAAGCAGGTTAGTAAAGGGGTTTTGTCTAGTGGTAACATCATGCAGAGGGTCTCATCTTTCTGTGGGACAGGGTGTGGCTGCCACACAAGACTGGGGTCAGTCCTGATTGAATGTCCCACCTCATGGGCTGGGATGGGGCTTGGGCTGATGAGAAGAATCTGGGGCTTGGGATCCCAGGCGCGGTGAGCTGAGTCTTTTAGAGAATGGGGACTGGTACTTTTTTACTAATGGAAGGACTTAAAACACCAGTAGACTATGAGCCTTGTTGGGATGGGCCTGAGTTTATACCATCCCCATGGAGACAGCTGGCTGTGTGCACATGATGCTAAGCTGATTTGTCCTGCAGGCTCTGCCGTGTGAAAGGAGAAAACCCAAGGAGAAACCAGTCATCACCCAGAACCAGATGCAAGGACGGCAGAACCTAATAACTCTCCTGAGACATATCAGTTTATAGGCAATCTCAGCAGAATTAGTTGGAACCCTAAACTTCTTTAAGTCTGATCAAGAGGGGTGAGTTTGGGGCATATTCTTGGAGATTCACTTTTGATATTTATGTTTACCATTGCTTAAGGATGTAAGTTGGCCTGCTCTGTAAAATTGATAATTATGACTACCTTTTATTGAGGGATTAACATGTTCTAGGCAAGGCACACAGGACTTTATATATATTATCTAATTTAGTCCTCATATGATTATTATGCCCGTTTTTAAAATAAGGGCACTCAGGTTTAGAAAAATAAAGTGAGTGACCTAAGGGGCTGAAGAGGTCCTCAAACTTAAATTTGTGTGATGGTCCAAATCCACTTTCTTAAATACACACAGTGGCTCTCAAATCTCGCTTCACAACGGAATAATCTAGTGTACTTTTAGCAAATGCTGATGGCCAGGCCCATGTGGCCCAAGTAAATTTTAGTATTTGGGTGAGGTGCCTGGGCATCTATTTTCTTTAAAGCTCCCAGATAATTCTAATGTTCAGTCAGGATCAGGAATCTCTGACTTATCTTGCACAGCTTCCAATATAATCGAAACTGTCCTATAGTGTGGTAGGCAAAGTAATGCCCCGCCTACCAAGATGTCTACATTCTAATCCCTGGAACTGTAGATATGTTACTCTACATGGCAAAGGGGAATTTTCAGGAAAGTGATCTTGAGATGGGGAGATTATCTTGGATTATCCAGGTGGATCCAATGTACTATATGGGTCTTATACAGGGAATAGGGAGGCAGGTGTGCCAATGTCATAGTGATGCAGTCTGAGAAACACTCTATCAGCCCTTACTGGCTTTGAAGGTGGAAGGAAGACATGAGCCAATAAATGCGGCAGTCTCTAGAAGCTGGAAGAGGCAAGGGAACAGATCCTCCCTTCGAGCCTCCAGAAGAAACACAGCCCTGCCCACACCTTGATTTTGACTCAGTGAGACCCATTTTAGAGTTTTGCTCTATGAAACTGTGAGATCATAAGTTTGTGTTGTTTTAAGCCACTAAATGTGACCTTTTGCTTATACTGGAAGTGGTATAGTTATGTGTTACACAATTTTACATATGCTGATGGCTCTCTATCCAACCATCCATACACCTGCCTACCCATTCATCCACCCATCTATCCATCAATTCAGGAAACATTTACTGAAAGCCTACTAATGGTGTGAGGCAGAGATTGTCATCTCCATTTCACAGATGGGTAAAACAGGCACAGAGAAATCAACAACTGAGGCAGGACTTGACTCCTAGTCTTTGGATCCCTGAGTGTACTGCTCTTTCTCTGTAGTATGTTACCTCTAGAATTTCTGATTATTAGAATCCCAGGCCCTGTGAGTAAGCATTCAAATATGGCCATAGCTGACCAGTAGAAGAAATATTTTGGTGCATGTAGATTTCTGTAGCATTCGTCAAGTCATAAAGTTGGTGAAGTGAGTTTGCTCTTCATTGCTGTAAGGCTGGCTCTGGAGTAGTCATGCCTAGATCAGTGTTTGGTGTCTTATCCGACCTCTACAGCATGGGACACCTAGCAATGATGAGGTCATATTTTGGCCTCTCTCTGAGATTGGTTCCTATAGCAGCATAGAACCCAAGACCTGAGATTGGGCTATATCTGATTTCAAAAATTTTAAAAGCTGTAGAAGACTTTCTTTTAAATGAAATTTGTGTTAATAAAAGATATAAGTTAGGACTTCCCTTGTGGCGCAGTGGTTAAGAATCCGCCTGCCAACACAGGGGACATGGGTTTGATCCCTGGTGTGGGAAGATCCCACATGCCATGAAGCAACTAAGCCAGTGCTCCACAAATACTGAGCCTGTGCTCTAGAGCCCACGAGCCACAACTACTGAAGCCCGCGTACCCTAGAGCCCACGTGCTGCAACTACTGAGCCCACGTGCTGCAACTACTGAAGCCCGCGTGCCTATAGCCTGTGCTCAGCAACAAGAGAAGCCACTGCAATGAGAAGCCAGTGCACCACAACGAAGAGTAGCCCCTGCTCGCTGCAACTAGAGAAAGCCCGCGTGCAACAATGAAGAACCAACGCAGCCAAAAAAAAAAAAAAAAAAAAAAGATATAAGTTAAAATCACTCCATTAGAGGCAGAGATGTCAAAACTCATTTCTCCTACCCCAACCCTCTGATGTGTCTCCCTGGAATTCCCAGGACTCCTCAGAGCAATTTGAAATTACTGGGCTGTAGTATTAGTGGAGAGTGGGACATCTGGTTGCCCTAGGCTAGCCACACTAAGAATGGAGCATAACCTTGTACAAATATCTTTTCATTTTAAAAGGAAAATATACTCATTTTATATCATGATATTGATTGAGATTGATTAGGAAGAGGAGGAAGAGTAAGAGCTATTAATCAAGAAATATTTACTTAGGGATGCAGTGTGATGAAATAGAAAAAGGTGTTTAGCTCAGAGCTGAACAACTCTAGCTGCCAGCCCCAACTGCTGTTACTCTTGGATTGTTGTGTTATCTTGGATTAGTCCCTTCATCATTTTGAGCCTCAAATTCAAGGATTAAATTAGATGATTTATGCAAAACCACTTGGCACAGTGCTTGGCACATGACAGGTATGGAATAAATGTTGCATCTGTCCTGAATACTTTTCAGGCTACAAGGCATTTTATAATCAAAGATGAATAAGAGAAAATCTTTGCTGTCAAGAAACTCAAGGCTATTTGGAAAAACAACACATTTTTGGAAAATTCATAGTATAATGATTGTTACAGGGCAATATACTTCAAGCACCAAAGAAGAAGTCCAGATATGAGAAATTATGCACTTGAAGTGATCCTGAAATGCTACTTGAGGCATGGCCAGGGTTTGGTGGGATGAGAGACAAGGAGAACAGTGTAAACAATGGGAGAAAGAGGGCTAATAAGGAGAATCTCAGAGGCTACATAATTCTGGAAGGTGAATGGACAAACAGATAAGTATTTCTCTTCACTGAGTGGGGAACTGATAGAGGGAAGTCTATGTTCTCACAGCATCAGCAATTCCCACATGCACCCTGTCTGCCTGGGTGTCAGTCATTAGACCACATTGCCATCAATGTGGTCTTTGAAGGGGTGTAAAGGAAGGTTGGATCACCCAAGTAATAATAGATTTTTACTTGATGAGACTTGAAAAGTGATTGTAAGCAGGATACAAACCAGAAGAGAAGCTACAAGACACAGAAGAGTACATCATCAAATATTTTGGCTTAGTTCTGAGCTCTTGCGAAATGGATCAGTGTAGAGCAATTAGGAGTGGTAAACTTTTTCTGAGCCAAAGATAAGACTGGTTGAAAAAAGGAGACTGAAAGACATCTATTTGAGAATATGCACACACGCACACACACGCACATGCACATGAATACCAATGCCCTTCAATAGTCAGTTTTTATTAAAATGAACATTGCATTCTTGTATAAAAAGGATCAATTTAATATAAACTTTCCTGGTTCATTAGCCCGTATTACTAAAAATACATCATGTGAAGCTAAACAAACTAATAAGCCATTAGGAAAATAGGCAGGGCTGATCTGGGCACCAGTCTACCCATTCCCTTTGCAGTAACCCACAGATGTAGCAGGTCTCAGAAGTAGCATCTGTGTGCTGTGACCACACGTCCAACCTCAGCCCAGGTTGCCTACAGACCTGACCATGTTCTCAAATTAAAATTGAATTGTCATTACCTACTGTCTAATGCAGGGAACTCTACTCAATACTCTGTAATGACTTATATGGGAAAAGAATCTAAAAATGAGTGGATATATGTATATGTATAACTGATTCACTTTGCTGTACACCTGAAACTAACACGACATTGTAAGTCAACTAACTCCAATAAAAATTAATTTAAAAAAACTGAATTGTCATTGAAAACCATTGTAAGTGTGACATTTTAGAGTAAATATTTTATGAAACAACACAATTTGTATGCAACTGGAAAGAGTTGGCAAATATTTGGCTGGCAAATGAATGGCTTGGTTTATGAGAAGAGAGTGAAGTAAGACTTAGATGCAGCCTTCAAAGAGCTATGTGTAATTAGTTGATTGGATAAATAACAATGGTCAGCATTTTTAGCAGAGTCTTCTGGTCAAGCTTAGAAACAGGGTTCCATTTGCTTTTTCCCTTCCTCAGTTAATGATTGTTTGGGAGCCTATTTATTTTATATTTATACTCATCATATTCTAGTACAGTGGTTCTCAAACTCTTTGGTTTCAAAACCACATTGACTGCTTAAAAATGTTCATTGCAGCACTATTTACAATAGCCAAGACATGGAAGCAACCTAAATGTCCATCAACAGATGAATGGATAAAGTAGATGTGGTACATATATACAATGGAATGCCACTCAGCCATAAAAAAGAATGAAATAATGCCATTTGCAGCAACGTGGATGGACCTAGAGATTATCATGCTAAGTGAAGCAAGCCAGACAGAGAAAGACAAATGTCATATGATATTGCTTATATGTGGAATCTAAAAAAAAAAAAAAATATGTATACAAACGAACTTATTTACAAAACAGAAATAGACCCACAGATATAGAAAACAAACTTACAGTTACTGAAGGGGAAAGGGGCAGGGAGGGATAAATTAGGAGTTTGGGATTAATAGACAGACAGTACTTACTATATATAAAATAGATAACAAACAAGGACCTACTGCATAGCACAGGGAACTATACTCAATATTTTGTAATAACCTATAAGGGAAAAGAATCTGAAATATATATATATATATATATATATATATATATATATATATATATATATATGTGAATCACTTTGTTGTACACCTGAAACTAACACAACATTGTTAATTAACTCTACTTCAATTAAAAAAAAATATTGGAGGGCCCTAAATAGTTTTTGTTAAGGTGGGTAATAGCTGACAAAATTTTCATTTATTTATTAATTCATTTAAAATAATGATAATAAATTATTACACTTATGTAATAATTTTTTATGAAAATATACTTTTTAATGAAAAATATACTTTCCAAAACAAAAAATTTAGTGAGAGGCACAGCACTCTTTTACATTTTTGTAAATGTCTTCAATGTATGGGGTAATAGAAAACAGCTGTATTCTCGTATTTGGTCTACATTCAATCTGTGGTGACGTATTGTTTTAGTTGAAATATATGAAGATATGGCCTCATGCAGATATGTAGTTGGAAAAGGGAAAACTAACTTAATAGCCTTTTCAGATAATTTTGGGGTCTCTGGAAAATTCCACTGAACATTCATGAGAGAATGAGAATGAAAAAGGCAAATAACATCTTAGTACCATTATGTAGGTAGCTCTGACCTTGTGGATTCTTTGAAAGGGAGTTGGTGATTCCCAGGGGGTCTTCAGACTATACTTTGAGAAGCCCTGCTCTAGCCTTTCTCTAGCTTTATACGGGCCAGATGTATTTCCAGGGGACATGGGGTTTCCTGTTATCTGTGGATGATTCTTCAAGTAAACTAAGTGTGCACTCCAAATGCATGATATTCAGGCTTCCAGGCTTGTTTCTAGGTATTCTAACAGAATCTTCCACCTAGTTCCATTATAATGGCCCCATGACCACAGCACACATGTGTCAGATAGTCTGATTTTGCATGAAACTATGAGGAATCTGAAAAAAGGTCATTCATGGAGGTTGTTTTGTTTTTAATTGTATTTATGTTTTATTGTTAATATGATTGACTTGAAAGACTTAACGCCACATTTGTTAATCTTAGTTAATTTATCTATTTAAAAATACTTATTGGTAAACAAACAAACAAAACTTATTTGTTATCTCCTATGGGGCCATGTCCTAGGTAATGGGATTATAAAACTGAATCAAACAGCCCTATTGTGCCGAAGCTCACAATCTTTGAAATATGAACAAGTAATCACAAAACCATACAGTTCTTAAACAAAAATGCAATAATCAATTTAAATTCCATGGAAGAAAAGAGGTCAATTGGCTCGTGAAGCAATGGAATTACTTTCCTGTTTGTATTACAACTAGGAATGGAGGCAAGAAGTGATGACTGTCAGAAAGCTTGAAATGAAGAGGGAATTATGGATAACACCCTAAGGAACAGCTTTTCCTTTCCCAGTCAGTGCTGGATCTTAAAAATATTTTTCTTGAGAAATGAACAAAGGTGACATTTTTACCCTTTGGGCTTAGAAGCGGGTCACTGCACATTTCGAAAATAAATAACTCCTGGCTGATTTGATGCAGATGTCATTCACAGCTGTCCAAGCAGGGGCAGAGGGGGTGTCAACAATTTGCCACAAATTTACATTTAGAATTTGGCAGAATTCATGAAATGTAGATTACTTGTGTATAGAATAGCTTGCTTCTCTATATGCTGCTTAAATATTTCCTTTTTTAAAAAAAAATTGTGATGTCAGACAACTGAGTATCTAGTATCTGTATAGGAGCTGCCATCTTTATCCTACACAACTTGTTAAACATTTCTGAGCACTTATTAAGCACCAGGTGTTACACTGAGTGAATAAAACGTGAACAAAACCCTAACTTAGCTACTCATTTACCAGAACTTGTAGCTAATATATCATCAGCTGCTATGAATTACATCAAACATACATATTTTTCAGCAAAACTTAGAGGAGTGCTGTCCAATAGGATTTTTTGTAATGTAGAAATGTTCTATATCTGTGCTGTCCTATGTGTAGCCATTAACCATTTTCCACTACTGAGCACTTGAAATGTGGCTACTGCAACTGAGGAATTGACTTTTAAATTTTATTTACTTTTTTAAAAATTTAATTTAATTTAATTTTTTTAAACATCTTTACTGGAGTATAATTGCTTTACAATGGTGTGTTAGTTTCTGCTTTATAGCAAAGTGAATCAGCTACATGTATACATATATCCCCATATCCCCTCCCTCTTGCATCTCCCTCCCACCCTCCATATCCCACCCCTCTAGGTGGTCACAAAGCAACGGGCTGATCTCCCTGTGTTATATGACTGCTTCCCACTAGCTATCTATTTTACATTTGGTAGTATATATAAGTCCATGACACTCTCTCACTTCATCCCAGCTTACCCTTCCCACTCCCCGTGTCCTCAAGTCCATTCTCTACATCTGCGTCTTTATTCCTGTCCTGCCCCTAGGTTCTTCATAATTATTTAATTTTTTTCTTTAGATTCCATATATATATATGTTACCATACAGTATTTGTTTTTCTCTTTCTGACTTACTTCACTCTGTATGACAGACTCTAGGTCCATCCACCTCACTACAAATAACTCAATTTCATTTCTTTTTATGGCTGAGTAATATTTCATTGTATATATGTGCCACATCTTCTTTATTCATTCATCTGTCGATGGACACTTAGGTTGCTTCCATGTCTTAGCTATTGTAAATAGAGCTGCAATGAACACTGTGGTACGTGACTCTTTTTGAATTATGGTTTTTTCAGGGTATATGCCCAGTAGTGGGATTGCTGGGTTGTATGGTAGTTCTATTTTTAGTTTTTTAAGGAACGTCCATACTGTTCTCCATAGTGGCTGTATCAATTTACATTGCCACCAACAGTGCAAGAGGGTTCCCTTTTCTCCACACCCTCTCCAGCATTTACTGTTTGTAGACTTTTTGATGATGGCCATTCTGACTGGTGTGAGGTGATACCTCATTGTAGTTTTGATTTACATTTCTCTAATGATTAGTGATATTGAGCATTCTTTCATGTGTTTGTTGGCAATCTGTATATCTCCTTTGGAGAAATGTGTATTTAGGTCTTCTGCCCATTTTTGGATTGGGTTGTTTGATTTTTTGATATTGAGCTGCATGAGCTGCTTGTATATTTTTGGAGATTAGTCCTTTGTCAGTTGCTTCATTTGCAAATAATTTCTCCCATTCTGAGGGTTGTCTTTTCGTCTTGTTTATGGTTTCCTTCGCTGTGCAAAGGCTTTTAAGTTTCATTAGGTCCCGTTTGTTTATTTTTGCTTTTATTTCCATTTCTCTAGGAGGTGGGTCAAAAAGGATCTTGCTGTGATTTATGTCATAGAGTGTTCTGCCTATGTTTTCCCCTAAGAGTTTTATAGTGTCTGGGCTTACATTTAGGCCTTTAATCCATTTTGAGTTTATTTTTGTGTATGGTGTTAGGGAGTGTTCTAATTTCATTCTTTTACATGTACCTGTCCAGTTTTCCCAGCACCACTTATTGAAGAGGCTGTCTTTTCTCCATTGTATATTCTTGCCTCCTTTATCAAAAATAAGGTGACCATATGTGCATGGGTTTATCTCTGGGCTTTCTATCCTGTTCCATTTATCTATATTTCTGTTTTTGTGCCAGTACCATACTGTCTTGATTACTGTAGCTTTGTAGTATAGCCTGAAGTCTGGGAGCCTGATTCCTCCAGTTCTGTTTTTCTTTCTCAAGATTGCTTTGGATATTCAGGGTCTTTTGTGTTTCCACACAAATTGTGAAATTTTTTGTTCTAGTTCTTTGAAAAATGCCATTGATAGTTTGATAGGGATTACATTGAATCTGTAGATTTCTTTGGGTTGTATAGTCATTTTCACAATGTTGATTCTTCCAATCCAAGAACATGGTATATCTCTCCATCTGTTTGTATCATCTTTAATTTCTTTCATCAGTGTCTTATAGTTTTGTGCATACAGGTCTTTTGTCTCCTTAGCTAGGTTTATTCCTAGTTATTTTATTCTTTTTGTTGCAGTGGTAAATGGGAGTGTTTCCTTAATTTCACTTTCAGATTTTTCATCGTTAGTGTACAGGAATGCAGTAGATTTCTGTGCATTAATTTTGTATCCTGCTACTTTACCAAATTCATTGATTAGCTCTAGTAGTTTCCTGGTAGCATCTTTAGGATTCTCTATGTATAGTATCATGTCATCTGCAAACAGTGACAGCTTTACTTCTTCTTTTCCGATTTGGATGCTTTTTATTTCTTTTTCTTCTCTGATTGCTGTGGCTAAAACTTCCAAAACTACGTTGAATAATAGTGGTGAGAGTGGGCAACCTTGTGTTGTTCCTGATCTTAGTGGAAATGGTTTCAGTTGTTCACCATTGAGAACGATGTTGGCTGTGGGTTTGTCATATATGGCCTTTATTATGTTGAGGTAAGTTCCCTCTATGCCTACTTTCTGGAAGGTTTTTATCATAAATGGCTGTTGAATTTTGTCAAAAGCTTTTTCTGCATCTATTGAGATGATCATATGGATTTTCTCCTTCAATTTGTTAATATGGTGTATCACATTGATTGATTTGCCTATATTGAAGAATCCTTGCATTTCTGGGATAAACCCCACTTGATCTATTTACTTTTAATTAATTAAAATTTAGGGACTTCCCTGGTGGTCCCTTAAATTTAGGCAGATTTAAGAATCTGCCTTCCAATGCAGAGGACACGATTCAATCTCTGGTTGAGGAACTAAGATCCCACATGCTGCAGGGCAACTAAGCCCGTGCACAGCAACTACTAAACTCACACGCTGCAACGGAAGATCCTGCATGCCGCAACTAAGACCCAACACAGCCAAAAATTAAATAAATAAATAAATATTAAAAAAAATTTAAATAGCCACATGTGGCTAGTGGCTACATTATTGGACAGCCTCATTCTAGAGTACCAGGGCCACACACTCTACCTTTGTTTTCTAAACCTCTTAGCAACATGAATTTTAGGCCGGTAAGGGGTTGTTTTGTTTTGTTTTGTTTTAATAGTACAAAGTTAGGGCTCTTTATTCAGACAGTAGAGTAAGGCACAGCACAGTGAGATGGCAATGCTGTCTCCATGGCAACAGAAAGTCTCATAAACAAAGTCCTTGGCTTCTGTCAGACCGACTCTTCCTGTCTCAGGAAGAGTCTTCCTGGCTCAATGTTTTAACTTGATAAAAACAAAACCAGGCAGCCTGGCTACAATGTGGAAGGGTAACTGGCTGTATGGTCTCTGGTCAGGCCTTCTGGAAGTGCTTGGTGAGAGCATTCCAGCAGCTCCTGCTTCTTCGTCCCGCTCTTCAGTCCGTACACCCTGCAGGCTTCCTTCCGTGTGGGCACAGTGAGCTTAGCCAGTGTGCCCTTGCTGACGTGGGCCCTCAGCTCCTCTTCAGATAACTCCACCTTGGGCCTTTTGCTTCTAGAACTTTCATCATCTTGTTTTCGCTTGGGAACTTTTTCCTCAGGATTGTAATCTGGTGGGTAGACAAGTTCCTTAAACTCATCCACCAGGGAGCCCAGTCTTTTGTCCATTTCTTCAACCTTGGGCAGTGTCAGGTCCATGGCTTGTTCAGCCTCCATCAAATCCAAAGCCAAGGCCTCCATGTTCCTAAAGTGCTGCTGCAGCACTGGGTTCTCAAAGCTGTCACTTCTGTACTTGAAGCGGAGCTTCTGAACAATAGCCTTCATCTTGTCTACTTGCTCTGGGTTTGCCATGACTTTTTCAGTAAAGGGCACCTTCCGTTTGTCATCAGCATAGGGCAAGAAGATGAGCTGGAAGCCTGGGGGAGTCACCTGAATTTTCTGGTCATCCAGCTCCTCTTCCTGTGGCATCAAGGCCACAAAACAAGGGGGGATATTCTGGCAGGGTGTGTATCTGCACACTGCCATGACCTCCTTCTCCAGACGCTTGGTGAGCAGAGCACTGAATAACGTTGAGCTCTCATTTATCAGGGACTCCTCGGGGTACACGAACAGGGAGGGCCTCAGGTAATGGTGCTTCTTCAGCATTATCAAGGTCTTGAAACCGATGAGAATCAAACCTGGTTCATCAAACCATTTAAGCTCTTCTGTTTCCTCTTTCTCTAATACAATCTGACGACTCCCATAGGTCTGGGACCTCTTGGTGTCGCTAGGCAAAAGCAAACTGCCTGTATTTACATTAAATGTCCGGGTCTTGGTTTTCACTGGTTCATTTGTTTCCCGATAAAGCCTCACTGGAGGAGGTTTGAGAGCCTTCTGGACCATATTATAATTGCCAACAGTAAGCGCTACATCTTCGTTGAGCTTAAGCTTCAATCTGTAGAGCACGTGCTTCCTGGTCTGCTTGGCGCGAACCTTCCTCAACAGGTCTTTGATCTTGCTCGACTCCTCAAAGTGAACCCCTATGTCCTCATCCTTTGCTATGCTGATAATATCTCTGTAGAACAAGGATATGTCAAAGCCACCACGTTTCTTTAGGTGCAACAAGTCAAGGAAGATACCTGTGTCATGGAGATCCCCAGCTTTGGTCCTGGCCCGGCTGGCTTTGGCACTGTCGTTGCCGTGGGGGTCATCTTCATTGGTGAAAAACATGACCCTCTTATGGCTCATCTTGAACTGGACATCGCTAAAGAGGTTGGCACAGACCCACAGTACTTCACTTAGGGAGTAGTCAGATCCATGGCCAACTAGGTCTTGGAAATGTTTCTTCTCCTCCTGCCCCTTAAAGTGGTCAAGCTCTAGCACTCGTTTAGCACCTGGATTATCCAATTCCTGCAAGATGTAAATATTTTTGAAATTCACTGAATTTTTGTCCTTGTTGGTACCATAGAACACCACTGCCAAGAGATCTCGATCACTGCTTATGATCTTATTGGTGTATACACTCCGCATACACTGGATGCTCATGTCAAAAGAAGTCAACTCATCTTCATCCTGAGTTTCAAACATGGCCTTGGAAGCATCAATCAAAAAAATCAAACTATCTATCTCTTCCTGAATATTTATAATCTCCACCTGCTTCAAGGCCCTCCTCTTGATCTTCTTCTTCCTCATCACCCTGATTTTGGTAATAAGACTCCCACCCTGACATGTTGGTTGCTTGAGCGCAATGAAGAGATCAATTTGGGCAGAGGTAACGGGGTTTTAAAAGATACTTTTACATTAAATTATATTAGTCATATTGTTATTAAGGCCCAAATCTGGGTTAATGAGAAGATTAACTCACTATTTACTTTGCTCTGAAATTAAGAACAGATTTGGAACCTTCACTTTAAGAGTTGTTAATGTATCAAGACAATGTTTGTTCAAGCTCAGTAAAGTGCAGTGAGGAGGGAAGGGTCCTAGATAAGAAGTTAGAGGGCTGGGCCTGGGTCGTAGACCCCCCTCTGCTTCTGACTGGATGTGTACTTCACCTCTGGCCTCAGTTTCTTCATTAGTGAAAGAAGGAGGAGGAGAAGGAGAAGAAGAAAGAGGAGGATGAAATAAAAAAGGAGGAGGGAAGGAGAGAAGAAAGGAAGTGAGAGAGGGAGGGAGGGAAATAGAAAGGAAGAAAAGAAGAAGAAAGAAAGCATTTGGACTAGATAAATGATTTCAAGATTTCCCTCCAGCTTCCTGTTTTGTGTATTTCAAAGTCTGTTATCAGGTGAATAAACATTTAAAATTGTTTAAAAAAAAAAAAGAACAGATTTGGAAATAATCACTAGAAGATTTATGGGACTAGATCTCTCATTTACAGTGACCAATTTTCTTGGAAAATCTGCCAGACAGCCTGGACTATCATAGGCTAAAGAAGGCACTGGGGCTTTTTGATATTATAATAATCTATGAACTGAAAAATTAAGCTATTAAATAATGGCAAAAAAGTAAAGGCAAAGGCAGAAAATAAAGGCCATTAATGTAAATTCAATTTCTTGGGGATAGTGTGATGTAGCACACGTGGGCCAAAGGAACTATAATGCTTTGGCAAAAATTCAGAAATTGAGATATCGTATCCATAGAGACATAGCAACACCTAAGACTTATAGGGGATCCAGGTTTTGCAGTCATAGGTTCTCAGCACAGTTGGACAGATGAAGACAAAAATGCAGATGACTACATAACAATGCAAGAATCAGAGAATAAGAAAGAATGATCAAAGGATTATCATATGATAGCAAATTTTTAATTGCCAAATGAGAAGTTTGGAAAGAAATGTTTTGAGTTCAGAGTAAACTAAGCTTACACTGGACAAAGGCAGTAGAAAGAGTGTGTTGTTTGAAGTTACGCTGAGATTTGAAGTCTTAGCTCTTCATTACTTAAATCAATTTTTCTTTTTGGCCAAGTTACTTAACCTGGGTTTCAACTTTCTTATCTATAAAATCGGAATAACATTAGCTAACAGTAAAGATTGCTGTGAAGGTTGGCACAGGGCCTAACACCTAGTAGGTGCTCAAGACTACAAGACCACCCAAGTAGTTATGGCTACTAACGACTACCACCAGGATCTTCTGGAAGCAGAACAAATATAAGAAATGTGATTCTGTTGGTGATAGGCAGTGAATAAGTGAATTTAACTTGAATAGAGATTGTTGGAAGAAGTAGTAGGAGATAAGTTTAACAGGTAAGATGGGCCTAAATAATTTCTTTTCCTTGAAATCTTGACAAAAGAATTTAGGTTTTACTGTCATTGGTAATGGGAGACAATTGTAGACTCATGCCAAAAGCAGTGGGTAAGTAGATTCGTCAGTGGCACCACCAAAGATAAACTTGGGAAAAGGCAAAGAAAGCAGTTAGGTGGATGTTACAATAATCCGAGTATGAGATAATGACCTTGACTAAGATGGTAGCTGCAGAAATGGAAATAAAAGGGCAAATATGAGGTATTTTAAGAAAGAATGGACTAAATTTGAACTTCCCAGCTGTGTGCCCAGGTGTTACAGGTCCGTTGAGATACTGATCCACAAAGGCCTTGGGGGCTGTGGGGGTCCCCTTACCCACCATCAGGCAATAAATTCCAGACACAAGTAGCTTTTTTTGTTTACCCAGCCAATCTCATATGTCATTTCCTGTGCAGGACATGAAAAATTCTGAACTAAAGTGCTTAATGCCAGTCTGGATATAAGGAAAGAAGGGAAGAAAGAATTATAGTTACCACAACACTTTCATTCTTCAAGACAAGATGGGGAGGTGTGGATGGAAATGGCATAGGTAGGGAAGGAAACTAGTTTAGAGAATTTTGTTTTGGGTATTTCAGGGGCTCTGCATGTGAAATAGTTGTGTGAATAGGTCGTTGGGAAAACAGGATTAGAACAAAGATGAGACATATCTTAGAGATAGAGATTATTTGCAATTGTACTTGATGCCACTTAACTGATAATGGAATACAGTCAACTACATTTGGTTAAAGCACTACTCATAGGGTGTGAGTTAATGGTTTGCTATCAGCCTGCTCTATCTCCTTTGTCTTACGGTCTGTTCTATTAATTATTTTAATCTTCATTATAGATAAAGATATGGAAGCATTCTGATATTTACAAATCATACAAATATGGGAGAACTAGCTAAAACATTGGCTGATATAATCAAGATTCAGAATGATTCGTTGACCCTAATCTAAGAAGATAAAAATAAAGTGTACCCAACGATGCAAATGCACTTGATGCCACTGAACTGTAATATATACTGGGTTGGCCAAAAGGTTCGTTCGGGTTTTTCCATATATATATTCTGTGTGTATATATAAACACACACACTCATACACACACTATATATGTATATAAAATTACTGTGGGTGTAGGTTTTAAGGAAGCCTGAGAAGAAAGAGAGAACACTACCCTTTGCTAGGTAAACTTTTAATTTCTTTCTTTGGGTCTCTCTTAAATAAGTCACTCTTAACTTGACAAAGATCACAATTTTTAATTAAGCCAAGATCCATTTGTTTGCATCACTAATGTGGGACCATCTACCTGCCTCCTGAGGAAGGGGCAATAAGGAGCAGCTATCGTGTGAGGAGAAAGCAGGATGAGACAATGCAGTCTCTCCAGTCAGACACGGAACTCTTACCAGGATGCAGGGAGAGAAAAAGGAGCTCTCAAGCCCTCTAAGTATCTGTGCATAATTTCTTCAACAGGCCCCATCAAATCAGCAGAAAGTGTGTCTAGCGGCTTCTCGAGGATAATTAAACAAACAAAAATGAAGTAACACAGTTGAGAAGGTTTTACTAAGCCCATAGGAAAGGTGAAAGGTTATCAGAATGGAGCTTTAAGTTTTGTTTACTTCTTGCCTCCAACAGGTAGGCTTTCAAACCACTTGCCCTCTAACACGTAAAAACTGGCTTGCTGTGTGTTAGATAACGCTGAAGATTTCTGCACATGCCAATGTGCCTTGTTGGTCAACCCAGCTTGTTTATGGAGGCTTGGGCATAACTGGAGCTACTCTCAAGGAAGTGTCACCACCCCAGAGTGTCCCAGACTTGATTCGGGGATATGGGCAAAGTAGAAGGGGACATGAGCTTCAGTTCCACTCCTGGGCTTTGGAGCTACGTGTTCGCAGCTCAGTGTATTCCTGCCAATTTCCCATTTATTTCCACCTCCTTCTCTTCCACTTCCCCTTTACTCTTGTTCCTCAAAACCTGGAGTGATAGAGAGGTGGTAAAAAGGAAGGGAAATGAGGTCCAGCTTGGGAGTTGGGGAGGGGTTCCACCTTATTTCCTTTTTTCTCTCATTTCTAGGGGTGGCTCTGTGCAGGCAAAGGAACAGGTATGGTTGAGTGGATTGTGTTCTGTACAACCCTAGGGGGCGCCATTCACAGTGGGGCATACGATGAGGAAAACTTCCCAGTGAGAAACCTACCTTATTTGAAAAGCAGGTGCTTTGGAAAAGAGCCTTATCATTTTGGCTCATCTGATTTGTTCCTGCTACATTTAATTACTGGAGGGCACCTATTTATAACTATGTTCAGAGAATTTGTTATTTAAAGTACAATTCTCCTGTAAATTTACATTAAAGCCCAAAAGGAAGTTTTATCAGGCCAAGAATTTTGCATTATGTTCCCTCTTGGCTGTAAGCCACCCTTCCACCCCTCCACCCCTCACTTTTTCAGTCATCCTGAGGGTATGCTGCTGAGATCCTTCAGAACTCTTACATGTTGTTTCATAATCCAGAAACTGTTAAATCACTTCACAGTTGGTTTTTCTTTCCCCCGTCTGGTTCAAATAATCCCAAGTCTCCTAGGTTGCCCCGGAGTTTTTCTTTTCAGTCTATTTCAACAATTTTCTTAAAGCTGTCAAATGCTGGAATCCAGAGTTAATTTCTTAAAAATTCATTTTTAAAAAGTGTATGTGTGTGCATGAATTGGGGGAGGGGGTGCTTTCATTTTGTACAGGGATATTTTCCCAACTCAAAATGAGACATATGTCATAATAACTATAAATCTCTGCACTGAACAAGTTGTTAGTAATTATTTGTCAATATTTGTGTGGATGTGTGTGTGTCTTTGGGAGAGTGAGGTAGAGGAGATGGAGAACATAATTTATCAGGTTTCTCTGAGAAAGAAGCAAGAATAAGATGACGGTTAGTTAGATGGTTAATCCTGTGAATTTTTGAATGAGTTCTAGCTGAGAATTCACTGTGGTCTCACATGACCCAACAGCCCCTTAGACAAGAGATGGCAGAGCAGGGAGTCGCATTTAGGGACACCTGAGAGAAGAGGCTTCCTGTATTGGGATGTCCTAGCAGGATGAAGAGGGACAGGCTTTTGTACAGCTTGGCAAGCAGAGTTAGTAGCTACTAGAAGATCCTTCTTCAAAGAAGACTGCATGTAAGACTTGGAGGTGGCCATTTCGTTTAATTCTACTAGAAGAATTCTAATTTCTTCTTTAGAAATAGAGACGCAGACGTAGAGAACAAACATATGGATACCAAGGGGGATAGTGAGGGGGTGGGATGAATTGGGAGATTGGGATTTACATATATACACTATTGATACTATGTATAAAATAGATAACTAATGAAAACCTACTGTATAGCTCAGGGAACTCTACTCAATGCTCTGTGCTGACCTAAATGGGAAGGAAATCCAAAAAAAAGAGGGGATATACATATACATATAGCTGATTCACTTTGCTGTACAGTAGAAACTAATACAACATTGTAAAGCAACTGTACTCCAATAAAAATTAATCATAAAAAAAGACTAGTGAGCAAAAATAAATAATACAGACCTAAAAAAAAAAAAAAAAGAAGAAATTTCACAGCAACTCTGTGTGCCAAAGGATAAAGAAAAAGATTTTTTTCCCCTCTGTTTTGTTTTGTCCATGCCTAATATAGAGAGAAGAAGTAAAGCAGTGTACCTCTGTTTGGGGTGAACAGGTGGCCCAGAGGATAAAAATGAGAAAACCCTAAATTAGAGGATGAAGCTTAGAGGCAAATGGAAAGGGACTCCTGGGGCTAAGAAAGACCCTAACCTCAGAAGTGTTCTACAAATTCATCACTGTGTCTCCTAAATCATGAAACTGTCATTTTTATTTATTTCTTTTTCTTTTTCTTTTCTTTTCTTTTCTTTTGGCTGTGCTGCATGACTTGTGGGATCTTAGTTCCCCGACCAGGGATTGAACCCGGGCCATTGGCAGTGAAAGCACAGAGTCCTGACCATTGGACCTCCAGGGAATTCCCTGAAATTGTAATTTTTAAAGCCCAAGTGTAAGAATTATCTTTTCCCTTGTATGATAACCAATAAATGCATGGGCATATATTACACAATAAACATAATTGTATGATTACAAATCAGCTTGGGTCTATTGCCTGCCAATTTCATTTTTATCATAATGATAACTACAAATGATTAGGTAATTTTTCCACATCAATATCCTAACCCTTCTGAACTCCTATCACACAAGATATCATTTCCTCCCAGGAGAGCTCCAAGTTATACTGTCCACACACTCTTTTCACACGGTTCCTCTCTTATGTCACACAGGCAATTGTTCTGAGAGTTGAAAGTGACTTTAGTAGTGAAAAAATAAAAGTTGAAAGTCCACAGATAGGGAAAAGTTTAGACAACATGTAGTAAATTGAGATATGGGAATATTATCCAGCTATAGGGACTTTCCTGGTGGTCCAGTGGTTAAGACTTCACTTTCCAACGCAGGGGGTGCGGGTTCGATCCTTGGTCTGGGAGCTAAGATCCCACATGCCTTGAAGCCCAAAAACCAAAACATGAAACAGAAGCAATATTGTAACAAATTCAATAAAGACTTTAAAAATGGTCCACATCAAAAAAAAAATCTTAAAAAAAAAAAAGGTGCTATAGACCCATATGAACTGAAGGGAAAAGATGGTCATATGACAGTCATGTGACAAGGAGCAAGATGGAGACAGCATCATCCCATTCAAGGCAGAATAACACAGAGCTTTAGGGCCTGGACCTTGGAGCAAGACGGCCTGGGTTTCAGCATTAGCTGTGGGAGCTTGGCCAAGTTACTCCTCTGTGTCTCAATTTCCTCATCTGAAAATGGGAATAATGATGACAATAGTACCGACAAAGAATCGTGTGAATACACAACAATGCTACACACTCAACGGAAGTCTTAAAGTTTAAATACTCCCCAAAAAGATGCCTTTCAAAAATGGTCACTTTCCTGTCTAATGGATTATAGTTCCCAGATATTAGTTTTTGAAATATTTAGAAGATTTTCTATTTTGCATATCTTTATTTGGCCCTGCACAACTGATACTATTTTCCATCATTACATAGCATATGCAAGAAAAATTGATCCCCACATAATTTTGACACATGATAAAATCTTTAGTTTGTATTTACAAAGGGAGTCCAATATTCTATTTGCCTTAAGTCCTTATTCCAAGATTTTTAGTTGTAAAAAGGATAAATATTTATAGTTTTAGCTCAGCTCGATAAACTGAGTTCATGTCTCCAGGTTAGTAACCCAAATGGTAAGAACTATGATTTAAAAAGAAAAATCTCCCCAAATAAAAAAATAGAAATATCACTTTTATAAAGTGTCATTTATATTGGACATTTCTTACCCTAGAAGTATACTTATAGGCATTTTTCTTTATGTGTCAACTGTGACATTTCACCATCTTTTAATATATTACATGGGGGAAATAAACATCTTCATGGCTAATTTTAGCAAACTTCATTTGCCAAACATTTGTTGGGCATCTAGTATATGCCAAGATCATACTGTGCTTTTAGTAAAGTTTGTACTTATATATATTTGGCAGTTTGATCCATTGGCAACATTTCCTTTACTAAGCTCTGGGTGTACTTTCCTGTATTTTTTCAGAGAGCCTGTTTTCCCTCTTCTGAGGTTTTGGGAATTCGGTCTAGCAACTTAGAAGAAGTCAAAGCAAACCTTTTTGGTAGCTCCTGTGTAATAGGGGAAAAAGTATTCTTTTTTTTTTTAAATTAATTAATTAATTTATTTATTTTTGGTTGTGTTGGGTCTCCGTCTCTGTGCGAGGGCTTTCTCTAGTTGCGGCAAGCGAGGGCCGCTCCTCATCGCGGTGCGCAGGCTCCTCACTATCGTGGCCTCTCTTGCTGCAGAGCACAGGCTCCAGACGCGCAGGCTCAGGAGTTGTGGCTCACGGGCCCAGCCGCTCCACGGCATGTGGGATCCCCCCAGCAGGGCTCGAACCCGTGTCCCCTGCATTAGCAGGCAGGTTCTCAACCACCGTGCCACCACAGAAGCCTGGGAAAAGTATTCTTATTTAAGGGGGTCCCTACGCTGTGGCCACTCTCTGGGTGGGTCAGGAGTCAGGTGGAAACATTCTTCAATAATCCATTTTCTAAAACTCAAAGCCTCCTATTCAAGTTCACTGATAATATTTGGTTCTTTCTTCCATATCCCCCAAGAAATCCCAGCTGTTTCTGAGCATTGTTTAGAAAGTACACTATTGATTTTTTAAATAAGAATTTTGAACCCCTCAAAACCATTTTGAAGGGAATCAAAAGCTTTCTAATTTTAAACCAAGGTTGTGAAAGCATTTGCATTTGAGGTTTGAAGCATTTTAAGTAAGACAAATAAAATATCAAACATTCCACGAGTGCCTATTCTGTGGTAGGCTCCTGCAGTATTGGCTCATTTGGTATGCGCTGGCACCCACAGGGTGGAGGTTATCATTGCCCCCATTTTACAGAGAGGGAAACTGGGCCCCTGAAAGTGAAGCAGTTTGCCCAAGGGGAAGCAGGAAGCAAAGAGTAGAACTTGGATTTGTACACAGACTGTCTGGCTCTGGAGGCTGTTCACAACCACTGTGCCAATCCATGAGACAGATGATCTCCAGGAGTGTGTATGGGCAACACTGACTACTTGGTAGGAGGATGAAAACAGAAGTGATCTGATAGACAAACTGCACCCTCATCATTCATCATTTTATCCTTTTTCTCTACGTTCCTGATCCTACAGGGATAAAATACTAGAGTATAAATACGATATTAGAGCCTTAAAAACCACTTGAAATGGATTAAAATTATCTGATTTTAAACCTCAACAATTGAAAACATGTCAGCGTTGAGAAAGCGTAAAGCATTTTGAAGTAATTTATCTTAAAGCATTCTTAATTCTACACAGGCAGAAAGGAGTTCCTAAAATTGTCAGTATTTAAGTTGGAACCTCAAAAAGGAAGTGTGTGGAAGCTTTGCTTTGATACTCTGAACGTTGAAAACATGTGTAGTTATAGATTCTTGGCTGACTTTGAAAGCTGACTGGGCTACATTCTCCAACATCCTCAGAACTGGTATTGACATTTTTTGGCTCTTCCGGACCGTTGATTGTTGTCGTTGGGTCACGTGCACAACTCAACACACAGGGCTCATGTCGGTAGAAAACTCAAACTCTAGAGTTTCCTGTCATCCTTAGTTTAGATAATGTTAAAAGTTGCTACGACTAAATAAAAAACACATTAACTATAGTAGCTATGGGGTCACATAAGCCACAAGTAACCAGTGTGCTCTCAAAAACGGCCGAATGAACACATGTCATAGAGGTCAAACAAGTAGGTTGGCGGAATGGTCATGGATTCCTCATTACTACTTTTAGAAGAATGTGGCCTTTCTGACTCTAAGTCTGAACGATGCTATTATGAAAGTGAACTTTGAAATGTGTGAACAAAATCAGGTTGCTGAGGGGATTGTTATCAGTTATTTTTCCCAGACAGAAGTCAACATCTCATGGTGGGGGAGGAGGGGGGAGGGGGAGAGGGGGAGAGGGGGAGAGGGGTTACTAGGATATTTTAGCACTTGCACAAGCAGCCATTCTTCATCTGTCAAAGAACTATAAGTGAAGAAAAGAGACTGACATGTTGAGAAAGAAGTTTGAATGTGGAATTTATCTATTTGACCGATATTAATTAAGCTTCTGGCACAAACTGGCCACTGGATTAGGGGCTTTTTAAGCAGACAGAGACAAGTTGGACCAGGATCTGCATTCGGGGACTGCTCTTCTGCTTGGGGGAGATAGATCAGAGTCAAAAAAAAAGTTTTCCTGGTCATATGATGCCTCAGTGAGGGCACAGAACAAATACCCAGTTCTTTGTGAAGAGACCAGGGTTTAGGAGTCAGAAAAGCCTCCTTAGAAGAGGTGAACCTTAAGTTCACTGTTGAAATGTGTCTCCCAGATGGACAGGGTATTCTAAGTATTTTAAACATTCCTGTTAGAGTGAACAAAGATATAGTTGGAGACACAGTCTAGAATAACACTGTCCAATATAGTAGCCGCTAGTCACATGTGGCTTTGCTTAAACTTATGTTGATTACAGCAAAATACAATTTAACATTTAGTTCTTTGGTTTCCCTAGCCACATTTTAAGCGCTCAACAGGCACACGTGGCTAGTGGCTATTGCACTGGACAGCGCAGGCACACAACATCTCCATCACCGCAGAAATTTCTACTGTTCAGGGCTGGGAAACTGCAAGCAGACAAGCACTGCTAGAGGGTCAGTTTTAAGGGGTGTGTGGCAAGAGCTAAGCCTGTGGGTAGAGGTTGCAGCCAAAGGATGGAGGTCTCACATGTCATACCACAGAGTTCAGACTACCCACTGGGCTAGGCATTAGCAAAATTTTCTGTAAAGGGCCAGATTGTAAATATTTTTGGCTCTTGGAACCACATGATATTTGCTGAAACTATACAACTCTACTGTTGTAGCATGAGATCAACCACAGACAATATACAAATGAACAAGTGTGACTGTGTTCCAATAACATTTTATTTGTAAAAACTGACAATGGGCTGTATTCGGCCCACAGACCACAGTTTGCTGACCCCTGCACTAGGCTATTAGGAACCCCCTGAAGGGTTTGAAGCCAGAAAGTTGCATAATTAGATGTGTGCTTTAGAAAGACCATTCTAGTAGCAGAATAAGGATGGATTTAAGGAGTGTGAGATGCAAGATTGTTAATAGTCCAGTCAAAGAGGATAAGGGCCTGAATTCTGAATGCAGCCTATTGAATACGGCTGGAGAGAAGGGAATGTGTATGCGCTTTTAAGTTAGGCGGTGGGGCACTGGCGGCAATGGAGAGATATTAAACGACATAGAACTACAAGGCTCAGGTGGCTGGGTAGGCAGTGGCTGTACCATCTTGGCTGCACCAAGTTACACAATACAGGAAGAACGGATTTGGAAAGGGATGATGACTTCAGTTTGGGTCAGGTGGCATTTGAGATGCCACACATGTGAGTCATTAGCAGAGGGTAGTAGCTGAAGCCTTGAGAGTGACAGAAAATACCCAGAGAGGGCGGGCAGAGGGAGAGGGAGGCAAATGACGGTGCTTTGAGTGTTACCAAAATGGAAGACATTTGGTAACAAGAAGGAATTGTTACAGGCACAGGGAGGAAAACCAGGGAAGGATGGCATTGCGGAAATCAAGGGAAGGGCTTCCCTGGTGGCGCAGTGGTTGGGAGTCTGGCTGCCAATGCAGGGGACACGGGTTCGAGCCCTGGTCTGGGAAGATCCCGCATGCCGCGGAGAAGCTGGGCCCGTGAACCACAATTACTGAGCCTGCGCGGCTGGAGCCTGTGCTCCGCAACAAGAGAGGCCGCGATAATGAGAGGCCCGCGCACCGCGATGAAGAGTGGCCCCCGCTTGCCACAACTAGAGAAAGCCCTCACACAGAAACGAAGACCCAACGCAGCCATAAATAAATAAATAAATAAATAAATAAATAAATAAATAAATAAATAAATAAATAAATAAAATAAAGAAAAGAAACCAAGGGAAGATTTTCAAGTGCTATTGAGAAGATTAAGAGGATTCCATTATGTTTGGCAATTAGGAGTCATTTTTAGAATGTTTTCCAGAATAGATTTCATAAAAGGAAATAAGATATATTAGTGGAATGATAGCTATGACTTTTCATATTCTTGGTTTTTGTGTGTGTGTGTGTGTTTTAAGCATTAGGATTGCTTAAAAGCAAGGAGAAGGTTAGGGTCCTTTGAATCTGCCCTTGTACATTAATATGGTCCAGCAATCACTCTCTTTGTGGCTGGAAGGGCAGGTGAGATCTTACCTGGTCTTTCATGAGGTGATCTCTGTGCAAACCTCTTGGGAGAGCTTCATGCTTTGAGTGTCAGAAAGCAGCTAGATAACCTCTTAAAATGATCTGTTTTCTGATTTTAGGGTATGTGAGAACAAAAATGGACTTCTTAAGACAAGGAACCCTTGAGTTTTATGTAAGAACCACGCTTGATATATATAAATGTTTTATCTTGAATCCACCTTAATAAAAAAAAACTAAATAATAACAGCTTTAAGATAGAATCATGTGATTTGGGAGTGCTCCATTTCACAATTTAATGGTCAAAGGATTAGTCATCCCTTCAATGGAGGAGTTTCAAATGATGATTTACAGCCACCTCGAAGAGGTTTATATTAGGAAAATATTTTACATGCCTAGTGGATGAATATAACTCACTCAAACTTTGCATGATTTGCTGTTTAAAATTTTGTCTTAAAATATGGAAAAACTGACAAAAACATGCTTGTGGTTTTCAAGAGTATTTCATGAGAGAATAAGAATTGGTATTTGTTCCTGAAGGAATTGCTTTAGTAGAGCATGAAGATCTAAGGAACATGCATTTCTGAACACTTTAAATGACTTTTAACTCTCTAAACCACAGCAAGGGAAAAGTGAAGTTGAATGACAATAACACAACAATAATAACAATAACAACAAAAATAAAAGAAGGACCTTCTTCATCACCAGTGACCAGTTGGCTCACTAGGTTAGACTGGAATACAGTTTTTTGTTCTCTCTTTTTTTTTTTTGGCCTCACCATGCAGCTTGTAGGATCTTAGTTCCTTGACCAGGGATGGAACCCGTGCCCCCTGCAGTGGAAGCACTGAGCCCTAGCCACTGGACTGTGAGGGAATTCCCTGGAATACAGTTTTAACTAGCACTAGAGTTTTACTGAGGGATAACTTTATTCTCTGTACGGGCTGCTCTCTACTCTTTGGCCAGACTCTGCCTTGACCTGAAAAATCATCCTAAGACTATGTGGGGCTACTTGAGTAGGCGGGAACATCTCTGAAGTGCAAAGTGTGAAAAGTAAACTGAACTTTATACAGAGCTATACTGAAAAGGAAAGCTGGATACTGTATACTAGTTTTTTAAATTTTTTCTTTTGATACTGAAAGAGTGATGATTAGAAACACAACTGTAATTTTTGAAGAACTTAAAAATTATAAACTTTACTTAGAAAAATACATGGTTGAAAACATCAATGAATATTGTGAAAAAAGAGGAGTAATGATGGAAGGGATGAGGGAGATTAGCCCTATTAGATATCGGAATATATTATACAATAATAATTGAAACAGTATGACACTACAAAAATAAGACACAGGTGGCTCAGAAGAGAGCCATAATATATGATAATCTAAAAATAACAAAAATAGGGAAACAGAATATGCAAATAGATATTATTTTAACTTCACATTGAATTACTTCTGTAAGTCAAAATAAATTGCAAATAGACTGTAAAATTAAAAGGAAAATCAGCAGAGTATGGATTACAGTATTTACACAAAAACGTGTTGACTTCTAACGAATTTACAGCAGAGAAGACCAACTCATAAAGGAGAAAAACCTGTCATGCAACAATGGACAACAGCAATAAAATAAATGGAAAGCAAAATGTATAAATAATTTGCACCAATGGGATCAAAATTTAATGTATTCTAAATTAAGAATTTAAACATGAGAATATCATTAAATGTCAATAGATAGCCCCTCACCCCTCGTACACCCATAAATCCTGTGTGAGGGGAAATATTAACCTAATGTAACTGAAAGTGTTCAATAGTAATTGAAGAAAATTTATTTAAAATGGTTCTTTAATATTGTCTTATTTATTAAGTAATTAACCTGAAAAAATTAAAATCCTATTCTGTCAGTGTATATACCCATACAGTACTAACAAATTTATTTATTTATTTTTTGATTACCTTTAGGACTTTAAGAAAATCATCCAAATTCAGAAAACAACTATCAGTTATATGCATGAAAATGTTTATTGCAATTTTTCTAATTGGAAAAATCCTGGCCGTAACCAAAATATCTAAGTAAATTATGATATCTTAACATCATGGAATGTGTTGCAGTCATTAAAAGAACTATGAGCAACATGTAACAACATGGAAGAATGTTCATGAATTACCCTTAAGTGAAAAAATGCTATGACAATTATGTAAAAAAATACATATATTTACTTGTAGATAAAGAATGAATGTCATATGATATGAGGAAAATAGTTATGACTGGATTATTTCTCTTTTCAAATTTCCTTTATTTTGCCTAACAGACACAAAAAGAAAAAAAAAATCCATTGTGCACAGAAGAGGCAAGGAAACAGAAGTCAACCAACATAAATTCATTCTGATTTTTTTAGAAAACGTCAAAGCGTATGTCTTAAGAAAAAGGCTCATAGCAACAATTTAGTACAGTTAACTAGTAATCTGATACTAACCTACTAACAGCCACCTAGAGAAGGATAGACTCATTCTAACTTTATGAAACAAAACAGTAAGTTCCCATCATGCCCTACCTCTAGGCTATTCTAATGCCATTTCTTTGTAGCCTAGAGAGTCAGCCAGGTGAAATGGTTTAGGCAGAGGCCCCGGAGCCAGTCTGGGTTTGGATTTTAGTTCTACCACTTACTTGCTGGTTGCGAATGGTTTAGCTTCCTTTGGTTTCCAGATCCATAAAATGGAGTAAAAGTAGTATATCTCCCAGAGTTGTAAGAATTTAATGACCTGATATTTTTAAAACACAACACAGTGTCTGGCATATAGGAAGCACTTAGTAAGATGTTAGCTATTGTTACTATATTTCTTATTTCCTTAGTACAAAATTTGAAAAGTGATTCAAACCTTGATATAGCTCGGGACAGTGCTATACTAGAAGGAGGAAGATAGAAACAATCCGTTTTTCTAGTCCTAAAGAAATGTACACTTTTATTGCCAAGATTATTCAGCCTATTAATCTATTATTTGAGATTCCCTGAAAGTTTTTCATAGGAATAAGTAAGATGCTTCTATAAAATCAGGAAACCACTTAAAAATTTACAGTGCAAAAAAGTGAACTCATAGAAACTCCTTGAAGTAGATTTATTAAAGATAATTCTCAAATATGAGTAAAGAATATTTCTTTTTGCTCATGGAATCAAATCCATGAAATAAAAATTTCCATAAAAACTGCCAATACCCATCTAGGGAGTCTGAACCTTCCCTTCTCTGCAGAGACTATACCAATTACTCATTATGAACCCTTGGGAAATGTCAATGACAAATTCTAAGATAAAACTGCGTGAGCTGAGAGGTTGGCTTACGTTTTCTGAAATAAGAATTCTATGTGTTATAATCTCTGTGTTTCCCATGATTTAGCAGAAATGGATTGGCACAGATATCCTCATTTCTGTCTCAAGTGAGAATTTTGTTTTAAACTATGTAGTTACTAATTAAATCAGGAAGATAGTTGCTTTAATCAGATTAGGCTCATGTAAAATTATGAGTCTGACAGCAAACATGTATTGGCAGCTTAAGGTATGCAAGATAGCATGGTAGGCTGCAAAATAACTGGGGAGAAAATGCATTTGAATATTAGAGGTGCTTGATGAGAATTTCAAGGAATTGACAAGAGAAATGCTGAAGGCATGGCAAGTCAGGGGGGATTAAGAGTGGGGTAAGAGTGAAAGGTGGAAGGTTTCTCAGAGGAAGAAAATGGGAGTCATGAATTAAAGGAAGGGTCAGAGCTGGTTGGGCAGAGCAGAAAGTGGAGAAGTAGCACAAGTATAGCTACAAGAGGCACATATGGACGATCTTAAACTCTCTGTAATGATATGTCTAGAAAAATAATTACTAAAATGTTAACTGCGTTTTTTTTTCAGAGAGTGAAATTTTTACTTTCTCTACATTTTCCTATATTTTTGGAAAGTATTCATCATCATCATGCATCTCACTTTTATAAGAGGGGAAAACAATAAAGCTACATACTTTTAGAGGAAAAAACATTTTTTGCTGATATCTCGGTGGATAAATGGAAGCTGTGTAAATAAATGCACTGATTAAGAATATAAAAAATGGAGTATTGTACTAAAATACCCAGCTCCATTTACCCAGTTTTTTGACCTTAAACTTTTTATTATGAAAGTTTTTTGACCTTAAACTTTTTATTATGAAAAATTGCAAGCATATCTAAAGTTGAAATTGGAATTGAAAGTGAATGCCAAAATACATCCCCCCCTCCCCAGATTCTACAATTGTTTGCATTTTGCTATTCTTGCTTTTGCTTTATATCTATTCATTTATCCATTCATCTTTGTTTTTTGATGCATTTCAAAGTGAGTTGCAGACATCTATACCATGTTTGATACTAAATTTTATCCACCCACCAATTCCCTCTGCACACATACACTAGTCCAGAACCTTCCAGCCGGCTGTTATGCAATGAAATCTGATCTCATTTCCCATATCTAGACACAGCTTCCAATCCAAACACGGCCCAAATCAGCTGCCAACCCAGAAGGCAGTTTGCCAAACTTTACCCTAACTGTTTCTATATATCCAGACCTATGTAATGTATTCAACTCATAGGATATCAAAGCCAGAAAGGGAAACTATCTGCTCTGGGGTCAGCAACTCCAACCTTTCCAGGAACTAAACAGGTAGTATAAAAAGTGGGTGTCTCCTGTAAGATAATCCAGTGGATCTGATAACGAAGACTGACCCGCCTCCGTGTGGGGAGGCGACAAGGAGCAGCAGAATGACCCAGGGAGTTGAGAAAACAGAATTAACACTGGGCAAGGCTTCCAGCCTCAGCCTATGGTTCCAAGGGCCCGGCATTTTAACCACAGCTCCCTTTTTGTCTCCTCTGCGGGTCTAGGACACCACTTAAAGGCACGTATTTGTTAGAATAACTGAAAGAGTACACTGTTAAGTAGAATCTTTCTTTAATTAAAAGTATTTATGGATGCAGTACTTATAGCCTCTCAGTTAAACACAGACCTTAATGGTGCAAACAGTAGCACAGATATTATAAATGCAATGATGTGATATATGTCTAGTTTTTGCACGTTGCTTGCCCAAGAAGGCAATATTCCCCCACCTCTGGTGGATTGACTACCTGTCTGTAATGAACCCAAAGAAGAGGGAAACCAGTTTTCTCACTGATCAAAGGGTAGATGTAGCATCATTTCTCTGAAATGTGCCTGCATATATTTTATTTTTTTTTCTTGGTCTGTGTGGCTTACAAATTCAATAGAAGGCGTTACCGTGTGGAAGTGGGGAAGATCGGTGAGAAAAATGGGATGTAGAAGGGTCAAGATGTATAGAAACTATGTCTGGTTTTTCATGCCCATTAGCCACCCAGATGTGGTTATTTGGCCTACTTTCTGGAACTTCCTCCCTCTCTCCTGGCCCTGCTTATCAAATTCAATCAGTGTTTGCTCAGGTTGGCTAACTTTTGCATCTATTGAGAACTGAAACCATCTATTGATACTTTTCACATGTGCAGTAGCTACAGGTGGACATTGCTTAGAAATCAGAAGTTACAACAATTCCACCCTCACAGTCTTTTCTTTGTATGCTTGATAATTAACAAGAGATAGTTTGGAAACTCCCCCCTCCCCCAACCCCCCTTCTCCCCCGCCCCCCCCTCCCCCCCACCAGGAAACTAATTTAAACAGTGTGTATCTCAGCCTTACTGTGTTGGTATAGCTAGTTCTGCTACTAAAAAAAAACTCCACCCAGGCCTGAAATGCTGTCTCATGCAGTTGTGGGTACATGTGATAAAATTAGTTTCTTTTGGGTGAATGTTGTCTTGTGATAAAGTAAACTGAACTCCTTTTCTTCCAAAGTTATAATGAATAAAATTGCCAGTAGTTCTTTTGGACTATGCCCATACATGGACAAATCAAAATGTATTAATGTAAGTTAAACCTCCTAAATGTCTATCTATTAAAGGGTTTTTACAAGATTTCACATGAATTCTTTCAACTTAATGTCTGTCATAGATCAAATTCAGCAGATGTTTATTTCAACTCCACTTCTTTTGATTTCTACCAGAATTTACATAAGGATTGAATTTATTGTTGGCTTATCAGTTTTTGTAGCTCAAATCTGACTACAGACCAGTGATTCTGAGCTGTGGTTTTACAATCCCACTGGCTGGTTTTAAAAGGCATATAGTAAAATTCTGAACATTTTAATTAAAAAAGTTATTTTTTATTGAATTAATATTTAAAAGAGCATATAGCACTTTGAGGAAAAAGTGAGTCATATAAAGCAAAAGGTCCCAATATGAAAAAAAAGAGAAAAATTCTTTAAATGCTTTTAAAATTCCCATTCTCAAAACACTTATTTTGACTGGTTTGTTTTGCAAGTTCTTTGCATATTTTACTTATAAAATAAATAAATATTTTAGAAAAATTTTGTAAAGCTTTTGCTATGCAACAGGCATTATTCTGAAGACGTTCATTTGTAAACCTAAATAAGCCTCATAACAACCTTAGTAGGTAGTAGGTATAGTTATTCGTTTTTTACACATAGGGAAACCAAGGCACAGAGAGGGTAAATTGATCAAAGTCACATAGCTGAAAATGGGCAGCACTGAGATTCAAATAAGGAAGTCCAACTCCAGACCAGACTCACTTTAAACTCTGTTCACTAGAAGTTTACCAGTTTCCACTTAGAGTTCCCGAAACACTGGGTAAGGCTTGGCTTAAGTGATCATCAAAATGGGTTAAGCAGTAAATAAATAACTAAAGCAAACTTTGGATGTTTGAATCATTTAGGGAACTTAAGGGAAAAAAAGTACCTGAGCCCCACCCAGGCCAGCCTGAATCAGTAGCTCTGGGGTGGGGCTTATGCAACAGTGTATTTTAAAGTTAAACAGCCGATTCCAATGTGCTGCCAGATTGAGAGCCACTGATCCAAACTTCTAGCTAAGTCGTACAGGGGATCTCAAACTTGAGCATGCATCAGAATCACCCGGAGAGCACGTTAATACACAAGCGGCTGGGTCCGACTCCCGGAACTTACTCAGTCTTGGGTGGAGCCCAAGGATTTCCATTAAATTCTCAGTTCAATGATGTTGATGCTGCTGGTTTAGTGACCACACTTTGAAAACTACTGTCTTAATAAGCTGGGATAGGGATAAAGGTGGGTAATAGAGACCTGGAGGAAACTGGACTAATTCTAGTATCTCATCAGCCCTGATGCTGACATATTTCCTCTACTTTGTTGATTTACCCAATAACACTGACTGAGGATGAGAGAAGAAAAGAAAAAGGAAAAATATGAAGCTAAAGGGAAGTGAGGGAAAAGATAGAAGAGGAATTAACTTCTTCAGTAAACTAAAATTTGTGACTCTCTCACTGACCTAATCACCTGTCAAAGAATACGAAATGAGAAAATTTAACGATAGCTACACTCAAAAAGAAATGCACCTTTCTATGTCAGAAACAGAAAAGAAACATAAAACAGTGAGTGAGACTGGAAGACTAGAGGGCTGGCAAGTCAGGCTGTTGGTTTAGGGTACAGAAGTATTTATTAATTCAGCTCCTATAGGTAACCTGAGAACCTGAGCTATAGTCACTCTTTGAAACCAAGGGCAAGGACAGATATGCTTTTTTCCCATCCTTAGCACCATGAAAGGAGACCAAATGATCAGTGCTAAGAATTGCCTGGGGATAGACCAGCAGTTCTCAACTGAGGATGAGAACATGGCAAGGGGAGGGGGGGAGCACATTTTGTAATATCTGGAAATGCTTTGTGTTGTCACAATGAGGGGGACAAGGGCGCTACTGGGTCTAGTGGGTTGGGACCAGAGATTCTGCAAAACATCCTACAATGCAGAAAAGTGCTGAAGTTGAGAAATGCTGGGCTAGAACCAGGATCTGGGCCAAGATGCCAGTTGACTTAGTAATGAATATACTAAATGTGCAAAATTATTGTGGGCCTGTATCAGCTGTCAATATAGACCTGGTTCTGGGCTGGAGGAACCTCAGAAAGAAGTAGTAGAGGTAAGCACAATATTAGAGATGGCAGATAGAAAGCGAAAACTAAGCAATCAATCAAAAAACCTTCTCAAATGGGTCTACCACACAATTCCAAACTACAGAAAGAAGACTATTAATAGGAAATAAAAACACAATGAAATCAACAATTGAAAGATGGGTTTACCTCAAATTAAATTAAAATAATAGAACAATCTGAAAGTGACCTTAAGAATTTAGGATACATCAAGAAAAAAAAAGAAAAAAAAAAAGAAAAAAAAATGAATAATACATATAGGAGAGCATAAGAATATTTGAAACAAAAATGGGCAGACATTAGGCAAAAACAGGTGATTATCAAAAACAACCAATTTTAAAAACTGGAGATAAAAACTTAACCATTGAAACATAAATTCAATATATGGGATAAAATATGGATTGGACACAGGGTGAGCAACTATCCTGGTCTGTCTGGGACTGAGAAGTTTCTAGGGCATGAGGCATTAGTGCTAAAACTGGGAAAGTGCTGGGCAAACTGAGACAATTGGTCATCCTAGACACAGATGAAGAAAAACTTAGTGAACTGGAAGAAAAAGTTGATAAACTGATTTAGCATTCATCACAGAGGAACAGAGATAAACAAATATGGAAGAGAAGTTAAAATCACGTAGGATAGATTGAGTCTATCTAGCTTTTACCTAACAGGGACTCTAAAGAAACAAACTAGGAAGGAGGAAATGGTAGAGTAATAGTTTTTGAAGAAATAATAGCTGAGAATTTTTTAGAATTGAAGAAAATCATTAGACTTTACATCAGGGGTTGGCAACTACAGCCCATGGGCCAAATCCAGCCTGCCACCTGTGTTTATAAATAAAGTTTTATTGGAACACAGCTGCAGCCATTTGTTTATGCCATCTCTACAGCTGCTTTCGTCTACAAAGACAGAGCTGAATAGTTGTAACAGAGACCACAAAACCTACAAAGCCTAAAATATTTACTATCTGGCTCTTCACAGAAATGTTGTAGATCCCTGCTTTAAATTGCTACTCTGAGTACCAAGCAGGATAAATAAAAATCAGTTCACATGCCTACGAAGCATAGTAAAGCTGCAAAACATAAAGACAAAGAGACATCTTGAAAGGAATGACAGAATTTCACCTACAAGGTAAGACAATTAGACTTGATAGCATACAATTCCGCAACACTAGAAGGCAGAAGCCAGTGGGGTAAGTCTGTAAAGTGCTGAGGAAAAGTAACTATCAATTTAGAATATTTATATACGGCTAAACTATCATTTAAGAGTGAAGTCAAAATGAAAATGTCTTCAGTTATACAAAACTCAATATACATTGTGGTATATAATATTACTCTTCTTCCAAATGGGTATCCATCTCTGCTATTACCCTGAATGCATAAAAATTATACATCCTTACATCTCTGTCCTGTTTAGCTGAGGCATGACTATGCAACTTATTTTGGCTGATTAAATGTGAGTAAAAGTGAAGTACATATCTTCCAAGCAAAAGTGTTAAGAACTAGATATAGGGGTGGAAGGTTATGTTAAATGGGTAATTACATTTTATTTAGGTTCTTGTGTTTGGGAGAATATTAACAGAAATACTAAATAGTTGTAGAAATTGTTAGAAAATAGGTAAGAGCATGTGTACTTGGGTAAGAAGATATATGAACCTAGAGCACAAGAGTAAGATGTAAGAAACAGTGATAAACATGGAGTTTTATGAAGTATATGGACCAGTATGACAGAGTTAAGAGCTTAGAAGCAGAGTCACACATATGTGGGAAATGGACGTATGACAAAGGAGGCAACAGAAAGAAGTAGGGGAAAAAAACAGACTAAAATAAATGGTACTTGACAATTGGTTATCCATTGGGAATATATTACATGCCTACCTCACATCACAAGTATAAATAAAGTCCTGATTATTAAAGACCTAAATATGAAAATCAAATCTTTAAAATATTTAGAGAAAAGGTTAGGAAAACAGCTTTAACATTTGAGAGTAGGGAATAACTTTTTTAAAAACGACATCAAAGCAGAAATGATAGACTTATTGTAAAATTTGACAGCATTAAGATTTAAAACTTCTGTATAAAAAAGAGACACTAAAAATAAAGTAAAAAAGAAGCCATAGATTCAGAGCATAAAAATAGCAATGTACTAACTGACATAGAATTAATGCCTAGAATATATAAGGAATTCCTAAGAATCAACGTGAAAAGATAATCTGTAAGAAAATGAACAAAGCACATGAGGTGAATTTACAGAAGAGTTACCTGCACAGTCAATAAGCTTATGAAAACACATTCCATCTTAGTAGTAATCAGGAAAATTGAAACCAAAATGAAGTAGAGTTTTGCTATGCCGACAAGGGCTTAATTTCCAAAATATACAGACAGCTCATACAACTCAATATCAAAAAAACAAACAACCCAATCAAAAACAGGCAGAAGACCTAAATAGACATTTCTCCAAAGAAGACATAGATGGCCAACAAGCACATGAAAAGATGCTCAATATCGCTAATTATTAGAGAAATGCGAATAGCATGGAATTTTCTTAAAAAACTAAAAATAGAGTTACCATATCATCCAGCCATCCCACTCCAGGGCAATTATCCAGAAAAGACAAAAACTCTAATTCAGAAGATACATACACACCGATGTTCTTAGCAGCACTATTTACAATAGCCAAGACATGGAAGCAGTCTAAATGTCCATCTACAGATGAATGGATAAAGAAGATGTGATATATCTGTATCTATATCTATATCTAATAGAATATTACCCAGTAATAAAAAAGAATGAAATAATGCCATTTGCAGCAACATGGATGGACCTAGAAATTATCATACTAAGTGAAGTAAGTCAGATAAAGACAAGTTTTTATGATATCACTTATATGTGGAATCTAAAAAATCAACTTACAGAAACAGGCTCACAGACATAGAAAACAAACTTATGGTTTACCAAAGGGGAAAGGAGGGGAAGGGACAAATTAGGAGTTTGGGATTAACAAATACACACCACTGTATATAAAATATATAAACAACAAGGATTTACTGTATAGCACAGGGAACTATATTCAATATCTTGAAATAACCTATAATGGAAAAGATTTAGTTATATACACATATAACTAAATCACTTTGTTGTACACCTGAAACTAACACAGTATTGTAAATCAAGTATAGTTCAGTTAAAAAATTTTTTTAAATGAAGTAGAGTTTTGCATATAATAAATTCTCAAAACTCTATCAATAAACTTGACAAAACCAAGTTTTAGGGATGATGCAGAGAAATGGCAACTCTCATACAAGGTTGGGGAGAGATAAATTGTTACAATGATTTTAGAGAACAATTTGCTAACATTCAGTAAATTTAAAGGTGCCCAGACCCTCTATGCAAAAGAACATTTATTCTAGTACTGTTCAAAATGGAAAATAATGACAACGAATTCAACGTTGGAGAATAGATGAATATTGCAATATAATTACACAGAAATTCAATAGGTTGAACCAGAGCTGCATGGGTCCAAATGGATACATATTGAAAACATACCAATGTCGAGTGAAAGAATGCAAATGCAGAAATCATAAAAATAAACTGGGCAAAACAATATTATATAGTATCTTATGGATACAGGCAGATGAAATAAAAATATAAAAACATGGCGGGGAAGGCGAGACAGCACTATCAGAGCAGGTGTTCCTCTGCTCGTGGAAAGAGGGGTATGGAACTGGGAAGGGCAAAAAGAGGGCTTCAACTTTGTCTTTTTTAGTTTTGAAAAGATGGCAAAATGACAATAATATGAAAAAATGGTAATATGTGTGGACTCTGGGTGGTGTGTATGTGAGCATTTGTTATGTTATTTGTTTCTTAACATACCATAGTATTTGAAAAAGAGAAGCGCATGGGAAAGAAGGGGCAGATGGAATTCACCTCCAAGAATTAGGGAAGTGATATTGAAGTTACTAAATCCAGAACTGGAGCCCCACACCCATTCACTTCAAGAGCAAGTGTGTTGCACATTTAGCGGCTGCTCATACGTGCTCTAAACAAGTGCCTCTCATTTCCTCCTACGTGCATTGACCTGTGAATGAACGAGATCTAGAATTTGAACCTCTCGCTCTTGGCTTAAAACTCGCTTGTCCATCGACAGATGAATGGATAAAGAAGATGTGACACACGTATACAATGGAATATTACTCAGCCATAAAAAGAAACAAAATTGAGTTATTTGTAGTGAGGTGGATGGGCCTAGAGTCTGTCATACAGAGTGAAGTAAGTCAGAAAGAGAAAAACAAATACCGTATGCTAACACATATATATGGAATCTAGAAAAAAAAAAGATGGTACTGATGAACCTAGTTGCAGGGCAGGAATGAAGAGGTAGACATAGAGAATAGACTTGATGACATGGGGTGGGAGGTGAAGCTGGGGTGAAGTGAGAGTAGCACTGACATATATACACTATCGAATGTAAAATAGTTGGCTGGTGGGAAGCAGCCACATAGCACAGGGAGATCAGCTCTGTGCTTTGTGACCACCTAGAGGGGTGGGATAGGGAGGGTGGGAGGGAGATGTAAGAGGGAGGGGATATGGGGATATATGTATATGTGTTGCTGATTCACTTTGTTATAAAGCAGAAACTAACACACCATTGTAAAGCAATTATACTCCAATAAAGATTTTTTTTTTAAGAAAAAGAAAAACGTGGGACTTAAAAAAATAAAAACTTGTTTGTCATAACAGAGGAGTTTTTTTTTTTAACACAGTGGTACAGATCTTGCAGCAAAGGGGAGGCAGCCTATTTTGCAGAAGCAGAGGATATAAACAGATCGAGAGTAGAGAGTAGGGGTGTACGTGAAGGGAGTGTGTGGAGGTGAGTGGATTTCTATTTGGGGACAGTAGTGTGTCGTTCAGGACTGTGACTGACCCCCTCCAGCTTACATGATAAGGACAAGAATCACCGCTGTCCATGAAAGAAGTGGCTTGGAACCCCAGCTCCCAGAGGGATTCTTCTAGCTCAGATTTTATTTTCTGATTTCCCTGGAACACCAGCTCTCAAGTGGGCCTCCACTGCAGCCCCTCAAATTATTTGCGGGGCCCCAAACTCATCCCCCTCAGAAATCCTTCACAAATTAAACACTTGGCTGTGTTTAAATTTAGGGTCACAATTTTAAAGGATGAGGGAGAGAAAGTCTGTAGTGAAGCCCCACACCATGGTCAAGGCTGCCTGAGAAGGATGCACGCCACTTCAGAAGTAGCCCTCCTCTCAAAATGTGGATCGGATAATGACATTCACTCCTTTGCTTGGGAGCCTCCAACGGCTGCCCGGGTGAACAAAATGAGATCAAATTCCTTGTCATGGCCCTCGAGACCCTGCAATATGTGACTGCTGCCTGTTTCTAGAAACCACCTCTTTATCCCTCTCCTCTTCTCTTGCTTTTCCTCCTGCCACCCTGTCTTCTTGCAGATGCAAGCTCTCCCCTGCCTCTTGTCTTTTGTACCTGCCATTTCCTGTGCTTGAAATGGTCTTTACTGCCACCTTCCCTGTGCCCAGCTTATTCTCACTCTTCGGTGCCGCAATTCTCAACCTGCACCGGACCCCACTTCCCACCTTAAGGGTTCGATTTGACTGGTCTTGGCTGGGGCCTTGAGAATGGGTATGATTTATAAGCTACTCACGCGATTCTAATGTGCAAGGAGGGTTGAGAACCAGTGCTTTAGCTTAAGTATCACGGCATCAAAGACCAGACCACTATCTAAAGAGGATGTTTCCTTCATATGTTCTATCTCAGCTCCTTATTTACCTCCTTCAGAGCGCACTGCCTGCTATTTTACTTATTTGTTTACTTGAATTAACTTTCCGTCTTCCAGGGAGCAGCGGGTCTCCAAGCGTGGTCCCTGGAGTAGCAGCATCAGTGTCACTTGGAAACTTATTAGAAATGCCAATTCCGGGCTTCCCTGGTGGCGCAGTGGTTAGGAATCCGCCTGCCAATGCAGGGGACACGGGTTCGAGCCCTGGTCCGGGAAGATCCCACATGCGGCGGAGCAACTAAGCCTGTGTGCCACAACTACTGAAGCCCGTGCTCTGCAACAAGAGAAGCCACCATAATGAGGAGCCCGCACACAGCAACGAAGACCCAACGCAGCCAAAAATAAATGAATTTATTAAAAAAAAAAAAAAAAGAAAGAAATGCCAATTCCCAGGCTCCTTCCCCAACCCTCCAGGTGATTCAGACACTTGCTAAAGTTGGACCCACTGCGCTCAGTGTGAGCTCCAGGAAGCCAGGACCCCACCTGTCTTCTTCACCCTGCATTCTTGTCCAGCAGAGCCCAGCGTGGGACAGGGCCTCAATAAACCCTCACTGAATAAAGAGTGACAACACATTTCTTTTGTTAATTGCTCACACGTGAACTGCAAGCTGACTGAGAGGAGCAAAACAAACTAATAAGACCCCCAAACCAATTTTTACTTCATTTCTTAAAACCTTCTAAGGTTTATTGATAAAAGCTTTTTCCCCTCACTAACTGTGAACGTACAAAAATTTGTGCATGATTCGATATCTGCCCCTCCCTCTTTTTCAGAGAATCTACAACTTGAAAGGTACCTAAACACACTTGTCATGTGGACAGGTATCATTCTGTTATTTCCATTTAAGGCTGTTAAGTGACATAATTTGTCTAAGGTTGCAGATTAAGTCAATTTCCACAGGACCGTCTGTTTGAGAAGTAGAATCTTACTGTCGCTTCCTTCTGCTACTGAAATGTGGAATCGTAAAGAACATTATGGAACACCTAGCCCACCCTCTACCTTAACTGAGCAGCTTGAGAGAGCTGGAAAGACCGAGCCAAGATCCCACTGCGGGTTATGGGGAGGCTGGGCCTGGAGGCCAGCACTCCTTGCCACCGTGTAGCTAAAATCCATCATTCTTAATAGCTGATGTCCTTGTCCTCACAAAACCCCACGTACTTTTCCACCTAATTCCCACAAGTTTCTACAGCTCCTCTGCCAATAAGTTATACGAAGAGGGTGACAACAGGTGAATTTCCCAATAACCACTTGGGCCATGACGTGGTTCCACTTTCTGAGGCTCCCTTCCTGCACTCAGCCTGGAGGAGGCGGAGTTAGTCACACCAGTAACACAGAGGGTGAGCTTGCAGGGAAGGTGAGGCATTTGATCATTGAATCCCCATTTCTAAACCCTGGGGTGGAGAACCACAAAGCCAGGAACCCCTTTAGTCTCTTATCCCAGTGGCTCTGCAAAATTTCAATAAAGTGAGCATTCTGAAAATAGGATATAATTCATAATGGTAATAGCAGAAGAAGTTACAACCAGTGACTCCCAGATCAAACAGAGGTGGTCACCAGCCTGAGGAAAGGCCCCTGACACTCCTAAAAACCAGTCCCGGGCTTTTCTAGGACCACCTTGCTGTCTTCCTCTGTACCTACTTTTTCTTGGATGCAGCATAATGCAGAAAAAGCTCAGGCTCTGAGAGCAGACAGAACTGTGCTCAAATTCCAGTGCTGTGGAATCTGGAAATTCAGTAGCTGTGTGGCTGTGAGTAAGGGAATCACCCTTCCCAAGACTCAGTTTTCTCAGCTAGGAAATAGGGACGGCAGCAGTAACTATTTGTAAGGATTGTTATAGGGATTTAATGAGATGGCGTATGTCAAGGCTCACAAATGCTAACTGCCATTGTATTCTCCTCCTGTGTTCATTGAAGTCTTTATGCCTCCTTAGGAAATCATTTATTTGGGGCTGGAAAGAGAGAAACCAACATTCATTCAGTGTCTGGCTGGTGCCTGCACTTTAACAGGTGCTTTGTAATCACAATCTTATTCACTCCTTAAAACAACCCTGCGAGATAGTTACTGTCATCTTCATCACTGTTGGACAAGGAAACAAACTCAGAGCTCAGGTGACTGATGAAAAAACACATACAACTAGTAAGCAAAGCATAAGAAGCCAGGAATAGGGACTTCTCTGGTGGTTCAGTGGTAAAGAATCCGTCCTGCAACGCAGGGGACACGGGTTCGATCCCTCATCAGGGAAATAAGATCCCACATGCCGTGCAGCAACTAAGCCCACGTGACACAACTACTGAGCCCTTGCACCTCAACTAGAGAGCTGAGCCCTTGCACCTCAACTAGAGAGCTGCCGCAAACCACGGAGCCCGTGCGCCACAACTAGAGGGAAGCCTGCGGGCCGCAACAAAGAGCCCGTGCGCCACAACGAAGACCCGATGCAGCCCCCCTCCCCCCAAAAAAGAAGCCAGGAATGTGGCCTTTTGACTGATCTATGATGTCTTCCAAGGAGAAAAAGTAGAAAGTTTTTTCCTTCTTGTAATATGCTATGTGCCTTTCTGTAACTTGTCATAGAATGTCAGAGGCAATGTTAGGGAGAGAGATATTAAAGGAAATCTACTTCTTCTTTAAGTATACCCTTGATATGCTACAAAGATAGGCATGTATATACCATAACCGCCACTGGGAAATTCATTTGCCATGCCATTATATAGTAGGTAAACTTAAAATATATTGTTTAACAAGAGGGTAACTGTGTTCAAAGTTTAAATATATGTTCTTTCACCTACCTATTCTTCTAGTAGTTCTGACAATGGAAAATTATCAGGCAATGTATATAAAAGAATGCTTATGACAGTCTTGTCTGTATTACCATAAAGAAAGAAAAGTAGAATAAGAAACAATCTCAATGTCCAGCTATATGGAACTAAAATAAATTATGGACTACAATGCAGTCATTAAAAATGATTCATTATTAAAAATGCTATCATAACTCAGATATTATTAAAGATATTTTAAATTAAAAAGCAAGTAAGGAAATAAAGTATGATAGTACTTATAGAAAATTATATTTATAAGATACAGTTTTAAATGACAAAATTCTAAAGGGATCGGCATTAATTTAACAATGATTGCCCCCTAAGTGATAGAACTATAGAAAATAAGTATTGTGTCATTTCTTCATATCTATATTTCTAAGAAATTTTCTTTAATAATATGCGTTACTTTTGTAATAAGACTGTGATCTCTTAAGAAAACATTATGTGTAACAACAAACACACACTATCCAATTAAACCTCTCTCTTTTTTTTCTTCTATTATCATCTACTTTTCCCTAAGAAAATGCAAATAACCCTGTCAACCACAGTGCCCTCGTTTATTTTTGAAGAGGATATCGTAATTAAGGTCAAGATCTTTTCTAAGAATCCTGGATCTGAAGACCGAGTTTGGAAACACTAGAGGGACTTGTAAATCCCATCTTGATAGGTGACCGCCCTCCTCTACAGATGGGGCTGCAAGGAGAGTCCACGTGCTACCGTTTCCTCTCTGTGGTATTCCTCTCCCCATGACTCTGCAAGTCTGACCCAGAGAAGGGATAACCAATCTCTATCTTCTAGGGGCTGAGGAGTCTGGGAGGGGTGTGTGGGATAGAAAGTTGACTCTCTTCTAGACTCTGTGAACCTGAGAACACCACATGTATAAGAACACAGCCAATTATTCAGCGAAATAATAGGAAACTAGCAGAATACTAATGCTGTAGTTCAGCTACTTTATGGGTTAAGCTAGTTTTTGTCGTACGCTGGGAACCAACTCATGATTTTAAGTGCACTCCACATAATGACTTTCAATTAACTTTGGAACACAACCTGTCCCTAAGATTTGGACTACTTGGACTTTGCTTCTCTTAATTAAAATAATAAAATGCATTTTTCTAAACAAAAGAGCTCTTCTTGTAAAATTCAGGTGTTGTCAAAATGGCACTCGTCCTCAGCAATATTGCCCAACGTATATCACTGGAGTTCTCTTCAGGGTTCCAAAGTGCTCATAAAAGGAAACGACTGCACTTCTGGTTATAGCACCCAACCATCTTAAGAGGCAAGACAAAGAACACAGCTTTTCTTTCTTTAAGGCATAGCTCTTCCTCTATTCTGAAGGCTAGAATCAGAAAAGGGAACTCTTGCAGCCACAGTCCCTCAGCTGGTATGATAAAGCCTTAGCAGCTTTATAAGCAAATGGAACTATGATGAGATAAGCAAAAATTCCAAAGGCTTGGAGGACCTGCCTGTGAAGCACTCCCACACCTCTCCGCTCTATGTAGAAAAGATTAGATGTTTGCTAGGAGACCAAGGAGAGTCATAAAATCTATTACTTACCATTTTTATTGAAGAGTTGACGTGCCTGGCACACAGTGACCCCGAAGATGCTGTAACTCGGACAGTGAATGTGCAAGTTAGCTATGCAGGGTGTACTTCCTTTTTTGAACCATGTGGTCTGTCCAGTTTTCACACATTGATATATAAGGTTTATTTGCATGTTATCTCAGCCTTCGGAGCATTTGTATAACTGGCCAGGTTTATCCAGTTATTATGCTTTAATAATATGAAAACAGCTACAGGTGAAGCTTTGAAGTCAAATATTGACACAGAATTTTTTTAAAAGTGCCTGAATTGTAAACTCTGTGTATGTTATTAACCCATTTTATATAAAATGTGTGTTTGTGGACCTATCTATGTATCTATCTATTTATCTGCCAAGGACCCACATTAACATGTTAACAGTGGTTCACTTTGGTGGAGGTATTATTACAAATAATCCTTATTTTGTACTTTGCTGATTTTTTGACTTTTTAATTTTGAGTATATGACACGTTTAAAACAGAACTATAATCTTATAAAGAACAAAAAGATCATGATAATTTTAATCATCAATTCCAAATGCATTTAAATCTATCTCACCAATATTTGAATGGTGGACATATTTTAAGCTTATCATAGGATGTTACTCATTTCATTAAAAATATAAAGTACCTGTCAGTCTAGGTTCATGCATTAATTTTGGGGTAATATTTGTTAGCATCAGATGCCTCAATCTCTCACACTGGTGAACTAGATATTCTTGAGTTAGGGGCATAATATTTGATCCCAACTAGTCAGAGTTCCCACCAATCTTCTCTAGTGCTTGTTTGAACTCATTCTGGTACATGGATTTTTACCTCCTTTATTTTTAATATATAGTTTATATATATATACTGATAATAAAGTAATTTTAAGAGTAGAAAATCATCTTCATGTCCTATTGCAAAGGAAAGGCAACTGACTCCTTAATTTTGGGTTGCAAATTTCTAGATCTTGTATGTACTGCCACATTAACCTAGTAGAGAGACACCAAATTTTTTCATTTGATCCTGACCTAATATTAATTACTACCGTGACAATAAAAATTCTTCATTAAATGAATATTCCCTATTATTTATTTCTTAAAATGAAAATGTTTTTCAAAATCAAGATGTGGTTAGAAATATGGATAGAATCATTGTCAGGACAAGGCAGAAAGGCAGGGCAAGGGTCAGGTCCCAAGGGTAGAAAGGAATTTGAGATTGCCTTGAAACTGTAGGTATTTTACAGAGGGGTAGGGCTTGAGGATAGTCAGGAACTAGGAGGGTAGTCAGAAATTGCACTGTCTCTGGCACATAATAAATACTCAATGAATTAACGGAGGAGGAAGATCAAAGCAAGGCAGGTATGAGAACCAGGCATTCTTTTAGACATAAGCCATTGCCAGAAGACCTTAAAATGGAGACATTCTCTAGCTTAACTGAAAAGCCTCTCATCCACTATCTGTTGGAACAGTACAATTTAGGGTCTAAAGCAGAGGGTTTTCATCTGGCAGCACGTTAAAATCACCTGGGAAGCTTTTAAAAATCCAAGTTTCCGGGCTTAACCCCAGACCATTAAATAAAAATCTCTACTTTGAGACCCAGGCATCAGTGTTTTTTAAAGTTCCCCAGGAGGTTTCAAAATGCAGGCAAGCCCAGGCTCTAAAAGGAGGAGCAAGCAACTCGTACGAGGAAGGTGATAGATTAGCAGGCAATAACTTGATAGTACTGTAGAAATAATACTGATGCTCTGACACTGTTTACTACCAAGTTTATCAGCATATTTTCACCATGCGCTCCATAATAATTACTTATTCTTGGTCATTCTATGATTTTCTCTCTGGGCGGGTAATTGGGACAAAACTTACAAGATAAACGGAAATCGAGCAATTTCCATTAACAATGTAGCTAACTGTACAAGTCTCTGGTTAAGAGAATGTTGAGTTTCAATTTATTCATTTGAGTTCCATTTCATTTTGTGTTTATTTCTAATTGCAGATTAAGGTGATTTTTAGTTGTTACTGACATAAATTCAGCAGTCTCTCAAAAATATATTTAAGAGAAGTAAGTATCTTGGCTAAGAAAAAACAGGCTAGCTGTAGCTCTCATCCATAACTCATAACTCACCAATAAGTGTTTATTTTTAGTTTTCGGAGCATAATCATTTTACTTAAAAAAACATGTTTCAAGTATCACTTATGTGAGCACATTTCCTGTGAACTCAATGAAGTATGTAAATCCTTGAGCAGGAAGAGGAAACAGGAAATGCAAGAAAGCTGACACACAAACAATATAATGATACCATCTGAAGAAGATAAAGTTATTTTTTTGTGGTATGGGTGCTGCAGTTATTCCTGCTAGTGGAAGGGAGAAGTAGCTTAGAGAACACAAAAATGGTTATAATTCTTCAAATCTCTTTTCATAAATTTGCATTCTAGAGAACTGTTTTTGTTCAGGCAATGGTAAAATGAGGCTGTCTCCCTGGTACAAAGTGACAGCTAGATGGAGACTGTGAGGCCCAGAGACATGGTGGGGTTTGAGGGGGACTGGTGAATCCAGCTTCGTTTTTTTTAAAGTCAATTTACAAGATGGAGGGCGAGAACACTAATGACAATGTAAGTAACACTACTTATCGAGCCTTATTTAAAAACGTTGTCACTGTTGTATCTATCAGGTTTTGAAAGGAGTATGGTTGAAGTTGTTAGCACAGAGGGTTAGAAAGACTTATAAACTCTTACACAGTTTCAGCTTTATAACCTGAATGGCTAACATTTTAGAAAAGAAACAGATGATCATCTGCTTTACGTGCCCAACAATCACAGGCCTGGGCAAGACCCCTGAGATAGGAGAACAGGAGGATGTTGAGTCTCACCTCTTCCAGGAAGCCGTCTGTGCCGCTGGCTCACTCATCTCTCCCTTTTTCTGGACTCCTGCAGACTGCACCACGAAATGAAGCTCTTTGATATGTTTCCTTTTTATAGTTCTCCCATTGTATCGGTCGCATTAAGTTTGGCTCCCTAACCAGATCCGAAACTCCTCCAGTACGAATTAATTTTCATACTTCCTTCTGTCACCCTAATATCCTAGAGTAGCTTTTATTTTTTTAAAGCTTTTTTTGTGACTCACGGGTTCCTTTCAGAATCTGATGACAGCAGTATATGGTTTGCACACTAATTCTGCGTGTGTACAGCCTCCCTTGAAGCCCATCCTTTATGGGAAGCTGTAGGAGAACTCTTGGCTAAAATATTGTCAAACACTGGGAGATGGTCACTACATTGGTGCTTTTTGATGATGAAGTGAAAGCACAGGAATGTTAAGTGACCCCTTATGTTTCCAGACTAGGAAACTGGTCAGCTAAAACTTCATTATTTTGTAAACTTGCCTTTTATCGACACGCATTTGAACCTTGCCAGGAAAGAACAACTCAGACTCACAAAATAGATTCATAGAAATTCAAGGAAATTCTAGTTTCCTTGTGTGGAGAGATATGGAATAGCCAAATGGAAAGGAGCAGGAAAAAAGCAGGATAAGAAAAGGCACGCTTTAAAAAGTTGTGCGGGAGGAAACGGCTAGTTCCTTGATTTGGCTTATTTCTCTTTCACTTTTTGTTTTGAAAACAAAATGGATTTTTTTCACTCTTGTACTTTCTATTTTTGATGAAAGGAGGCCTTAACCCTTTCAGAACATCAATGAACTAGGAAGAAAAAAAGTATTAATCAACTTCAGTGAAAAATCAATTCACCTTTCAGTAGAAGGAGAATTCCTATTATATTTCAATAGGATTATTACCCCAAAACTGGGTTTGCCTCTTGGTGGGTGTTGAGCTAAAAGACACAACCAAGCCAAAGCCCAGGAGAAGGAAGGATTAATTACTTGCAGCCAGTAAGCAGAACACCAGGGATCTTTCCCAAAGAAGCACCTCCCCGAACAGCAAAACTGGGGGAGTTTTAAGGTAAGGATATATGCATATTCATGAAGGGGCTTGGGCGGTCAACGGAATCCAAGCTTTAGTTGACTGAAGTCAGGAGGCTCAGCAAAGGTCAACATCATCATCTCTTAGATTCCAGCTGATCTGGTGGTTGAGGGCTTCAGGCTAATCTTTACCCTTGAAATAGAACTAGGAGTCTTTACAACTGATATATTAGCTTAGCTATTGTTATTTTTCTTGCCTGATAACAGTCGTTTATTTGTTCCTTTAAGATCATTAATTACTGAGACCTGTTAAAGGACTTTGTGGCCAGGCTTAGAGCACTAAATGGCTTAGGCCAAAAATGGCTTCTCTTATGTCAAGAAAGCCATGCCTGGTTCTTTTTCTCTAGGGACCCCCTACCCTATCTGCTTACAAGATGAGTAAAATGTATTTAAACTCAAGAAGGGCAGGGAACAATTGTCTCTACAATTTAAACCCAATCCCAGGCAAATGTTTACTAAACTCTAAAAAAAAACCTGCTGAAATAGGACAATGGAGAAATAATCTAAACTTTACTTAAGGAGTCTTTTATCAAACCAATTAACTTGGAGAGCAAAGAAACAAAGAACAAAGCTTCTAGAAGAATCCTATGTTATATATTAATTTACTTACTACGTTCTTATTTGGGATATAATTTGTATCTTACCCTCTCTTGGGATTTGGGGAACTCCTAGAGCTCTGTGGGAGTCTGTTGAGTCTTGTAATCCTTTTATCTCACTGGATCTCCAACAAAAGATTTAACTGACACCATCAAAATACACACCCTCATTGGACTGATTGTTGCACTTGAAGATTTGTTAACAACAATTGCTGTTTAATGAATAAAAGAAAGAAAAGGTCCTACATGAAAAATAGATCTATTTTTCTTTTTGTCCTTCTGCATTCATTCATTTATTCCCAGTTTCCTTCCAAACAGGAAGGTTAGGCCAGAAATGTTGGAAAATGAACTGAAGTGCTTTGGGAATTTACAGACTCAGAGAAGATGACAAAGGGGAAATGGATCACTCTCCCATTCCTGGAATTCTTATGTTGTCCCACTGTCAATTAAGTGCAGGTGTGAATATACTCATTTTCCTAGTCTGTTGTGTGTTTAATTTTAAAATAGAAATATTTCCATTTCAGTACAAGATAAATACTGATGAAGCCTTACACCTTTTTTTGCACTCAGAATATATTTCAAATTTGTTTAAATTAGTCAATTTAAAAGCATCTCCAGTTTATACTTTTTCCTTGAGTTTCTTTCTTTTTTTTTTCACTTTAGAATCACCCTATTCTCTCCTTCTCTCCATTTGAAAAATTACTCAACCTGTCTTTCTTTTTTGTTTTTTTTAATTTTTATCGGTGTATATAGTTGCTTTACATGTTGTGTTAGTTTCTTTCAACCTTAGTCTTTTTGGTACCCTATTGCTCAAATGAAGATTTGTCAGACTGGAAGCCTTCCTAAACACAAAATTATTTATGACTTAATACAAAATTGGTCATACCTGAGTGTAACCTAGTGACAATTTTCTTTTTGGTCAGAAGAATAGGAATATTTCTATTTTCAATTCTGTAGTACCTTTTGGAACTAAATACTACTATTTAATAATGCTATATGGCAGACTTGGGGTATCTATAATGTAACTATGAAAACAAATGTAATAGAACACAATTTGTGAAATGACTCAATGTCACCCTGACCCTCTTTTCTCTTGTCCTTTCCAGGTAGACTGACTTTAGTAGGCTAACACACGGTTAAAAAATCACCAATCAACAAATGATACTGGGGGGGCTTCCCTGGTGGCACAGTGGTTGAGAATCTGCCTGCCAATGCAGGGGACATGGGTTCGAGCCCTGGTCTGGGAAGATCCCACATGCCGCGGAGCAACTAGGCCCGTAAGCCACAATTACTGAGCCTGCGCGTCTGGAGCCTGTGCTCCGCAACAAGAGAGGCCGCGATAATGAGAGGCCCGCGCACCGCGATGAAGAGTGGCCCCCACTTGCCACAACTAGAAAAGTCCTCGCACAGAAACGAAGACCCAACACAGCCATAAATAAATAAATAAATAAACCCAAAAGTTAAAAAAAAAAAAATCTATCATGGATCTTTGTTAAACAAAACAAAACAAAACAAAAAAAAAAATGATACTGGGATGTTCACATTGCAAAAGAATGAAGTTGGAACCTTACCTTATACCATATACAAAAATTAACTCAAAATGGATCAAAGACCTAAACATAAAAGCTCATAAAACTATAACACTCTTAGAAGAAAACATAGGGGAAAAGCTGCATGACATTGACATTGGATCCAGTGATTTTTTGAGTATGACACCAAAAGCACAGGCAACAAAAGGAAAAGTAGATGAATTAGACTTCAACATTAAAAACTTCTTGCAAATCAAATATCTGATAAGGGATTAATTTCCAGAATATATAGAGAACTCCTACAACTCAACAACAACAAAAAACCTGATTAACAAATAGGCAAAGGACTTGGACATACATTTCTTCAAAGAAAATATACTAAAGCCAATAACCACATGAAAAGATGCCCAACATCATTAATAATTAGGGAAGTGTACTTCAAACTCACAATGAGATACCACTTCATACCCATTAGGATGGTTATTATAAAAAAACCAACTAAAACCCTCAAACACAAAAGATATTACACTAAATGAAATAAATCAGATACAAAAGGACAAATGTTTTGTGAGTTCATTTATCTGAGGTACCTGAAATAGTCAAATTCATAGAGATAGAAAGTGGAACAGTGGCTACCATGGCTGGGGCAGTAGGGAATGGAGAGTTACAGTTTAATGTGTACAATACAATGCGTATTGTAATGAAACGGCAAACGGAGTTTCAGTTTGGGATGATGAAAAACTTCTGGAGGTGCAGAGTGGTGATTGCTGCATAATGTGAATGTGCTTAAAAGCCACTAAACTGTACACTTAATAGTGGCCAAATGGTAAACTTTATGTAATATGTATTTTGCCACAGAAAAAACACCTTCTCCATTTTATTTTATTTATTTTTTTTTAAGTATCATCAGGGTAAAATTATATTCAGGTAAGCGGTTACAAGAACAGAAAGCATATTCAGAACTTAACAGTTTGTAAATCTAACCAGGTTAATTTTTTTGTGTTTTCTTTTTGCTGTTAAGGTTTTTTTTTTTAATTTTATTTATTTATTTTTTATACAGCAGGTTCTTATTAGTTATCTATTTTATATATATTAGTGTATATACGTCAATCCCAATATCCCAATTCATCCCACCACCACCTCCCTCCCCACCCCCCCGCTTTCCCCCGTTGGTGTCCATACGTTTGTTCTCTACATTAGTGTCTCTGTTTCTGCCTTGCAAACTGGTTCAGCTGTACCATTTTTCTGGATTCCTCATATATGCATTAACATATGATATTTGTTTTTCTCTTTCTGACTTACTTCACTCTGTATGACAGTCTCTAGGTCCATCCACGTCTCTACAAATGACCCAATTTCATTCCATTTTATGACTGAGTATTATTCCATTGCATATATGTGCCACATCTTCTTTATCCATTCTTCTGTCAATGGGCATTTAGGTTCTTTCCATGACCTGGCTATTGTAAACAATGCTGCAATGAACATTGGGATGCACGTGTCTTTTTGAATTATGGTTTTCTCTGGGTATATGCCCAGTAGTGGGATTACTGGGTCATATGGTAATTCTATTTTTAGTTTTTAAAGGAACCTCCATACTGTTCTCCATAATGGCTGTATCAATTTCCATTCCCCCAACAGTGCAAGAGGGTTGCACTGTGCAAGGTAGATTGCTTTGGGTAGGATAGTCATTTTCACAATATTGATTCTTCCAATCCAAGAACATGGTATATCTCTTCATCTGTTTGTGTAATCTTTTATTTCTTTCATCAGTCTCATAGTTTTCTGGGTACAGGTCTTTTACCTCCTTAAGTAGGTTTATTCCTAGGTATTTCATTCTTTTTGTTGCAGTGGTGAATGGCACTGTTTCCTTAATTTCTCTTTCTGATCTTTCATTGTTAGTGTACAGGAATACAAGAGATTTCTGTGCATTAATTTTGTATCCTGCAACATTACCAAATTCATTGATTGGCTCTAGTAGTTTTCTGGCGGCATCTTCAGGATTACCTATGTATACTGTCATGTCATCTGCAAACAGTGACAGTTTTATTTCTTCTTTTCCAATTTGTATTCCTTTTATTTCTTTTTCTTCTCTGATTGCCACAGCTAAGACTTCCAAAACTATGTTGAATAATAGTGGCAAGAGTGGACATCCTTGTCTTCTTCCTGATCTTAGAGGAAATGTTTTCAGTTTTTCACCATTGAGAATGATGTAAACGCTGTGGGTTTGTCATATATGGTCTTTATTATGTTGAGGTAGGTTCCCTCTATGCCCACTTTCTGGAGAGTTTTTATCATAAATAGGTGTTGGATTTTGTCAAAAGCTTTTTGTGCATCTATTGAGATGATCAATATGGTATATCAATTTGTTAATATGGTGTATCACATTTATTGATTTGTGTATATTGAAGAATCCTTTCATCCCTGGGAAAAATCCCACTTGATCATGGTGTATGATCCTTTTAATGTGTTGTTGGATTCTCTTTGCTAGTATTTTGTTGAGGATTTTTGCATCTATATTCATCAGTGATATTGGTCGGTAGTTTTCTTTTTTGTTGTATCTTTGTCTGATTTTGGTATCAGGATGATGGTGGCTTCATAGAATGAGTTCGGGAGTGTCCCCTTCCTCTGCAGTTTTTTGGAAGAGTTTGAGAAGGATGGGTGCTAGCTCTTCCCTAAATGTTGGATAGAATTCACCTGTGAAGCCACCTGGTCCTGGACTTCTGTTTGTTGGAAGATTTTTAATCACAGTTTCAATTTCATTACTTGTGATTGGTCTATTCATATTTTCTATTTCTTTCTGTTTCAGTCTTGGAAGGTTATACCTTTCTAAGAATTTGTCTGTTTCTTCCAGGTTGTCCATTTTATTGGCATAGAGTTGCTTGTAGTAGTCTCTCATGATGCTTTGTATTTCTGCGGTGTCCATTGCAACTTCTCCTTTTTCATTTCTAATTTTATTGATTTGAGTCCTCTCCCTCTTTTTCTTGATGAGTCTGGCTAATGGTTCATCAATTTTGTTTATCTTCTCAAAGAACCAACCTTTAGTTTTATTGGTCTTTGCTATTGTTTTCTTTGTTTCTATTTCATTTATTTCTGCTCTGATCTTTATGATTTCTTTCCTTCTACTAACTTTGGGTTTTGTTTGTTCTTCTTTCTCTAGTTCCTTTAGGTGTAAGTTTAGATTGTTTATTCAAGATTTTTCTTGTTTCTTGAGGTAGGATTGTATTGCTATAAACTTCTCTATTAGAAGTGCTTTTGCTGCTTCCCATGGGTTTTGGATCATTGTGTTTTCATTGTCATTTGTCTCTAGGTATTTTTTGATTTCCTCTTTGATTTCTTCAGTGATCTCTTGGTTATTTAGTAAAGTATTGTTTAGCCTCCATGTGTTTATGTTTTTTACGTTTTTTTCCTTATAATTTATTTCTAATCTCATAGCATTGTGGTTGGAAAAGATGCTTGATATGATTTCAATTTTCTTAAATTTACCAAGGTTTGATTTGTGACCTAAGATGTGATCTATCCTGGAGAATGTTCCGTGCGCACTTGAGAAGAAAGTGTTATTTGCTGTTTTCGGATGGAATGTCCTATAAATATCAATTAAATCTATCTGGTCTATTGTGTCATTTAAAGTTTTTGTTTCCTTATTAATTTTCTGTCTGGATGATCTGTCCATTGGTGTAAGTGAGGTGTTAAAGTCCCCCACTATTATTGTGTTACTGTCAATTTCCTCTTTTATAGCTGTTAGCATTTGCCTTATGTATTGAGGTGCTCCTATGTTGGGTGCATATATATTTATAATTGTTATATCTTCTTCTTGGGTTGATCCCTTGATCATTATGTAATGTCCTTCCTTGTCTCTTGTAACATTCCTTATTTTAAAGTCTATTTTATCTGATATGAGTATTGATACTCCAGTTTTCTTTTGATTTCCATTTGCATGAAATATCTTTTTTCATCCCCTCACTTTCAGTCTGTATGTGTCCCTAGGTCTGAAGTGGGTCTCTTGTAGACAGCATGTATACAGGTTTTGTTTTTGTATCCATTCAGTGAGCCTGTGTCTTTTGGTTGGAGCATTTAATCCATTCACATTTAAGGTAATTATTGATATGTATGTTCCTATTACCATTTTCTTAATTGTTATGGGTTTGTTTTTGTAGGTCCTTTTCTTTTGTGTTTCCCACTTAGAGAAGTTCCTTTAACATTTGTTGTAGAGCTGGTTTGGAGGTGCTGAATTCTCTTAGCTTTTGCTTGTCTGAAAAGCTTTTGATTTCTCCATCAAATCTGAATGAGATCCTTACCAGGTAGAGTAATCTTGGTTGTAGTTTCTTCCCTTTCATCACTTTAAATATGTCATGCCACACGCTTCTGGCTTATAGAGTTTCTGCTGAGAAATCAGCTGTTAACCTTATGGGAGCTCCCTTTTATGTTATTTGTCATTTTTCCCTTGTTGCTTTCAATAATTTTTCTTCCTCTTTAATTTTTGTCAATTTGATTACTATGCATCTCAGTGTGTTTCTCCTTGGGTTTATCCTGCCTGGGACTCTCTGTGCTTCTTGGACTTGGATGGCTATTTCCTTTCCTGTGTTAGGGAAATTTTCGACTATAATCTCTTCAAATATTTTCTTGGTCCTTTCTCTCTCTTTTTCTTCTTCTGGGACCACTATAATGTGCATGTTGGTACGTTGAATGTTGTCCCAGAGGTCTCTTAGGCTGTCTTCATTTCTTTTCATTCTTTTTTCTTTATTCTGGTCTGCGGCAGTGAATTCCACCATTCTGTCTTCCAGGTCACTTATCCGTTCTTCTGCCTCAGTTATTCTGCTATTCTGATTCCTTATAGTGTAGTTTTCATTTCAATTATTGTATTGTTCATCTCTGTTTGTTTTTTAATTCTTCTAGGTGTTTGTTCTTTAATTCTAGGTCTTTGTTAAACATTTCTTGCATTTTCTTGATATTTACCCCCATTCTTTTTCCAAGGTCCTGGATCATCTTCACTATCATTATTCTGAATTCTTTTTCTGGAAGGTTGCCTACCTCCACTTCATTTAGTTGTTTTTCTGAGGTTTTATCTTGTTCCTTCATCTGGTACATAGTCCTCTGCCTTTTTATTTTGTCTGTCTTCCTGTGGATATGGTTTTCTTTCCACAGGCTGCAGGATTGTAGTTCTTCTTGCTTCTGCTATCTGCTCTCTGGTGGATGAGGCTATGTAAGAGGCTTGTGCAAGCTTCCTGATGGGAGGGACTGGTGGTGGGTAGAGCTGGGTGTTACTCTGGTGGGCAGAGCTGAGTAAAACTTTAATCTGCTAGTCTGCTGATGGGTAGGGCTGAGTTCCCTCCCTGTTGGTTGTTTGGCTTGAGGTGACCCAGCACTGGGGCCTAGAGGTTCTTTGGTAGGGCTAATGGTGGACTCTGGGAGGGCTCATGCCAAGGAGTACTTCCCAGAACTTCTGCTGCCAGTGTCCTTGTCCCTGTGGTGAGCCACAGCCACCCCCTGCCTCTGCAGGAGACCCTCCAACAGTAGCAGGTAGGTTTGGTTCAGTCTCCTGTGGTGTCACTGCTCCTTCCCCCTGAATCCTGATGTGCACATTACTTTGTGTGTACCCTCCAAGAGCGGAGTCTCTGTTTCCCCAAGTCTTGTCGAAATCCTGCCATCAAATCCCACTAGCCTTCAAAATCTGATTCTCTGGGAATTCCTCTTCCCATTGCCAGACCCGCAGGTTGGGTAGCCTGACGTGGAGCTCAGAACCTTCACTCCAGGTGACTTCTATGGCATAATTGTTCTCCAGTTTGTGAGTCACCCACCCAGCAGTTATGGGATTTTATTTTATTGTGATTGCGCCCCTCCTACCATCTCATTGCTGCTTCTCCCTTGTCTTTGGATGTGGGGTATCTTTTTTGGTGAGTTCCAGTGTCTTCCTGTTGATGATTGTTCAGCAGTTAGTTGTGACTCTGGGCTCTCACAAGAGAGAGTGAGAGCATGTCCTTCTACTCAGCCACCTTGAACCAATCTCCAAAAACACCTCCTCTTAAAATAAGTCAGTGAACCCACTAATTATTTAGAGGAGGGTACTAAGCCACTCTGCCATATACAGTTATCCTCCATTTTCAGGTTTAATCCTCTTGGCTGTCTAATGTCACAAACATTAGAGTGAAATTTGAAAAGATTTATATCAGTAGCCTTGCATGATACCATAGCAACAGCTACAATTTATTGCTATTAGGTGCCAAGGTTATTTATGTTTTATCTCAATGAATCAACCTAACAATTCTATGAAGGATATATTACTAACCCCGGGCATATCTTGGGGTTTAGGAGTTTAGTAATCTGTCTACTGTTAAAAAGCCATCCCATTCTCTTGAACCATTTCACTGTTCTTAGTATAGTAGGGGGTAATGAACATGAGGTGGTGGTGGAGGGGCTGGGAGAGGGTTGGTGGGCAGAAAGATAGATGGTTGTCCTACAAATTATTTATATGTGTGTGTGTGTCTGTGTGTGTGAGTGTGTGGAAGAGAGAGAGAGAGAGAAGTTTTATCTTCTTTGAAAATAAATGTAAGCTGAGCCTAGTCTCTATTCACCATTTTGGGTTGTTTTTCATAAATATTGGGACACTAACTCAGGACCTTCTCTTGTGGGGTTTTTGGATGCAGTGTTCTGCTATGTTTACAATCAAATACACACTCAAAAGGCCTTGGGGAGACCATGGTGTAAAGCTGGTATGTGTTGGCAGGGAGCAGGCATATGTCTACCAATGTCATCAGTAGAATGAATAAGCAACCTGAGTTTTAAGTATAAAAAGGTAAAAGCGTAAAAATGTAGCAATTCTCTGAAGCTTTTTTTCTTATTAGGACCAAGGAAACACGAATGCCCATCCTGCTTTCCCAGGTCCTTTGATAATGGCTGGAGCTCAGTATAATGATCTGAATGTACGGCCTGAGCATTAGAGGACTGTTTCCCTCACACATCCCTTGCTCTTTGAATTTGTGGTGTGCCATCTCAGAGAGCATGTGTGGGTTATACTGCAGTGAGTCTGGCCAGACCAAGCTAGGACTTCCCTTCTCAGGAAACCTCAATCCAGGATGAGCCATGTAAGCCTTAGCCTCCGGGAGGTCCTCATCTCCCCCAATTTCTGGTGATTCTTCCTCTATGCTGATTCCTGCCGGGCAGTTTCTGGTGTCTCAGTGGTGCACCCTGCTGGAAATGCTCTACCAGATTTGCCACCTTTGGAGGAAGTTGGAGAGTCTCACTGTCAACAGTGAACCTACAATCTTTCCCCCATTTCCAGGAAAGGGACTCTGATAAATCATTAAGCTGACCCTCAGGAGTCTGGTCGAGGCTCAGCTCTTTTCTTGTTTGACAATTTGTAATTCACAAGGATGCAAGGAATTCTCAGTAGTTACTATGGTAACTCTACCTTAATCCAGATGCTCTACATCAGAAACTCTCTCAACAGTGGATTGTCTAAGAACACACCAGAGTTCAGTATTTGTATGTATTTAACATCCTAATTCTTTCTGATTCACTCAGGTTTCTGGGGGGGCAGGAAATAGGTATTTTCTTGAGTACCAATGCTATTTTATACCCTAAAGGGCCTGACACTTTTATTTTTAGAGAACTATCTCTGTGTCCTACCTTACATTAAAATACATCTCATATCCAACAACATTTTTCTTTGCTGGAAAAAAAAACCCTTGAAAATTAGTTTTTAAATTTTGCTTTTGAAATTATTTGTATTGTGATTTCTCAGCAATCATGTACATTCTTGAGAATTTCTGTGAAGTGAGGAAAACTAACTTAAATTTATTTATAAAAGTGTGAAAATTTTATTAATAAAAAACAATGAGCGAATTGACATGATAATGTTGTTGACATTTAATTAAAAATGTATTAATTCTGATTTTGTCTTTTTCCCCTTGTACCTTGAGCCCTTCTTTTCTCCTTCCTTCTCCTTCTTCTTCTTTTAGGGTTCTCGGACCTTTTCAAAGCTCTCAGGTCTTAAGTGCCATGCTATCTAATGAATAAAATTGTATAGCCAGCTCCTTTAATTAGCTCCTTATGTGGGTAGACTTAACCTTATGCAACTCATAAGGCTAGGTATTAAGTTGGATCATATGAAATCACTGAATTTGGGGTTTTGTTTTGTTTTTGGTAAAATATGACTAAATAGAGACAATTTCACCTGATTTAACCTAATGGTTTTTGGTTGCAAATCCAGTACACTTTTCTCCTTGGAGACATAGAGTTAAATCAGAGAGCTAAGACTTAAAAAAGCAGAGTTCTGTGCTTGCGGTAGGTGTTCGGCAAGTATTTGCAGAATGAATGCATGCATGTATCCAAGAATGACAGAACAAGATGCAAGAACGTAAACAAGAGCACAACGGCATGATACAGACTTGTGGTAATGGAACTGGCAGAACGTATTCATCATACAAAGAACTTTCGCAATTACTTTAAATCTTTTTAACCAACACTCTCTTTTTAATTCAATTTTGTTTTGTTAGCAAGGGATTGGCATTGGCTGTGGGAGAAAGCAGTCCTGGCATATTTCACTGCTGACTCTCCTCATTAGGGAATAAAAAATGGAAACATCATAGGAGTTTAAGGAGGAAAAGAAGCATTGTGGATCTAAGAGAGAGGAGACTTCAGAGGTTGGCAGGATTTTCATGAAGCACGTTGCTTTTCATTTGGCAGGTCCTGATCTCTGGAAGGTCCTGATGTTTTTCTTTCCATACGATCCCAGGGAAACAAACAGCAGCTCTCTCTTTTTTTTTTTTTTTTTTGGCTGGCAATCCTAGGAAAAAAACAAAAGATTATCAAATCTTAATGATTAATAGAACTTCAACTTTGGGTCAATCCACCCACCCATTTATTCATCCTTTTATCTTGTTGTACCATAATGTGTGAGATACTGTCTAGGTGCTGGGAGAAGAGTGAGATTTAAGATATAAGACACATTTCCAAACTAGAGGTGATGTTCATCTTGTGTCGGGAGAGTAAGTGTGATTAGTGCTGGAAGAGCAGGGGGGAAAGTGCTCAGGGAGCGTAGACAGAGAACTGATGCCTGAAGATGCTGGAGGAGATTTCATTGGAGGTGTTAATTGGCCTGGGTCCAGAATAGAGGTTTTTAACCCTGGCTATAGATTAGAATAACAAGAGGATTTAAAAGAAGAAAGGAAGAAAAAGAAAGAAAAAAAGAAAGGAAGAAAGAGAGAAAGAAAGGAAGAAAGAGAGAAAGAAAGAGAGAAAAGAAGAAAAAGAGAACCATGGCCAGGCAATATCCACCACAAAGGTTCTGGTTTAATTAACTTGGGATGGATATCTGTTTTGTTGTGTTTCTCTTTTTGCCCTTTTTAAAAAAATTAACCAGGTAAATACAATGAGTAACTTGATTGAGAACCACTAGTCTGGAAGAAGTAGAAACACATAAGGAGAGGGAGGTTGGATTGGTTGATGGAGGAGAAAGTTGCAGAGCCTTTCACCCTAGGTAAATAGTATGCGAAAAGAAAAATGACGTCTTAAGGTTTTCAGCTTCATGAAGGGGGTCGGCCCAGTTTGTGTGGAAAGCTGGAACTGAACATTCTGCAGAAAACTGGATACCTGGAAGAGCTCCCTCAATGGAAAGACTCAGCAAGAAAGGTTTCACTGTGGTCTAGTGTCTCAGCAAGGAACTCGTGGACCATCATTGATCAGGCATGAAAAGTCAACCAGAAGATACCAGTGTTTACAAAAATGTGATACACATATAGGAGGAGGGACCTTGATTTTCATTATCCATAAATCCAAAATGTAGAACTCAAACCAAGACATTTACATGAAAAACTGGTGCAAAGGGATGAAAACAATGGGGCTTCCCCAGAAGCAAACAACCTTAGGATTACCTTCACTACCCAGAGTAGACAAAGTTCCCACAGGAAACAAATTCCCCTGAAGACGAGGCCTGCGATGAAAAATTCTTAAGTACTCAAGGAAGAACAAAATGCTATGAGAATGAGTACATGCAGAAACTATATATTCTGGATCAATCTGGGAGAGACTTCTATATAAACATATTTAACATGTTCAAAGAAACAAAAATAGGAAAAATCCAGTAGGCCAGGAAAGAAAAAAAAATAGACTTAAAACAAAACAAAACATACAGAAATTAAATTTATTTATAATTTAATTAAAATTATTTTATAATTAAAATAATTTTTTAAAATCCTCTATAGATTGGTTAAACGGTATAGCCTATACATAGCTGAAAAAAAGAACTGAAAAATTAGAAGGCAGAGCTGAAGAAATCACAGAAAGTTGCAGAATAGTCCACATAGAGAGAAATAGGGAGAAAACAGTGGTCTTGAGTATGGATTTTTGGAGACTACTAATGCTTTTTGGAATACAGAACATTGGGTTGACATTTTAGATAGATGAGAGACAGAGACAGTATATAGGAAAAATCAATTATCCTAAAATTTCAGAGAAATCTAAACATGTATATTGTCACCATGTTGTTGAGTTTCTGTGTTTGCTAAGAAGGGCAAAAGACATTCCTGTAATATTAAAAATTTTGTAAAAAAATTTTTGTAGCAGTAGTTGAAAGTATGTTTGAATGATAAACTTGAGACTGTGAATCTTTGTTTGAGGAAACTACATAATTGTTTCAGACATTTTGTTGTAGGAAACTGCTTATTCAATCAAAAATGTAAGCTATGATTTCCATAGGAAGTTAATCTAATTAGCTAATCTTGTGATAATTAACAGTTGAGCTAAATCTTACTTATCTATTAGGATTCTAATTAATTCTACCAGAATGAAAGACCAAGGAGATCCTCTTAGTATTAGAAACAGAGCTAAAGTCATTCTTCCTTGAAAAAAGTAAAATAATATGATTTCAGATGATTAGCTGTAAAAAGTGCAGAAACTCAGTTTTCTTAAACACTAGTAAAGTTAAAATTGCAAAATTAAAATTCAGTAAATACCATTTATGTAAATTTTAAAAATCCAAAACAACATTGAGTATTTTCTTATTGGTACAGATGTATTTAGTACAAGTAAAAAATATGGACTGGAAGGATACACTCTAACTTAATGAAAGTGACTATAAGAGAAGGAGGGTGAAGGAAAGAAAGAAATAGGTGAGAGAGATTAAGAGGTACAAAATATGAGTCAGGAGTATGGAATGTACAGGGTAAGGAATGTAGTCAATAACTACATAATATCTTATATGGTGACAGATGGTAACTAGACTTACCATGGTGATCATTTTGAAACGTATAGAAATATCGAATCACTATGCTGTGTAACAGGAACTAACATAGTGTTTTAGGTCGATTATACTTCAAAACCAACCAAATAAACAAACAAACTCATAGAAGAAGAGATCAGATTTGTGGTGACCAGAGGCAGCATTGGCAGGAGGGGGAAGCGGATGAAGGCAGTCAAAAAGGTAAAACTTCCAATTATAAGATAAATAACTACTAGGGATGTAATGTACAACATGGTAAATATAATTAACACTGCTGTATGTTATATATGAAAGTCGTTAAGAGAATAAATCCTGAGTTCTTATCACAAGGAAAACATATATATTTTTTTCTATTTCTTTAATTTTGTTATTTATATATGAGATGAGGGATGTTCACTAAACATTGTGATAATCATTTCATGATCCATGTAAGTCAAATCATTATGCTGTACACCTTAAATTTATACAATGCTCTATGTCAATTATATCTCAATAAAACTGGAAAAAAAAAAAAAAAGAAAGTGACTGTATCTGAGTAGTGTGGGAGAGAAGAATGGACCTGGGCTTTTTTTGTGGGGGAGGTGATGTGGTACAAAGTACTCTATTGTATCTGTGATTGTTCTTCTTATAAAAGGGTTCTGAAGTATTTACCTATATGTATGCACACACATATATGCACATGATGAGTATATGTCCACCTGGACGTTTGTTATATTTCTGTAAGCTTTTCTCTTTATATGAACATTTTTTATAATTAAAAAGTAATACAATCATTACAATTTATTATTTGTTTATAGTTCTGTTTAGATGTAGAGGTAGATTTTTAATTTGTGTGCTAAATGACACATAAAGGCTGATTTGTTTATTTCCACTATTCATTCAATCTTTATCTTCTGTCTATATGGATAATCTAGAAGTCTAGCGCAAATTAATTCAAGAGCTAGTTTTCAAATTAAATAACCCCCAAATGTATGTTTTTGTCCTTAATAATATCAAAGGAGTTGTTCTCACCTTCATAGATTTTCTATTTTCTGATTTCACAGGCAACTCCCTCGAACTTGTTTGGGCAGGAACACAAACATTGTCCGTCCAGCAGAATCACATTCCCTCCATTTTCGCACGGTTGGCATTTTCTTACACTGAATTCATTGATGTAGTCTGCAATGGCTCTTTCCAAATTTTGTTTCTTTAGGTGTGCATCTTTTATTTTCACTGGAATCAGATCATATATTGGAGACAGCTGCAAGAGAGCAAAACATTTAATTTTAGGTCTTTTTCTATAGACAGAGCTTGTGCAATATTTTTCACTAAATTATTTATTCATTGCTTCATTAATTCAACAAAGGCTTATTGAATGATTATTATTGCCAGATATGATGTTAGCTTTTAAGACTACCAGTGATCAAAACTAGTCATGATCTCTGTAATCATGGAGATCCCATTATGGAGGTAAGGGGACTGATATTAAAATAATCATACAGACAAATTTAAAATGGAAACTGTGACTAGGTGCTATAAAGGACAGGTATATGTATTTTAACAATGAACAGTCAGGGATTTAAAGTTTTAGCAGGCTAATTTACTGACATATTGTGAATCCTTTTTGCTGCCTTTTTTCTGCCTCCCCTTTTCCAGAAGGTAGGAAAGTGCTTGTGATCTTTTGTCTAAGAGGTGGTTTGTGTGTGATGCCAAGTCCAGAATGCCCCTAAAGGCAAACTCTTTATTGATATTTTTTTCTCTAAAAGCCTGAACTCATTGATAAATTTTTGTTGGGAGAAGGAGTGTGGGAAGAATGCCACCAAGGTGGGGGCATTCCTCCAGTCCAGGAAGAGGGTAGAGTTAGCATGTACCTCAAGTAGCAGGAAACCATAGCTAGATCTCTAGCAGCTATTTTGGGAAGTAGCAAAATCTTTGGAGTGCCCCTAGGGAAGGTGGCTATCAAGGAAGAGGCTACAGCTTCGTCAATGACTCCCATGCCCAATGTTGGCATGGAAAGTTTGCAACCACCTGACTTCAAGTGAACTTGTAAACTTGAACAATGAGGTTATCAGGATGACCACCGTGGACTAAATACTTATATATATCGTATCTTCATTTCCCAGACAGAAGCATCAGGACAAGCAAGAGCTACCCTGAACCCCATCCAACAAATGAATGAAGGATGAATTTTCCAGCAGCATGGAAGGATGGGATGTCAATGTCAAATTTAATTATACTAAAATAAATGAAGTTAAATGATTTATTTTGTACACTTAAATTCCTGGAGTAAGATACATAGTTGCTACCATTGAATCAGGGAAGTTTGGAAAGGCTTTCCTGAGAAAATGACTATGAAGTTGAGATTTGAGGGTGTTAAGACGGAAAGAAGATTACTCTAGTAATATAGGGCAGAATTCAAAAAATTCTTAGTTATGTTACAGATATAACACATATAGAGTATACAGGGCTATGTTTTATGTACATATGTAAAACACGTATAGAAAACTTGTATCATATGCCTATTTAATGTAAGCAAATTCAATTGTGTGACTATAAAGGTGTTTGAGTAGATAAACTGTAAGAAATTGAGACACTTTGGTGGCACAGTACTTTGAAATAAGAGACCACAAAATTTATAAGCAATTGGAATCAAAAGACAAGATTAAAAAATATACCACAGGACTTTCCTGGTGGCACAGTGGTTAAGAATCCACCTGCCAATGCAGGGGACACGGGTTCGAGCCCTGGTCCAGGAAGATCCCACATGCTGCTGAGCAACTAAGCCCGTGTGCCACAACTACTGAGCCTGCACTCTGGAGCCTGCGAGGCACAACTACTGAGCCCGCATGCCACAACTACTGAAGCCCGCGCACCTAGAGCCCGTGCTCCACAACAAGAGAAGCCACCTCAATAAGTCCACACACCACAACGAAGAGTAGCCCCCGCTTGCCACAACTAGAGAAAGCCGGCGCACAGCAACAAAGACCCAATGTAGCCATAAATAAATAAATAAATTTATTTTAAAAAAAAAAAATATATATATATATATATATATATATATATATACACACACACACACACACACACACACACACCACAAATTCCTGCCGAAGAGTAATGATGGATTAAATAAAGTCAACTAATCCTTTTTCTGAGGGCAGTGAGAAAAGCTGAACAAGATAAAAGTAAAATTAAAAAATTTTCTTGAAAGCCCTGGAGAACTAACAAGGTAACAAAACATTACTAGGCTAAGATCTGGGAGGAGGTGGAAGTTCAGTGAGGTGAGCCCAGTACTTCTGGGTCACCAGTCCCCTTGACACATTTCCTAAATCAGGAAGAGGCAGTCGAGGAGCTAAGAGGTAGAGCAGCACGTTACTGGGCTGGGGAAAAAAGTTTGGAATTCAGGACAGCAAAGGTAAACAAGTTTTGCTTTGGGTTGGGCCCCAAAGGACTGCAGCCCTAGAAGTAAAAGGGAATTGGAATTGAGGTAGCCCTGGCAAAGACTGCAGCTGGTTTTAAAATAATCCTGAGTCATTAGTACCCCAGAGGCTTTTCAGATACAAATATATATTTCTTTTGAAGACAATAAAAGCATCTCAGGCCTCAAGCTACTCTGATAGCAATTTTTAAAGTATAATATCCAGCCCACAATAAAAGTAACTAGGTACACAAGGAAATGAGCCAACGTGAATGAGAATCAGTAGAAATAATAGAAACGAGAAACAGAGCTTGGGAATGCCAAGATTTGAGTTATCAGACGTAGACTTTAAAACAACTATGTTTACATAAGCGTAAGAGACAAGATTAAAAATTTTAGCAGAGAACTGCAAATTATTTTTAAAAATAGAAGATTTGAAAAAAATAAAGAGAATTAGAACTTGCTATATAATATACAAATTAATGGACTGGTTAAATAGCAGATGTGACACAACTGAAGTAAAGTTAATGAATTGAAATATAGGTTAGAAGAAGATATTGACAATGAAGCATGAAGAGATACAAAGTCAGGAAATACAGAAAGAAAATAGGAAACATAAAAGATAGAGTGGGAAGGTAAAAGATCTACGTAATTTGAGTCCCCGAAGGAGACGTATAAGAAGCAGTATTTGAAGAACTAATGGTGGAGAATATTACAAACCTGGTGCAAGGCATCAAGATACTCCATTAATGAAAAGCAAGGTTAAAAACTGTTCTTTTCACACCTAGGCACATTAGAGTAAAATTGCTAAAAAACAAAGATAATGGAGAAGATCTTCAAAACAGTCTACTTTGAAAGTAGACCAATGCTTGATTCTAATAGATAGAATAAATAACACAATATAAATTGTTCTAGGACAATGAGATATTCCTAGTGAAATTTTTTAAAAAGTGACCTTCAAACTTATAGGACACATAAAAAACAACTCTAGGTTGATTGTAGATTGAAATGTAAAAGCAATACAATAAAGGTTCTGGAAGATAATATATAGGAGAGTATCTTCAAGACCTTGAGGTTGGGAAAGACTTCAAATAGGACACAAAAGCACTAACTATAGTGAAAAGAAATATACATTTGACTACATTAAAGAAATCAACATCATAATTCCTGATACGAGGCACTAAGAAGGACACAACATCACTTCTTTGGTATTCTTGCCAAAAATGCAGAACCTCAATCTACTCTAGGCCTAAACTGAGAGACAGTTGACACAATAACTGATCAATGTTCATCAAAAGTGCCAAGGTCATGAATGACAAGGAAAGTCTAAGGAACTGTCACAGACTGGAGACTAAGGAGACATGACAATTAAATGCAGCACAGGATCCTGCTTGGATCCTGGAACAGAAAAAAGGACATCAGGGGAAAAACCAGTGAAATTTAAATAAGCTCTGTGATTTAGTCAATGTCAATTTTTCTGATTTTGATAACTGTACTATGGTTCGGTAAGCTGTTAACATGTTGGGGCTGCTGGGTGTAGGGTATGTGTGAAGTCTGTGCTGTTTTCGAAATTTTACTGTCTGTACTATTTGCGCAATTAAAAGTCTAAAATTATTTCAAACTAAAAAGTAAAAAAGAGGATATCTGTTATCAAGAATACTATTGAAGGGTGAAAGTTCTCCAATGAAAGAAGACATTTGTAACAATTTTATGTGAGAATAGGCTCATATCCAGAATATATCAAGAATTTCTACGAAGTCACCACAACAATCCCCTAGCATAGTCTTTTATGAATTAGCACGTAGGATTCAGATTTCAACTATGACGTGTTTATTTGGAAGAAAGAAACCTCTTACCAATGTTGCCTCATTGGCACAAACAACATAAGCCTGTGGTGGAGTTATCTTGATTTTCAAGAAAAGAAGTTCATTTTGTCTGACCTTTCAAAGGAAAGTCAAGGCCAGATAACTGAAGATACAAGAATAGCGGGTCTTGGAGAAAATACAGTTTGGATGAAATGCATAAACAGTGTTTAAACAGATAAAGAGGAAGGATGTGCAATGGCAAATATTTTCAGAGGAGCCTCAAACCCAGGAGTCGAGAATCCCAGAAGAAGACAAAGAACGATTAAAACATACTTCTTGAAGTTTGCTTGAAGAATAGCATGTTTTTCTAATGAACTTTGGCCTGCGGTTAACTAAGAAAACAGTTTTCATTTTTCTCCTATACTAGCTAACTCCCTTCTCTTTCTACCATTTTCCATGGATGTAATCTATCACGCAACATGCTGAAATACAAATAAATTGACAATACTGTTTGATATTAAGTACATTTAGGTTTCTTTCAGGCTTCCAAACTGATGAAACTATATGTACCAAATGTAGTTTGTTGAAAGAATGAGTGGTTTTTATTTTTTAATTGCTATACAAGAGAGTTAGGAATGATTTTTACTATATAATTATAACTGTAATGACTATAACGTAGAACACTGGTACCACAGCTCTTTAAAATTCTGATGTTCTTTAACATCTGGTGCATCACTCTAAGAGTTGTATAATATAACAAAAATGGTAGATAAATTAATTCATTATTATTCAACGTTGCTCCAGAAAGAGCTTAATCTAACTTGACATGTGTGTGGATAAGAGTGGTTGAGGGAAATGAGGAAAGGAGAATTGAGAAAGAACGGAAAAGGCAAGATAAAGGCAAAAGAAACACAAATACACAAAATTCATGCAGGAGGACCCATCCATTTGCACAAGGTGAGTCATAAATTTGGTTATATTTCCAGCACATTGAAAAAGACAACTGAATTTTAATGATTATTTGCATGTAAGAAAAGCTCACCTGATTCCCAAGAGAAACAAAATGATCCTTGAAACTGAGAATTAAGAGCTGTATCTCCCATGAGTTCTCATAAAGGGGACATTGTATTTTGTAACATCCTTTCAGTAAATAAAGCAAGAATAACTTTGTTCTTTAGCACGCAAAAACAAAACTTTTCAGGAAGCCAATATGCTGTATGCTAGCTCTGCGGATTTTTACTGCTACTGCTCTGGAGGAATTCCTAAACTTTTTATCTCTCAGGCAATTGTTACTAAATGTAATTTCTCTCACCTGACATCTTTATAACTAGTTTGTAGCAGTAAGCTCAAGAAACCGAAGTTCAGCTATTCTATTGAGGTAAAATGTAGAGCCATTTGTGTTAATATTCAGGTAAGCTGGAATGGAATTAATACACTTTCATGAAAGTTGAAGACTATGACAAAGTCAATATTGAAAGAGAGACCCAGCCTATCTCCTCTGCAGGGAGAAGGGCTGAAGGAAAATTCTTGGACTGGGCCAAGACATTCCTCAAGAAGTGATCTGGGGTCTGTTGATGCACAAACAAAAGGATAATCAAAGCCACAAGATTCTACTTAATATAGCATGGTCATAGTTACTTTAGTGTGGAAAATAAATATAAATAAAACCAAGTGCTTTACTTAGAAAATCTCAGTAATATATTTAAACAGCCTTTAATTTAGAGTGATATAACTTCTTCCTGTTTCCTCCAAGAGAAACTCTTTGCAACATAAATACCTAAGTAATTGACAAATTGCTACAGAGAATTAAATATAAACCAGTTTAGTGTGAGTGGGGAGAGGTTTTATCAATTCTTTACATAATTAAATAGGAGGGCCAATTATTTTAATATTAAGGTCATCCCCAGTGCTTGGACATGTCATATGCAGACAATGGAATGCTTCAAATTACCAAAGAATGAATTAGTGATTATAGATTGTTTAATTACCTCATGGAAATGCCAGTTAACCAAAGGACCACTTGCATTTATGAGAGCAAAATAACTTGGAGTCTATTTCAAGGTCAAATTAAGCTACATCTCAGGTCTCTAGAGATTTAAAAGCCATATGAAGTCAATAAAAAACATAATATTTTACTATTTTTTGAACTTCTCCTCCAAGAAGATAAATTTAAAAAGTGTTTCATGGTGGACTAACTATGGTTGCCTTCTTCTTAGGCAGAACATTGATATGAAAAGTCCAGGTTTCCAATTCATGAAGAAAGAAACATACAGCTATTTTAGACAGAATGCCCACCAATCTAAAAATCTGGGGGTCAATAGTTGCCCTTAAAAATAGAATAAAACTATATTTTGCATCCAGCCAGTAGGACTGTGCCAACAGAGTTGTGAAGGTTTTTGAATAGTTCAAGTAAATCCAGTAGTAAATCTTCAGCAGATACTTTATTGACTTGAGATTTTAAAAATCAGCTCTGGAATATGATGGACTATTATTAAGACCTCCTCAGAGAACAGTCTTGGATCCATACAAGGACAGTTGAACTTCCTTTGTAGAAATGAGAAGACAAGACACTTTAGGTGTCCATCTGAATGTAAACATCCACCTAAATCAATTTTTTTCTTGTTTGTTTGTTTGTTTGTTTTGGTCATGCAGCTTGTGGGATCTTAGTTCCCTGACCAGAGATTGAACCCAGGCCCTTGACAGTGAAAGTGTGGAGTCCTAACCAACTGGACCGCCAGGGAATTCCGAATCAATTCTTTTTTTATTTAAGATCTTCTGAAACAGATTTATTTCACTGAGTTCAAGATAATGAATTTAAATATGACAAAATAAAAGGGGTCTCTTCTGATTTTAATTTTATATACGGGCATGCTAATTTGGACAACTTTTTTCCTCTCTTTGTCCTAGTTTTGGGACAAAATATGTGAAGACTCTCACAGATGTGCTTGCACATTTACAACTGGGTAGATTTCCACAACCTAAAGGGAGAGTACATTACAATTTTCCAGTTTCTGAGTTTCTCTCTCACATAAATGAAGTAGTTTTGGTGGTTTCACTCACTCTTTAAAGACAGTAATGAAGAATGAAGGAACACAATTCTCTAATAACTAGTCCTATCAAAAATGTCAACATGTTGGACTTCCCTGGCAGTCCAGTGGTTAAGACTCCGCACTCCCATTGCCAGGGGCATGGGTTTGATCCCTGGTTGGGGAACTAAGATCCCACATGCTGTGTAGTGTGGCCAAAGGAAAAAAAAAAAAAAATGTCAACATGTTTATAACTCAAGTTAATCAAAAGGAAGTAGGGGGCAATCAAAGATAAATTTGACCCGAGGGAAGAAAATTGTGAAACATACAGGGAAAATTGAAAGCTATAGAAGAAAGTAGGAAAAATACTTTCTAATAATATCGGGAACAAAATAGCAATAAAGGAAAACACATAGCCTTTATAGTTAGTTTGGGGAGAGAATGATGAGGCTAAATAACATTGGCATTTATATCTTTACAATTATAATGTAGCTTTTTCCCCTTAGGAATAAGCACCAAGACTGTAAAGTCCCAAAAGGTTTATAAATGGAAGACTATTATAATCAAGATACAAAAAGGAAAGGATTTCCTGACCATGAGAATTGTTCACTCTTGGTCTTATTTTCTGAGAACTTATGAACTTCCCTTTCACAAAGGCCCTTGATAAATACAATTCTCCTGTGTTGGAAGTGGTGGTATGATGTCACCTGAAAGCAAGGGACAACTGGGGCAGCAGGAAGGGAACTAACAATTTCTGTGCAACTACTTTGTACCAATCTGTGCTATAGTCTCTATACAAGCAATCACATTAAATCCTCAAAATAAACATGGAGCCCTGGAGAATTCAGTGTTGCAGAAGTCAGAAAAGATTACACATCTAGTGAGGAGCAGAGACTCAGACTCAGCCCGGTTGGTCTGATGCCCCCTCTGTGCCTTTCTTCTATGCCATGCTTCTTTCAGGGATGAGATGGGAGTGCATTTGAATGCTCACATCTCTTTCAGATGAAGTTAACTGTTCATCTGAACCAGCAATTACATTTAGTAAGAAAATGACAAAATCTTCTATGTGAAAATAAACATTTTTTACCTTTTGATTTATGAGCACTGGAGCATCATTTAAGGAAGAGGCCCAATTTACAAAGTCAGTCACATTAATCATCCTGGCTCCTTTGAGAAGCTTCTCTTTCAGTTCAGTTGCATGTTTTCTTGTTCCTCCTCTTATGAATGAAATAACATCATCGATGAGGTCGTCACTCATGAAGTTTTCTGAGAAGAGAAAGAAGACATAAGTGAAGCATGCATAGTTCTGTGACATCTGATAGACATTTATTGAACCCCTTTCATAAGGTATAGTCTAGTACATTTATTGAATTTTACTTATAAATATTACTTATGTAATTTTTTTCACCCCAAATCTCCAAGGGTAATTTTTATTAGTAGTCAATTATAGATTTCAATCATCTTTTTAAAGAAAATATAAATGGTATGATGCTTGAGATACATTAATAATTCAAAGTTCATCACCTAAGCACATGCACACATGGGAACACGACTCTTGATTGGATACATTTTTTGTTGCAGACTTACCTTCATAATTATATTTTGTGTAAGTTTGCTTTAAACTATTTTAATATTATAAAAAACTTCAGAGTATAAAAAAGAATAAAGTAAAAAGCACAATTTCTTTCCACCCCAATTTTTACGTTATTTCTCCCTCAGTCTCTCCCAGACTAAACCGCTTTTAAAAAGCTTTTGGTGAATCATTTAGAGTTGTGAATTTTTTGAACTAAAAAGTAATTTCAAGGTGATTTTTGTTCATCCTTCTTTATTTTTATAGATGAGAAGACTGAGCCTCAGAGAGATGGAGTGACTAGCCCAAGATCACACAGTAAGCTTAATGGCCAAATTTTGAAATTATGACATTTGATGGCAAGGTCAGTTTTCTTCTCACTTCATCAGTAGTTTCCAAGCATGGCCACATGTTAGTGGCTGGTATGCTTTTAAAATTATTAGGTTTTCCTCTCTTCTACTTCTCCACTATCAGCTGACTTTTTTTTTTTACATCTTTATTGGAGTATAATTGCTCTACAATGGTGTGTTAGTTTCTGCTGTATAACAAAGTGAATCAGCTATACATATACATATATCCCCATATCTCCTCCCTCTTGCGTCTCCCCCCCACCCTCCCTATCCCACCCCTCTAGGTGGACACAAAGCACTGAGCTGATCTCCCTGTGCTCTGCGTCAGCTGACTCTTTAAATCACTCTTTAAATGAGTCTCAAGCATTTGTATTTCTGAGAATGCTCTCAAGTATTTCTGATTAGAATACAAATTGAGAACTCCACTACTTCATGCTTATAAATCTGCTAATGATTAGCAACAGAAGTAATATTTATACCAAAAAAATTATATTTTTAAAAATGTTATGTACTGATTTAATGTTAAGGATGGATTAGGTATTTTCTTTTTTTCACCCAGTTTTATTGAGATATAATCACGTACAATATGGTATAAGTTTAAGGTGTACAGCATAATGACTTGACATACATATATATTGCAAAATGATTATCACAATAAGTTTAGTTAACATACATTACCTCATATAGTTACAAAAATTATTTTTTCCTTGTGATGAGAACATTTAGTATCTATTCTCTTAGCAGCTTTCAAATACATCACACAGCACTGTTAACTATAGTCATCACGTTGTACATTACATCCCCAGTACTTATTTATCTTATAACTGGAAGCTTGTACCTTTTGACCAATTGGGTGAAGGTGAATTAGGGATTTTGAGTCAGGTGGAAGATTGAGTTAGGGAGATGGCTTTGGCCTTCTCCTTTCTTGATGGACACAGATAGCACTGTCACTAGGCCATTTGGAAGCTTTGTTAAAATTAGGGGAAAAAAAGAAAACTTTCCTCGAGATATTTTTCTACCATCGGGCTTCTACCATTGCCATGATAAAAATACAAATCTACAATGACCACAGTGTGAATGGCTGTATTCTCCAGAGCTGTGCAGTTCACGACCTGCACAATGATGATACCATTGAATACATGTCCCCAGGTTACTTGTGTTTATAATGGTTTGGGAACCACTGTAAAGATAAAATAGCTTTTGGGAATTCCCTGGCAGTCCAGTGGTTAGGACTCCGTGCTTTTACCACCGAGGGCCTGGGATCAGTCCCTCGCCAGTGAACTAAGATCCCACAAGCTGGTGTGGCTTGGCAAAAAAAGAAAAAAGAAAAAAAAAAGATAAAATAGTTTTTAAGCACTTTCAGTTTGTTGTTGTTGTTGTTGTTTTTTATAAAGAGGGGAGACAATAAACAAGGCTCATAGTGACAGGGCAGTGCTCATTGACCTTTCCTCCTTCTTTTTACCCTAGTAAGTTAGGCCATACTTACCAATTTTACCGTCACCTCTCTTTAAGCAATTGTCTGAATTAATATTTCCTGTGATTTCAAGTCCAGCATTCAGAGATAAATCCAGATTAAACCCGAGGCATCTCTGTATATCCCTTAGTTCAACACCTGTTTAATATATTTAGTTAGAAATTATTAGATTATGTCTATCAACATCATAAATAAATTCCAATTTTGCTATTTTGTGAGAAACATACTTACATGGATTCCTAGACATTATTACTGAACTCAAATGCAAGGTTATATCTGCCCTGCTTTGCCCTCATATTAGAATCTAGTGGTCTCCTTTGACTTTGCTTGTCAACTTAATGGTAAAGGTCCTATAAATTTACCCCTTGTTAAAAGGGACATGAGTCAGACAAGGGTGGCTATAGTCCATCCTTTACCTCTAATACCATAAAAGGGAGACAATGTCTAACATGTATTGAATGATTATATGCCCAGCATCATTCTAAGCATTTTGTGTAAATCAACTAATTTAATCCTCTCATTGACTTTCTGAGGTAAGTTTTATTATTATCCTCATTTTACAGATAAGCATAAGGAATCACAAAGCAGTTAAGGAACCTGCTGATGGTATTCAATTAGTAATTAGCCAAGTAGGTATTAGAAACAAGAGCTGTCTGGTTATTAAGCACTTCTCTGTATCAACTTCATAATTTGGTCATGGGAGGCATCAACATCTCCTGATCCTCTTTGGAAGACTCAGTTCATCACTGAGGTAGCTAGTTTGTTGCTTTGGGCAGATGGCTTAAATATATGACACTTTATTCTGGTCCTACGAATGCTGTTTAGTAGACATTGGTCTTGGGAGCTGACTCATTGTGGTGTGTGGTTGCTCCAGTTATAACGAAGAAAAATCCCAATATTTACTCAAGTATATAATTTATTGTCTATTCTCCTGATTTAAAAGAGGAAATTATTTCTTCATTTTAAGAGTAACTTCCCAGGCCTGAGCTCATTGACCATATCAGTTTTTGCTCTTATTTATCATTTCAGATCACACACACATATACACACACGTATACAAACACGTGGTTGTTTGTCTTGGAAGCCAAAATGCTTTACAAAGAAGGAAAGGGAGAAGTTAAGTTAATCCCAGGATCCCATGGTGAGATTTAGAAGTAGAGATCTGAGGCATTTAGTCAATCATTCATTCAACAAGTATCTTTTGTGTATCCACAATCACTGAGAACTTAAGAAATATCCAGTGGAATTTCCCATGGTGAAGGAGGAGGGAGGATAAAAATGGAAGATAATGCTAGAAATTCAGAATACTAGATTTCCAACCTTAACCTAAGAAGCATGAGAATTCTGATTCGAAGATGAGGATGAAAATACCTAAATGACTCCCTAAAGCTTAGATTCTCTACCTCAGCTGTGGACCTCTCCATGACCAAACAGAGTCTGGATACCCCAAAATGAGGTGGAGGACGTGGCTTGGACCTTGGGTGTGGCAAAGTAGAGAAGTGAGAAGAATGACTTCCTCTTCAAAGACCCAGAGTCCACCTAATGATCTTTGTCTACTAAGACCAGAAGGTAAGTAGATATAAGTAGGGAGCTCTGAGTTGTCCAAGATGAAAGATTTCAGCCCATAGAGTTGTTTCACCAAAGCAACTCTTGGCCTGAAGAGTTCTTTGTGTTTTGATCACCCTTGCTGAGCCTTTCTCTTCTGATTTTCAAGTTACTCAAGACACATTCTTCTTGTGCCCATCCCCCATGTGATATCTATCAATATAGCCTACTGGGCAGGGCTCCTAGATACCCCATTATGCCATCTCACTGGAATAGCCTTGTGAGGCAGTATAAACCAAGAAACCTCATACTCCACTCCCCCTGGAAATGCATCTACTGGCCCAAGGCTAGACTGAAGCATCAAGAGCAACTGGTTCTGGCCATTCATATTTGTTTCATCCATAAAGGGTTTATCCACTGTGGGGACAGTGTCAGGCTTTAAGATCAGAGCTGAATCCCATTTTTTGCTTGACACAGCCAGAGGCTAAGGAGAAAGAGCCATGGAAGTGCTTTTGGCAACACTTCCTTCCCTAAGAGACACACTCCAAAACTTTGAGGGCAGAGAGAGGAGATATGCTGGCATCTTTCACCTCTTTAAAGAGTGATGTAACTAAGCCTTAATTACTCACAAGATAAATAATTAAAACTTATTAACATAGAAACTTGGCATCTAGTTTATTCTTAAAAGGCTTTGAGGAAGTCTTTAGGTCAGGATAGTAATTATGTAGCACATAGGCCTATTCTGTGCATATGGCAGACACTGATGATCAATCATAGACTCTTTTCCATGATTCAAGTGTGGTCAGAAACCTATTTATGGACCCAATTCAACCACCACCCCATAGTTAGAATTGTGGTCATATGAGGTAAAACTAATTTTACACTCTTGCTTTAGATTTACATGCTGTTAACATTGCTTCTTCCTTCCTCTCTGAGAGAAAATTTAGAACATTTCCTTTCCAATTCTGAAGAATACTTTGGAAGATAATTGGCATACATATAATTGAACCAGTCTATGGATTAAGCAAGAGGTTATGTAAACGACGTCTTTTGTACTTTTCAACTTTTAAATAATATTTCACTAAAAGCAGCACCACCAAATAATATTATATTGCAATACGATTTTGTGCATTTCTCAGTAGTGCTGCTGAGTAGTGCAGGGCCAAGTCATCTTGTTTGAGGTGGAAGGCAATTTGCTGTTTGATAGGATTTTAGAGGCCAAAGGGCAGGGAGAGAGTTATCTCAAAGAAGCAGGTTACAAAACTCTACTCTAAAGCCTTTAACCATTGGAAGAGGATAACACTAGAAATGGTGGATGGTTACAACAATGTTGGAAGTTAGAACTCTATTTCTAGGTATACCTTTCTGGTTCATGGACGCTTTATCCAAAACATATATTAGTTCATAGAGTCCTCCTAGAGACCCAGAGCTACTGTAGTGGGTTCCATAGGTTTCCAAAAATGCAAAATATTCCCCCTTTTCATAGGTAGCTGGTAGAGCTTTTATAGAATCCAAGAAAGTTGTTGCCAGCATGACATCCCGAGTTCTCATCACAAATCTTCCCAGGTGAATGACTCCTTTTACATGCAGAAATATTTTTTCCTTTGTTGTAGAGCAGAAGAAAAGAAATATGAGTTTTATCACCATTATTTTGAATTCAAAAATCACAAAATTTAGAATTTCCATAGTCAATACGTTTTTAGCAGTGCCCACAAGATATCGCTTTAACCCACTTGGAATGGCAAACTTAAAATCCTATCAAAACTGTTGATGAAGATGTGCAGAAACTGGAACTCTCTCACATTGCAGGTGGAAGGGTAAAATGGTACAACCACTCTGGAGAACTGTTTGGCAGTTTCTTGTAAAAGTCAACACACATCTACCCCAATGGCCAGCAACTTCACTTCTACATAAGATCAGTAAAAAAGTAGTTTACAAAAAGACCTGTATGAGACTTTTATAGAGGCTTTGGTCAGAATAGCTTAAAATTGAAAATGACAAATGTCCACTGACAGGGGAATTAATAGACAAATTGTAGTCTATTCACACAAAGGAATACTAGTTAGCAATAAAAGGGAACAAACTACTGATACAGGCAACAATATAAATAAATCTCAAAAATATTATACTAATCGAAAAAGTCAGGCACCAAAGAGTATATACTGTATGATTCTATTTATATGAAGTTCTAGAACAGGTGAAACTAAGCTGTGGTCAGAGAAATCTGGTCAGTAGTTGCCTCTCAGGCAGTAGGGGATTGATGCAAAGGGCATGAAGGAATTTTCTTGAGGTGATGGAAATATTCTACATCTTGTTTAAGGAGGTGAATAAAATAGTCAAAACTCATCATGGAGCTATATGCTCAAAATATTTTCATTTTATTGTATGCAAATTATACCTCCCTAAGTTGACTTAAAAATGTTAACAATGGAAGGAAATGTAGATGTTATATATGAAGCCCAATTTTATTTTACACATGAGGAAACTCTGATACAAAGGTATCAAATTATTTTCCCCAAATCACACAGAGCCTGTGGCAGAGATTTGTCCCAAAAACCTAGGTCTCAGGTCTCTCTGTGCCTTCTACTAAGTCCTCTCAATTTTTGATAACAGGAGGGACAGATAATATTTTAAGCTGTGGCTTTCAAGCCAATCTAAACACCTCAGTAGTTAATGTTCCCAGGGATGATGGCTTAAATTTCCAAAGGAAAACTGGGGCAGTCACAAAGAACTATGTGATTTAATGCTATAGACTGTCCTGGCCAAAACTAAACTACAACTGACATCCATGATTTTGTGGAAGGTTCTTTTGAAGTTCTCCTGCTGTACTTGTGGTTAGCACGTGTTGATTGCATAGGAGTTTAATACGCTTTATTATTTTTTTAAAGGTACATCTTGGTGTATACGAACATCACACCAAACTTTTTATGTTTTAGAAGCACAATTGTTCACACTGCATGACTTAACTTCAGGTGATATTGGGTGATTCAGTATCTAACAAAAATCTTAAAGAAACTTACTCCATATATATGTGTTCTCCACCTGATGACTTGCATAATAATTCTTAATGCAACCTCAAAGATGCACAAAACATATTTGGATTCCCTTTCGTTTTTGCTAAAATTAGGTGTATCTTGTCAGAAAGACATTATGTTCTTTGACTCAACTTATTTTAGAGGTAGATCTTAGATTATTCCCATCCAGATATACTCTTGTTTCTTCCATCTTAAAGGAATAAAAATAATCTCTTGGCCTTACTTGTTTGGCCATTTGCCACTCATTTCTTCACCCTCATTAGAAGCAAAATTCCTTTAAAGAGTTTTCTGTACTGGCTGTTTCCAATTCCTCTCTTCCCAGTTTCTCTTAAATCTAACCCAGTCATGCTGTCGCCCTCACTACTCCAACAAAACTTCTCTTTTGTTCAAAACCTCTTCTGAAGGGCACCAGTGACCTTCACAATGCTAAAGTCAGTGCTTCTTAGTCCTCATCTTCACATATTAGCACATTTGACACAGTTTATCACTCTTTTCTCTTCTATAGAATTTATTTATTTTTTGTTATCTAGGGTAGTTCTTCTCAAAATGTACAGTGTGAACAAATCACCTAGAGAATCTTGTTAAAACACAATTCTAATTCAGTAGGTCTGGGGTAGGGTCTGAGATCCTAACTTCTCAGTGATGTTGTTGCCGCTGGTCCATGGACCACACTTTGAGTAGCAAGGTTCTACAGCATTACACTGGCCACATCTTGCTTTCCTTCACTCCTCTTTCTTCAGACCTCTTTCTATTGAAGTTCCCTGAGATTAGTCTTTGATCTTCTCTTTTCTATCCACACTAACTTCATTAGTGGTCTCACCAAAGCCTATGACTTTAAACACCATCTATATATTAACAACTCTGAAACTTAGAGCTTAATTCCAGACCTCTTTCCCAAATTCCAGACTCATAACATCAACTTCCTATTTGACATCTCCAGTGGAATGTCTAATAGACATCTCAAACTTAATCTAACTAAAACTTAACTACTGGTCTTCGTCTCCAAACCTGCTCTACCTGAAATTTTCTCCATCTCAGTTGATAGCAACTCCATCCTTCCGGTTGCTCAGGCCAAAAATTTTGGCGTTTGTACAGTCATGTTTGACTCTACAACTGTCCTTTCTGAACTGTCATCATCTCTCACCTGGATTCTTGCAATAGTTTTAACAAACCTTCTTCCTTTTGCTCTTAACTTTCATAATCTCTTCTCAATAGTACCCAGAGTAATCACTGAAAATATATTAGAATATGTCAACCTTCTATTCAAAACATTCCAATGGTCCCTCATGTCACTCACTGAAAAAACCAAACTCTTAGAACAGGCTGTGGGGCCCTTTATGATCTGATTCAAAGTAACCTCTCTAACCTTTTCTCCTTCTGTTCACTTTGGCCCAATGGGCAGGTATGTTCCCATCTTAGGGACTTGTCTTTAATAGATTCTTCTGCCAGATATATCATCCCAAATATAACTATTTGACTATTTCCTCTCCTTCAAATCTTTATTCAGAGCTCATCTCCTCAGTGAAGCCTACCCTAAGCTTCTTTTTTAATACTGCCATCTGCCCAAGAGTCCTGATTGCCATTATACTACTCTACCTCTCATTTTATTCTATAGCACCTATCATTTTCTAAATACTATATAGCTTCCTTTTTTACTGTTATGTTTGTTTCTGTCTATCTCCCCCTGCTAAACTTTCAGCTCCATGACAAGATTCTTTATGAGTTTGGTTCACAAATGTATTCTAAGCACCTGGAACAGTGCCTGGCCACATAGTAAGTCCACAATTAAATATTTGTTGAAAGACTTAAAAGATTTTCCAACTGCATCCTTTGGGCGAGTGTGCATGTGGATATAGAGGCAATGTATCGACCGACCCATTATACAATTAGGCATAATATAAGTACTAAGAGTGAATGAGTATTATTTTTTAAATGGAAGAAGGGTATCTAAATAGGTGACTGTGATATCAGAAAAGAAAGAGTGAGCATTTTACCAGCATCATACTGACTACAGAAAGTATATTCTATATTTATTCCAAAGGTGATGAAACAAACTTCTAAATCTGGCTTAAATATTAAAAAACAAACACATTTTCAAAGTCTCAGATTAAAGGTATGATTACAAAGTAAGCAGACCAATTCCATATGCAATGTGTACAATTTCATGGCATTGTTACTTTAGAAATACACTTTACAGTAAGTAAATAGCCATCATTCTAAGACATTACAGTGAATTACCAAAATTCCTTAGTATGATTTTTCATTGTACTTCTGAAGAGAATATAAATTTAACAGTCTATCACCACAATCTCAGTCAAAAAGCATGCTCTGAATTCCCTTTTTTCTTTGTTGGCGCCACGCGGCATGTGGGATCTTAGTTCCCTGGCCAGGGATCAAACCCGTGCCCTCTGCAGTGGAAGCACGGAGTCTTAACCACTGGACCACCAGGGAAGTCCTAAAAAGTATGCTCTGAACTCTTAATATGCTTGTTCTGTTGACAGCCACAAACATCTCACCCACTTATTACTGCTATACTGAAGAGATTTTTCTCCAGTTAACATTCTTCTTCTGGACCTTCAAGCTACCTACACATTTGAGGATTTGTTGAGTATTATTTTTCTTTCTCTTATGCGCTCTATCTGCTCTAAAGGATTAAACTTAAAAGAGGAGGTTTGGTTAGTTTGAAAAATATTCCATTATATTCTCTATATTAAATGTTTGGTCTTACCTTCTTCGAAGAATATGACAACAACAGTTTGTAAGTTTCATTTTTGGAATATGTAAATCGAAGGGTACCCTGGGCATTTGCATGATTTGAAAAGTCTTTTTTGTCAGAAGGTTTTGAATCTTTACTTTTAAACTGTCCAATTGCTTCAAAAGGTGTGTATTTTATAGTTAAATCTGCATTAAAATTTGATTTCTTCTCTTGGATGATACTTCTGAATATTTGCATCTGTTCATCATAATATTCAGTTCTGAAATTTTTGTCGGCTTTGGTCTAAAAAAGAATAGCAAAGTGTTTTTGAAAACAACATACAAAATAAACCACCCAAAATAAACGGAAAAAGACAAACATCAGGCAACTTATTTGAAAGGGAGTAGAACAAAGAAGTTGAGCCAAGGCAAGAAAATGAGACTGCTAGGGTTCAAATACAGATCTGATGACTTTGAGAACATTACACGATAACCTCTCTGTGCCCAGTCTGATTCCTAGTGTGTGAAATAGGGATACTCACCATACCTGGCCCAAAGGTTGTTATAAGGAGTCAATGAAATAAAGCATATGAAGGACTTAGAACATAGCCAGTTTTCAAGAGTTAATATATTAATAATTAAAAAGCAAGTTGCATAATAGATCAGTGCACAATATACTCCCATCTGTGTAGAAAAAGAAGGAAAGAAATGATAAAGTTACGCCTTCCTGAAGCCTTATGTACCAGGCACTGTTTTGAGCATTTTACACATGTTAATTAATATAAGTAGAAAGGCCAGGACTTGAGCCCTGAACTGCCTCTTAACATTTACACTCTACTGCCTACTTAAAAAAAAAAAAAGCCTTTACATGCATGGGAAATTACTGGAAAAATAGACAAATCATGGAGTGATTGCCCTGGGTAAGGGGAACTGTGAGTAAATGGATATCTGGAGTGGCAGCAGGCTTGCTTTTTTTTTTTTTTTTAATTAATTAATTTATTTATTTATTTTTGGCTGTGTTGGGTCTTTGTTGCTGCGTGGGCTTTCTCTAATTGCGGTGAGTGGGGGGCTACTCTTCGCTGTGGTGCGCAGGCTTCCCATTGCAGTGGCTTCTCGTGTTGCGGAGCACGGGCTCTAGAGCGCAGGCTCAGTAGTTGTGGTGCACGGGCTTAGTTGCTCCGTGGCATGTGGGATCTTCCTGGACCAGGGCTCGAACCCGTGTCCCCTGCATTGGCAGGCGGATTCTCAACCACTGCGCCACCAGGGAAGCCCAGGCTTGCTTTTTCTTGCATCATCTTTTATGTGGTTTGGACTTTATTTATTTATTTATTTATTTACCACATTCATTTTTGTATTAAAAAAACTAAGTAACCTAGTTAAAAATTAAAACTTTCAATTAAAACAAATGAACTTACTTACAAAACAGAAACAGACTCACAGACATAGAAAACAAACTTATAGTTACCAAAGAGGAAAGGAGGGTGGAGGGATAAATTAGGAGCTTGGAATTAACAGATACACAGTACTATATGTAAAATAGATAATCAATGAGGTATTACTGTATAGCACAGGGAACTATATTTAATATCTTGTAATAACCTATAATGGAAAAGAATTGAAAAAGAATAAAACTGAATCACCTTCCTGTATACCAGAAACTAACACAACATTGTAAATCAGCTATACTTCAATAAAACAAAGAAAGAAACAAACAAAAACTTTCTTTGCCAACTTGGTTATTGTCAGGCATCCACGGGAGGGCTGTTAATCTCAACAAACTCTCTTTCCAGAAGTCCTCTGTAACAGGCTGCAACTCTTGTCTGGAAAGAGACCCTCATCTCTTCAGTCAGTGGCACAGGCTGGACTCCGTAGCATGCACTGGGTGACTGTTCTGCATGAAGAATGCTGTGGTCTGAATGTTTATGTCGCCCCTTAAATCCATATGTTAAAATCCTAATGCCCAATGGGATGCTATTAGGAGATGGGGCCTTTGGGAGGAGCCTTCTTGAAGAGATTCGTGCTTTTATAAAAGTGACCCCACAGAGCTCCCTAGTCCCTGCCAAGCATGTGAGGATACACCGAGAAGTCTGTAACCCAGAAGAGGGCCCTCACCCGACCCTGCTGGTGCTCTGATCTGAGACGCCCAGCCTCCAGAGCTGTGAGCAATACATTTCGTTGTCTCTAAGCTACCTGGTCTCTGGTATTTCGTTATAGCAACCCAAACAGACTAAGACAAGAAACCTAAAGTCACCATCTAATGGGAAAGACTAAAATGTATATAATTTTCGTTAAAGAAAGGCATGCTGGGAAAAATGCTCAATGCAAAGGGAAGAGTAGCCTAACCATGTCACTTCCCTGTTTAAAATCTTTTCACCTTCCCACTGCCTTTAAGAGAAAGTCTAAACTAGACTTATTCCAAGTTAATCTCTCCCTGACTGTACTCCAGCCCTCTGGTCTCCTTTCTGTTTCCACAGCCTATGCTTCTTCCCACCACAGGGCTCTCTTATGCTGCGTTTACTTTCTGGAATGTTCCTTAATCCCCCAGCCTCCCCCATCCTCCCTTAATACAGACATTATACACACTCACACACACACACACACACTGTATACCCCTGGCCTGGTGAATCCCTACTTCTATTTCAAGTCTCAGCTTAACCATCACTTCTTTAGGGAGACCTTTCCTGATCCCACAGATTAACAAATCTGTTTCCTATAAGCTCTCATGGCTCTTCTTTTAAAATAAAACAAAATGAAAAACGCTTCCCTTTTATAATGGCTTATTTAATAGACCTTCAGATGGTAAACCCCAAGAAGTCAGGGACCACATCCATCTTACCCACACGCCTCCATGGCCTCACCACTTAGTGAAGTGCCTGGCAAAAAGTAGATTATAATAAAGATGTATTAAATTTTTTTTAATTAATTATTTCTTTGAATATCTCCTGCTTTAACCATGAACTCTTTTTTAAAAAAAATTAATTAATTAATTTATTTATTTATGGCTGTGTTGGGTCTTTGTTTCTGTGCGAGGGCTTTCTCTAGTTGTGGCAAGCGGGGGCCACTCTTCATCGCGGTGCGCGGGCCTCTCACTATCACGGCCTCTCTTGTAGTGGAGCACAGGCTCCAGTCGCGCAGGCTCAGTAGTTGTGGTTCACGGGTCTAGTTGCTCCGCGGCATATGGGATCTTCCCAGACCAGGGCTCGAACCCGTGTCCCCTGCATTGGCAGGCAGATTCTCAACCACTGCACCACCAGGGAAGCCCAAGATGTATTAAATTTAATATGCAGATCCAATATAGCTAACAATAGTAACTCATATGTATTGAGTGCTTACTCTGTGCCAGCAGCTGTTCAAAGTGTTTTATGTAGAATAAATATTTAACTTCCTACCTTTAAGGTAATTTCTATAATTATCCCCATTTTACAGATAAGAAAAGATAGGTTAAAAAATTTGTCCAAGATCATACAATCATACAGCTAGGAAGTGGCCCAGCCAGCAATGAAACCCAGGAAGTCTGATTCCAGGGTGGAGCTATTCATTCTTATGCTACACTGCCAAAGAGGGCTTGACAGGTTCTGAGTGGTAAAATGAAGAACGCATTCATGGAAAATGTTGCCCTGAACATGGCCTTGAAAAAAAAAAAAAAAAATATATATCTATCTATCTATATATATCTATATATAAAGGTGATTCAGTTTGCTGTACACCAGAAACTAACACAACATTGTACATCAACTATACTTCAATTAAAAAAAAAAGAAAGAAAAATGAATAAGATTTCTATTGCCTTGAAATCTAAGGCTAGTAGAAGCAAATGAAGACAATTCCACTCAGTCTTCCATGATGAGAAGTGCCAAAGCTGAGCAAAATGGCACCAGGAAACCACCTCTCCCTCACTCTTCTAGAAGGCTAAGGTCTTCTTAGCTCACTGGCTTCTAATTGGCTGTGGGATAGGAGTGGCGTAATTTGTAGGCTCTTGCACTTATACCTGAACTGGTTAGAAAGGAACTGGCTCTAGGCAGGGATCAACTTAGCAGTGTGAAGGATTGCTTGCATGTATAAGGGAACGTTGGTCAGGGTGTCAATTAGAATGTTGTTGAATGGTCCTCTTTCACTAATGCTAGGATGGTAGTAGTGAGTAGAGTCTGAAACAGTGAGGGTGGGGTCACCTCAGAAAACCTAAAGACAAGAGCTGGATTGAAAAGCCAAAAATCCATCCATCAAAAAGAAGTCTGAGCTCAACGATAGGCATTCCGAGGTGGACCAATATGTAGAATCGTTTTGAAGAGAAGAGCAAAAGTCTTTGAAGAGAGGTCAAGAAGCAAGATTATAGAAAGTAGGAAGACACACAGATGGAAACAAGTTTCTTTACGGGAACCAAATAAACAGATGTTGGAGAAGCAGAAATCAGAGAGAAGGGCAAGGGTACTTACACCTTCCAGGAGGCCAGGCATATTATAGGGGTTAGTGAAATCTATCCTGTTTAAGGATTTATCAACTAATGCTTCTTGAAAAGAAATAAACATTACTCTGACACTGGGAGCAGAGGAGATAGAACACCTCAACACACATTCCAAAGTTCAAATTGAAGAGGCTTGGAGAGCAAGCGGGAATAAAAGGTAAAGAGAAAACTGTTAAGGATGCCACTAAGATTTTGTATGTACAAATAAGGGATAAAACCATATACTATTTACTATTATTATTAAAGCCATCTCTCACTAATTGAGAGAAGGAACCAGGAAAGAGCAGATTGCCTGCAAACTTGTGAGTCATCCTCAGCTAAAGTACCTAGCCAAGCCACACCTACATTCCTAAACTTTTAGCCGTTAAATTTTGGGGTAATTTGAAATTTAGCAATAGATAATGAATACAACTATCTTCAAGAGATCATCTTCTCTGCCTAGATCTTCAATATTGGTGTGTTCTAGGACTCCATTCTCTATGTTCTTTTCTCTCTCATTGTGCACCTCCTGGATGATCTCAAGCACTATCAAGACTTCAATGATCCTCTCTATGCTGATGGTACTTAAATCTCTGCCTCCAATTCAGGCTCCATCCTCACATTCATACATATAATCTACTCTTGGCAAGATAACTCCATCCAGATGTCAATCATTATCTTCTTCTTGGATTTAACTCTTCTTTTGGTAGATCCCCCACTCCCCCTTCCAACGCGCGCGCACACACACACACACACACACACACACACACCACACACACTTCTCAGGTCTTCTCTGATGGCCTATCATCCACTGGGGGTCTCCATATTTTTCATCTATTGTGAGTTTATTTTGTGTTAGACACTCTTCTAAGCACTTTGCACTTACTAACGCATTTAACCTTTCCAAATTCCTACGAAGTATGTACTGTTATTATACCACTTTATGATAAGAAACTGAGATTCAGGAAAGATAAATAAGTTACCTGGAGTCACATGGATGGTAAGTGAAGGAACTTATCAGAATTCAAATCCAGTTAATTCAGAACTGGGCACTTGACCATATGCTCCACTATCTCCAATTCTGTACTGAACTCTTAGTTCTCAAAACTGAGCTGGATTTCATCTCTTCCTCTCAGCCTCTACTATTATAGACACAGTTCAATTTTTCATCATCTCCTTCTTGGACCATAAAATAGCCTCCTTCTGTTATTATCTCTGGTATTGCCTCCTTAAAATTCTTCTCCACAAAACACAAAGATTTAAAATGAAACTATGACCACGTTGCTCTCCTCAATGGCTCCATTACCATGATCAGGATTATGCCCAAGTTACTTAGTATGGCATATGAGCACCTTCATAATTGACCCCTGCCTATGACTCCAAATTTGAACTCATATAAGTTCAGTGTAGGCTGTAGTTCCTTTCAAGATAGCAGTTTCTATAGGCACAGTATTATTTATTCCTTGGGAACAACAATATGTAATAAATAAATCACTGTGTATATAATAAATTTTATCTGTACACCGCCAGGTTTTCTAAATGGGCTCAAGCTGACAGCAGAAAGAGTGGTTGAAATGTTTATTAAGCCTCTGTTTTCAGTTGCTGTCAACTTTAATGGTGATTCCAATTATATGTTTTCTTGAATATGGGTTCTTCCCTTCATTACAAAAGAAAAAAAGCATTTGCTTTTTGAAAGAAGAGTGTCAATATACTGCATGCATTTATTTATTAATTCAGCAATCATTTATTTAGCCTGCTTTATGATGTTAGTTTCTCAGGATTCCATGGTAAATAAAATGACTAGAAATTCAACTAAGGGTATATATGATACAGCAAAATAAAGACCAGAACAGAAAGGAAAGCAAAGGCTATTGCATTAATTTGCAGGAAAGGCATGTAATGGAGGATTCAGGGGAGAAAGCTGAGGGTAATGTGGCAATCAAAAGCCAGATCAGGAATGACCTTTTTCCCCCTGCCAAGGGGATTGATTATTATCCTGCAGGCTGTAGGGAGACATCACCAAATTTAAGCAACAGAGTGATAAGATCAGATTTATCATTTATCTTCATACTGAAGTGTGTGGAATGAATTGAAACTGAGCAAAACCAGAGGTCTCAAACTGATAGGAGGACAAACATAGTAGCCCAGATGGAAAATGATGGGAGCCTAAGGCAGTGGGCATGGCAGTGGGAGTGGTGAAGAAGAGACAGATTTAAGAGTCTTTACAAAATAATGAAACTTGGAGATTGATTGGATGTTGTGGGCTTTGAGGGAGATGTACCTGTAGAGGAGATCTTTAGGAAGATTTCCATATTTTGAGTTTGATTATTAGGAAGATATTGTTTCATTTACCAAGTGGAGAATTCAAGAGCAAAGAACAGAGAATTGGGAATAAGATGGGATATAAGCTTTGGATATGTGAACTGTGTGATGTCTGCAGACAACAAACTACACAGGTATCCAGTTCAGAGAGAGACCTGGGTTGGAAATGCAGTATTTGTAAGTCATCAGGATGAAAGTGAAAATTGAAGCCACAGGAGGGGATGAAATCACCCGAGGAGGCTATGTAGAGAGAGATTAGTAAAACAAGGTAGGAACTCTGGTAACAGAAATATTTAAGGGCTGTCCTCAGTAAAGGGAGCTCAAAAGAATCTTAAGACCGACTTTGACGAAAACAGTTTGAGTAACAAGATAACAGAGGTTTGGTATTACGGGCTGAACTGTGTTCCCCCCAAATCCGTGTGTTGAAGTTCCTAAGCCCAATTACCTCAAAATGTGATGGCATTTAGAGATAGAATCTTTAAAAAGGTGACTGAGTTAAAATGAGGTCATTAGAGTGAGCTCTAATCCAGTGTGACTGGTGTCCTTATAAGAAGGAGAGATTAGGATCAGACTGGCATGGAGGGAAGACCACGTGGAGATAAGGGAGATAGCCACCTACAATCAAGGATAGAGGCCTTAGAGGAAACCAACCCTGCCACCATCTTGATCTCAGACTTCCAGCCTTCAGAATTGTGAAAAAAATCAGTTTCTGTTGTTTAAACCAACCAGCCTGTGGTACTTTGTTATGGCAGCCCTAGAAAACTAATACAGCTAGGGAATTCATGGGAAGTACAAAAATGGAGAGAGCAAGTGTAGATGAGAAGAGTATGCAGAGATGAGGGTGTCCTTTTCATGTTTTTGTTTTTTGTTTTTAAATGAGAACCTTGAAGATATTTATATATTAAGGGCGGGGTGGAAAATGAGAGAGAAAGAGGTAGACCTAAGACTTAGAATAATAAGCAAGGTACTTGGCATGAGATCCAGAGTATGGGGTAGAAAGATATATTTTCTACTGAGACAGATCAGAAGGATGTAAGAATAGACTTTGTGTCAAATAAGTTTGTACACAAGTACAACTTTGAAAAAAAATAAGAATGTACAACTTTGAAAGAAAATAAGAAAATTCTTGCCTGTGGCTTGGGTATTCTCTGTCCAGTTGGAGCTCCTGCCATCTACTGTGCTCAGAATGGTGAGGTAAAGAACTTGAGGAGGTTGCTGAAAGTTTTAAACTGCCCCCGCAGAGGGTGGGGAGGAGCACAGACTACGGGGAGGCGTGTGGACCTACTGAGCTGTGTGGAGGTTATAAAACTACCCGTTCCTGTATTATTAGTATGATTTTCTCTACAGTGCCCAGCAGGATGAGTTTAGGCAGAAAAGTAATAGGGTTCATCCAAAGTAGGAGTTTTTCTAGATTATAGAAGGAATAGAAAGCAGGACACTGATAATATTATCTGGTGGTCAAAAATGGATGTGGATTGATTAGAGGAAAGAACTGAACATAAGAGGAGCAAGATAGATTAGAAGAAAAATAGATGCACCTGAACTGGGTCTAGATGGGGTCCAAAGGTATGTTAGTGGTCATAAACGAGGATAAGAGCTGAGACACTGGATAGTTCTGATGAGGCAAAGGGTTACATGTTTCAGATTTCAGAGGCAGCATAGTTCTGGTGAACACAAGGTTAAGGATGTGTCTGGAGATGTGAGTGACTCGAGTGGGACAGATATAGGAAGTTAAGAGATAGCAAGAAATTATTGGCAATCCACATGATATAAAAGTTATTTAGGGTTTTGTTAGGATTTGGGGTGGAAAGGATGATTATAATCCAGGTGCATTTTACAAACCTTTGTTGACCTACAAAATCTTACATTCTCATGGAGATCCAGATCTAAAGAGAATTATAATGAAAACCTGAAACCTGATTTACAAGTTGTTACTTTCAACAACAAAAGCAGAGAAGACTAAAGAAAAACAAGTGAAAAGGAACTAATTCCTAGATGTAATCATCACTTTTCCCCCCCATAATTGCAAGCTTCAGTTGTTCTTGATCATTACTTACAAAGTACTTACAAAGCAGCCAGTAAACCTTCACCTAGAATGTAACCACTAATTATGCATTTAACCATAGCTAAGTCTTTTACCATAGCTAAGTGTTCTTATATTCTAAAAAGGAATAGAAAATATTTTATTTATTGGAGTACAGTTGCTTTACAATGTTGTGTTGGTTTCTGCTGCGCAGCAAAGTGAATCAGCTATATGTATACATATATCCCCTCTTTTTTGGATTTCCTTCCCATTTAGGTCACCACAGAGCATTAAGGAGAGTTCCCTGTGAAGAATAGCAAATATTTATTAAGTGTTTGCTAGTGCCAATAACTTTCTGAATGTTTCACATACATAGACTCATTTATCTTTACAAGGTAGGCATTATTATTTCTGTTTTACAGATGAGGAAACTGAGGCATGATGAGGATAAATAATTTGCCCAGATCTCACTGCTGTTTGGGGCAGAGTTGGGATTCTAACCTATGCAGTGTGTTCTAGAGCCAGAGCCGCATTTGAAACAAGAGGCACTGAGGGAGTGTGAATGTATCAGAGTAAGGTGTCATTATCAAGGGATATTTCCCATGGAATGATAGGTCCGTAGAATTCTTTCAAAAAATGAAAGACAGTAAATGATTGCCAATAAGTAACTGAAACAAGATTTAAAAAATTAATTCATCCAGTAAAATGTTGTTGAGCACCTACCCTATACATATATTGAGTTGAGTATTGGTAACAGCTATAAGGAAGAAAAATATGCATTCTTTGCCTTCAGGCACTATAATAATAACATACACGAAAAAGTAGGTAAAATATGTCATTGAATATTAAAAAGTGCAGAAAGTAGCCCTCTCTAAGAAGTCAAAATTGAGATTTCCACTCAATAAGCTCACGCACATTCTTTTATGTTCAGCTATTCATTTTCCAAGACCATAGATTAGAATAAGGGGAAAATCAGCATTACTAGCACCAAGGGTGTGATCTGGGGACTTTAACAAGCCCCCAGCCAACTCCATCAGCACTCTTTCTCAGGTGGCACCAAATTAATACTCAGGTGCATAATCCCTGTTGGTTTTTTTCTAAGCTTGATGCCAAAACTCATTTGAAGGCCTTAATCTGATCTGAACTGATAAAAAGTTATTGTCTTCATTTCTTCCACTTTGTGTGAACATTGGTTAATTTTGCCATAGATATATTAATGTGTTTGATTCTAAGGTGCTGCTCCCAACTCCACCTGGGGTGTAAGTAATATACAGGGTAAGCACCACATCACCTTTGTAAGATCCAAACCCTTCTGAATGTGGAAGTACATCTGTTTCCAAGGTTGTAGATAAGGGAAAACAGCATGCTTACTCTCCAAATGTAGCTTCAAGATCAGTCCCAGGCAAGCCCCCAGCCTTCACTTCTTGGTTCACACCAGTTACTAACCCTACAGAGAAGCTAGGAGGCTGGTGACAGTGACAAGGACAGGAAGACCTTACAGCACAGACCTGAGAACTAAAAAAATAAAACAACACAACAATAACACTTCTTGTATCAGCAATGACAGAGGTTCCCTTATCTTTGGCATACTCTTTCGAAGAAAGTAGAACATGTATAATTCTTCTTAGAAAGATGATAATCTTCCCCTAGAAACATGTACTTAAAGGAGGTTAACCTGGCATGATGGGAAAGATCAATAATCCAAAATGTTCCCTGCGATTTGTGAGAAACTGATTTTATTCTGGACTTATAGGCACCAAAAATATGACAATGTGGTCACATGTGAAAAAAGATGCCAGTCAAATAAGTAGGGACATTAAATCTTTAGCATTCATGGGAGAGCATGATCACTTCAGGCTGCAGTGGGTAGGGTTTGATTTACAACATTGTTAGAAATAAAAGGAATATTAACTACAATTATTGAAAATATATATGTTTTTCAAACTGGTGGGAGTGACAATGATAATGAAGGACATTGTAATGACTGAATAAAGTGAATTTTATGGGTCACCAATGGGACCAATTAAAGAAACAGATTATTGTAGCTACTGGTTCAGAATAAGCTAATTATTATTCTTTATTATATCTTGTTTAGAGCCCCCAAAATATCTCTAAAGGTGATAAATATCAATCCTTTGAATGAGGGGTAGAGTTTGTGTATGGCTCTAGAGAATTTAGGTGACTTGTA